>NC_079444.1:24350187-25640187 GCF_903798145.1 Danio aesculapii
CAATGTATTAGCATTGCAAATAATACATTGTTATACCATTGTAAGTACATTGTTATAACATTGAAATAACATTGTAATTACTGTATTGTTATAACATTGTTTTAGCATTGTAATTACATCTATGATAGTATTGTATGCAATTTGTATATATTATGTACAGTACTGTATTGTCACCTTAGAATTATGAGGTTCTATCTGTCATTTCTGTGAGTTTTTCACATATTCTTATTAAATGACAACTAATTTACATTATGTGATTTTTTTAACAAGTTGTTTACATTTTAAGTCTTTTTAAAAAACAAAAAAAGGTTTTATTTACAACGTCAAACTCTAGCTTGGCTCTTTAAGGTTTTTTCTTACATCCAATAGAAGATTATATACATATTTCTTTGTATATTTCAAGTACTGTATTTATATGTAAATATACACAGTAAATATGTAATTACAAACTATTAATTTGGATATAATTACTATACTGTTATTACGTTGTAATTACATTGTCATGACAGTGTAATATTATTGCAATTACTATATTGTTATACCATTGTAATTACATTGTTATAGTACTATAAAGACATTGCAATTACTACACTGTTATAACATTGTGATATCATTGCTATAACATTGTAGTAACATTGTCATTACTATATTGATAAAACATTGTAATTACATGATAATGATGTGTATGTGTTTTGTATATTTTATGTACAGTACAGTATTGTCACCTCAGAATTATAAGGTTTTATCTGGCATTTTTTGTCAAAATTGAGTTATTCACATTTTTATTAAATGACAACTTATTTACATTGTGATTTTTAGGACTTTTCTTTGTATATTTCATGTACAGTAAATCATTTTTAACATTGTAATTACATTGCTATAATATCGCAATATGTAATATCAAACATTTATCTTGGATGTAATTACTATGCCGTTACAATCTGTAATGTAGTCCTAAAAAAAAAGGTGGTGTACTATTACCCACCCAATCCAAATTTTAAAAGTAGGCAAAGAAACGACGAATGTCAATGTTTCTTTGACTCATTAGCTATATATATATATATATACTAAACATCAGTGACCTTGTATATAAATACTAGCCTATACTCAAGTACATTTTTATCCATGTATTAAATAAAACTGCCACTTTTTAAATTCATAATGGCATAATACATTGCATTGTTAAAACAATGTAATAAAATTGTACTTACTACATTGTTATACAATTGTATATACATTGTTAGAACATTGTAATAACATTTTAATTTCTACATTGTTACGCCACTGTAATTACTTTGTTATAACCTTGTAAATACATCTACGATAGTATTGTATGTGATTTGTATGTTTTAAGTACAGCACAGTAGTCACCTTAGAATAATAAGGTTCTATCTGTCATTTTTGTTATTCACATATTCTTATTAACTAACTTATTTACATTATGTAATTATATTTTTATTACATTGTCATAATGAAATAACACTGTAATTACACTGTTGCAATAGTGTAATAACATTGTAATCCCTATATGATTTAACATTGTAATTACATTGTTATAACAGTGCAATAACATTGTAAATACTACATTGTTATACCATTGTAATTACATTGTTATTATATTGTAATAACATTGTAATTACTACATTCTTATTCCACTGTAATTACACTGACATTTATCTATGATAGTATTGTATGTGATTTGTATATTTTATGTACAGTATTGTCATCTTAGAATTATAAGGTTCTATCTGTCATTTTTTGTTATTCACTTATTCCTATTAAATGACAACTTATTTACATAAAGTAATTACTTTGTTAATACATTGTTATAACAACGTAATTACATTGCTATAACAATGTAATACCATCGTAATTACATTGCTATAACAATGTAATACCATCGTAATTACATTGTTATAACAATGTAATAACATTGTTATTACATTGCTACAACAATGTAATAACATTTTACTTACATTGTAATAACATCGTAATTGCATTGTTATAACAGTACAATAACATTGTAATTACTACATTGTTATACCATTGTAAATACATTGTTTCAGCAATGTATTAGCATTGCAAATAATACATTGTTATACCATTGTAAGTACATTGTTATAACATTGAAATAACATTGTAATTACTGTATTGTTATAACATTGTTTTAGCATTGTAATTACATCTATGATAGTATTGTATGCAATTTGTATATATTATGTACAGTACTGTATTGTCACCTTAGAATTATGAGGTTCTATCTGTCATTTCTGTGAGTTTTTCACATATTCTTATTAAATGACAACTAATTTACATTATGTGATTTTTTTAACAAGTTGTTTACATTTTAAGTCTTTTTAAAAAACAAAAAAAGGTTTTATTTACAACGTCAAACTCTAGCTTGGCTCTTTAAGGTTTTTTCTTACATCCAATAGAAGATTATATACATATTTCTTTGTATATTTCAAGTACTGTATTTATATGTAAATATACACAGTAAATATGTAATTACAAACTATTAATTTGGATATAATTACTATACTGTTATTACGTTGTAATTACATTGTCATGACAGTGTAATATTATTGCAATTACTATATTGTTATACCATTGTAATTACATTGTTATAGTACTATAAAGACATTGCAATTACTACACTGTTATAACATTGTGATATCATTGCTATAACATTGTAGTAACATTGTCATTACTATATTGATAAAACATTGTAATTACATGATAATGATGTGTATGTGTTTTGTATATTTTATGTACAGTACAGTATTGTCACCTTAGAATTATAAGGTTTTATCTGGCATTTTTGTCAAAATTGAGTTATTCACATTTTTATTAAATGACAACTTATTTACATTGTGATTTTTAGGACTTTTCTTTGTATATTTCATGTACAGTAAATCATTTTTAACATTGTAATTACATTGCTATAATATCGCAATATGTAATATCAAACATTTATCTTGGATGTAATTACTATGCCGTTACAATCTGTAGTGTAGTCCTAAAAAAAAAGGTGGTGTACTATTACCCACCCAATCCAAATTTTAAAAGTAGGCAAAGAAACGACGAATGTCAATGTTTCTTTGACTCATTAGCTATATATATATATATATATACTAAACATCAGTGACCTTGTATATAAATACTAGCCTATACTCAAGTACATTTTTATCCATGTATTAAATAAAACTGCCACTTTTTAAATTCATAATGGCATAATACATTGCATTGTTAAAACAATGTAATAAAATTGTACTTACTACATTGTTATACAATTGTATATACATTGTTAGAACATTGTAATAACATTTTAATTTCTACATTGTTACGCCACTGTAATTACTTTGTTATAACCTTGTAAATACATCTACGATAGTATTGTATGTGATTTGTATGTTTTAAGTACAGCACAGTAGTCACCTTAGAATAATAAGGTTCTATCTGTCATTTTTGTTATTCACATATTCTTATTAACTAACTTATTTACATTATGTAATTATATTTTTATTACATTGTCATAATGAAATAACACTGTAATTACACTGTTGCAATAGTGTAATAACATTGTAATTCCTATATGATTTAACATTGTAATTACATTGTTATAACAGTGCAATAACATTGTAAATACTACATTGTTATACCATTGTAATTACATTGTTATTATATTGTAATAACATTGTAATTACTACATTCTTATGCCACTGTAATTACACTGACATTTATCTATGATAGTATTGTATGTGATTTGTATATTTTATGTACAGTATTGTCATCTTAGAATTATAAGGTTCTATCTGTCATTTTTTGTTATTCACTTATTCCTATTAAATGACAACTTATTTACATAAAGTAATTACTTTGTTAATACATTGTTATAACAACGTAATTACATTGCTATAACAATGTAATACCATCGTAATTACATTGCTATATTAATGTAATAACATTGTAATTACATTGTAATAACATCGTAATTGCATTGTTATAACAGTACAATAACATTGTAATTACTACATTGTTATACCATTGTAAATACATTGTTTCAGCAATGTATTAGCATTGCAAATAATACATTGTTATACCATTGTAAGTACATTGTTATAACATTGAAATAACATTGTAATTACTGTATTGTTATAACATTGTTTTAGCATTGTAATTACATCTATGATAGTATTGTATGCAATTTGTATATATTATGTACAGTACTGTATTGTCACCTTAGAATTATG
This sequence comes from Danio aesculapii, assembly GCF_903798145.1. Taxonomy (NCBI): domain Eukaryota; kingdom Metazoa; phylum Chordata; class Actinopteri; order Cypriniformes; family Danionidae; genus Danio; species Danio aesculapii. The sequence continues at coordinate 24,354,441 of NC_079444.1, forward strand.
AGGTTCTATCTGTCATTTCTGTGAGTTTTTCACATATTCTTATTAAATGACAACTAATTTACATTATGTGATTTTTTTTAACAAGTTGTTTACATTTTAAGGCTTTTTAAAAAACAAAAAAAGGTTTTATTTACAACGTCAAACTCTAGCTTGGCTTTTTAAGGTTTTTTCTTACATCCAATAGAAGAGTATATACATATTTCTTTGTATATTTCAAGTACTGTATTTATATGTAAATATACACAGTACATATGTAATTACAAACTATTATTTTGGATATAATTACTATACTGTTATTACGCTGTAATTACATTGTCATAACAGTGTAATAATATTGCAATTACTATATTGTTATACCATTGTAATTACATTGTTATAGTACTATAAAGGCATTGCAATTACTACACTGTTATAACATTGTGATATCATTGCTATAACATTGTAGAAACATTGTCATTACTATATTGATAAAACATTGTAATTACATGATAATGATGTGTATGTGTTTTGTATATTTTATGTACAGTACAGTATTGTCACCTCAGAATTATAAGGTTTTATCTGGCATTTTTTGTCAAAATTGAGTTATTCACATTTTTATTAAATGACAACTTATTTACATTGTGATTTTTAGGACTTTTCTTTGTATATTTCATGTACAGTAAATCATTTTTAACATTGTAATTACATTGCTATAATATCGCAATATGTAATATCAAACATTTATCTTGGATGTAATTACTATGCCGTTACAATCTGTAGTGTAGTCCTAAAAAAAAAGGTGGTGTACTATTACCCACCCAATCCAAATTTTAAAAGTAGGCAAAGAAACGACGAATGTCAATGTTTCTTTGACTCATTAGCTATATATATATATATATACTAAACATCAGTGACCTTGTATATAAATACTAGCCTATACTCAAGTACATTTTTATCCATGTATTAAATAAAACTGCCACTTTTTAAATTCATAATGGCATAATACATTGCATTGTTAAAACAATGTAATAAAATTGTACTTACTACATTGTTATACAATTGTATATACATTGTTAGAACATTGTAATAACATTTTAATTTCTACATTGTTACGCCACTGTAATTACTTTGTTATAACCTTGTAAATACATCTACGATAGTATTGTATGTGATTTGTATGTTTTAAGTACAGCACAGTAGTCACCTTAGAATAATAAGGTTCTATCTGTCATTTTTGTTATTCACATATTCTTATTAACTAACTTATTTACATTATGTAATTATATTTTTATTACATTGTCATAATGAAATAACACTGTAATTACACTGTTGCAATAGTGTAATAACATTGTAATTCCTATATGATTTAACATTGTAATTACATTGTTATAACAGTGCAATAACATTGTAAATACTACATTGTTATACCATTGTAATTACATTGTTATTATATTGTAATAACATTGTAATTACTACATTCTTATTCCACTGTAATTACACTGACATTTATCTATGATAGTATTGTATGTGATTTGTATATTTTATGTACAGTATTGTCATCTTAGAATTATAAGGTTCTATCTGTCATTTTTTGTTATTCACTTATTCCTATTAAATGACAACTTATTTACATAAAGTAATTACTTTGTTAATACATTGTTATAACAACGTAATTACATTGCTATAACAATGTAATACCATCGTAATTACATTGCTATAACAATGTAATACCATCGTAATTACATTGTTATAACAATGTAATAACATTGTTATTACATTGTAATAACATCGTAATTGCATTGTTATAACAGTACAATAACATTGTAATTACTACATTGTTATACTATTGTAAATACATTGTTTCAGCAATGTATTAGCATTGCAAATAATACATTGTTATACCATTGTAAGTACATTGTTATAACATTGAAATAACATTGTAATTACTGTATTGTTATAACATTGTTTTAGCATTGTAATTACATCTATGATAGTATTGTATGCAATTTGTATATATTATGTACAGTACTGTATTGTCACCTTAGAATTATGAGGTTCTATCTGTCATTTCTGTGAGTTTTTCACATATTCTTATTAAATGACAACTAATTTACATTATGTGATTTTTTTAACAAGTTGTTTACATTTTAAGTCTTTTAAAAAACAAAAAAAGGTTTTATTTACAACGTCAAACTCTAGCTTGGCTCTTTAAGGTTTTTTCTTACATCCAATAGAAGATTATATACATATTTCTTTGTATATTTCAAGTACTGTATTTATATGTAAATATACACAGTAAATATGTAATTACAAACTATTATTTTGGATATAATTACTATACTGTTATTACGTTGTAATTACATTGTCATGACAGTGTAATATTATTGCAATTACTATATTGTTATACCATTGTAATTACATTGTTATAGTACTATAAAGACATTGCAATTACTACACTGTTATAACATTGTGATATCATTGCTATACATTGTAGTAACATTGTCATTACTATATTGATAAAACATTGTAATTACATGATAATGATGTGTATGTGTTTTGTATATTTTATGTACAGTACAGTATTGTCACCTTAGAATTATAAGGTTTTATCTGGCATTTTTGTCAAAATTGAGTTATTCACATTTTTATTAAATGACAACTTATTTACATTGTGATTTTTAGGACTTTTCTTTGTATATTTCATGTACAGTAAATCATTTTCAACATTGTAATTACATTGCTATAATATCGCAATATGTAATTTCAAACATTTATCTTGGATGTAATTACTATGCCGTTACATTCTGTAGTGTAGTCCTAAAAAAAAAAGGTGGTGTACTATTACCCACCCAATCCAAATTTTAAAAGTAGGCAAAGAAACGACGAATGTCAATGTTTCTTTGACTCATTAGCTATATATATATATATCCTAAACATCAGTTACCTTGTATATAAATACTAGCCTATACTCAAGTACATTTTTATCCATGTATTAAATAAAACTGCCACTTTTTAAATTCATAATGGCATAATACATTGCATTGTTAAAACAATGTAATAAAATTGTACTTACTACATTGTTATACAATTGTATATACATTGTTAGAACATTGTAATAACATTTTAATTTCTACATTGTTACGCCACTGTAATTACTTTGTTATAGCCTTGTAAATACATCTACGATAGTATTGTATGTGATTTTTATGTTTTATGTACAGTACAGTAGTCACCTTAGAATAATAAGGTTCTATCTGTCATTTTTGTTATTCACATATTCTTATTAAATAACTTATTTACATTATGTAATTACATTTTTATTACATTGTCATAATGAAATAACACTGTAATTACACTGTTGCAATAGTGTAAAAACATTGTAATTCCTATATGATTTAACATTGTAATTACATTGTTATAACAGTGCAATAACATTGTAAATACTACATTGTTATACCATTGTAATTACATTGTTATTATATTGTAATAACATTGTAATTACTACATTCTTATTCCACTGTAATTACATTGAAATTTATCTATGATAGTATTGTATGTGATTTGTATATTTTATGTACAGTATTGTCATCTTAGAATTATAAGGTTCTATCTGTCATTTTTTGTTATTCACTTATTCCTATTAAATGACAACTTATTTACATAAAGTAATTACTTTGTTAATAAATTGTTATAACAACGTAATTACATTGCTATAACAATGTAATACCATCGTAATTACATTGTTATAACAATGAAATAACATTGTTATTACATTGCTATAACAATGTATTACCATCGTAATTACATTGTTATAACAATGTAATAACATTGTTATTACATTGCTATAACAATGTAATAACATTGTAATTACATTGTTATAACAATGTAATAACATCGTAATTGCATTGTTTTAACAGTACAATAACATTGTAATTACTACATTGTTATACTATTGTAAATACATTGTTTTAGCAATGTATTAGCATTGCAAATAATACATTGTTATACCATTGTAAGTACATTGTTATAACATTGAAATAACATTGTAATTACTGTATTGTTATAACATTGTTATAGCATTGTAATTACATCTATGATAGTATTGTATGCAATTTGTATATATTATGTACAGTACTGTATTGTCACCTTAGAATTATGAGGTTCTATCTGTCATTTCTGTGAGTTTTTCACATATTCTTATTAAATGACAACTAATTTACATTATGTGATTTTTTTTAACAAGTTGTTTACATTTTAAGGCTTTTTAAAAAACAAAAAAAAGGTTTTATTTACAACGTCAAACTCTAGCTTGGCTTTTTAAGGTTTTTTCTTACATCCAATAGAAGAGTATATACATATTTCTTTGTATATTTCAAGTACTGTATTTATATGTAAATATACACAGTACATATGTAATTACAAACTATTATTTTGGATATAATTACTATACTGTTATTACGCTGTAATTACATTGTCATAACAGTGTAATAATATTGCAATTACTATATTGTTATACCATTGTAATTACATTGTTATAGTACTATAAAGGCATTGCAATTACTACACTGTTATAACATTGTGATATCATTGCTATAACATTGTAGAAACATTGTCATTACTATATTGATAAAACATTGTAATTACATGATAATGATGTGTATGTGTTTTGTATATTTTATGTACAGTACAGTATTGTCACCTCAGAATTATAAGGTTTTATCTGGCATTTTTTGTCAAAATTGAGTTATTCACATTTTTATTAAATGACAACTTATTTACATTGTGATTTTTAGGACTTTTCTTTGTATATTTCATGTACAGTAAATCATTTTTAACATTGTAATTACATTGCTATAATATCGCAATATGTAATTTCAAACATTTATCTTGGATGTAATTACTATGCCGATATATTCTGTAGTGTAGTCCTAAAAAAAAAGGTGGTGTTCTATTACCCACCCAATCCAAATTTTAAAAGTAGGCAAAGAAACGACGAATGTCAATGTTTCTTTGACTCATTAGCTATATATATATATATATATATCCTAAACATCAGTTACCTTGTATATAAATACTAGCCTATACTCAAGTACATTTTTATCCATGTATTAAATAAAACTGCCACTTTTTAAATTCATAATGGCATAATACATTGCATTGTTAAAACAATGTAATAAAATTGTACTTACTACATTGTTATACAATTGTATATACATTGTTAGAACATTGTAATAACGTTTTAATTACCACATTGTTACGCCACTGTAATTACATTGTTATAACCTTGTAAATACATATACGATAGTATTGTATGTGATTTGTATGTTTTATGTACAGTACAGTAGTCACCTTAGAATAATAAGGTTCTATCTGTCATTTTTGTTATTCACATATTCCTATTAAATGACAACTTATTTACATAAAGTAATTACTTTGTTAATACATTGTTATAACAACGTAATTACATTGCTTTAACAATGTAATACCATCGTAATTACATTGTTATAACAATGTAATAACATCTTAATTGCATTGTTATAACAGTACAATAACATTGTAATTACTACATTGTTATACCATTGTAATTACATTGTTATAGCAATGTATTAGCATTGCAATTAATACATTGTTATACCATTGTAAGTACATTGTTATAACATTGAAATAACATTGTAATTACTGTATTGTTAGACCATTGTTATAGCATTGTACTTACATCTATGATAGTATTGTATGCAATTTGTATATATTATGTACAGTACTGTATTGTCACCTTAGAATTATGAGGTTCTATCTGTCATTTTTGTGAGTTATTCACATATTCTTATTAAATGACAACTAATTTACATTATGTGATTTTTTTTTAACAAGTTGTTTACATTTTAAGTCTTTTTAAAAAACAAAAAAGGTTTTATTTACAACGTCAAACTCTAGCTTGGCTCTTTAAGGTTTTTTCTTACATCCAATAGAAGATTATATACATATTTCTTTGTATATTTCAAGTACTGTATTTATATGTAAATATACACAGTACATATGTAATTACAAACTATTATTTTGGATATAATTACTATACTGTTAATATGTTGTAATTACATTGTCATGACAGTGTAATAATATTGCAATTACTATATTGTTATACCATTGTAATTACATTGTTATAGTACTATAAAGACATTGCAATTACTACACTGTTATAACATTGTGATATCATTGCTATAACATTGTAGAAACATTGTCATTACTATATTGATAAAACATTGTAATTACATGATAATGATGTGTATGTGTTTTGTATATTTTATGTACAGTACAGTATTGTCACCTTAGAATTATAAGGTTTTATCTGGCATTTTTTGTCAAAATTGAGTTATTCACATTTTTATTAAATGACAACTTATTTACATTGTGATTTTTAGGACTTTTCTTTGTATATTTCATGTACAGTAAATCATTTTTAACATTGTAATTACATTGCTATAATATCGCAATATGTAATATCAAACATTTATCTTGGATGTAATTACTATGCCGTTACAATCTGTAGTGTAGTCCTAAAAAAAAAAGGTGGTGTACTATTACCCACCCAATCCAAATTTTAAAAGTAGGCAAAGAAACGACGAATGTCAATGTTTCTTTGATTCATTAGCTATATATATATATATATATATATATATATATATATATATATATATATATATATATATATATATATATATATATATATATATATATATGTGTGTATATATATATATATATATATATATATATATGTGTGTATATATATATATATATATATATATATATATATATACATACTAAAAATCAGTTACCTTATATATAAATACTAGCCTATACTCAAGTACATTTTTATCCATTAAATATTAAATAAAACTGCCACTTTTTAAATTCATAATGGCATAAATATAAACATATTAAAAACTTAAAGGATAATTTACATATTTCACTATCATTATATAAGTTATAATCTGAAATAATTTTTAATTTGATACATCACATGATGTTAGACTCTGATGTCACTCAGATATGATGTTAAAATGAGTACATTCATTAAGTGTTTAATCCTGTGCATGAATGTATGATATAGTTAATGAAAATGCACTGTGTTTTATTTTTATTGTTAATTGTGAAATAAACAGCAACATGTCTGTTAAGAGTTACATTTTCACTGGAGAAAACATCTGTGCTGATAAGGGGAGCGCCAAGGAAACAAGTGTTTCTATAGCAAAGAACTGCAAATATGCAGATATTCTAACAATCGATCACACACCTTGTGCTCACGGTCTGCACAGCAGTGGTTTGCTGACTAAATGAAAAACAAGTTGAAAACGGAGAAGCGAAATTCTGCCGCCGTTTTATATCAAATTTAAAAGGGACTGAGGCAATCATTTAGTAGTGTACAGTTCATGAGGTAAACACAAAAGTTTTAGGGGGGCTGAATGGAAATATAGGAGGGCTAAAGCGACGCCCATACTGCTTTATAATTTTACTTGAACGTTTCAATGAGACATCATTTAGCTGATTTGTTGTGATCTTCGAAAAACTCACGAAATGTTCTCACAGTTGCTGCGGTTGTCAGGGGGCAGGGAATGGCGCAAGTTAAACAAAAATGCACCAACTGCAACAAATTAAGATGCGAGTTAAAAATCATTTGGTATATCGTTAAAGGAGACGCGAATACACATAAATTAGGGACATTTAATCACCAAAACAAGTGAGTATACCGATGGTATGTTCCCCAGAAGTCGTAATACCCAAACAGCTCGTGGAAAAAAGTAGGCATACTGAGTATACGTGAGTATAGCAAGGACTACACCACTGATGTTTATATAAACACTATAAATGAAGAGGGGAGCAGTGCAGCAGGTCTCTTGCCCTATCTATTTCAACCATTAGCCCTGCCGGTAATCTGGATGATTTTAAACATGTGCGAACACAGCAGCATGGATAGGCGTTTTGTCTGAATGGTAACAAACTTAACTGATAAAAGACAAAGTTCACCATTCTCCAATTCTCATACAGCTCTCCCAACAAAAATGCTTGCTGAAAACCAACAGCTTTGCTGAATCAGCCCTAGCAGCATTGCGGGGAAAAACATGCAACAAATCCTGTGGATCATGGAAACAAACACATACTGTACAACCCTTTATGAATGGCTAAATACTGCATACTCGTGCGTAGGCAGGGTCTCACAGCTTGGCAGGTCTGCCTTGCCTTTGGAAACCACGTGCAGTCATGAATATTTAAGAAGATGGGTCTTCTCATAGGATAAGAAATCTCCGCTATGATTAATAATGAGAAACTTACAATAATAATAAACTTAACTGGACAAGCAGCTCGGCGCTACATCATTGATTTTGATCCTGCCCCAAAAATGATTTTAAACCTGGAAGATGAAATTAGCTGACCATTAAATTGACCTTAGAGTAAAGTTTTTAAATAAATGTTTATGTAATTTAGCAATGTTTATTTTGTCATAAATAGAAAATGTCACATGTCAAAGTTTGTTTTGTAATAAATAGAAAGATTTTTACTTGATTATAGAAAGAGGTTTGCACTTGAATGTAGAAATGCAAACAGTACAATGCAACCCCTCTATATTAGTCAAATATTTTACATTGTATTCATTTATAATAATAATTATAATAATAATCATAATTATTATTACTACTATTATTATAATACCCTTATATGAGACCCCTTAAGTGAAAATCTTAGAATTGATCAAGATTTTAACAATTGAAATACTATACTGGAACTCATGTTTGGTGCCTATTATTTGATTGGCTGTCTCAGTCATTTTGGCATTGATGAGTGCTGTTAGAACTCTGAGATAGACCTGCCTAAACATTAAACATTGAAAACTTTTAATCATCCAAACTGCTTTAGCATCATGTATAATATTGGAGTAGACAATTTGACCATTTCCAAGTATTGAAGGGATTTGTAGCAATGTCAAATGGCGGTTATGGCCCAGTAAAACACACTCACCCCAAATGTCATTTACCATTTTTCCATCACCAAAGTGTTTCATGGCTGATTTTATCCCCACCACTTTATGGAATTGCTTGCAGGAGGGATATGTATATATATATCTAATACAAATGAAGGATCTCTGCTGGTTGAGAGAGTCTTCATTTTGTTTGTGCTTTAATGAATGGCCATCTGACACTGGAATTTGTTATCTCAGATCTGCATGCAATCAGTCTATCCGGTCTAGTGAAACCACCAAACAAAATGCATGCAAATGTGTCCGTGCTTCTGACCTCACAACTCTAAGCAAAAAAAAAAACTTCCTAGCAAGAAACGAGACAAGTCGTTCAATGTGCAATTGCAGATCAATGCATGTATCCTTAAAGGTTAGAAAAATCTCAAAGCCAACAGTGGAAAATGCAGCTTTCAAACATTTGACTGATTTAATTGGTCAGCAAGATGGATTGCTTTTGTGAATCACCATGTTGTAAAAACCTGTCAAATATGAATAGTCATCTGTCAGTTTGTAAAAGATTTGTACTTTTAACAGAATCCAATTTAGCTTCTTCATGTGTTTGAATGTGCAGTGAGACTCTGAAGTCTTTACGCATACTGTATAATCTTAAAAATAAGTTTTTGGAAGCTTCTTTTTGCCATTTTCACTTAAGGGCGTACTCACACTATGTACAGTTGCCTTGAACCGGGCTGAAGCACGCTTGTCCCCCCTCCCGTCTCCTCCGATGGCCTGCACTCACATTAACGTCAGGCCTGATCATGCTTACATCATCAATGATGCGTTGTTCAGTAAGTGCTTTCGCTCAGCACAGTGGAGATTTAGTTATAGTGTTTTAGTGGTTTGGGATGCAGTGACACACACAGTCAAATATTTCGCCGAACAGATCAGCCACTTTTGACGCTCATAAACAATCATAAAGTCCTCGTGCTGCAGGAATTATGAGGTTTGCTAAGGTGCATCTGATGTGCAGTGAGGGGTTTGTGTCTTTAATAATCTACGACAGTTTGCGTTCATTGAACAGTAAGAAGGATTAATAAATCCATATGAAACAGTCCCGTAAAAGTCACGTCTCGTCTTCAGTTTCAGGCTCAGGTGCGCTTTGCACTCACACTACGAGCGTACCATGCCAAAGCCCAAGTGAACCGCACTCTGGCACACCTCTTCCAACAGAACTGCACCTGAGCCCGATTCAGAGCACTCACAACTCTCAAACGATCCAGGAAACGGGCCTGGCCACGGTTCGAATAGCAGAGTGTGAGTATGCCCAATGAGATCATAAAAAGACTTGCTGTGAGGAGCATTTTAGCAATCTAAAGAACTTGTTTTGCCACTTTAAAGAACTTTTTTTTCATTGAATGGATGTTAAAGGTTCTTCATGGATTTACATGCCAATAAAGAACCTTTATTTTAAAAATTATTTTAAATATTTAACTTCGCTTCTGTATTTAAGTACATATTTTAGGTATCTGTACTTTATCAGAGTTTTTTTTTTTTGTAAACTTTTGCTTCACTATATTCCAAAACAGAGTATTGTACTTTTTACTTTACAACATTTCTTAACTTTAGCTGAAATTCATTTTGAATCTGAGAAATTGGAGTGGAGAGACAAGATCGGAACGTTTAATTCTTGAACCTGTTGAATTGGTTCACAAATTGCACTAAATAATTGATTGGTGAATTATACTGATATCTGTTCACAAGTCAACAACTCACTGATTCAAATGGTCTGTTTAGAGTGAGTCTCCGGTAAACAGAGATGTATAGTAACGAAGTAGAACTACTTCACTACTGTACTTAAGTACTAAAAGGCAGTATCTGTACTTTACTGGATTATTGTTTTTTTCTCCTACTTCCACTTTTACTTAAGTACATATTTTCGATGAGTTTAATACTTTTACTCCGATAGATTTTTTATGAGCTGCATCGTTACTCGTTACTAGAGGTGTCAAAATGGTCGATATCGGTTCAGTAATAGATCATAACGGGTTATTACGTACTGACGTCATTTATCTCCTATGTGCGGTGTCGCAATACTATGGCGAAGGACAGAGGCGCCAGGGCGAGTGGAGGCGGCACAGCACACGAGCCGCTATTTCACTACTACTGAGAAATGTTGTGAGACTCCATCTCTGCCTCTCTCACTTTGGACATTTGACCCGCTGGCCTGGTAGGCGTGTATGAGGTGCAAGTTTTCTCCACTGTGTCTATTATAGATTACCTGTGATAACCGCGTATTATACATACATACAGTAGACTGTAACCGCGGCTGTTCTTCCCGCCATCAGTGAACAACGCTTTCATTTCTAAAGCCGATAGCAGCCCTTTCTGTTCAGAAGGTGAAGACAATAACCAAAGGGGTGTAAGACCTCGCCTGTCAGCGTTTAAAAAGCAGGCGGGAGAATATTTACATTAGTTTATTTGCTATAAATGCTCATTCTGTGCATGAGTTTTGTTTGATACATTCAGAAAGAGTGTTTTCTTTGAGCGGGTCAAATTAAAGGTACAGTTCATATATCTTACTGCTGTATTAAAGGACACAATTATATTACAAGTAACCATTTAACTGTCACACCAAGAAAAAAACCAATAGAATTTTTTTATTTATTGCATTTCTTAACTCCTAATGTCGCTAGTTAACACAATCAATACATTTTCCCCCAACACATCCCATAATTTCTAAAATATCAGCCTCTACCAAATGGTTGAGATGTTGGTTTATGGTAAAAGTACCAGAATGAATAAATATACTATAAAAATATGAAGTTTAAGACCAATTTAATTAAAACATAATCAAAATGAAACATTTTTGAATACTAAATCATAGCCATAAGCCATAAAATATTTCAGATTTTCATTTAACACAGTAATATACACGTTTTCTTTTTTTTACAATAAAATCAAAATCAAGTGAATTAGAACGTTCGTTTACAGCGTTTACAACCAGTAATTTGTGCTCCGAAAATGGGTTTCAATAGCGTTTTGAGTGGATTATGGACTGTTTTTGTGACACACAACTTTGAAAGGTGTGTGTTAAAGCTGTTATAATCGGTCAGATCTGTGGTTCAAGCGTGAGAGAAAAACAGTATTGTAAGTCATGTTTCTTTTCGTTCTGCTTAATGACGTGCCCCCAAAAAAGAGATTTAAAATAAACAAAACAATATGATGTCTTTTGACTGCATTCTTTAATAACTACATTACACAATACTTGTACTTTTACTTTCAGTACTTGAGTAGTAAATTTTGAAATAAACTACTTGCAATACTTAAGTACAAAAAATGTTGAATACTTTAGTACTTCCACTTAAGTATGGTGCTTAAAGAGCACTTTTACTTCTACTCAAGTCACTTTTTGATAGAGTACTTGTACTTTTACTTAAGTCTGGGTCTCTAGTACTTTATACATCTCTGCCGGTAAACAACTCAATGGTTCAAATTATTCATTCAGAGTGAGTCTCTGGTGAAGAAATAAATTATTCAAATGATTCATTCAGAGTTATCTCTGGTAAACAACTCTCTGATTCAGATTGTTTGTTCAGAGTGAGTCTCCAGTAAACAACTCAGGGAATCAAATTATCCATTTAGAGTGAGTCTCCGGGAAACAATTCACTGATTCAAATGATCTAGTTTCAGAGTCCTCAGAAATCAACTCACTGATTTAAATGATTCGTTCGAAGGGAGTCTTTGGTAAATAAATAATTTATTCAAATGATTCATTCAGAGTGAATCTCCAGTAAACAAATCACTGATTGAGATTGTTTGTTCAGAGTGAGGACTCACTAATATTCAAATTAATAATTCAGAGGGAGTCTCTGTTAAACAAATCACTGTTTCAAATGATTCATTTAGAGTGAGTCTCTGGTAAAAAAATAATCACTGATTCAAATAATTAAATGAGTGAGTCTCCAGTAAATATCACTGTAAATAAATCCCTGATTTAATGATTCGTTCAGAGTGAGCATCCAGTAAGCAACTCGCTGATTCAAATGATCCGTTCAGAGTGAGTCTGCAGTAAACAATTCACTGATTCAAATTATCCATTCAGAGTGAGTCCTCAGTAAACAACTCGCTGATTCAAATTATTCATTCAGAGTGAGTCTCCAGTAAACAACTCACTGATTCAACTGAACCATTCAGAGTGAGTCTATGGTAAACAAATCACAAATTTAATGATTCATTCAGAGTTAGTCTCCAGTAAATAACTCACTGATTCAAATGATCCGTTCTGAGTGAGTCTCTTGTAAAAAAATCACTGATTTGATGATTCTTTCAGAGTGAGTCTATGGTAAACAAATCACTTAATCAATTATTAATTCAGAGTGAGTCTCCAGGAAACAACTTACTGATTAAAGTGATCTGTTCAGAGTAAGTCTCTATTAAAAGATTCACTCTTTTTGCAAACTGATCTGAGTGTGGTTGATGTAATTTTACATTTTCACTTAAATTATTATTAATTATCTTTGCGGTTATAAGAGCATGACAGGTTTTGGTAATTTAGCTTTATTGCAGAAAAAGATTAACAGAAAATATTTAAGTAAATAAAAAAATCAAGTCATTTTGACTCAAATAATATTGAAGATAAAGACTTTATACTTCTACTAGAGTAATGTTTTATTAGGGTATCAGTGCCTGGTTTGTTTAATTCATCCACCACTGTTTAAGAGTATAGTTAGATTATTGTCTGTGTAATACATCAAACTTGTATAAGTGTGTTTGCTGTATATTTACAATAAGCGGATACTATAGTGAAAGTTGCACATATAAAACCACGTTACCTGAACTAACACAAAACAGCAGTCATTTTAAAGGTGTTATCATACTAGTAGTACTTCATTATGCAGAAGTAAGCTTCAGAGAGCATGGCATTTATTGAAAAATACAGCTTTAAGGTAGAGCAAGAGATTGAATAAATCATGATCTCATTTCGGCCTCATTACAGCTCGTTGAATTTTATGACAATCCACTTTATATAGTCTATGAAGTCTGAACTCTGAAGGTGAACACTACTGCCCTTCCCATAAATCACCTGGAGACTTTTAAATAATCTTTTGCAGAGAGGAGCCCAAACTGATGCTATACTGAGGCTCTATATGCAGTGTGAGGGTTCTTCATGTTATGCAAATGTCATCCTTGCTGGGTTAAGTTTGGTTTGGAGATTCTTGAGTTCTCTGTGAAGTGCAAATGTTTCTTTGCAGTGTAAATATGTAACAGTGTATGTCTTCAAATCAAGTGAAAGGTCCTCATTCTGTGTAAAGTTCCTTGCAGAGTTCTGCCTTTAGTATTTCACATGCAGTTAGACATGGTTGACTTTTGTTGGCTTGATGTGTCGTGTTTTTTAAATTCTCTTTGTGTGTAGTAATTATTCTTAGTTCCCGTGTATTACCTATTATTAAGATGTATTTTTCTCAATCCTATAATGAGTTGATGTCGTAAACAGGGACTCGTTATTAAAAGGATTTTTATTTTTCCACTTCCAAATGCATTAGATCAGCTGGCTTTCCTTATGTAATTGCAATACAGTCAAAAAAAGTCCAGCTGCTTTTGACGTCTGCTAATGTAACTCATGACTTACATGGGACTTGTTGTGAGAAACAAAGCGGTGTCTTACCAAAACACATTTTAATCATAGTTGCCATTCAAATTCTTATCACTTGCTTTTACACTCACTCATAGGTTACACACAGCAGATGCTTGCTCATTCATTAGTACTCGTGCATTACACACTCCTGTAAAAGTGATGTTAGTTATATGAAATTAGATGGAGGGGTCTCAATCTAATATTAACACAATAATCACAAAAGATACAGTTGAACTCATAAGGTGGAAAAGGTATTGCATCTTGGCTGACCACTTGCATTTGGATCATTGAAAATGTTAATATCAGGTGGAAACAGCACCTGAAGGTTCATGGTGTCAAGTGTATGAAATAAATCATCTAAACATGCAACCTGTATAGCAAGCACAGATAAAATGGGGTTTTACATAGAGAGTGTATGTAGATATCCACAGTCACTGCTGATTACAATTAGGACAGTTAGCAAACAGTACAAGAACTTTAAGCGTAGTTCTTTAACATACCAACAATGCTACTGCTCAAACTTTGAGGTAACAGTTTAAGAAAGATCCATTTCTATACCAGCCTCAGTGCACACAGAAATGTCTATTTTATTGTTTAATGTTGAAGAAATTGACTGGCCCGCAAAGAACCCTTACCTCAACCTTATTGAACACATTTGGGATGATCTAGTATAGGAATTGTGCACCAGGCCTTCTCATTCAATTTGCCTGACCAAATCCCCCTTGCAAAAATTCATCATAAAAAATAAGCTGTTGCAATATACTTTTTCTATGTATTTAGAATGGGATGTCATTAAAGTCAATGTTGTGGACAGTTGTGGCCTTATAGGTAAAAATTCAGACTTGTAACGCAAAGGTTGAAGGTTTGATTCCCAGCACAGGAAGGAGTGAACGAACAGTGATTTCTTCTACCATCAGAACCCAAAACTTAGGTGCCATTAAGCAAGAACCTCACCCCTATTAGCCCCCAGGACAATGTCTGAGTATTCTGAGTCCCATACTTGGCCACCACGTCACTCACTCACTTATGAAGACCTTATATATGCCCGGTTGTTTTCATACAGTGTAGCTGTCCCATATATACATTTAAGTACTAATTAACTACTAATTTTTACATTTTAGCTAGAAATATGGATCCATTGTATTATTTAAAAATGTGCAATCTCACTGACAGCACTCAGATTTTATTTCTGAAAGTGTAGCGTAAAAATACGACACTTGCAGTGTATTTCTTTTCTCCAAACTGATTTAACAATGTGTTTGTTACTATAGAGTCAGTCCTGTGAGTGTGCCACACTGGCCTGGATACAGTAGATGACTCCAAACACAACTCTGCAGATGGAGATGAACCCTGGGGGAGGTTTTAGACTGAACTTCAAAATGTGCCCCATACCTGATTTATTTTCCGCATTCTCAATCCATCTATATATCTTTCCTTCTTTCTCTCCCTTTTCTCTGCTGCCGGTAACGGCCCATTCAGTCATTTCCCCAGGCTGTTTTCTGATGGAGCAGTGGGGCCAGGGAATAAGGTAGGCCTGTAACAAACAGTTGAAAGAGCCGTTTCCAATCAGTTAGCCTCTGAAAGCCTGGGTTACTTTCTGTTCGTAGTATAAGCTTTCTGCTTAGCTCTCCCGCTCTCTCAGGGCAGGTCCATAAACACACCCCCTTGGTTTCATATTGCTATTGATCTCTGGCTGCCCCTTATTTATAGACTGATAAATGTATCATTTGTTTTCTCTGCTATAGAAAGGAAGCTCAGCCTATTAGTTTCTCAATGTCTTCCTCATATTTATCCTTTACAGTCTGCCTCGCCTTCCTTTTCATGGTCGACTGGCTAGGCAGCTTATTAAGGGTATACAGGCGAATGAAAAAGATGGATGATTAAGAGGACGTTGAAACAAACACTTTCAATGTAATCGTGCATCCTTAGCCACATTAGATAATGAAAAGGCTTGGATGAATGGATGAAACATGATAAATCCAGTGAAGAGGAGACCAACTGTAACGTGCTGATTTCTTACATTTTCCTTTAATCCTCTCAATATGCTATAAATCTGCATGCCATATTTTAGTATGTAAAACCATTTATAATATCAAATTTAATTCAAGTAGATGCGGTAATTTAACTGATAATCTTACCATTTTGGTTTTATTGTAATAACATCTTATTTCCTACTTAGTTTTACACTTAGCTTATTGCCATGCCCAGTGCTTAATTTGAGCTGGATCTTGTTGGATCCTGTACCGGGAAATGTCAGATATTCGTGTTTTGCGTTCCGGCATTCATTTTATTGATCCAGCATTAACTATTGCGTGGTGAATGCCTGCACTAAAGAGAGAGAGAGAGAGAGAGAATGTGAATGAGTCCAAGTGAAAAACAGCGAGCAAAGCTATAAAGGTTGTCACTTTCGACCAATCAGCTTTCTTACATTTACAATCACTCTCACTGGTTGGGGATTATTGTTTCGCGCTCAGTGAGCAGCAAAAATTAATAATGGCATAGTGGCTTACCTTAATAATATTAGTATTTTCAAAATGTCAGAGGCAGTCAAGCATATATTGTTTTTTTAAACCATGAGTAAATCTGATAATGAATCTGATCAAGAGAAGATGAAACTGCACCCCTGGATCAGGATAGCAGGAGACAGAAGCAAAGCGATCTCAAAACAGCCAGAAAACATGACGGAATTGAGGTAACCTTGGGCTGTTATCTGTGAGTCATTTCAAAGACTATAGAATACACAAGACACGTCACTCATATAGTTTTGAATGGGGAAAAGTGTAACGGTCAATATGATGAATGATGCCCCACATACGTGTACAGGAACCAATCGTCGATCGCTATAGACTAACTGTTCTCCAGGGGAAAAAAAGTCAGACCAGACGTGTGCTTTTATGACAGTTTTTGTGGTCAACAACTGCAATGCAATCTCAGCGAATATTTGCTTCACAGAGAAAAGAAATGTATTAGCATAAAGCTTAAAATCTGTACTTGTAAATGAACCAAGTGCACTTGAAAACAAAAGTGTTTGGTTTTGTAATCTGTATGAAACGAACATGAGGTACAGTCCATCTTGTCAAATGCACACCTAATGACAGCAAATACTCAAACGCCCACCAACTTGTAAACAAAGAGTCACTGTCATTTCTGGAAGAGATTCGCAATCAAGATGAAGTTGTGAATTACTTCAGAAGACCAGCATGATCTGATAAATCATTATTCAGAGAATGATAATGTGTAACACAGCCATAAATGAGGTTGGTGTCGTAATCTCATTCCTTTCGAGTGCGCAAGAGCATTAGCATTTTATTAGAATTTTTTTTTTCTTATTCACGATTGACCCATAATGTGCACAAAATAATTAAAGACCTAAAAAAAAAAAAATTGTGTTGCGGATTGTCGGTCACTGTAACTGTTATTTACTGGTTTTGTTCCAGAAATAATTTATTTACAAATTAAGCACTGGCAAAACCCCAGCTTAAATGTTAAGAAATCCTATTATTCAGATCACTTATCAGATATCTTATCACTTATGCCCGTTTTTGGATGAAAGTAAATGCAAATGAGCTGCAGTTTCTCACAGCATTTTTAGAAGAGGGCGGAGCCTTTATGGATCCTGTCATGGTTTCTCTGGAATTATTTAAAATTTGGATATTGTCAAAGATAACATGTAATCATTGTTCTACACTATTTTGATAAGAATGCTATGTAAAAACAAACAAAAAAAAAGATTGAGAATAATAACAAATTTGAGCAAGTTTGACTGAGTGAGAACTGAGAGCTAAACAAGGGGGTGGAGCTTAGCCATGAGTCAGTTTCCCATGATCTCACATCCGAAGCTTTTAAATGACGCTAGGGGGCGTTTCAAAAAAGTTCACTTCAAAAGTTTGCTGTCACTCAAGTAGCTGTAATCACCAAAAGTCGTTAACTCTCCATTAAAACAAATGGTTGCTTTGTAGCTGCATGTTGCTTGCAGTGTTAATGGGGCTTGAGAGAAGCAGATACAGGTTTGCTTCCGAAGGCATCATAATTTTAGACCATAGAAGAACAATACTTGAGGTCCAAATAATCATTTTTCTATCTTAACATCAGGTCTTTGTGCAATTTCTCACAATGGGGAACAATCGCAATTATTGTTCTCATCCAGACAGATTCTACCGAGCGTGTGCAGATTAAATGTCATCAGTCTATCTTATTTGCCAGCTTTTCAAATAATTTTAGTCTTACAATTGCCCCTGGTCTCCTCCACAGACTGACCTTTATACTTGTGATAAGTTTCTGTTGCTTAGAAACTTGGGCATTTTTCTTTAAAACCAATGAAATCAAATCCATGTTCTCAGTTCTTAATTCCTCTTTTATTACTTGAAATTACCAAATCCAAACCCCTTCAGTTCTTTTCGAGTGCAAGCTATCTGTGTTATGCAAATCTTACTTGCATTTGCCTGTTTCTCTCTGTCATCTAAAGCTTAGGTTTTAAAGACATGATAAAAAAGATAAACACTCTCCTTCTATCTCACATACGCACACACATGCGCGCGCTTTAAGGAATGTTTGATTGTGACAGGAAATGAATTATTAAAATGAGACTCAGGTGCCGGATGCAGCCACCATTTTGGGAGACTCACAACATGATTTATTTAAAGGACTGTTGCTTCAAAGTCAGTTTAAAGTTTGTCTTTTCTCGCCATTTCTCTTTAATGGGACCCATCATCTCACTGTTTTCCCTCCTCTCTCTCTCTGCTTATCGCTCTTTTGTATGGTTGCCATCTCCCTCATTCTGTTCTCTTTCTCAGAAGCGAGCTATCTAAATCTGCACGTCTGTCCCCACAGCTATTGCCGTTTAAAAGGATGAGCCGTGTTGGATGGCAAAGGCGTTTTTGTTCGATATTGCAGGTTTCACATGGACTCGGACATAAATAAACATCTTGCTGGTTTCAATCAGGGCCACTTGTAGGAAGTATCACCTGTTACCCTGAACAGCTATTCTACAGCCGTTCTGCATGAATTACTCACTTTATCCCTCGTAGTTTTCATTTTAGAACAAGAACTACTTTATACAAAGCAGCGCTTGCTCCAAAGAGCTTCAATTTGGCAGATCAGAAAAAAGGGCTTGTGCTCCATTCCATTCTGGCCTTGATATCAGGAGCTTGTTTCATTTCAAATACATTTTAGGAGACATTTAGTGCTGAATCAGCCACTTTTCCTGCCACTCACGTCGTCCCTTCTACCTTTGTCGTTCTTGTTTTCAAATTTAAAGCTTCTATTGTAGGTTTTAGGAAAGCATTGTTAAAGTTTTAACATTCACCTCATGCCTCGAAACTTGCTGTCTCTGTGCCAGGTGGTTGCCAGGGTTCTGTGTGGTTTATAATGCATTGCTGTGCAGCTGCTATGGCCTGGGTACAGTATTTATGAAACAGAAAATGAGAAATATTTATAGATTATATAAAAAAGGGATCAGACTTTCTATTCAGAAGTAATACATTCTGTTCTGGTTATTTCACAGACATCATTCCAAAAATAAAGATAATGTATCATCCTGATAATAGGTCACACTTTATTTTGATGGTCCGTTTGTTTAATTTTAAGTAACATTGCATCTGCATACCAACAGAGATGTATAAAGTACTAGAGACCCAGACTTAAGTAAAAGTACAAGTACTCTATCAAAAAGTGACTTGAGTAGAAGTAAAAGTGCTCTTTAAGCACCATACTTAAGTGGAAGTACTAAAGTATTCAACATTTTTTGTACTTAAGTATTGCAAGTAGTTTTATTTCAAAATTTACTACTCAAGTACTGAAAGTAAAAGTACAAGTATTGTGTAATGTAGTTATTAAAGAATGCAGTCAAAAGACATCATATTGTTTTGTTTATTTTAAATCTCTTTTTTGGGGGCACGTCATTAAGCAGAACGAAAAGAAACATGACTTACAATACTGTTTTTCTCTCACGCTTGAACCACAGATCTGACAGATTATAACAGCTTTAACACACACCTTTCAAAGTTGTGTCACAAAAACAGTCCATAATCCACTCAAAACGCTATTGAAACCCAATTTCGGAGCACAAATTACTGGTTGTAAACGCTGTAAACGAACGTTCTAATTCACTTGATTTAGATTTTATTGTAAAAAAAAGAAAACGTGTATATTACTGTGTTGAATGAAAATCTGAAATATTTTATGGCTTATGGCTATGATTTAGTATTCAAAAATGTTTCATTTTGATTATGTTTTAATTAAATTGGTCCTAAACTTCATATTTTTATAGTATATTTATTCATTCTGGTACTTTTACCATAAACCAACATCTCAACCATTTGGTAGAGGCTGATATTTTAGAAATTATGGGATGTGTTGGGGGAAAATGTATTGATTGTGTTAACTAGCGACATTAGGAATTAAGAAATGCAATAAATAAAAAAAATCTATTGGTTTTTTTCTTGGTGTGACAGTTAAATGGTTACTTGTAATAAAATTGTGTCCTTTAATACAGCAGTAATATATATGAACTGTACCCTTAATTTGACCCGCTCAAAGAAAACACTCTTTCTGAATGTATCAAACAAAACTAATGCACAGAAGACAGCATGAGCATTTATAGTAAATAAACTAATGTAAATATTCTCCCGCCTGCTTTTTAAACGCTGACAGGCGAGGTCTTACACCCCTTTGATTAGTTATTGTCTTCACCTTCTCAACAGAAAGGGCTGCTATCGGCTTTAGAAATGAAAGCGTTGTTCACTGATGGCGGGAAGAACAGCCGCGGTTACAGTCTATGTATGTATAATACGCGGTTATCACAGGTAATCTATAATAGACACAGTGGAGAAAACTTGCACCTCATACACGCCTACCAGGCCAGCGGGTCAAATCTCCAAAGTGAGAGAGGCAGAGATGGGAGTCTCACAACATTTCTCTGTAGCAGTGAAATAGCGGCTCATGTGCTGTGCCGCCTTCACTCGCCCTCGCGCCTCCGTCCTTCGTCCTTCGCCATAGTATTGCGACACCGCACATAGGAGATAAATGACGTCAGTACGTAATAACCCGTTATGATCTATTACTGAACCGATTTCGACCATTTTGACACCTCTAGTAACGAGTAACGATGCAGCTCATAAAAAATCTATCGGAGTAAAAGTATTAAACTCATCGAAAATATGTACTTAAGTAAAAGTGGAAGTAGGAGAAAAAAACAATACTCCAGTAAAGTACAGATACTGCCTTTTAGTACTTAAGTACAGTAGTGAAGTAGTTCTACTTCGTTACTATACATCTCTGCATACCAACCCATTCTCATTAGATTAGATTGTTAGGTTGGAGTAAGGGTTGGGGTTAGAGTTAGTGTAAGTTGACATGTACTTGCAAAGTTTCTTATAGTCAGTTAAATGTCTTTTGAAGGAGCAGTATCAATATGTGTCAATATGCTGTTGGATTAAGATGTTGACGTTCAATTTTGGTCAGTTTCTAACATCACCTAAAATTAACCAAATTCCAACCTAAACAATTAACCTTTCCACCACTTTCCAAAGACGTTTTCAGCTATAAAACTCAGAGGTTATTATTTTAGTACAATGACCTCTTACAATTTAAAAGCTCAAGCAAAAGCTGAGATCTCAGTTAAGTAACCCTTTAAGGCAGGGGTGTCCTGGACTCGGTCCTGGAGGGCCGGTGTCCTGCAAAGTTTAGTTCCAACCCCATCAGACACACCTGGGCTAGCTAATCAAGCTCTTATAGACTTTCTAGAAACATTCATGCAGGTGTGTTGAGGCGAGTTTGGACACCCCTGCTTTAGGTCACTATTGCTAGTATTTAAAAAACGGTATTACTAGTGACACTGGTGGCAGATGAGTGAACTGCAGCCAGCAATTTATTGCTTATTCTTGACCGTGCTCGGCAGTTTGCAGTTATATCTACAAACGCTGGGGATAATCTGTGTTTCAGGCGGGTTGAATCTGTAAAATACGAAAGTGCTTTAATGCATTTTTCATTATGCAAACAGGCCCTAATTTGTATGCGAATTTTTTAAAAATATATGTGTATGATGGAGGTCCATTTGTTAAAGCAGAAATGGAGGCGAAACAGATCCGAAAGAAACTTAAAAAGGAGAATTAAAAACAAAACAAAAGGAAGGAAAGAAAATTGCCATGTGGGAGAGTTTTGTGGTTAACAAGGATGTATCCAGTTCTGGGTATGTGCAACGGCTGTGAAGCTCTGTATATGAAAGCCACAAGAGCGGTACTTCAAATATGAAACATCATGTGTGTGCTAAATCAAAAGCATAACATAGCTGGCAATTAGGCTGAAGTGGCACCGTTTTGTTATCTTTTTCCTGTATCTGTAAAAGCTAAATGTTCTTATTTTTACTTTGTAGAACTATTTGAAAATGAAGAAAATGTTGTCTAAAGTCAAACGTCTGTTTTAATAAATAAATGTTAATTTAAAACCATTTACAATTAGTGTATTATTTTACGTATTATTTTATCAGAGATGCGCAGATTAACTTACTGGAATTGCTGTTAATAACGAACGGTCCACACTGACCTATCATCATGCTTAAAACAAAGAATTTGAATTATTAAAGTGACATTCCGGTGCAGGTTGGGTGCGGATATATATATATATATATATATATATATATATATATATATATATATATATATATATATATATATATATATATATATATATATATATATATATATATATATATATCAGATAAAATTAGATGTGCGGGCAGGTGGCGGGTGGATGATTAGTATGAAGCTGCAGATTTGGGTGACATTTCAGCTTATCCGCGCATATCTAACATGTACACATTATGTACAAGAAACTGAGCATGATTCAATGCCCAATATACTTACTTTAACATCCTTCTGTCATTCTTTGGTTAGTGGCAAAAATGAGCTGGAAAAACCTTTTCTTTTGCATTCCATTAATGCTGTTGGGGTAATGTTTAGATGAATATGTAGTGCGTCCTATCCTCTAACGCAATAAGCACAATAAAAACAACAGCAGTGAGAAAACAGCAATTAAGAAAGCATCTACTTATAGCAAAGTGGGTATGTTTACACAACCTAAAGATTAAATAGCCCATATTTAGGTTTTGGTAAAAGATATTTACACATTAGCAATAAAAAAAACATTAATGCATGGCAATTCATACATATATGCACTTTAAAAATAACTAGTGGTGTAACGGATCACAAATCTCACGGTTCGGATCACATAATGGTATTTAAGTCATGGATCTTTTTCGGATTAATCTACCAGTAAAAAAAAAAAATATTAATCTGTGGACCATGTGTGTTCTGAACCATGGGTTGTGATCCGTACAAATCACAGATCAACTGTGATCCAAAATAAAGGGTTGACACTATACCAGTACCAACTTTCTGCCACTTTGGAATAGTTCAGGCGCATTTCTCTTTCCTTCTCACTCTTTCCATCTTTATCTCTCTCTCTCTTTCTCTATCCCTCTGAAGAATGGGCAATAGAAGGGTTCTTAATGAGCAGCAGGATTGAATAATTACAGCCCTTAGATGTTTTCTTGATGAGATCCTTGCAGCTTATGATGGGCCACGCAGCTCTTCTGACAATTCCTGAAGAAAAGAACAGAGGAAAGATACAGAAGAGTGAAGCTCTGTGATCAAAGGAGCAAAAAAGCTCCCTTTCATTTCACTCTCTGTCTAAAGCAATATGAATCCTCCTCGTTCAGCCGCACTGTACAGATAATAAGGAAGCGAACTGGGATGGAGGGTGGCAAAAACAGTGGGAGTTTTCATACTAATTTGTAACCTTCCCTCTGACCCATATTCATTGGGTCTTTAGAGGCCAGATTGAGTGAGTGACATCTCTTGGAAGGACGTCTTGGTATTGAACATCGCTCAACAGGTCAACGCAGTTTTATGGGTCTGGTGACTTAGTAACCTCTCGTTCCACATGAGGAAATGACCTTCATTAGCAGGAGGATCAACTCTGGGGTAAGAGATATCGAACGGTGAGCAGAACAAGGTGAAGACAAAAAGAAAAACTGCTCAAGATCCTTGGAGGAGACCGGGACACTCGAGGGGAGAGACAAACCTCCCCGTTCTGTCTGCTTTATACCCTTATAAAATGTTGATCAGCGTGTTTAAATATATTATCAACCCAAAGGCATTGCTCACCTTCTGAAAGAGAGGCTCTGCAAGCCACAAACTTTCACTGTGGGTGATGCGACCGCCGAACGTGAAGGGAATGCCTGATGGTTTGCAATCATTTGATGGCTTTGTTCCTCTACTTTGCAAGAGCTTGAACTGAAAAAAGTTTTACTCACTCACTCAAGAGTCTCCAGTTTTACATTAAAAGTGAGTTCATATCTGCACACAAACGCAGTAGGTCATTCTAGACTACTGTACCCCAG
This sequence comes from Danio aesculapii, assembly GCF_903798145.1. NCBI lineage: Eukaryota > Metazoa > Chordata > Actinopteri > Cypriniformes > Danionidae > Danio > Danio aesculapii. Next base: position 24,379,407 of record NC_079444.1, read on the forward strand.
AGCATTTTGGGGTAAGACACTGACATAATCAAAAGAAGTCTTGGGACCTTTGAACCTGCAGCCCTCCAGCATTGTGCCCCACATCCTTTGGGGTCTTACTTTGGATTCACACCAGTACTCCAGCTCAGGGCATCTTAAAAAGTTTTAAGTTTTTCTGTACAAAATGTATGTTGGTGCGGTGGCTAATGGATTGTAGATGAGTGGTTCTCAAACTCTGGAAAACTTCCAAGGGAACCTCAGGTTCTGGGTGACAACCATGTTGGACAAAATTGGAAATGTTATCCAAGTGCAAGATGTAAGCAGTGTCTCACATTAAAAAGCTTTTCTTTGTTTATTTTCTTCTCTAATATTATGTATTCGCTACATCATGGCATTCAAAGAGATGGTTCTAATGCCAAGTTCAGACATTTTGATTTTAGTACCGATTTTGACTCGCCAACAGGTTTTGAGAAATTGCAGAAAATCACAGGCAAATATCAAAGACATGATCTGAGAGAATCGCAGATGAGTCTGTGATGCCTGTGAGATATTTGGCATGCAAAATATCTGTAGCTGTCGGCGATTCAAATCATGCTGTTTAGTAGCAGCATCCACTAGTATGGGTATCTGCAGGCCAGTGGGAGGTTGGGGGAGAAGTTAAAAGCGCTCATATCCAGTCTATTTGGACCCAAGAAATGGAGGAAAATCTAGTGGAAATTTGGCAGGAGCACCCATGTCTATTTGACGTGGTTTTTTTTGTTTTGTTTTGTTTTTTCACTTTCGCCAATTGGTGAAGTTTTTTCCTTATCCCTGTCGTCTCTAGCTTGCATGGTTCGGAATCTGTAGAGCTGCGCATTGATGGATCTGCTCTTCAGTGTTTGGACTCTCAGTAGTGATTATTAAACCACACTGAACTGAGCTAAACTGAACTGAACTTAAACTTTAAAAACTGAACTACACTATTTCAATTTACTATGATCTTTTATGTGAAGCTGCTTTGACACAATCTACATTGTAAAAGCGCTATACAAATAAAGGTGAATTGAATTGAATCATCTAGCAATAACACAACTGGGTCGAAAAAGAAAAAAGTTTAGGAGAAATTGATAATTCCCTTCAGGTGAGCAAAATAAGTACAGTTTCTACCCCACTAAAGGCTTCTTTCTCATTATGTATCCAACGTGACCTTGCATTGTTTCGATGTCACTTCTTCCGTGTGTTTGGTTGTGAGATGTAGTGTGCAGACCGAGTGATCTTGCAGTGTAAACACAGCACCGAAAGTTTTTAATTACATTTTTTATTTTTACAACCAAAGGCTGGAATCATTGCTGAGAGTAACTATTTCATGATATCATTTGTCAACATGCCTGGATGGGGTTAAAAGTGAAAGTATTTGCATTTATGTACAGTGCATCGAGTGCTGCAGGCATCCTAATTCCATACATCCCAATTCCATATCCCCACAACCTCACTCTCTCTCTCCCCAACTTCACTTCCTCGCAATATCTACTGTCTTGTTGCAATAAAGGCAACAAAATGGCAAAAGTAAATCTTTAAATACAATCTATAATAAATATTTGCACCTTTTTTCTATGGAAACTCTGTTAACTAAGTGTAAACAGCCTCTAATAGCTATGTGCACTTAAATAGCATCTGTCACTGTTTGCACTTAGTGTGAATCATATCTCTGTCAAAGAAAATAAGCTATTTTCACTTTTTTGTTCCGCCAGACAAAAGAAATGTGAATTCTGCACACTTTGCACAGACTGCAAGTGTCTTTGCACACCTCATACTTCATCCATGTAAATAGCAAACATAGGGGAACAATTAACCATGTTTAATACAATAGAAATATATCTGTTTATAATTAAAAACAGGACCTATTAGTCTAATCTATGAAAATAAAAGTAAACTGAGCCTTCACGTGAGAAGTAACAGGCTTGGCATTAGCTATGTTCCCTTCCACTTATTTTTATGTGCATTTTTGGTATGCTCATAAAAAAAATCAGTTGATGGAAACGCCAAGATGCGCATAAATTTTGAAAATGCACATTAAAAAAAACATGTGCATAACTGAGTAGGATAAACTTTTTATTCGATAAGAAAAGATGCATGTAAACTACAATGGAAACACTTTTACTGAACAAATTCCAGTATGCGCATTAAAAAAGACATGTGATTTTGTTATAAGAGATCAGGTGATGATAAAAATGTGTGTGAATGGATAAACCAGCAGGTTGATCTTTGTTTCATGGCAAATGCCAAACATTCATTGGTGTCGGCATTTGTCTTCTGAGGCGCAAGTCATTTATTAAATAAAGAAAAGACTCATGCAGCTTCTCCTACTACAGCAAATTCTATTTTTACTGTTAATATTTGGTGGCAGTTAATCAAGAAGTGACTCCGATGGAAACGTTGCTTCATTTGCATGTCTTTTATGCGATATTCCAGTTTTGCACATAAAATTAATTGGCATTTTTGGATGGAAACATAGCTAGTGTCATAAGAAACAAGCTAACATTTAGCATGAAGAATAATCAACTAACAGTCGAAGGTATGCCTTAGCAAATACCACTAATGTGAGTTAGTGCTAATCGCTGGGTTCCATACAATTTCTTCTTGATGTCTCAACACACATTTATTAAATTAACTTAAATGTTAACAAACTTAAATGGATTAAGCATAAAATGCTTAAGTTGTCCCAAAATTGTTGATTTAGCTAATTTTGAATAAGTAGTTTGAACAAGCAGCAAAAACATTTTTTTTGTGCTGAAGAGGTGATTTTCATCAATCACAACTGTAGTTGATTTCAAGACTGTAAACTGGGTTTGAATGTAGGCTATTTGCTAAATGTGAGCACTGCTCTTTAAACACGGATCTACACTGAAGCCTGCAAAAATCACATTAAAACATCTACTCTTACCCACCTGCAATTACTATTAAGCACGGACTAGTGTAGAGCCCTAATTTGTGTGAGACTGTGTATGTGACATGGCAAACCAGCAAGTGGCAGAGAGTTCATCCTGTCCCTGCAGAGCCCATCGTTCCTGCTGCTACATCTGCAAAGTCTCACTCTCACCAAGGCAGCTTCGATCAAAAACTAATTCCTGAAACACTTTACACCTCTCAGCGCTTGCTCCCATTCTCCTCGCTCTCTGTATTCTGCTGTCTGTTATCCCTGCTAGACAGATTAGCTTAGCTAGTCAGCAGCACATGTTTTGTTTTGGTTGCTGGTGTGCAGTTTTGATCTCACCAGGCAGTTAAACTAGCTTAGCGAGACAAATTTTGATCATTCATCTTGAAAGGCTTTACTTTTTCGACTAGCTTCAACACGATTTTCAACCCTCCTGTTGATTTCAGCCAATTCCTTTGTGTCGAATGTTTTTGAAGAAATGTTGGAGATATTTACAGCATGCTAGCATTCAAGCTAAATATCACTTCAGGTTTGTGTAGAAAAAAAAACAATTGCTTAATTCCTTGATCAGCTAATTAAAAACCCTGCTCCTAAAAACCTATATTAATGCTAAATACTTTCTTAACATATAGATACAGTAGATTGTTGAATTTTGAGGAAAAGATTATATATAAACTTACCGTAGAAACATTTTAGAAATGACTAATTAAATTTAGCTTCCAGATTAAGCCTTAAATAACTGTAGCTGTGAGGAAAGGCAGTCTGGAGGTGTAGATGAGCTTGCCTTCATCATGTTTCTGCTGTGTCTCCCTGTATTAGCATGAGTCCTGATTCAGCAACCCTTAATGAATCACATCAACGCCTTTACATTTCCGATGTTAACGTCGGCACGCTCTGCATTCTAGCCTAGGGCACAAACCAAGATTTGAATAAAACATACAGTTTGATCTAGTTTTTAAGAAATGTTTTAGAAGTAGGAAGTGAAAAAAATGTTATTCTACCCTCCCTTACATTAAAAAGAGGTAATTATTGATCAGATTAACCATGAAATAAAGCAGAATTTATGCATTCACTACACAAGTTTTAATGATCAAGGGATAAATAATTTCCTTCCTAGTTTAACCACCACTTAAACGGAGATGAAAAAGACATAAAAAGGAATAGTTTGCTCAAAAATTTATATTCTGTCAGCCTTTACTCACCATCATGTCATTCCAAGCCAGTATATCACTGAAGACTTCTTTCTTCTGTGGAACATAAAACGTCAAATTAAAGGCTATGCTGTTCTCTGTAATTATTTTTGAAAAGGACACAAAAGCACCATAAAAGTACACCATATGACTTTCGAGCTATATTTTATAGCCATTCACAAATGAGCGTTGAATTGAATTTATGAACTTAATCAGTCACTCTTTTGTAAACTGAAACAGTCTGACCTAAAATAACAGCTGCTTCATGAATCATTCACACCAGTTTTGAAAACTAAATCAAGTGATTTGTTGATCCTACTTTAAACTACTTGTTCAGACACTGTTATTTATTTTATGGAGTGCGTTTATATGCAGGTTTGGTTAAATTAAAAAAAACATACATTTGAAAAAAGGTTAAAATGCTCTGAGTATGTTTGAATGCTGCTGTTCAAACCTTGGTACAAACAAAGGGCTCTATTTTAACAATCTAAAGCACACGGCTGTTTCAGAAGGTTGTTTCTGAATCCAGTTTTGCTATTTTAAGGATGGAAAAATCTGGCCTGTGCCCTGTCGCACATTCTAACAGGGTTGTGCTTATTCTCTTAATGAGTTATTGGTGTGTTTTGAGCATAATGTGCATTAAACCAATTAGAGTCTTCCCTTCCCTTTAAGAGCCAGTTGCGTCACACCATGGCAGATTTACTATTTACACGGCAGACTTTGTAAGTGGAGAAACTGAAAGCTTCACTAGCGAGAAAACAGTTACACAGACCATCAGCAGTGCAATGATATAGAACAAGCCTCCTCCATTCGGCCTCTTTACTTTCCCTTTACTTTGCTGTACTCCTTTACTTTCGTGGAGTAAGGAAACTGTGTTATATGTACTTCACTGAAGACATCCATTAGCCTACATATTTAATTTTTTGATTAGTTTCAAAACTATCTGTAAAATCAGTTCTAATTTTCAGCAAACGGATAAATGAACAATAATAATGAAGTTTGGTAAAAAAAAAAAAAAAGCACATATACCCATATGTGGTTATATCCAAACACACGTCCTGTTCTTATGCCCCACAGTCACGCATAAGTCTCCAAAACCCGACAGGTGGACAAATCTAAACTTGTTTTTATTAAAAGAAATACAAATATGCATATAATAAATAATACTGCTAATAATAATAGCATTATACAAATGCAAATTGTCATGAATGAACTGAAAAAAGGCATGAAGAAAGCATGGAGCCAGTGGTTTTTATATTTATATATAAAATATTTTTTGTATCATTTTAATCCTTTAATTTTTTTCATTTGTAAAGATATTTGTGTGTTGCTGATATCCTGTGTATATTAAGCAATGTGTATGTGTTTTGGACCCGCATAGAAGCATAACTTACACAATCTGCGCTGGACTATAGACCTGGTCAATGCCGCAGTCTATTTAAGTTCCTAAAATAGCAATGCGCCAACATTGTGCCTTAACACACCTCCTTTGTAGACCGGCACACCCATGAGTCCACAAAGTGGCACAAATGGATTTGCTATTTAAACAATGTGGCACAAAACATGGAAATTAGGGTTGTGCTGGTCTGAAAATAGCAACAAATCGCACCATACAGATCTTGTGCCTTATTGCGCCGGGTGTATGATAGGGTCCAAAGGGACAGAGACCACTCAAACCTTGTTTGGTTTGGTTGAATGTCACTAAAGTTCATTTTCCCTCATGGTGCAGTTCATTTTGGCAGGTGTGATTACAACTTTTGGATGGAAATTATTTATCAAATCAATTTTTTAAAAAATCATTTATTGCTCTTGGTCTGCACAAAATGACCCCAACCACATGTAAAAGTACCCTTAGATCAATCTCAGATAAACTCTGGCATGGTTCAATTGAGAGTGTGTTCACTAAGGCAGGTTTGATTTGATTAAAATAATTTGAATAAGTGGGCACATTGTGTCCACACTGGTTTTGTTAGATTAAAGAAAAAAAACTGATGTAATTGCTCTGTTAGTGCAGATAATTTAAATAAGTGTACACGCTGCATTCTGAACTGGTGCACAACCAACCAAGAGGACCAATAACTCTGAAAAGATGACAGATGAGTCTTGGTCTGCTCTGGTACCGTTTAACTGAGATTGTGTTCGTACTTGACTGTGATTACTCCACTAGTGCAGTGCATTTGATCAAGTGTGAACGCTGTAATCTGAACCACACAAGCAGAACAAAGCAGCTAAAAAGATGTGTCTCAATCTCCTTCCGAACGAACAACGAATCATACCAAATACTCAACAGTGAAACGATCAGTGGCGGTGCTTATTATCATCTTAAATCTTCTCTTCATCTTCATTTTGCTGGAGTAGTGCCAGTCACATGAGGTCTCCTTTTCTGTCCTGCTTCCCTAAGGACCGCTGTACCTGAAGATAGCGTTTTCTTTTAAATGTCAGTGATGGATTAGCCAGCTGGTCAGGGGTCACTGACGGCCATGTAGTTTGTAATGGCCTGAGTTGCATGATTACCGGTGCTGATGAGCCGACTGAAAGATGGTTATGCCAGGAATCAATGAGCCTGTTAATACCGTTTTGGCTCAAAGTGCCTTTTAAGAGATCCGGCTAATCGCAGCAGGCATTTTAATTGAGCAAGATATTAACGCCAGTGTAACTCAGACGGTGCTCTGACAAAAACATTCGTTCAAAGGCAGACAACCCTGCTGGTCTGTGCGTGACTCCGGTCAGAAAGTGAGATTTTATTGCTTTCTTTTCTTGTCTCGCATCTCAAGCTTTCCAAAGGTGAGCTTCAGTTCAGTCCTCCTCTTGGAGTTGATCTACAGTCTCTGTAGGCGTTCCGCTAACATCAAACCTGAATGTAAACAAAAGAATATTAGCTTCTTTTTTTACTCTTTCTGCTTCCCACAATCACATCCGCCAAGAGTTCTTGAGTTAAATCATCTTGCATCTTATAAAGTGATTTTACCAGTTTTTTCCCTATCTGATTGTTTACGTAATTTGACCTGAAGAAACACCCAAAACAAACTTTGAAGTGGGTACCCACTTGTGGAAAGCTTAGAGAAGATTTTAGTCAAAACTGAGTATATAAGAATTTGTGTTTATCAGAAGAGCTGGAGCAATTTTCAACCTCCATTCTATTAAATAAACAGTTTCCTGTTTCCAAATTGCATCAGTGACATCTAGTGGTCAACAGCATAACTGTTCATGTACACGACTGGGCTCTGAGATTAACTTCAATGACTTCAATCAATAGTTGCTGCTGTGTCTGTTTCATAATGAAATCTGATGTAAATCTCAGAAGACAGAGATGCACAATTCTTGATGCCTTTTAATATAATCCGATGCAGCAGGCCTTTACAGTAATATAGATCCTGAGGTTTCAAGCCGTAGGGGTCTGTAATGGTACTGCAGGGGGTTAGTGAAGAACTTGCAGGGATTTCTTAATTTTTCATGACATTTCTAACTATCTGAGTGAGCACAGTAACTGATAATGTTGTAATGATAGTTACTGATCTTAGTGAAAGTTATTCTGAAGCTGAGTTCTTTATTCTTAATGGATGTAGAGATGGAGCAAGAACATCATATTATATGGTGAAATATTATATCAAACTGAGTTTTAAGCCTGACTTATAATAACATAAATTTTGTTGAAGTTTGTTTGCAGAACATAGCTTTTTAAAGTTATTTTTTATAATGTTTGTTTATTATTGTACTATTATTAATTTATTTATATACAGATACAAACTGTGCTTTTGACAAAACTTTTTTATTTCAAATAACAAAAATATTTTATGGTTTCAGTTTTAAAGTCTGCATGAAATCAAAATGTAAACAAAGTTTATTTTACTATCGCATATTGGTATTATAAAAGGGAACTTTGTAAAAAAATTTTTTACTTAATTCGCTTAAAAAAATTTGTTTGGCTGATTTTTAATCAAAAATAGTCCTTTTCTAATGACATCAGTTTGACGGCTTGGGCGAATTATGCTTAGCCACAGCCTTCAAATTATTAGTTTGCTGTGAGAGAAAGATGAGAGGAGGAGCTAAAAAATAAAAGCCCCGCCCCTATTCCATTCCAGTTAGAAATACTTCATCATACTGAAAAGAAAGTCTGTAGCAACTTTCAAATCACCTAGCATTGAATAATGCTGATATACACTACCAGTTAAAAGTTTGGGGTCAGTTTTTTTTTTTTTAGGAAAATTATTCTGTTCATCATTTATTAAATGTAATTTTTTTATTATTATTTATAATTTTAAAGTATTAATATAAATTTATTTATATATTTTATTTATATATTAAATATTTATATTGTTAAATTTAAATATAAAAAAAAGAATGAAATTAATGAATGTGTTTCCCAGTATTGGGTTGCGGCTGAAAGGGCATCCGCTGCGTAAAACATATGCTGGATAAGTTGGCGGTTCATTCCACTGTGACGACCACTGATTAATAAAAGGACCAAGCTGAATGAATGAATGAACAAATTGGAGTGATTTCTTAAGGATCATGTAACTGAAGACTGGAGTAATGAAGTTGAAAAGTCATCTTTAAAATCACTGGAATAAATTATTCATTTAAATTATAAACTGCTTTTGAACAGTTATTTTATAGTGCAATAATATTTCACAATTTTACAATTTGTACTGTATTTTTAAATTAAATAAATGCAGCCTTGAGCTTATTCAAAACATTTAAAAATCTTACTGACCCCAAACTTTTGACCGGTAGTGTATAGTGTACTTTGCTTTTAGAATTATTAGTTATTATTATTATTATTATAAAATATTATTAATGTTTAGTATTATTGACCATATTATAATATAATTACTTAATTACAGAAACTGTGCATGACATGCCATACAACTCAACAAACTCAACCCTATTTTGGCTTAAACAATAAAACTCAGAGAAAACACTCAGAGCAGCGACTCTTGTGGAATCACACACAGACTCTGACATCTCATTTCCAGAGGCTTCAGTGGGAACACAGTGAAGCTTGTGGTGTTAAAACCGTGATTTTCTGTTTGTAGTCGTGGCGGTGTGTTTCTGGCACTCACGCTGGGCGCGCGGGTCCAGTTCCAGCAGGTGAGCGCAGGCCCAGTTAATAACGCGCACGTCTGCTCCCTGTGGAAATCAACCAGAACCTGACCTACAAGAGTGACTGTTTCCTCTCCCTACACACTATGTTTTATTCATAAGAACTTTTCGCTAGATATATTCTCCGCTTTCCTTTTTTTTTTCTCCTCTGAGAGAAACAAGTCTTTCTTGTCGGTATGTAGACACCCGGACCCAATCACTTCTCGGGTCCCGTCGGACTGATCCCAGACCTGTAGTCTCATGTCCTGCTGTATGAAGAGAGGTCAAAGAACAGTGATTTCGCTAATAAAAACTGTATTGCGAGGTGCTCCCAGGTTACATAAAGAATTGTTTTCACTCAGCAGATTAGAGCTCCTTTTAACAGCGCAATAACTTGCTTTCAAGCTTTTTCTCCCAAGAGAAATATTGTTTTGACTTTTTAAGCTCAATATAGCTGTGCCTTTCTCTTTTTGTTTTTTAATATGGCAGGTTTATTAGGGCAGATGTAATGTTCAATATTTGAATACACGCTTTAGTTTATTCTTGGCAGTTGCTCTTGGAGACCAAAAAATAATGACTATTGTGCAGTTTTGTTTTGATTTACAGAAGATATGAAGGATATTTTATATTACAAAAAACTTTTCAGACATGTTTAGATGAATAATAATTTTATCATATTTTATTTGTCATATTAAAAGTCTCTAATAAAGGGATAGTTCATCCAAAACTGAACATTAACTGTTAATTTTACATTCACGGTGCAAATTGAAATCTTTATACTTTTTCGATATCCTTCAAACCAGGTTTTACCCATATGCCATATTTTTCCTTTATACTGCATATTTTAAGTACCGATCAGAATATGGGGTGGTTCATTCCGCTGTGGCGACCACCGATAAGTAGGGCCACATGGAATCTGTGCGCGCAGAATTCTGCAGATTTTAGCCCATCATTGATTCTGTTTATTTATTTGTGTACATGTGAGTAAATTTATATTTCTTCAGTTTTTTTTATTAATTACAGTAATATTAGTGACTAAAATGAAAATGTTTATATGATTTATTTACAATACAATACAGTAATATTTTCTGTCTTTTAGTAGATATATTATATATATATAGTAGAGAGACTTGCTTTGTTTACCAAATAAAGTGGATCTAATTGGATTTACATTGTAAACATTAAATAAAAGTTTAAAAGGTATTACTTTTTATTTCATATATAAAGGTTTTGGCTATGATACTGCCAAAATAATTCCTCATAAATCCGCAGATTTTTACACAATTCTGTGCAGAAATAGCAAAAAATGTCCGCAGATTCCGTTTGGTCCTACTGATAAGCCAGGGACTAAGCTTAGGGATAGTGAGTATTTGATATGGAGACCAAAATGGGATGTTCTGTTTTTGACCCATATATAAATATGAATGAGCGTGAATGAATTTTTTTCTCTCTTTCTAGATCTACATTCCTTGCAGAACTGCTCTGATCTTGGCAAATGAGGACACTGATTTCAGACACTGAAGACCGTGCGCATGAATGGACATGGATCTTGCATCATATCCCTGAATATTGTGCAACCCTACATCAGATAACATTCACTATAACAAATGTTTTTATTTCCACATACGATAATGGTACCCCCATTATATATGATTATGATTTCTGAAATATGATTCCAGTACAGCATATCTGATCCTGTAAAATAATTATCATCTAATTTCTTTAAAGAGATACATAAACCAAAAATGAAAATTAGCTGTTAATTCAATCACCCTCAGTCCATCCAAGATGTAGGTGACTTTTCTTTAGTAGAGTATAAAAGACGATTTTTAGTTAAAGCTGTGGTTCTTAGTGATTCATGAAATGCAAACTCAAGAATTAGGCTGTGGGGATCAACAAAACATTCAGTCAAAACAAAATTATTACACTTTGCTCCTGACACAGAAAACAGAGGTCATATATGTAGCACAATTTTTTTTTCTGTGCATTATTACAATTATTCCACAGCCAAGTACTGGAATTGTAAACAATTTTTACACATTGTGTGGGTGAACATGTAAAATGTAACAAGCTTAAAAGGAGGCTGTACCAGCAAAACAAGTAAACATATTTTAGAGCATAGAATTGTTATGAAGCGGACAGGAGACAGAGGTAAGGAAACGTTAGGGTGTTTATTAAATGACAACAAGGAGCACATGAAGGATAGCCAGGAGGATCAGGAACGATGTTGGGGTCTTTTCCTCCGTGGCTGGGTAACAGGAATACACGAGGATGGACAGCACACACCAGATACAGCTGACAGAGGATGACACAGACTTGGAAGGACTGGAAGACAGGACGATTCGGGTGGACCAGGAAGACTAGGAGGAATACAAAGAGAACAGGTAAGTAAAGCGTTTGTTTTAGCTGAGGATGACTACGCTGAGTGGTCGCTCAGTTGTCCGCTTTCGTCGAGACGAGCCCGGACAATGAGCGACTGGAGTGCTGTGCTTTTATCTGGTGCTCGTGAATGTGATGCAGCTGTGTGCTCATTAGAAGTCAGGTGATGGTGATCTTCGTGAGTGGGGATCGTGAGAGCCTGACCAATCCGTGACAGTACCCCCCTCCCCAGGGCCCGCTCCTGAGGGCCGACACCTCCGACGCCGTGGTGGTCTCCCTCTGCCTCTAGGCGCTGGGAACTCAGGGTGGCTCTCATGAAACTCCACCATGAGACTAGGATCGAGAATATCAGCTCTGGGAACCCATGTCCTTTCTTCGGGGCCGTACCCTTCCCAGTCCACCAGGTACTCCAACTGGCCACCACGACGTCGGGAACGCAAGATCTCCTTCACTGCGTAGACGGCTCCTTCTTCTAGGAGCAGTGGAGGAGGGGGTTCCTCTTCGTGGTCAGGCTCTGTGGAGGGAAGAACAGGATCGTGATAGGGTTTCAGGAGTGATACGTGGAATGTAGGGTGAATACGGTAGTGAGAGGGTAATTGTAGTTTGTAGGTGACGGGGTTAACCTGTTCCACGATGGTGAAGGGACCAACAAATCGGGGACTTAACTTGCGAGAGGGCAGTCGCATGCGTATGTCCCGGGTGGATAGCCACACCTTTTGTCCGGGTGTGTATCTGGGTTCTTCAGACCTTCTTCTATCGGCGGTTACCTTGCTTCGACGGACTGCCCTCTGCAGATGTTGATGAGCCTCGTCCCAGACTCTCTCGCTCTCCCGGAACCAGTGATCCACTGCGGGGACATCAGATGGTTCGCCATCCCAGGGAAAGAGCGGTGGTTGGAAGCCCAGGACGCACTGGAATGGCGTGAGTCCGGTGGAGGGTTGCCGCAGTGAATTTTGGGCATATTCTGCCCAGCCCAAATACTGGCTCCAGGAGCTCTGGTGACCACTGCAGAAGGTCCTCAGGAACCGTCCCACCTCCTGAATCTTCCTCTCTGTCTGCCCGTTGGTTTGGGGATGATATCCAGAAGAGAGGCTGACGGCCACACCTAGGAGCTTGAAGAAGGCTTTCCATAGACGTGAGATGAACTGTGGACCTCTGTCCGACACAATATCTTCTGGAATACCAAATGACCTGAAGACTTGATTAAAGATATTGTCGGCTGTTTCAAAGGCTGTGGGAAGACCTTTCAGAGGGATTAGTTTGACAAACTTTGAGAATCTATCTACGATGACTAGAATACAGGTATTACCTTCTGACGAGGGGAGGTCAGTGATAAAGTCCACTCCTAGGTGTGACCAGGGACGGTTCGGAATCGGCAAGGGATGGAGCTTTCCAGCGGGTAGATGACGTGGGCTCTTGGATTGGGCACAGTCCTTACAGCCCTGAACATATTGCCTCACATCCCTTGCCATGTTTGGCCACCAGAATCGTTGGGATACTAGCGAGAGAGTATTGTTGATCCCTGGATGTCCAGTGCCTAGCGAGGTATGTAAGGAGTGGATCAGATCTACCCGGTGTTCAGGTGGTATGAACTGCCGATGAGGAGGGCATCCCGGCGGAGCAGGGGCTTCCGGAGTGGCAACGACTGGAGGAGCGTTCCAGGTGATCGGACAAATGGAGATGTGTTCGGGAAGAATCTTCGTTGGGAGTTCTTCATGATCGTGATGCTCGTGTAAACGAGAGAGAGCGTCTGCTCTTAGATTCTTGGGTCCTGGACGATAGGAAATGGAGAAATCAAAACGTGAGAAGAAAAGTGACCATCTGGCTTGACGTGGACATAGTCTCTTGGCCTCTTTGATATATTGGAGGTTTTTGTGATCTGTGATCACCTGGAACGGATGTTTGGCTCCCTCCAACCAGTGACGCCACTCCTCCAAGGCTAGCTTGATTGCTAGAAGCTCCCTGTCTCCTATGCTGTAATTCTGCTCCGCCGGGCTCAACTTCCGAGAGAAATAGGCACAGGGATGCAGTCGGGGCGGTGTATCATGATGTTGGGATAATACTGCCCCGACGCCGGTGGTGGATGCGTCCACTTCCACCACGAAAGGAAGATTTGGGTCAGGATGAGTCAGGAGTGGGGCCCTTGTGAACTCCTTCTTAAGAAGGCGGAAGGCTGCGGCTGCTTCTTTGGTCCACTCCAGTCCTTTGGGTTTACCCTTGAGGAGATTAGTGAGAGGTGATGTAATCCTGCTGTAGTCCTTGATAAACCGTCTATAAAAGTTAGCAAACCCAAGAAACCTCTGGAGCTCCTTAATGGAAGTGGGTTCTGACCAGGATAGAACAGCCTCAATTTTCTTCCCATCCATACGTATACCGGTTTGGTCAATGATGTATCCCAAGAAATGAATCGACTTCTGGTGGAATGAGCATTTCTCCGCTTTGAGGTAGAGGTGATGTTCTCTCAATGTGTGTAGGACCTCCGCAACGTGTTGGCGATGTTCGGCCTCACTCCGGGAGTAAATGAGGATGTCATCTATGTACACTATTACAAAGTGGTGAAGAAACTCCCGGAGGACTTCATGAATGAAGTTTTGGAATACGGAGGGGGCGTTGACCAGACCGTAAGGCATGACCTCATATTCATAGTGGCCAGTAGGGGTCACGAATGCTGTCTTCCATTGGTCCCCCTCACGTATTCTTATCAGATTATACGCGCTGCGGAGGTCCAATTTAGTGAAGACTTTAGCTTCTCGGAGCTGTTCCAAAGCGGCTGGTACCAGAGGAAGGGGATATCGGTATTTTACTGTACCGTTATTTAGGACCCTGTAGTCGATGCATGGACGCAGCCCTCCGTCCTTCTTGGCCACAAAGAAGAAGCTTGAGGCGGCTGGTGATTTTGAGTGACGTATGTACCCCTGACTCAGAGCCTCCCTTATGTAATCTTCCATTGCCTGATTCTCTGGAAGCGAGAGCGGGTAGATCCTACCTCTTGGCAACTGGGCATCTGGAACTAGGTCGATCGCGCAGTCCCATGGCCGATGCGGCGGTAGCTGGGAAGCTCTCTTGGGGCAGAAGACATCATGAAAGGAGCTGTACTCCTTAGGAATGTGGATAGACTGCTTCTCAGGAGGACTCTCGACCGATGTTGTAAACAAAGAAATGGGGTTCCGACCTTGAAGAGGGAGATTTGGAAAACAGGTAGGTGTACATCCAGATCCCCATTTCTTTATCTCTCCTGTGCCCCAAGAGATGATGGGATCGTGCTTCACCAGCCACGGGCGCCCTAGAATGATGTCCATATTTGCACCCTCCAGAACCAGAAATTGAATCCTCTCTTGATGTAACAACCCCACTTGAAGAAGGATGTCTTCGCATTGTCGATGGATACGGGTCGAAGATCGAGTGCACTGGGTTATCGGTTGTATCTGGTATATATGCGAGGACGCCTCAGTACGTAGGTGGAGTTGACGACAGAGGGATTGGGAGATGAAGTTCCCTGCTGACCCGGAGTCGATGAGGGCTGTGACAAGGAGAGAAATAGAGGCAGTAGTTATTTGTACGGTGGTAGTAAGTGGTTTACATTGTTCAATATTCGTACTGAATACACTCACTGAAGTCCGAATGGGACGAAGGGGACACTCCATACGGGTGTGTCCACTGACACCGCAGTATAGACACAGACCCCGGGTCAGCCTCCTCTGTCGTTCCGCTGATGTCAGTCTTCCAGACTCTATTATCATGGGTTCTGGTTCTGGAGAGGCTGTTGACTCAGGCGATTGGAGGAGTGCAGACGAGGGGGTGATGGTGTCCTGTTGATAGGAACGGAGACGATCGGAACATCGGAGAGAATGTTGGATGAATCTCTCCAGACCCATAGTATCATCTAATGTGGCCAGCTGGATTCGGAGAGTGGGTTCCAAGCCGAGCCGGTACGTGGTCAACAACGATCTCTCATTCCATCCACTTGCAGCTGCTAGAGTGCGAAACCGGAGAGCATATTCCTGTGTAGATAGAGTACCTTGCTTTAGATGATACAGCTGCTCTCCAGCGGCTACTTCCCCATCAGAACGTCCAAACACCTCTTTGAAATACTCCGTGAAGGTAGTGATGGAATTCATGACCGGCCCGGCTTGGTTCCAGATCGTCTCAGCCCATTTAAGTGCAGGCCCAGAGAGTAGTGATACGATGTAGGCGATCTTTGACTTATCTGTGGGATATAGAGAAGGTTGCATTTCGAATATGAGGGAACATTGTAACAGAAAACCATTGCACTCCCCCGCTCCGCCTGAGTAGGGCGCTGGTCGGGCCATGGGACTGGAAGGAAGGGCCGAAGAAGAAACTGTGGAGGCGGAAGTGCTCGGTGCTGGTGGTGCGTTGGAAAGTGGAGCTGGTGGCTGTAGAATCCGCTTCAACTGGTCCACCAGCTCTTGAAAGTGATCGGGGGTGCTCATGTTGTCGTCGTTATTGGTCCGGGCTTCTGTTATGAAGCGGACAGGAGACAGAGGTAAGGAAACGTTAGGGTGTTTATTAAATGACAACAAGGAGCACATGAAGGATAGCCAGGAGGATCAGGAACGATGTTGGGGTCTTTTCCTCCGTGGCTGGGTAACAGGAATACACGAGGATGGACAGCACACACCAGATACAGCTGACAGAGGATGACACAGACTTGGAAGGACTGGAAGACAGGACGATTCGGGTGGACCAGGAAGACTAGGAGGAATACAAAGAGAACAGGTAAGTAAAGCGTTTGTTTTAGCTGAGGATGACTACGCTGAGTGGTCGCTCAGTTGTCCGCTTTCGTCGAGACGAGCCCGGACAATGAGCGACTGGAGTGCTGTGCTTTTATCTGGTGCTCGTGAATGTGATGCAGCTGTGTGCTCATTAGAAGTCAGGTGATGGTGATCTTCGTGAGTGGGGATCGTGAGAGCCTGACCAATCCGTGACAAGAATCAACCTTAAAATGTGATGTTTTTGAGTGTCTGTAGAAATAGATAAGAGGGTTAGTTCACCCAAAATCAAAACTCAAAGAAGCATTTTGTGCAAAAAAAAAAAAAAAACTGTAAAAATTACTTTTTTTTTTGTTTTGCCAATGTCTTCTCTTTCTCACCAGGTCATCAGATGCACATTTACTATGGGCTGTACAATGAATTGCCATTAAATTCAGTAGCGCAACACACAAACATTGTATTGCCAATAGTAAATGTGTTTTTGGTTCCTTTTTGGACTTTGAACATCTCAGGACCATTGTTGTTATTTGAGGATGAGAGAGCTCTAGGATTTCATCTAAAATATCTTATTTTGTGTTCTGAGAATAAACAGGGTTTTGAACGACATGAAGGTGAGTAATTAAAGCAAAATTTTCCTTTTTTTCACCAACTAAATGGATTATTTCAATTGTAATGAACTATATAGAGTCAATATTAAAAATAAACTTAAACCGCACAATGCATCAAATCCCCTACTAATACTTCAGAGGATTTTAGTCTATTTACTTTAACAAGTAAGACCACAGAGTCTTTTTCCCATATGGGTTTACATCATTTTCCACTGTAGAGTTACCATGGTTTATGCATGTGTTCAGGTATACTGTATGCAGCTAATTTATAAATAACTAGTAGGTGTGTGCTATATTTATAATCTGTTATCATTTCAGAGTTGTTTTAATGATGTGCGAGCTGACTAACTTTGCAAACAAAATAAAATAATGCCAAAAGTACAGAGATTCCATAAAGAATTAACTGAAGCCGATTAGAATGCAGTTAGAATTTATATTTCATTAAAATGAGGAGAGCCATAAATATCAGAGTATAGACTTCTGAACTCTGAAATAAAAGTAATACTAATAGTAAAAAATAATTTCACACAAGCAAAAGGGGGCAGTTTTCCTGCATGCAATTATCAACTGGTAGTTTTTTTTTATATAGTACCAGAACTGTGTAAAAATAAGTTTATTGGTAGTCCACCCAAAACTGAAAATTTAAAAGACCTTTAAAAGTTTCTTTTTTTCCTGTTGAATAAAAAAGAAGATATTTTTGAAGAATGTTATAAACCGGTAACCAGTATTGGGTAAGTTACTTTAAAAAAGTCATAGATTTCAAATTACTGACTACTGGAAAACTGTAATCTGATTACATTACTAATTATTTGTATAAACTAATTAAATGTATAAAGTAATCCGATTACTAATTACTGCACTTTGAAGTTACTTTTATAACATATAAAATATACCTATAAAATACAAAATAAAACTGCAGCTTTCGGTAATTTACGATTCACTGAAAAACATTACAATGGGATGATCACAGCAGCTTGACATATTCAAAAGACTTAAAGAGTTTGCCCAAAGCTTAAAATTCTTTCATGATTCACTTGTTCCAAACCTGTTTGTCTTTTTTTAACACAAAAGAAAACATGAAGAAAACTGGATACCTGTAACCATGACATCCATAGTATGCAAAAGCACTGCAATGTTTGGGTGTTCTGTCTTTGTCTGAGGTAATTAGTCTACTGAAATGTGTATATTCCATACAAAGCATGAAGCTGATTGGTCAGTTCTTGTCATGTTATGTGGTTTTCAACTGGTGCGCCTGGAAACTTTGAGCACACAAAATATGCACTCCGAATATGTATGCGCTAGCCATGCGCCTTTATTGGAAATAACGAACTTGTGCATGCAAAAGATGCGATATGTGAACGCCCCCATAAGCAGCTACGCTTTTCTTCACATTCAGAACATACCTTCACTCCCGATCCTGCACAAAAATTCAATTTAGCCTGTTTAGGCTGAGTTGAACCACCATGTTTTTGGGCACCAGTGTCCTCCTTGGTGACGAGTATTGTCGAGTATTGACGAGTATAGAATTCTATCTATTCAAGTGCTTGAACAAGTTGCTGGTCGAGTTAAAAGCAGTCAAAAGTTCTTTAGAGACTGGACATCTGCATTTTACAGCAATATTTTTGTTTTTACACTCAATTAAATCGACCACTCTCGTCAGCAACCATTCTCCAGCGATTTTAAAAGAGCATGTTAATTAACTGACGTTAAGTAAGTAACGCATTAACATTGACTTTAATTATAATTATAATGCATAAATGTTAAATGTAATTCGCTACATTACTGCGTTCCCCAACTGTGGAACACGTTACACCCAATTCTGCTGGTAACTACTGACTTCCATAGTAGGAAAAACAAACACTGGAAGTCAATGGTTACCAGTTTCCAACAGAATTTTTTTTTTTAATAGTGTTCAACAGAAAAGGGTTTGGTACAAATGAAGGGTAAGTAAATGATGACATTTTTCATTTTTGAGTGAACTATCCCTTTAAGATCTGATGTGATGTGTGGGTGAAATACTGAGAGTGTGTATAATTTAATAGCTCACCTCATGAAAATCAATTGCATTGATATTACTAACCAATAAACAGAGTTTGGCACCCACCAGAGCTTACACTTCTCATTTACGGTACACTTCGCATCAGATTTATATATATTTTTTGATAGAATAGAAAAAAGAAATTCAAAAGTGTGGATTTATTTCCAAAAAACGACTGATGATCAAGCTAAATGTAAAGTGTGTGTCAAGTAAATCACATACAAGAAGGCTATAATGAGCAATTACTGAATGTACAGAATTTTGGCAGCCATTCATTTTATCAATTGCCAGTGGCTACTGTTTCAGCTTTTTTTATGTTCTACTGAAAAAAAGTCACCCACATCTTGTATGGCTTGAAGGCAAGTAAATTAACAGCAAATTTTCACCTTTTTTAACTATCCCTTTAAGGCCCTTTCCATTTTTTATCTATATATAATTTGTTAGATAAGTGATGAAAATGATCATTCATGAAGGTTGTCGTTATTTCAGAGGTTAATGCATTACAGAAGCACAGAGAGCTTTTAATGGGCTGTTGTTAACATTCACTCTAGATGCATTCTGATTGGACATTGCTTGTGTTATGACATCAGCAAGGTCATTTTGCCCCCCCTCTTTCTCTCCATGTCTCTATTCATCCCACTTTCCCTCTTCCTCCTCATAACCTTACTCTGTCTTCACTTAGCCTTAAATGCCTCCAATCCGCGATTCTGATTTAGTGCGCCATTAAAAAGTTTTACAGCACCGGGTGACATCATGGGCCAGTCAGATGTGTTAATAAATATGAATCTCCAGGGCCTCTCTAGTGAAAATCTCTCCAAGGAAGAAGAATTCCCTTGGAAGCATCCCTTGGGTGTGAGGTTTCATCATCTGCTCTGACACAACAGGAGACGAAATTCCCACCTAATTACTCTAATTAACACTTTTTCCCCCCTCTTAATGCATTTAATTAAATTGCCTCGGTCTAATCTGTGGCAGCACTTTAATTTTACCAGAGCTCTCCAGGTCCAAGCTTTGAAACACTAATAAGACAGTATATCAATATTAAAGACATTCCTGTCCTTAAAGTGGAGTATATAGGCTCCAATAACAGCATCCAGACGGGTGAAAAGTAAAATAACATTTGGGGGGTGGGGTGGGGGGTTGACATGTGACTGCATTACAATCAGTTGTGTGGAGGTGATCCTTTAAAATTTTTCTAAAATGAAGTGTTATGTGCATCAGCCTCTTAGACTTACTCAAATTCCTAACAAAAACAGTGTGTGAGAATCACAACTATTTTTATGAATATTATGAATTACTTTGATCATTCAGGACTGTAATTCCATTTCCATACTTTATAGTCATGATTTCAGCACAATTTGCCTGTAGACTGTATTAAAAGTAATAATAATATTTTAAATGTTCAGTGTCTTTGTAAAGCTTCAATGTATCATCAGAAGCCAAGGTTATTAATTCTGTTTTGCTTTTATGTTTTTATCCACCTTGCTAATATGCTGCACTCACTAAATTTGGATTAGTGAATGTGTGACTGATTTTAGATGCGACCTTTGTGTTTATTATAACAATTGTGCAAAAAAATTACACAAATGACTTCCGGCAAGATACTACAGTGAACATAAGATGGACACTTTGCTATCCTCTTGCTGGAGAAAAGTTTGCGTTATTGAATACTAGGCTACTGCATGTGTTAAGTGAATGATGAGAAATGTGACATCTCTCCAACAACATCGATCTCTCTATATCTTTTTCTTTGTTTGGTTGTGTTTTAAAAGTTTTAAAAGATATACTTTTTTTGACATGAAACCTACAAAGTTACTCTTTATAAGGAGATTCACTGGCTGAATCGTTCGGTCAGTTGATTCGTTCACAGCGTTGATTCATTCAGGACTGTCATGCTGTGTGCTAGCGCTTGCTCGGGAATCAACAGATTCAACGAAAAAAATAAGGTAAATAAACTGTACGTAACATATTAACGTATATATTGTCTAATTATCTGCAATTAAAAATAATATAACAAACTTGATTGCATTTTTAACTAACTAAACGTATGTTAAGTACAGTTATCTTCAAACAGGCTTGTTGCACATTTCCTAACACATTTCATTTCACATGTGTGTTTTACAAAAAGGAACATTGATGTTTTGGGGGGTTTGGAATCCAAAATATAGATTCGCTGTCTAGAAACAATTGTTTCAGCGCCATTGTCTACTCTAGCTCATGATCACTCACTCGCAGTGTTTTTGTCGACTTCTTTTTCTCTCAGTGACAGAATGACGAACTCCTCCTTAAAGACCTCCGCATGTTTCTCAGAAGCATTTAAAGCTGTAATTATCCATGAAAATACTCCTGTAAGTAAAATACAATATCTACACTTCTGACAAACGTGTGTATATGTGTACTAATATTCTGGGAGCCTGCACTTGACCGCTGTGTTTATGCTTGAATTTCATAAATCCAGCGAGTGAACAGCGCCCCCTAGAGTGAATTTCAAAAAATGTGTGAACTTAACATGTCTAATGGAAAATAACACCGATGGTGTTTGTTTGGTCTTCTCTCTGGAGATTGGATTTTGTTGGCCGACATTAAAATCACGCTTCATGCCACACTAATTAATGTCAGCTATGTAATTAACACTCAAATGTGTGTGGTAGACCTTCAAGCAATATATTACAGGTTAATTACAAGTTACCTCATAATATTATTCCTCAGAGCTGAGTTGTAAATACACGTTTGAAGACAGATATTCATGTTCAAGCCTTTACTATGAGGCAAACAGATATTCAGACTTTCGTATTTTATTGAAATTGTGCACAATAGCAACAATGGTTGTTTCCAGCATGCTTAATTATGGAAACATTTGAAGGCGTTTAAAAATCATAAAGGGCCAGTTCCACTCGTCCACTTAAATGAATAGACTTAGAGATTTACCAGGAACTAATATAGAGGATACATTTATATATTTAAAGAAAAAAGGCAGGTCAGTCAGTTCACAAATAGAAGTGTATAACAGGCAGTAACAAGTGCCTCTTGCTGAGATAAAAGACACATACAGACAAAATGTAACACTCACATCAGTCCTAAGAGTGCAAACATAATGGCATTTTAACAGCAAGATGGAAAGTTGTTTCTATAGGAAGTGAAAAGACAGACACAACATAGAAAAACAGGCACTGTTATTTAAGACATACTGTGAAATACTGTATAAAGTACTACACATATCACCAATGTACAGTAAAACTAGTGTAAGATACTAAAATCAGTTTAAGATATAAATTAGCAACATGGATGTATTTATACGCATTTACAGTATGATACTGTACAGGTAATGATAATGCATAGGCCTAAATGGAATTCTTAGAATCTTTATGTGCTGATTTTTGAGTTCTTATAAATTCTAGTCGTTTTAGTCAGTTGTTTTGCATAAAATGAGCTACAAACTCTATTAGAACAATCTATACAATGTGTTTTTGTTTACAAGAGCTTCAAAACATACTGTATTTTCAGTGACTGAAATGTTATTTTGGAAAACAAATTAAAGCCTTCGATTTTAACCCATTGTCAGACATCTGGTTCAGAATTAGTTGTAAACCTTTTAAAGCCAAAGCAAAGTCCATTTACACAGAGGAAAAGCTGATTCCAGATCAGATTTTGCTGCATTTGTGAATTCATACAACAAAGATTAAAAGACATTCCAGTTATTTCTCAAGTCCGTTGATGTTTTCTTGAACCAGACCCTCCATTACAGCTCGCTTCGACTCTAGAATCTGAACCCAGACATCAAGCAGATTATTAAAGTAATATAGCCAGGGATTAACACAGAAGTGTACTGTATGTTTCCAGAAACTCACCTGGAAATTCGGACTAAATGCGATGAGGGTTTGCATGTTGGTGCTAAAATATCCAAGCACATAATCCCCTGCCAGCAGAGGGAGCTCATTTTTATTCATCTGGACCTTAAAAAGGAAATGCATGTTAGTCCATTTGTTAGTCTATCGTAATTTTAACTGGTTTGAAAATTCACATTTTAAGTGTGACCCAAAAAATTTAAATCAACAGTCATTATTTTTTATTAATGCAATTATATTTATTAATGCAAAGCTGTTCTCAACATTAAAACTTGAAGTCTAGTGTACCATACCGTCACGACTTCGCCATTGGCAGCCACTTCATCATCTTTGACCCAGGCGAAAGTGGAGTAATCGGAGGCACTTTTGAAGCCAATCTGAACGCAGAGATATAAATCACCTCTAGTTAGTGACCTGCTTTGTGATACAGATCTCCTTTTTGTCTCATTCTGTGTTTTTGTTCATCCATCATCCTCTTTTTCTCTCTCTCTCTCTCTCACCTTGTATAGTCCAATCCAGTCAAAGGTTGAGGACTCAAAGTTTTCCAGAATGGTGTAAGTGAATATGGCATCTTCATCTGCGCTCCAGATTCCCTCTACGGTTAGTGCGACTAGAGGCGTCTCCACCTTTTTCCTCATCTGCATGAAGAGATCAAGATGAATTTGGACTTACAGAAAAAGGTAGATCTGTATTATTATTAATGACTATAATTTTAGACAGATTGCTTCAATTTGATTAATCCCGAAGCTCGTTATCATCTGCCTGATTAAATATTCATGGCGTGCATAATTCATACCTCCAGATTGAAGGTCCCAATGACGGGTTTGTGGTCACTGACCCCATATGAGACATCACAGGTGTACATGTCCTGTGTCACCTTTACAGGAAACTCATCATCGTCAGCTGATGATGCGGTCGACCTCTTCTCATCCTCAGTCTCTGTGGCTTTGGGTTTTATTCTCCACAAAATACGATCAGTCCAGGCAGGCTTACGCTTTTTGCCACTAATTATTGACCCATGCAGAAAAAGAAAGGGAATTTAAATAAAACAAAATAAATATTTAACAATTGACAGTACACATACACACTGCCGATCAAAAGTTTGACTGCATTATGATCCAAATAGCGATACAATTGATTACAGTTTACATATAAAGTAGGAAAACAGTTTAAGCATTTATGAAAATAAGCAAATACATATATTCAAATGATTTTTGAAAGATCATGCGACTTGACATGTACCGTCACTGGAAAAAACATCAAAATTCAATTTAAAATTGTGGTAATATGTAAATCATTGTTATTGTTTTTTGATCAAATTAATGTAGCCTTGGTGAATATCATAGATATATACACTAGTCAGCGCCAATAGCCTAGTGGTAGTGCATCGACACATAGCACCAATTGCTCACGGCGACCTGAGTTTGATTCCCAGCTCGAGGTCCTTTGCCGATCCTTCCCCTATCTCTGCTCCCCACACTTTCCTGTCTGTAAAATCTCCACTGTCCTATCCCAATAAAGGTTAAAACCCTTAAAAAATATTATTATAGATATATACACTAGATATCACATACGGACCCTGAGCATGCATCAATACCACCACCACCACATTTGTACCGTGCTCTCATTCAACTGCACTAGTCAAGACTAAAGCCAATCCGAAGATGCTGTTTTTTTTTTTTCGCTGCATATGAGTGTAGTAATGTGCAAAACAAAGAAAACAGCATTAAGGCAGAACATTTCAATGGTAAGATTTCGGTTTTTATATTTTTGTATGTTCCGAACTTATGTGTTTTTTTAACATTATGATAATACAGTCACTCACTGCCTTCACTATAAGGCAAAGTAGCACCAACCTGCATTGATTTTTAAGTTATGCTAGTTAGGTTGAATAAAATCAGCAACAATGTAAATGAAATATGACAACAATATGCTGTGGTGCCATAAACTCGTATTATTGTTGGCTAAGTGAAGTAACGGCTAGATTTTGAAGTAACTTATAAGGGTGCCTGATAACACAGGGATGCGCCTCAATGTGCATACTGTATATTTATTGAATATTACCTATGTTATATACCATTTAGATCAGAAAGGTGGATATTATGCACACTGAGACGCAGGGATATCGGTGGTTCAAATGAGTCGTTCATAATGGAGATTCATTCACAATCTAATCGCTTCCTTCCTTAAAATGAGAAGTGAAAGCAGGAGCTTTCCCCTGGTGTGTTTCAGGATACAGATTACATCAAATTTAACACTGAGTGTAGATAAAACATTTCCATGCACACAAACGGTTTTTTTCACTTGTCTTAAGTCTCAATTCCTGCCATTAGTATTTATTTTCAGCTCTCTGCTCTGAGATTTATCTTTGAGTCCAGGTTTATCTTTGATAACCAACAGCAGAACAGCACCTACTAAGGGAAATGGGTATAAACATCTGATTGGTCCCCATGTGATTGGTCAAATCTGTATAAACAATTAATGCATCCAACACACAAAAGTTTGGTGCACAAGTTAAACTGAATGTATTGCACTTCTCTGCGATAAGGATATTATTTACAATTATCACTATAACTATATTTTAATATACAGTCAGTTATTGTATATTGTGCAGAACTACACATAACTATGAATCATAAATCCAGAGAAACTGAACATTTTCAAGAAATGTTCCTATTTCTATGCACAAACATGCAGACAGGTGATTGATATGCTTTATATATTGCAACATAATGAAACAACACGCATCAAACACCAGCATATCAGAGTGAAACATGCATACACACAGTGAAGAGGTGCTTAGTGACATGTAATATACAAAACAGTTTTCTAATGACAGCTTTCAGAAGCCCAGTGACCATTACATGAATATGTGTTCATGTGTTAAATGTGATGAGTCTGAGGATGGATGGATGCATGGAATGTTTAGTGTATACTGTATATGGTTTTCTTTTTTAACATTTCAGAAAACCTCCATTTAACTTCTTTAAGCATGACTAGTAATCTGCAAAAATGTTGAAGTTTCTTCCTGACGGAGATACAAACTACCTCTACTTCCATTATAGCTACGACAAAACATCCTTTCCCAAACATATAGCAATTCAGCAAATAGATGACAGCTAAATGAGGGAAAGATCTGTGCTGAAAAGCACTTTTGTACATGGACAGGTCTGTTCAATTGCTCTGTGGTGCGGAAGACCTCCTATATTCAGCCATTTATGTTTAATGGAAAATAAAATTCCCTTCTAACAACAAAAGTCTTCAAAGTAGACATACAGCATACATGTGTTTTTCTGACAGCAACTGGTGAGCAGAAAGAAAAACACCACGTTTCATTTGTATAGACAGGACTTAAATGCTTACTGGGAAATCTGAGAGCAGAGTTTAGTTTAGTGAGGACAGTGCAGTGTTTTATGTGGATGTGAGGGTGAGTGCTCTGTGAGATGAATTATGGGTAACAGTGGTTAAAGTAGACATGCAACTATTTTTTTTTTTTACTTATTAAATCTTACGTAAGGCCAAACCATGTCCTGGGTGCTCTGTAGGGGGGAAAATGACTTTAAATTTCTTCCAAGAAAACATGGTAGGTTCTCAGGAAATAGAGATCTGAGATAATTTCTACTTTTATGCATCGAAAAAAGGGTGTTGCTGGTGTGTTTTGTTCATGTGTGAATGTACCTTGTATCGTATGTCTCCGAGAAACGGTCAAACTTATATGTGGGTTTAAAGCGCAGTGGTCCCTCTTCAAACTCTTGAAGAATAGGTTCTTTCTTCTTCAACATGGACAACTAAGTGCAAGAAATGAAAATGATCAACAGGACAAGTTTTCAGTACTTGCTTTGTTTTCAAGAAAATGTGAAATTTGCATGTTTCAAAGATAATGATGTGATGCTAAGCATATACAGCTCTCTTCTGTGCATTTTATATAAATATATTTCTAATCAGCATTTGCACTGACTTCTCCAAAGCTAAAGCTATGGGTTTTGGGATTGTTGATGCAAACGTTTAACTGTAGGACATTTACTGTACATAAAATCAATGGAAAACAGCACAGTGAAATGCAAAAATACACTAAATATGCACATATGTTTAAGCACATATAAAAAGCTGTCTAGGTACGCCAACCTGATTTCACCAAGTAAGACATGTTCCTGGATTAACATCTATGTTGATCCTGGAACAACATTCCTATCAGCCAATCAGAATTAAGGGATACGTTTACAGTTTATGTTAAGTTTTTTACAGTTTTTTACAGTTATTTGTTAAGTTTACAGTTTATGTTAAGCCTTACAGTTAGGCTTAGGCACTTCTACATGATTGTTATCCAACTAATATTCCTCACTGATTTTGGGGGTTTAGGGGTAGGAAATAGGTCTGGATTACATTTTCAAACAAAAATGATGTTCAGGGATCAACATACAGTTTATATTAGCCCCCCTGTTTATTTTTTTCCCCAATTTCTGCTTAACGGAGAGAAGATTTTTTTAACACATTTCTAAACATAATAGTTTTAATAACTGATTTATTTTATCTTTCCCATGATGACAGTAAATAATATTTTGCTAGAAATTTTCTATATAGCTTTAAAGGTTTAATGCCTGCTGGAGGTCATTTAACAAAATCATTTGGTTTGAGCATTTCAGAAAAAAACTACATTTTAGATGTTGTGAAGTGAGATTGGTCTGCTAGGGAAAACTCACAAGAGCTTTTATCTATGCATCAAGGAATTAATTTAATAAACATGTTTCCATTGTATTTTATTTGCATGTCTTCTAATGAAATAAAAAACATATCATTTTACCAAACTAGTATATGCTCATTCTACGATTAATACAGTGCTCAGCATAAATGACAATACCCCATTTTG
This sequence comes from Danio aesculapii, assembly GCF_903798145.1. Lineage (NCBI taxonomy): Eukaryota > Metazoa > Chordata > Actinopteri > Cypriniformes > Danionidae > Danio > Danio aesculapii. Next base: position 24,407,039 of record NC_079444.1, read on the forward strand.
AAAATCAATATTTGTATCCATTTCTTGGTGAATAAAGATAATATATTTTGGTCTTTTTAAACAAAATAATTTATTAAAAATATATATTTATTAAAATAATATTTTAGTCACCAAACATCTTTACAAATATAATATAATGCGTTTAAATTCAAGCAAAATTTTACAAAAACCAATTTACAAACTAAAAAATTTCAACAAAATTTTATAATTTTTTTGTTTCTCTTTCCTTTTTTTATTTAATTTACATTTTTTCTAGCATAGAATTTTGGGTGTGTTCATGGTTGGACTGTGATCTTACGTAATTGTTAGAATAGCTCTAGGTTTGGCTTCAGTACTGACCATCTAATGTATACGCACAAATTATTGTAAAGCATCTTGTAAAAAATATTAATTTAAAAGATAGATTTGTGAGGGGTCTACTTATATGCTGAGCACTTTGGCATTTTTATTCAACATTATTTTATTTCCAAAAATGTGAAAGAATAGGTATGCTTTTCAAAAGTTTGTGTATTTGTTTGACCTGATCTCTGTCCCAAAGCAGGTTAAAGCGGCCATTGTTGATTGAGGAACGGAGAAAGTGCATCCCATGGTCAGCGATACGAAAGTTCAGATCCCCAAACCAGAAGACCACCCTGTGAGACAAAACAACAGCAATGTGAGCACCATACTGTATTACCATACATGTGAGGATGCTTAAATATGGGCAAGTTAGCACTGACTTGTGGTCAAGCACTTGTGGTGTGTTGAACATGTCAAATTCCTGCGTGTCCAGTATGTATTCAAACTCATCCATCCGTTGCAGTGCATAGTTCATATGAGCCGCCAGATGACAGTTTAGAAAACACAGCATTTCACCATAAAACGAGAAACGCACTGAAATTCCACCTTTATTTCCCTGCAAGAATAATTTGGCCTATATTAGTCCACCTAATCATTACTACAATAAATCTATATTTATATGAAACGTACATATTAGAAACACTTCACTTCAAAGTTTTTAGTAGTCAGGACTAAAGTAATAACTGTAAAAAAACTGCCTAATTATAACAATAAATACGATTTTGGATTATATTAAGAGAGAATTCAATTCAAAGAGATTTTAATATTTATAATTTCAATAATATTTCACAGTATTGCTGTTTGTTTATTTGTTTGTTTTTGTGTGTGCGTGTATATGTGTAAATTAAATGCGGCCGTATAAAGCATTCCTTCAAAAAATTATAATAATAAAATAAAGAAAGAAGTTAAATCTTACAGGCCCCAAACTTAAACAAAAATCATTAAAAAAAATTATGGAATCAAAAGGCTTTGTCATACCCAGTATCCAAACAGGCCTGTGCGTGTATATGTACTTTGGATGTCTCTGATGAAAGGCAAGTGGACCTGCTTGGCAAACAATATCAGCAATAAACCCTGCATCCTCACCGAAGTCACCTGAGGAAAGATTTTAAGTATTTGATGAACTTAATCATAAACATAAAACCACTTTAACATCCATACCATACCTGACAGTCTCACAGAGAGTGGGATGTTAGGATATTAGGATGTTTCTATGGCCAAGAAAGATATTTGTTGGCCTCAAATTAAACAGTAACTTTGTGTCCATACTAACGTAAAGCATATAATTTTAAAGCTTGCAAAAAATGCTAATTAGGTAAAGTAAAAGACACCACAAGTGGAAACATTCGATTAGTCACATTGGTTTTAAAGATGTAACGTTTGAAAATATCGATTCTATATCAATTCTAGTGACCAAAGATATTGCATTTTTGAAAAAAATTGCTGAAAATGTAAAAAAAAAAAAAAAAATTATATATATATAGGCAGGATAGGGTAATTAGGCAAGTTATTGTATAAAGATGGTTTGTTCTTTGGACTATCGAAAAAAAAAAGCTTAAAGGGGCTAATAATTTTGACCTTAAAATGGTTCATAAAAAAATTTAAAACAGCTTTTATTCTAGCTGAAATAAAACAAATAAGACTTTCTCCAGAAAAAAACATTATTAGACATACTGTCAAAATTTTTTTGCTCTGTGAAACATCATTTGGGAAATGTTTATAAAATAAATAAAAAAATCAAAGGGGGCTAATAATTCTGACTTCAACTTTAAATATATATATATATGACATGTGTGACAAACAACATTTATGTAGATTTGTTCACTTATGTTTGTATTATTTCAGGTACATTGGTTTTTTTTTCTGTGCATATGCACATTTGATTTTCTTAGTCGAGGAATTATTTGTTAACCTACACTTGGAAAAAAACTCACAGGGATCCATGTTTACACTGTCACAAAATTGCAAATTTCAAGGTGAAAACATCTAATTGTGATTTTTATGACTTACTTTAATGTTATATATAAATATGTATTTATTAACTGTCTATATAAACATGCATTTACTTTGCAGACTTTAGCAAATAGCTAATCACAATGTTATAGATTCACTGCGTTTTAAATATAACAATAATCAATCATGGTTTTCATTATAATAAAAATTTTAAACGATAATGGAAATTTACCATGGTTTATATTAAAACCAGTAATCATGACAACACTAGTTGTTTAATGTTCACTACAGTATGTCAAATTTTATTCTACAAAGGCTTGTCCATTTATTTGTCACACAAATCTTAAACAGTAGCTTTTTTGAGAGAGAGAAAGGATTTTTTTTTATCAATTGTTCATATCTATCACTGATTTCTGATGTGATACTTCAAAATAATTCAGATAATGGAACTGTAGCTAGTGATATTAGAGAAAGAGGAAACACATATTTGAGCTTAGAATGGATGTGTCCTTGATACACTGTGGAAAGAAAATAAGGAGATTAGTGCTGGAAATTCCTGAGATGTTTTAGTGGAGTGGAATTGAGGTTTTTTAAATCAGAGCTAATTAGTTGTGAAAGGCAGAAAGGGGGCGGGTTCACATCAAATCTGTGGTTACGTTACACAAATGTGCTGGTGTGAAACAATGCCTCTAGTGTTTCCAATGGCTTGCAGAGAACAATGGAGCTTAACAAGCTTAATGAGGAGACGGCTCATCCTGATTCACTCTCTGCTCTATTGTGACTGCATATGAACATATGTAAGGACACTCTGTCTTTCACACACTTTAAACTGAGTTTGTGATGTTAGGGTTTTTAATGTACCTTGATGTATCCCTCTGGGGCCAGAGTATCCATGAGGAGGTGACTCCATGTGTCCTCGGCAATGAGATCAGAGATGTACCGAACTGGAGTAGCATTCACTTCCTGTAGACTGGGACACATTTGCTCAGGTCATAATGTAAACTTGTGACAATTTAATTATGCTGCTTGACAATATAAATATATGTATACACCAAAAAATTATATGGTCAGTAATTCATGGCAATATATAGTCAATCTCGAAATTATTCATACCCCTGGAAAATTCTGAATTAAAGTGTTTGTTCAAATGTAAATAAAAGCTGAGAAATACAGTAGTCAACATTTATAGTGGATCGTCACCTTTCATCAAAATTGTCCTAAAACTATTGAACAGTACCCATTATTGTCTTGGGACAATTTTGAAAAACATTTTTGATTCATTTCAAATGTTGACTGCTACATTTTTTTTCACAATGATTCCTCTTATACATTTCTTATCTTCAGTGAAAAAAAATGCTGGTTGAATACAAGTAACTTTAATTCAGAATTTGCCAGGGGTATGAATAATTTTGGGCATGACTCTATATTTTTATGTTGGTTTAACTTAAAAATCAACATAATTTTTTTAAGCTGCTCAAGATTTTTTTTTTTAGGTCAGCTCACATGCACTTCTTGCACTCTTAATTTGAATCAACCTGGCAACATATTTTTCTTTGTTATTTTAAGTTATCAAAATTAATCTTTTATCAAAATAATTAGATTTTCTATGTAATAAAATTATGCATGTTTTGTATTACTTCATTCTTGCTAACACTGCTTTTAATTAAGTTTCTTTAGTTGGCTGTTAGTAGAGAAAAGCTGCACAGATGCAGATATTTTACACATCTGAGTGCTATAATTTTTTCCAGACAAAGTGTTTAGTGTTATGAATCTAACTAGCCAAAAAACTTATTTGTTCATTTATTGATCCATTTTTGACAGAAATTATTAAATAAATAAATAAATAAATAAATAAATAAATAAATCTACTTCTGTTTTCAACAATTTTTTTCCATTCCTGAAATACTAGAAAACCATAAACGAGTTCAACTGTTAATTAGTTGTCATTTATTTCCTGTTTACCAGTTGGATAAATAATCTATATAAAGAGGATAGTTCACCCAAAAATAAAAATGTTATCACTGTTTACTCATCCTCTAGTGGTACCAAACCTTTGTGAGTTTCTTTTTCCATTGACCACAAAAGAAGATGGCTATTGGTTTCCAACATTCTTATATATATATATATATATATATATATATATATATATATATATATATATATATATATATATATATATATATATATATATATATATATATATATATATATATATATATATATATATATATATGTATATATATTTATTTATTTATTTATTTATTTATTTATTTATTATGCAATACGAATATAATTAAGTCTATTTGGACAAGATTTTATTAATTTATATTGACTTGGATGATCAAGACTTTTTCTATTCTGTGCATCTTATAATTATAATAAATTATAAGCAAAAATGTATAAATAAACAGCCCAGTGCAAAAAAGAAAAAAACACTAATGATGTGATTCAGTAACTCACCCAATCACATAGAGGTCAGTGGTCGGCTGTGAGTCAAGCTGCAGTAATGACCTCACATCAGCTGGTGGCTCTGCTGTGCCAACATTCCATGTGACCATGTGGAATCTAAACCAGAGAACAAGACAGAAACATCACCAACAAATCACGGACACATTAAGAAATCAACATTCCATATCTGAAAGACAAATCTGTGAGAAAATATACAGTAGATTTCTGAAAATGTGTCAATAAACCACAAATAAACGACAAGTCAATCTAAAACTCATTTTCAATTACAAACTCTAAAAGCCATTGACTCAGTACACCTGAAGGACTCTCTGTTGCTGTATCTTCCACAGAGGTTAAAGGCTTCATCCAACGTTCGGGACACTTCCTCATTGGCCTCATCGTCTGAGCTGAGATCCTCCAAACAGGTCAGCAACTGAGCGAGTCGCTGACGAAGTATGATCCGCGCTGAACTAGACTGAGAAGCCATGGTGGACATACTGTCAGAGCGCACGCGTGGGACATCAAACGTGTCAGACATCTTGCTATGGCTTATACAAACCAAGAGTTTATCTGAAGTGAGTAGACTTATTATTTGATTCTCTATTGTTTTGGTTGCGTTTCTGAGTTTCAGATGTCTGAGAAAGTCCAAAAACTGGTTTAGGTTTATCAGGTGCTGCTGTGGCTTATGCAAACCAAATGTTGAGTAGATTTGAAGTGAGTAGATTTATTCTTTGATTCTCGATTGTATTTGTTGCGTTTCTGAGCTTCAGATGTCTGAGAAAGTCCAAAAATGGTTTAAAAAAATAGTTTACGTTTAGCAGATACAGATAATATCCCAGGTGGTTTTTTAGTCACAAGATCCAAATTTCTTCTCACAAACACTCCATGCCCTTAAAAGTCCTCAGAAATCCTTCAGAGATCAAGTAGTTCATAATTAGCAATCCAATCCTTTTTGTTGATCTGGACTTCAACGTATGTTCTCATTGCATCCTGTTGTCCTAATGGATGAGTGTGAGTAAAAAAAATGCATTTTGGCGAGTGTTCGGGATTAGGAACTGTAATCTGGAGCAGTGAAGAACCACGTGAATGAGGCCAGGAATACAAAATCACCTAACAGGCCTGATCTCCAAATCACTGTGGGTATTGTTGCAGGTCTTGAGCGACGTAAGTGAATGTCGACAGAAGCTAATCCGGTTTATGCAAGTATACTGGCTTCAACACTGTCAATATTTAATGGACCCAACAAAAAACAGTTATCTTGCTTTTTAAATAAAATTTTAAGTTTAACTTTGAGTATAATTGTACTTTTTGATTCTTTATAACAAATTATCCAACAAAGCAAGAGTTTGTTTTTCAGACAACATAATAAACACAGTTAGCCACAGCTGAAACTGTTTTATGACACAAATACTGAAAGTTATTTAATTCTCAAATCCAGGCTAACTTTCCAAACAGTTACTCAGTATAATACAGTCACAAGGAAATTCTTAGCTGCAAGGAAGCATTCAACAGTAGAGAGAGGACTATAGGAGGCAAAAAAGAACAAAATAAGTGGTCAAAATAAATTATGAAACTTTTGAAAGAGAAAGAAATTCACAATTTGATTGATCTAAATGAGATAAACCTACCTATTTACATTGACCAATATACATTACCCTAACTTCTTTTTCACTTCTTGCCCATTTTGATTCTCTTTCCATTTTTCTGTAATTTTCCATTTGTATTTTCTCTGATCGTTCTTGTTATTTTGAAGTGAAGCTGTTTATTTTATTGATAATGGACAGTGTTACCTGAAAGCCTGATGTCCACCAGTGGATCCAACATTTTGAGCGCTCATACTCAAACCTGAGCACACAAACACCATGTACACATGAATGCAAGTTAATTCAAACAGGTTTAATCCAAAAGGGTTAATCCTGTCTAATTCAAAAGCTGGAAAACCTTTTAAAATGATGAATTATAACTCTGAAGGTTAACTGATTATTATACCATTAATGTGATGTATTGGTTTTAACCCACCTATGAAATTATTAAAGAACACATTACAAATGAAACTCATACATCACCTCTTCTGTGAAGACCATGTTTGTCTAAATAAAATAATAAATTTTGTGCGCTCTTACAGTCAAACATTGTTAAAAAAAAGCAGTCACATCAAATAGCTAGAGCTCATGCAACAGATCTTTTAAAACATATTTAAACCTATGATCAAGCGATAAATAATGACAGCCATACCATTCCATAATTGAAGCGCCGTTCTGTCGCATGCTTACCTGATGTGGCTTTATTTCGTAATTTACTATACTGTGACTAATTGTAATACTTCTGTGATTAATGTGATGTTGTTTAATAACTTCGTTGTAGAATGAATACATACTTTTAAGGATACAAGTTTGAGTTCAGGATCGAAATTGTAGTATACGTTTTTTAAATAAGCTAAATAAAAATAAATAAATAATAAACATCGTAACTTTTTTTTTCTTTCATCGTGTGTCATAACGTTTGCAGCTATGAACAGTTTTTATAGCTATTTAAACAGCTAATACACTTCATTTGCATGGATTAAAATACTCCGTCAACTATCATAAGCAAAAGCAACATTAAACTTGAGATGAGTAGCTACAGAAGAAAACAAAAACTCACCCTTCAGCCTCGTCTAGCGGCGATTTTTGTAGGTGTCTTGAATGACCTATTCCGAATTTAACAGGTGTTACGGGATACAGTGTGGGAGTTTGGGGTCTGTGTTTACACCCCTTTACTTCCTCGCTGCCCTGCCAAGCCACCGGGACCTCTTAAAGCCGCAGTACTTAATGTTTCATCATGTAAAGTAAACGCCTAAAAGGTTTAGCCAAGTTATGAAAGACGCGAAAGTGTAAACGTCGTTACACATCAAAATCCTTTTTGAATAACGACATGAATCAGTAAGTTCTTTGTTTATGGTTTAAAATGAAATGTATATAGCCATAATCTCGCAATGCTTCACAGTTTTAAGTAATATAATATGTATTTTCATGATTTGTTATATATCAAAGGATCCCATAAAGGAATAGTTCACCTAAAAATGATTTGCTGTTCATTTTCTCACCCTCAGGACATCATAAATATATAGGTACATTTTTAAAATAATATTAATAAAGTTTTTAGCTAAAATGCCCTCGGGGATTCATTAAAATAATGCTACTCCTAATGCACTTTGAGAGTCAAAAACATATGTACAGGCAAAACATTATTCAAAGTGGACAATTGTTCTGTGCAAAAAAAGCTAATTTGGGACCCTACAAATTGTGTAACTGTTTAGATACTATTTATTGATGGGAATAATAGGGGTTTTACACAATTCTATACACATTTTGAGTGTAAAGACTTGTCTATAAAGACTTTATGACTAACATGGCAGCCTTTAAGCTAAAGTGGACTTTTTAAAGGGTAAATTAATTAATGGACCAAGGGTAATTTTCACAGTCCAAATATCCCCATGCTCTATTGTTTCTTTAATCTCAAGAGCTGAACAAATCATCTTACCTTTGTTTGATACTGAGTGTTGTTAATAAAAACACTTAATAAACAACTTAAAATGTTTCATGTATAATGCAACCAAAGTGTCTGAATCAATCATATTTCCTTTTCTCACAAGCTTCATAAGCAGGGGTTAGTTTAATCTGGCTTCAACATTTTAAATCCTGATTAGCCTGAACTGAATGAAAGGGAGGGTTTGTAGACGCCCCCATGATTTATGCCGGTTTACGTCAGTATACAGCAGTTTTTGTTCTGAGAGATAATAATACCTAGACATGTGTACTTTGGAAATTACACAATGTAACGAGATCTATATCCATGATGAATAAAGACTAGAAATAATGGAGAATAGATTTGATTATTTTGAAAGCCAGACTCAACATTAGGCAACAGCTTTAATGTTAAAGGGGGGTTAGTTCACCCAAAAATGAAAATTGTGTTATTACTCACCCTCATGTCGTTTCCAGTCTCCTGAGATCTTTGTTCATCTTCAGAACAAAAATCTACGTATTTTAGATTATATCTGGTGCACAAAAATGTTCTTGGAGCTTAGCATGATTAGAGTTGAGCTGCTAATGTTACATGGAATGTTTTGACAAAGTTCTGGTTCCTTTTCTGGACTTTGAATGTCTCAGAACTGTTGTTGTTGGAAGACCAGATACAGTAGCTCTCGAATTCATCTAAAATATCCCCAAGATCCCGAAATGTCCCCAAGATGAGCAAAGGTCCCCTAAAAGAAAACAACTGACAATTTAGAATGAAATGCACAAAATCCATTGAAAAACATAAAAGCCTAAAAGGTTTAGCCAAGTTATGAAAGATGGGACAGTGTTAACATGTCGTTACATATCAAAATCCTTTTTTAAAAAGGACATGAAGCAGTAGGTTCTTTGTTTATGGTTCAAAATGAAATGTATATAGCCATAATCTAGCAATGCTTTAAAGTTTTATAAGTAATATAAATATGTATTTTCATGATTTGTTATATATGAAAGGATCCCATAAGGGGATAGTTCACCTAAAAAATTTATTTGCTGTAAATTTTCTCACTCTCAAAATGCACATAAATGTTCTTGGAGCTTCATATGATTACAGTTGAGTCGCTGATGTTACATGAAATGTTTTGACAAAGTTCTGGTTCCTTTTTGGAACTTTAAATGTCTCAGAACTGTCATCTATGCAGGACCATATAGCTCTCGAATTCATCTAAAACATCCCCAAGATCCCGAAAATGTCCCGAAGATGAGCAGAGGTCTTGAGGGTGAACTAACCTTGAATGAAAACAACTGACCATTTTGAAAGAAATACACAAAATCCATAAAAAAAACACATAAACGCCTAAAAACATCCAAGTATGTAAACCAATAAAGCACTACTTTTTAAGTTTTTTTTCTTCACATCTCCAATGTAGTTTTATTGGAAGATAAGATGACAAAAGGCACAAATTCACAGTAAAAGAAAATAAATAAAACAGATGACATGACAGGGTGGGGTGAACAGAAACTTTTTATATATATATCTTTTTTTTTTTTTGTATTCCTAGAATCATTGGGTTTTAATTTCAACAATAAATTGTGAAATCTAACAACAACATATCTATGAGAAAGTCCTGTTTATCATGATCTGCCTCACATTATGGAAACACAAACCGTTGATGATCAGCTCGTGTGGATAGTTCCCTTTTATAAGCCACCTGTCATTCAAAGGACGAGTTTTTCATCAAAGCTCCTGAGAGAAGAATGGCATAAAGTCCAAACCCCACCCAAAAAAGGGCTTTTTTCTGAAGTTGAAAAGTCCTGAACGTGGCTTCGTTCACAGTGTAAGCTTTGAAAGAAATTTAAACGTGAAAGATTTCTACAACTCACAGCGAAAATACAACAACAATCGATGAATGAAAACAAATTTAGACACCATCCTGCCAAAGAGGAGAGGCCAGGGATTAGGAGGGAGGAGTCAGCAAAAGTAATGGGTGGAGTTATCTGAAAGTTCCAAGTTCAGATCACTTAAATTCTTGCTTTAATTTCCTAAACCACCACATACAGTATTAAAAAGGAGCAAGTGACATTGATAACCCACAGATAACTCCCAGCAATTACTAAACCGCTAGACATAATTACTCTGGGTGGGTTGATGGAAGGCTGTATGTGCTGATAGCCTGGCAGGATAGTCTGAACTATATTTATATAGTTTTATATATATATATATATTTATATTTATGTGTTCATCTACATTTATTTATATACTATATACACATTTCAATGCATACATCCATACATCAGTTGATTGGACTCAGGACCAACACAGTTCTGGTGTATCCATGGTTGTATTATGATGCTTTTAATGCACACAATCTACACCATTAAACCTGCATTTACTTTCCCAGAATTTGATGCAATTCTATGAGAGTAATTGAACTCTGTCAGAGTGTGCATCATGGGTCCTGAGCATTGGCGGAAAGAAACACTACAGTGTAAACCTCCGTTTTAGGGTATGTTTACATGACAACAATAAATTAAAAGCTATTTTTGTCTAAACATACCAATGTTGTTAAAATGTTGACTTGGATTCACAAAAAGGCTGTGTTATGCACTCCAGGCCAGTAGGTGGCAATATTGCAATGCAAATAATCACTTCAAGCCTGCTTGCATATTATTCTGTTGTATTATGAACCATTATTTTTTTTCAATTGTCAAGAATCCGTGTATGTAATGCATATGCGCAAGACGTCACAAATCTGCATTTTTTTTCAACAGTGTGGTTTTCCAATATTTGCATTTTCAGACCCCAGAAACACTGTTGTTGTGTAAACGAATGGCTAAAACATATAGATATTTCCATTTTTAGTTAAAAATAGTGTCATATAAACATACCCTTAGTTACATGTCGGATGTTCCTCAGGCAAAAACAAGAAACACTAAGAACTTCAAACGCACATACATCCACACACACGTCACGTTACTAAGAAAAGACTGATTTTAAAAACCCATACTCAACCCATTTTGTCCGTCCTTATCCAATTCCATATCCATAAAACTAAGATTGACTTGAAGTGGGAGTATATTTGTATTAAATCCTAATGAAGCGACATTCTGAGTGGGGGTGGACTATATATATTTCTAAAATCTCTATCTCACATCATTTGTCTTGACTGGAAGGGTTTGTGAAAGGAGGTATTATTGCTAATATCTGGATAAATGTGTCTTTATCCTCAAGTTATAAAAGGGGAAGATAATCAATCCTTCAAGAAAATGGAAAGGAGGTGAAACGAAAATGAATACATTTATGAATATGCGCATACAGTAACATAAAACATCCTCCTTGAGCACCAGGAAAAGACTTTTTTTTAATAATAGCAGGCTTTAATACATAAACCTTTCATGAAAGATTTAAAGGGTCACCTCTTCGAGTTGTTTAAATACGGTCAGCCAGTTGCTAAATAAGAGGGCGGAGCCTGATCTCGTAAAACAGCCAATGGAGGGTGAGCTACACCAACTGTACACCTGTCGATTTATAAAAAATAAATAAATAAAAATAGCAATTTATCACACACAAGAAGACTTTGGAAGAGAGGACAATGAAAACCATTAATATTGACTTTTGATGAACAAACAACAATACTTTAAGCTTATTCCAAGAATGTGATACTGTTCAATGTAGCAATGCTGAGCAGATTATTATAAACTCTGTGTTATATGTAAAACTGTACTTGCGGTCAATTTAACGTGACTCAGCAGCTGTTGGTCAAAATAAATCCACAATGCCTGTTACAGGACAGCGATTGTACAGTATTACACTATGAATAGACACACTTACACCTTGGATCAGCAGATTAATAGGTTAAAAAAGTAGTGGGTAGAATGAAATGAAAGCGTACAGCAATAAAAACAAATCACTACAAGATTAAAACGAAACTTGGTCCGCAAAAAAAAAAGAACAATCACTTAACCCTGTTTGTACACCTGTCACAATAACTCCACTGCCAATAGATATTCTGAATATATATTTATATATACACACAAATATCATCTGCTTTTCACTGAACACAAGTCTGTCGAGCTCCACGTGTTGATCTGACATCATAAACAACAAACTGCTGATCGTCCCTGTTTTAGTTTAAGTAGGTAGACTTTATAAAGTGGGCGTGACTTTTTGAACCAGCATAATAGCTTATTTAACTCGCCAGTGCGCTCCATTGTCAGACTGAAAGGAGGATATGAAGGATGCTCAGGACAAACGGCCACAAAAAAAGGGCTGGATGAAGGACTTTGATTATGATTAAAAAGACGTGTTGCTTTGATTTGATTGAGGAGAGCGATGCTGCTGGTCTCCTGGAGTTCACGTCTGATCTGAGAAACAAAGAGAACAAGAGTTCAATTACTTTAAAAGTTAAACAAGACAGTTTACAAGGAATTAGTAATGTAATACTTGCTGAATATTGTCCTGTACAAATTACTATTGTAATTGTTTGTTTATTAAAAGGAAATTTGAGACAACCAGTAAGAAATTGAGATTCATGCATTATCTGAAAGCGGATTAAATAAGCTTTCCATTGATATATGGTTTAGACAATAGTTGGCAGAGGTAAAACTATTTGAAAATATGAGGGTTAAAATTAGGGATGTCCAGATCTGATCACGTGATTGGAAATCGAGCATGCGGTTTCAAGCGAAATCGGTTGTTACCTCTCGGTCAGGACATATAACACCTGATGAAAAAAAAAAAAAAAAAAAAAAAAAAAAAAAAAATATATATATATATATATATATATATATATATATATATATACAGTATATATACATATATATATATATATATATATATATATATATATATATATATACAGTATATATACATATACATATATATATATATATATATATATATATATATATATATATATATATATATATATATATATATATATATATATATATATATATATATATATATATATATATATATATATGTGTGTATTCTCATTATTTTTCAACACATCTATAGACCATTTTGAGAAATGTAAACAATAACAATGGTCCTAACTTATTTCCCGTTACATTTTTAATTTCCATAGCTTCCGAGAATCCAAAAAAGGGCAAATTTTGATAAATAATGTTATGATAGCTGTTTTAATGTTAAGTCATGATTGAATTGCCTCTTGTTATAGTTATGAAATAGTACGACAACAAGCAGGAAATGTTCATGGGCCAATGACATTAGCACATTGAAATAGTCTATAGTTATGCAGTGGCACAGAGTTAGACCTCTTTCTTGACTTCACACAGAAACAGCAACGTGTGTGGCATGACATCACTTTGTTGCAGAGACGCTATTCTTTAAATGTATTTACTAACATAAACTAATAATGAACTATACTTTTACAGCATTTATTAATCAGAGTTTGACTAATGTATTATTAAATAAGAGGTGTGTCTGTTAAAATTAGTTTACATTTCCAATAATTAACTTTCAATGTACTGTCCAATGTACATTGAAATGCTTAAATGTTTTTTTGCATGATGCCGTATTGTTTGGAGGTTCGAAAGCTTATATAAATTTATATTTGACACAGAGACCACCAAAACAAACAAAAACTGCTAAATATTTTCAGCTTCAACCATTAATCAGTACCAAATCCCAAACATTACATATACAGTTGAAGCCAGAAGTATTAGCCCCCCTTTGAATTTTTTTTTTTCTTTTTGAAATATTTCCCAAATGATGTTAAACAGAGGAAGGACATTTTCACAGGATGTCTGATAATATTTTTTTCTGCTGGAGAAAGTCTTATTTGTTTTATTTAGGCTAGAATAAAAGCAGTTTTAAATTTTTTATGAACCATTTTAAGCCCCTTTAAGCTCTTTTTTTTTCGACTGTCTACAGAACAATCCATCATTATACAATAACTTTCCTAATTACCCTAACCTGCCTAGTTAACCTAATTATCCTAATTAAGCCTTTAAATGTCACTTTAAGCTGTATAGAAGTGTCTTGAAAAATATAAAAAATATTTAAAAAAATATTTAAAATAAGATTTTAAAAAATCTGTTAATAAAAATGAGTTATTAAAACTATTATGCATTAAAAAGTGCTAAACATTTTTGTTTACAGAAATTGGGGGGAAAATAAACAAGGGGGCTAATAATTCTGACTTCAACTGTATATTGAGTCTATACAGCAATCATTAAATAAATTATTTTTCAGTTCTCACATGCCATTTCAGATAAATGACATAAGGGGGCGCTAAAGATCATCAGTTACTGTACCTTTATGAACAGCAGCATCCAATAACACAGAGCAGCCTCAGTCTTCAAGAGCCACCATTCCTTTCACCGGATCCTTCACTCTCATCTAAAACACACCAATAAAACAACATCCATGTTGGATACAAAGTCAAAGACTCGTTTCGTAAAACCCATTTCAAGAATGATGCCACATCTTTGCTTTTCAAATTAAAATGAAACGATCATGGTCATATCCTCAGAGAGATTTCAAACCACTTGTGGGAGTCAAGAGACAAACACAAATTTCTGGGATAGTCCTGCAAGTACATGGAATTTGGGATAGTGCCAGTAAATGACGTCATTCAGTCGCCGAATGGCACCTGAGAGCACTGAACTGTGACCTGCTCCGCTCTGCTGCCCCTTTTGTTCGCAGCGACTGGCCTTTATTATGAGCTTCATTCAATTATTCATCTGCCTTGTTACAAGTAATTGTCTTTGTACGGTGGGAAAATGTGTGGCGGGTCGAAGGCAACACTCCAAACAACAGAACGCCATCTGACAACAAATGAAATCAACTGCTAGCTCTCTTCCAAAATAAAAGCTTGTTTATATTGTACGACAATTATGAGGAGGAATGATTTAAAGTGGACAAAAGGGCATCTCATCATCTGACCTCATCCAGTTCCTTCCTAGTTTCTTCCTCCATTCTGCGGATGTCGTCCATGTTCAGCTCGATCCATTTATCAATCCAACAGAAAAGCTGCCGGTGGAAGTTAGTGAACAAGCGCTTCTCTTGCTGGAAAATAAAAGGGAGAAAGAGATACTAAGTTTGTTTTGGAAGAAGAACTTCAAAGTAGTTCAAAGGATGGCTATTTAAAGTCAACATGAAATTTAAAAAATATTTTTAAAAAATGTAATGGAATTAAATGGGGGGAAATGAGTTTTTAAATAGACATTGAACTACACTGTTCCTATTTACTGTGACCTTTTATGTGAAGCTGCTTTGACACAATCTACATTGTATAAGCGCTATACAAATAAAGGTGAATTGAATTGAATTGAATTGAACATGGACAACATTCCATTTTTGTATATCAGTTAATGGTAAACACAATTATATGATGGTATTTGTTTAATATATAGTTTTCTTTTTTGTCTGGTTTTGTAATGTGTTTTTTAAACTCACTTAGTCTGCATTTATGTAGTCAAAAATGCAAAATACTGTAATACAAAGACATTAATTCATTCATTTGTTCTTTTTCCTGCGGATTAGTCCCTTTATTCATCAGCAGAATGAACCACTTATCCAGCATGTTTTATGTACTTGCTGTGAACTTAATGATTATGATAATGATTCGCACTCTATGACATCAGAAAGGTCCGACCCTTCCTATCTGAACATACAGCTCAACTCATTGTTCAAGCTCTTGTTCTCTCCAAACTGGACTATTGCAACTCTCTACTAGCCGGGCTTCCAGTTAATTCTATCAAACCTCTTCAGCTTCTTCAGAACGCAGCAGCACGAGTGGTCTTTGATGAACCCAAAAGAGCACATGTCACTCCACTACTCACCCGTTTGCACTGGCTGCCAGTTGCTGCTCGCATCAAATTCAAAGCTCTGATGTTTGCTTACAAAGCGACCTCTGGCTTTGCTCCTTCGTATCTGCTCTCACTTCTGCAGATATATGTGCCCTCCAGAAACTTGCGTTCTGTGAATGAACGTCGCCTCGTTGTTCCATCCCTAAGAGGGAAGAAATCACTTTCCCGAACTCTCACATTCAATCTGCCCAGTTGATGGAATGAACTCCCTAACTACATCAGAACAGCAGAGTCACTTGCTGTCTTCAAGAAACGACTAAAAACTCAACTGTTTAGTCTCCACTTTCCTTCCTAATCTGCAACTGCCTCTCTGGCTATACCACTAACTGTACTCTCTCTCGCAAAAAAAAAAAAAATTTACTAATGCTTAGCTTCTTAGACTTTACACATCTGAAACTTGTCTATAGCACTTGTTCACTGCTGCTCTTATAGTTGTGTAAATTGCTTCCTTGTCCTCATTTGTAAGTCGCTTTGGATAAAAGCGTCTGCTAAATGACTAAATGTAAATGTAAATAATCAACTTATCCAACATATGTTTTACACAGTGAATGCCTCTCTAGCTGCATCCCAGTACTGAGAAACACCTATATACAGTCAGACACACTCATACACTACGGCCAATTTAGTTTATTCAACTCAAGCATTAGCGCATGTCTTTGGAATGTGGGAGAAACCAGAGCACCCGGAGGAAAACCATGTGAACCTGGGGAAAACATGCAAACTCCACACAGAAAATGCCAACTGGCCCAGCCGGGACTCGAATCAGCGACCTTCTTGCTGTGAGGTGACAGTGCTAACCACTGAGCCACCGTGTCGCCCCATGCTGAGAAATATTTTTATTAAGTTTTTATTAAAAATTATTAACTGTTCTGTTTTTATATGTTTATATTCTATAAACGGTCTCTGTGATTGCAAAACTTAATTTTCAGCAGCCGTTACTCCAGTCACTGATGTCACCTGATCCACCAGAAATGCCTTTACTGACACGTTTGATCAGTTTAATGCGTGGTTTTTGTGGCTCAGTGGTTAGCACTGTCATCTCACAGCAAGAAGGTCACTGGTTCGAGTCCCGGCTGGGTCAGTTGGCATTTCTATGTGGAGTTTGCATGTTCTCCACGTGTTCATGTGGGTTTCCTCTGGGTGCTCCAGTTTCCCCCACAGTCATGCACTATAGGTGAATTGAATAAACTAAATTGTCCATAGTGTGTGAATGAGTGTGTATGGATATTTCCCAGTACTGTGTTGCGGCTCGAAGGGAAAAAATATACTGGGTAAGTTGGCGGTTCATTCCAATGTGGCAACCCCTGATGAATAAAGGTGACTAAGAAAAATGAATGAATGAATTTCAGTTGGATTTCTTATTTGTTTTGTTTTTGTCTGAGTTTATGATTACTCAATATGGCATATCTTTTATTGTACAATATCATATATTGAATAGTTATTTATTCTTGCCAGTTTTATTCTTATTGATTTGGAGTTTGTGGTCATCTAATTCTAATTTGTGGCCCCGGAGATGCTTTGACATGCCTTGACATTTGTGCTTTTTCCAGTTTCTTATAAATATATCAAGTGCTGATCACACAAACATTTTCAGCACAAACTTAGCTACAATAATACTTAAGCAGCGTGTACTGTATGTAAGTGACTGAATACAAAATAATGAATGTGGAAGGCTACTTTTTACTACAAAATGACAAATGCAAATCCCACTCCTTCAGATTAAACAATATAGTGAAATGGCTTTTTTTGAGCCATTTGTTTATTTGGAAAGTATATAGATAAAGCAGTGTCGATATCATGAATATTGATGGCCATTCTCACCTTGACAGAGAAAGGCAGCTACTGTAATTTAGAGAGAGTAGCTTTCTTTTTTGTTTGAATTATTGAATATAACAGAGTCCACAATATAATTAAACCATACATAATGAAGGACAAAGCACACACCGACTTATTGAACACAAAAAATGGCATATTTGAGTATTTCAATTTGAATAGACAATTCATCTTTCAATAAAGCTCTTTTATCCATATATTTGAGACAAGATTTTGCTCAGATTCAGTTCTTTTTATGATGTTTTTTCTTGTCGTGTTAATATTCCAGTGAACTGCACCACATTTGGAAGTTGACCAAGAGTAATTTTTTTTATTAGAGCTCTCAGTCCACTTATTGAAATGAACTGCACCAACAGAGCATTAGAACCAGAGTTTGTTTTAATCAAACCAAACCAAGTGTGAACACACCCTCAGTCATGCACTTCTTTTGTTGAGTTTTGATTTCTCGTTCACTGTAATAAGCTCTTCAAATGAATCACACTGACCTTTTGAATAAAGTTTTCCACTTTGTTTTGCAGGCCCCACCACTTGAACTTGACAGTAACCAGTTTGTAGGCACACATGTGTGGGCAGTCTGTCTTTTTAGGTAGCTCTCTCTACACAGATGCAAAATCCATTAAGCATTAGCATATCATTTCTGATTAATAAGCTTCCCACTCATAATTCAAGCATGCACTGACTACGTTTATACTGGCACACAGCCCATTCAAGCTGCATTAAAACAAAGACTATAGAATACACAAGACATGTCACTCGTATAGTTTTGAATGGGGAAAAGTGTAACGGTTAATATGGCGAATGAAGCCCCGTCTTCTAGAACAGGAGCCAGTCATTAATCACTATAAACTGACGATTCTCTGAGGGAGAGGCTCAGACCAGACGTGTGCTTTTACGAGTTTCCTCAGATTTTGTGTGACTCGAACGTTTGGAAATGAAACTTAAGAGGCAGTTGTGGTTCAATTTTATTGGGAATTCCGAATATAAAATTTAATCTTGGCAAGCAATTTTGTAGAATTTAAAGTTCCCCATTCAAACAGAATGCCTGAGAGGCATTTCAAAGATGGCCGCAGAGTGAAATGACTTGCCTTAAAGGGACATGAATTAAAATGCATTACCTTCCAATCTGGACCGAGCGGCCCTCTTCCAGTCTTTACAGACTTATACTTACTAGGGTCTTCCTCAGGTTTATAGTCCTTTGGAGAGATAACACAATCAGATATAAAAGCAGAATAGAAAGCAATTGGAAATGGTGACTATTTTATTTAATTAAACTCACCTTTGGCTCCACCTGACTTCTGTCTGCAATGTCTATGTAAACCACATCTACCTTCTTCCAGGTGTCTGGGTCCAAACCGTGAACCTGTATATATTAATACAAAAATATTGCCAGAGAACATGATCATGCAAATGTATCTATTTTAAGTATTGTTATTAAAGTGACTATTTTGTACAAATTCCTAAGACTTTTTCCAATGAAAACAAATGATTTTTAGGAGGCGTGCCTCCTTCGAATGTACAATTGAGTACAAGTGAGTATCTAAATCAAAAAGTTTGTAATTTCTTTGAGATTGTGTTGGATCATAAGGTTTTGTTTAAATGAGACCACACAATCATACAGTGCTGTACTTACATTATCCTGCTGTCCCATGTCCGGTTTGTGCCATGTCTCGATCTTGATGAGGAAGTTTTCTTTCATGTACTCGTTCTGAAGACAGATAAATTTAAAATTAGTGAATCCTTGCAAAACTATAACTTTTGGACAGACTCTGCAGTGACTGCACTGATGTGTGTCTTCTCTCCTTTCACTGCAGATACAGTTACTGTCTCCTCTTTCACTCAAACTGTGTGAGTGTTTATATGTGCCTCTGCTGTAAATCTGTATTTTTAAAGACATAGTTCATTCAGAAAATGAAAATTCTGTCAACATTAACTCGTGTTTCAAAGCTGTTTGAGTTTCTTTCTTCTGTTAAACACAAGGATGTATATTGAAAACAACATTTTGCTTCTATAGTATTTAAAAAAGACCCACTGTGGCTTCTACGGAGACCCGGACGGGATGTGATCATGGAGGAAAAAAAATGGGTGGGAGAAAAAAAAACAGAGTTATAGGTAAACATATTTTTAAACGTTTTTGCGTTCCCTCGCAAAGATGTTTTGCGTTATCTCGAAAATATGTTTTGCAAGGGAACGCAAAACTGTTGTTTGACAAACACTTCATGCATGACAACCCTCCCGTTTTTGCCAGGATTGTGCCGTATTTTACCATTATATCCTATTATTAGGTATCTTCCCATATTTCTCTCATATTTTTAATCTTGAAAGCACGCTGAAATTAATATAAAAATGTCTGCATTCACTTTCTTTCCATTAAAGCGGTGCGTTTGTTCTCTTTGACTCTTTGATTAGATGGAAATGGCACTTTATGCTTTATGCAATATTGAATTTTTGCACAAAGGTTTCATTTGCATCTTTGGTTGGAAACATAGATGATTAAGATAATTTAATATCTTGTTTTGTGTTGTCAACAGAAGAAAGAAAGTCTAAAAAGTTTAGAACCACATCAGTGGGAGAAAATGGTGATGAAATGTAGCCCATTTAACACATTTGTTCATTGATATGACTTATTGTAGAAGTGTGCATGTACTTATGAAGAGTGAATACTTACAGTTATTACTGAAGGATGATGAAGGCCAGACATTAGGAAAAAAAGTGACATAATTAACATTTTAGGTTAAAAATAATACATCACTTTTATGACCATGCCATAATTTTATTCCATATTAAATCAGCCTGGAAGCAAAAACCACTGAATATATCCCTTTCCATACTCCAGAATGATTCTGTGAATCTTTACTCATAAATTCTCATAAAATAACATCAACTTTAGTTGGTTTTATAGCCACAGTTTTAAGAAACGATGAATCATAATAATCTTTTTTTTCACTTAATACAAGTCTGACAGAAATAAACTTAAAATATATTTACACAACAACAATGTACATAAATTATTTTGCATAAAAAAGTCTTGCTTACAGATAGCAAAGTTTCTAAAATGATACATGTTTGCATAAATCTATGAAAATGACAAAAATTTGCATTCTCTACTGACTTCATGATGGACTATAAGCCTGCATTCATTTTATGCACATCTCAAAATACAATAAACAACCTTTTTTTTCTTTTTCAATATGCAATGCACGAATTGCATGAAAATATCGGTCACAACTTACAACTTTACAAGATATTAAGGTTGCCAACTAAATATGCCATGGATATTTTTGAAATTCCATAATGGCTCTTGAAACTACTTTACTGTGTAGAAAATGGAGCTTAATTGAATACCTCGGGTGTACCACTATGTTACTGTATCATGACATTGATAGACAATATTAAAATTTCTAGATTTGGAGAAAAATCTGACCAATAATCATTTTGTTAGTCCATATTTGAATTGAAACACTATTAAATATTTAAAACATTTAATAATGCTCCATTTTTTAAAGTGTTTTACAGTGTATTCAAAAACAAAGCTGTAAGTTTGTTTTAAGCAAAGCAACAAGAGCTTAAAAACTGAGAAGTCTGCATTCTCATGTGAAAATGATGTGAAGCGAATGTGTCAGTATAATCTCAGTTTCCTGTGCTGTAACTCCACTCCTTCTCAGCTCAAACTGTGAATTATTCAGTGCCCGCAAATGCAGTGACAGAGAAAGAGACAGTGGAAAGCAGATAGGAAGTCATAATAATAGTAATAAAGCAAGAAAAACAAAGAGCACATGAAAAGAAATTAAGCGTGTGTGCGTGTGTGTGTGTGTGTGTGTGTGTGTGTCTGTGCATGTGCGTTACCTGTGCGGCAGTATGGGTAGGCGTTCCAAGCTTTCTCGTGAATGTTCAGTGCTGACGCTGGTGCAAGCATTCGTACAAAAGATGGGACTTTACTGTGAAGACAGAAATGCTGATTAGATGCTCGAGCAATTTAAGACTTTTTTGGGGTGGGGACTACCTGTTTGTCTGACCAATAGGAAACGAGGAGTTTTTCATAAATTTGTTTAAAAACAATTGTTTTTTGACATTTCTGCTCAGTTAATTTAAATAATTTAATTTTGAAGTGTTAGTCAACATTAAAACAAAGTAAATGGAAAAGTCAAACAACAAAATTAGAGTCCAAAGCACCATATGCAGTCCACATGAATATTAAAAAATATTTAGATTTTTGTTTGACGTTTTATTTTGTTCTGTTTTATTTAAAGTATATGAGATCATGTGTATGTATATATATATATATATATATATATATATATATATATATATATATATATATATATATATATATATATATATATATATATATATTTATTTATTTATTTATATATATATTTATTTATTATATTTATATATATTATTTATTTATTTATTTATATATTTATTTATTTATATATATATATATACATATATATATATATATACATATATATATATATATATATACATATATATATATATATATATATATATATATATATATATATATATAAATAAATAAATATATAAATAAATAAATAAATAATATATATAAATATAATAAATAAATATATATATAAATAAATAAATATATATATATATATAATATATATATATATATATATATATATATATATATATATATATATATATATATATATATATATATATATATATATATACATACACACACACACTGTAGAAAATATCTGTAAATTAGCAGTTTTCCATATTTTGTGATTCATGTTTTTATTTTAGATTTTTCACCATTCGTTTAAGCTTTTGAATTGCACTATGTTGCCATGATTTTTCTTGCAACAACTTTGTTGAAATTTTGTTGAACTTTGTTTGTTGGTGAACTCATTCATTTTATTCATTTTCTTTTCGGCTTAGTCCCTTTATTAATCAGGGGTGGCCACAGCAGAATGAACCGCCAACTTATCCAGCATTTGTTTTACGCAGCGGATGCCCTGCCAGCCACAACCCAACACTGGGAAACACCGATACACGCCTGCATTCACATACATAAACAACGGCCAATTAAGTTAATTCAATTCACCTATACTGTATGTCTTTGGAGTGTGGGGGAAACCGGAGCACCTGGAGGAAACCAACGCAAACATGGGGAGAACATGCAAACTCCCCACAGAAATGCCAACTGACCCAGCCGGGGCTCGAATCAGCGACCTTCTTGCTGTGAGGCGATCGTGCCACTCACTGCTTCCCCCTTGTTATAGACTGCCAATAAATTTTCTCTATATATAATTTCTTATACATTATATTATTTCACACTACAAAAATGTCAATAACAGTCACTTTGTTAAACTGTATAGTTGAATTTTCAACATCAAAAGTGGACAGAGCAGAAATCAAGGTCCCAAAATGCGATTCACAACCATAAATTAAACACTTGTGAATAACAGATATTTTTACAGTGTTTTATCATATAGTTTACATTAGCAAGACCCTCCAGCAGACAGTAAATGCAGCTGAGAAGATCATAGTTGCCCCGCTCTACTCCATTCAAGATATTTTCCTTTCACGATCCTCCAGTAAAGCTATCGGTATTGTGAAAGACTCAACCCATCCCTTCCAAGGTCTCTTCCAGGTCTTGCCATCAGGAAGATATTTTGGAGAATTAGAGCGTCAAGCTGTTCGAACTCTCAATTCCAAACACCTTACCCCACTCTGAAATATTATCCACAATCCCACCTCCCAAAACCAGGATTCTTTCTCCTCCCTCCCCACCACACATGAAATCCTCAAAACATTATGAAATTCTGAGTGTGCCTCACACAGGTGAGTGGGCTTGACAAACCACCCGTAGAAAACATACTCTTTCATCTCTGACACTTTTCAAGACACTTGGACCAGTTTGCACCAGACACTTTCTTACAATCACTCCATATCTCTATTAAAACACTGCACATTTTTGAGTGTGCTTCACACAGGTGAGTGGGCTTGACAAACCACCCGTAGAAAACACACTCTTTCATCTCTGACACTTTTCCTGACACTTGGACCAGTTTGCACCAGACACTTTTTTTTTTAAATCACTCCATATCTCTATTAAAACACTGTGCATTTTTGAGTGTGCTTCACACAGGTGAGTGGCTTGACAAACCACCTGTAGAAACCACCACTTCCTTCAATACGCAGTGGACACTTTACTTAAGCTCCATCTTAAAAGGACTCGTTTTTTATGTCTAAATATCCACTTTTATGGCGACTTTTATCTTTAAGCTGAATTGTATAAAACAACAAAGAAAATTCTGCTGTATCTCTCTGTTTATGAAAAACAACACACTGGTATGCAACAACATGAAGGTGTGCAAATGATTTTTTTCTGCTCCACTTTTATGTTAACATTAATCTAGCACATTTTATTTATACTCTCATGTGTCAGTGTGTAAGTGTGAGTACCTCTGCAGGTGGTAGATTTTGTGTGTGTACTGGCCCTTCTCTCCATCCTTCTCATAGGGTTCGTTCTTCAACACCTCCACACCTTCTCCTCCACCCGTCTCGTTCTTACTGGCCTCCGCTACCGAATATAGCTGCCCGACTTGATACTGTGAGACACACAGAGTTCCACAATCACAAACTTCATACACATTCAAATATCTGTTGTCTATTTAATCCTGGTGTGTGTTCGTGTGGGTGGGTGCGTGTGTGTGTATGTTTTCCCCCTCCTCTATGCTACACAGAACGATAAAGGACAATGTTCTCTTTAATATCTTAATCACTTATAATCCTGTAGAGGATACAGTTGTAATATAAACACAAAATGCACCATACAGATGAATGATGGGGAAAATTGCAGTCTGCAGTAAATGTGATGCAATAAAAAGACCACAACCAATTCACTAAGCAAAACTAGAAAGTAAGCAAAGAACAAAATGTCCAAAAAACTGTTTCTTCTTATCCAATTCATTCTGGAAAAAGTGTAGTCTGAAAATGTCCCAAAAATAAGTGGTTTGAATCTTTTTAATTTTACACTGAACTAAAAATGTACTTCTCAACTGTACTGAACATTTAGACATTACAAAATCATTTTAAAATGTTTTAATATGATAACCAACTAAGCAAAATGCACAAAAAAATTTATAGTTAAAACTAAAATATATCTCAGGCCTACATCAAACTATTTCAAGAGTTCACACTTAGATATTGCTTGATAATGTTAGCAGGTTTGGCATTCTGATTAGATTCTTATGGCATTTTGGGCTCGAAGATAATTGAGCCCTTATTAATGAGCATGTAAGGGGGTACGAGATCAGGTAGTTCCTGAGAGCTCTCCGAATTTATTCGACCGATTCCTTGATTATCAGGGGCAGCCCTAGAGGAATAGACTGCCAACCACACCAGCGCATACCCACGCGGTAAAAGCTCAGTACTAAAGTACTCATATATTGTTCTTATTGGTTTATTTAATTCACTTTTGTCGCATGTCTTTGGACTGTGGGAGGAAACCGGAATACCAGGGGAAACCCATGCGAGCACAGGGAGAACATGTAAATTCCGCATAGAAATGCCAACTGGCCCAGCCGGGATTTGAACCTGTGACCTTCTTGCAGTGAGGCAACAGTGCTAGCCACTGAGCTGCCGTATCGCCCAATCCTGAATTATTCAAGAAAAGAGGATGAGGGAGATGGGGTGGGTTCTTCAAAAACTATAAGATAAAGGAGTAAAGTTAAACAGGATATTTATGTTGAATTTGGAATGATCTGATTGGCTTGCTAATGATAATGGATGGGGGACCAGTAATAACTGACTAAATCTTACCTGTAGTTGTTAAAACTAATCAAATATTAAGTGGTAAATACAATTTTTTTGTATTGTATTTTTTTTACTTGATAGTGAATAGGTAAAACCTAGAGATGTGATGGATACTGGCAAAGTATAAAGTTTTAAAATGACCATCATCCCAGCAAGCATTTTTTGTGTTTAAAAGATGTCTAATGTCACCTCACCATCGAGCCTCGGCTGGGTCAGTTGGCATTTTCGTATAGAGTTTGCATGTTCTCCCCGTGTTCACGTGATGTCTAAATGTGATGTCTAAAAAAGATCTGTAATTGATGTCCAAATATCTTGGCTAAAATTTGGTCTGTTGTTGAAAACCTATGAGAGGTGCAACAAAAGCTTAAAATAGACTATTCATCAAATAGACAGAAGACAGTGATGAACGACTACACATGTGAAGTCTGTCTAATCAGTCTATTCGATGATTAGTCTATTTTTGGATCATTGTTAGATGCCTATTAGATTTTCACTGACAGCCCTAATTTAGTCAAGACAGTTGGATGTCTATTAGACATCTATTAAATACAAGATATCTATTAAATACAAAAGGAATGAGAAACTGCTTTTTTGATGTACCCAATTGACAGTGATGTGAAGATTGAAGAGGAATTCGAGAAATGCACCAACGCGACTGACAAAAACTGTAATATACCATTAAATCACTCTAGTTTTAAACTTCTTACTTGACAATTTAGTATAAAAACTGATGTTACTCTCAATGACGTTTTGCTATTAATAACATAACATTGCGATATTTTGTTAGTCTGCAATGTATATTGCAATATGAATTCAATTTCACCAGATGACTTGAACGTCTGTTTGGAAAGAATGTATAATTGTTGGGGTTGGAATGATTCTGTTAATGTGTGCGTCTGCATAAAATCTAATAAACAAAGTAAAAGCATAGATAAATACAATTAAGTACAAGAAAAAGTTACAATTGAAATATCGTTTTATCGTTTTCCGAGTCTAACGGTATTTCGTTTAAGTCATAGGCCTCTAATCACATGCAAATGATACATTATAATCCTCAACATTGACATATAATAGACTCAACCTTGCATATCTTGTGATGTGCCTATTGCGAATAAGTACATTGTAATATCAATGCTGACACAATATATTGTGCAGCCCTAAGGCAAATCACTGCAAAACTTTATTATAATCAGTTTTTATTTTTGACCCCTATACTCTAGCCATACACTTAGTCCCACATAATATAATAAAGAATATATGCAGATATTGTTTAATAGACTGTTATTTGTTACCGAAAGATTTACTGTCCTGACACACATGTTCAGAGTCAGCAGTCTCGACTCCTGAGTCCAAGCCGAGCCAGCAGCTGAGGTTCAGGCTATAACACCTTCAGAATCTTACCTAGAAACAGCCAGACTGTCTAAATGAGGATATTCATTCCTAAACACAGCGTCCATAACACATCAGTGAGTTTATGTGAGAGAGAGAACAAGCGAAAGAACAGGAGGAAAAAACGACGTAGAGCAAACTGCCTATTTATACCAGTCTGACAGAGAGAATGACAGACAGAGGAGAGAAGGGGGAAAAGAAAGAGGGAGGGAAAGGAGGTGACAACGTGATTCAGATAGATAGATAGATAGATAGATAGATAGATAGATAGATAGATAGATAGATAGATAGACAGATAGATAGATAGATAGATAGATAGATAGATACTGTGTTTCTGTATCCACATGCAGCAGCATCTTTGCTCTGCCAATCACAGACTTCATCTCTCCTCTCAGCCAATCAGAATCCAGCAACAGTATGCGTCACTCTGCAGCACGCTATGAAAATCCAACCTACATCACACATTCTCATCCCACTCACTCTGCAGACCTCACACACACACAGGGTTTCATCTGCAGCGGATGTGCTCTTTATTAGTATTTGTGTGCAGAATATCTATTTTTAAAGTGACATTGCATAAAAGCGTAATCTTTTTGAATGAGCAGCATGTGATGTGTGTGTAGGCTCTGTGAGAGTCTGGTTAAGCCCTGATTATAGTTCACTGATGGTGATGGACAGACTAAAAGATGTGAGCTCAGACTAATCGACATGGTAACGGACAGAAACGGTGTCTCTATCTAGCCTACAATGACAGACAGCTTATGATGCTTGTGTGTATGTATGTGTGTGTTTAGATCTAAAAACAGGAAGAACAGAAATGAGGGAGTGTCATAAACTGCCCAGCTGCCCCCTTAAGCAAGTAAGCTTTCTTAATCCATCATTCCCCGCTGAATGAATGGACTCCAGGAATAGCACTTTGCCCTCTTGCTATAAACAACATCCGCCAAATAAAATGTCTTTTAAGGCTCCTGAAAGCAGATGAAGGATCAGGGCTTTAATTCATGGGAGCTTATCTGAAAGCGCTGCTCTATGCGCTCAAAAGAATTCGCCAGCCGACTGTTGTTATTTATTCGTATTTCTGCATTCATTAAAGCTAATGATCGATGATTCTGGGGCACGGAGGGCTAAAATGCTGCAAATTATTTATCATGCCTTTTTATTTTCTCCTCAAGCAATCTGAGAAACTTCTAGTCAGCAATCTGAAATTAAAATATACTGTAGGGGGTCATCACTGATAGCTTCATGGGCAGTGTGCTGACAGCTTTTCAAATATTGTGCTTCAGGCATCCTTTTTCTCCAACCTCCCTTCCTGTCTACATACTTTCCTATTATAAAGGCAGAAATCCTAAAAGTAAATCTTAATAAAATGAATATAATTATAATTATACCAGTTACTCCCTGAAGCTAAGCAGGGCCGTGCCTGGTCAGTACCTGGATAAGTGACCACATGGGAAAATCCCAATCCACCGAATTGGCTCTGTCACTTTATCTCCACTCCACCTATAGCTGGTGTGTGGTGAGCCCACTTGCCCTTATGTCCTGTGGCTGCCGTCGTATCATCCAAGTGGATGCTGCACACTGGTGGTGGTGTGGAGAGACCCGCTCGTGATTGTGAAGCGTTTTGAGTGTATGGCCTTACACTATAAATGCACACATTACATTACATAAAATTCTATTGTTTGTTTCTTGTAGTTAGTTATGCCTCTAGGTAGCGACAAGTGAATCTCTGTGTATGAAATGGCTTACTTCCATACAATGTAGTAGCCAATAAACAGTACATGAGGTGAGTGGTATGTCCAAATTCATAGTATTAATAGACAACTATTTTTACGTTTTGTCACGTAACGTATGGTCTTTTACGTTTAGTTGCTAATTCATGTAAATTCGTAATTAAATAATTCGTAATTGAAATAATAACGAAAATGTACAATTTTAAAGGAGGCGTGGCTCCCAACCCTAAACCCAACCAATAAGCAAATCATACTAAATTGTACAAATGAGATCCGGTTTCATACGAATTAGCCACTAAATCAAAAAGTTACAAATCGCCATGAGATAGCATTGGCAGAAAACATATACAGATGCGTAAATATCTGATTTTCATTCATGCTACCCACAATGACACTATATAAAGCATACATTTTAACAGTAAATAGTTGGTTTTTAATTCAAACATAGTACCTAAAATATAGTGTGCAATTTTGGAGGCCATTACTTTCTTAATGTGTGAGTTCAAAATTCCAAAAATGCTAAATCAGAAAGGAATGAAATGAGTGAGTCATTGAATCATTCAACCAATTCATAAGGATTGATTTAAAATTAACAGATAATATTTGGACTAAATTGACACATCTACAAGATAAAAAGTAACTGACATCGAGTCTAAAACCTTATGTTTATCAGTTATTTATTTTCATAAGAGTAGATTTACGTTAATACATACGTTCCCGTTTTTAAAAGCTGTCAAAAATGTATAAATCTTTTATTTCCTTATCTTAATAGTAAACATTGTACTTCTTATTGAATACCTGTATAGCGAATATTAACTTTCTGATTATTAAACTGTTAATATAACAGAAAATTCATTATCAAACTCAAAGAAGGTCTGAAACCACAGCGCTTTATCTGTAGTGTGGTTTTTCTTACAACAATACTTCATTTAAACAGCATTGTTTACAAGACTGGTAAAACCTTTTTATACTTTACAACATATATATAGTCATAGAATCAAGAGCAAAGTAAACCTTTATAAATTATGAATCAACCTTCATTAATAAAGTTGCTTCCCTTCAACAATGATTTTCCAGGAAAGGCAATCTCAAGCAGTTAATCATATTTAATCTGAAGTTAATGACAGGATTTCAACAATAAATATCATTACTTTGACCAAAAATACAATCAATGAAAATCACGAGAAACAAGATGTTTAACTCAACTCAGTTTAAATCTAAACTGTTCAACATACATGTACGTGTGATCTTAATGGATGCAATTCAATGCAAAAGCTCCTTTTTAAAAACTTTTTCTAAATTCCCGCTTTGTGCGAAGAGGAGACTCTGACCTAACAGGAAGGACTTGCATTAAAACCTCTCTTCCTAGACATATTTTATGTGACAGAACTGATTATACTATTATCTAAGTGGATCCTGGCTGACAGTACTTTTTGGCAAAATATGCTGAGGTTTGTAAAAATGAGTATAGATGAAAAAGAGAGGCTTCAAGGTGAAAGCAAACCATTAATTTACATAATCCAGCCCGGAGAGAGGGTTTGTCCCCCAGGGCAGATCCTGTCTGCCCATTTAACACAAAAGATACAAGGAAATTACTAGGAAATGATTTATGGAGACATAAACAGCTAGAGTCGGGTAGTCTACATGCAGTTGCAGTGCTTTATAGTAAGTGATGACATTTTTAATCATGTAATGGCTCCTAAAGGTACAGTACAGTATTTTGAATGTGCCGGTCTTGATTTTTCATAGTTGATTTTTCAGATTGATCAGGGTTGATTTCAATACCAATTGCAATTTTATTTGTTTTATTTTTAAAGGTGCTCAAATATCTCCAAGCTCAGGGTTCTCTCCCAGGACAGCATGCCAAACCTGCTTTAAATGCCAAGCAAATCTAAGTGGTAACTCTTAAATCAGAAGCCGTTTCTAAAATAAAGATGAAAAATATTCCTTCTATTGTGTGCAGTTGCTTTTATTTAGAACATAATTTAAATCAGCCTTAAGGCTCAACAGTTAGGCACACTGCTGTTGGTGTCCTCAATCTGGCAACCTGTGCTTGAGCTTGTTTTGAACAAGGTGTGCAATAACTAGTTCAACCACTGGGTGTCAAACTTACATACTACACCTTTAGGTGAAATACAAGAAAGAATGTAAATGTGAGTACATGAACAAGCTCATAGCCCAAACCATCAGCATAAACGCATTTATTTTTACTTAATTATCCCAACGACTCCCATATGATTCATTCAGCGATTCATTTGTTCCCAAACCCCTCTTTAGCGCAAAGCTAATCTGCAAACTGTCAGAGGATTGCAAGTTCAGAAATGCATTTAAAACGGTAAAGGAAGAAGCATGCGTCGCATTTTCAACGTGGTTTTGGACGCAATATGTGAATAGCCCATAAAGATTTAACTTGAGAGATACAGTATAATCACTGCTCTATAATAGATAAGTGATTACAAACCGTGTGGAGCAATTACAAGTTACAACACACAATTAAACACAAATTTTGCAAACTACACAAAACAAGGCAACAGTTTTAATAACACTTACATGTTATGATCCGGAGGAAGAAAAAACTGGTCCATATGAACTGTAACAGTTTCTGACAAAGTCCCTGTCATAGTCTGATTAAGTCCCATACATAATAATCTCTGCTGCTCCTTGCTTTAATTGCAACAGCCAGCAAATCCCGCATTGCAACGTAGGTTATTGTATCAAAAATCAGAAAAATGACAGGAATAAACACAGCTCTAGGTTGCTATACTGTGGAATGTTTGTGAAAATGAACTTTAACCCTTTATTCCCCACAGCTAAATCTCCATCTGTCAGTGACTGTCATCTTCGTGTTATGATCAGTCACGTGATCCCCCATGCTCGCTAGTGTCTGGAAAAGACTTGTTCACATTATTATCGGAACTGGCACTTCATATTTGGTCATGTACCATATTGACATTGACATGTTCAAGCAAAAGATCCGAACCCAACATGATTCAGTTATTTGACTCTGAGTCGACTATTTCATTAAAGAATCAATAATTTTAATCACGGTGCACTTTCAGATTTAAACCACAGCTGAATGCTTTCATTCACTTAGAGCTGTGTTACACACTGCATTGAAGGTCATTTTCAAAAACCCATAATAGGAGTTCTTTAATGCTTTGGATTCTGTTCCAAACTTTATAATATATCCACACCCATGACATTTTAGGAAAGATACAGAGAGGTTTTGTGTGCAGGTCTGGAACAGACATTGGCTAGAATACAACAGCAACAAAAAAGGCTGTTTCAGATCATGCAAGATTTATATATTAAATAAAATGCAGAGACAAACTTGTGAATATGTCATCTAATTATTCAGAACTAGTGGTTCCCAAACTTTTTTCTAGGAGACCCATATTGTAACTTTCAAAATCCTTAATGACACCTCATGGGTTGATACAAATAGATAAGATTTGTGTTTAAAAAACAGCTGTTATTAGGTTTTTAAATAAATGCAAGAGCTTTGTAAAGATTAAAATAAAGATAAATCACATTTTATGTGCAATATGCTTATATTTTCCTTTAATATTTACTATAAAGCAGTGATGCCAAAACTAGGGCCTGCTGGGCAAAGTGGTAATCTTTGATTTGGCCCACCATCCCGCTGAGAAGACAGGAAGAATGATGGGGATGTTTCAAGATTGTCAATTCAAGTTTAATGTAACCCTTTGTTTGTTTTATTGTTAAAAGCTAGCTAAAAGTAAATGTTTCAATTAAATGGCGTAAATTATTGTTTAAATGTACATACTGTTACCCAACAATGCAGAGACTTTGCTGAGCAAATCAAGTCAAAGGCAGATTCTGCTTGACTAGTGTATTCAGCATTGAACTCCAGTGTGTTATAAATGTGACCGTTTATGTTTTTATGTCAATAAGTTATCATTTAAAATGCTATACTGCATTAGGTAATAAGATTTAAAGTAATATATTCTATTTATTTTGAAAAATTAGGAAATTACCTATAGCAACTTTAATGTAATATAGTTTGGTATATTTACCTTTGGCCAACCGCTTTCAATGATATTGGTTTTGGCCCTTCATACAAAAAAGTTTGGGCACCCCTGCTATAAAGGCTAAAGTTTAATTTATGATCAAAAAAAGAAGCACTGCAGACATTATGAATAAAATGCAGATTCATATTTTACACAAAACGAAACATATGTTGTTTTTCTGTCAGAAATTTGAAGCCTGCATCGTGCTTTATCCAGTGAAGTGTACACAGACACAATTATAGTACTCTTTTTTTTTGAAGCTTTGCATTTTCCGCTACTAAAATACAGTCTTAGAAGGTGTGTAAATCTCCCCAATAATGCTAAATGAACCTATATAAACACCATTTGGCTCTTCCCGACATTTGCCGCCTCAAGCATAAAGGTGAAAGTCTGAATAGCATTCTTTTTTTCGCAGATCACAAATGTTCAAGAGACTAGACGACGACAAGAAAAGCTGAGAGAGACAGAAGCAGAAGGATGTGGTATCAGGTAACTCATTAGATATGCACGACCAGATCACTGAACAGAATGACACGCTAGAGGATCATGGGAAATGAGGAGACTGGGAGACACAGGGAAAGCTCACTCTGAATGGGGCAAAGGAAAGTATGAGAGACAGAGAGGAAACAAACATGCGAGAATTGCCGACTAGGCCAAAAGCACAGCGATTAATATTGGCGCATTAGCGATTCTGCATGGGCTGAACGAGATCAAAACAGCATGAGAGAGAAAAGATTCATCCTCTCGCTGAAATAAGTGACTCATAAGTGACTGAATGACATAGCGGTATGCCGATTTGTGGCTTAGTGCACATGGAGAGCCTCACGAAACTACATCGTGACTTCTCTGCTGTCAGAACGAGCTAAGACTGAGTCATCCGAACTCAACACATGCAAATCAGACAATGACACCGCACACATACATAGCAAAACAATGCTTGGTATCAGTGTCACTAACAGCGTTTTCTACACAAACACAAGCATACACACAATTCGCACTTACCTCCTCCACAGAAATCGGTAGGATCACTCGACTGCAAGAGAACAAGAAAAACATTATATTATAGAATTTTATTTAAAATCTAGTAATAAGCATTACCATCATGTGGT
Source organism: Danio aesculapii (assembly GCF_903798145.1). NCBI lineage: Eukaryota > Metazoa > Chordata > Actinopteri > Cypriniformes > Danionidae > Danio > Danio aesculapii. The sequence continues at coordinate 24,441,001 of NC_079444.1, forward strand.
TAAATCTCTAAAACAGCTATTAAGAATGTTGTTGGAGCCACTGTTTTGACAGTTTCTAGACAGCATGTATTGATGTGACTGCCCAATACATCTATTTCTTAGGCTGTATATATTTGATAAAAAATACAGAACTGTGAAATAAAACATTTTATATAAACTACATTCTATTTAAATATATTTTATAATAAATGTAAGCATTCTTATATGCTGCTTTAGTGATGAAATAGTTATTGTTGTTGAGTTATTCTTAACAGATTGGTGGCTTAAGATTCTTTAGCATTAAGTGTTTCTAATAGGATTTGTTTTTTGGGATTCTTTAATGAACGCAAATATTGACGAAACAGTATTTATTAAAATCATTAATCTTATTACATAATGTGTTTGTAATCATATTTGAATGTAATGCATTATTGCTAAATAAATCCATTAATTAATTTTAAAAAATAATCTTTGAATTCTGCATATACACTCACTGGCCACTTTATTAGGTACACTTTCCCAACTGCTTGTTAACGCACATTTCTAATCAGCCAGTCACATGGCAGCAACTCAGTGCATTTAGGCATGTAGACATGGTCAAGACGATCTGCTGCAGTTCAAACCAAGCATCAGAATGGGGAAGAAAGGTAATTTAAGTGACTTTGAACGTGGCATGGTTGATGGTGCCAGATGGGCTTGTGTATTTCAGAAACTGCTGATCTACTGAGATTTTCACACACAACCATCTCTAGGGTTTACAGAGAATGGTCTGAAAAAGAGAAAAAATCCAGTGAGCGGCAGTTCAAATGCCTTGTTCATGCCAGAGGTCAGAGGAGAATTGCCAGACTGGTTACAGCTGACAGAAAGGAAACAGCAACTCAAATAACCACGAGTTACAACCGAGGTATGCAGAAGAGCATGGGCTACGGATGAGTCGGATTGGCTACAGCAGCAGAAGACCACACCAGGTGTCATTCCTGTCGACTAAGAACAGGCTCACCAAAATTGGACAATAGAAGATTGGAAAAACGTTGCCTGGTCTAATGAGTCTCGATTTCAGCTGCGACATTCAGATGATAGGGTCAGAATTTGGCCTCAACAACATGAAAGCATGGATCCATCCTGCCTTCAACTTTGGGCTCATTAGTACCAGTTGAGCATTGTGTCAATAAAAACAGCCTCCCTGAATACTGTTGCTGACCATGTCCATCACTTTAGGACCAGTGTATCTTCTGATGGCTACTTCCAGCAGGATAATACACAATGTCATAAAGTGCAAATCATCTCAGACTGGTTTTTTGAATATGACACTGAGTTCCCTATACTCAAATGACCTCCACGGTCACCAGATGTCAATCCAGTAAAGCACCTTTGGGATGTGGTGGAACAGGAGATTCACATCATTGATGTGCAGCCGACAAATCTGCAGCAACTGCATGATGCTATCATGTCAATACAGACCAAAATCTCTGAGGATGTTTTTCCAGTACTTTGTTGAATCTATTCCACGAAGGATTAAGGCAAAAGAGGCTCCAACCCCGTACTAGTGAGGTGTACCTAATAAAGTGGCCAGTGAGTGTATAGCTTTAGCATAAAATATAAAGTCTTCTAAAACAAAATAAATATTACAAAATTGCTTTAATAAAATAGTAACAATATGCATCAAATGAACCGTGTTTATTTGAAATATTCATATTTTGTAACATTAAAAGTGTATTTATTGTCATATTTGATCAATATAATACAGTGTTGCTGAATAAAAGTTTAAAGGGGGCCTATAATGCAAAAATCACTTTTATAAGAGGTTTAAACACAGTTGTTTGGCAACAATTTGTGTATACACCCAGCCTGTAATTGTGAAATTTTATTAACTCTATTTTTTACCACACTTGATAAAAACTGCAGAAACACTTTGATTGACAGTGTCCCTTTGTACATGTCATCAGAAGGAAAAGCCCTGCCCATTAGTGACGATCTCTCCAGCATTAGTATAAATAGCCCTGAGTGAGAAGCAGCCACCCACCATTAGAGTTTTCACCTGCTGAAGATAATATCAGCGACTAAGATGATTATAACTGTGGAGTTTTAGCATATACAAATGAACACTGTACCTTTTTCTCTGAAAAGAGAGCAGGGAGCACAATCTCATTTGAATTTAAAGCGGCAGTCACCAAAATGGCACAATTTGGATCAAAGCCTAAAAGGGGCAGTTTCAAACATGATAAAAATATTATTTGTGTGGTATTTTGAGCTGAAACTTCACATACACACACTAGGGACATCATACATCTTGTAAAAAGGGTCATAAAAGGTCCCCTTTAAGTACTTTCCTACATTTTGTCTGTGACTGTTGATTTCTGACATTTTATTTTAAGCACAAATTTAATTACTAACCACATTAATTTAGCATTGATTTTAAAAACATTTCACTACTGTCAAATATAATCTCCATTTTTATACATTTTTGTTCACATAATTCCACCATCTTTTACATCCATCTCATATTCCCGATAAACCCAAACTTTAAACATTTTACAACAGCGATAGGGAAACTTAAACCCAATCTCTACACCAGGACCCGCTTGGCTTTGTCTTATCAACAAAGGTTATATTTAGCGGCATTGAGTATCATAATACAGAATGAATCTGTTCATATTAGCAAACTTATAAAAGCTATTCCTTGTCAAGAGCATCTCCAATATCTGTGTACGGTTTCTGGATGGCAGTTGGCAGCAAACCAAACTCTGTGCATATATAATCAATACTTCTCGGGAGTAAGACAACACCACTACTGCGCTCCATTCCAGCACTGCTCTCTCATTATCTGCCTTATGACAAAAGTGCACACATTTTAGCACAGACTGCATGTCACTTATTAGGGATCTCTGACCGGAATCATGCACTTGTCAGGAGATCATGGACCTGGTTGGCCTAAAATGATCATTTGCTGTTAATTTACTCACTCTCTTACCATCTATAAGAGTCTTTTTTTTTTCCTTCAGAAGAACATTAAAGATAATGTTTAGCTGAAAATGTGGTCCTTCATGATTCATTAAATAGGATGTCTAAAAGAACTTTAAAAGAGAAAAAAGCTTATACACATAAAACAAAATGAATATGCATGTCTTTTAACAATACATTAAGCTCTTATGAAGTGAAACAATCACACTGTGCATTATTTACAACATTATTATCTTTAATTCACAGCCCATCAAATAGTCCTGAGCATGATTATGACATTCTTGACACATGAACAAGCATTTTATGTAGGAATGCACCAAAATTTAATATTTGGCCAGTGCAGATAAACGATAACACTTTGTTTGGAAGCCATCAACTGAAATATAGGCTGATGGAAGCATATAACTGATATATAGGCTGATAAATATAAATCTTGAAACGATTTTTTCTAAACCTAATTGTAAAAATAAAAGGCAAGCAAATGTAGTGGACAACTTTTTTTCTTTTATTCTTTTTTTTCAAATTGCAGAACTAATGTCAGCTTTTTCCACAGGTAAATCTCTTGCACTGCCGACATCTTGCCTTCTATCATAAAATCTAAAGCATTTGTGAAATCTGCTGTGCTGTCTGCTGTATAAAATGATGTTAGCTGTTTGTTCACACTACTTATTTAAAGTGAGATTATCAGCGGTTTTCAGCTGATAGATATGGGCCAGTAGGGACCTTCTGTGTCTACTAGTAGGCTCAGAAGACTGTTATCATCCATCCACATGGTTAATCAGCTATAGATCACATGGCTGCGGCCAGAAGTTAATGAGAACTATTTATATTATTTATCCAATTTCCCATTAATTGTATTTTATTAATCCCTACCCCAACCCTAAACCCAACTCTCACATGATGTATAAACAAATCTGGATCTGGAGTCATCTCTATTAGTGTAGCTGATTAACCATGTGAATCATGATATTATTTATCAAAATTCCCATTAATTGGATTTTATTAACAACTACCCCCACCCCAGCCCTAAACCCAACCATCACAGTAATGTAAAAACAGATCTGGAGTCTTCTCTATTAGTATAGCTGATTAACCATGTGGATGGATGATAACACTAGTGGGCGCAGAAGGCCCCTACTCGCCCACATCTATCAGCTGATAACCACTGACAACACCCATTCAATCGAGTGATAACATTCGAAGCGGGTGGTTTTTGGGGGAACACTTAATTGTTTTTTGTTCAATCCACTTAAAACTGTAAAAACTAATAAGTTAACATCATTCCTTCATGTTTCCTTCCTTCACAAACCCTCAACATTTTTACAGTATACCAAGGACCAGGATTTCTGCCAAAATCATCTTCTTTAATGTTCGATTGACAAAAAAAAATCATCTATGAGGTGTGTAAATTAAAAGCAAATATAAGTTCTTGGGTGAACTACTGCTACTATATGACAAGTCATCTGTCAGATGACTTCATGGGTAATAAGATCAATGAGTAGGACAGATTTAATATAATATGAACAAGTCAAAGACTGCCTGCTACGATCATTATTTTGCAGTATAAAAGCCTTTGAAGAAATTTGTGCGCTCACCATTGTGAAGTGTCACCATTTATCAAGCACTGTGGTCGCGCAGGTGTGTTTTACTGTTTGCTGTTAGCTTCTGATAATAGCAGGAGTCACCTTGCCCTCCTGAGCTCTGCCTGTGTCCTGAACAGGGACTATCGGTCACCGTGTGGATTCGGTGTCTTATGTACTCTGCCTCCATGACACCCTGGCTACTTTCTGCATTATAAATGCCTTTGCCCGCATGGCTGGATTTGGCTCTATAAGACCAGCTTTACTTATTGTTTCAGTAACAAGACAATCAAGTTTACAAATAGTTCCTGAAATTTGATATTCAGAGGAAAGGTCAGTTTTTCTAGTTTAATAAATATGTGAAATTAACGGCAATTAACAACAGCCAGAGATGAAGACAAAGTAATATGGCATTTTATAAATTAGGTTATTGTGTTGTATTTTAATGTCATAATGGTAAATTATAAATATCTTTACTGTCATTTTTGATTTGTTAAATTCTTTTTACTGAATATATGTAATATCCTTTTTTCAATTAATATTGTTGTTCAGTTAAAAATCAATCAATATACAAAAGTATGTATTCAAAAGCACTCAATTAATGAAAATTAAATTTCAGCTAGTAAATATTTACAAAAGAAATGACAAAATAACAAAAATTCACCATGATGAATATGTATAATCTTGGACATTGTTATTGATTTCTACTTGCCAAAAGTGCTGATAGTTAAAGAAAGTGCCAATAAACTGTAAAACTGCCATGGGGGTTCTAAAATTTGATGTCTAATAAAGTATGTAGGAAATTCAGCAAACACTATGGCTGGAAGCTGAAGAAAGCTGGATCATAAGAAAGCGTCATCAGCAGTCAATAAAAAAACAATTGGACTAATGATGTCTAAGAAAATCACACAAAAACTTGTATGTAGATAGCATCAAAAGACTAACTCCCCACTGATAAAAGGTCCAGGATTTGTCCCATACATGAGCTCATTTGTATTTTGACTGCTATGCCATCATAAATTGTCAATATAACCCATCAAAAAAGGCTTCCAATACATGCAAACTATTACTTTTCATAAGCCAAACATCCAGCTGTGCAAGTCATCTTTCATCATAAGTAACCCAATTTTTATTCTGAATCTTGGACTTTATTCTTGAAAGAAAAAAATACCAATAGAAAGGTTTGAAGATCAAAAGCGGCGCATATTAAAGTTAATTTTAATAGTAATTAGGCTATTTTTGTTATCGATGCACTTTCAAATTGTACTTCTTTTTTTTTTTACAAAAGAGACTAAAAAACCATTAAGCTCTATATAGTTAATATTAGTATATTTTAACTTTTTATTATTCAGATGGCCAAATTCTGACTGAGAAAGTTGAATGTGGTAGTTTGTTATTTGTCCAATTAATGACAGTAGGCTACAGTTTTTTTATTATTATTTAATGCATTTATTTTAACTTTAACTCATTTTTTTTCTAATGAGATGATGTAATAAATTTGTATTTCAAAATAAGTGTTTTTTCATATTTATTTATTCCATATATTTATTAAATGTTTTTGGTACCTCAAAAAGTGTGGTTATGATGACCACTTGACAAGCTAATCCAGCTAATAAATAGTGCTTAGCATGTCCCAAAAATGCAGTATTTAAACCTTCTAATTAAATGCAACAAACTGCAAAACTGCACAAACTGCGAACCACCCTTTTCACCAGGCTGCATGGCTATGGGTCTGTATCAATATATTTACATTTTGTGGGGAATATCCCATTAAATAGTTATGTGGTGACATATTTAAAAAACTACCACAACAACAACAAATCACCACTGACTCCTTCAGTGTAATTATGTGTTTATCTTTTATAAATAATAAATACATAAGTTAAATAAATATTTTAAGTTATTAAATAGGAAATATGAAGCTGAATATCAAATATGAGAGTAATCAACATAAAATACAGCTGATCAAAGAAGATACTGAAACCGCACTCAATCAAAGGTCTAATTATTCACCTGAGGGTATTTTTAGTGCTGAATGTTAGCCTATTTTTAGTGCATGAGTGAAAGCACGAAGTACCATGGACAGCAAACCAGCAAACCCTGAGGGACCTGAGGTGTACAAGCAGAGCCAAGAGAACCTGCTCCTCAGTCTATGCGAACGTGCCATTAGCATATGCCTTTGCAGTAGGTTACTATCAAAAATAACACTCTTATGGATATTCAGTGTTGCAATGAGGATTTTATTTGAATGAACGGACACCTCGTTCTCTGCGGAGCCCTCACTATCCCTCAAAATCTCCATGACGTTGCTCAACGTGACGTCAGAGAGATGCCGGCGACGATGAGCGTATGACATGATAATAACGCGTTAACGGCGCGTTGAAGAGCTTCAGCTTGCGGCTGAGTCATTGAGAAGACGCGTGAGCGCGCATTCCTGCACCATCACAGTGGATTTAAACAGAAAAAGGTATTTCTGAAGGACAAATGCTAGGAGAAACATCAAGTGTCTGGATCTGATTTTAAAACAGTTAACTCGTTATATTTTAGCATATGTCCCAAATGATGATCTCAGGTTAGGTTTGAAACAAACGTGTATTGTTACCACAGAAGTTATTCTAAGTGCTCTACATGGCAACAGCTGTTCAGTCGCTGTTTGAACATGCTAAGCTAAATCGGCGAACGAAATTGTCTCCTTTTATCATTTTATTTCACACGTTTCAGTCGATATGAGTAGTATTGTATCTCAAAAATGTCTTGACCATATTTTGACACTGGGGGCGCCAAAACATCATTTGAGTTGCACGAGACTAAACGTCAAAGGGATTAGGCTAACATAAAACAACTGACATAAATAATGTTAAAGTCCCTCAACCATCAAAATACTACCTAAATCCAATGCAAAACAAATAAACAGATCGGGGTCTGTGATTTTGTTTTCATCAGGGACTTCATGAAAAGCAGCTTCTCATATTAGGCAATCTGCACTGTTTGGAGATGAATAGAAAGCCTCATACGGTTTCACTGACCTTTCCTACGGTGCCTTCTGTGTTTGTGGGCAGAGATAGGTTATTAATATTTCAAAGGTGAATGACGGGGGATGTTTCGAGTAGTAGGCTACCTATATTGTCAAGTTATAGTTAGTCGAAATGTTCAATAAATCATTCGCGCATCCGCGAAGGGTTAAGCGAAAACGTGAATGTCGCATTGTGTCACATTGTGATGGATGAACGGGATGTTTCTGAAAGTATTAGTATAAATACACCGGCGCCATTTAATATCGGAACGCGGTGTGCTCAATTCGCTCCGTTTCACCTTCACGAGTGTATCAATAACACAATGAAGATGCCATTAAACTCTCTAGATAGCCAGACGTCCACTTAAAAGCGTTCATTTAATTACAATTAATGATATCCAAGTGAAAACGTTCAAAATGCATCAGCCAAAACGGCACAGGCGCGATTTTATACAAATATAAAGTGTTTTGCATAGGCCTAGGTAAAATGATATTCGCCAAAGCTTTTATGTATAAAATGCCCGGGAAACAGTTACAACCAAAGGCTTTGAATGTGAACTGTCAGAAAGTCAAGTTCACAATGTCGCCATGGCCTCCGGTACCTGCTCTGCCTAGACAGACAGAGGATGCTCCCATCACTATCACATCATAAAAAAATAACGTTACACTTACAATTCTTTAATGAGCATTTTCTCCGGTGCTTTATGCCTCCCAAAGATAACGTCGGTTTTTGCACCTGGATGAATTAAATGTGTGTCGAGTCCTGCGTTAGTCCCGGTGTCTCGGTCTCCCTCACCTCGCCCGCTTCTATGTCATTCTAGGGACCGTTTTTCTATTTCCCTCAGATTCACTTCCTGATCAGGGCCGATGGGGGCGTTAACGACAACTGCTGATGCCGTGACATGGGAGTTGTGACGTCATGAAGGGGGGTGATCGTGGTCAGCTTTATATTTAAAAAAAAATGGATAAAAATGGGGACAGCCTCGGTGGATGGTGCGTGGTGGTCGCTTATGTGATGTAACAGCTGGTGGTCTCACAGCTCTCCATACATCAGTCAAATTACAACCTGTCACAAATTATGTAACGATAAACTGGTGCAGTCTATTTATAGCACATCTGGAGACAGATCCCACCATCCGATTATTTTCGTGTAGTTACAGTTTGATCTGCCCCATTCACCAAAGCGTTTCTCTAACTCACACTGCACAGATAAATGGAGGCTTTTCTCTTTAAATTGTGTATTTGTTTATATCAAAAGCAGATCTGATGTATTTGAAGAGGGGACATTCTACCAGAAATGTATGCTACATTATCTGTCTCTGAAATAAAAACATAAATACCGTGAAAAAAAAGTATTTCATCCCAAAAATTTCTAAAATGGACTGATGGTTGATTTCTGTGAGTTGTTCTGGAATATGTCATTCATTTGGTTCTCAGATTTTTTTCTTTATTAAAAACACTGTCCTCATCCTCAGTCCAGTTCAGCATACATCTTTAATAGTTTTGTTATGCTAAAAACTGTTATTAAGAAAAAATACTTCAGAAATGGCAAGTTTAAGTTGTTATCATTCACATCAATTGATTAAAAACATGAAATTATAAACAAATTCTACAAATAAATGCTACGAATATATAATAGAAATAGATTTACATTTATCCACATTTCTGTCAGTCCTGTCACATTTGCATTAAATTGAACATAAAATGCGTGCATTACTTGTTTAAGGACTTGAACGTGACATCATTTAACGAAGGAGAAGCTGACAGTGATCAAGGATGAGTTCTATTATTGAATTGTATGATTTTATGCTTGTTTTTGTATGATTTTGAGGACGACAAGCTTAAGTCAGGCCCTGTCACGTTTTTTATAAGTGAAAATGTACGTTTCTGGTAGAATGTCCCAGAGCTTGTTGATTTATGAACAGATTTTTCAGCAAACATTTTGAGGGTATGAAAAATTAAGCACTAAATATCTAATTTAATGTATAAAAATAAAGCAAAACCTTTATTGAAATATTGTATTTTATTCTTTAAAATAATGTGTAATTGCTCATTGTTTGGTTATACCAAAGAGAAAATAAATAAATAGAACTTATATTCTAATTATATTTATTTTAGATTTAGATTTATTTATTTATTTAGATTTATTTTGTTTATATATCGGTTGTAGCCAGTGGTGGAAAAAGTACTGAAAAATCATACTTGAGTAAAAGTACCATAATTTGCCTAAAAATGTAGTGCGAGAGTTAAAGTATCTGTTGTAAATATTACTCAAAGTATGTGTAAAAAGTAACCCTTTTAAAAGTACTCAAGAGTAGTGAGTATTACGCTGGGAAAGGTTGATGCGTTTACATCTAATTTGTGTGTGTGTAAACATAACATTCTGGAGTGCATTTAGTTATTAAGGCCATTTTGGTCATCATACTGTACAGTAAACATCCGTCATCTTCTCATCAGTGACAGTCGTCTTGTGTGTGTAAAGTATCTTCTTTGACACTTTTAATGCTTCCAAACAGTTTGCTGCATGTCAAAAGGTAATTCAGTGTGATGTGATTTACTTTCTGTGTGCGATTTGATTTTATATATATATATATATATATATATATATATGTATGTATGTATGTATGTATGTATGTGTATGTATGTATGTATGTATATATATATGTATGTGTATGTATGTATGTATGTATATATATGTATGTATGTATATATATATATATATATATATATATATATATATACATACATACATACATAAAGTTATATATATATATATATATATATATATATATATATATATATATATATATATATATATATATATATATATATATATATGTATGTATATGTGTATGTGTGTATATATATATATATATATATATATATATATATATATATATATATATATAATATATCATTTATAATTCTTATAATTCTGACTTCAACTGTATATGTTTTATATAATGTTTCATTATAAATCCAAAACCCAAAACCTAAAATAGTTTTTCACTGAAATACACGTTAACGATTATATAAGAATATAAGAATAAAAATTCTAACTAATAATTAAAACTTAATTAAAACCAAAATAACAGTGCTGTAAATAAATGAATGACAAAATGAACAATAATTACACATTTTATTGAATATAATCTTCAACAGTAATGCCATATAGAACAATACATGAAAAAAAAAACTAACAAACAAGCAAACAGCCACTGCAACACTGAGATGTAAGTTAATATAACAACATTTGCAAATAAGGCTGCATTGTCCATATAATCTGTTAGATTTTAAAGAAATAATAAATACATTATACATAACACCAACACACTTCCACAGTATCCGTGGCTCCATACTCACATCAGCTATCATCAGCTTTAACTGCACTGTAAACTGCACAATAAAAGGCACATTTGTGAGTTAGGTTGTGCTTTCTATATGATATTTTACTTTGGAGGTTCATAATAACTTGATCCAACGATCAATGACACATAAATGACTCTCGACACACTCTGAAAAATCACAGAATGCCAGTGATAAAGACAGAAAAAGGGAATTATGGGTCATGAGCGGTTTTATGGGACATGTTAAAAGTGCTGTTGTTGCCAGATCAGGCACTCGCTACAGATCATGAGCAGTTCAGCCACTTTTATCAATGCATCTCATGCACATATAGTGTAAAAAAACATATATACAAACAGATATGCATAAATTGTGGCTTCCATATGATAAAAAGTGGTCAGATCTTTTTTATTTATAAATATTATTTTATAAAAAAAGGCCCTTTGTGTAGCTGCATTATTATTAATATTTTTGTGGTGGGAGGGGAATTAGTTTACATAGAAATCCCTTGTAAAGATTTGCTTTGTAGGTAAAATGGCCATCTGGCATGTTTACACCTTCTTTGCTGTCTAGACAGGCTTCAGAAGAATGCATATAATAATCAAATATTTATATGCAGAACTGGTTTAGGTTATTGAGAGACAGTCAGGGTTGAAACTTTTTCGCGTGTAATTGCATTAAATAAAATAAAAATCTGTAAAAGTTTGTGAATTAAGGCCCCGATATACTAAAAGCGAAGCTTATGAAGTAAAAAGAAGTTTGAAATACAAGAGCAGTAGAATAACGTTAACATCCCCAAGTTGCCGACAGCAGCTTTAGGATGACTTAGTGCTTTGTAACAAAACAAACACACAACAAAGTTAGAGGTGAGAAAACAGCAAAGAAAGCATTTGAAAATAGTGATGCGGGTGTTGGACGAGCTTTTCCATTCAGTCAAGTCACGTTTATTTAAATAGCACTTTATACAATAGTTTATAGACAGAATTCAACATGAAAAACAATGCCAATGTTGCTTTTTTTTGTTAAGCAGCTGTACAATTGTTATATTTTTACTAGCAGACGTCTGACCTCAGGCTGAACGGAGGAAATGAACAAAAGAAGATTCAACTTAAAATAAGTGGAGCTTCAAAGCCACACCCACTTATTGCATCATCAACACGGACCAATAGTTAAATGGTGATTACAAGCAAATATTCAAACTCCTTAAGATGAAGCCTGGTTTGTTCTGAAATGACATCACAACAGATCTTTCTTCAATTTCAGTTTAAGTAAATCAGGGCCTTTACAAGAAACTTCTGAATATAAAGGGATACGGAATTTCCCATGTTGCTTTCTGTCTCTCATTTCTCTTTTTAAATCCATCGATTTAATCATTAAGAACGAGGCACAGTAGTCTTTAATCGTGTGTTTTTTGTGCAGCTGTTATATGTATATGAGATACTCTCATGCCTTTGTCTTTCCCTTTATCCGCTTCCTTTACACAAACGCCTCTGGAACGTCACTGCCGTTGATTTTCAGGTAGATTTTAGCATTGTTTTCTTTCTCCTTCCTCTTTTTGTGCAGAGTTTTCCTGAAGTAGAGCAAGTAGAGCGGCAACAGAAATCCCAGCATACTGACAACCAGCAGACCAACGTTCACCTGCACCAGAAAGCAAAGATTATGAAGAAGAGGTCAGAACATGCCTCATGGGTATTTAATCCATTTAGTAATACTAAAGCTCTCAGTTTTGTGTCTTACCCAGAGTGGGTCTCCTTTCAGGGGTCCCATCATGGCCATGAACAAAGGCTGTTGCAGCAGAGCGAATAAAGCGCTAACCAGAGACTGCATTCCAGTCAGACTGCCGAACTGAGATGATGGGTACCTGCACACACAAACAGATGATGTGTTATTATATGCTTTCTACTAGCATTCACTGATGAAAGTGATCATGCATTGGACTGATAAACTCACACAGCAGCGTAAAGTCCACCGATGGCAGAGTGGATGAAGCCTCTGACGATGGTGTGAAGGACAAACGAGAGCATCTGGAGAGAGGTGACATGACAAAAGCAAATATTAGAGACTTGTTTATTCTGTTGTTTATGGTGGAATTAGAAGGTGGCATGCTAGTAGTTTCAAGGGTTGGCCACTAGGGGGAGATGCTGTACAAGTAAGCAGACACTTCAGGTTTAGTGTTTAGCATAGGTTTTGTGCTATTGCTTATTTGGACTTTCTCTAGGTAATATTCAACATTACATTCTGGCATACTTCTGTTAATATTGTTAAAGCATGTAGTATGTATAGTTTGTACACTACATTTAACCAAATGTATTAATCAGGAATAATTCATTTGCAAAATGTTCGCAAAAATGTAAATATTAGCCATGTTATATACTGTTACATGCGTGATTTGTTTATTTAGTTTTTTATATTGCAGTTTTTTCTTCTGTTTCCTGGTTTTATTTTATTTTTTGTATGCAAATTTGCTGCCACCTGTTTCAAATCTGCTCGGCTAATTGTCCACGCTATATCAACTGGCTACAGTGGACCAGAAGCCAAGAGAGAGGGGACATGACATGTCTCGGTAGCTCTGCTCCAAGCCCAGATACAAAGGCTTTTGATTTGTGCACTACCTTTACTAATTATGTGAATTAGTTTATGTATGGTATGAGAAAGGTGTGGGTGTGTTTTTTGTTAATTTAAATCCTTTAACTGCTGTTTTGGTGGGTAGGCAGGGACGAGAGGAAATAATTTGTATTTTTCTTTCTTATTGGAATTTTAATTTTGTTAGAAAAGTTGGTTTGCATTTAAATTAGTTTTTTTTTGTTGTTATTTTTGGACTCCCATTTACTGAGGTGTTGTTTTTGTTTTTGTATTATGTTCTTTAAAATTCAATTTACTTTTTCTGTTAAAAAAAATCAAGAAAAATTATTGCTTGACGGTGATCAAAAATTTGATCAAGAATGTACACCAAATACTTTTGGTTTAATTCTATGCAAATGTTCGTTCATTCATTCATTCATTCATTTTCCTTTGGTTTAGTCTCTTCTTTGAGGGGTCTTAACTATTCCAGCGTTACACGTTTAACACAGTGGATGCTGTTCCAGATGCAACCCAGTACTGGGAAACCAAAAATACTAATATTAGTGTTTAAATAAATAAATTAGTTTAAATTGATAAATGCTAATATTACTTTTGTCCACCAGTATTACTTTTGTCCAACTGGATCTTCCATTTAAATTTGATGAACAAACAGAAAATATATTAATAAAAAATCTAAAATATACAAATATATTTATATTATGATTATTATGTTTTGTTCATTTATCAAACTCATGATCAAGTTGACTGCATTATATTGTGAGACTTTCTGAACGGTCTATACTGTAGTATGATATTCTGAACACATCCTTTAACTTTTTTTATTTGTTGAAATTATACATTTATATTCAGTGTGTGTGAGAGCAAACACACAACACACACCTGAAGCGGGAGGTTGGGAATCAAGCATGTGATGCCGAAGCCTACGAGGAGGATGTTGGTGAAGATGAAGGCCCGTGTGGCGTTGGTGACTTTCTGAATCTGTCTGTCTCTACGTTTGGGCTGAGGCTCATCCCTGGAGACAAAGAGCAAATAAAGACACTTAAACCTACCATCACATTTTACAGTATTTTCATCTTGAAAAGCAGAAAGAAAGTAAGAAAGAAAGACGGTTCTTTAAAAGTTGTTTGCAAAAAAAAGTGGTTGATAACCTACTTGGGCTGTTTTTCATTGATTTCTCCATCATCGCATTCTTTCAGCTTCCAGTCCATGATCTGACCGATGACCGGCGTTGTCATCAAGCACAAGAGTTGCATCACGCCGAAAATGGAGGTGTAGAGACTCACTGGAAGAAGGAGTGGGAGATTAGAACATTGTCTAATGGATAACCGCTAAGGTTGGTTAATAACTACTGTGGTTAATGGCTGTTTATTGCATGTGTGTTTTAGGTGGTCAGAGAGTATGTTATGCTTCAGGGGAGTTAAAGGGGAAGGTTGAATGTTAGAATAACAAGCTTAAAGAGAAACACGCTCTACTGATTTCTACTGTGCTACTGAGATTCTTACCCAACTCCATTTTCTCAACTGAAAAACATTTAAAAACAAAGACAAAGATCTAATGTAAATAAAAATGATTAACTACATAATTACAATAACTGATATGTTGCATTTATATATATATATATATATATATATATATATATATATATATATATATATATATATATATATATATATATATATATATATATATGTATATGTATATATGTATATTGTATTCATATAGTTTTTAAAATTATATTTATCAATGTTACAGGAATTGATTTTTTGTAGCATTTTGAAATCTTGATAAAAATAAATATTATATAAATAAAAAATAATATTTGTTTTTATTTTATCCCAAAAAATATTCTTTTGAATTTGCTTACATTGTTTTATTATTATTATTATTATTATTATTATTATGATTATTATTATTATTATTATTATTATTATTATTATTATTATTATGTACATTTATTTATTTATTTATTGCATTCATATACAGTGCAGGAAATAAGTATTCAACACGTCATGTTTTTTTTTCTGGGAAAAATATTCTAAAGGAGCTGTTGACATGAAATTTAATTAGATTTTGGTAAAACCCAAACAATACAAACATAAAAATAAAACAAAAAAAAAAATCTGAAAAATTTGTTATGTGTAACAACGGAATGACACAAGGAGGAAGTACTGAACTACTGAAATGTATTTAGTACTTTATTTAAAAGCCTTTTTTGGTGATAGCAGTTTAAAGATGCCTGTCATATGGAGAATGAAGTTACATTAATTGCTCATCTATGAATTTTTCACAGCCATCAACAGAGTGTAAAAATCTTGATGGTTTTGCGGGTCTCGTCTATCAAATCTGACCTTTATTTTGTATTCTATATTGGATTCAAGTCAGGTGATTGGCTGGGCTATTGTACAGCTTGATTTTCTTTTTCTGAAAGCATTTGAGAGTTTCCTTGGCTGTGTTTTGGATCATTGTCTTGCTGAAATGTCCACTCTGGTTTTATCTTCTTTTAATATTCATTTACAATGACGAAGGGCAGAGGGTTGCTGAATAACTACTGAGAGATTTCAGCTGCTGTCTGGGCTTTCACTGCTTTTCTACACCTCCCTTTCTTCATGTGTTCAATACTTTTTCCTGTGTCATTTGATTTTATTTCACATAACTTAATTTGTAAACTAATGAATATTGTTTTCTTTGCATAAACGGATTTCTTTGGTTGTTAGCAACATCTGGTGGAAATTTCAAGTCAACAGGACTTTTAGAAAGTAGTTTTCTGAGAAAACTGGTGACGTGTTAAATACTTATTTCCCTCACTGTATCAGGATTTTTATAATTAAAATATTTTGTTTTCCATTAGAAAATTTCTTTCTAATATATTTCAATCATCATAATTTAAACATTTCTCATAATTAAAAATATGGTAATACTAAAACCTTTTTTGCTATTTTATTCAAAAAATAAATAGTTATTGCATTGTTTACATATCTGAATTATTTAAAAGCCTATATGATCTATGATGTGTCATAATTGAAATATTTTTACCCTGAGAAGGGATGGTTTTAGTTGATTTCACATATCTGATAATGATCTGTATTAAAACTTAATTTTTTGGCAGTTTTGCTTTTACTGATTTCCCATATTAAATAATTTGTTTAATCCTAATAAAACATCCTTCTTCACCTGTGTTAAGATCTCCTCCGCTGAGAGACTCCAAGATGTTATTCATGGCCCCCATGTAGAAGATGAGACGCAGCTGAGTTACACACATGGTCACCAAACTCAACATGAAGAGTGGACTGAAAATACTCTTCATGAATGACTGAGCTGGACACAACAAAAAAAAAACAAGTCAGTCAAAATTTATTATTATCACCAACATTGCCATTAGAGTATGCTTCTGGTCTTCATTGTGAGACTTGTTGAAACACTGTGACTTACATTCCTCCTTGGGCTCACACTGCAGTTCCAGGTCCATGGTGGACAAGCAGAGTTTGTGACCTTCTTTGGCAAGCTCTTTCTGTTTCTGAGTGTTATCCACGCTAAGACGCTTGCCCACTGTCGTCACCTGCTTATAAAACTGCTTTCCTGTAATCTTGTGGTCAAATCCCAGCCAGCTGAACTTGATCTTGACGCTGAAAGATAGAAAACATACAAAGTGAGCCTTAGTGTTAGTTTGATGCATTCGGGTGATTGATTCTGGAATTGCAGATACATTTGGTGTCCAAAGTCATTATTTATGGCAGCTATTTTTAGGTCAGCATTTTAAATTATTTTAATAGTTTGCCACTCATTCTCACCAATCACAAAACGTTACATGCCATAACAATGCAATGATTTCCTAAAATCATGATAGTTCGTTGTATTATTGTGTAATCAAAATATTTTAAATATTGATTTGGTAATATTTTGTTTTGTTTTATGTATTATACATCTAAATACTGTTTTTTACATAATTCTACAACATTAAAATATTTAAAAATGACTTATCTTATAAAAATGTGTTCATAAATCTTCATAAATTAATTCTGGTAGCCTATCATACTTTGCCTTTAAATTTGTGGAATAATCTCTCATAGCTACAGTATGTAAAAAAAGTATTTGTTGTCATTTTTCCCTCACCGTATATCTCTCGTTTAGAAAATGTAAAAATCTAAAAAGTTATTTTTTAAAATATCAAAACCTTCACCACATTGTCAAAAGGAACGCTTAATTTATCACACATTATACTGTACTGTGATTTGTGTATAAGTCTTTTAATTGTGATTTCATTGGTGTCATCTTCTCTTAGCATTTAATGTAGCAAGTGGGAATTTTGGTTAAAAGTTTCAAAATGTGAATTAGTTTCCGGAAAAAACTCATATTACTGACATAAAGCTGACAAACAATACCATAAAGAATATTTAATTTGTATATTGAAAAGAAAAAAGGAATTGACTTGTGTTTGACACATTGGGTTGTTAAATGTTCCATTAAGTGCTTTGAAATGTGCTTTTTATTCAAAATTTGGTCTCTGTGAAACTGAAGACAGAGCAGGACATATAATAGCCCCTCACCTGTATAAAAAAGCATTTAGTTATTATCACAGCTCTGCCAGTGAGAGTAGTTGAGCTCAAGTGCATCAAATAAAAAGGTAAATGAGAATCGTCTTGAAGGGGGCGTGGCATGTTAGAAACTAGAGAGCATTTGATTGGTCAGAAGGTTTGATGAGAAACTGAAGTATGAGGTGACGTCAAAATAATTGTTGATCCATTTAGGCGGAAGTGATAAACTGCAAGTTTTGGATGTTAATATCAGGTTTATATCTTCTAAATGCAAAATTTGTCTCTGTTTTGAAGAACACTAGATTATAGACATCTTTACAAGTAACACTCATATTAACATCTACAAAAAACTTACGGGGCCTTTCAAATTGAACATTGAACAAAATATACTGGATAGTATTTCTTTAAGCAAATGTTTTTTCCCTCTTAACTTGACATAGTCAGCCATATGTGAAAGTTGTATGTGTGTTACTTACGTATAGTCCATGTCCTCGGGTCCAGGGAAAGGCTCCAGGGGCCAGTTGAAGAAGCAGTTGATGAAGACGAGGCCTGCACAACCAGCCCAGACCACCAGGATCATGATGAAGGTCACACCCAGATCATAGATCACCTGTAAGGACAACACATAATTAATAAAGAGAACATCATGTGGAGGAACTATCACTTCTAGTTGTTTGAGTGAACAGACCTTAACCCCTGGAAAGGTGACGGCAGAGGAAGCGTATGAGCCGATCATGAGTGCGATGAAGGTCGCACGCAGGTCACCAAACATGTTGGGCAACTGGAAGAAAACATAGGAAGAGATAAATAAATAATCTGGTTAGAAATAACTTTAGACAGAGAGACAGGGTCATTTATTTATATATATATATATATATATATATATATATATATATATATATATATATATATATATATATATATATTTATTTATTTATATATTGGGTCAGTTGGCGTTTCTGTGTGGAGTTTGCATGTTCTCCCTGCGTTTGCGTTCCCCCACAGTCCAAAGACATGTGGTACAGGTGAATTGGGTAGGCTAAATTGTCCATAGAGTATGTATATGTGTGAATGAGTGTGTGTGGGTTTCCCAGTGATGGATTGCGGCTGGAAGGGCATCCGCTGCGTAAAACATATGCTGGATAAGTTGGCGGTTCATTCCGCTGTGGCGGCCCCAGATTTATAAAGACGCTAAGCCGAAAAGAAAATGAATGAATATATAATATTCTTTATTATTATTTAATTAAAATAAATACTTTAACAAAATGTTTTTATTTGTGTCTATTTATTATTGTTTTATTTGATTATTAGTATTTGTAATAATCAGTCTTGACAGAAAGTCAAGTTAAAATTTATAAAAAATATTTTTTTCATAATTTGTATTTTTTTTTTTTTACTTTTTTAAAATAATACTAATAGATTACATATTTTTATCTGGTTACATTTTATATGAGCAAAATATATTTCAGTTAAAATGATTTAAATCTGAATTTTTATAGTTCTGTTATATACAAAACAAGTATTTAAATAAATATTACTTTTTGTTCATAGTCCATAAATATAATTTTTCTGATGAGAAAATTATTATTTAATAATTTACAATAAAATAATTGTTAATCTTCAAACAAATTATAATTCTTATTTAAACTCTGTTTATCAAGATCATTTATACAGTATGACCACTGTGAACATAAAAGACAATTAATCCACATTCTTTCTCTAAAAATGGCAGCAGACATGGAGAGATGGCCAACAATTATGGGCTGACGAAAGTATAACAAATCTCCAATGAAAGCCGTTTCAGTTCAGAGCCACTGACTATAACGAGAGAATGAGAATGGCCACTGAAAGAAAGGAAGAGAGAAAGAACAAGTGACAGAGGACAAGAAACGATAAGTCTATCAGCAGAATTTAGAGGCCTCAAAAGTTTTGTGCACACTTTAGCCACCCTTCTTTCCTATACATCACTTTCTTTCGGTTCCTCATTGTCAATAAAAGAGAAATAACTAGGGCAGTTACAGGAATGATCCGTCCAGTCTAAACCGGCTGAAGCCGAGTCTCTTTTATGACCCTAATTGGAGCCTGGACCAGGGCAGCCTGCCTACAGTTATGCCTTGTTCCTGTGACAACAAGTGGATGAGCAACAGCAAGTGTCCTGTTACGTAACAATGCGTTTGAAAGCCTGTGATCAGCAGCTTCGTAATGGAAGAGTTGTGCTGTAGACTCAACGTGAATTCCTGTTAAAACTGGTGTGAAGATTTTCTCCAAAACTGAATGTTATGTGCAGTGTTGGGCATGTTCGTTTAAAAGAGGAATTAGTTAAAGTTACTAGTTACTTCTCACAAATAGTAACTGAGTTAGTAACTGAGCTACATAATTATAAAAGTAACTAATTACCAGGGAAAGTAACTATTGCGTTACATTAAAAAAACGAATTTGTCAAATGACTATAAAATAAATATAAAACATTGAACACTAATCTACACTATTTTAATGTTGTTGTTGGATAATGTGAGAGACAACGGCAGCATGTCTTCAACTATATATCTAAATATTATTTTGTTTAATTCTGTCTGAGTAATAAGTGTTTGCAGTGGCGAAAAATCAAGTTTTATTTGCTTTGATGTTGTGGCTTTGTCTCCTCTGGTAGCAGAGCTCACGTTATCACCAGCGTAGCAACTAATTTTGTTCGCTGTGTGAGTACCACACAGCTTGGAAACATTTACACTATGTTCAGTATCATTTTAATTTTAACATATAAAATGGACTGATATTTCGTAAATTAGTTGTTAAGGTGCTTCATTAGATTAGAATTACTTGTCACCGACTCTTTTTTTTCTCTTGGGTATAAGTTGCACAATACATAAACATTCTTGCTTTTCACCTTAACGAACCCACACACCCACCCCAGAGAAAGAGTTTATGGCTGAGAGAGATGCTGCTCGCATGAAAACTGCTTCAGTGTTCTCAATTACAGTAATGCGCATTTTTTGTCAGTGACACTGTTGTAATGGGGAAAAACAGTAATTCAATTGATTACTCGGTACTCAAAATTATCGCAATTTCTTTATAACACCGATATTCCCATCACTGGTTATGTGACTCTAATACAACAAAGAACACTACTGTTATTATCAACAATTGCAATGAATAGTTTTTTTTTTATGTGAAAGTACCAGAGAATGATCCCATGTGGCTTTTGGGGTTTGACTGTATTATCTAACAAAAGATAATATGCACTTTATTTGTGTCTTTGTTACTATAGTAACTATTGATTTAACTACTGGGTAATGTTCTTACCATATGGTTAGGTTTGAGTGCATGTTATATTTGTGGTTGTTTGTATGAAAGTATTGCTTAATTAATTGTAATTTCTACAGTAAGTACAACGTGTAACAAGGACAGTTTAAAATAAAGTGTGACTAAATATCTATTATAGAAAAGTTGTCAGAGATCAAGATTAATAAAAAATCGCTTTCGCTTTCGCCTAACAGCAAGAAGATCGCTGGTTCAAGGCCGACAGTATAGTGTCCCCTTCTCTATACTGAGGCATTAGGACTCACACAGACCGCAGGTTGAACACCCCCTGCTGGCCTCTATAGGTACTGACCAGGCTCAACCTGCTTATGGCTGTGATATGCCCTGATATGGCTGTGGCTCTCCCTGTGTTCGCATGGGTTTCCCCCGGGTGCTCTGGTTTCCCCCACAGTCCAAAGACATGCGCTATAGGTGAATTGGGTAAGCAAAATTTTCCATAGTGTATTTGCGTGAATGGGAGTGTAGGGTGTTTCCCAGTGATGGGTTGCAGCTGGAAGGGCATCTGCTGCGTAAAACATGTGCTGGATAAGTTGGCGGTTCATTCCACTGTGGCAACCCCAGATTAATAAAGGGACTAAGCCGAAAGGAAAATGAATGAATGAATGAAAAATGCGACAAAAAATACTGTCTATGTAAAAGAGTGCCAGTCAGTTATCATAGTCATTCAAGCTGTCATCTGACAGTCCAGTTTGAACACATTCAGATAAGCAGAATGTATTTTTGAGATGATACTTTTTTTTAATTACCAGACCCTCAAACACATGGAATGTGTTAAATGGGACCATTCTGTGATACTATTGTGTCTTCATTGAAGCTTGATGATTCTACTGCCATGAAGCGGATTAGAACAAGAAGCTTTTTTTATTTCTCCTTTGATAGTCCAGAAATGGACCAGAAAAAAAAATTTGCTTCAATCTTCACACTTTTTTGGCAGAAGCAGTTTTTAATTTTCTCAGCTTGTGTGGCAAAAGTTAATTTTGTACTAGGGGTGAAGGTGTTTCGTGTGAGTTCATGGTCATAGAGTTCCTCAGATCATGCTGAGCACATAATAACCGCAGGCTATTCTTACTGGGTCAGCACACTGGATACACCATCAGGAGTTAATGCGTGGTGCGAGTACAGCGACAAGAGCGAGTCAGCAGGAAAAACAGTGAAGTAAGACACACAGATGGATCTAATGATTAACCTACTGCATCACGCTTGACAGACGCTCAAATGAGAGAAAAAAGTAGAGACCTTAACTACAGCCTGGATGTAGCATCAGATGTAATAATTTGAGAATCAAGGTATAATTATTAGATTCCAACTTGTACAAATCATTCACGTTCTCGTAAACCTTGCGATTGAGAACTAGAACTTGTACCACATGACCACTGAACCACCTGACCGCTGCAGATTCAGTGTTTGGACATTGAAATGCATAATTTCAAACTATGGAGACGAATCCCCCATATTGTGCATGGCAGTTGCAGCCTAATAACTAAATAGTGTAGAAATATTTCAGGCAGCTCAGAACAAGCTCATTCAAAGACAAAAAAGTTAGCACAGTTGTACATTCATAAATTAGTTAGCGCACACACTCACCGTAAGTGAAGTGAAGGTCATACACATTCCTCCAAAGCCATTAAAGGTCAGAGCGATGAAGATCAGGACGGAGAGTTCTATAAAAATGAGCAGATTTTAATCAATTCTACTAAAAAATGTACACATTTTGGCATCTGTTTCAGTTAATATGAACACATGAGTTGAATATTTATTCTTCTTACCATTTGGGTTGCTGGCTCCATAAGCAATCATAAGGCACGAGAGGGCAAAACAGGCACTGGAAAGAAAGATATGACACTCAAAAATCAAATATTGATGAAAAATTTTACTTTTCTATCAGTCGTCTTGCTTATGGGACTGGTAAAGTACTGACAGGGGGATAACAGTAAAACCAATCACCCATTTGAGTGGGAATGCTAGTTCAGTCAAGTAAAACTGGAGACCCAGAATCACTACTTGCATCCCTACTGAGTTCTGATATTGACAAATTAAGGACTTGTTGTTTACCTTCCGAGCAGGCGGAGTTTGCGTGGTCCGTATTTGTCCATGACGATCCCGAGAGGTAGTGTGATGGCGCTGAGGAGGAAGGAGCCCACAGTGAAGGCCAAATTCAACATCTCATCTTGTTCTTTACAGATGAGCCAGCCGTTCATCCTCAGGTGGTCTTCTGGATGCTTTAGAGGGATCACTTCAACCCCATCATCGCGACTGGAGGGCTTGAACTCGTCATATTCATAATCTGGATCATTTGACAGCGATGAAGGCACAGCTGGTAAGGAGAAGTTTGCCATTGAGGTGTTTCCTTTGGAGAAGAAGAGACAGAGGAGAGATTTGAGAGGTTAAGCTAATTGGAAACCATCTTACCCATTTCAATAGTGACTTTTTACATTGGGTAATTACAAGAACATAATGATTGAGAACTAATTATCCCCCAGATAATTTTCCTGGTAGCATTTGCAGCGTCATTAGCAACTCTAAAGTGATGCGATTTAACTGACAGAACTAAAATTGTTCTTAGTTCCTGCTGTGCAAACACTCCAAAAAGTGTATACTTCCAGCAAAAGTTCCACCAAAATTTTTTAAGCCCTTATTGCTTATAAAACTATGTGCTAATATAATAGTGCCGATATTAAATTCAGTCTACTACCCGCCAGGTCACTATTTCTGTTAAATCACAAAAATAGAGTGAGAAAACTCAAATGCTGGTGTAAAAACTGAGGGAGGTGAGGGAGAAAAAGAGGAAGCAGCCACGTGCATCCTTGGTATGAGCCCTATTCGGTGATATAAGCATCTGGCACTTGTAATTCTGGTTGGTGTCCAACCACACAGATGCTGCACGTGCAGACTTCTATACCTCATGATAGTTCCTTGAAGTTCATGACTGGAATTTCACACAAAATGCACTCTGTGGCCTTGCCAACAGCATGGGTGGAATGATCAGTGGGCTGTTGGTAAAGTTGAGAACTCCAATATTGCTTCTAGCCTTGGAATTATCTATAAATGGAACTGTCCAATAGCAACAACCTCACTGGAATCCTGTGAAAATTGTTTATCGTTCCAAACCTCAATGATTTAGTTTCTTGATGAAACACAGACACAAGATTACAATTTACAGAATGATATGTGGACTAGATTTTTGTTTCTAGTCCATATCATAAACGTCAGTGATTTTGACTAAACCACAATATTTTAGAAATATACTTTGTGATCTACAGAAAGTAAGTTTTTTGTTTTGTTTTGTTTTTTGCTGTTGGTGTTGGTGAGCTTTATGGAACTATGGTCAATTTGCCCTGCACAATAAGACGTCATCAAAAAACCAAAAGATAATTTTACAGATTTTGTTGCATCAGTGTTTTTTACCTGCATCACATCTGTTGGTATCAGTCTGATACCTGTCTGATTTGAATCTACATTTTGTTCTTGATAAATGATGTGATCTGGTCATTGTTCACATTGATTGGCATCTGCCAGTGCCTTATCTTGCTTAATAGAACTAGGCTTTCTAATTACCCATAAACCAGCTTGGAATTAATTCTAGCTTAACCCGGTCTTCTCAGCTGTTCTCCAAAGTGTCTGAGCTCAACCTTCACCCAGCAGTAAAATGCTTGGAATGAGGAATCACTGTTATTTGGTCTCCATAAAATGGAGATAAGGGCTGGGAATGATAGAAAGGAGAGCTCAACATTTGCTTTTCCTTTATCTTGTTCTGCTGCTGGAACATATATATATACAGTATACAATTGTCCTTTTGGACTATTGTACAATCCTGTTCCACTTTATCTTGCCACACACATAAACTACTGATACTGAGCCAGGTGACACTCAATTAATAGCTGCCGGCTCACTGGCGACATATAATCTAAATAATCAGACCTGAACTTATGCTAATTTGGATGTTTTCCCATTTTACCTGCTGATGGGTGACATTTCTTTGAAAAATGCTAAATGTGGTCCCATAACAATTTTCTTGAGAAGTGCGAGTAAATCAGAATTTCTCTTTCAAACCTTGAGATGGTTTCTAAAAAAGTGACACTTCTATAATTATCCGCTCAATGGTGCACTGTCATCCTGGTGATGCACGTGTCCCCCTTCCACAACAAAGGGGGAACTTTCCAACATCCAGCATGCTTCAGATATCAGTGCAGAATGTTCTGACGTGTTTGACACGCGGTTGTGAACTGTTCAGCACCACACGTGAGGGGTTGAGTTTTTCCCCTCGTCTACTAGGAAACCAAGCCTTGCTCTGGCTTCTTTCCTAAAACTATGCTAATGTGTGAATGGAGTCCCCACTGGTGAGCCTCTGAAAGATGGTGTACACTGACCACGTTGATCTGCAAATGGCAGGACACACCCAAAAAGATAGCAGTCACCTGGTCTCAGCAAAAAAATCTTTCGTGAAGAAGGGGTGATAGAGGAACACACATGAACCTAATGAACCTCATTTGAAGACTTTATTACTGAACCTCACTGTAATAAACTGTCTTCTCTGTATAGCTTTGAGATTGATAGCGATATAAATAATTAATATTTCTTTTGTGTTATCCTTCACCTGTTTTCTGATAAGCTAACAGCCGTGTGATGTCTTAGGTTTTGTTTCCACCTTGCATTAAAATGTGTTTTCCGTGCTCAGCTAAAACACATTACCATTTACAGATGGTATTAATGTATATCTCTTATGATCACTTGTGGTTTTGCCTAGACACTTCTTTCTAATGTCATGTAAACTGTGAATCCAATCTGATTGAATACATTTTTGACTTTCTCTACAAGTGGTCAACATTGGACAAGCACAAAATACTTTAGACCTCTTTAATACCTTTATCAGAATCAGAATCAGAAGGAGCTTTATTGCCAGGTACAGTATGTTCACACATGCAAGGAATTTGTTTTCGTGACAGAGCTTCTACAGTGCAACAGGATTACAGAGACAGAACAAAAAAACAGATAATAAATATATTTAAAAAAAATACAAGTAAGTAGCGAATGCAAATATACAAATTGACAAGTGTATGTACAGGTATATTACTATATACAACATTATATGTGGAGCTGTTATGTGCAAATTGGCATGTAAAGTGTGTTGTTAAATAAGTGTATATGTGTATAAAAGTATAAAAGTGTATAGCAAGTAGAACAGCATAGTCAATTTATGCAGCATAGTCTTATGATTGGACTGTCGAAATTAATCTTAGGACTAGGCGTAAACACGGGCTGAATAAAAATCTAAATTGGGAATGTAAAAATCTTTAAATGAATCTAGAAATCTGGAGTTGGTGAAATACTAACACTGAACGCACATTCCTAGAAGATTTTGTAAAGATTAACCCAAATGAATTCAGAGATTTAGGTAGTGATTGGGGAACAAGTGGGAGCCAAAACAAGGTGGGGTTGTTCTGTTCATTCACAGCCATTAGCTTGATGGCCAGATCTGATAAAAGGTAAGGAACAGATTGTGAATGAGGTACAGGCACAATACAAAGTGTCCCACACCTAATTTAAAAAAAGCGTGAATGTGAAAAAGAACTGTTATCATGATTACTTCTTAGATGGGAAATCTTAGCTCATGGACTAAACCACAAGAGTCCTCACATGCTTCGCATCATTCAAAAATGGTCAAAGATGAAGAATGTGAATGCTGACAAATGACATTGTCCTTTGAGACTTATCTGTGGACTTTAAGACTGCTGAAAGCTCTTGTGCACAAACGATTCTCGCTGAGACAGATTTATTACATCACAATAATGTGACTGACCAAAAGGGCAGTCAATCAGCTGAGTGCTGTCAAAAAACAGGAACTATGACGGCAGCAAAAAGTAATGATGTAAGCACTTTCTCATGCAAAAGTGTTATGCCAAGCAGACAGACAGATACGTAAGATGCCCACCACTCTGCCCAGAAGAAGTGGTATTCCTAGATCTACCCAAATGATAAGCCTCCTACAGTTTCCTTCACAAACAACTCTTTTTCTTGTATTCTGCCCCTCCTTTGCCCCCTTTCTTCTTGTCTGCCTGGAAATTTCAAACCAGCTTTTGTGGTTAAATAGGTCTCAATGTCCTCATGTTCTATTAAATCAAGCCCAATGCTTTCAGAGAGAGAACAAGATAGCGATAAAAGGGCATCACCAGTCAAAGTAAGACAAAAACATGTTCTTATGTGATGCTAATCAATACCAAAACAATCAGTTCAATCAGTCGAGCCAATCAGTAGGTCTGAGGTTCTAACTGAGAAGGTAAACATCTAAAATTACACCAAACAGACTGCAGGCCTCTCGATTTAAAGGTGCATTTGATTAGGTCAGGGTCCTTGTAGAAAACATTCAACATTCCAGTGTTTTAGCAACTGTGACTACCAGCTGATTTACTGAAAGTTTGTGGTGGGGTTTGCGGCTGTGAGGCTCCTGAGGAAAATCTTCACAAAAGTGTTTTGTTGTGAAGAGCAATCAGTTACACCACATTAAACACTACTGTCAGAGACTTATTACTGGACAATACACATGGCTTTAAAAGTAGAATCCTACCAGTACTGTTAGACAGCCTTTATGGGCTTTTAGGATTAGATTTGAATAGTTAGTTGAGTGGAATTTGCCAATTTGCATACTGACCAATAAACAAAGCACAATAAATAAAATCACAGGCTTGACTTGTGATCCCCACTGTTCTTCGTTTTAAATTCCTACAGGTTTCCTGACTTCTCATTGTTGATGTTGCATTGGTTCTTCAGAGAACTGTATCGTTTTTAATAAACTTTTATTACTATTTGTGGTTCAGTGAAGAACATTTAATAATAACATTTAATAATTAATCTTTCTTAAAGTTTCTACCAGATATTAACGTGTTTTCAGTAATTAAAACACAAGTGCTTAGCCAAGAGCTGTTACCATTTACACCTTGTTTTAGCATGTTAAAATGTCTCTTATACTTCTGTTCAGGTTTCGTCTCACTGGGAGTGCTCAGTGTACTATTAAATTAACACATATTATGAGGCTTACTATTGAGTGGGTCAGTCGAGTCTAATGCATTGTCCACTTCCTCTGGAAATGTGGACTGACATGACAGATCGAAAACAAAAACACATCTTAATACCAGATGTAAACAAGACCTAACATCCATTGAACTTTATCTCTGTACAAAAGATAATGTCTATTGAAATAAGGTGTTTTCAAAAATAAAAACAATCAATCAGTAATGAGAATTTTTTAAAAGGGTTAGATCACCCATTTAGTTTGCAACACAAATTAAAGAGCCCATATTATGGGTTTTTGAAAATGCCCTTCCCTGTAGTGTGTAACATAGCTCTAAGTAAAGTGAAATATCCAGCTAAGGCTTAAATCTGTAAGTGTACAGTGTTTAAAACTATTGATTCATCTATAAAAGAGTCGACTCATAGTGCTTCAAACGAGTCGTCTTGATAACGAGTCATTAGGTGTTTCGCGATGACGCAGCTACGAAACACAAGTAGTTGCACACGCAAACCCGGGAGATTTGAAACCTGCGGCCCCGCCCACTAACAGAAAAAAAAGTCACACACACACACACACACACAGAGACACACACAGACACTGGTCGAATGAAGTCACGCTGTGCAGATGGATATTATGGACAGTCTAATCAAAGATGAAACATCAGCAATATAGCCCAGCCTTGAGCAGTTCTGAGTGCTTATGAAAACTATATGCTTTCAAAGAAGACTTCATCAGTTTGTTAAAGGAAGGATCGGTAAAGACTGATGGATCAGTGCATCATGAATCAGTTTCTACCCCCATTTCACAAGTGTAAGTAAGTGCGATTAAAATTATTGCCTCGTTTACTCTAGCTTGCACATGATGTATTTAGTTGTGTTTTGTTACTTGTAACAGCGTGTACTGTATCAGGTTAACTCTTTATATTCTCATATCGCGTGTAAAGCCACGTTGAAAACGCGACGCGTGCCGCTTTGATTACAGATCGTCAGCTGTTTACACACATGCAACGGACAAGTTTCAAAATATTTCAGCTCAATATTATTGTCTCCTCGTGTGTGTAACGCACGGGTATTCGCGGATATAACTGAGCGCCGCTCCTCTATGGACGCGCCGGCCCTGTGTGTGTGTGTGTCTGTGTCTCCTCGTGTGTGTAACGCACGGGTATTCGCGGATATAACTGAGCGCCGCTCCTCTATGGACGCGCCGGCCCTGTGTGTGTGTGTCTGTGTCTCCTCGTGTGTGTAACGCACGGGTATTCGCGGATATAACTGAGCGCCGCTCCTCTATGGACGCGCCGGCCCTGTGTGTGTGTGTGTCTGTGTCTCCTCGTGTGTGTAACGCACGGGTATTCGCGGATATAACTGAGCGCCGCACCCTCTCTATTCAGCCGCTTCTCTATGGACGCGCCGGCCCTCTGTGTGTGTGTGTGTCTGTGTCTCCTCGTGTGTGTAACGCACGGGTATTCGCGTATATAACTGAGCGCCGCGCCCTCTCTATTCAGCCGCTTCTCTATGGACGCGCAGGCCCTGTGTGTGTGTGTGTGTGTGTGTGTGTGTGTGTGTGTGTGTGTGTGTGTGTGTGAAAAGAGCAAGAAGACTGTGACCTCCTCGCCAGTTCTTGGACTTTTTGCTCAATGAAATAGTCGTCAGTATTTTCTAGTCCATCGTCTGTTTACATTCACCCACTGGCAGCCAAAATCCACTATGAAGCGTGTGTGCACTGTGACTACTTTTATATTGTA
Organism: Danio aesculapii; assembly: GCF_903798145.1. Classification (NCBI taxonomy): domain Eukaryota; kingdom Metazoa; phylum Chordata; class Actinopteri; order Cypriniformes; family Danionidae; genus Danio; species Danio aesculapii. The sequence goes on from NC_079444.1 coordinate 24,471,059, forward strand.
GATTAGCAGCTGGGCATTTCACTCTGTCTCGTGCTGAAGCCTGTCAGTGTTGTCGACCAATCGCAGCAGGCTGTCATCGGTCCAATCAGCGCAGATTAGCTTCGCGCTGAGGATGGGTTTGGGAACAAATGAATCGCTGAACGAATCATATGGGAGTCGCTGGGATAATTAGGTAAAAATAAATGCAGATTATAAGACCATCAAAGTGTTTTTTGACCTTGCATGCATATAAGACTGTTGTTGGAGACCCTTACAACCTAAATATGACCCTATTTCATCTATAATATGGGCTCTTTAAGATATTTTAGTTGTAATCAAAAACTTTCCATTTCATTTCAGTGGCTCTACCGTAATCATATTAGGCTCCAAAAACACTTTTGTGTGGCCAAAAAACTGTAAATATAACTTTGTTTGCTCATATGTTCTCTTTCAGTTCATTTCATCAGGGTGTATGTTTAATATGGGCAATGTTTTGAATTGTTTAGTTTCTTTTCTGCACATTGAATGTCTCAGGACCATTGCTGTCTATGGAGGATGAGGGATCTCTATAGAAAATCTCTTAATTTGTGTTCTGAAGATGAACGAAAATCTCAGGAGATTGGAACGAAAAGAAGGTGAGTAATTAATAACAACATTTTCATTTTTGGGTGAACTAACCCTAATATTAAACTAATATTGTTCTTAACAGTGTAAAATATACTTACTTTTCATTTTCAAATTTGTTGTGGAATTTTAAAATGTTGTATTGTGGCATCAGATTGGTTGGAAGTAACTCTTACCTGGATCTGTGCAGAGGTATGAATAAAAGCCCTCAGACTTCAGCATGATGAGTAAGGAACCCCAGCCCAGCAGCACGGCAGAGAACAGCAGATTTTCAATGATGGCTGTTACTGCCATCCACCAACGACGGGCAAATGCTGTGGCCAGAGTGGGTGCCATGGTTGCAAGGAGTAGAAAAGCAGGCAGAAGAGGAAAGGGTGGTCGACGGTGTCTGATGGAATCAGACCTCACAGTCTGTGAAACAAAAACATGGTAAATATGTTGGAGGAATTTTATTGGAAGAAGCAGGTTTAAAACTTATTTAGAAATGTACTGTAGAAAATAAAGACATTAATGATAGTCATAAATCAAGCACGTGCTTTTGCTGAGTTCTTGAGCTCTTAAGGTGTGTCGATCCATTGAAACCACTTCACACTTCCTTTGTCATGACTTTGATCACTTTTCAAAGTCACTTCTTTCAAAGTAAGTTTGTTTCTTTTGCAAGACAGAGCAATAATAGTTTCAGGGAGGAGTCCCAAACTACATAGTTCATATTATAGTAGACCCCAGACATTGATCAGACATACTGTAAAATATCAAAGAGAGATTTAAAAAAGCCATAGAAGAAAAGGAAATCAAGTTTGAATTTATCTAGACATATCTTTATGACGTTTATAATTTATATCTTAGTGTTGCTTTTACATCAAATACACATGCATTGTAATGTTTATAAACGTTTATTAATGTAATGCACTAAAGAAACTACCTAATTAAATGCGTAAAAGAATAATATTATTTGTCTTAAACTTGAATTTAATGTGCCTACATTGTGTTAAATGTATATTTATAATAATAATAAGAAGAAGAAGAAGCAACAAACCTTTGAGAGAGACAAGCAAACAAGTTCTGTAGCCTTTTAGTGCAGATTGGTGTACCCTTTGATGCCTTTGCTCTCTGTCCCTCTCTTCCTCTCTCTCTGTCCTCCTGCGGTCACAGGCACTTACTGAGAACTTCTTTCAGAGCAACTGTCTAATTTATAGCGGTTTCATGTGAGGAAAGCATCGGATCATTTCTATTGGCTGCTTTAGGAGGCTGAATATATCCGTGAGCCAATCAGCTGCGAGTTTCACGCTGCACCGAAAAATCACGGGCCGTCCACAGGTGAGCCTGCAGATGTTTATCTGCGTTTGGAAAAACGAGTAAAATGGGTTTGATGTCCTGCAGGAAATAGTTTTTAGGTTACTCACCTCATTATCGAGGAACCCCTTTTATCATCAACGCTAAAATCAATTTCTTTCGACTGAGTGTATTGATTATAAAGTATTTCCTAAAATGTGTATTAGACCTGGCAGAGCATTGACATCTGAAGATGAATGAAGATACGTCTCTAAGAAAACACAGCTACGCAGGTTGTTAACTGACACAAACCTGTTCTGCATCACTTGTTTATAAATTTGTTTTTCTTTCGCTGTGAGGAATCAGGGACAACAAGAGTTATTCTGCTGAACTGCACAATTGTAGATAAGTCTGCAAAAACAAGGCAGCAAACTGTGTCATCGTCAGAAATAAACAAAAACAGCTCGAAGTGTCTGGAAGAGTGGGGCAAAGGAAGTTACCTCATAGTTTCATTTAATCAGCAGAAGAAAAAAAATACCATGCTTGACCCAGTAGTTATTTTTCTTTTTGACAAATTCATCTAAACCAGGTTAAGCTGGTCCCATGGAAATTATAAATACGTTTATATCACATGGCCACGTTTAGTGACTGAAATGTGTTACAGATATTTTTATTGCTTTTGTTTTGCCGTAAACACGCCAGTTTTAAACATTACAGTACGGGTTGTTGCAGATACCGGGTGTAAATCAAGTTGTTATTCTCGAAACACGTCGCCCTCGTGTTATTTACCAAAATAGAGATTTTGCGCGCTCGCGTGCGCGTTCTCGGGGGAACTGTTCTGACAAGCGCAAGCTGTGACTGGGTATTACTTTCAATCTACTTATAAACCTTAATACAAACATTTAAACGTCATATTTTATACAAACAACCGCTCAGACTGCTGCTGCACGCTCTTAAGTCTGGTGTTTTCGATTAGATCATTGCATGACAAAATCTGATCACCCTAATCAGCAAAACTTGATATCTGTTTATCAGTCATATCAGTGTGACTGAAGACTGATATCTGTCAGACATAAAAAAAAGTTAATCGTGTGTGTGTGTGTGTGTAAAACAAGTAATGGTTCATTTCAGGGTGTCAGTGAGGTTGTTTATTTGAATCAGCTTTGCATTCTTTCCCATAGTGAGCTAATGGCCTCTTTCATGTGTGTGATCAATGCCTCTCACTTTATCACTGTGAAAACTAAATGCTTGATCAGGGGGTTTTAGCCAGCTATCTTTGCAAAACAGCAGTTTTGATAAGAAATATGGGAACTATTCACAGATGTTGACAATATTCTAAGAAGTCACTTGAGGTCTTAGTCAAATGTTTACTGACAATGTTCATTTCTTTACATCATAATCCTCCGATTACTTGAAGTCTACGTGATGAAGTACAGTTATTTGAGAACTCCAAGCTCTGAGCTGAAAAAAAGCACATCAAACGAACCAAGAGGAACAAAAACAACTGCTCACCAAGTTACATAAGCTCCAATCAGCTCACACTTGTTTTTCACTTTAACACGTCCTCTGTGATTTCAGTTCCTTTTTCAAACAGCCTTGAGAAATTCATGACTTTATCCTTTTACATCCGTAACTATATCCGTAGTCAATCTTTATTTAAAGGACTTCAAATTAAATTGAAAGCAAATGCTTAGTAACACATCTTTGCTCAGGCAGGATTTAAGGGAAATTCTCTCACTGGGGGTATTACAGTGAGTTTCACATTTGAATGCTGATAATGGTTTTATTTTGATACATAAATCATTAGCAAATCATCTCAAATCTACAATCACTGTGAGTCTATACAAATACTTGAAATGTAATTTCATAAGCACACATACACATTTTACACTATTGATCAAAGTTTTAGGGGCAGTAGGATTTTGGAAAATATTTGTCTTCAGTAAAAATTTAATTGTTTAAAATTTACAACCACAGCAACAACAAAAAACATATCCGCTGCATAAAACATATACAGTATGCCAGAGTAGTTGGTGGTTCATTCTGCTGTGGTGAAACCTGATAAATCAGGCACTAAGCTGAGAGAAAATTAATTAATGAACAAAAAACATTTGCAATGTTACATAAACTAATTCAAATAATTGCTTTTTTACTTTTACTTCATAAAAGAATCCTAAAAAAAGTTTCCACAAAAATGTTAAGCAGCACTGACACTGAAAACTAAACTGAAGAGAGAAAAATTTAATTAATCATATTCTACAATATGTTATTGCTGTATTTTTCATAAACCTTGGTGTGCAGGGGGAGGGGGGAGGTTTATCCTACTAACCCTAAACTTGAACACTGCTGAAATATAGTTGTTGAGAGTAATTAAGAAGTACAGTATACGTCTACAGAAGGATCAAAATATAAGTCTAAACATGAATGTTGTGATCAGCAAACAAATGATGTGTAAATATCTCCTCACAGAGTCACCACCTGAAAAATAAGAACCACAGACTTCAGATCAAGAACCTGTTAGCAAACATTTCTGAATAATTTTATACCATTCCACTATGGTGCAATATGCACACAGTAATGTTATTTTTCATTATTTATTTATGTGTAGAAAACATTTGAAATGGCAGAGCAGTGGTAGTAGAACTTGGTTATACTCTATTATAGCATGTTTTCCTCTCAATAACAATAAACATACAAATAAATTACAGTTAAGGAAGCATCGAATCATGGTGATGTGGATGTTTGCATGAGCTCTGCAATTCGCCACTCCTGTCATGTCTCGGTTATTTCTATAGAACATTATACAGTCGATTGCTTTAAAGCAGGGGTGTCCAATCTTGGTCCTGGAGGGCCAGTGTCCTGGAGAGTTAACTCCACCCCTGATCAAACATACCTGAACTAGCTAATCAAGGTCTTATTAGAAATACTAGAAACTACCTGGCAGGTGTGTTGAAGCAAGTTGGAGCTAAACTCAGCAGGACACTGGCCCTCCAGGACAGAGTTTGGACACCCCTGCTTTAAAGTAAGCAGCTTTACAAAACTGAGCATGATAAATCAGTGCTGCTTCCAAATAGATTTGCACTGCAACTGTGTCTAAAAAGCAGCTGTACAGTGTACTGATGGCACTGCTTCTTTGAACCCTTTACAAATCAATTGTTTCGAATCAGGGGTTTAGAGCATGTATTACATTGGCAAGCTCAAGTGATTTCAGTAAACAGTGCTTCATAATGTCATGTGTTCAAAGCATTTAAAAAATGTAATGGTTCTTTACTGGATGAAAAACCACATTCTTCTTTGTATATCATAAAATGCATATGAATTGTTCACTCAGATCGCCCCCAAGTGGCAAATCACTGAACAGGTTTCGCTGGCTATTACCTGATCTCAGATCAGTTTTGCTTGTTTGTTATAATAATATTAGTTAATTGTCTCTCATGGGCCTGTTTAGCAAAGCCCGCCGTAGAACAAACAATATATATGGCTTGAAAATGTATAAAAGAATGCATATTATGCAGACACGTAATATGTAATGATATTAGAGGATAAGCTATTTAGGTTAAACTTTCAATATAAAGTTTGCAATATGTTTAAAAACACTATTTTGCTGCATTTGCATGATTTGACCAGCAGGTGTGCCTAGCATATGACATTTGTAATGCTTTGAAATGGTGAATCATTTTACAAAGCAATTAGTTCAATTGTTTTAAACCGTGTTTCTCGCATCACTACTACAGTGTTAGATTTTACTTGCATATGTCTGACCTTGACGAACTGAGTAAAGGTCATAAAATGAACCACAGAAGTAGGTGGAGCCTCATAGCCACACCCATTTATTACACAGTCACCACAGACCAATGATAGTTTGGAAAGTCATTTGCTGTGAAGTGTTTCTAAGACTGTGGTTTTCCCACACAACTGGGAAAATGCAGTTGCGAGAAAAAATAGGAAGTTTCAGGTTGTGTTTTAAGGCTACTTTCATAGCATGTCATGATCTGTAAATGTTTCTTTCTCAGAAATGCATAATGAAAACAATAATTTCTTAACGTTGATACTGGAATGCATATCTGACAACTCAAAGTGTGTCACATATAAATTGAGCAGACCATTCATTACGCCCACATCTGAGAATGATACATATCAGGTGTTGTTTGGTGTACTGTACGTCAGTATTTTAACACATATACTGTATCTAGTATGTGTGTCACAAAATGTCAGAGAAGATATGGAAAATGTTTCCTCTTGTAGTAATAAAACATTTGTCTCTGATTGAAAAGGGGGCCATAATTGGGCTACTTTTCATTTCTTTTGGAAGAGTTTTGAGCTGGAAAGTTTTCTTGGATCTGGCAAAATTTGCTTTACCAATGTGTTCAAACTGCTGAAATTAACTCTAAGCTAATTTTCTTTATTTTTTGCTGAACTCCAAGCTATTACATTTCTCTCATATTATTTGATTCACCCCTTTTTTGATATCCAAGGCTTTATTGCTGTTAATTGCTCACCTGATCGAGGTTTGATTGTAAAAGTGGTGTCCATTCCACCAAGGATGTGGTGCGAGACATGACAGTGCAGAAGCCACGTTCCATTGACCTCTGCCACCATCTCTAATGTCTGAAATGACCCCGGGATCAGGTCATACACATCAGTGCGGTGAGTATGATCTGTCTGGAAAATGCAGGTTGAGCCATTCAATTGGTTTAGTGTGTTTTTCATTGTGTATACTTGTGAACATAATCAATGCTCATTGTTTCACCTTGTAGGTAAAGGTCTCAGCGTGAAAGTGGACGGTGTGAATGTCTGCTTCATTACCCATCCCAAACAAGTACCAGACCACTCTTTCCCCCACCACCATTTCCAGTCCCTGAAGGTTTGCATAAACTTTTCCATTTATCCCTGACAGAAAAACAGCAATGTTTGGTGTTATGAAGATAGTTATCTATCTTAAAATCAACCGTGCTCTTATGTGCAATAGAAAATAGTAAATCTGTTTCCATTTATCCATCATCAAACAATGCCTCCTGGTGGTCATAAAAGGACATTTTTTTGCCTATTACAGCAGAATGTATAATTAGAGATAATTCTTAAAACCTCTCACCATACATCTTGTTGCTTTTCTGAAACTCGTCATCTCGAAGAAGAGGTTCTGAGCTGTTGTAGTAGGATTCAATGTTTTCTTCCAGGTACCAGGATTTGTTCTCATCAAACACCATGAAAAGGAGAGCAAATTCTCTGTCCACATCAGTTCTCTGTCTATCCTGGTTCAGTGTTCCCTTCCTGCAGATCATTAATGGCCCAATCAGACCACTGGCTGTATCCTAAAAAAAAAAATTAATTACAAGTGTTGTTGTTGTTCAGATTAAATACTATTTTAATTCCATAATGCTTATTATTATTATTATTATTATTATTATTATTATTATTATTATTAATAGTAGTAGTAGAATACCAAAATATTGGTAGTAAGTGAATAAATTACTATTGTAATTACTATTGTAATACTATTGTCTTTGCATCATATATGATTATAATAATATGTATAAAAAATACTAATGACATTTATTATTTTTATTATTATCATTATTATATTTATTACTATTATTATTATTAATAGTATAAGTAGTAGTAGAATACTAAAATAGTAGTAGTAAATTAATTAATGACAATAGTATTGCCATTGCATCATATATGATTATTATAATAGTTATAAAAAATACTAATAACATTTATTTATTTATTTATTTTATTTTTTTTTATTGAGTGAAAAGAACATAAATGACGGATATGACAGACATAGTGAAAGACTTTCCACTTTAAAATTTTTGTGACAGAACAATAAAACATTTATATATAAAAAAAATATGATAAATAACATGACAATAATAACAGCAACAATATTAAATAAAAAGGAGTAAATAAAATAATAATAGTAAAAATAATAATAATAATAATAAATAAATAAAAACATGATAAAAGTAGGGGGGAAGAAAAGAGGGGGGGGGGTGTAGGAGGTGATGTCAATGAATTGGAAAAATACAATCAGTGGACAAACTTATAAGCGACTGAAAGTAAGTTATGAGGGGTTGCCATTTATCGTAAAAAGATGTGTAATCGGCAGAGCGAGAGCATCTGATCTTTTCTACCTTCAGAAAGTACATGGTGTCTACAAGCCACTGTGAAACACTTGGTGGTTTAGACGACTTCCACAATAATAAGATCCGTCGTCTAGCTAATAATGAGGTAAAGGCAAGTACCTCTAACTGTTTAAATGTAAATCGGGTCCAATCCTTGGGGACACCAAAAATTGCAGTGGTGGGACAGATATACACTTTAAATAACATTTATTATTATTAATATTATTATTAATAATAGTATTAGTAGTAATAGAATACTAAAATAGAAGTAAATGAATAAATGACAATAGTACTGTCTTTGCATCATATGTGAAAAATAATAAAATTTATAGAAAATTACAATATTATCATCATTATTATTATTATTAGTAGTAGTAGTAGTAGTAGTAGTAGTAGTAGTTTTAGTATAAGTAGTAGTAGAATACCAAATAGTTGTACATGAATAAATGACAACAGTATTGTCATTGCATCATATATGATTATAATAACATTTATATAAAATATACTTATAACATTTATTATTATTGTTGTTGTTATTATTATTATTATTATTATTATTATTATTATTATTATTATTATTATTATTATTACTATTATTACTATTGTTATTATTAGCACACAAACCAACAAAAGCCAAAACCTAAAGTATAGCAATAATATTGATATAAAATTATTATTGATATTCAGATCTTTTTCTTTCTTTTAAATACAGTTTAAACATTTATATTATTTAAAATCGAGATATTAATATATTAAAACTATTCAAATGTAATACATTTTTTTAAATTAATTATTATTAATAATTATTAATTATATTATTAACATATTATTTTAACAGTTATTATTATTTTATTTTAAATGTCTGACTGAAAGTGGCATACATTGTAATTATTTATAATACTATTAATTTTAATTCGATTTTTATTATTATGATAAATATTATTATACACAGTAAGAAATTAAATCTCTGTTTCCAACACTAAGAGCTTTACCTTAACAAAGTCCACAGCTGAGCAGTAGGCAAAAGCAATGCAGTTCGGATCAGACACGCCTGGACCGGATTTCTCCGGAATGAGCCACTGGTACTGAGCCATATTACCTGCAGTAAAGAGTTTAATTTTCATTTACAAGAAAAGAACATTCTGTGTCACATAATGAGGAAAATGTAGCTAATGTTTTATTAAAAGACAGATTAATTTTTTTTAAAAGCCTCATTATTAATCCCTGAAATTACTGTTTTGTACATTTCACAGTTGGTGTTTTACAAATGGTGAAAGTTTCTTCTTCCTCTACCTGGCATGACGTCCTCAGGTTTTGAAGTAAAAGATCTGACTCCATGTGCTTGTATCGAATGAGGATGACTAGCTTTATTCATGAATGTGATCAGCAAAACTTGGCCAACTTCAGCTCGGATCATAGGCCCTATAAAATACACAGGTAATCATTTGTGCCCTCAAATGAAGAAAATATTGTAAATTGTTGTTATTGAGTCACCTAAAATCTCCAAGTGTGTCTCTTGAGGCTCTCTCTCTTTTCTTGTCGTGAAGGTGGCATCGGTGTATTCTCGATAAACAACTTTCCTATACTTGGAGCCCAGTTTGTTTCCTCCTGTCCCCACAAATAGACTGCCAGGACTGAGACAAAAAATGTGGTTTCAAAAGCCATTCAAACACTGCAGTACCAAAAAATGCTGTAGCACATGGACCTGCCTTTCATCCTCCGTTGTGTTGAAGTTCTGCAGTTCCCATGTGCGATCAGGTGAATAGTCCCACTCCAGCTCTTCAGCACTGATAAAATACTCCACTGTCTCAGATGGTGAGACTGAGGGCTCTTCATATCTTGGTCCTGTCACTTCATACAGTTGTCTCATCCCACTATCAAAGTGATCCCACACTAGACAGCTCAGCTCAAATACACCTGCAGTCACAGGGAAGACATACTAGCTTATGCTGTAGCAGGTTATAGGAATTATTGATTCATTCATTGATTGATTGATTCATTCATTCATTCATCGGTTAATTCATTGATTGATTCATCCATCGATTAATTTAGTGATTGAAAGAAGTATTACAATGATTAAAATTATTAAAATATTTTTCAATTAATTTGTTTTTGTGATGGTAAAGTTTAATCATTTCTCCAGTCATCAGTGTCACATGATCCTTCAGATATCATTATTAATATCATGAGTTATTATTTTTGCTCACTTTCACTAAATATGTATTTTATTTATTTTACTATTTTTTATAATAGTTTTCACTAATGGACTGGAGCATACTGAAATAAATAAAAAATAAATAAATATAATACAGAAATAAATTTAAATAGAAAGTATTATTTTAAACACATTTTCTTTTAAATTTTATTATTTTTGTTTTTGGTTTTTTTTTTGTATTTGTTATTAAATAAATTCAGCCTTGGTGAACACAAGATACATTTTTATCTTATGTTCACCAAGAACCTTCTCTCAAATACATAAATTTTGTATTTAGTAAAAAAATAAAAAAACTCAAGTAGCGAAAGAATGAAAGTGTAAAGCGACATTAATTTAGCCATTTATTAATTTGTTATCAATTTTAATCATTTAAAATATAATAGAATCAAATACGACCCCTTATTCTTTTTTATACAAAAGTTCTGTCTGGTTCTTGAATCTGATTGGCTGATAGCCGTGTGATATTCTGCAATAATGCTATGCGCACACCAGATGCGGCAATCGTGGACAAATCACGCTATTCACCCGTAAATAGCATAGGTGTAAAGTAACTAATTACAAACACTCAAATTACTGTAATTGAGTAGTTTTTCTCAGGAATTGGAATTTACCGAGTAGTTTTAAAAATGTGTACTTTTACTTACCCTTGAGTACATTTTAGTGCTGTATCTGTACTTTTACTCCACTACTTTCCTTCAACCTGCAGTCACTACTTTATTTTTTCTTGTCTATGGGTATTAGAAAAATCAGTCCTGCGAGTCCAATCAAATCACACATAGAAGGTAAATTGCATCATAATGAACATTCTCAAGACATGGGCGATTTATAATTGAAGCAAACTGTTAGGAAGTATTCAAAGTGTCCAAAAAGATGTCCAAAGTCTATACACGCAATGACCCAGAGAGTTTAGATGCATGTCACTGATGAGATGATGACAGATGTTTACTGTATGATGACCGAAATGGCCTTAAACACCCAGCAGGCACAAGACGTCAACATGACGTTAGATTGACGTTGTACCCTACGTTGTGCGGGCGTTGCATTTTTTTTGGAAATGAAAATTGAGTTGACGTCAGAACTCAATGTCAGAAGGCCAACGTCAATGTCCAACATCCAACCTAAAACCAACCAAATATCAATGTCTAATGATGTTACAGCTTATATTTATACCCCTTAATGTTAATGTTATAACCCTATTGACATTTATCAGACGTTGGATTTTGGATGCAATACCTGATGAATAAATGTCAGTATTTGATGTCAATATGATGTTGATTTTAGATGTTCGGTCGACGTTGGATTTTGGTTACTTTCTAACAACTTAAAATCGACCAAATATCAATGTCATTTGACGTCATTTTATGGACATCAAAATAATGTTGTCCTTAGACGCTGGCTAGACGTTGAATTTTGTTCATCTGACATCACAACCTAAATCTAAACTTTCCACCACTGGTAAACATTTTGAGTTTACTTGCTTCATTCGCGCGTCAAATCCGCTTCATTCTCGTGTCAAATTCACTTCACAACAGACGCGGATTCTATCTGGGCTTCTGTCTGCCCGCTGACTCTAGCTTCGTTGCATTGACTTAACATGTAAATCACTTGCGCTTGACATTTCTTCTGCATCTTGTGTGAACATAACATAAGAGCACTCGTACAGCCTCTTCAACCTTGTGTATTACTCCACCCACATAGAATGACAGCAAATTAATAGACTCACTACAGTTTGACAAATATTGCAGCTGTTGGACAACATAATGTACTTTTGAGGCTTTTTTAGGCGAGAGTGTAGTTGTTTAGATGGTGACAGAGACCACATCCTTATGGCAAGAGAACCACAAAATTTCTAATTATAGCTGATCAAATCATTATAAAATGGTAAGTGACAATTGTGGTAAGTTGATCTCTCTTTTGTATGTTGTAGTGCTGTATTTATACCATAGTAATCTGGTTGTGTTTGCTTTGCTTTGCTTTGGCTTTGTCGGGTTAATTATTGTGATCTCCCGGTTGCAGATAAATAATAAGAAATCTCTGTAGGCTGATGGCATTTCATGCCGTTCAGCCTTATATTCTTAAAACGTGAGCAAAATCACCTGTTTTGTCATCACTTTAGACAGTACACTAGACAAATCATTCAAATGGTAGCTCTAAAGCTGTTCTGACATCAGCCGCATATGTGAATGAATGGTGGAAGAAAGTAGTTTCTCATGCAACAGGTTTTTAGTGATTCTCCTCCTTTGATTTTCCTCTTTATAAAGAGGATTATGCCATCAAACTGTTGTATAAACGCAATATCACACTCGTAACAGGGACACGCGCACCACCGGTGCTGATATACAGCCATATCGCACTGCTACTCATGTGATATTGCTCATATATACAGTATTTAAAAAGTACAAGCAGAATCATTTTGTTTTCACTAAAATATTTGAAACATTAAAATAGACACTTTTTTCCCTAAAAAGTTTCACAATGTATTTAAAATCACTTTACATTTTAATGCAGACTCCAAACCAATGTCTTTTTACAGGAATATCATGGAACGGGAACATACTGTATATGGAACTTATACTGACCACTGACATCTGGTGCCATGAACACAGTGACTGCAGTGTGTGGAAACAGGCTCAGCGTGTCATGTGTTGTGCCCTGTTTCTCGAAGGTGTTGCCTTGGAAGTAAATGCCATGAATGTCCATCTCTGTGCCAAGTCCCAAGAGATGCCATCTGACCCTGGACCCCTTATTCATCTCAAGGCCAGGTAGGTTCCCATACATGAAACCATTCACAGCTGCATTACACAAAAATTAAGGTTTACAGTGGGTCTGAAACTTTCAAATGACTTTAAATTCATATTTAACCCTCATAACCTTCCTTTAAACCCCAACATTCAGTAAATTTTTAGTTACCTACACTCATTTAATTTGGTAAAGTTGACGAAAGTCTTTATGAGCTAAAATTCCTTTGAATGTGAATTCATACTTCATATGTCTGTTTGTTGCTATTTCTAAGTAGTTTGGACATGTGCCTCAAATAGATGTATTCGGGCTGTTGAATTTAACAAGTGCTCAAAGACTAATTCGGAAAATGGCAATTAGAAACAGTAGAAGGTGAATGTGTGTGGGCAGAAACAAAAATGGCGGTTGCACGGAACGAACAAGCTTTCATGCCAAATGTGAAATGATTCATCATTCATGCCTGTACGTGAAGTGGTGCTGACCACAACAATGCATTTTTTCTGCTAACTACAAAATTCGTATTGATCTTCTATTTTTTTCCCTTGCATACAGTCATGTGAAAAAGTTTGGAAAGCCTATAAAATTACAAATGTTCAGAACATAAAATCTAATCTTATCAGTTGTTAATATCTGAAAAATAAAACCTCAAATGAGCAACAAATGACCTAACCAAAATATGCCTGAATGGCTGAACTAAGTGACACACTATTTTCCTCTTCATATGTACCAGTCAGCTTCTTTTACCTCATACTTCTGAAAAATATTCTTCGCACAGGTGAGAGGGCTAGACAAAACACTTGTTGGACAAATCTTAGGTTTTCTAAATTTTAAGACCTGTCAAGGACCATAAAGTTTTTATAATAAGTGAAGTTTATTTATAAACTACTTTTGAGAGGATCACATGCTTATGATTGCTGTCAGCTGGTCCTGCATTATCCAATTTATGATTCACCAATCAGACGATTCCTTAATCACTATAAATACCCTAAGTTCCGTATAACAGCCATCTTCATTTTGAAGAATCCCCGTTCCACTCCTACTTCTCCTCCTTTCCTAGATGGGTGGCACGGTGACTCAGTGGTTAGCCACTGATGTTTCTGTGTGGAGTTTACACATTCTCCCCGAGCTCACGTGGGTTTCCCCTGGGTTCCATGGTTTCCTTCCACCGTCCAAAAACATGCAACTTAAGTTAACTGACTAATTCAAATTGGCACCATAGACATGCTCTTAATAAGTTGTTATCTCTTAAGAGCAATCACTATTTGTTCATTAGCTACTACTGCAGGGGAGCTCTCGAGATCTACCTGAGCTCAAACTCCCCTCTTGTCCTGCAAACGGGAGGGAGCCCCGGGCTCAAGGATCTTATGAGCTCAGGGCTCTGTCCTGGGACAGCATGCCAAACAAGATTTATAATCAATCATCAGCTAAATGTGAACTGTTGAATGTCCTGGTACAGAAAACTACACAATTCTATTAGGGTGTTCTAACTTTTTTCACATGACTGTATGCATCTTGTCACTTTTCCCCCTATTCAGCTTAATAATTCTATGTTCTCAGACATCGAACAAAACAAACTTAACATCTACTGTGTCACAAAATTGATTTTTGTGCTACCACTCTTCAGTTTTACCCCTTTGTGCACCTTTAATAGAACTAGTCATGTGATCTAAAGCTGAAATCTAACTCGGCAGTCCATTTCATCATTGGGTAAAGGGGAAAAAATCAACATGCTGGTCGTAAAAAGGAAAAACCTTGCTGTTTAGTAATGTTGCGATTGATAAAGCGTGTTGTGAAAAACTTCGTCGAGATTCATGAAGCATCTCACATTTGCATCATTTAATCATGCTCTACATAAAAGGGCCTGTACCTTCAGATGTCACAACTAAACACGACTGAACATCTGATTCACACAAAATACAAAATGTTTGCAGCTGATTGGTTGAATTCTACAGGATTCCTATTGCATTCTTAACAGTTTACCCATTTTACCCAGTTTACAGTTAACCCATTTATACTGAAAAAGAAAATAGTTGTGTTTTAAGCTGTGATTGTGTTTTTTAACAGCTGGATTTTCATCGTTTAAAGTTCATCTGAGAGATTTACACTCCAATTCTTTATTATATGGACATCAGTGTTGCATTCTCACACCTCTAAACATCATACTAAACAAAAGAAACTTAGAATTGTTTTGTTTTTTGCCTTGCCTGGCCACTGGTGGTTTTTGGCTAATTAATGCACTGGAGTCTGCAACTTTTGCTGTAAGTCTGAAGGTCTGATTAAATGAGACTTTCATGTAGATGTCAGGCTTTACAGACATCACTAATGAAGGTTTTCACAAGACAGTGATGTAATGGTCATCAGATTTTGAAATCCTCAAAAGTTTTTCATATTTAGACATTTTGAAAAACAAATTTACATTTATAAAGCTATACTTTGTATTATATTATCTTTACATCCAATTGCAAAAAAAAAACAAAACTAGTCAACTGTCTTCCAAGGGGTTTTTAATGCAATGTTTACGGGCAGACAGTAAATTTCACATCGTTCTGTAACGGCCGCTGTTATTAGTCTCATGCCAATTTTTCCCCTTTTTCTTAAAGTCATAAACTTTTGTGTTTTTATTATTTATTTATTTTTAGTTATTTGATCAAATTGTAATGAAAAAAATATATTTGTGATACTCTCTTATTCATAACTATGGCAACTTCCACTGCTGAGAAAACTGGAAATGTAAAAAGGGTCTATAGAGTGTGTAAATACCATGCATTGTATTGCTCTCCTGAAAGTCCAGATTTTCTGGGTCTGACTCATTGGTGCCAAATGTTTCAATGTTCTGATCCAAGTACCAGCTGAGATTTTCATTGAACACAGTAAAAAGCAGGAAAAACTCATGATCCACCTCTTTCTGTTGGAAAAAAATTGTATCAAATATGAAAATAAATATTTCATTTTATTTGCATATGGGTTGACTTCACCATTCAATGGCTAATGCACCAGCTAGTTTCAAATATTTGACTCATTTTACCTGAGTGCCACTGGATGTCAGTGCATCTTTCTTACACACCAGCAGGGGGCCTGCGAGGCCAGAGTTAGTGTCTCTGACTGCATCACTAGAGGAGAAGTACAGGTAGGAAATACAGGGAGGGTCACTTTCAGATGGTCCTTCCCTCAACTTCCACATGTAGGTGAACGTTTCACCTGGCTGAACTTCATATCCTTTCCTCTTCATACCTACAACAATAGAAGATATTTATTTCTCAAGGTAAAAACAGACCTGGACAAAGGAGTTTGCATGTGTTGAGCTTCTGTGTTCGCTATGAAATGGACATACTTTGAAAGCCTATCCAAAGATGCTCAAGGCTTTCCACTGTAGACAAATGAAGCCCAAACATATATGGCTAATGTGAAATTTCAAATGGTGATGCCAATGAGTCTGTGCGGTAGTAATCTTGGAGGACTCACTCTCAGTTTTCATAGCATAAATCTATGGAAGCGACTTTATATTTCGGAATTCTGACTTTACAACTCAGAATTCTGACTTTATAACTCGAAATTCTGACTTTACAACTCAGAATTCTGACTTTATATCTCGGAATTGTGATGTTATATCTCGGAATTGACTTTATAACCTAGAATTCTGAATTTATAACTCAGAATTCTGACTTTGTATGTCGGAATTCTAACTTTGAATGTCGGAATTCTGTCTATGTCTTGGAATTCTGACATTATATCTCGTAATTCTGACTTTATAAATCGGAATTCAGATTTTATATCTCGGAATTCTGACGTTATAACTCGGAATTGTGACTTTAAAGCTCGGAATTCTGACCTTATATATCAGAATTCTGACTTTTTAACTCAAAATTCTGACATTACAACTCAGAATTCTGACTTTATAACTCGGAATTCTGACTTTATAACTCAAAATTCTGACTTTATAACTTGGAATTGCGACTTTATAACTCAGAATTCTGATTTTATAACTCGGAAATCTGACTTTATATCTCGGATTTATGACTTTATATCTCAGAACTGTGACTCAGAATTCCGACTTTATAACTCAGAATTCTGACTTTTTAATTTTTAACATTTTTATGTATTTATTTTTTTTTATTGAATTGCGCGAACAGGGTTCCATAAAAATCAATTTAAAAAGTGTTTAAAAATTTGAGTAATTTGGCTTATATGCCATTTGTTTACATAAAAAGGATAGGATTTTGACCAATACTGCAGCCAGCCACCAGGGGTCAATCAAAAATGTTTGGCTTCTTTATTATTTTTATTTTCGCATATGGGTAAAAAAAAAAAAAAAAAACTAAGTATACCCTGAGCTTTTGCCAGATGCTGTAAAATAAGTCTCACCATCTTGATAAAATACTCCCTCGAAGGGTTTGTCGTAGTGGAGTCCATGGGGCTGGATGCTGTAGTTTCTATCAGCTTTGTTTATGAACATCACCTGAAGTGTATCTCCAACCTCTGCTCTGAGTACTGGACCTAGAGGATCCACGATGGGACAGACAAATGCAAACCAGACTTATAAAACACTTTCTTGCAAATGCTGATAATATTATTGGTATTACAATGATCCACTTACCCAGTATGCCTAGATGAGTCTGAGCACTGGTTCGTTTTCTCTTTAAAGTGAAAGTCTTATCTGTATATTCTCTGTAAATCACCTTCCAGTACTTTCCTCCAATTCGGCTATCATTGGCCCCAAAGAAAACCTCTGAAAAGCTATGGATGAATAAAGGATAGAAATAAACATACACTTTCATATATTTGTAGTGCATATATATAATGCGAATGTGAATTATAATCAGATATTCTACCTCCCAGGATTGGTCAGAGACTCATTGGTGAGTTGGTTTATCCCTGATGGTGCGTAATTCCACTGAACCTTCTCAGCTGCAATGAAATACTTCCTGATCTTTCCACTGAGAGGAGCCGTGGAGCTCGCCTCATTACTGCAGGATGACACGTTGAAAAGTGCCTGCATACCAGCTATTGAAGACAATAGGCAAAAGGTATCTGTAATGTTTTTTTCCAAGACTTTTTTTAAATAACATTTATCTAAATTAAAAAACAAATTACTACAAACAAATAAAAACAAATTAGATTAAAATGAATAATAAACAATTGATAAAAAAATAAATGTGTATTGTAATAAAAAATAGTAAAGATAATATTATATTAAACTTCATGGAAACCACATATTTAAAACAAAGACATTATATTCTATTGTATTTGGGTGTCTTTATATCCAAAAGATTTAAAATCTTTTTTGAATATACCAAAATAACATTTTATTTGGACAGTATTTAGATTTGTTATTTAAAGTTTTTTTTGTTTATTAAATTGTAGTCTTAAACATTATTTATTCATTCATTTTGCTTTTTTAAAACAATTTACTTCAAATCAATCATCATCATTTACAAAATACAAATACATTATTTAAAATCATATCTTATATAGTTATGTATTTTTCAATAAAATTTATATTGCAATATCATTTGTTTTCTTGTTCTTTATTATTATTTATGCATTTATAATGTAAACATTTTGTGTCATCCAAAAACATGCTTCTTTAAATTTTACCTTGCAGATGATCATTGACCTGGCAGTTTAACAGCCATGTCCCTATTGTTGCAGGAACCATGTCTGCCATGGCAAAAGTGGCAGAAAACAGATTCATGACATCCACACGGTGCCCACGGTCCAGAAGCGTGTGCCCATGGAAGTAAACTGAGTGAATGTCGATCTCATTGCCCATGCCAAAGAGATGCAGAGCAACTGTGCGATTTTGGCAAAACTCTATGCCTGGTAGATTGCCATACATATATCCATTAATGGCTGAAAAATGGAGAACATTTACTTATTGACTCAAACTGCAATATCTGTTTATGCATTTTTCATTATAACTTTTTAAATGAACACAGAATTGCTTTTTCATATTTCCATTTTTAACATTTTCATTTAATAGATTACGTTTTAAAATACGAACCATGCATCAAATTGGATTCTTGGAAATCATGACTAGCAGGATCCACACCATCTGGGTCGGAGCAGAAGCTCTGGATGTTCTCTTTCAGATACCAGCTGATGTTCTCATCCACCACACTGAACATGAGGATGAGATCCTGGTCCACATCCTCACGATGGCCGTGATGCTGCTCTGAAGCGGACGTCTCACACAGGGTTCCTGATGGAGAGAGTTTTAGGTGATGTCACATTTAATGGAATTTTACCTCATAAAACATTTACCACACTGTAAAACCCAACAGATTTCCTTAAACGGTTTGAGTTGTCTTAACTTGTTGGGTTTTACAGTACTCAGTTGATTTGAGTTCTCTTCATTTATTGGGTTTTACTGTGCTCAAATTGCTTCGTTTTCTCAAATGGAATAAGTTCACAGTACTCATTAGGATTAGTTTTTGAACATAAATGATTTGTTGCAATCAGTTTTTCTCAAATGGTTTGAGTTACCCTAACTTTTTGGGTTTGACAGTGCAGACAACAAGGCAAATTAATTTAAGGAAATATTTTAAATACAATTATTTAAATCGAATCACCATAATAGCACTGCTATTATTAGTTATGTATTGTAATTATTGTTTTTAGCATTATTTTAGAGTTGAATTGTAAATAAGTGAATGAATTGCTACATAAATAGAAGCTTCAAGGTAAATGAAATTAGACAAGTTAATTATAATTATAGTTGTAAAGTTATTTTGACTTAAACTATGCCAAAAAAATATGCCAAATATAACAAATCCTTCTCTGGAATGTCTTAATATATGATGTACCTTGAGAAATATATTTTTATTACTAAAACATTGCAATTAGGCAAATATTAAAGAGAAAAAATACAATAATATTAATATTCATCAGTTGTAGTTTATTGCACTATAAAAAAATTAAATATTCAATTAGAAGACAAACTGCAAATTCAAGGTTATTTAACTTTCATAATTCGATTGCTTACATAACGTATCTTTAAATGGATTGTAATCAATTGTAAAATTATTATTATTATTATATAAAACTGCACAAAGATTTAAAAAAAATCTATAGCCTAGTACATATTTTTTATGTTTTTATACTGTATATATAATGTACTAATTTGACTTTTGGGAGGAACATGAAGAAATATTTCTATTCATTTGTAGTATTATTACACCTTCACGAAAAATGCTAAATGTCACATTTGAGTACAAAAAATCAAAGTAGCACATTGAATTAAGCATAAAAATTTAATAGAAAGACTAAAAAGTATTTTGATGTAAAATGCACCCCTATATATATATATATATATATATATATATATATATATATATATATATATATATATATATATATATATATATATATATATATATATAATTTTACAGTGTAATTGACCTTTATCTAACACACTTCATACGTTTGGTAGCAGTCAGAATGTCTGCGGAAGCTTTACCTTTTTTACAGGTGAGAAGGGCTCCAATAAGGCCGGAGGAGATGTCCTGTGAAGCACTGACGTGTGAATGGTAGGCCCAGGTCAGACAGTTTGGGTCATCCTCCTGAGGGGCAGATTCTGCTTTCACAATCCAGGTGTAGGTGTAGTTTCCCCCTGGAGGAACACCGTCATCCTGCTTCAGACTGTCTGAGGTTCCGTCTGGATACAACGCACCTGGTAGAGACACCATTACATTACAGGAGAAAAACACTCAGCAAAATAAATCATTGAATTGTGACATAACTTTTGTGACAATAAATTATTCAATATTGTATTGAGTCAGAATTTTAAATGTCAAATTTAGTCTGAATTGCAATATTTTAATTCAGAATTGCAAGAAAAAAGAATAATTGTCAGTTTATGTCTTAGAATTTAGAGGGGGAAAAAATCTTAATTAAAAATATGAAAAAGTCTGAACTGCGAGTCATAGTTCTAAATTGTGATAAATAAACTTTATATAAATTGTAAGATGTAACTTACTGTGAAATTTCAGAAAATGAAGTGTACACTCAGAATTGTGAGATGCAAATTAAAATACAATTGCAAAAATATAATTCTAATGGTAAAAAAAACAAAATGGCGATATGTAATTATATATGCAGATATGTTGAGGATTGTAAGACTTCAAAACTTAATTGCAGATCTTCTCTCTACAAATTCTTAATTGGGTTCAGGTCAAGGCTCTGACTAGGCCACTCCAGAGTGCAGAATGTTAATTTTGTTATCCCTTAACCATTGCTCGACCACTCCTGCAGTATTCTTTTGGTCATTGTCTTATTTGGTTGTAGTGAGGCCTTTTTTTTGTGATTAGGAACAGGGTATGATTAATTTTAAACAAGATCAAAAGAGCACTTTTGGCTTTATTTATTGACATAAAAATACGATTTAGCCAACACATACAGTATATGATCTTAGTAAAGTAATTCTAAAAAAAACAAAATGGCGATATGTAAATTAACACGCAATTGTGAAAAAAATTTGCAGTTCTAAAAAAATCTAAATAGTGAGATCAGGGGCGTAACAGCCATTTTAAAAGTGGGGGGGACAGCTGTATGGTCAGCCAAAAGTGATTAATGATTTATTAGCAATAAAGATTATTTATTAATCTTTTAACCAAAATTCTAAAATAATTACAAAATATTAATAATAACAATAAATAAACAGAACCACACACATTTAAATTAAGCATTACTCTGTGTGAAAATATTTTTAAATACTACAATGCAATTGCAAAATTGCAAGTTGATACTACACATACAACGTGAGCTGGACACCGCCATGTGTACTTGCGGCCGATGCGTCATTCATAAAAGCAGAACATGCAGGATTCAACATGTAAATTCACCAAATACATGCAAGTAAGTGGTTAGTGAACTTAGAGAGGAGTAGATTCAACTTTATAGTTACTTTCAGTATGTGTATCTGATATGATTAAAACACATCGGCAAATTATATTTTAATGGATTGTTAGACTTCCTTGTGTGTTTTACAAACGCTAAAGTTCTTGTTTTACTAGTACTTGTGTGTATTTACATGTCTAAATCATGAATTAAGCAATAGGCCGTAAAAAAGGCTGCATAATTGTGATAATATAACACGTCTTTCTCAGCAGAGTTAAGTTGGTCTTGTTTTCGAAAAAAAAAAAAACGAAAAAAAGAAGCACTTTTCCGACGGTCCCTTACTGAGAGCTTAGCTCAGCGCGAGCTTTCTCTGGCTAAACGCATATTGCGACTGCTCAAGCAGTGCTCGTAATATCGAGCGAAAAAGAAAGCCAGCTGTGAAACATAACCAGCTTTGTCTTTTTGTAGGGAATACAGTTTAGATCTTTTTAGGGTTAGAGGTTTTTTAGTTAATGCCGTCTATCACTGAATGTGTCAGGAATACCTAAAACAAAACCAACTTAACCCCGCTGTCTTTTTCTGGCTCAGCGCCAGACAAGACACCAGCACCAGGGACTTTACGGTTCTCACTTCAAAACGGAACAAAAGTAGGATTCTGTAACGTTAGTGATTTACCGTGATTTACCCAGCTGTAGCTGTTGCTCTCTTCCGCGTCATCCCTGTCTTTGACTGCAAAGTGAATGAATGAAGCTCGTGGCAGACGCTCAAGAGATTCGCGATGTGATTGGTTGAGTGATCGTTCACTCAAATAAAGTAACAAATCAGAGAACACTTGCGGCCGCTAGGTCAAATAAAACGTGTGGGCCAGTCGGGGGACAGAATAACCTGTTTCCAAAAAGTGAGGGGGATGTGCCCCCCCGTCCCCCCCGGTTGCTACGCCCTCGAGTGAGATGGTAAAATTAATTACATAAGATGTAACATTAAATGACAAAATAGGTCACTGTTTAGAGAAAAAAGTTAGAATTGTTTAATGTAAGCTCAGAATTATGAAATGTAAAATAGTCAAATTTATTATTGTAACATTGTAAGAAGTGCGCAATTGTGGAAAAATATAATTGCAGTTCTGACAAAAAAGCCATCAGAATTCTGATACATACAATTGTAAACTGTAAATTTAGAATTTTAAGAAAAAACTAATCTATTTATATCTTGCTACTGAGACAGATAGAAGTCAAAATTGTAAGATCACCTAAACACCCATCTTGAGAAATAAAGTTCCAAGTCTGATTTTAAAAAGTCAGAACTGAAATATGCAAATGGTAAATTACGATAAATGAACTCAAGGTTGTGAAAACTAAAGCAATAGAAAAATATACACTCAGAATTGTGAGAAAATTGTCAGTAACAATTCAAAATTAGGAAAAAACGTCACCATAATCATCTTTCTTATTATTTTCTAGCCCAAGGTAGAAATGGAAAGGATCAGCAAGAAGGAGTGAATGAGACAAAAAGAGGCTTTACCTTCTGAGTCTTTAGCATAGAAGACGCCGTGTGGATGCATGGAGTAACGTCTGGAACCAAAGTTCTTCATGTGCACTCTGATAACATCCTGCTCTTCAGCCCTCATGATGGGCCCCAGGTAACCCAGCCAGGGGGGTTTGGAGACCTCCTGAGAGTAAGAAGAATCTGTGTACTGCCTGTAAATCGCCTTTTTATATACACTGCCAATCCGCCGAGCCCCGCGCTGCAGAAATACTGCTGCCTGCCTAAAGAAGAAGAAAATAAGAAGAGTTTTTTGAAGAATCGTAAGCTTAAAGGGATAATTGTCTTCCATAATTGAGTGCATTTGATATATGCACTCAATATATTGCGTGCACTCATTAATGAAAGAAAATTTACGCAAATATTTATGGAGAAACAGAATTAGGTATTGAATTATAGTTTGAATTAGTTGAATTATAACAAAATATATAACAAATGAATGAGTCACAATGTAAATAAGTTGTCATTTAATAAGAATATTCAAATAACTCAATTTTGACAAAAATGTCAGATAGAACCTGTTAAAACAATGTAATTACAATGGTATGAATTACACGGTTATTACACTGTTACAACAATGTAAATACAATGGTATAACAATGTAGTATTTACAATTTTATTGCACTGTTATAACAATACATTTACAATGTTAGAACAATATAGGAATTACAATGTTATTACACTGTTACAACAATGTAATTACAATGTTATTACATTGTTAGATCAATGTAATAACAATGTAATTATGTTGTTATAACAATGTAATAACAATGTAATTACTTAATGTAAATAGGTTGTCATTTAATAGGAATAAGTGAATACCAAAAATGACAGATAGAACCTTATAATTCTAAGATGACAATACTGTACATAAAATATGCAAATCACATACAATACGATCATAGATGAATTTACAATGTTATAACAATGTAATTACAGTGGCATAAGAATGTGGTAATTACAATGTTATTACAATATAATGACAATGTAATTACAATGGTATACCAATGTAGTAATTACAATGCTATTGCACTGTTATAACAATGCAATTACAGTGTTAGAACAATACATGAATTACACTGTTATTACACTGTTACAACAATGTAATTACAATGGTATAACAATATAGTAAATACAATGTTGTTGCACTGTTATAACAATGCAATTACAATGTTAGCACATTATAGGAATAACAACGTTATTACACTGTTACAACAATGTAATTACAATGTTATTACATTGTTATAGCAATGTAATAACAATGTAATTACGTTGTTATAACAATGTAATAACAATGTAATTACTTAATGTTAATAAGTTGTCATTTAATAGGAATATGTGAATAACAAAAATGACAGATGGAACCTTATAATTCTAAGATGACAATACTGTACATAAAATATACAAATCACATACAATACAATCATAGATGAATTTACAATGTAATTACAATGGTATAACAATGTAGTAAGTACAATGTTATTGCACTGTTATAACAATGTAATTACAATGTTAGAACAATATAGGAATTACAATGTTATTAAACTGTTACAACAATGTAATTACAATGTAATTACATTGTTTTAACAATGTAATAACAATGTAATTACTTAATGTTAATAGGTTGTAATTTAATAGGAATATGTGAATAACAAAAATGGCAGATAGAACCTTATAATTCTAAGATGACAATACTGTACATAAAATATACAAATCACATACAATACTTTCATAGCTGAATTAACAACGTTGTAACAATGTAACTACAGTGGCATAAGAATGTAGTAATTATAATGTTATTACAACATAAAAACAATGTAATTACAATGGTATAACAATGTAGTAATAGCAATGTTATTGCACTGTTATAACAATGTAAATACAATGTTATAACAATTTTATTGTACTTATATAACAATGTAAATACAATGTTAAAACAACGTAATTACAATAGAATAACAATGTTGTAATTAAAATGTTATTGCACTGTTATAACAATGTAATAACAATGTAATTACTTAATGTTAATAAGTTGTAATTTATTAGGAATATGTGAATAACAAAAATGGCAGATAGAACCTTATAATTCTAAGATGACAATACTGTACATAAAATATACAAATCACATACAATACTTTCATAGCTGAATTAACAACGTTGTAACAATGTAACTACAGTGGCATAAGAATGTAGTATTTATAATGTTATTACAACATAAAAACAATGTAATTACAATGGTATAACAATGTAGTAATAGCAATGTTATTGCACTGTTATAACAATGTAAATACAATGTTATAACAATTTTATTGCACTTTTATAACAATGTAAATACAATGTTAAAACAACGTAATTACAATAGAATAACAATGTTGTAATTAAAATGTTATTGCACTGTTATAACAATGTAATAACAATGTAATTACTTAATGTTAATAAGTTGTAATTTAATAGGAATATGTGAATAACAAAAATGGCAGATAGAACCTTATAATTCTAAGATGACAATACTGTACATAAAATATAC
Source organism: Danio aesculapii (assembly GCF_903798145.1). NCBI lineage: Eukaryota > Metazoa > Chordata > Actinopteri > Cypriniformes > Danionidae > Danio > Danio aesculapii. The sequence goes on from NC_079444.1 coordinate 24,496,920, forward strand.
AAATCACATACAATACTATCATAGCTGAATTAACAACGTTGTAACAATGTATTTACAGTGGCATAAGAATGTAGTAATAATAATGTTATTACAACATAAAAAACAATGTAATTACAATGGTAAAACAATGTAGTAATAGCAATGTTATTGCACTGTTATAACAATGTAAATACAATGTTATAACAATTTTATTGCACTTTTATAACAATGTAAATACAATGTTAAAACAACATAATTACAATAGAATAACAATGTTGTAATTAAAATGTTATTGCACTGTTATAAAAATGTAATTACAATGATATAACAATGTAGTAATTACAATGCTTATTGCACTGTTATAACAATGCAATTACAACGTTAGAACACTATAGGAATTACAAAGTTATTACACTGTTACAACAATGTAATTACAATGTTAATACATTGTTATAGCAATGTAATAACAAAGTAATTACGTTGTTAAAACAATGTAATAACAATGTAATTGCTTAACGTAAATAAGTTGTCATTTAATAGGAATATGTGAATAACAAAAATGACAGATAGAACCTTATAATTCTAAGATGACAATACTCTACATAACAAATACAAATCACATACAATACTATCATGGGTGAATTTACAATTTTGTAACAATGTAGTTACAGTGGCATAATAATGTAGTAGTTACAATGTTATTACAATATAATAACAATGTAATTACAATGGTATAACAATGTAGTATTAACAATGTTATTGCACTGTTAAAACAATGTAATTACAATGTTATAACAATTTAATTACAATGGTAAAACAATGTAGTAATTGCAATGCTATTGCACTGTTATAACAATGCAATTACAGTGTTCGAACATTATCGGAATTACAATATTAATACACTGTTACAACAATGGTATAACAATATAGTAATTACAATGTTATTGCACTGTTATAACAATGCATATACAATGTTAGAATATTATAGGAATTACAACGTTAATACACTGTTACAACAATGTTATTACATTGTTATAGCAATATAATAACAATGTATTTACAATGGTATTACATTGTTATAGCCATGTATTAACAATGTAATTACGTTGTTATAATATTGTAAAAACAATGTAATTACTTAATAATAATAAGTTGTCATTTAATTGGAATAAGTGAATAACAAAAATAACAGATAGTACCTTATAATTCTAAGATGACAATACTGTACATAAAAAATACAAATCACATACAAAACTATCATGGGTGAATTTACAATTTTGTAACAATGTAATTACAGTGGCATAATAATGTAGTAAATACAATGTTATTACAATATAAAGAACAATGTAGTTACAATGGTATAACAATGTAGTAATAACAATGTTACTGCACTGTCATAACACTGTAATTATAATGTTATAACAATTCATATACAATGGTATAACAATGTAGTAATTGCAATGCTATTGCACTGTTATAACAATGCAATTACAGTGTTAGAACATTATAGGAATTACAATGTTATTACACTGTTACAACAATGTAATTACAATGTTATTACATTGTTTTAGCAACGTAATAACAATGTAATTACAATGGTACTATATTGTTATAGCCATGTAATAACAATGTAATTATGTTGTTATAACAATGTATTTACTTAATGTTAATAAGTTGTCATTTAATAGGAATATGTGAACAAAAATGACAGATAGAACCTTATAATTCTAGGATGACAATACTGTACATAAAATATAACATCACATACAATACTAGCATAGATTTACAACGTTGTAACAATGTAATTACAGTGGCATAAGAATGTAGTGATTACAATGTTATTACAATATAATAACAATGTAATTACAATGGTATAACAATGTATTAATAGCAACGTTATTGCACTGTTATAACAATGTAAAAAAACAATGTCATAACAATGTTATTGCACTGTTTAAACAATGTAAATAAAATGTTAGAACAACGTAATTACAATGGAATAACAATGTAGTAATTACAATGTTATTGCACTGTTATAACAATGTAATTACAATGATATAACACTGTAGTAATTACAATGCTTATTGCACTGTTACAACAATGCAATTACAACGTTAGAACACTATAGGAATTGCAACGTTATTACACTGTTACAACAAAGTAATTACATTGTTATAGCAATGTAATAACAATGTAATTACAAGGTTTTTACATTGTTATAGCATTGTAATACACAATGTAATTACAATGTTATTACATTGTTATAGCAATGTCATAACAAGGTAATTACATTGCTTAACGTAAAAAAAGTTGTCATTTAATAGGAATATGTGAATAACAAAAATGACAGATAGAACCTTATAATTCTAAGATGACAATACTGTACATAAAAATAACATCACATACAATACTATCATAGATGAATTTACAACGTTGTAACAATGTAATTAAAGTGGCATAAGAATGTAGTGATTACAATGTTATTACAATATAACAACAATGTAATTACAATGGTATATCAATGTATTAATAGCAATGTTTTTGCACTGTTATAACAATGTAAATACAATGTTATAACGACGTAATTACAATGATTTAACACTATAGGAATTGCAAAGTTATTACACTGTTACAACAATGTAATTACAATGTTATTACATTGTTATAGGATTGTAATAACAATTAAATTACAATGTTATTACATTGTTATAGCAATGTAATAACAAGGTAATTACATTGTTATAACAATGTAAAAACAATGTAATTGCTTAGCGTAAATAAGTTGTCATTTAATAGGAATATGTGAATGACAAAAATGGCAGATAGAACCTTATAATTCTAAGATGACAATACTGTACATAAAATATACAAATCACATACAATACTATCATAGATGAATTTACAATGTTATAACAATGTAGTTACAGTGGCATAAGAATGTAGTAAATACAATGTTATTACAATATATTAACACTGTAATTACAATGGTATAACAATGTAGTAATTACAATGTTATTGCGCTGTAATGACAGGGTATTTACACGGTTAAAACAATGTAATTACTATGGTATAACAATGTAGTAGTTACAATGCTATTGCACTGTTTTAACAATGCAATTACAACGTTTGAACACTATAGGAATTACAATGTTATTACACTGTTACAACAATGTAATTACAATGTTTTACATTGTTATAGCATTGTAATAACAATGTAATTACGTTGTTATAACAAGTTAGTAATAATGTAATTACTTAATGTAAATAAGTTGTCATTTAATAGGAATATGTGAATAACAAAAATGACAGATAGAACCTTATTATTCTAAGATGGCAATACTGTACCAAAAAATACAAATCACATACAATACTATCATGGGTGAATTTACAATGCTGTAACAATGTAGTTACAGTGGCATAAGAATGTAGTATTTGCAATGGTTATACAATATAATAACTATGTAATTACAATGGTATAATAATGTAGTAATAGCAATGTTATTGCACTGTTATAACAATTTAAAAACAACGTTAGAACAATGTTATTGCACTGTTATAACAATGTAAATACAATGTTATACCAACGTAATTACAATGGAATAACAATGTAGTAAATACAATGTTATTGCACTGTTATAACAAAGTAATTACAATGCTATAACATTGTAGTAATTACAATGCTTATTGCACTGTTATAACAATGCAATTACAAAGTTAGAACAATGTAGTAATTACAATGCTATTGCACTGTTAAAACAATGTAATTACAATGATATAACACTGTAGTAATTACAATGCTTATTGCACTGTTACAACAATGCAATTACAACGTTAGAACACTATAGGAATAGCAAAGTTATTACACTGTTACAACAAAGTAATTACATTGTTATAGCAATGTAATAACAATGTAATTACAATGTTATTACATTGTTATAGCATTGTTATAACAATGCACTTACAATGTTATTACAATGTTATTACATGGTTATAGCATTGTAATAACAATGTAATTACAGTGTTATTACACTGTTATAACAATGTCATAACAAGGTAATTACATTGTTATAACAATGTAATAATTTATTTGCTTAACGTAAAAAAGTTGTCATTTAATAGGAATATGTGAATAACAAAAATGACAGATAGAACCTTATAATTCTAAGATGACAATACTGTACATAAAAATAACATCACATACAATGCTATCATAGATGAATTTACAACGTTGTAACAATATAATTAAAGTGGCACAAGAATGTAGTGATTACAATGTTATTACAATATAACAACAATGTAATTACAATGGTATATCAATGTATTAATAGCAATGTTATTGCACTGTTATAATGTAAAAACAATGTTATAACAATGCTATTGCACTGTTATAACGATGTAAATACAATGTTATAACGACGTAATTACAATGATTTAACACTATAGGAATTGCAAAGTTATTACACTGTTACAACAATGTAATTACACTGTTATTACATTGTTATAGGATTGTAATAACAATTAAATTACAATGTTATTACATTGTTATAACAAAGTAAAAACAATGTAATTGCTTAGCGTAAATAAGTTGTCATTTAATAGGAATATGTGAATAACAAAAATGACAGATAGAACCTTATAATTCTAAGATGACAATACTGTACATAAAACATACAAATCACATACAAAACTATCATAGATGAATTTACAATGTTATAACATTGTATTTACAGTGGCATGAGAATGAAGTAATTACAATGTTTTAACAATGTAATTACAATGTTATAACATATGTAGTTACAATGTTAAAACAATGGAAGTACAATGGAATAACAATGTAGTATATACAATGCTATTGCACTGTTATAACAATGTACTTAAAATGTTATAACAATGTATTTACAATGGCTATAACAATGTAACTACATTGTTATAACATATGTAGTTACAATTGTACAACAATGTAGTAACTACAATGTTATTGCACTGTTAAAACAATGTAATTACAATGATATAACAATGTAGTAATTACAATGCAATTGCACTGTTATAACAATGCAATTACAGTGTTTACAACTGTTATAAAAATGCAATTACAAGGTTACAACACTATAGGAATTACAATGTTTCTTACACTTACAACAATGCAATTAAAATGTTATTACATTGTTAAAGCAATGTAATATCAATGTAATCACGTTGTTAAAACAAGTTAATAACAATGTCATTACTTTATGTAAATAAGTTGTCATTTAATAGGAATATGTGAATAACAAAAATGACAGATAGAATCTTACAATTCTAAGATGACAATACTGTACATAAAATATACAAATCACATACAAAACTATCATAGATGAATTTACAATGTTATAACAATGTAGTAAAAACAATGCTATTGCACTGTTTAAACAGTGCAATTACATTGTTAGAACAATATATGAATTACACTGTTATTACACTGTTACAACAATGTAATTACAATGGTATAACAATGTAGTATTTACAATGCTATTGCACTGTTATAACAATGCAATTAAAATGTTAGAACAATATTGGAATAACAATGTTATTACACTGTTACAACAATGTAATTACAATGTTATTACATTGTTATAGCAATGTAATAACAATGTAATTGCTTAATGTAAATAAGTTGTCATTTAATAGAATATGTGAATAACAAAAATGACAGATAGAACCTTATAATTCTAAGATGACAATACTGTACATAAAATATACAAATCACATACAAAACTATCATTGATGAATTTACAATGTTATAACAATGTAATTACAGTGGCATAAGAATGTAGTAATTACAATGTTTATACCATATAAAAACAATGTAATTAAAATGGTATAACAATGTAGTAATTACAATCTTATTGCACTGTTATAACATTGTAATTACAATGTTAAACCAATATATGAATTACACTGTTATTACACTGTTACAACAATGTAATTACAAAGTTATTACATTGTTATAGCAATGTAATAACAATGTAAGTACGTTGTTATAACAATGTAATAACAATGTATTTACTTAATGTAAATAAGTTGTCATTTAATAGGAATATGAGAATAACAAAAAAGACAGATAGAACCTTATGATTCTAAGATGACAATACTGTATATAAAATATACAAATCACACTCAAAACTATCATAGATGAATTTACAATGTTGTAACATTGTAATTACAATGGCATAAGAATGTAGTATATACAATGTTATTACAATATAATAACAATGTAATTACAATGGTAAAACAATTTAAGTACAATGTTATAACAATATATGAATTACACTGTTATTACACTGTTACAACAATGTATTTACAATAAAATTACATTGTTGTAATAATGTAATAACAATGCAAATACTTAATGTTAATAAGTTGTCATTTAATAGGAAAATGTGAATTACAAAACTGACTGATAGAACCTTATAATTCTAAGATTACAATACTCTACATAACATATATACAAATCACACACAAAACTATCATAGATGAATTAACAATGTAATAACAATGTAATTACAATGGTATAACAATGTAGTAATTACAATGTTATTGCACTGTTTCAACAATGTATCTACATTGTTATAACAATATATGAATTACACTGTTATTACACTGTTACAACAATGTAATTACAATTGTATAACAATGTATTAATTTCAATGTTATTGCACTGTTTAAACAATGTAATTACAATGTTAAAACAATGTAATTACAATGTTATACCAATGTAGTAATTACAATGCTTTTGCACTGTTATATTAATGCATTTACAATGTTAGAACAATATATGAATTACACTGTTATTACACTGTTACAACAATGTCATTACAATTGTATACCAATGTAGTAATTACAATGCTATTGCACTGTTATAACAATGCATTTACAATGTTAGAACAATATATGAATTACACTTTTATTACACTGTTACAACAACGTCATTACAATGGTATACCAATGTAGTAATTACAATGCTATTGCACTGTTATAACAATGCAGTTACAATTTTAGAACAATATAGGAATTACAAAGTTATTACACTGTTACAACAATGTAAATACAATGTTATTACATTGTTATAGCAATGTAATTACAATGTTAAAACAATGTAGTTACAATTGTACAAAAAATGTAGTAATTACAATATTATTGCACTGTTTTAACAATGCAATTGCAATGTTGGATCGATATAAGAATTACAATGATGCTACACTTTTACAACAATGTAACTGTAAAGTTATTACATTGTCATAGCAATGTAATAACAATGTGTTTACTTAATGTAAATAAGTTGTTATTTAATAGGAATATGTGAATAACAAAAATGACAGATAGAACCTTATAATTCTAAGATGACAATACTGTACATAAAATATACAAATCGCACACAAAACTATCATAGATGAATTTACAATGGTATAACAATGTAATTACAATGGAATAACAATGTAGTAAGTACAATGTTGTTGCACTGTTAAAACAATGTAATTACAATGTTATAAAAATATATGATTTACACTGTTATTACACTGTTACAACAATGTAATAACAATTGTATAACAAAGTATTAATTTCAACGTTATTGCACTGTTATAACAATGTAATTACAATGTTAGAACAATGTAATTACAATGTTATACCAATGTAGTAATTACAATGCTATTGCACTGTTAAATTAATGCATTTACAATGTTAGAACAATATATGAATTACACTTTTATTACACTGTTACAACAACGTCATTACAATGGTATACCAATGTAGTAATTACAATGCTATTGCACTGTTATAACAATGCAGTTACAATTTTAGAACAATATAGGAATTACAAAGTTATTACACTGTTACAACAATGTAAATAAAATGTTTATACATTGTTATAGCAATGTAACAACAATGTAAATACGTTGTTTTAGCAATGTTATAACAATGTAATTACAATTGTACAAAAATGTAGTAACTACAATATTATTGCACTGTTTTAACAATGCAATTTCAATGTTGGATCAATATAAGACTTACAACGCTATTACACTGTTACAACAATGTAATTACAATGGTATAACAATGTAGTAATTACAACGCTAATGCACTGTTATAAAAATGCAATTACAATGTTGGATCAATATAGGAATTACAATGATTTTACACTGTAACAACAATGTATTTACAATGTAATTACTTAATGTTAATAAGTTGTCATTTAATAGGAATATGTGAATAACAAAACTGACTGATAGAACCTTATAATTCTAAGATGACAATACTGTACATAAAATATACAAATCACATACAATACTATCAAAGATGAATTTACGTTATAACAATGTAATTACAGTGGCATAAGAATAGTAATTACAATGTTATCACAATATAATAACAATGTATTTACAATGGAATAACAATGTAGTAATTACAATGTTATTGCACTGTTATAACAATGTATATTTACAATGTTATAACAATGGTACGCCAATGTAGTAATTACAATGCTATTGCACAGTTATAACAATGCAATTACAATGTTAGAACAATATATGAATCACACTGTTATTAAACTGTTACAACAATGTAATTACAATTTTATTACAATGTTATAGCAATGTAATAACAATGTAATTACATTGTTATAACAATGTAATAACAATATCATTAATTAATGTAAATAAGTTGTCATTTAATAGGAATATGTGAATAACAAAAATGACAGATAGAACCTTATAATTCTAAGATGACAATACTGTACATAAAATATACAAATCACATACAATATTTTCATAATTATCATAGTTATTATCATATTATCATATTATCATAGTAATTACAATGCTATTGCACTGTTATAACAATGCATTTACAATGTTAGAACAATATATGAATTACACTTTTAGTACACTGTTACAACAACATCATTACAATGGTATACCAATGTAGTAATTACAATGCTAATGCACTGTTATAACAATGCAGTTACAATTTTAGAACAATATAGGAATTACAAAGTTATTACACTGTTACAACAATGTAAATACAATGTTATTACGCACACAAAACTATCATAGATGAATTTACAATGGTATAACAATGTAATTACAATGGAATAACAATGTAGTAAGTACAATGTTGTTGCACTGTTAAAACAATGTAATTACAATGGTATAACAATATATGAATTACACTGTTATTACACTGTTACAACAATGTAATAACAATTGTATAACAATGTATTAATTTCAACATTATTGCACTGTTATAACAATGTAATTACAATGTTAGAACAATGTAATTACAATGTTATACCAATGTAGTAACTACAATGCTATTGCAATGCTATTATATTAATGCATTTACAATGTTAGAACAATATATGAATTACACTTTTATTACTCTGTTACAACAACGTCATTACAATGGTATACCAATGTAGTAATTACAATGCTATTGCACTGTTATAACAATGCAGTTACAATTTTAGAACAATATAGGAATTACAAAGTTATTACACTGTTACAACAATGTAAATAAAATGTTATTACATTGTTATAGCAATGTAACAACAATGTAAATACGTTGTTTTAGCAATGTTATACAATGTAATTACAATTGTACAAAAATGTAGTAACTACAATATTATTGCACTGTTATAAAAATGCAATTACAATGTTGGATCAATATAGGAATTACAATGATTTTACACTGTTACAACAATGTATTTACAATGTAATTACTTAATGTTAATAAGTTGTCATTTAATAGGAATATGTGAATAACAAAACTGACTGATAGAACCTTATAATTCTAAGATGACAATACTGTACATAAAATATACAAATCACATACAATACTATCAAAGATGAATTTACGTTATAACAATGTAATTACAGTGGCATAAGAATAGTAATTACAATGTTATCACAATATAATAACAATGTATTTACAATGGAATAACAATGTAGTAATTACAATGTTATTGCACTGTTATAACAATGTATATTTACAATGTTATAACAATGGTACGCCAATGTAGTAATTACAATGCTATTGCACAGTTATAACAATGCAATTACAATGTTAGAACAATATATGAATCACACTGTTATTACACTGTTACAACAATGTAATTACAATGTTATTACATTGTTATAGCAATGTAATAACAATGTAATTACGTTGTTATAAAAATGGAATAACAATATCATTAATTAATGTAAATAAGTTGTCATTTAATAGGAATATGTGAATAACAAAAATGACAGATAGAACCTTATAATTCTAAGATGACAATACTGTACATAAAATATACAAATCACATACAATATTATCATAGATGAATTTACAACGTTGTAACAATGTAATTACAGTGGCATAACAATGTAGTAATAACAATGCTTTTGCACTGTTATATTAATGCATTTACAATGTTAGAACAATATATGAATTACACTGTTATTACACTGTTACAACAATGTCATTACAATTGTATACCAATGTAGTAATTACAATGCTATTGCACTGTTATAACAATGCATTTACAATGTTAGAACAATATATGAATTACACTTTTATTACACTGTTACAACAACGTCATTACAATGGTATACCAATGTAGTAATTACAATGCTATTGCACTGTTATAACAATGCAGTTACAATTTTAGAACAATATAGGAATTACAAAGTTATTACACTGTTACAACAATGTAAATACAATGTTATTACATTGTTATAGCAATGTAATTACAATGTTAAAACAATGTAGTTACAATTGTACAAAAAATGTAGTAATTACAATATTATTGCACTGTTTTAACAATGCAATTGCAATGTTGGATCGATATAAGAATTACAATGATGCTACACTTTTACAACAATGTAACTGTAAAGTTATTACATTGTCATAGCAATGTAATAACAATGTGTTTACTTAATGTAAATAAGTTGTTATTTAATAGGAATATGTGAATAACAAAAATGACAGATAGAACCTTATAATTCTAAGATGACAATACTGTACATAAAATATACAAATCGCACACAAAACTATCATAGATGAATTTACAATGGTATAACAATGTAATTACAATGGAATAACAATGTAGTAAGTTCAATGTTGTTGCACTGGTAAAACAATGTAATTACAATGTTATAACAATATATGATTTACACTGTTATTACACTGTTACAACAATGTAATAACAATTGTATAACAAAGTATTAATTTCAACGTTATTGCACTGTTATAACAATGTAATTACAATGTTAGAACAATGTAATTACAATGTTATACCAATGTAGTAATTACAATGCTATTGCACTGTTAAATTAATGCATTTACAATGTTAGAACAATATATGAATTACACTTTTATTACACTGTTACAACAACGTCATTACAATGGTATACCAATGTAGTAATTACAATGCTATTGCACTGTTATAACAATGCAGTTACAATTTTAGAACAATATAGGAATTACAAAGTTATTACACTGTTACAACAATGTAAATAAAATGTTATTACATTGTTATAGCAATGTAACAACAATGTAAATACGTTGTTTTAGCAATGTTATAACAATGTAATTACAATTGTACAAAAATGTAGTAACTACAATATTATTGCACTGTTTTAACAATGCAATTTCAATGTTGGATCAATATAAGACTTACAACGCTATTACACTGTTACAACAATGTAATTACAATGGTATAACAATGTAGTAATTACAACGCTAATGCACTGTTATAAAATGCAATTACAATGTTGGATCAATATAGGAATTACAATGATTTTACACTGTTACAACAATGTATTTACAATGTAATTACTTAATGTTAATAAGTTGTCATTTAATAGGAATATGTGAATAACAAAACTGACTGATAGAACCTTATAATTCTAAGATGACAATACTGTACATAAAATATACAAATCACATACAATACTATCAAAGATGAATTTACGTTATAACAATGTAATTACAGTGGCATAAGAATAGTAATTACAATGTTATCACAATATAATAACAATGTATTTACAATGGAATAACAATGTAGTAATTACAATGTTATTGCACTGTTATAACAATGTATATTTACAATGTTATAACAATGGTACGCCAATGTAGTAATTACAATGCTATTGCACAGTTATAACAATGCAATTACAATGTTAGAACAATATATGAATCACACTGTTATTAAACTGTTACAACAATGTAATTACAATTTTATTACAATGTTATAGCAATGTAATAACAATGTAATTACGTTGTTATAACAATGTAATAACAATATCATTAATTAATGTAAATAAGTTGTCATTTAATAGGAATATGTGAATAACAAAAATGACAGATAGAACCTTATAATTCTAAGATGACAATACTGTACATAAAATATACAAATCACATACAATATTTTCATAATTATCATAGTTATTATCATATTATCATATTATCATAGTAATTACAATGCAATTGCACTGTTATAACAATGCATTTACAATGTTAGAACAATATATGAATTACACTTTTAGTACACTGTTACAACAACGTCATTACAATGGTATACCAATGTAGTAATTACAATGCTAATGCACTGTTATAACAATGCAGTTACAATTTTAGAACAATATAGGAATTACAAAGTTATTACACTGTTACAACAATGTAAATACAATGTTATTACGCACACAAAACTATCATAGATGAATTTACAATGGTATAACAATGTAATTACAATGGAATAACAATGTAGTAAGTACAATGTTGTTGCACTGTTAAAACAATGTAATTACAATGGTATAACAATATATGAATTACACTGTTATTACACTGTTACAACAATGTAATAACAATTGTATAACAATGTATTAATTTCAACATTATTGCACTGTTATAACAATGTAATTACAATGTTAGAACAATGTAATTACAATGTTATACCAATGTAGTAACTACAATGCTATTGCACTGTTATATTAATGCATTTACAATGTTAGAACAATATATGAATTACACTTTTATTACTCTGTTACAACAACGTCATTACAATGGTATACCAATGTAGTAATTACAATGCTATTGCACTGTTATAACAATGCAGTTACAATTTTAGAACAATATAGGAATTACAAAGTTATTACACTGTTACAACAATGTAAATAAAATGTTATTACATTGTTATAGCAATGTAACAACAATGTAAATACGTTGTTTTAGCAATGTTATAACAATGTAATTACAATTGTACAAAAATGTAGTAACTACAATATTATTGCACTGTTATAAAAATGCAATTACAATGTTGGATCAATATAGGAATTACAATGATTTTACACTGTTACAACAATGTATTTACAATGTAATTACTTAATGTTAATAAGTTGTCATTTAATAGGAATATGTGAATAACAAAACTGACTGATAGAACCTTATAATTCTAAGATGACAATACTGTACATAAAATATACAAATCACATACAATACTATCAAAGATGAATTTACGTTATAACAATGTAATTACAGTGGCATAAGAATAGTAATTACAATTTTATCACAATATAATAACAATGTATTTACAATGGAATAACAATGTAGTAATTACAATGTTATTGCACTGTTATAACAATGTATATTTACAATGTTATAACAATGGTACGCCAATGTAGTAATTACAATGCTATTGCACAGTTATAACAATGCAATTACAATGTTAGAACAATATATGAATCACACTGTTATTACACTGTTACAACAATGTAATTACAATGTTATTACATTGTTATAGCAATGTAATAACAATGTAATTACGTTGTTATAAAAATGTAATAACAATATCATTAATTAATGTAAATAAGTTGTCATTTAATAGGAATATGTGAATAACAAAAATGACAGATAGAACCTTATATTCTAAGATGACAATACTGTACATAAAATATACAAATCACATACAATATTATCATAGATGAATTTACAACGTTGTAACAATGTAATTACAGTGGCATAACAATGTAGTAATAACAATGTTATTACAATGCTATAACAATGTAGTTACAATGGAATAACAATGTAGTAGTTACAATGTTACTGCACTGTTATAACAATGCAATTACAATGTTAGAACAATATATGAATTACAATGTTATTACACTGTTACAACAATGTAATTACGTTGTTATAACAATGTATCAACAATGTAATTACCTAATGTAAATAAGTTGTCATTTCATAGGAATATGTGAATAACAAAAATGACAGATAAAACCTTATATTTCTAAGATGACAATACTGTACATAAAATATACAAATCACATACAAAACTATCATAGATGAATTTACAATGTTATAAAAATGTAATTACAGTGGCATAAGAATGTAGTAATTACAATGTTATTACAATATAATAACAATGTATTTACAATGGTATAACAATGTAGTAATTACAATGTTGTTGCACTGTTTCAACAATGTAATTACAATGTTGTAACAATGTAATTACAATGGTTTACCATTGTAGTAATTACAATGCAATTGCACTGTTATAACAATGCAATTACAATGTTAGAACAATATATGAATTACACTGTTATCACACTGTTACAACAATGTAATTACAATGGTATAACAATGTAGTAATTACAATGTTATTGCACTGTTATAACAATGCAATTACAATGTTTGAACAATATTGGAAGTACAATGTTATTACACTGTTACAACAATGTAATTACAATGTTATTACATTGTAATAGTAATGTATCAGCATAGTAATTACAATTTGAAATGCTGATTGTCTCACAGAAAGAACCTTATAGAGCCAAGCTAGAGTTTGTAGATAAAACCTTTTTTGTTTTTAAATAAAAAGTCTTAAAATGTAAACAACTTATTTAAAAAATCACATAATGTAAATAAGTTGTCATTTAATAAGAATATGTGAATAACTCAATTTTGACAAAAATGTCAGATAGAAATTCTAAAGTGACAATACAGTACTGTACATAAAATATACAAAACACATATACAATATTATCATTTAATAGATGTAATTACAATGTTGTAACAATGTTATAACTAGGCCCACACGAAATCTGCACATGTAGAATTCCGCAGATTTCTGCAGATATTTAGCCCATCATTGATTCTATTTATTTACTTGTGTATATGTGTGTAAAGTTATATTTATTCAGTTTTTTTATTAATTTCAGCATAATTATTGACTAATATGAAAATGTTCATATGATTCATTTACAATAGAGTTTGTAAAGTAATATTTTCTGTTGTTTAGTAGATATATGACAGACTTGCTTTGTTTACCAAATAAAGTGGATCTAATTGAATTTGCATTGTTAACATAAATAAAAGTTAAAACGGTATTATTTTTTACTTCATATATTAAGATTTTAGTTATGATACTCCCAAAATCATTCCGCATAAATCCACAGATTTTTAACAAAATTCTTCGCCTAAATAGCAAAAACTGTACGTAGATTCTGTTTGGCCCTACTTATAACAATGTAATTACAATGGTATGACTATGTAGTAATAACAACATTATTACAATGTTATAACAATGTCATTAAAATATTATAACAACGTAGCAATCACAACGTTATTACATTGCTATAACAATGTAATTTCAATGCTATAACAGTACAGTAATTACAATGTTATAACAATTAAGTAATTACAACGTTATTACGTTGCAATGACAATGTAATTACATTGTTACAACGAAGTAGTATTTACAATGTTTTTACATTGCTATAACAATGTAATTACAATGCTTTAACAAATAGCAATTATAATGTCATTACATTGTTATAGCAATGTAAATGCAATGTTATAACAATATAGTAATTACAACGCTAATACAATATTATTAAAATGTTTTAATAATATGTAATTACAATGGGATATCAGTGTAGTAATTGCAATGTTATTACATTGTTATGACAATGTATTTACAATGTTATAACAATATAGTAATTACATCCAAAATAATAGTTTGTAATTGCTTATGTACTGTGTATATTTACATATAAATACACAAATGCAGTACTTGAAATATGCAAAAAAAAACATGTTTATAAATATTCTCTTGGATGTAATTACAATGTAATTGTAATGTAACCGCAGAGTAATTACAATGTAACAAGGCCCTCATGCGTGCATTCGAAATGCTGATTGGCTCACAGAAATAACCTTACAGAGCCAAGCTGGAGTTTGACTTTGTAGATCAAATCTTTTTTGTTTTTTAAATAAAAAGTCTTAAAATGTAAACAACTTATAAAACAAATCATATAATGTAAATAAGTTGACATTTAATAAGAATATGTGAATACTCAATTTTGACAAAAATGTCAGATAGAACCTTATAATTCTAAGGTGACGAACTGCATATCACAATGGCTAGCGATTATGCATAAAAATCATTGTTTAATAAATATATAATTTCTGTATTTCCCAGTACTGGGTTGCGGCTGAAGGGGCATCCGCTGTGCAAATCATATGCCGGAATAATTAGCGGTTCATTCCGCTGTGGCGACCCCTGATAAATAAGATAATAAGCCGAAGGAGAACGAATGAATGAATGAATGAATGAATATTATCTGTATGCATATATTTTATATACAAGTTATGATACCCTCAACATTTCTCACATTATCTCAGTTAATTTGCTATAGTTTAGAAAATTATAATAAAATATGACAAGAACACAAGAATGCAGACTATTTCAGAATAAATTCATCTTGATAGTATGAGATAACTTTGATTAAAAAGTTACAATCCACCATAAATACTTCAGACAAGTACTAATATGATAATGTTTACAGTATCAATAGTATACATTTGTTGTTCACCCTTATTCTCAATGACAGCCTGTAGTCTCCAGTTTCATACAAACCTGAACTTCAGCAATTTCCCAGACTTGCTGCTGCAGCTTTTCCAGCTCTTGTTGGTTTTTAGTTTACAGTATGAAGAACTTTTGGGAATAATATGTCACAGTTTACTTCATATTGCTATCCTTATTTACATAATTTAATACTAGTGTTTTGGTCCCACTTGTAAGGAAGTCTGTATATATGAATTACGATTGTCGACTTTTAAAATAAAACCATAAACATAACCAGTTATACTGTATGTATGCAATTGTATTTATTAAATCTGTGTATTGTGTAATTATTATGTAGTTTTATTTTTTTATATGGATAAAAGTTGAATTACTAATTGTAAATATAATCACGTAAATATATATCCATTAATTTATTTATATGAATAAATTAATCTCTTACTCATCCTCTGCAATACGCTTCCCATTGATCATATTCTTTCCACTTGGTGCATAATCCCACTCTTCCTCTCGAATCCCAATATAGAAGGTTCTTTCCACTCCAGACACCTGTGCTAAAACAGCACAGAAGATGCTCAAGCTTCTCAAAAACTCCAGGAAAGAAATCATAGTCTCCGAAAAAACACAACTGCCCAGCTAGAGCCCTCAAATAATTCTGCTGCAGAGATCTGTGAAGCCCTGCATTATTATATGACAGCAGAGAGATGAAGATGACCAGTCATGAGCCATGATGACAGGCTTTCACACACCCATTAAATTCATGGAAAGCCCTTCCCTGTTGGAAGAGTCCATCTGTAAAAGCTGACAAGCTTACTATAGTAACTATTGTCATTAGCTGATTCAGGCTGATTATAAGTTGTTGAAAACTGATAAACCATTTATCAGAGCAATAAATAACATGGTCGCAGGGGTTTAAAGAAGTTAGAATGGGATTCGGAACATGGTAGATGTTAACAATCAACTTACAACAGCTAATGACCAGCTTAGACCAGCTAGAAAGCAGCTATCATGTACTTAAACACACCTACTGGATTTCTCAGCAGGGCTTAAACATGAAAAGAGTCTGTAACATATATTTGACCTGTCAGAATGATAAATGCCAGATAACTGCTATTCTAGCCCACTAAATATCCATTGATTATTTCCAATAACTGGAGAGGTCATATTTGTTTTTACCATAGATTACAATTGTTTTCCAGTATTATCTACAACAAAATGTTTTTTAATGCTAATTTCCGACCAATCTGATGTTATTGTAGAACAAAAGCTGAATCTGTTTAGATGAAACATGGCACAAAGAATCTGACGGTCTTCTTTTTGATGAATTGTCTCCTGCTGGCTATGAATTGTTCGACCTCCCACAATCTACTGGTAGACTTGGTGGTATCATTATATTGCATAAACGAAGTAAAAAAATATCTGTAAATTAGCTGTTTTTTGTATTTGTGATTATATTTTTTATTTTCCCCCATTAATTATGCTTTTAAATTGTATTATGGGTCATTCATAATTCTTCCAACAACTTTTATCCTCGAAAAGTTCAAAAAAGAGACTTTTATTAACATTTGTAATAGTTAAAAGTGATATATTTAATAGTTTAATAGTTAAAATTGATATAGTGTCTGGGTTGATGTTGTACATTATGGTACAAAAATATTTAAAGCACTTTTTGTTTTCAGTTCGAAAACGAGCCTCCATATTTCCCTGGGTGCTCTGTGCTCTGATATGAGCAGCAAGAAACTATAATATATTTACACAGTGCTCAAATTCATGGATGTAACAGCAAGAAAACAACATTAACATAATACCAAACATGTTGTGAAAAGCAAACTCCCTGTCACTAGACATTTTCTGTTGATTTTGTAAAGTCATTGCATCAGAATTGAAAATGTGTAGTGAAACTATCATGCACCAGTTATTATAAGGGACTATCAGTAGTGAAATTCAGTGACTTGTTCACGTGTATTTGAAGAGCATGACAATAATACATAAATGCTGTTACGAATGTAACAAATATGCTCGTTTGTACTAAACATTTGTGGGATGAGCTATATGTGTTGCAAAATGACATCAATGGATGAATGGAGTTGTTTGCTTTTTAACAAATAATTATGAGCAATCAGAGAAACTCTAAACTCAGTCAGTAGGCTTCTTAAAAATCACAGCCTTTCTAACGTTCCTGATTCAGCTCAAGTTTGTAATGCAACAGAACTGCACTCGCATTACCACTTTTTGCATTAACATTTCTGTATTTCCTGGTGGCTCACTCTCTCCAGTTTTGCCATTTATGACATCCTTTCTCTTTTGAAAATTAAAAGGTGTGACTTTCACCATTTTGTCTTTTCATTTCATGTTTTGATTAAGTTTGTCCTGTTGTTTTGAGTATCATAAATGTCTCCCTGTACACTGGTGTTGTACCAACAGCACTTCAAATTGCTGCTGTCACCCCTATACCAAAAACTCACAACATGGAGTGCAATAACCAGAATAATTTCCACCCCACCTCAATTCTCCCATTTCTTGACAGAATTCTTGAACAAACAGTGGCTTTTCTGCTTTCTCATCTTTTTTTCTTCTGATCTTTTTGAGCCACTGTAATCTAGATTCTATAAAAAAGTTCACTGAAACAGCATTATTAAGGTCAGCTAGTTAAAATTTGTTCATTTTAGTTACTGATCCCTCTCAATATTAGTGCAGCTTTTGACACTGCATAGTATTTTGATCGCAGGCTTAGAGTCTGTTTTTGGAGTTGTAGGTTCTGCATTGAAATGGTTTCAGAGAGTCCTACCTTTCTGGTCGCAAGCAGTTTGTTGTGATGGATGACTTCACTCTGGTGTTCACCGATCAGTATTTGGCCTTCTACTTTTTAGTATTTTTCCTTTCCCACTTGGCCAGCTTAATTTTCACTTTCATGCTGATACTCAGATTTCAAAAACAGACATTAATGTGTCTTCTCTCTCCTAATGTCTTACTGAAATTTTAAAAATTGGACGTTTGAAAATGTTTAAACAGTGACAAGACTGAAGTGATGTTTATTGGTTTACAGAATTAGATGTGAAAATGAAATCCCTCAATCATAAGTGTGGTTGTTTCTGCTTAACTGTTTCAGTTGGTCAAGCTTGCAGAATCACTCACCGTTTTTAAATTATCACCTAAAACATACTTTTTTAAAGTTGTTGTGTGTAAGTTGAGATATTAATTTGCCTTTTATTATCTTGACTTGGTTTTCTCTCTTTTTTTTAAATATGTCATTCATTCATTCATTCATTCATTTTCTTTCTCCCTTTATTAATCAGGGATCGCCACAGCAGAATTAACCACCAACTTATCCAGCATATGTTTTACGCAGCGGATGCCTTTCTAGCTACAACCCATCACTGGGAAACACCCATACACTCTTGCACAGACATACACTACAGACAATTTAGCTTACTCAATTCACATAGCACATGTATTTGGACTGTGGGGGAAACCGGAAACCCACGCAAACACAGGGAGAACATGCAAAATCCACACAAAAATGCCAACTGACCCAGCTTGAACCAGCAACCATCTTACTGTGAGGTGACAGCGCTACCCACTGTGCCACTGCACCACCCAAGTTAGTAATATATAGTATTAGTATTAGTTAATATTCTAGTTATTTTTAAATATCATTTTATAAAAAAGGAAATTGCCCATGGTAACTATATTTACCTTGGGCCACTAGCCTCAATCAAGTTTGGGAAACCCTGCTTTAAAATAAAAACATGCAGACAAGAAGTTGTTCGGGTCGGCGCCTCTCCTCTAGGTGGCAGCAACGAGTATTGGCTGCTGTTTAGCAAATCTAAACATACAAAGAAGTACTAAAGCGTTTCCGTCAAAGGCAAAATGGTGGACTTGTTATCATCTCTGGCGCTCTGCAAAATTATAAAAACCAGTCTGCATATACTCTCCTAGACGCTTCATTACCATGTTTAAAAAAGCTAAGAGGTGCAATTTCAGGCGGCGGAATGACTCGGAAGATGAGGAGAAAGAGGAGCAGCAGCAATCCGGTGGGCCCGGGGCTGAAGAGTCCGCGAGCCCGAGTCAGTCCAGCAGCGGCCCCGCTCCCGGAGTAAACGTGCTGAACAACCACGGAAACGGATTTCAGCCAGGTGCAGTCAAGGCCGTTAAAGAGAAGAAAAAGAAGAAGGAGATCCGAGATGAGCCGAAAGCAAGTCTGCTGAGCTTCCAGGATGATGAAGGTGCGCATTTACTGCACCACGAAACAGGCATTATTATACATAAAACGATGATTCATGAGTTATTAGTGTAGATGTAGTTTAGTTATCATCTCATTCATTGCAGTGTTGTTAGGTTGTGTTCGAATCTAACGTTAACCGAAAAACCCTAACTGACGTACTTGGCGTATTACGTTAAGCTAGATTTAGTCAATTAGGACTCCGCTTGTAATTTGAATATTCACAGCGAACGCTCAAAGTTGCAGTGAAAATTGACGAGGCAAGACAATTATTAAATATTAAACATTATGGAAGTATCTGTAATGGATATAATTTTCTAAGTTGCTCTCTAGTTGAATATTAATTGGCTAACGTTAGATGTTGTTCTTGTGTTTTGTAAGGAAGCTTGTTTCTCACACTGATTAAAAAAGATAAGTGTTGCCCATTTTTATCTAACTCTTCTGACTATATTTTTATCTTAGAATTTTGAGGAATAGTCTCTCAAATGTGTTTTATAGATTGCAAATTGTGAAATATAAACTTGCAATTTAGACCTTTTATTCTCAGTATTGCAGGGCATCCTCACGAAAGCTAACTGAACATGCCACCCACCTCAGAACTGGACTTCATGCAATAGCAATTAATATAGGTTTTTAATGTCAAAGTTCTGAGGGAAGAAGTCGGAAATATGAGTAGAAACGTAAGAATTGTGGGTTTATATTAGGGCTGCACTATATTGGAAAAATCTGATATTGCGATATTCTATTTTTCTGTGATACATATAGTGGTATGAATGGTTTCAGAAGATGGTTTTAATAGCTCTATTTGACGTTTGTCTGGGGAGTCTAGTAGTCTAACAGTATTTGTGTAATTGAATAAGAAATTTGAATAATCAAAATGCAAAAAAAAAAAAGGTTTTCTTTTTGTCTCGAAAAAAATATTGTTTAGTTCTTCTACCGTCAGAAGAAATAAGTGAAAAATAAGAGTTTTTTTTTTTTTGCTTGTTTGAAGGAAATTATCTGCTAGTGGGGTGAGTGAATTAATCTTGTTTTCCCTATAAAATGTAAATATTCGGGCTAAAAACAAGACAAAAATTGTAAGTAAGAAATGTTTTATGCGTCATATATATATAAGTCATATATATTCTATATAAATACAGTGATCTTTGCGATGTGATTGTGTGGATGAGCACATTGCGATATCTATGCTGAAATGATATATTGTGCAGCCTTAGTTTATATGTACCAAATTGAATTACTCGTATAATTCAGATTTTGTTCTTGTGATTACAAGCAAGATTTTTGAGATTCTGTAATCATAGCTAGATTTTGTATCACACAATTGAAAAGAAAAAAATATGTATACAATTTGTGGGATTTAAGCTTTCAGAAACATTCTCTTGTAGTGCATCATCATAGCCTAGTGATGCCTAAATTATGAGTTGATTTATTTTTTCAAGTCAGGACCAAATAGTTCAGAAATCGAGCTTCATTAATCACTTTATTTTCACTGTGCATCTGTCTCTATTAGATGAAGCAGAAGTGTTCCGTGTGAAGAAGTCCTACCACAGCAAGAAGATCGTCAAGCAGCTCAAGAAAGAATACAAGGAGGATTTGGAGAAGAACGTACCGGAGCAAAGCACACGCCTTGGTACCAAACATATTTTGTTTTTCATTCTTTCATGCATTTTGATAGATCAAGAAACTGGTCTTAATCTTGAGGAAAACCTCAAAATATAAACTGTATATATTCAGCCCCATTTTGTTCCAACAATTTGGTTAGACTCTGAAACACAAATATAATTCCAGAGACTGCTTTATTACACTATGTAGACTATAGTTTGTATCAATTTTTATGTTAAATATTAAAATTTTTTAGATTCTTTTATTAAATTACTTAATTATTTAGGGTTAATTCTTTTTAATGTTTTTCCACCGAACAATTCCTCTGATCTAGCTAATAAAACACAAAAGTCTGTATTATCACTTACTATCTTGTTTGGTCCAGGTGGTCACAATCTCACTATTAAAGAGGAGCCCTTAGAGGGCAGCAGAGCCAGCAGTGAACAAGGAGAAGAAGAAATGGAGGTGGACAGCAATGAGGATCAGGAGGAGGAGGGTGATCAGAAGTCTGCAGGTGGAGCATTTAAAGAAAATCTGTCGGCCCTCAGCTTACTCAGACCAGGTGAGAGTTCCCATCAGAAACTGTAGCACAAATCACAAGACCAATGTGAATATGATGAGGCTATTTGGGCTTTTTAAGAGAAAGAGATACAGGCTAAAACCATTTTTTGCACACCTATTAATTTTGAGTTTTTGTCTTGTCATTAAGTGTTTTTTTTTTATTTTAAAGGTGTTTTTTATATATGGATTGAGCCATTATCTTCACTTCAGCAGAATGTACAACCCCAAATCAGAAAAAGTTGGTACAGTATGGAAAACGCAAATTAAAAAGTAGTGATTTCCAAATTTACTTTGACTTGTATTTCAGCAATACAACACACATTATTTAATGTGTTCCTTGTGATTTTTATTGTTTTATTTTCAAAATAAACATGTAATCCAATTTTGGTTCTTGGAACACATTTAAAAAAAAAGTTGGAACACTTAAGCATTTATCATTTTGTAATTCCTTTTTTCAACATTCTCTATTGGAGACAGGTCGGGAATGCAGACAGGCCAGTCAAGTTCTTCTATTTGGAATTCACTATTTTGGAAATCACTACCCTTTTTTTTTTTATTTACATTTTCCATACTGTCTACAACTTTTTCTGATTTGGGATTGTGCATACACCACACTTTACAGTTTTATTCATATAATCTGAATGCTTTTACAAAGTAAAATGTTTATGTTTCTCATTTTACATCTTTGTATTTTAACAAAATTTTTGAAAAACATTTAATTTTGTTTAGTTTCTTTCTAATTATAATTAAATTAAGTTTATAAGATATCTGTGTTTACACTACCTTTCCACAGGTGAGATCCTGATGCGGCCTTTATTCAGCTGCACGTAACGTCGTCAGATGGCTCGAGAGCCGTCGTGGAGGACAACTCCACTGGTCGAGCATGACACGACAAACAAACGTCTCGTTCACGACGATGAAAATGGAGACATGGATGATGATGAAGATGAAAGAGAATCGTCTTCAGTGGAGTCAACACGAAGAGTCAGAGGCAGAAATAGCAGAGGAGATGGTCAGTGTTTGATGTGTGTGCGCAGTCTCGAAACTCGTAATCTAAAATCCTTATATAGAGTTCTAGAAGTCCCCATTCACCCTCTTTAGAGCGACTGTCTAATTAATGTCACATTATTTTAAATGAGTCATTTCAAACTATTAATAGGAATTGTGCAAAGAAACTTAAATCTGGAAAAGACATGTATGGAACCAGGGTCTGACCTTTGTGCTCATTTTGACTGTGTTGTGTTTTAGGTATTGAAGGCAGTGATGATGAAGCTCTAGATAATGGACAGGATGAGGAAGTGAGCCGTTGGGAGCAGGAGCAGATCAGGAAGGGCATTAGCATCCCACAGGTATGCTAAAAACCAGTGTCTGTCTACCTGTTTAAATATAGATAATATAGACATATTTATTTATTGATAATGATTACATATTTTATTTGTATGATTTTTATTTTTGTTGTTGATTGATTGATTTAAAGAACAGTGTTTAATGATTTTACTGATCATATCCATTTAGGTCCAAACCCAGCCTGAAGATACAAGCATGTATTACCAGGGCAGTTATGATGCTCAGCCGTATGGTGCATCCTATGCCATGCCATTTAACTACACCACTGCCACAGCAGGACTTGACAGTAGCAAACCGCTGAAAGCAGAGCCGTCAGTTCCCTATCCCATTCCCTCTTGTGAACTGACCCCTATAACCACAGATCTGGTAAAGAAACGTCTCCAAGACAGGTACGGTCTGAACTGCCTTCTCATCGGTGGTCACTGTAACCCCCCCTCAAAATCCCCAGTTCCTAGTTGGCATTTCCTAGGATTTTACCAACGTGTATCAACACTTATTATTATAATTCCCATTTTAATTCCTTTAATTTGATGCACGTGCCGGGATGATAGCTTGCCTTTTGAATTATAAAAACAATATAATTTAAGGATGCTCACAAGATGCAAATTTCCTTGCATGTGGATCCTAGTTAATTTTTGCATATTTCAGACCATGTGTTGTTGCTCCGTGTACAGCAGAGGTGTAACATTTACCAATAAATACTAATTGGCTGGCCTATTGAATAGTAGACTAAATTTTCGTTGATTAGAAGAGGCTTGGTCAACCAAATATTGAATAGTTGTTTGGTTGCAGATGAAATTTGAAAGCTGTTTCATATTAAAGTAGTAGGGTATTATTGAACGGTAGGTACTACAAATAATGTTTTGTGAAATTCTCAACAGAAAGCAGCACAGACTCAAAAGATTGATTTTTAGATTTAAGAATTTAGGTCAGTATTGATGGAAAATTAGGAAGCGGTGTTGTTAATCAAGCATTAATGTGTATCTATTGTAGTCTATGCATGAAATTGACACCAGTACGGTCAAAAAGGTAATTGAATTAAATGTTATTTCTTCAGTTAACGATTTTTGACATCTGAAATGGCCCAAAAACAACATGTTCCATTGCTTTTAGACAAAACGGTCAGGACATGTGCAACCCTAGTGATGCCTCATCACTAATAATAAATCTCTCTCTGACTCCCCTGTGCACCAGGCTGAGCTTCATGCGTCAGGGGCACAATACTAATGCCCGGCGCTATCAGCAGATCCAGGAGGATCTGGAGGCCTCCAAAAAGGCCATCCAGGTCCTGGAGGGCTCCTCTGTAGAGGCCGCAGACAAATATAGATTCTTGCAAGAAATGCGAGGGTATGTTGGAGACTTGCTTGAGTGTTTGAGTGAAAAGGTAAGAATGAATGCATTTGCTTTTACGTTGCTGCTGTTTGTTGTTTTTCTGTTAGTTTCTTATTTTTTTCCACTGCATTTGTTATTAATTTATTTGTATGTATTTGAAGGATGTTGCTTTAGTCAGCATTTTGCACTTAATAAGAATTTTCACAATGAATTTTATCTGAAATGATCAGAAAAGTAAACGAGAGCATTCACATTATATATACACACACTAAAAAAAAAATCTTGTGTTTGATGTTTATTAATTAACCTAGCAGTCCAGCGGCTCATGTTTTCATCAGTTCATGGATTATGGTGTAATCCACCATCTTTTTTCCCCAGCTGATGCAGAAAGAGATGGACTTTCTGTATTTGTCTCATTTCTTTCAGCTATAAAGAGGCCCAATATGCACAAATCTTGGTGTCTTTGTTGGGGCATGGAGAAGATTACTAAAAGTGTTTTTAGATTTAAATGGTTTATCTTATACATTTTCACATTATTAATCATACTATGTATTATTTATAAGTTCACATTCATACTTTTTTGTGTGAGGCTTCCAATATATTAGCCACTAACTAAATAGTTACAGTGTTGTTGTAAAGTAATAAAAGGCAGAAATGGTAAAATTATCACACTAGTGGATTGTGCTGCCCTTTAAAAAGCTAAAATGGTCTGCAGTATTGACACAAGTTGTCTTATTAATTAGTATTTATTATTATTATTTAAGGTACCAATTAAGCAATATTTGCTGATGTGCTAGTACTTTGGTTGGATTAGGCATATCATGTATCAATAAATTGTTAAAATCACTAGAAGATGCCATCAAATCTCTGATTATCTAAATCATTCAAACGATTCATTCAAAACCGTTGATTCATTTTGAAGAAAATCAAAGGATTGTTTTTGAATGGAGGAGTCATTGCCTCAAATTTGTTCCAAAATAGATTATACATTTACTGATAATACATTTGAATTTGTCAACATCTAGTCTAAAATGTAAACCGCTTGATGTTCACTTTTTACAATGTAAATGGCACTCTCTTTCACTTTAAAAATTATTTATTTATTCGTTTTTTATGTAACTTTCATATCTTACAAATAAAAAAATATCTGCCTATACAGGGATATTTTTATTACTTGAATTGTAGGGTAATTGTAGATATTGCACAAAGCTCTTTGCATTAAGCTATGAATTGAATGCATAATAGCTTGTCTCAAAGATATGGAAATATCATTATGCATTAATATGTGGTATGTGCCAAAAAACTATTGAGTTAAGCACTTTGTTGGCTTTAAAAGTCTCATTAAGTTTGTCCTGCTTTCATACACTGCTTCAGTTAAAGTTTATAAGATTCTCCTGGCTTACAACTCTTAAACATATGCTTTTTTATACAGCCACTAAAGTCCACTGAAAAGTAAATAGAATCAGCTGCACTTCTACATATTTTATTTATAACTACTTTGGAATATAATTTCAGTTGTATTTTTGAGCAGAAGTCTTTCTCAGTACTCTCCAACTACTCTAACAGTCTTTTTTGGGGTGATTATAATAGGGTAAACCTCAAAAGCTTCACACAAATGGAAACCAACTTGAATCCAGATTTATAGGGCTTCCTGTCAAAAGCTAATCATGGCTGAATTTGGTCTGATTTGGCTTTGTCTCCTCCATGCCACAGCATAACACACTGAGCCCCTCGTCTCGGTCTCCGGCCCCTTGTGTTTGGTTCAGCTGTCACAAAAAGCATCGTATCTTTCAGGTGCCTGTCATTCTGGAGCTAGAGGCCGCCATGCACCAGTTACTTCGGCAGCGGGCGTCCCGTCTCGTCCAGAGAAGACAGGATGATATTAAAGATGAATCGTCGGAGTTTTCCAGCCTTTCAAGTCAGTCCATCTTGAAGGTTTTTACTTTTTATTTGAATGGCCTCATAGTTTTTGTTTTTGTTTTCTTCCTTTTGTTTTGTTACACAGTTATGATTATTTGTAGATGAGAATAATACACAGAGATAGTCCTGTGTGTGTTTGTTTGTGTGTATGTGTGATTGACAAATGAAAGTGTGTGGCTTTTGGATGGTGAAAGCTTACTGCCTTCTTGTTGATCAGTGTTTGCACTGAAACATTGCTAAGATGCTGAGCAGGTAAGTTATTTGGAGGAGAGTTTCCATCTCACCTCTGTAAAATTGAGCAGTTTTGATGGTGTCAAAAGTTCAAAAATGGATTCTGGTGACAACAGAAAACAAGTGTAAAAACCTTAAACACTGTGCATGAAATTGCATTTCCTAAGTTTTAACTGAAATGTGTGTACTAATGCATAAACCTTTAGTATGATGTATTGAGTAGGTCAATAAATATCACAGTGTGATGTCAGTGTTGTAACTGGGCTGGTGAATTTAGCTCTACTGAAGGTTAATATCAGTTCTTTCCTTTTCAGGTAAGGCTGTTATGGCCCCTAACCTGGACTCATTTGGCCGAGATCGCACTGCCTATCTGGAGCTCGCCAAGCAGAGGAGGATAGCTGAAAGAGAAGCCAGACGGTAATTACAGTTTTAAAAAGAATTAAATAAAGTAGTTTTAAAAATGTGTTAAATTTAATAGTATTTACTTATTAGTTAATATTCTAATCTTTTTAGTCAAACAATGAACAACACTGACATTGACATTAACAAAGATGAATAAATACTGTAGCGTATTGTTCAGTCTTTGTTCATTTTAAAAAATACTTTAGCTAGCTTTAAATACAGACTTATTGTTAGGGTTGGGTACCGGCACCTTTGTACCCGGTATGCACCGGACCGAATTGGCATATGAATTTCGGTGCCACTGGTGCTGTGACAAGGACATAAGTAGCATCAATGGGTATATCAAAGGCACATATAGATACGCTTTGTATCACACCACCTCTAAACATTTAATTCTAAAAAACTTTGAAGGATGCGAACACCGTCGGCGATGTTAGGTGTTTCTTGTTGCTTAGATATACTGTAGAAGACAATGTCTACAATATGGTGCATCCGGTGAGCAACTCCCTTCAGATTCATCAAACGCTTATTCGCGTTCATCAATTAGCTTAAACTAATCATTCTAAAGTATGGCTATATTTTACAAGCAAGTATTCTGAAACCCAACATGCAGCAAATGCTTTACAAAGTTGTGTGTAAGTGGGAAACGTCAAACTTTATGAAACGTTTGAGGGCACATGAAATCAGCTTAAAGGCAGAGGAATGCACTGACTTTGACAGCTTGCAACATCGTCTGGCACTTTCAGTGACTACATTTACATGGACACCAATACTCTGATTTACCTTGATTTTTACCTTAAAGAACCACAGACACTCATGTCATGAAATGCAAAGGTTTTTTCTTTCCATTCGGTGTGCAGTATTACATTAAATCAAAACAACACTCTTCCAACAGTCTTTACTTCATATTCTCATTCAGTCAGTTTGTCACAGAAATGTACCTGAATGAAAGTGAAACTGCCGACTTGTAGTTAAAGTCGAAAAATGAAAATTATATGAAACTCCAGAGGAAACATGGATAGCGTGGTGACTCATTGATGGTAATCGATCAACGTACTATACCATGTATAACAGAATCATAAAAGGAACATTCAAAAAGCAATTCATATAAACATCTTAATCTGATTATTGTCTTATTCAGATAAGGCAAATCATTAGATTACTGATGTCCATGTAACGTAGTCCACAAGCCCCAACCCTAGAAAAAGGAGTGTCACTGATTTTAATGACAGTCTTTCCACAGGTTAGTAGTAAGCTAATGTAATGTTAATCGCATAATGCAAATAATAAATTCATGCTAACAAACAAATAATCAAAAGAGATTTATTAAAACAATTAAAATGTATAAAATATGAATTGATGTATACGTTAAACTTATTATAAATATAAAATTATATTGTTTAATTATAATGACTAAAATATATATTTTTTGTCAAATAATTTTGTGGCTCAAAAGTATCTGTTCAGGCACCATTTTGGCACCGGTACTGTTTTAAAAGTATTGATTTAGCACGGTATCGAATTATCCCAAACGATATCCAACCCTATTTATTGTATTTATTTTCTAAACTTGGTAATAACTTCCCCCTTTTATTTGTTATTTTTTAAATTTTCACAGCAAGGGACAGTGTACATTAATCAACATTCTACAAGAGCGTTAATGTATCCAAATTAGCCCAAAGACTTTTCATTGGTGGTCAATTTGCCAGATGTTAAAGGCATATATCAATAAATGCAAATTCAAACTATAAAGAACACTCAAATTAACAAACAACTAAAATTATTATATCTTCTGTCATCATTTTTCTTAGTTTATTAGTTATTATTATTTAATTATTATTTTTACAATGTGTTTGCTGTTACCAAAAATAAGTTCCAAAAAAACAATTAAGTTCATCGAAGAGGAAAAAAAAATTCATCTAAATCATCTAAAGTCTGTATCTACTTTTATTTGGCAGAGTTTGTGTGATGTATTTCAGTTTGTAAAAGTTGTGTTGATGCTTCCACATAGAACTCGTCGCAGACAAGCTCGTGAGCAGAACGACAAGAGAGCAGAGCACAAGGAAGGACTGTCTAGTGATGATGAAGAGACGTCCACTGACATCACCAGCTTCGACTCAGAGAGAGGTGACCAACCAAACACACACCAATCCAAGATCAGCTCCCCTGAATACCATCAGCTTGTTATTAATGAACTTTTTGTCTACTGGATTTGCAGAGCGCATCTTAAAAGAGTCAAAGAAGGTGTTTGAGGATGTGGTGGAGGATTTCCATTCTCTGGACAATATCAAATCTCACTTTGAGACCTGGAGAAAGCTGTATTACAGCTGCTACAGAGACGCCTACATTGGATTGTGTCTGCCCAAACTCTTCAACCCTCTTATTCGGCTGCAGCTCATCTCGTGGTCTCCACTGGAGGTAAGCAAATCATTTTTTGGTACCACTTTATTTTGATGGTCCATTTAAGTATTAGTAGACTGCTTAATATCTGTTGATACTGCTCCTTCAACAGACTATAAGAAACTTTGCAAGTACATGTCAATACTAACTCTAACCCTAAGCCCAACCCTAACCCAAACCTAACAGTCTACTTATAATCTAATGAGAATTAGTTGTCATGTAGATGCAATGTAACTTAAATTCAATAAACGTACCGTCAAAATAAAGTATGACCCATTTTTTTATTTGCTTTGTGTCACATTTTGATCTATGCCTGGTGTGAAGTAGGGCTGGGCGGTATATCGGGTTCTGGGGATATATCGATACGATTCCCCAACGTGATGTGGTATTATCCAATATCTTTCATATCGATAAGGTTTGAGGCCACACGTGCGCTTTCAGACTACTCCAAGGTAACACGCGAGCTCCACTTGTACAAACGTGCGCATGCGCAAATGAACGATTCACTCTGATTCTACAAAGATTGTTCAAAATGAACGAATCGTTCAAGAATGACTTATCACTGATGCGACATTGGGGAACATGCAGTGCCGGTGTTGTATCGAAATCTGACTCCCCGGATAAATCTGACTACCCCTCACATGCACGCACGTCACACAGCGCCTGCAGCTATCACAGTGGTTTATCAGAAACCTTTTATCGATCATTTCTTCTGCAATTGACAGCAAGAATGAACGTAGAAACCTTGTCAAATTGACAAGCAGCACTGAATTGGTTCAAAAATTAAAAACTCCAAAATACGATGAATTTATACCGCACTCCGAAAGTGAAACCACCTGATATTCACTGATTATAAGTTCGGTATTTAATACACGACAGTCTCTTCCTTACATTTACGTTATAACACATTTAGCTCTGCGTTCTGGTCTGTTATGACTGTTTACATTTATATGCTTAACCAGCATTTCATCACAGTGCTCTGAAACAATTTCATTACTTCTCATATCTATAGTTTCAGTTCAATTATCTTCATTTCTGTAGCGCTTTTACAATGTAGATTGTGTCAAAGCAGCTTCACATAGAAAATTATATCTATAGTCTATTCGTTTTATCTCCTTTAATATTTAGTAAAACGAGTTTAGTCAAACAAAAGAAAAGTGTAGGATTTTTTACATGGAGTGAAAGACTTCTCTTTAGATATCTTCGATATGTGCACTGTTTAATAATTGTGCACAATACATGTAAATGTGTAACTAAAAACATATACAACTGATTTAATTGCTGTTTATAAATCCTACAATTGTGGTATACAGGATTACTTCTAACAACACTGTAATTGTGACAAATAGTATGCGTTTCATATTTACATTCAACGTGGCTCTTTTCATATCCTACAATACTTTGTGTTGTGTTACTATTTAAGTGTGTTCCTTTTTTGCTCTGATAATGTAGCAGTGTATAATGTTTTCTTTGGTTCTGTTTACTTTGTTATTTGCACAACAGCACATTAGTGCTGAGCCATGCGTCACTGATAAGATGTACATGACAGCTGCTGCTTTGCTTAATCACATTTGTGTTTAGTTGCCATGAGGGCAGTTATTATTATTTTATTTATTTAACAAATTTTTATAAATGTCATTTGTGTGTGTCTATGCAGGTGGAGTGTTCCAACTTTGAGTACATGCTATGGTTTGAGTCTCTGCTTTTCTATGGCTGTGGGGAGCAAAGTGCTCTAAAGAAAGAGGAAGACGTGGATAACAACCTGCTTCCTGCTATTGTAGAAAGAGTGCTGCTTCCTAAACTAGCAGGTTAGCCTATTAATCTTCCTTCATTTGTATGGTTCTGTTCATGCTTTTAAACTCAGAACAGCATCTCAACTGCTCTTTTTAAAGCATGTTTTGTGTCTCCTCAGTGCTGACGGATCAGATCTGGGATCCACTGTCCAGCAGCCAGACGTCCAGACTGGTGGCATTCATGAAGAGACTGGTGAAAGACTATCCCACTGTCCTGCACGGCGAAAACCGCAACACACAAGTCAGTGAACGGATGAGACTGCAGTTCTTTAAATACTTAATTAAATCTAATCCTATTGACCTTATTCTTCAATGCAGATGTGTGCTCATTTTTGCGATTGTTTTAGAACTTCCGATTCAGTTGCCTATGGGAGAAATTTCCAGGAATAATGAACAGCAGAAATCAGTCAAACTATTTGCCCTACAAACCAGTGTGTTTATGACTATACATAAAAAGAAGAAGAATATAATAAGAAAATATCAGTTTGCAACATGAAGCTGCGTAACAAGCTGTTTTTAATGGCTAAAAATCAATGCAAGTTAATGAGGCTGGAAGTGTTAAGCCAAAAAGATTCCAATGAAGAATAAGGTCAATAGCATACTATAGAATTTAATTATATTTTTACATGCCTTCTGTCATCTGATTGGTTGTTATTCTAAAAAATATCTCCTACCTGGTTCATGTGGCTTTATTTACTGTTAATCATTCATAAATATTACATTAATGTTTATGGTGCTTGTAATATTTTATAATGATTTGTTGTACTCAAGTTTCCCAGAGATGGGTTGCGGCTGGAAGGGCATCTGCTGCGTAAAACATATGCTGGATAAGTTGGCGGTTCATTCCGCTGTGGCGACCCCAGATTAATAAAAGGACTAGGCCGAAAAGAAAATGAATGAATGAATGAATGTTGTACTCAAGCAATTTAGGCTCACTTGATTATTCATTCATTATATGATGTTAAAATGTCAGTACAAATATGAGATGTTTGGCTTTTGATAAACATTTGTTTGTTCATCTCCTGATGTTTTACATTGCATTATGTTTTGCTCCCTGCAATAAAAACTCCAGAGCTTTTATCGTAATGTTAAATATTTAAATAAGATTAATTCCAATTTACTAATTTACACTGGATTTTGTCATATTGACATCTAACGGTGGCATCAAAAAGCACGACAAAATCAATTGCAGGACAGTCATTTTAACATCAGTGTAGTCAATTGACATTAAATTGATTTGACATGATTTTCGATGTTGTAACACAGTAAATAGTGATTAAAGTGTGTATTTGTGAAATAATAATGCATTTCGCTTTAATCACTACAGCTAGATTTATGTTTTTGAAATTGAAAAGCCAAATATTCTATTCACTTTTAAAATGTAAATACATTCAGATACCTGTATTACTGTAAACTTTTACAAAATGAGAAATAAAAATTGTCATGTAATCAACAGCATAGAACATGCTCCGTCACGCTTCCCTTAACTTTGATACAAAAATGTCAAAACCAAGACAAATAAACATGAGTCTGCTGGTGAGGTGTATCTGCTGGCACACTCAGCTGTTAGGTGACGACTGATATCTATATGCATTTGATTTCAGTTATTTGCTAAAATGTTACAACAAAAATCTAATTTATTTATGTGTACTCATTTTTGCTTCATAACCTTAATTTATTTCATCAGAATAGTTCCAATTATGTTTTTTGTACTCTAGTAATCTAATGTAAAAAAAGAAACCAGATTTGAACAAATATCCTTTGTATAATAAAGAGTGTTAATTTAAAAGGGAATTGAATGTGTATCTTAATGACTTGTTTGTTTTCAGGAGCTGCTGAGGACAGTAATCATGCGAATTCGACGGACTCTTGATGATGACATTTTCCTGCCTCTGTTTCCAAAAAAGTGAGTGTGAACGCCTAATCATCTCTTCTGCATCACTGTTTTGTTTATATTCTAGTTTCCAGTTTTGAGCCCACGTGTTTTGTAAACCAGCATGTGACACTTTGTTTTCTTTGCCAGCAGTGTTATGGAGAACAAAAACTCTGGTGCTTACCTTTTCTCCCAGAGGCAGTTTTGGTCTTGTGTGAAGGTAAGACTTTCTGTTATCGTCTGAATCACTTTATTCATTTTCATTTTAAGAACAAATGAAATCAAAACTAACATATTGATTTTTGTTAGCTTGCTTTGCTAGTTTTGTGGTGAACAGTTCATCTGTGCATGTCATTAAAGGGGAAAAAAAGTTTGCTTGTTATGTAATTCAAATCTGCACTTCCTGTATTTTTGCTGTTAAATTCTCAGATTATATCTGTCTGGGGTATTGGGCGTGGCTAACATACTTAACCACGCCCCTCTACCTGTCAGTGCTATGACAACAAACAGAAATGGCGAGGAGGAGGTGTCTGTTAGATTGTACCAACTCTTTTCCTGATCTTTCTGAATTAAATACCTACTTTTACAACATCCAATCAGTTTCCAGTAGAAAAAACAAGTCACACCCACTGTTTCTCTAGTAACTGAGGCACAATACGGAAAAAAATAGGGTCGGAACTTCAGTTTCATGCGGACTTTAATCTTTTACAATGTAATGATTTTTTTATGTGGATTCTCTGTTTTTGTGTTTAGTTTCTTGGGAATATCTTAATGTGGGATGGGATCCTGTCTCTGCCTGCGCTGAAAGATCTGGCCATTGACAGCACACTGAACCGCTACATTCTCTCAGCTCTGCAGACCACTGATGCCAGCGAGGAGCATGTAGAGAAATGCCGGCGGGTAGGAAACTTCTATGAGCTTGTACATATTAAACCAGTTCTGTTGTTTTTAATTCTGCCATGGGATATTAAAAATATAATGGATTCAACTTTTATCTTAAGGCTAATTTATACTTCTACGTCGAGTGATTGCCGTGACCCACGATGCGTGCCTTACGCATCATCCATTAATTTTTCTGCATGCTGTTTGTGTTGCTCTGCAATAGCACTTCCGAAACGTTAGCTGGCAGTAGGTTTTAATGTTCCTCTGTGTTGAGTTTCTTTGTGGGTGTTTTCCTAAATGCTACCTTAATGTACAAGTAGCTCAAACTCACTCATTCAGAGGCATGAACCGGCAGACGTGCAACAACTTAAATCAAAACGTAAAAGAAAAACAAAAGTTTCCATCTGGAGCTCCTTCACAGGCCTCAGCGCTTGTAAACACTCGCTCCATTGGGCTCGTGGCTCTCAGCACCACCCACATTCATCACAGCATAGCAAGCCAACCAATCACAGAGCTTGCGTTGCGACGTGTAGTTACATTTTTGAGAAGTTTTTCCACAATTCTTTATTTTTTTTTTTTTAGTTTTTGTCACAAATTTCTGTCTACTCACATTTCTGAGTTGTTTATTTCTTCCCCAAATCTGATGTTACTCTCTAGGGCTAGGATGAAAACTTGATGCATTGTGATTAGAGAAATGATTCTGCTTTGATATTCATAACATATTGTGATTCTCTCTTGAATCGATTCTGAGCTTAGCTTTTACCAACAGATAAACAGATTGCTTCCATTTCCTAACACATACAGCTTGAACCTAAAATAATCCTTAATAAAATTAGGAAAATTTTAAGTTAATTAAAGGATTGTTTATAGTGAGTTGTGTTTACATTATTCAATTCAATTCATCTTTATTTCTATAGCACTTTTACAGTGTAGACTGTGTCAAAGCAGCTTAACATGGATGTTCTAGTAGATTGAAATTAACTGGATTTCAATTTAGTTCAGTATGGTTTAAGTTTCACTGCTGAAAGTCCAAAGAAGAGTAAAGCTCCACAAGTCACATTAATTGTGAGGCATGAAAGCTGAGGTGCAAGTTTGTTCGACCACTGTACGTGACTCAAGCAAACACTCTTTCAGTTTCAGAGCGTTTCAGTTTGTGGTTAAACATTTGTCTAGTGGCTAGAGTTTTTTTTGTTTGTTTTTTTTTTTAGAATTTGTCTAGAGTTGCTGTTAAAATATAAGGTCAGAATCCATTCCAGAGACAATCGAGATGCACAACAAAAATTGTTATGGTTTATCATCCCAGTTCTGTTATTCTCTAAATTGCAACTTTACCTCAAAGTTGCAAGTTTTTAGCCCATCTCATGATTTTGACTTTTAATCATTTCTCAGTTAATATCGCACAGTTTTGACATGCAACAAAATCTTGCAATTCTGATCTTATTCTTTGAATTGTAGCCATATGCAACACCTCACGTCAGAATTTAAGAATCTGTTTCAAAAATCTGATTTCTGAGATGAACTCAAAATTGTGAAGAAAACTGAGAAATCTTTTGCTCTGATCTGTATTTTAAATAATAGTGTTAATGATTAAAATGATAGATAATACAGTATAAATATACATTTGACCACCCATATGACGGTTCATAACTGTGAATGCATAATCACACCAATCTATGTGAAAAAAATATTAATTCCTCTGTCTGAAACATGCAGATCTACCGCATCAATAGACATTGTAAGTGTTCTTGTAAAATAGGTGTTTGTTTCTCCATAGCCTAAAAGTAAAGTCAAATTAGATGCATAGTTTGTGACCCACAGTAACATCTGAAATGGCTAATCAGAGAATATTGTAGGTCAGAACACACTTAATTTCCCATAATAAATGCTGAAAACTTAAATACATTTCATTAATAAATTATATGTAATTTAAAAACATACATTCTTCGGTGAATCAAATGTATTACACAAACTAACATTACCGAAAAAGTTGACCCCCTGATCATCAGTGTATGTTTCGCACACTGATGACAAGTCACAATTACTTTTTTTATTGTTATATTAATCCTGTGACAGAATGGTCCTTTATAGTGTAGTGCTTACAGATTAGTGTTCTGGAAGCTCTGAATGTGTCTCTCTGCTGCCGTCAGGTGGTGGAGTGTTTCCCTGTGCAGTGGTTCAGCGGTCTGAAAGGACAGCAGACGCTCCCTCCACTGGAGAACTTCTGCAGATTCTTGAAGCACTTGTCCAGCAGCCTGTATCGCAGCTGTGTTGCTGGATCAGATGTGGAGAAGAGGAACGTCAGGTAAAGCAAGAGAAACCACACAAAGACATGACAGAAATTGAGTGTTATTAATGTTCTGTAAACTACAGATGACATTTCTTCCAAATTTAAAATAAAAATCTTGTCATATAGAGCTTTTTTCCATAAATAACAGAAAAGTGCTGTTTTTTTTTATATGCTGATATTAATTTAGCTATTTATTAATTTGACGACAGCATAATAAAAAAACTACTTCAAAATAGTTACATATATTTCATTTGACTGTCCTGCTCTTAATGTTCGTAGAAGACTTTTTTTATGAAAACTTCCAGAAAAGTTTATCCAGGAAAATTTTTACATTTAAACCAATGTAAAAAACATTGTATTGGGTTTTTTATAGTCTGAATTGTCTTTGCTGTGAAGATAGCCAATGACACTGACATGTCATGAAATAATAGATATGATACGATACTTCAAAAGAGTTAGGGGCCGATCACACCGAACGCGCTTTTTGCATTGAGAGGTGCATCTCTTGAATAGTTTACTAATGGCTGTGAGTGTTTTGCATGCTGCTTGTGTCCTGCGCGCATCACGTTTTAACCGCCTGTTGCGGCTCGCGTTTTTTGCCATTGCACGCTGTGCGCTTGCAGTTGAAAAATAGTCAACTCTGAGCGGAAAAAAACATTCTCCAACCAAAGGAAAGCAGAGGCGGGGCTTCTGTTGAGGTGACCGCATAGTTTGTGTTGTCAAGATGACTACGGAGACTTTTAAAGATGGGACATCAGTGGTCGCTTAAAGTTATCCAAATCTTGAATATCAAAATATTATTAAGTATTACAATTATAACATCAACAACAGCAACACTCATGCACAATACGCTGCTGATTCAGTCGTTGCCTAGTGATTTATTTCTTGTCAACAAAAAAGGCAGGGTGGTACACCATGTGTTTTTGGAACGTAAAAGCACAGTACGCAATCATTTTTGGTGGAATAACCCTGCGTTTTTCAACCGCAACAAATGAAAACATTTGCTATTCTGACTAGTTGTCATTTATCATCTTGGGAAACATACTTATTGAAATGCCTTATTTTTAGTGTTATCAGACAATATTTTTATCTGAAGAGATTTTAAAGAAAATGTTTTTTAAATGTGAATCCTTCAAAAATAGTCCAATTTTGATCAAAAGCAAACCTTAAAACTGTTTTAGATTTTTATATTATGTTTTATTTATTGCTGTTGATGTCTTTTTAAAGTAGTATTTTTTATTATTATAGAAAAGTGATATAGTTATT
Source organism: Danio aesculapii (assembly GCF_903798145.1). Classification (NCBI taxonomy): domain Eukaryota; kingdom Metazoa; phylum Chordata; class Actinopteri; order Cypriniformes; family Danionidae; genus Danio; species Danio aesculapii. The sequence continues at coordinate 24,535,899 of NC_079444.1, forward strand.
AAATGTTGTTAATTTGATCTTGTTTTGCTATGGAATAGCCAGGGAAGCGGATTTGGCAATACATTCAAACCTCTCTCTCTCTCTCTCTCTCTCTCTCAGAGGTTTTCTTGAGATTCTTAATCACTATAACTTTTATTTTGACATTTGGAAGAAATGTTAATTATCACATCTCAAACAGCACAGACAAATCTATAGAAAAGGACAAATATTAACATTTTACTCCAAGACACGCGTACTGAAACCAGAGAAACTTAGTACATAAGGCAATGCAATCTAAACATCAAACCTTCATTGCTATTATTAAAACCTTTTTCTTTTCTCTTCACAGGGAACGCATAAAGGAGGTGATTCGGCTTCTGGGACGCCTCAACGCTTTAGACCATGTGATCACAGTCGCGTCTGAACATGGCATCAAGGATATAAAGACTCTTCTTGAGAACAAATGAAAGGCAAAGCAATGGGACCATGTAAATACTGTGAATATTGTACATTTTAGTTGTGTTGCTGAAGGGGTTTTCCTCTGACACATGGGTGGAATTGAGTGATCAGGATCTCCTGAAATCCAGTGAAACTGACACTGATTTGGGCTTGTATTAGGACAGTTTTACTCCCTTTCCTGAAGAGACATCACAGCTTTTTACTTCAGTTTTTTTTTAAAGAGCAGGGTCTTCATGGATCTTTTAAACTTTTCTCTTCAAGAAAAGACCACTTTACAATTCGCATTTTGGTTCTGGTTGCACTAAAGCGGAATTTCTTTGAGAGCAGGTTACATGCAGCATATTGTAAACAACGTTCAAAATAATATTTATGCACAGTCATGTGCCCCAAAAAAAAGTGTTTGACTCGCTCGTGTGCCAATCTCATCTCTAATCAAATGAACATGACATACTGGCAAACAAAACCATGTGCTACCGTAACGAATGTACTTATTTTTTTGTTTGTCCTTTTCCTGGATCTTGAAATGTTTTATTTGCTTAAATAAAGGGTGAATGACATTCAGGTTTTTTATTTTTTATACAACTTTTTGAGATTGAGATTGAAAAAGTAAGGAGTAATTGATGGATGGGCTGTTGAATTATAAGGAATGAATGCACAATCCACAGGTCGATGGTTATAGGCTGTGAACCAACTGAATCATCTGGTGTAGTGATATGGACCTGCAAGCAAGTGATTCTTATGAAGTGACATGGATTCCAATATTTTCCGAACTCAATGGAGCAATTTTTATTCCAAAGGTGTCTTCATCATCATCATCAAAGCAGACAACCTGCTTCATTCCGGACGTATTTCAGGGATGTAATTTTAGACCTACCTAGGCTACTCTGTTTATAACATAATGATATTGTGTAGTCCTATATGTGATATAAAATCGCTTTAAATGCTGTGCACAATTTTTCCGTGCTCAGATTTGCATGTCACGACCACGTGCGCTCTATGAATGTTATAAATACAGCTGCAGGACGCACATTTGTTATTACATTCTGTAAGTCATCAGTTAGCATTATTTCACTGCTGCAGCCTAGCACCTCAAATTTAATACCTGATAAGTCATACAATAAGAGATATGTAGTACAAATTTATAAAGATATAAAGACTATAACAAGACTATTAAAAGCAGGGACTAAGCCGAAGGAAAGTGAAAGTAATAAACTATTTTTAGCAATGTATGATATTTTTTTCAGGGTGGAATGTTAAAATATATTAGGCTGCTTAGTTCAACTGGACTTAATATTTTTACAGTTTGAATTGACAGACAGACCAGTAGTTTATTTATCATGTGGAATAAATAGTCGACTATATTACAGGGAAAGTTATATTCTTTGGGCACAAGAGAACTGACTAGTGGCGCCATCTAGCGCCGGTGTGTGGATCTGTCCCAACATTGAGGTACAAAGTTTAAACCTATTAAATATTACTTGGGTGTCTATTAAACTGCTAAACACTTAAACTGATAAAACAAAAATGAAACTTAATTGTGTGGCCAAAAACAAATATTTATATAAAGAATATTATTATTATTTATTTTTACAATTGTTATTTCTATTATTTAAAATTGCACACCCAAATATCTCGTCTCGTCTTCCTTCTTTTTTGTCCTCGGCTGATCGCATGCCAGTGTAATGCATGCAAACCTGCCTGCCCAAATGGTTCCCTGATAATAATTGCACACTGTTCATCAGCCAATCAGAATGAAGCACTCAAGAGTCTCATGGTATAAATATATAATAGTTGTCGCCCTTTTTTTGGTAGCTCCAACTGAAACTATAGGTCAGGGGTTTGAAATCGTTTTTCTGCTCTCTGAGGTTATATTCATTTGATCAAAAATACTTAAAATTTATGATGTCATTTATTTTTGTGATGTCATCATTTGGCTTCAGTCCTCAGGGTCAAAATATATTCTAATGTGCTTTTTAATGCTCTAGAAACATTAAATATTATTAACATTAAAAACATTTTGTGGAAACTGTGATGCTTAACCTAAAATTTTGATCGTGTAAGATAAAAAGAAAACAATACAGTTCTAAACATGAACTTGACAGTCTTGAACATTTATACAATAGTTATATTTTATGACTATATTTTATAAGGTAATTAACACCAAAATGTTGGGTTATGTTACAGTAAAGCTAAGATTAAATATATCAATGGAAATAAAATAAAAAATAATAAAATGCATTATAATAATATTCCACTTTAGTTACAGTGTTTGAATCACAAATCATATTTACTCAACTTTTGATTTTAGCTTTATTTTTGTATTTTAAGGATGAAAACAGATTTCCGGTTCTTACAGGCTAGTGTGTGTGTATATATAGTGTACATGGAAGGCAAGATTGAGTGATTGTTTTACATGCATTCAAGAGTTTGCATATAACACAGCTTGTAGTTTTGTCAACATTTCCCTCAGGTGTCTTTCTGGTGGTGGTTCAGCCTGAAGCAGAACGTTATACACAATTTGATTCTATTTTTTGATTCTATCTTTGTTGTTTTATAAATAGGTAATTGTCAATTCCCTGCAGTGGTTGTTCATTTTTAGGGGACAATCAGTAAAGGTGTGGAGGCTCCTGTTGTTTTGGACTGGATGTTTATTGCAGCCCATAAAAACCGTTAAAGAGCAATTTGGCACACTTCTGCTGGCAAACTCTCTAGCTCAAAAGGATTTGTTTTTCTGTTCACCCATATATCATTTTGAAGGGTTACCCCAATGGACTGACAGCTTCGAAGGTTGTTTGGGCATAGGGATGAGCTCTACATTTATAACACAGTGTTTGACACCAAAACAACTTCCCAGGGCAAAGGATAATAAAGGCCCAAAGTGTTCATCAGTTGTACCCTTCAAAGTGGTCTCTGGCCAGTTGAGCATTTTGGCTTGGAATGAAACTTGAATTTAATATGGCAACCATGATTGTTTTAACTCCAAAATGTCCTTTGGGGGCCAATATATCCCATTTAGAAAACACAATATTTCAAAATAGTAATAAATGTTTTTTAAAGTTTGTTAAAGAAATTGTTTTAGAGTAGTGAAATATATCCACAACTCAAAAGAAATCAATTCTGTCTGAGGTGTGGAGAATTCTTAAATCCATAAGTTAAGCTTCATGAAGTGAAATCAGTTGATTTTGTTAAAAAAAATCAGCTCAAATGATTCACCACGTTTCTGTCACAATTATCAAATACAAATTGTAGAATTATGGCAACAAAATATGTCATTTTGGGGGTAATTAAAATGGGTAAAATCTGATGGTTTGAAGGATTGCCTCAAACTATAAACATGATGAGATACAATGATTCCCAATTGGAGTCATCAATTGATTCTTGTTGTAGATTCCTGACAAGATTTTTATGAACTCTTGTTACGCTTATTGACATTTTAGTGGGTGTAGGCTATTTTGTATGTAATAAAATTGTATTTATTTATTTTTTTGCTCTGAAAAAAAAAAACCCTGATTATTTCTAAATTCCTCACTCAGAAGATTTGACTCTTTCAGCGCAGGTTTCTCATCAGCGAATTGTAAAAGGTCGGGAGGAGCCTTTACAAAACTTCAGTGAAACTCGATCCATGCACTGTAAGCTACCTACATCACAAACGACCCCCCCCCCCCCCCCCCTTCACCACACACACACACACACACACACACACACAACCTGTCAGAAACACCGCTCAGCTGGAGGAACAGAGCTGAAGGAAGGTTTTCCTGCAACACGGCGAGTATCACTCTGAGCCCCGCGACAAGGTAAGAAGACGACGAACATCTGTTACAGCTGTTCCCTCTTACTTAAAGCTTGTTTTCTAAAAATCCCCATCAGTTCTGGAGGGTTTGCTGGTTATTGTTTTCCTGTTATAAGTTAGTTGTAAGTCAGTCAGTGTTTGGTTCTCGCGGAACTGCAGCACATGGTGCTTTACTTCACCGCGAAGCTCCGTTATCAGGCGCGGCAGGAAAACGTGGGTCTGGGACACGGGGTCTCCCGTTTATTATGCGGTCTGTCCTGCAGGGGATAGTGGGGTTGATGCGGACATTTAAAATGTTTCGAGGTTTAGTCATAGCGTCGTTCTTAAATCTCAAGGTTTGTTGCAAATGTTCACCTTCAGTTTTGTTATAAACGCGTCGCGTCGAGTGCTTACATGATACATGTTGACATTTTTTATGATCTCATCTTCATTTATTTAAGAACCATTAACTGTTACAGACAGCTGTAAACTACAGTAGATTAAAATGCCTAATACACAAAATAAAATTAAACAGTATTTTTTTTCTTTGCAATATTTTAGATGCACATTACTTAAAATAAAATATAACAATCCAAAAATTTAAAAAAGTTAAAATAAACTATATAGGGCAGCTATAATCTAAATATTGTACTTTTTAAAGAATTTCGCATTATGTTTTTTTTTTTTTTTTTAAATAATGAAACGCTGTTAAATGTCCTGTAGCTGTATATCTTTTCTATTTATAAGTGACCTGGAGGCTCTTCTTCTAGTAAGAGTAAACTGATCTAAAAGAGAGCGGCAGGTCACTTCATGCCATAAGAGTTGCTGTAGCTTGTCTAAAGATATTACTGTCAGAAGGATACTTTAAAAGCAGACCGCCGTTATATTTACATCTGCATTTACATATATTCATTTTGCAAGCTCTTTTATCAAAAGCGACTTGCAAATTTGCACTGCAATAAGTATTTGAATATTAAATGTGAAATAATATAGTAACTATGCAACATTGTAGATACTGTTTTGAGAAGTGATCACTAAAGATGAGTTTTAAATAGTCTGTTTAAAGGGATAGTTCACCCAAAACTGAAAATTCTGTCATCATTTACTCACTTTTCTGATGTCACACACTTGTTTGAGGTTTTTTTCTGTTGAAAAGAATATATTCGGAAGAAGCTGGGAACCAGAAAGCAATTGCAAGTAATAAGTCAATGGTTACCAGATCTATCTTTTATATCTTTATTTAAAACCTTCATTTAGGTTCAGCAGAAAAACCCCCCAGAAATGTTTGGAACAACTTGAGGGTGAGTAAATAGTGAGTGTATTTTTATTTTTACACTCATTTTAAAATCATAAGGTATTTAGCCTTTCAGATGGGGAAGATCATTCTGAAAAAGTGATTTTGTGCCTCTCTGTGAATTTACTACAAGGTGACACTATGATTTCTATAGGATCACCAACTTTACTTTGATTAAATGGCGCTGAGATTTTACTCTGCTTAAAATATACATTTTAAATATTGTTAAATAATTTATAAAAGTGCTTTCCATTGCAAAACTGGAAAACTTTGTTCCATCAACACTGACTAACACATGCCATACTGTGAGCTGTATTTATATGTCAACAACTAGCAGAAGTTTTGCTGAATGAGACCAGTGGTGGTCTTTATTTACTACAGCTGGATCACTGTATGAAATGCCCCTTCTTCAAACCAGATGTTTTTTACAATGAAGTCTTTCAGCGCTCCAGATTGTTTCAGCAGATCCTCCGATAGGCTTCTTGTAGGTCAGAGGATCTGTTCATCATGAAATGTTTTATGGTTTTTGGATGAATCGGCTTTCAATGTTTCCATGTTACGTAGATCACAGTCAAGGACATCATAGAGAACAGTCTTTGACCGTTTAATTATTTGCTTTGCGATACTATAATTAGAGATACTACACTAAAATATTCATGCATGTGGGTGTGTGTGTGTCTGTTAATGAATCCCAAACATGGCTTCACAATAATATCATAGCCCTAAAAATATTATCATCAGCTTCCTTTATTGCGCAGTTCACCATAAAATCCTATTTATTTTGTCCTCACAAACTACTTCAAAGCAATTTCTGGATTATAGAGTTTCATAATAAGAAACCATGAGCCATCTATAATAGAAAGTAGATGCATTTTCATTATTTACATCTTATGACTCGAGTTCTCATCCTGCAGGTCTGTGTTATGTAAACTAAGCCCAAGTAGTTCATTTCTCATAATTGGGTCACATGCATGTTACCTGATACCCCAAGTCTAACATGCTAAAAACAAGCCCTGACTTGTCTTTTAGTGGGGGCCGCATGGTTTACAACCCAAGCTGCTGTCAGAAAGGTTGCAGGTTCATTCCCTTATGTGTAATTAAAAATGAATATAACTGATTAGCTCTGTAGGAACCAATTATGGTGTCTGTGGAGGCACGAGTGACTAAATTCATTATAAGCATTTTAATGCATTAAAAAGGGTTAGAAACGTGTGAATGTTGATGTTAAGCTAATGTATTTGGGTGAAAAGAATTTATTTGATCACAGTTAGATCCTATATCTGACTTGCCAAAGCGATAATACTGCAGTTACATACACTAAAAGAATATTTTAACATTGCAAAAACTGTAATAAGATGTTTAGATGATTCAATTAATGCTGGTGAGGGACCAAGAGCGGAAAACATTCCTTATTTCCTAATTATTTTAGCTTGTGCATTTTAATGTGTTAAAAATGGTTATAGACATGTGAATGTTAATGTTAAGATAATCTAGGTAAAAAGCATTCATTTGATCACAGTTGGACCATAAATGCAGAAATATTCCTAATTGCATCATATATCTGACTTGCTAATGCAATAAGTTTTAGTGTTAACTGCAGTATATGTTTTAATAATGTTTTAATTTTGCAAAAACTTTATTAAGTTCAATTAGTGCTGGGGAGGGACCAAGAGCAGATAACATTCCTTATTTCTTAAATATTTCAGCTTGTGCTGACAGGCATTGGCATACGTTCAATTTTTAATATATTTATTTATTGTTTTTTCTTTAAGTTTTATGATGACGGTGGCTAGTTTTGGGTGTTACAGTATCGCAAGTCTTTCATTTTGAGGCCTCGAGCATTTACAATTAGTACTATAATCATTAAATGCAACCTATTGTTTGTAAAACATGCACTGAAAAAAGTGTTGCATGCAAAACTGTTGCAAACAATTTATTTGTGTTGAATTTAAACAAACAAATTAAATCGAGTAATGTTCAACTTAATTTGGTTGTTTAAATTCAGCCCAAATAAATCGTTTACAACCACTTAATGTAAAAAATGGAGTAAATCCAAGGAATCATCTTTGAATCATTTTTTTTAGTGTGGATCACAATATTCACATTGGAATAGCATCAAAGCAACAAAAGGTCAGCATGTAAATAATATGTCATTTTAATTGACAATAATATGATATTTTGTTTTTTGAACTTGGGAAAATAAATAAAACAATTTAATTAAACATATATTTTTAATTACATAAAAGTATTGATCATTTTGTCAGTTTTAAATGTAGTTATAATTTATGTAATCAGTCATTTCTCAGTTTATGGTGTGTAACATATTAAGAAAAAATGTTAACAATAAAATTTGTATTTATTTATTTTATTTAATATTTTGTGCATTCAATGTAATGTGTGTATTTATATAGCGCGTTTAGCAGGTATGGCCTTCTCCACCACCAGTGTGCAGCATCTTCTTGGATGATGCGATGGCAGCCATAGGGCAACAGCGCCAGTGCGCTCACCACACATCAGTTCTAGGTAGAGTGGAGAGACTCTTCAGAGCCAATTCAATGGATGAGAATGATTGGGAAGCCATGATTGGTAAGGGCTGATGGAGGAAATTTAGCCAGGACATTAGGGTTACACCCCTACTCTTTACAAGAAGTGCCATGGGATTTATAATGACCACAGACAATCAGGATCTCGGTTTGAAGTCTCATCCCAAAGACGACGCTCACTGACAGTAAATGGTCCCCTTCACTATATTGGGGCATTAGGACTCACACAGAATGCAGATTTGAGCGCCCCTGCTGGCTGCACAAACACTACTTCCAACAGCAACCTAGTTTTCCCATGTGGGATCCCATCCAGATACTGACCAGGCTCAGCCCTGCTTAGAGTTGAGTAAACAAGTCTTGGGCTGCAGGGTGATATGACTGTGGCCATTGGTATTTAAAGCCCCTTATACACCATCTTAAATGTTCCTAATTTTGTTTTGGAGTATTGTATGTTCACATCATTAGAAAGTCCAAAAACACTTCTCGTTTTTTCTCATAGTACAAACTGAAATAGTTTACATTTACATTTGCATTTAGTCATTTAGCAGACGCTTTTATCCAAAGCGACTTACAAATGAGGACAAGGAAGCAGTTTACACAACTATAAGAGCAGCAGTGAACAAGTGCTATAGACAAGTTTCAGGTGTGTAAAGTCTAAGAAGCTAATCATTAGTACATTTTCTTTTTTTCTTTTTTTTTTTCTTTTTTTTGTGAGAGAGAGTACATTTAGTGGTATAGCCAGAGAGGCAGTTGCAGATTAGGAAGGAAAGTGGAGACTAAACAGTTGAGTTTTTAGTCGTTTCTTGAAGACAGCAAGTGACTCTGCTGTTCTGATGTAGTTAGGGAGTTCATTCCACCAACTGGACAGATTGAATGTGAGAGTTCGGGAAAGTGATTTCTTCCCTCTTAGGGATGGAAGAACGAGGTGACGTTCATTCACAGAACGCAAGTTTCTGGAGGGCACATATATCTGCAGAAGTGAGAGCAGATACGAAGGAGCAAAGCCAGAGGTCGCTTTGTAAGCAAACATCAGAGCTTTGAATTTGATGCGAGCAGCAACTGGCAGCCAGTGCAAACGGGTGAGTAGCGGAGTGACATGTGCTCTTTTGGGTTCATCAAAGACCCCTCGTGCTGCTGCGTTCTGAAGCAGCTGAAGAGGTTTGATAGAATTAGCTGGAAGCCCGGCTAGTAGAGAGTTGCAATAGTCCAGTTTGGAGAGAACAAGAGCTTGAACAATGAGTTGAGCTGTATGTTCAGATTGGAAGTGTCGGACCTTTCTGATGTTATAGAGTGCGAATCTGCAAGATCGAGCAGTTCTAGAAATGTGGTCAGAGAAGTTTAGTTAGTCATCAATCGTTACTCCAAGGCTTTTTACCATTTTGGATGCAGTAATGGTTGCTCCATCCATCTGGATTGAAAAGTTATGGTGTAGAGTCGGGATGGCAGAAACTTCAAGCATTTCTGTTTTCGCGAGGTTAAGCTGAAGATGATGATCTTTCATCTTTCATAGTTTATTCAAGGATCCAATCCCTTTCTTAGAACTATTATGCTCTAATTGGTCAGATGGTCCCGTATTCAAACTACCCCAGAGGGGTTATAAAATGATCTGCAGAATAAAAAAAAACATGTCTGGACCGAGACTCTTCTCTGAAGAATCATATAGTGAAGACTAGTCTATAGTGATCAATGTATGGCTTCTTTACTAGAAGGTGAGACCTCCCTCCCTAGAGCATCAATATTGACCATAACATTTTGTCCCCAATCAAAATTGTACGATTGACACGTCTTGTGTATTCTGTAGTCTTTGAATATTCCTTCAGTATAGTTCTTAGAAATTTCTAGGTAATAATATGTACCTTAAAGCTTGAGCTCTCATTCTTTACGAGTGCATGCAAAGTGCATTTGTTTTTGCAGCATAGAAAATTGCCTCTTTTTTTTTTTTTACAAGTGAACAACACAAATCAATCTCTTGCAGTTCTCAATGACAACTACAGTTTAAGGGTCAAAGTAGATGCTGTTCATTCATGGCAAATTTATTACAAACCACACAGGTTTGTGCAGGAAGTAAAACTGGAAATAGCAACCACTTGTTTCAGGAAGTTCAAAATGGGCTCTTTCTTTTAGGAGGTAATAACTCTCTGCACTTTGATCGTTCAAACATTTCAAACCTCAAACATTACAAGCTAAATGAAAGAAGTATCTGACATAGCATAATGACCCCTTTTAGTAACTGCTGTCTATCCTCTGCAATTTACACGTTTCTTTAGCGTAAGTGGTGTCAATCCATAGAAAGTGGTTTAAGTTAGTTGGAAGGTCATTGCAGTGTCACAGGTGGAAACCTGGCTTGCTTCCCAAAGGCAGAAAGCTGAAACTCTGGCTGCTCTCCTGTCTCACGAGGGTCATGGGTCTTTATCTGGAGGAAGAGACACTGATTTAATAATTTTAAACCGCTGAGTGACACCACTTCATGTTGGCAGTATAAACACCTCAAGCTTAATACTTAACATGGTTCCAGAAAGCATACGTGTGTTCATATTAAAAGTTTGTTTTCTTATAACACTGAGGTATTTAAGTGAAAGAGTCTTGTGATACCTTGACAAGCTTGTTCCAAACAGTTCTTGTTGACAGTTTCGTGAAATTGAAGTAGAGTTCAGACAGAAGGAGTTTTGTCAGGCCGTTAGGTTGCTTGAGCCCTAAATTAATTTTTGACATTCCTGCCAAACTGAAGAATGCTTGTGAGATAAAATAAGAGTCACAAGTTTCTAGGTTAAGGGTAGTCGGATGGTGTCAGGTGCATTGTGCCCGCTTTAAACACGCTCATATGATTGGAAAGATATTGGCAAAAACACGTCAACACAACGTGTCTGTTTTCTTTCTGGGTGGACGCCGTGTCCTTGACTCTCTTTCCCATAAAGAAGTTTCTAGTTAAGAGGTTCTAGGGTTGTGGTTGTTATAATACACTCAACGTTTGTGGCATCAGCATTCAAGCCCTTATTGATGCTAGTGAATGTTTTGACTTGCATAACATTTCATAATGGGTTTTATTGAGTTAATCTCCTGTGGTGGCCAAAAATATTAGACCACTTGACGTATGTTAAACGTTTCTATAAAGTCATTTAATGAGTGAAATGTCTGCAAAGTCTTCATTATGCTTTATAAACCACAAAATAAAGGCATCATAAGGAGATTTAAGCCTATTTCACTGTCAATGTCACACAATCATATTCCTTCACAGAATTCAAAGGGAAGTCTTTGGCTTTAGTTGCAGAAGTCATGGAAAAACATTAATGTTCAGAAGTTCTCAGGAAATATATTGACACTATACCAGAGAGATGTGCTAATGTTATTGCCGCAAAAGGTTAACCACACAAATATTACAATCAATAGTGTATAAAAACAATATGACTCACTTTGACTGATATTTGTTGTGCTCATATCTACCATATCTGTGTTTCATGAATCTCATGATACAAAATCATGTTTTCAAGGCAAAAAAGCTCAATATATTCAGATCTGTCAGGTGTTCTAATCATTTTGGCCAACACTGTAGGTGTCGTTCTAGAAGTCAAATTAAAGACACGAGGCTAAAAGTTGACATGCTGCACGTTAAGCACCATAACAGAAAGTTGCCCACTGATTGGCGGTAGGGCATCACACCCCTGCTCTTCCCACCTGCTTAATTTAGCCATATAAATTGTATGTGTCCCTCACTCATCCTGACTGAGCCGGAATGTCAAACGGTAGCACTACTAACCTTACATTACCCTGCTGTGAGATGAAGATATGGGGATTTATTTATATGGGATGTCTATACTGTTTCCTGCACAGTATATTAAACGGGGTATGCAGACAATCACTAAAATTTGACTCTGAAGTCAATGACTCAGTGTCACAGGTGTGCCCTGTTTCAACCTTTAATATATTATCAATGATCAGACAAGATGCCTTACAATTTTGGCTAGGTAATTAAATTCTATAACCTCCTGGAGGCTCATGTGTTCATGGGGCTCATGCTTTTTCACTCTACATTAGGACGATTAGTGGAAATCAAATCACAATTATGATTTGAAATGTTGTGATTAGCTATTCGCAAAAGTTGCGATATGAATGTAATTTAATCCGGGCCTATACACATATCCATGACCAAGTGCATGACTATTCTGTGTTCTCCCCAGCCGGCATTGTTCAAACCGACTGCTTATGACGCTTACTATTGGAAACAAGAGCACAGTGGAAATTAATGAATAATATATAGCTTATTTATGAAATGTTTGTTGTGTTGTAGTTACTTTATATACATTGTCTGTTTTTGAAATCATAAAAACTAAACTATTAACATAACCTATTAACAACCAAACAATCAGCTATTTTCTACATTTAGTTTTCTTAAAGCATTGTATGCCTTTTGTTTAAAGCATGCTTCAATATTGAGCTGAAGCTTGACTTTACAAAATTAAATCCCATACAAAATTGCAATATCTGTCAATCTGAATTTAATATTTCACCCAAATCATATTGCCCTACTCTACAATAATTGCTCAGTATGACACACTTTAGGCCTGTCACAATAATCAATATATCGACTTATTGTGCAATACTAGGAGATGAACTCAATAAATTTTGTCGTATATATTTACAAATTCACAAATAACGTTAAAGCGATTTTACAATGACATTTACATTCTACATCATGTTTATAATTCGTCAGCGCCAATAGCCTAGTGCTTAAGTGCGCCGACGTATAGCACCATGGTGTTCACAGTGACCTGAGTTCGATTACCGGCTTGAGGTTCTTTGCCAACCCTTCCCCTCTGTCTGCAATCTCTACTGTCCTTAATTAAAGGTGAAAAACCCCTAAAAAATTATTATATTAAAAAAAGTTTATAATTCGGCATTTACCTAATAGAACATTTACCTTTTTAACATCAAGTTATAGAATCTAAATAACCTTTAAATGACAAGTATTTTAAAGTGTTTATGGCTATTTGCTTTATTATGCTGTTAAATAATCATTATATAATCAGTGGTATAAAATGATCTCAAAATGACAATAATATGACTTTTCACAAACAGTTTATGATAGAATATCGCACAACAAAAATTCCTACTGGCCTACACTTTAGGTCAGTAGACAGAGACTGCTTTCACACTTAGTCTGATTGCCTGGTCTGAACCATAGTCCCCCTTGGCTGGTTTGTTCATAACGTCTTGTTTCCTTCTGAACCCTGGTATGCTTGCATCATCAAGCTGCTGTTTTGTGTACAGCTGTTGCTAGGTGACAGCCACGAAAGAAAAGCACCAAAATGGAGACGTCCGCATATCATGGTCATTCTGCTTTCACTGAATCTTTTTTTCTTTTTGTTACCAAAACCAAAATACAGAGAGGCACTTGCATCTATCTGCTGCATTTTTTTTTTAATGTTCAGAACATCACGTGATGTCTGCAGAAGTCGTTTTTGGTGGAGACAAGCAGACATTTATCACCGTTTGCACTGGGTCAGTCCCGCTTGTTGCCAAGGTGATATACAGACACAAATGAATGTTATAAAAAATAGTTTGTTGTACATTTGGCGGTTCACTTCCATTATTTGGTTCGATTGCATTCAAATCAGGAGTGAACCGTACCAGAGTTCGAACAAACCGTACCCCAGACCACCGCTTTCAGGCGGCCTCAGGTATGGTTCATGGGTGCACAGCTGAGTTCAGAAGACAGTATTCACACTAGCTAAACATACTGTACTCTGACGTCAAATGAACCTGGATGCTGACCAAAAGCGCTAGTTTGAAAGCACCCAGAGAGTACCTGCCTCGCAATTTTTGTTAAAACACATCTACATTGGACGTCTATTTATTTTAGTCTTTTGTTGCTGTCTGAATGTATTTGACCATATGAACATTTACAGTGTGTTAATTTTCAAATATCTTCGTCCTGATATACACCAATATCTACTATCATTCACTTGTACTTGATTGGATTTCTAAAAAAAAGGCTTAAAACTGAAAACTTTTAAAGTTATTTGAGCAAAATCCATTGACAGATACTTTCAGTTATGGTGCTTTTTGACATTGATACTGATACTATATTTTCAATGATTTATATACTGGTAACATGTTCATACTTCTACTGTCTTAGCTGCTAACATATCTAACTGATCAACAAGCTGTCTAATGATGATAGAAAAAAAGAAGTGCTCTTTTCTCACGTTAAAAGTACTGGCACCTCATTACCCTGTTTTTGTATCATAATTTACATGGCAAAACTGAACAAAATGAAGCCCTTAGGATTCCTCTGAAAACAAAGTAAGCACTTGGTGTTCCCTGGGCGTTTCACTAAAACAGTATTTGGTTATATTTCAAACTACTAAAAATGTCACAAGAAAGACACTTTATTAAATGTTGTTAACAAAGCAAAGATCAAGGTCCCATAATGCAATTCAAAAATGTTAATAACAGAAAACACCCATGAATAACATTTTATGAGCAACTGTTATTGATTTATTTTTTTTGTTATTGATTTATTTTTACAGTGCCGTAAAAACGAGTAAAATAGGAACAATGAAAATAATGAAATGAAATTCTCATAAAAATGACATCTGGACAACTTGAAATCTCTTATTGACTGCAGTTGATGGCATCTAAGTACCAGTAATTTAGAGCTTGAATATCAGTACTCTAGATTTCATTGTTCTTGGATCAATTGTAGCTTGACTTTCCAATGAAGGCTTTAGTTTAGTAAAGGTTTGAGATTAGTAAGGTCTTTGTGATGTCTTTGGGCATATCTGATAACATCAAGATTTACTCTGGAATAAAATAATGATATTGGTAGAGGTTTTATTATGAGATGTTTGCATATATACACCTCAATTTCATTATGGCAATGAAGTATGTGTAGCATAAATAGTTTACGACTGCGGTGTTGCTTTTTATTTGAGAACACATAGAAACCGCAATCTAATTTAACCGTATAAATCTCTTACAAAATACTTTCCTAGCATTTGTGGTCTTTCAGCATTCCTGCAGCATGGTATTAAGACGCAGCTCTCAACATGTCTGATGTCACACCAGCTCAGTCAGGGAATGCTGGGATATCTGAATGAGTTTCAATTGGACAGCAGAGTCTCGGGAACAGCTTGTGCTTGGATTGCTTTGATTCACCTCAGGACTGACACTAAAGATAGAAATCAACTTTATTTTTATTTTTTACAATCAACTTTGTAGTTATTTTTTGAAATATATCGCAAAAATACATTGAGGTGAGAAGACTGTAAGCTTTGTCAGTGTTATGGAAGCTTTCTGACAACATGCTGGAATTTGGGGCATGAGTGTGCTTTTTGTAAACAGACTGAAAGTAAACATTTAACTGCCAATTAGCAAATGCCAAACATAAAAAGAGCATTCTATATTATGCTGATTATTCACTTATATGCATCACGCAGTTGCTGCAGATTTGTCGGCTGCACATCCATGATCTCGTTCCACCATATCCCAAAGGTGCTCTTTTGGATTGAGATCTGGTGATTGTGGAGGCCATCTGAGGACCGTGAACTCATTGTCATGTTCAAGAAACCAGTTTGAGATGATTCATCTGAAGTAGCCATCAGAAGATGGGTACACTGTGGTCATAAAAGAATAGACATGGTCAGCAACAATACTCAGGTAGGCTGTGGGGTTGACACGATGCTCAATTGGTACCCAAAGTGTGCCAAGAAAATATCCCCCACACCATTACACCACCACCAGCAGCCTAAACCATTGATATAAGGCAGGATGGATGCATGCTTTCATGTTGTTGACGCCAAATTCTGATCCCACCAAACAAATGTCGCAGCAGAAATTGAAACTCATCAGACCAGGCTATGTTTTTCAGTCTTCTATTGTCCAATTTTGTTGAGCCTGTGCAAATTGTAGCCTCAGTTTCCTGTTCTTAGCTGACAGGAGTGGCACCCTGTGTGGTCTTCTGCTGCTGTAGCCCATCTGCCTCAAGGTTGGACGTGTTGTGCTTTCTGCATACCTTGGTTGTAACGAGTGGTTATTTGAGTTACTGTTGACTTTCTATCAGCTGTAACCAGTCTGACCATTCTCCTCTGACCTCTGGCATCAACAAGGCATTTGCGCCCACAGAACTGCAGCTCACTGGATATTTTCTCTTTTTTGGGATATTATCTGTAAACCCTAGAGATGGTTGTGTGTGAAAATCCCAGTAGATCAGCTGTTTCTGAAATTTTCAGACCAGCCCGTCTGGCACCAACAACCATGCTCTGTTCAAAGTCACGTAAATCCCCTTTCTTCCCCATTCTGATGCTCGATTTGAACTGCAGCAGATTGACTTGACCATGTCAATGTCTAAATGCATTGAGTGGCTGCCATGTGACTGGCAGATAAAAAAATGTGCATTAACGAGCGTGTACCCAATAAAGTGGCCGTAGAGTGTATGTATATGTGATATTGCTTTTTTAAAATAGATCAAAATACTATTGTCCTAAAATAAATAATACATAATGTCTCTGTGTGTTTGCAGGTATATATGGTTAACAGGGACACAAAATTGTATAATGACATGGGTGTGGCCTAGTTTTACTCTATTAAACTGGTTTACAGGGACACACACCTTGTTTACAATGTTTACACACAAAAATAAACATGGCATCTCGAAGCATCAGTTGTTGGCATTCTGTGTGTAAATGTACATTTTTTTTTACCAACAATTTCCACTTTTGATGCCATTTCTTGTGAAAAGTTTGTATTAACCAAATATATATTTTCTCAACCAAAGCTCTTTATTTTGTTACATGATTAAATAGCTATTCTGTCTGAAATCAGTTGTATGAGGTGCATTTATATGCAAATGCTACCTGCAGAGTCATTTCCAAGCGTACAGACACAGCTTAGGTTTGTACATGTACAGATTATATAGATTTATTCACATATTTTTACTATTACACAATGTCCTTGCATACAGTACTGGCTTTGCCTTAACTTTTTCAGTCTGAGACAACACATGCTCGTACGTCTTGTTAAAGCCTGATTTGAAAATAATTGTGTGCTTGTTACAAGCAAAGAAAAAAGTGAGACACAGTTTTGCCTAATCCTGTCTTGCGCACAACTATAAACCCTTCATAATGCCTTTGTGAAGAACTGTCTTTACGCGGTCAAACTGCTAATCTGATTTTAATGAACTTCCGGTGTTTAGAGGATTGTGTTTGTGGCTCCAGCAGCAAGTTTGATCCAGTTAAACCCTTATGCCATGCTTGTGTGATTTACATGACAACACTTAGTAGTGCTCAACTGCTTCAAACCTGCCTCCATGTTTCTAAAATCCAAGACATCCGATAGCAGAGAAAGAAAAGGTCGCCACCTCCACGTCTGAAAACTTTCCATTTAAGTGTGGCAAGACTGAAGTGGCTGCTTCTGTCTCTGTTCAGACGAAGCTCCTAAGAAAGAAATGTGGGTCACGATTCACAGTAGATGAATTTATAGATCATACTAGGTGTTCAGGAACAAATTGAAACCAAAGCCTCTCAAGATACAAGTAATTAGAAGTACTAAAACAACAGTCATGCTGCTATTTTAAGAAACTATGTTACAGAGTCTAGTTCATCTGGTGTTATCAAAAGCTATTTTTTTAATATACATATTATTCCATGGTCTGTTGAAATTCTGGATTTTGATTGGCTTGAAGGTGTGCAATGCCATTGTTTTATTCGAAAGTAGTTCCAGTCAGTTTTGATCCCAGTTTGAAATCAATGTGCTTCCCACAAACATTAGTAACCATTGTAACCCAGTAACAGTTGCCAGAGCCTTCGTTCATCTATGTGATCTCAGGGATGCTGATGTATGCTTCACCTACAAACCCAAGGGGATTAACCGAATCCTCAAAAATATTTGTGAAGCGGTAGCTAACACATGTTACTATGAGCTATTAGACATGCTCATGTCATTTTCATGCTCACACATGATCTCTCTTCTTGCACTCTCCCTCGAAGTCTGCCTGTGAACAACTCAAAGTGGGGACTAGGAGATCTAGCTATCATGACTGGCCATTATTCAGTCAAATATCGCAGGACTAGCTTTAACTTGGCAAATGACCACAGAACGAGAGAGATAATCAACAGTTTGCCATGCATTACAGGAATTTAAATGCACTGTGTGGAGGCAACCTTCCTCTTCTTTACGCCAGGTCTCTTTGATTTTTATTGTATAGTTATTTGTTTGTTTGTTTGTTTATATATATATATATATATATATATATATATATATATATATATATATATATATATATATATATATATATATATATATATATATATATATATATATATATATATATATATATATTATTAGATTTTTTTTGGTAGTTGTGTAATTTTAGTTTAATTAGTTAAATTTTTTTTTGAGGTGCAGAAGATTTTCTGTATTTTTATTTAATTTTTTGTTTCTTTTTGCTTTTTTTTGTTTTGCTTTAGTTTTGCCTGCTTTTGTTACTTTTATTTTGTAACTTTTATTTATTTTTATTACACAATATATTTTTTACTAAAACATTTCAAATGTGAATCCTATGCTAATATCCAGCCCCCCAAAAAATCGAATAAACCAGTCTAAACTTTTTTTTTACTTTATAGTCAGTTACTGCACTTCCTAATGGCATCTTATTTTATTTTGTGAGAAAACCACTATATTTCCTTCTTCAATTCATGAAGGTGGCTTCAAGCATTTGGATTAATTTTCATCAAATGAACTCCTCAGAACAGGCTGTTCTCGAAGAGCTTGTGAACACAGACCCCAGTTGTTCTTTTGCAATTGCATGTATTTTTGCCATTAAGTTGCGCTCGCTCTGGGTTACATAACACATGTCAGTGTGTGTGAGTATGATAGATTATCCTGCGGTGGGCCTCTTCAGCTCTGCCACCAGTCACATTTTATGGATTGCTCTCCTTGTTGCTCAACACTTGGGGAAAGTGTGCAGTACTTCCACTGGAGACGGAGCAGCTGTATGAACTTATTGACTAGAGAGCTGACGCCCATTTTCAGTACAGTATGTTTTGACTCTTGGCTGTTGGGAATCACAATGTGCTTTTCATTCATGGTTGTGGTTCAGAATACAGTGTGTCTTGCATTGTCATTAAATACATACTGAGGCTTTTTTTAGTGCTTGGCTTGATGTTTAAGTGAATATGTGTCAGTGTCTACACATATTTTAGGCTCTTAAATTACTTGGCAGCTGTTACCCTTCTTTATAAAATATGTGCTGGTTTGTGTCTTGGAGTTTAGAAAAGGGACAGAATGTTTGGCGTGCTTCAAAACATTCATATCTGGTGGAAAATGTCTGGAAGATGGCCAGTTACAGAAGTGTTAGCTGTATTAATCACCGTTGAATTTATGTTGATCTCTGGAAATTAATTTTGTGGGAAAATGTATTATAAACAAAATGTTCTCTGACACAACCTATAAACCATATCAGACAAAATGGTGTGACATTAGGATATTTTAATAGTAAGAATCCATAAAAAGTCATTTGCTCTATCAAAATATTTTTATGTGAGTGGATGTATGTGTGTGTGTATATATATATATATATATATATATATATATATATATATATATATATATATATATATATATATATATATATATATATATATATATATATATATATATATATATATATATATATATGTATATATGACAAAAGAAGATATTTTGACAAATGTTCATGTTGCACTATTTAATTTGTGAATAATATTTGAATGTTAAAAATTTCAACAACTGGCAAATTCTTAATGATGTTCCCGTTGTTCAAAATAAATACCAATGAAATATGGCCAAACTCATATTTTCATAAACTGTGATACAAATATAGTGCAAGTAAACAGGACTTATTTAAAAATGATTTTAAATAAATCTCATGTACATTAAAAATATACATATAGTTGTTTAAGCAAATGTAATTAAAGCGAAACATTTTTTTTGAATCATTAATTTTATTTATATAATATTCATATATTGATGTTATTTATTTACATAATTTTGGCTTTGTGTTTGTTATTATTTGCATTTTTGCCTTGTTTTTTATTGATTAATTTATAATTTAGTTTTGCTTTGTGCTGTTTTTGTTCAACTTCAAATTATTTAGCTACAATTTACTTTAAGCAATATCTGTATCAATAGAATATAAAAAATATGGTCACTAATACAGTGAGTAAAATAAGCAGTGGCAAATTTAAACATGGGTAATATGGGCAATCAAGCAATTTCATTTGTATGTTTGGGTTGTTTTGGATTTTACCAAAAATCAGGGTCAATTTTCTTCAACAGCTCCTTCAGAAATTTATTTAACAGAGAAATCGTGTCGTGTTCAATACTCATTTTACCCACCCTACACTACCTGACAAAAGGCCTACCGTCAATCTCAGTTGTAAGAGCAACAAATAATAACTTGACTAAGTTGATCATTTGGAAAAGCAGCAGAAGAAGCTTTAGATTTTCCTGATAAATCATCTGTTGAACTGCATCCCAATCATCACAAATACTGCAGAAGACCTATTGGAACCCATAAGCACCCAAGACTGTCACAGTTATCAGTCAAGTTTGGTGAGGGAAAAATCATGGTTTGGGGTCACATTCAGTATGGGCTCTTACATTCAGGATAGCACTCCTTCTCATACTTCAGCCTTTACATCAAAGTTCCTGAAAATAAAGAAGGTCAGGGTGCTCCAGGATTGGCCATCCCAGTCACCAGATATAAACATTATTGAGCATATCTGGGGTAAGATGAAGAAGAATGCATTGAAGATGAATCCTAAGAATCTTGATGAACTCTGGGAGTTCTGCAAGAATGCTTTCTTTGGAATTCTAGATGACTTTATTAATAAGTTATTTAAGTCATTGCAGATATGTATGGATGCAGTCCTCCAAGCTCATAGGAGTCGTACACAATTCTTTTTCCACTGCATCTTGACTTTATATTCTATACTGTACATTATTTCTGTTAAGTGACAAGACTCTTTGTCTAAGCAAAGTCAGACCTAACTGTCCTAATTAAATCATAAAAAATCAAGCATGATCATATTTTATTTTGGTAAAATAAGTGTAATCTAGAGGCCTTTGCCTTTCATATAAGCCACTTCTGATACCAAATTATCAACTAGAAGTTAAGTTATTATTTGTTGTTCCTAAAACTTGGATAGGCGACAAGACTTTTGTTAGGTAGTGTATATTGTTCATCCCTAAACACTATACAACATCTAAAATATACACTCTACAACTTTCCTCAAATTAATAACTGTATTATTTCTTCCCACAGATAAACAACACTACGGAACACTGTGAATCCTCAGCATTCACAGGCGGACCAGATTCATTTTAGGAGACATTTCAAATTAATAAAACGAAGCAACAAACGAAGCTGTCTTCATACCGAATCAGCAATGGTTTTGAAAAAGCTTCTGCGTTTCGGGAAACAGCTGCTGAGAGTGAAAGTTGTAAACTGCTCGGAGGAATCGCGACTGTCCCGATGTCTGAACACTTTTGACCTGGTGGCTCTTGGTGTGGGCAGTACATTAGGAGCAGGGGTTTATGTCCTGGCCGGAGCCGTGGCTCGAGAAAACGCCGGACCGGCCATTGTGCTGTCTTTTCTCATCGCGGCTCTGGCTTCAGTGCTTGCTGGTCTCTGTTATGCGGAGTTTGGAGCCAGAGTACCCAAAACAGGATCAGCGTACCTGTACAGCTACGTGACTGTAGGAGAGCTGTGGGCCTTTATAACTGGCTGGAACCTGATACTTTCATATGTTATAGGTGAGAAGACGCACAATATCGCTATTGGGTTTCCTCTAAAATAAGCTGAATAATGTTTCAATTACATTGTTGAGAGCTTTTATCATACAATATTGAAATAAATTACAAAAACGGTTACTTTAACATGTACAGTAAACAAAGAATTAACATTTTTGCATATTGCTTTATTCCACATAAATATTCCGCAAAAACATATGATTCAATAAATTACATTGCCAAAGTATTATTGGAGTACATTTTGGAATTTATTAATTTTGATTTAATATTTTGGGACGTGTTGTAGGTCAGATTAACATGAAAATATGTATGTTTGAAAATAAATCACTTGTTAAATATACAAAATACAACGATATTATACAGTATAATGCAACAATCTGAGTATAGATAAAAGGTACTCTGAAAGCTTAAATGATTAATAATTATTTGCTGCATTTTGAAGCATGATTATTATTACAGTATATTATATTAATGAATATCAGCAAATTACAAGACCTCATAAAATGCAGATTAAATTCTTATTTCATTTTGAAGACACAATATCTTTAGTTTATAAAATAAAACAATTGTTTTTTTTTACAGCTTATTGTACATATATATAATTTTTAAAGAGTTATTTTATGTTTATTTTTTAGGCCACCTTTCCCTTTTATGAGCAAACACAAAGTGTAGGTAGATTGCTTCATTGATTGATTGATTGACTTGATGTAAATTGGCTTATTGGCTGTTTATTTTTATTTATCTTTATTTCTATAGCACTTTTACTGTGTAGATTGTGCCAAAGCATCTCAACATAGAAGTTCTAGTAAATTGAAACTGTGTCAGTTCAGTTTTCAGAGTTGAAGTTCAGTTTAGTTCACTTCAGTGTGGTTTAAAATCAGTCCAAACACTGAAGAGCAAATCCATCGATGCGCAGCTCCACAAATCCCAAACTAAGCAAGCCAGGGGCGACAGTTGCGAGGAACAAAACTTGACAAAACAATTGACGAAAGTGAAGGAAAAAAAACCTAGAGAGAAATCAGGCTCAGTTGCAACCATTTCTCCTCCAGCCAAATGTCTTGTGCAGAGCTGCAGTCTAGGAGACATCCATTGTGGAGAAACTGCAAGGTCACTGGCGGGTATACAGGCTGGTACTTCAGGATCAATGTGAAGACTCATCTGTCACTGGGGTCTTTCAAGAATCAGTCTCATGCTCTCCGCTCCTCCATGACCACCACAGCATCTGCTTAGGATACGACCTGGTCTAGGATTATGGAGATAATGAAAAACTGAAGCGTAGTTGCCGTTCAAATTAAAATGTCTTTCAATCCTTTATAGGATCTGGATTTCAAAAGCATTTGTGTTTTATGAGTATGCTAATGCAAAGAGATGTGTCTTTAATATAATTTTAAACTGACAGACTGTGTCTGCCTCCCGAACTGTGCTAGGAACCAAGATATGAGAAAGATCTACCATCTATAGTTGATTTTGATATTCTGGGAATAATCAATTGTCCAGAATTGATTGAGCGTAGTGGACTTGAGGGGCTATAATACACCAGGAGCTCCCTCAAATACTGGAGAGCTAAGCCATTCAGGTCAATAAGTAGGTAAGGTAGTCAATAGGTAGTCAATAAAATTTTTAAATTTGTTCGAGGTTGCCAATACAATGATGAAAGAATTGGAGTAAATATTATAAAGTAATGGAAAGTAATTGGCTGTTTATAAAGTAATGTACAATGAAAGGGTTTTTTTTACATTTCTCTTGTTTTTCTTCTAAGGGACCTCAAGTGTTGCCCGAGCTTGGAGTGCCACATTTGATGAGCTGATTGGAAAACATATTGAGCATTTCTGTCGCCAGTACATGTCCATGAATGCGCCGGGCGTCCTGGCGGAGTATCCAGATATGTTTTCTGTTTTCATCATCCTCACACTCACAGGTAAATAAACTCACAAAGAAGTGTTCATGTATACATGTTAAACAGTGATTGCGAAACACTGCCATTCATTTTGAAATTTAAAGCCTTTGAATGTCAATATTTAGCATTTGTGCGTTTGTGTTGACTTTTGCTCCGTAGTGTTTTGATCTACGTTTTGTTTGCTGTAGGCCTGCTGGCCTTTGGGGTGAAGGAATCAGCCATGGTCAATAAAGTGTTCACCTGCATCAACATCCTGGTGCTGCTGTTCATGGTCGTCTCTGGACTGGTCAAAGGGACCCTGAAGAACTGGCACCTGGACCCTGATGAGATCCTCAACGCAACCAACTCCACCCTTAAGTGAGTCGAGTTCTTTGTGAAATTCTTTAAGAAATGTATGTTTGAATATCTTTTCAGATGTGCAACTGCAATTCAATTATATAGCATTTCAATTCAAGTTATTTGTTTTTTGTAAAAATATCTCAAGGTCACAGAGACTTTTATTTAATCAATACATACAGTAGCAACATTACATTTATTTAATTGAGCATACAGTAACGTTTTATAATAATAATAATAATAATAATTTATTATAGTTTAAATGCATGTATGCTATTTTCATTAATCTAAAAGTATAATTTATTCTGTTATTATAATGATAATGTATAAATAATCCTTCAGAAATAATTATGATACACTGTACTTATTTGGTGACCAAAAAAACCTTTTCTTATCACTATCAGTGTTAAGTATTAAGTTGAAAATAGTTGTCCCACTTAATATTTTAATAAACTGCGATACATTTTATTTTAAGATTATTTAATATAAGTTCCAAAGAATAGGACTTACTTTAAAAAATGTTTAACCCTTTATTTCATGAAGAAGCATTTATGGTAACTTCACTTATGTTGATTTTAATATATTTTGTAATTATTTAGGTAAAATATATACATAAATGTTCAAAGTAACCCTCCTGGGTTTTTCTGATTAGTTTTTCAATGAGTGCCTTATAAAGGGTTAATTGTATTTTGCTGAATAAACGTATTAACTCTGCATCCTAAAAAAGCATGGCTGTAGTAATCCATCGTTGGGTCAAATAGAGAATTAAAAAACGGAAAATAAGTTAATTAAATTTAAATGACACATTTTAACCCAACGGTTGTGTTGATCCACACTCAAAAAATATTTTTGCTGCTTGTTCAAATGACTTTTTGAACAAAGTCACAATTCTTGAGTTTTTTTGAGGGGACATCCTAATTGTTTTATGTTTAATCCACTTAAATTTGTAAAACCTAATAAGCACTTCGTGCTTGCAACACAAATTGATTGTGTGGAACCCAGCATTTTATCACAGTGCATATTTGGCCCAATGTTGGGTTACAACAGCTCAAAACGTTCATAGAGTGTGACAACACAGTCACATTTGACCTGGATGTTGAGAATTAATTAATTAAAAGTTGATAAATAAAAATCGCAGTATTTTTCAAAGTTCTAATAGGAAAACAGGTTACATCATGTGAGGAAGAAAAATAGTGTCATTAATGCTTGACCTCAGTGACCTTCCTAAATTTCGTGTATTTTTCCATTCACATTGATGCAATTAATGTTGAAATAATGAAACATCTCCTCTTTGAATGAAAAAATAAATAAATAACTGTCCTTGATGACTCTGAGCAGTGCCACGCAGCCGCTGCCATCAGAAGAGATGCTGGGTGAAGGTGGCTTCATGCCTTTCGGCTTCACAGGGGTTTTATCAGGAGCGGCGACCTGCTTTTACGCCTTCGTTGGCTTCGACTGCATTGCAACTACAGGTAGCCTGAAACCTCTCTGAACTCTTAAATCCCAAATCTAATCTTCACAAAGCACCAGTTTTATCCTACAGTTCTCTGAAAAAAACACAAAAATTAGATTAAATTGTGCAAGAACTGTATTTGAAAAATACAAATGCTTTTAATAAGTGCTGTAACAGTCAGGCTATGATGCAACACAGATACTTGCTTCAGCCTACATTTTGCTGAAACCCCAAAAACGTACGTAAACATACATTTGACTGCAGTTTATAGGTAAAATCAATGCTACAGGGCAGTTCCTTTTCACACTGATGATATTTACAGGGACATATTATCAACAAATAAAGAATTATTTTAATGCAGGTTTTTTTGCATAGCACCAATTAAATACCACAAAACAACTTTATAGTGTCTGTGATTTCTAATTAAAATACATTTACGACAAGCCTGGCCTTCTCGACAAGAAGGATGTGTGTATCTGAAACATATATAACAAAACATGCCCTAAGTAATTGATTTTAGATGAGCAAAAATGCAGACACTGCCCTCTAGTGGACTTGTCATCTAAAACATGCAATAAAGCATACCCAGAGCAACGTATTTTATGTTTTGCAAAAATTGTAGGCTGATGCAATGTGCCAATAAATTGTCTAGCATCCATGATGCTTTAGTCAAGGTTATTTAGAGTTTCTTTTATGTTCATAATCATCTTGCATGGATATTTCAAATGAATCTCTGCTTACGCCTCCATTTTTTGTGTTTCTATTTGTAAATGTAATGTGTGCGGCTGTCTGTACCACTTAAATTTTCTTTCTCTGTACTAAAACTGTCCATTATGCTGCATTGTTTCACAAACTGAATTGTTCAGACATATTAATTCATTATCATAATTACAAACACTTTGGTTTGTGGTTGAAATTTTCTTCTGTTTACTGCAGTTCATTCTTCTGGTTTATAAAGGCTTATTATCCAATATTTTAAAGGTGTGGTCCACTACGATATCATATTTTAAACTTTAGTTGATGTGTAATGTAGCTGTGTAAACATAAACAGCATCTCTGAATGTAAGACGCTCAAAGTTGAATGCAAAAAATACTTCCAGGCCAGTGAGATAACAAACGTGCTTTTACCACGCACACACATGGCGCAGCTAAGGGGCGTGGCCAGAGGCGCTAGAATGTTACAGCAGAGAAAGCTGAAATGGCCTCCAAACGCTGCTATTTCCACAGAGCTTCTCCTGTTTCTGTATTTGGGCTTCCAAAGGACACAACACAAAGACAGAAGTGCTTATTAATTAAGTACAGTTCAATATTAATTATGTTCCAGAGAATTATAAAATACATAGCAAGCATGATTTGACAAAACACAGCTTCCAGAATCTCTCCCAGTTCAGTGCTGGATTCGGTAAAATCTCTTCAAAGAAGGAGCAGCTCCAACAAACAGAAGCTGTAGCCTGTGAGTTTTTAAAAAATACAGGAGAGCTCGCCTAACTCGTGTAGCAGCAGAAATATAAATCAAGGCTCACACAGGTCGCATCCCATATCTTGTGCTTTATTCTTCTGTCAGCAGCGTCACTGTATATTACAGAACAATAACTTAATCCGAGCAGCAGAGAAAAATAAAAATAAACATCGGTCCCGCGCACATGCGCTTCTCGTACACACGTCTACAGACAGTTCACACACACACACACACACACACACACACACACACACACACAATGGCGATCTCTCTTAAAGGAGCCGCACCACATTTTCACTCGTGACAGATACTTTTCAGATTTTATAGAGGTTGACTGACTGTTTTCACAGCACAAAAGCGCGTGCTTGTATGGGCGTGACGCCGATCCGCGAATCGCAGCACATTATGACAGACGACCAATCAGAGCCTCTTGAGGGCGGGCCTTTCAGAGGAACTAGGAAATATGACAGTCGTTTTCATGTTAGCTGAGTAGCTGTATATAATCAAAGTGAGATTTATGAAAAAAGAACGTGATTTCCTTCAAGTGAAACATGAGCACACATTGCTTTGCATCTTATAAACACAACCAAGCCTTAAAATTACATTCTGGACCAACTCTTTAAAAAGCTGCATTGCAAATTTAGTTGCAAAATAAGTTGCATACTATACAGCTCTGGAAAAAAGAAATCATTGATGGCTTTTACCTGCTTTTACACTTTTTTTGACTCTTAATATTATATTTAATCTTCAAAAACCACCAGTTTTTAAACACACTGGTTTGTGGTGCTATTTTTGTTTTTTACTGTTTACTACAATTTATTTTTCTGAAAATTATTTATAGCAGCTAGCTATTCAAAACCTCTCTCTACGTATAAAAAAAACATACCATTGCAAAATAATTTATAGAATATTACAGAGATATAAAAATCTATCAGGGGTGGATACCTGTTTTTATGCCTTTTATTGGCTCTCAAATCTCATCTCTGATCTTTCAAAGCCACCAGTTTTCTCTTCAAATTCTCTCATAGAGGTGAAATATATGACGTGTGTCCTCAAACATGAGGTTAATTGCGCAATGTTCTGTGTATTGAATGGATAAAGGCTTTTAATAATCACTGCAACAGTGAGGCTATTATGTAATCTGAATATTTGTCCACCATCCATGTTGCTTTGGTCAAAGTTATTTCCAGTTTGCTTAATGTTTATAATCATCTTTCATAGATAATTAAAGTGAATCTGCTTACGGTTTGCCTCCGGTTTTCAACATAAGTGTTGACATTTGTAATTTTCCTGTGTCACTTCTATTTATTTTAAATGTACCAAAACAGTCAATCACATTGCTTTATTTTGCAAACTGTGAATGGTTCTGGTCTTTTCATTTTAAGGAGTTATCATAATGACAAACTCACAGTTTTGTGGCGCAAATCTTTTTTACAGTTTATCGCACTTCAGTCTTTTGACATATAGTGACTAATAATCTATTTATAAAGAATATAGCATTAAAAATATGCTTTGCTGATTAAGTTAGATACTGGAATACAGCTCTGGAAAAAAAATTATCAGGACTATCTGCCTTCTTTATGCCTCTGTTGGCTCTCAAATCTCAAATATAATCTTTAGAAGCCCCCAGTTTTCTCCTGAAATTCTCTTAAATATATGATGTATGTGCACAAACATGAGGTTAAATTGTGCAAGAACTAATAAACACTGCAACAGTGAGGCTATTATGTTATCTGCATATTTGTCTGGCATCCATATTGCTTTGGTCAAGGTTATTTAGAGTTTCCTTTATGTTTATAAGCGTCTCGCATGGATATTCTCAGTGGATCTGCTTATGGTTCGCCTCTGGCCGCCCTCTTTTATAGCGGCTCACTCCCCCAAATTCCCTGGCGTTTGATTGGCTGGAGGGTTTCAGGGTAGCGGTATCACCCCTGCTCTTCTGCATGCTGGTCAGGACCGGTAGTTTACCCATGTTCTCTGTGGCACTGCTGGCATGAACACACTGGTCCTCTGTTTCATGTAAAGCTCTGCGCAAGGTCAGACCACAGGAGCTTTAGCCAAAAGCAAACACGCTCACAGATTTCAATGCAAGAGCTGAGTCATTTCTTGCTCCAAGGCTTCTTACAGTGACGCAGTTGGTTTGCCTTTAACTGGCTTAATGGGTCGATTAAATGTAGTTCAACCTACCTCCTGTTCAAAGGCTTGCAATTGATAAGAGAAAGATTCTAACAAAGACGGTATTTACTTGATCAAAAATACAGTCTTCTTTCAGGATTACTTGATTTATATATTTTAACGCTGTAGAGGTTTTTGTGCGTTCTTGATGATTAAAATTTGAATGAAATCTATCTGCATATACAAGTACACCCCTTATAAATATCTCATTTCAATTAATATTTTATATAGGATGCATCATAATATTATATTTGTGCATATACACTCGATTAGTCAGTACTGAAGCCAAATCTAGAGCTAATCTAACAAAATAACTTATGATAATGGTCCAGAAATTAGTAGCCCAAATGTATATGCTTGGGAAAATATCAATATAATATCAAATATCAAGAGAAACAAAAAATATATCTAGAATTTTGTTGAAATTTTGTTAAATTTTTTTTTTTTTTGCAATATTTCACATGAATGTAAATATATCATCTTTCTATTTCTAAAGATGTTCTGTGATTAAAATTATGTTTTAATAAACATATCAGTTTAATAAATCAGCTTTGTGTTAGATAATAATATTTTTAAAAATGGGGTGTACTCATTTATGCTGATCTGTCTGTCTGTCTGTCTGTCTGTCTATCTAATATATATAATATAGAATATAATATAAATATAGAATATTGTGCTTATATCTACAGCCTTGATGACTGGCAATATTTTAGTTTGGTGGAAAACTTGCTCTATATATATATATATATCTTATATATATATATATATATATATATATATATATATAATGTATCTTCTTGGTTATCTCTTTTGAAATATGGTCTAGAGCGCAACAATATACTCTTACAATACACACTTTTTGAGGCCCTGCCCTCTATCTGAAAGATGCGCAAGTTGAAAACAGGCTCATTCTGAAAACGTAACCCTATATATATTTCTGGAAATCGCTAATTAAGTAGCCAGAGCTACGTATGGCTGCATTTCGTCTTTAAAATGTACGATACAGGGCGGTATGACGCCGTTCCTTTTCATGCTTACTAGCTGACTGCTTACCTCCGTATGGACTGCTTTCCCGCTGTTATCAGTTTATTCTGTAGCTTGACACATACGTTGGCGGACTTGAGATGCAGAGCGGAGTTGACCACAACAACTGGGTTCAAGTCCAGTGAAGAACGGTTACAGAAAGCAGGCAAGACAAAAACAAAATCTAAGAAGTAAAATAAACAAGTAAATAACAGGGTGTGAATGTGGTAAAATCTGAAAACGTGGTAAAAATTTAGGGGCTTTTTCTTTTTCTGGATTGCTTTTCAAAACACTGCAGTTGGGTTCAGGGAAGGGGGTGGGCGGGTAAATCGGTGCTTTTTAAAATACCATTGGTTGGGCTAGGGAAGGGGAAGGGTGGGGGGGGGGATTGGTCGGTTGGTCAGTCAGTCAGTCAGTCACTCAGTCAGTCAGTCATTCAGTCGACAGTGGCCTCTGGTGGGTTTACGTTAGAACAGCATAGAATGGCACTCTCGAGAGAAATTTAAAATCTGAAAAAGAATACACAGTGGCCTCTGGTGGACTCGCAAAAACAAAAACTGCAAAAAAAAACAGCTCCTGGGATGTATTTTGCTCTCTCCAGAAATGTATAGGGTACCTAATCAGAATGAGCCTGCATTGGCATTACCAGAATCGTCTAATTACCTATTAAATAAAATTTCCGGAAAATTTCTGGAAAAAAATGAATAAAATGTCTTATTTTTGGCACATTCATGTTAAAACAACAACAACAATATTATTAATAATAATAATAATAATAATAATAATAATAATAATAATAAGGCATTCATCATAATAGCAACTTTAATTCTTTCAACTTTTATAATTATATATAACAGTAATGTGAAAAGCACAACGATATATCTGTTTTCAATTCCACACAATAATGATCAGCTTTGTCACAGGATAGCATGGCACAAAATTAAATCCCCACATATCAATAATGTAAAGTGCTTTAAATAAACTGGTGTCTTGTTACATTAATGTTCTCTTGGAAAAAAAAACTCTCTAAGAACTCCTGTCATTTGATAGTCAAGCCATAAGTCTGTTAATAGCCTCGTTTGATTCTTTGTGTTGTAATCCTTGGTGCTTAAATGGATAAAACAGGCTTGAATCCAACCTGCAACATGAGTTGTTGTTGTTTTTTTTTTACCAAATAAAACACAGTGTCATGTTTTGTACCATAGGTGAAGAGGTAAAAAACCCTCAACGAGCCATTCCCATTGGGATCGTCTCCTCGCTCCTCATCTGCTTTGTGGCATATTTTGGTGTATCAGCCGCGCTCACCATGATGATGCCCTATTACATGCTGGATAAGAACAGTCCTCTTCCTGTGGCGTTTAAATATGTTGGTTGGGAAGGAGCTACATATGCTGTGGCGGTGGGGTCTCTCTGCGCCCTGTCCACCAGGTAAGAGCTGATCACACCAGTTAGGGATTGTTCTAACACACACAAGGACACAGCGTAGAGTAAACAAGCATGGCAGGGGACTAAAAATGTTCTTGAGTTATTAGCCATGCTCCTTGAGATGAATGGATGTAATTAGCCTCAAGCCTGGTTGTAGTTTAAAAGACCTCCGTCAGTTTGGTCGGACATTTTTTAACCCTTATAATGCATTCCAAATGTGTTGAATTCTTCAGCATTGTGAGTTTGGACATATAAAATCAGTGATATATAAATAAGTCATGACTTAAAACATTTCGGTAATTATGTGAATATAAGTCAATGTTTTGACCTTGTTATTATTACTATGTTATTATATTTGTTTGCTTATAGAGCACATTTAAAAACAATAGATGTTGACCCAAGTGCTTTACAAAACAACCAAGATACAAAATCTATACTTATATAAAAACAAGGTATGTAAAACAAGTTAAAACTAATGAATTACTACACTGTAAAGCCCAACAGTCAACTTTATCAAATGAAATGAGTGTTGTTAACTCAAAATTTACTGCGTTAATTCTCATTTGAAAAGAGTTTACATTTACATTTACATTTAGTCATTTAGCAGACGCTTTTATCCAAAGCGACTTACAAATGAGGACAAGGAAGCAGTTTACACAACTATAAGAGCAGCAGTGAACAAGTGCTATAGACAAGTTTCAGGTGTGTAAAGTCTAAGAAGCAAAGCATTAGTACATTTATTTATTTATTTATTTATTTTTTTGTGAGAGAGAGAGAGTTTTAAACAGAGTATTAAAGGTGAGTTATTTAAATACCTTATTACTTCAAGTTAAATGGAGTAAGTTCACAGTACTCATATAGATTAGTTTTTTCAACTCAAATGGTTTGTAGCAATCGGTTTCCTTAAACAATTTGAGTTGCCTTAACTTATTGGGTTTTACAATAGTCAGTTGGTTTAAGTTCTCTTCGTTTATCGGGTTTTACTGTGCTCAAATTGCTTCGTTTACTCAAATGGATTAAGTTCACAGTACTCACTAGGATTAGTTTTTGAACTTAAATTGTTTGTTGCAATCGCTTTGTTCAAATGGTTTGAGTTGCCTTAACTTTTTGGGTTTTACAAGGTATCAAAAACAAGAGACTGAAGGTGATTTTTTTTTAAATGAGACTTAAAATCACCAAGGGAAGAGCATGACCTGATATTTAAAGGCAGACCATTTCACAGACGAGGGGCTGTGACAGAAAAAGCCTTTTGATTTTAACTGTGATTTGGAAACCACTAGCTGAAACTGGTTTTCCAACATAATTGGCCTCAATGAAGAGTGCCAATGAAGAAGTTCACCAATGTAAGTAGATGCCAGACCATTCAAACCTTTAAAAACAAACAACAATAACTTGTATTGAAACCTAAATTGAACTGGGAGCCAGTGAAGGGATGATAAAACTGGTGAGATACTAACACATTTTTTGTCCAAGTTAAAAGCCTAGCGGGTGCATTTTAGACCAGCTGCAGGCGTACAATTGAAGCTTGTAAAACTCCTCAATACAAAGAGTTGCAGTATTCCAATCTAGACATAATGAAAACGTTGATAATAGTTTCCAACACCTTAAAATACACAAAAGGCTTCAGTTTAGCAATGTTCCTTAATTGATAGAAACCAGTTTTGACGGCAGAATTTATTTGCTTGATAATTTGCAGAATTTATTCGCTTGTATTACGATGATATGCTTCAGATGTACACTATTTAAATGTATGTATTATATTTAAATTTTAGCAATTGTAGCAATAACATAAAGTAAAATTGTAGCAATAACATAAAGTAAAATATGCACAAAAAAGTATTTAAAAAGACTTTTGATCATTTGACGTTATGAATTTAAAGCACATGCTTGCTCAAAAATATTTTAAATTAATAAAACCTACATTTTATGTCTAACAAAACATCAAATGAACATAAATATCACTCTGCGTTATAAATTCATTTTACATTTACATAATCTTTACATTTCAGTTTGAAAAAATGTATCAGTTTGCAATGATTTATCAAAAGATGTGTGTTTGAGTTTATCAGCAAGAGACAGACCCAAAAGTGTGTGTATATATATATATATATATATATATATATATATATATATATATATATATATATATATATATATATAATGTATGCATATACTCTATGTATGCATATGTATGGTCAACATCATTATTATTATATATTTTTTTTTGCTTACTTAAAAATATTTAGACATTTTTTTGTATCTCCTCCAGGTCAAAACAAACCCAAAGCATTATGAGGGTTAAAAATTTGAACATGCGGCCCTTCCATTACATTTTACTTAGTGAACTCTTGCGACCCTTGGGAGGTTGAGAGGGTGCAGTCCAGGGCTGGATTGTGTGATAGAGTGTGTGTGCGTGTGTGCGTGTGTGTGTGTGTGTGTATATTTATCTGAGGCAGCTCATATAGCCCCTTGCTAAAAATATGAAGAGAAATTTGGTGTGCTGAGTTATGAATAAGTTATGCAACTCTGACTCAAGACCATGAGTGGGAAAAAGGCCTCACGCCACATTTTTTCTGTCCATAAGTGTCTGGCAGTGATTTGTCTTATAGTTATGACCTACATGCATTCACACCAGAGGTTGTTACTCAG
Organism: Danio aesculapii; assembly: GCF_903798145.1. NCBI lineage: Eukaryota > Metazoa > Chordata > Actinopteri > Cypriniformes > Danionidae > Danio > Danio aesculapii. The sequence continues at coordinate 24,570,151 of NC_079444.1, forward strand.
AAATGTTTGTACTGTGAAATATCAATTATGTGTAATGTATCTATGGAAAATGTCTTGTGCATGATCTTTTATCCTCTTATTCTTCTAATTCTACTCATTTAACTCCTTTTAGTTACTAATGATAACCTTCGTAGCTGCAGAGATGAAGTAGGTTTATTGGCATTCTTTGTTCTGGTTTCCAAAATATGTTGGAATCCATTCAAAAGTGAAGTGTGTAATATTATGTTAAAATATTGACCTACTTTTGACTATATGGACTTTGCAGCTTATTCTGGCCAAGAACTTTATGTTTAGACACCAACAAATTGTTTAGCCAATGTTTCGCTAACCCTTGTTAGTTTTACTTTTGGCTTTAACAATTTTAGTCAATTATACAGTATTTAATTGTAATATGAACTGTATTTTACTGTAGGACAGTTATGCGGTACGGTACTGTATTTTAAAGTTACATTGTGAAAATTACTGTATATTTTACAGTAAAGATATACAATACTGTATATGCATATAGAATCAGATAAATGGTGCTGTAAATGTAAATACAGTATTTTTGCTGTAATTGATTTACAGTAAGTTGCTGTAGATTCTACAGTGTGTTTAACTTAATTAGATGGTATAATAATCAATAAATACATCATATACAGGAGCAAAATCTATCTTTGCTTATGTGGATGTGGTAAATTTCTTATTAAACACTTTCGTGTTAAATTAAATTAAGCAGCACACACACATATATGGTGTTGACTATTATTAAAAAATATATTTGGTATATATATAAACTACTTGTAAGGACAAATGAAATCCACACCACAGCTATAATGGTTACAATACAGACAAACAACAAGCTGTGGTGTGGGTTTCATTTGTCTTTAGAAGTATTTTTTTCAAGTGTTATACATAAAATAATGACGTTCAAATTTTGTGCAGATGATGAATGGTCAAAACATTCTTAGCCAATTAGAATCCACTCAACAGCTTAAACAATTAAAGCGACAAACAATACAATTGTGGTGAGTACTTCTAATTATTAAAAAAATATATACATTCTTGTTGGTGTGACTGCAAATATAGCTATTGTTTAATTCTTTTTAATAATGAAAATTATTAAAGGGGCTATATGTAAGAATTCTTATGCATTAATGTCTTTTTATTGTATTAAACGTGTTAACAGCTTCCAATAGAACTTTAAAAATAACAAGATAGATGTAGACAGAAGAACAATGGGTCTTTTTGGAGGGAAAATAAAAAAAAGATTTACACGTGCTCCCGAGAGCCTCTCTTCTATTCACAGACTGTTTAGAATGTTCAAGATAAAGCCACAAGATATAAGTGCTTAGCTCATATTTACATATTCATACGGATTTGTTGCTCTCATAAATGTGGATGATATCTGGGTGTTTATTGTGTATTGCTGCAAATGTATTGCTAACTATTTTTGAAGTCTAATCAAAGGTCTAAAAAGAACTTCATAAAGGATATATCAAGCCATTGAATCACATTGTCTTAAGGACACTAAGGCCCAATTCCAATTATATTTTTGTACCCTTTAAACAGAGTCTGTTTTGGTCCTTCAAACAGAGTGTGAAGGGGAAAGGCTTTAAAAATTTGCCCTAAGAAATGGGACACCACTACAACACCCGCACACGTCATCATATGTCATCGTGAGCTTTTGCTTTACATGAGATCAGACGATCACGACTGCTGTAGTTATTCCATTTGCGTTATTTTTGGGTATTTATCTTGAGGAAAGCATTGAAGGCAATGATATCATGTTATCATAACGATATAATGTGGTATTAAGCACGTAACTGTACTGTGCATTTACACTGTCCATATTCATCAATGTAAACACAAGAAAACAACATTAACATTATAGCAGACACTGTAAAAAGCTCATTTTCAGCCACTTGACTTTTCTGACAGGGCATTTGAGTGCCATGGAGTGACAGAATGTTGTGTGACTGCTGTACAGGAGTTATTATTATAGATTAAAGATAGCAAAATTTAGCCGTTTTTTTTTAAGCATGACAGTAAAACATGAACGCAGTTCTGAATATATTAAAACATATCCTTGTTGTAAAAAATTATAATAATGACAAAAAACACTAATTTGTCCATTTCCTGACTTCTGGGTGCAGCTATGCAGCCATTGTGGCTGGTGTATTCTGGGAAATTTTAATACTCCTTGGTTTCGAGTGTGGTCCTGAAAAATACCTCTTTTGAGCTAAAGAGAATTGGGACAACCCTACCCCTTCACATGAACGTGCAAAACAAGGGGTAGGGGTAAGAGGAAGGGCTAATGCCTGGTTTATACTTCTGCCTCAAGTGATCAGCGTGACCCACGGCGCATTCAACGCGCGTAGCTGTGCATTTATACTTCCGCGCGCTGTTTCTGTTGTTCTGCGATAACACTTCCGAAACGCTAGTTGGCAGTGAGGTGTTTATGTTCCTCGGTGTCGAGTTTCTTCGCTGGTGTTTTGTTTTTCTGAACGCTTCCTTAATGTACAAGTGGATCAAACTCGCTTATTTTAAGGCAGTAACCGGTGGACGTGCAACAACTTTAACCATAAGGTAAACACAAAACAAATCTTTCCATCTGGAGCTCCTTCACGGGACTCCACACTTGCGGCTCTCGGTCCCACCCACACTCGTCAGATCTACCAAGCCGACCAATCACAGAGCTTGCGCTACGTGTCGTTGCGACGTTTGGGTTACATTTTTTGAGAGGTTCGCGTCAGCGAAGCCGAGGGCCACAGCGAGGGCTATTAGACCACGCGTAGGCTGCGCTGTAGCATACGCATGCGCTTGACGCAGAAGTATAAATCAGCCTTAAGGGGTAGATTTGGAATTGGGCCTAATAATTGTGCACATGTGTGAGCGCAATGGACAATAACTGGCAGTAATTCACTTAATGGCCATTGGTGTTGCTAATAACAAGTGTTTGTGAATGATATATTTTTACATTCTTTATAATAAAGTAATAGGCACCAATAAGCTGTGATTTACAGTGAATTCATAACAGCTATTAGACATGAAATGAAGTGGAAACATCTGAACAGCTGTTTTAAGTTGCAGGGCTTATTGGCTTTATAAAATAGTCATTCATAATATGTAGCAATGGTTCACAAATTAAAGCAAAGCAGTTATAAATTAAGACTGATACTGAATTGTAATTTACAACAGTTTCAAACATGGCTCAACCAATCATTATCAAGGACCATCTGTTTCGTAATTCTATACATATAGCCCCTGTGGGACCTAAATTCCAGACGTTGTGTAACACCAACCAACCAACCAAACTAAAACTGTGCATTAGTAGGCTGATTTCCCTGAAGAGCAAACGCTGTGGCTATGTTGCGCTTTCAAAAACACTGCTCTGTTTGTCCAAGCACTCATCTGAGGCGGAAGAGGTGGTAGACGCATATGGAAACAATCATCATTTTTTGCTTCATAAATTACACGCTTCACCTTGACAATCACCTTATCTAACGTAATGTTTGATGCTAAGAGATGCTCTTGCAAACACTGGTGGTCTGATCTTTCTTCTGATGGTGGTGGTGGGGCTCTGTTTGTGGCATGAATCTCATTCATAATAACACCACAGCAGCATATGAATGCACTATGTCTGTCTCTTTTTTGCATGGCATGGTTTGTTTTCACCATCTCTCGCGGCAGCCTGCTTGGCGCCATGTTCCCCATGCCCCGTGTCCTGTGGGCCATGGCTGACGATGGCCTGCTCTTCAAATTCATGGCTGGGATCAGCGAGAGAACAAAAACACCCATAAAAGCCACTATAATGTCCGGCTTTCTTGCAGGTGAGACTGAATTTTAATGTTACTAATCTACTGACGTCGCATACGTTTGTAGCATCGCGCATCCGTCCGGCTGCATGGGAAAAAAACGAAACATTTTCGAAGCACTTGCATGGACCTGACAGCTACGATGGGATTCATTTTGTGAATAAACTGGATTTACTGCATGACCTGATTTTACCACGGTCGACACATTTCTGAATGGACATCTTTGCCAATCCTGGAACAACATTCCAATCATCCAATCAGATTTAAAGAGAGTTTACAGTTTATGTCTTCTAATCAGTTTAAATTCGTCTTATTATAATTCACCTATCATTTCTTAAAGATTGTAGGAATAACTTATGGTTAGGGGTAGGTTTAGGGACAAGAATTAGGTTTGGAGTAGTGCTGTCAAAAGATTATTCACGGTTAATCGCATCCAAACTGCAAAATAAAAGTTTGTTCTTACATAATATGTGTACTTGTGCTGTGTATGTTATGTTTACAGTGATCCCTCGCTGTAATGCGGTTCATTTTTTGCGGCCTCACAGTTTTGTGGATTTTTTTTTTTTTTGCAATTTGACATGCTTTTTTCTACAGTGCATTTTGTTCTGCGTCCTGATTGGCTGTAGACCACTGTCAATCAATTTTCTCCGTGCTGTGTCTCCTGTACAGTACAGGATGTGTTCAGCTTGCCAAATTTACATAAATTGTCGATTACTAGCAGTGTGACTCTGAAGTGCTGTACTCTGTTTCGTTTAAAGGCACCTGCGGTAGCACCCAAAAGACTAAGGAAGATGCTAAACATTGCGCAAAAAGTTGGACTTCTGGACATGCTATAAAGGAAGGTAGAAGTTTTGCGGCTGTAAGGGCGCATTATGAAATAAATAACTGAAGATCAAATTATGTAGTTCTTTAGATTCATTCTATAAGACTGGACTTATTTTTCTAAGAAAGGTTTGAACTTTGGGAGTGTTTAAACGAGAGAGAAAAGTGTGAAAATGTTAATGCCTGTCTGAGAAAAGTGTATAAAGTGTGTAATGAGGGGTTTTACAACATTAAAACATCTATGATAATTGAAAAAAATAAAGCGGACTGCTTCACGGATTTTACGAGTCATTTTTAGAACGTAACTCCCGCGATTAACGAGGGACCACTGTATTTAAATACACACAAATACATAAAACAAAGAAATGTTTGACCAAATATCCAGCAATTAGAACATGTTTTCCTTGTCCCTGCTTTGAATCAGTCACAGGCAGACAGAGGGATCATGTGTGTGTATGTAAATGACTTGGGCATATCTAATAGTTCATAGTAACATGTATTAGCTACCTCTTCACAAATATTTTGAGCATATTTGCAGGTTGGTTAATCTCCATCATCAGTTTCCTCAAAATTACACAGATGAATGAAAGTTTTGGCAACTGTTACTATGTTTACAACAAATTTTTGAGGGAAGAGCATTTATTTCAAACTGTGATCAAAACCGATTGGAAATACCTGAGCATTAAACAATTACATAGCACACATTCCAGCCAATCAGAATCATACACACAAATACTGTATATTATCTGAATACAAACTTTTATTTTGGATGTGATTGATTACCATTAATCGTTTGGCAGTACTACATTGCATTACATTTTTACCAGAAATGATGTTCCAGGATCAACCAAATGTGTTAACCCAGGAATGCGTCAAACTCTGCAAAATCAGGACATGCAGATTTACCTCCTTTCTGCCTTTGACTCCTTCTCTGGCAGCTCCTCATTTGGCTTATATGTTCATTTCTATTGTCTTTTCTGCTCTCTTCCTCTTTTTTTTGTGATCATCCCATGATCAGTCTCTTGGGGTCCTTGTTCCCCCTCCCACGTATTATCTTTGCCATGGCCCGGGATGGTCTGCTCTTCTCGTTTCTGGCTCGGGTGAGCGAGAAGAAGACGCCCGTCGTGTCCACTCTGGCCTCCGGGGTCACTGCTGGTAAGAGCAGAGGGCATTGTGGGATTGAAGGATTTAGCTCCATTGGGTTGCTTTTGTTGCTGTTTGAAACACCAGTCTGTTCATATCTATAGTGGGGGGAGGCTGAAAACTTTGTTTATGAGACAAACGCCAAACGGTTACTGTACATGTAATTGGGAGAGCTAACTGGGGTTATTTATTCTTTCTTTCTATAATGATTCCAGCAGTTTCCTGGAATAGAAACTTGTAAGACTGACTTTGCTTTGTTTTATTGTGCAAACATAACATGACGTCAGTTTTACCATGCTAAAAACTCTACTCAAAAAAAAAAAACAAACTGTACTCTACTCATGCTATTTGTACTTTCCATGAATAAGGCACTAACATTACACATTTTTTAAATTAGTATTTTTCTGAGTCTTATTCTTGAAAAAGTTCATTTAAAATACATTATATTTATTTTATTTTCAAATATTTTAAATTCATGTCAAATGATTTGTTTGTAATTATTTAGTTTTTATTTTAATTACATTTAATAAGAGTGCTTAGATCACAGATTGGGTTATTGGAGCATTAAATAACAATAAATAAATATCATTTGTTATATAATTATTTAAATATGATTAAGGACGAGTAAGCCAATAGCACAAGTATGTTAAGTAAAATCGAAATAAAAATATACATTTAAGTAAGAGTTTAGTCAAGTTTTCAGGTAGATCCAAAATTCCTGCAAAAATTGAACAAAACTGCATAGTCTAAATTTTAATTCTTAACCGTTTATGTTAAACTTAATTGCCTGTTCATGAGGATGCTTAACAAGTGTTGTTGAAATCATTTAGTCTATCCAAACCTAAGAAGACATGAAAGACAACTTAGTTTGACTTTAGTACTCTAGTGCTAGTGGAACTATGCTAGTACAAAATTAAGTAATTGTTTGAGTCTTCTAAAATGTAAGATGTTTAAAATCACTTGAATGTGTTATTATTTTTATTATTATTTATTTATTTATTTATTGATGATGAAGATGAAGGTTATCCTTTAAAAAGTAATCTGCAGATCACATTTGTCCCAAACCTTGGATTGTGGTTTGGCTGAATAAAACATTGCACTCCTAAAATATATATTTAATTTTATATTGTATAGAATTTCTGCGTATTGATTTTTACACAACAACCAAAACTCTTGTAAATGGCGTTAAGGGGAACAAAACAACAATTTTCACTCCCCAAAGTTAACTTGAAAATAATCTTTACAGACGTCTTTTCAGATTATTTCAGACATCACTATTGTTATTGTTAAAGTATGTTATAAGTCTAAAACTCCACAGGAAATAATTAAGGATTACATTAATACCTTTTATGTAGTTATTGGGTAAGTGGATTTGTGTATTGTTGGTTGAAGTGGAAGTTTTTTCTCTGTTAAAGACAATCTGAAAGTGATATTGCGGGTCTGAAACAACGTATTTTAGGAATTTATGAAATATCAATGTATATATTTTATTGACCCCTTTTATGCATTCTATGAATTAAAAAGGAAACCGTTATAATTTTGTACCCTATTTGTGGAAAGTGCATTTATATTTTAATATAGATCTGTGTTCACAAATGAACTTCAAAACATGTTGATAAATGTTTCTTAGTAGCTGATAATCCATTAATATTTATTTTTATTTATTAAAGTGGTAAATCTTCATTTCTTTTTTGGTACAAAAAAAAATTATATGTGGGTCAAAGACTTAAAGGGTTTTCAAGAATCAGAATTGTAAAAGTTTAATACATAGATTACATAGATTTTTTATTTTTTGCCTGTACAAAATTACTTTTATTTTTTGAGCCAAAATAATGAATCCATTTTTGTCATGTTTTACAGAAGACGGCCACTAAAATGCCATGCAGTGTAATAATAGTTTATACAATCCAAAAATCCCGTCAAGTATATTTAAAACAAGAATAATTTGACTACATATTACAAGTCTTTATTTAAAGGTGCAGTAGGTGATCTGCCTAAATGTTAAGCGGTTAGCATAATAGGTTTGAAACACAGTCCCGCCCCTGCCGCCCAAAGCCACGCTTTCTGAAATCACAAGCACGCACATTAAAGATGACAGAGACCCACAAGTTCATGTCATTCACCAGTTATGACAATTCAAAACTTTATAGTACTTTATTATACTACAATTCTGAATGCAAAACTGTCTTATATCTAGCACGTTTTCAGTTGTGTAGCAAACAAAACTTGTCATAATGTGCAATATTTCATGCTTGCAAGGATCGCTGGTCTCACTCTCTCAAACGCTTTGTCCAAAAGCGACTACTGTATGCTTAATGTTTGGTCGGCGACGTGCTGGAATTACACTTATTACGAAGCCATACTTGTATGCTATTTCAGACCAAATATTCAAAGTAGCATGGTAAACAATATAGGAGAGCGTCACAGGCTGTCATTGTTCAAAAATGAACCAATGTGATGTAGATATAAAACCAACTTCACCTCAGTAATGTAGGCTAGACGGAATAGCGCTGTTTACTGATGTTTTGTTGTTAGACTAAATAAAAACTTACATTACTGGTGCTGTAAAAGGTCCTTTATGAAACTAAAAATAGTCAATATTTCACCGGAAGATTTCAGTGGCTGAACGACACTTCTGTGCAGATTACGCATTTGTAACAACAAAATCTACATAAGCTTTGCGTGACTAAGATAATTTTAACACATAACATTACCTGACTAAAAGAAATACTTCAGTCATGGTGTCGTCCTTCCTATCTCCAAGATTGTCGTAACTCCAAGATTGATACAGAATTTTAAAGTTTTGATTCAGTATTTAATGTTACCGGTCACTCGTGTCCACGTGACCACAGTTCGCGTCCAAACAGCGAATCTGCGTGAACGAAGGTGTGCAGTTGTACAAATCTACATTTGCTGACAGACAGTTTGGACTACTTATCAGAATTATTGGAATTGTCGGCCTGACAAATTTTAATTGGATGAACTTTTTTAGTTTTATGCCTTACCCAGAATATAAAATTACATATAAATATATTTAGATTATTTTACTTTAATAATTACTATTGGAATGTGAAAAGACTTTCAACCAGCACAACAAAAAAAGTTACTGAAGACCTACTCACCTACTGCACCTTTAACAATCACAATAATGCCTAAAATGTGTAATTAATTGTCATTTAACAACCTTTTACTTTTTTACGTCCTTACTTGTCAGCAATGCGTTTTATATGTTTGTATATGTAATTTAACTTTTCATTTTTCCATAAATAAATCCATTGCACTGAATGACAAATGATAAGTCATGTAGAAACTTAAAAAGAACAACAAATTATGCATCTTTAAATCCTTAATAAGCAGTTAATTATAAATATCAGTCTATAAATCAGTCATAAAACTGATCCTGTTCATTTCTCTGCAGCAATCATGGCTTTCCTGTTTGACCTGAAGGACTTGGTTGATCTGATGTCTATAGGGACTCTTCTGGCTTACACACTGGTTGCTGCCTGCGTTCTAGTACTCAGGTCCACAGATACTATATTTAAAATGACATGCTTAAATATTTGTGTTATTACAACTGCCCTATTCACAGACCCCTTGTGTAAAATAATGTCCACAGGTACCAGCCGGAGCAGTTTTCTCAAACATATCACATAGCCAACACACATGAAGACATGGAAATGAGTGAAACCATAAGCACACCCAGCATGGGGATCCTGCCCGGTGTAGAGGAGCGTTTCAGCTTCAAAAACCTGCTCTTTCCAGACATCACCGAACCCTCCAACCTGTCTGGATTCATCGTTAACATCTGCGCCAGTCTCCTTGGTATGAAACATTCAGGACAAACACTGCAAACAAAAAGAAAATGAATAAAAAACACACACTAGTGTAATAGACTAGTGTTTTGTCACACTTTATCATTTTCTGTCTGTAGATTTTAATTACAGTAACAAAATTAGTGTTCTGCACGGAGCCATCAATCTCTCTACATCAAATGTTTTTGCAGAGGGATATGTTCATGCATAAGTAAGCTGAACACACATTTTATTCTAAATAAATTCAATATTTATTCAATATTTTGAATAAAATAAAAAATAATAATAATAAACAGAATAAATACATTTTTCTGATTGTTCACAGTATTTTTTGTATTATATAACATTCAAAGTATTTTCTGAATTATGCAATGATAATAATACGCTATCTGACAAAAGTCTTGTCGCCTATCCAAGTTTTAGGAACAACAAATACTTGACTTCTAGTTGATCATTTGGTATCAGAAGTGGTTTATATAAAAGGCGAAGGCCTCTAGATTACACTTATTTTACCAAAATAAAATATGATCATGCCTTGATTTTTAATGATTTAATTAGGACAGTAAGGTCTGGCTTTGCTTAGACAAAAGTCTTGTCACTTAACAGAAATAAAGTACAGTATAGAATATAAAGTCATGGTGCAGTAGAAAAAGAATTCATATTGTGTATGACTCCCATGAGCTTGGAGGACTGCATCCATACATCTCTGCAATGACTCAAATAACTTATTAATAAAGTCATCTGGAATGGCAAAGAAAGCATTCTTGCAGGACTCCTAGAGTTCATCAAGATTCTTTGGATTCATCCTCAATTTCTTCTCCTTCATCTTACCCCATGTAAGATGTTCATGTTCATGTCTGGTGACTGGGCTGGCCAATCCTGGAGCACCTTGACCTTCTTTGCTTTCAGGAACTTTGATGTGGAGGCTGAAGTATGAGAAGGAGTGCCATCCATGTGGGTTCCAAAAGTTCTTCTGCAGAATTTGTGATAATTTGGATGCAGTTCAGCAGATGATTTATCAGGAAAATCTACCTTCTGCCACTTTTCCAAATGATCAAAAATCAAGTTATTATTTGTTGCTCTTACAACTGGGATCGAGAACTTCTGTGAGGTAGTGTATTTTAAAACAATGAAAACATTTTTTTTTTCTTGTCCATCTGGTGTTCAGATTTTTGTGCTGCATATTTTATGCTTAAATAGATACCCATAGCATTTTGAAAAACCAGTAATACAAAAAGAATGATTGCATTACATAATATAATCAAAAAATAGGGCACTAAGATTTTTACTTTTACCTTAAAGGGACAGTTTGCCCAAAAAAATTTAATTTGTTAATTTCTTCATGGTCTCTAAATTGTAGGTGACTTATTCCTTCAGCAGAGCATTAAAGAAGTTTTTTTTTTTTTTTAGCTGAGTGGTCATTAGTGTTTTTAGCTGTGGTTATTAGTGTCTGTTTTATAATACATAGAGGCAAAACACAATTAATACCTATGGCTCCTAATGTTAAGAGCTTTTGAAGCGAAATGATTGGTCTGTGAAATAAAGTGACCTTTAGTTACAACATAATTACCTTTTAATCCTCAGCCACATTCGTGACAGTCTGGAACATGAGCTTTATGCTGTGAACATGCTCAAGAACGTTTGCCAAAGCTGTAGATTAAACGTAATAATGTTGTAAGTTTCTTGCACATACTAATCATTTCACTTTTTTGGTTCTCTGGGTGACCATTGACTTGCATTTTATGAATCACCAAGCACCACAGTTTCATCTAAAAATCTTGCATGGTCTTACGGTGTGCCAATAAACAGCAAATGTAAATTTTTAGGTGAGCTTTGCCTTAAGAACACTTGACAAGTGCAGGGTTTATGGATTTGTTTAGTAGTTTTCCTGAGGTTTCTGAACTTTTTTTTTTCAGGTCTGCTGATTCTCAGCTTCAGTCTGTTGGCGGTTCGGGGAGGAACAGCAAGCTGGAATATCATTACTCTCGCTGTCCTGTTCGGCCTGTGCGTCATTGTCACATTCATCATCTGGAGGCAACCTGAGAGTAAAACCAAGCTCTCTTTTAAGGTTAGAGCACAGGCACATCTAACAAAGCACAAGGTGTGGTGATTCCCAATTAAAGCAGTTCTGCTTGAGCCAGATTAACTATTTTTAGAGTTTAATGCAATCTGATGTTGAATGTGAGTGGTTAAATACAAAGCCAAATACTGTGTTTTGCTTTACGTGGGTCACGTGGGACTCGCTTGATCAAAGCTGTATTAAACTTTTACGATTCTGATTCTTGATAACCCCTTTTAAATGGGTCTTTAGTCCATATATAGAACATTTTTTACCATAAAATAAAGAAGAAATGTTTTCAGTGAACTGTTACAAATTAAATTAATTAATTAATTAAAAAGAATTGAATAGCATTTAATAAGTATATTTGTAGTCAAAATAGTCAAAATTAACAGATAAGTCTTACGTTGTAAGGCTTTTAATAAATAAAGGTTAAAAATTTTTTAAAGCATACTTAAAATCTAATAAAACAAGTTTAATGAAAATAACACAGCTGGAAAGTTTGTCATGGAAAATAAGAACTAAATTGACCCAACAAAAAAGTATTTAGAAAATCTGTATGGAACAAAGGGTATTTAATAACTGACAATAAAGTAAAAAAATGCATAGATATTAAGTAAAACAAAAATTAGAATAAAATTTATAAATATATCTATATATATATAAATATATCATAAGTTATCACAGTATATATATATAATTCTGGCACATTACATTGACCTTGCTGGCATCATAATCTAGAGTTAGAGCTACACAACATAACATTTTTAGTAACTAATTATTTTCCACACCCTCCATCAGGTTCCTTGCCTTCCCTTCATCCCGGTGGTGAGCATGTTTGTCAATGTCTACCTGATGATGCAACTGGACAGAGGCACCTGGATACGATTCGCCATCTGGATGTCTATAGGTAAAACACCAGACAGAAAGAAAAACATTCCTAAACACAACAAAACACTGCTAAACACAAGCCCTTATCAAATAAAGGCCCTGTTTACACCTGGTACAGGTATAAATGGATTTAAACTTTGCTGTTGATAATTGATTCTGTGCATGCACTCCAACAACGAATACTGTCAGTCCGGATGTGCCAGTCACCAGTGAAAATCTGAGAATCTGAAAATGTGAGATGCAGCGATCAGAAATGGTTCTGCCATGTTGCTGTTGTCATACCAACTTGCAACTGTTAACGGAAGCTTTCAACTCTTGTCCTGCATCTGATTTCTTCTGATTGGTTCACTACACTTGAACTGGCTTTAATAAGCTCTGCTGAGTGCAAACATTTAAAGTCTTCGGCATCTGAAAAGGCAATGCTCATGTGCTAGACCAGGGGTGTCCAAACTCAGTCCTGGAGGGCCGATGTCCTGCAGATTTTAGCTCCAACTTGCCTAAACACAGCTGCAAGGATGTTTCGAGAAAGCCTAGTTAGAGCTTGATTAGCTAGCCCAGGTGTGTCTGATTGGGGTTGGAACTAAACTTTGCAGGATACCGGCCCTCCAGGACCGAGTGTGGATACCCCTGTGCTAGACCCTCAAAAAGACATGTGTATAACGGTCTTGCGTGTTCATCAATTGTGTTTTACATAGAAAAACAATTGGACTATAAGGCCCTGCACATGAACATGGATATTTTCAAAGCTGCACTTTTTTCAATGTGGTTTTGCTGTTTGTTCACACGAAAACAGAGTATCAGGTGACTGAATCTAAAACTTTCTGAAAACTCCGCCAGGCTGAAACTCTAGGTATATAGAGTGTGGTCGTGTGGACGGAAGGCGTGAATGAGGCAAATTACGCATGTTCGTGGCAAACACATTGTGTATTCACGTCGTTTGTACCAAAGGCCCTTTCACACAGGTAATATTGTTTTTATTTTGTTTTAAGAGACTGTTGAGCTCAAACTTTAAAACTATTCGTTTACCAGATTATAAAGTTTTATTTTTCATTATTCTTTTTATTTTGTACTTCTGTATTGCAAGAAGCTCTTCAGTTCGTAAGCAGATTGTTGTGACAAAGCACTTCTGCCTGTTCAAAATAAACAGAAAAAGCAAACACTGGAGATTTATTCCTGTTTCCCTGTTGTAACAACCCTGTATTGATCCATCAGATCAGAGAAAGTCTAACAGTCCATACACCCGCCCACAATCCCGCCGATTCAGAAAAGTGGTTGAAAGTGTAATAAAACAGACACATGTAAGTGAAAGCAGGTTTGCATCTCCCTTGTCTACGTGTGATCTGATCCAACAAAATACATCTTAATACCAGGTGTAAACAGGGCCATAGTATTGCGGTCATTTCCGAAAGGCCTCCAGAAAAGCAGTTGGCACGTACACGCTCCATAATTTCCTCCATTATCCCTCTGTTTACTCCAGGACTCGTAATCTACTTTGGCTATGGGATCTGGCACAGCACCGAAGCCGCTCTGGCCCATTCCAGTATGGACGAAGAGTTGAGTGTGTACAAACCCGCCTGCGGTCTCAACCGAGACAGCGTGACCCCGGAGAAAGAGGCTTTCCTCTGTAACGGCCACGGGTCACAGGTAGATGATGATGGAGATATCTAAATGAGGAACAGTGTTGTTATATACTCAGACTTTACATAAAGCACTCCGCCGGGAGGTAGTGAGGAGCACGGGTCGCTGGAGTCTAATCTGGTGGAGCTCGATGACCGATTTAAACCAATGTCACTTCCGTGTGGAGTCGTCGGAGGGTTCAATGCGCACTACATAGGTGGAAGTATTTGAATATTCACACAACTCTAGGGCTTTGTTTTTCTTCTACTTCAGAGATCTTAAAGAAAACCAAACAGGCACAGGACCTTTTGTTGAGAAAACAAACAAACAAAAACAGAAACAAATGTGAGCTGCAGTATTTCGAACTTGTGCCTTCTGTCTTACTTTTACAAAAGTACAACCTCAGTTGTGAAAATGCTGAGACATTTTTTTTAAAAAACGCAAGTAAATCGTGAATATGTGTTTTGTTAATTGTGTTTAACCTTTATTTTCTAAGGAAAAATACTTACTTACTCCAAAAGCCGTTTATATCGAAGTTGATATTTAAGCCCTATCCCAATTCTACCCCTTAGCTCTTCCCCTTACCCCCTTAGAATTGGGACACCCCTACCCCTTCACATGAACACGCAAACAAGGGGTAGGGGTGTCCCAATTCTCTTTAGCTTGAAAGCGTAGGGCTAAGGGAAAGGGCTATATACTCCTCGAAACTGAGATTTTTCAGGACCTCACTCAAAAACCAAGGGGTAAGAAATTTTCCCAGAAACACCATCTACAACGGCAGCATGGCTGCACAGGAAAGTAAAGAGATGCACAAATTAGCATTTTTTGTCATTATTACGAATTTTTACAACAAACAAGCATATGTTTTAATACATTCATAACCACGTTTGTGTTTTACCATCATGCTTTAAAAACCTCTTAAATAAAAACCGCTAAATTTCACTATCTATAATCCAAATAATAACAACTCCTGTACAGCATTCTGTCACTCGATGACACTCGAATACCCTGTCAGAAAAGTCTAGTGGCTGGGAATGAGCTTTTTACAGTGTCTCCCATAATGTTATTGTTGTTTTTGTGTGTTTACCTTGATGAATATGGCTACGGTGTAAATGCACAGTATAGTTACGATCTTATTGCCGCATTATATCGTTATGATAACATGATATATGTATTGAATGATTTCCTAAAGATAAATACCAAAAATGAACGCAAATGGAATAACTACAACAATCGCGATCGTCGATCTCATATCAAGAAAGAGATCCATGGCATATGATGACGTGTGCAGGTGCTGTTGCTGTCTCATTTCTTAGGGGTACATTTTGAAAACCTTCTCCTTCACACTCTGTTTCAAGGGCCAAGGGGAAGGAGTAGGGGCACAAAAAAGAATTGGGATTGGGCCTTAGCTGTACCATGTTCGTGTATGTGTGTATGTCCTGGTCCTCCAGGTTGGGGGTTGAGCATTGGGCTAACGACCAGCCTTGTAAAAATTAGATGTAAGGAAAAGTAGAAAGAAAAAAAACATTTTTCACTGAGCAATCACATTTAATTGCGTAAGTATAAACAATTTTCAGATTTCAATGGTGACAACAGTTTTTTTTTTCACTATATTAATATCTGACAGTTAGTGAAAGATCCAAATTTTTTGGCGAATGTGAATTGATAAATATTCTCAATATTTTTGATGATTCTCTCATGGATTTTAGCACAATATGATCAGCCATGAAGACTGAGATTCACATTTTATAACCAAACATGAAACCCCTTATGTATCATCTAACGCAATATCATGAACATTATTAACTTTTTGATTTAGAGGCTTATTTGTATTAATTTGTATGTTGTTATTCATACATTTTAGTACATTTTGCTTATCCCTCAAAGAGGGCTGGGATTAGGGGTGAAGTTTGGGAGCAAAGTTTAAGATCTTACTTTTCATACATATAAAATCATATAAATTCATACAAATTAGCCACTTTTCTGATAACATGTAAAATAGTCCACTACCGGTCAAAAGTTTGGGGTCAGTAGGATTTTTAAATGTTTTAAAATAAGCTTATCTTGCTCACCAAGGCTGGATTTATTTCATCAAAAATATAGAACAAATTGTAGAATTGTGAAATGTTAAGGCACTATAAAATAACTGTTCAAAAGCAGTTTATCATTTAATTTAATCATTTATTTAAGTGATTTTAAAGATGAATTCAGCTTCAATAGTCCAGTCTTTAGAGTCACATGAACCTTCAGAAATCACTCTAATATTAATTCGTATTATTAATATTATTATTAATTAAAGTTATAGTAATAAAAGCAATAATTACTGGAGTAATCATTTTTAATAAATGTCGCCTTGATGAAAGAATAATTTTCTTTATAGTAGTTTATCATTTCATTTAATCATTTATTCCAGTGATTTAAAAGTGAATTTTCAGTTTCATTACTTCAGTCTTCAGCGTTACATGATCCTTCAGAAATCACTCTAATATTAATTTTTATTATTATTATAATTATAATAATAATAATAATTATTATTATTATTATTATTATTATTATTGAAATTGAAGTAATAATTTCAATTGAAACTACATACAATAAGTAAGCAGTTATTTAAAATTTTAATAAACATTTAACAATTTAACTTTTTTTTTTTACATTTAATAAATTCTGCCTTGACTAACAGAATAAATTTTCTTTTAAAAACAAAATATATAAAAAAAACTGACCCCAAACTTTTGACCGGTAGTGTGAATAGTAATAGTAAAATTGAATTTCAGATTATTTGGATATTCTTTAATCTTTTTGTAGTGTGTTGCAGGCATCAAAATCGAAGTTTGTTTATATTCTCAAAATACAGCATACTGTACGTTTGTTAGTTTAAACACTGGAAATCACTGAATTTTTGTCAGTTAAATAAGGCTTAAAGAGAATGAACAAAACACAGATTCTTGATTTTATTGCTTTTTACAAAAACTTCCTGCCATTTTCATAACTGGTTTTGTAAATAAGAGTTGTTTTATGATGAAAAATGTATTGCTTTACATATCGGAACATGGAAGATCAAATCTCACTCGGATTTTCTGCTGAATCTATAGCATCTGAGGTCTCATTTATGCTGGTTTGAACTGCCCTGATCCAGAATCTGTAGGTTTTTTGCTGGTCCAGCCAGGTTAGTTCTGCCATCTAGTGGTCTGGTTGATCAGTTGCTTGTGTTAGCTGTTTGCTATCCATCACAGTGCTGGCTGCTGTGTCTTCTGTGCAGATGGAGTCTGCTTTTTCAATAGTGTCTTAATGTTGCTTAAACAGGATTTTTTTTGGGACAAATTAATATCTAGCAGTATATTTGGGACATTTAATGGGACAGTTCACCCAAAACTGACAATTCTCAACCTTTGCTTGTCACAAACCTTTTGGAAAACCTTTTATCTGTTGAACAAGTCATTCTTTTATTCATTCATTTTTCTTCGACTTAGTTCCTTATTTATCAGAGGTTGCCACGGAATAAACCGCCAGGTACTCTGGTTGCCCTTCAAGCCTCAACCCAGTACTGGAAACATCCATACACATTCACACACACTCACACACTACAGCAAATTTAGTTAACCTAATTCACCTCTACCACATGTCTTTGGACTGTGGGAGAAACCGGAGCACCCGGAGAAGACCCACATGAACATGCACCGGGAGAACATGCAAACTATAGAAGTCAGTGGTTACCAGTTTAAACATTCTTCAAAATATCTTCTTTTGTGGTAAACAGAAAAAAGAAAAACTCATAAAGGCTTGGAAGTGTTTGAGGGTGAGTCAATGGTGAACTAATAAAATTTTATTACATTTTTAAATCTAAATATTAGATTTATAAGTCTAAATATTTTACAAATTACAAATGAGTAATAATAAGAAGTTTGGAATAATTATCATTATACAACAGTCGTTTTTAATCAAAAATACAGTAAAATTGTCAAATATTATTGCTCTTTTATATAAGTATTTATAATGGTTTAGATATAATGTATTTCGTGATAGAAATTCTGAACTGTCAGAATCATTACTCCATTCTTTATGAATTCTTCTAATGTGCTGATTCAGTATTCAGTATTATCAGTTATTTTTGGTACTCAGTTATCAATAACATTTTTTCTGCTTGACATTTTTGGAAACTGTTGACATTTTATTACTTATAAAATGTATTACAATGTATTCATACTTTATTAATACTGTATAAAGTTCAAAAAATGGCATTTATTAGAGAGATACTGCTTTTTGTTACATTAATATTGACTTTTATCAATCTCATTTACCCTGGCTGAACCAAAGTAATAATTAATTTATATATTATTTTATTACTGACCCCAGAACTGTTTAATCATGACATCACAAAATATTAAGCAACATCAAAAATAAAAATAAATATTTTCAAGCACACAAA
Source organism: Danio aesculapii (assembly GCF_903798145.1). NCBI lineage: Eukaryota > Metazoa > Chordata > Actinopteri > Cypriniformes > Danionidae > Danio > Danio aesculapii. The sequence continues at coordinate 24,588,721 of NC_079444.1, forward strand.
CAGCACATTGGAATGCTTTCTGAATGACCAGACTCAGTAATGACTTCTGAAAAATCAGCTTTTAATCACATTGTAAATATATATTGAACTAGTTCTTTTCAATTACATTTTACAATATTACTTGTATTTAACTTTTATTTTATACAATTAAATTCTTAGTTATGAGTTTGTTTTTAAAACAAATGTTTTAAAAACATTTTTTTAAAATACATAATTATTCCAAACTTTTTACTGGGAGTGTAAACTTAAACATACAAGATTTAACAATAATCACCTTTGCCGCATTCATTGGGTCCCTCCACCTAAAAATAGTCAAAGATATATGTAGTAGTTTATAATATTGTTGTTCTTTATACATTTTTGTCAATGGTCTTTAAGTTCCAATGGTCATAATTGATGCTTTCATTAGAATATTAAGCTAGAGGAACTTTTGTGAGTATAAGCTTGGCCATGTTAAATAATAATAATAGTAATAGTAATAAGTAAACATACTGTAGCTGTACTATTGTTTTCTCAGGAGCATGACATTTCTACAAAAACCCTTCACTAACAATCTGACCTCAGGATCATTTATTCTAGAATGTGTTATGAATTTATATACATTTATAACATATTTATTAGTTCTAGAAAAACGTCTTCATATATTCTTGTTTGCTGATATGCTGACGGTCCTGATGAAGATACACAATCAGTCAATGAATATTCTATCGATTTTTTTGTTTATTCCATGAGGTAAATGATTTGTAAATAGCAAATGTTGCTCTTTATTATGCAGAAAAAAGCAGTAGTGTATGTGCAGAGGCCTTGTTCATGTTTCGGTTACATACATTTTAGTAGATTAAAATGTATTCTTTTCATATATGTGATTATGTTAATGAGTTTGTTGTTTAGTGAATGTTTCCTCTTTGCATTACGATTTACTATTTGCATTACTAAGAATTACAAAAAAAAATTATAGAGCGCTTAAATTTTTCAGTTTTTCTGGATTTACTGGTTTTAATAGATATGAGTTTGAGTAAATATTGGTTGTCCAAATGCCCAAAATATTGTCTTTATTTCAAAAATGTAAGAGTGACAAATGTTTTGACTGAAAACCAGGATTTTTCCACCAAATACTGATTTCTTAACGTTTCTGTAGTTAAAACATTAGAATAGCGTTGTCTGAAAATTATTATAAACATGTCTAAGAACATTACATGTTAAAAAAATACTCTAAATAACATTTTATTTTGGACATATCAAAGAAATGTCATTGATAGTTTAAGGAATAAAAAAAATATTTTACTCAAACACATAGCTGTAAATAGTAAATAAACTAAGAATTTTCATGTGTTCAATATATATATATATATATATATATATATATATATATATATATATATATATATATATATATATATATATATATATATATATATATATATATATATATATATAGTTGAAGTCAGAATTATTAGCCCCCCTTTGAATTTTTTTTTACAATAATTCCTAAATGATGTTTAACAGAGCTAGGACATGTTCGCAGTATGTCTGATAATATATATATATATATATATATATATATATATATATATATATATATATATATATATATATATATATATATATATTTTTTTTTTTTTTTTATTCTGGAGAAAATCTTATTTGTTTTAATAAAAGCAGTTTTTAATTTTTTTTTATCATTTTAAGGTCAAAATTATTAGCCCCTTTACGCATTTTTTTTTTGATAGTTTACAGAACAAAACATCATTATACAATAAATTGCCTAATTACCCTAACCTGCCTAGTTAACCTAATTAACCTAGTTAAGCCTTTAAATGTCACTTTAAGCTGTATAGAAGTGTCTTGAAAAATATCTAGTCAAATATTATTTACTGTCATCATGTCAAAGATAAAATAAATCAGTTATTAGAAATGAGTTATTAAAACTATTATGATTTGAAATGTGTTGAAAAAAATCTTATCTCCGTTAAACAGAAATTGGGGGAAAAATAAACAGAGGGGCTAATAATTCTGACTGTATATATATATATGTATATGTATATATATATATATATATATATATATATATATATATATATATATATATATATATATATATATATATATATATATATATATATATATACATATACTGTATATATACAGTTATTGCATATATGCAGTTGCAGTGGTATATTTGTAGGAATACCTAACAAAATTTTTATACAATATTATTATTATTTACTTTTATGCCAAAAAATTATCATACACTGAAAAAAATGATGTCTGCAAAATTGTTGAAAACAATTTGTTTGAATTATAATAAAGAAATTAAATTTAGTAATGTTCAAATACATTTATTTAAATTCAGCCCAAATAAATTGTTTACAACCACTTAACTTTAAAAAATTAGTAACTCCAATAAATCATCTGTGAATCATTTTTCTTCAGTGTATCATAGGTAAAGTCCATGAAGACAGTTTGTAAATGTATAATAAATAAATGTATCAAAACTTAAAATTATCTTTAAGAAAGTCTAAAACTAACCATGTTTGGAAATGCAAAATACAAAGTTCTACTCATTTACACGAAGTTCGTGAGCTGTACTGTTACCAGCCAGCAGATGGCGCTGGAGATGTTTTGTTTCCACTTTTCAGGTACAATTGTTAGATGAGCTGCTTGAATAGGCTCACTTTTGTTAATGAATTATATTATATAATCATTAATCGACAACCAAGGGGTTAAATATGCCAAGACTGTCCACATATTGTGAAACTGTCTGAACAATCCTTTATTGTCTTTTATTCAAAAGGTGTTTTTTGTCGTTCTGTGTGTTTTTGGACCATTTCAAATGTGGCGCATTCAGTAACATTAGTTACATAAAGCATCTGGACTGGTTTAATGTTTGTCTGCACTGTGACTGTCTGCCTACTGTCTGTTTCAACTTGATGTTGTAAATAAAATACATTTTGGAATTTGTGAGTGGGTCATTCCACAAAATCCGTGCCTTTTGCATGCCTAAGAACTAGAATTGCTATAACAACAAATAAATGTCTATTAAAACATAACAATACTCTTAATTTTTTCATTAATAGTAAATCAAATTCAAACCAATTGTTATTTTGTATCATTAAAGTTGTATTATTGCTGAATAAAGTAGGATTTGGGGCTGTCTTTCAGTTTGCGAATAGAAAAATGCATATTGTTTTAATTATTACTGTTAAGCAATGATTTTGGATTTAGTATGTTTATATTCCATAAAACAATATAAATATTTGATCAATTTTAAGTCAGTCATGTTACCTGTAAAATAATGGTACATTCCAGTGACATCACTTCCAGGAAGCTGCTTTGTCTCTCAACCAGGATATAATAACTTAAAACACAAGTAAGTTCCTCTCCCTCTCCTAGACCATTTTATTTTTGATGATTTATGAAGTGATTCTCGATCTTATTCAATGTCAACTATGTTGCCATTTTAAAGAATATGAAAAATGATTTTTTTTTTACTTAATAAAATTATTATTTACAGAATAACATTTAAATTAATTTCCTTTTAAAATGTGCAACATTTTAGTGAGCAAACCTATTAGCTTGCAATTAGCAAATTCAGTTGAAAGGGTCCTGTTACCTTTTTGTATTCAGGATGTTAACAGTTTAGTTAAATTAATGATAGTATTGACATAATTACAGGACCGAGCAGATTTACATGAATGATGTCAAAAGGAAGCAAATGTCAAACATAAGTAACATGGTCGACATTTGCTTCCTTCTGACATCATCCATGTCAATCTGCTTGGTCGTGTAATCAGGGACAGACTTAGTGATTTGAGGTCCAGAAGCAATTCCAGGTATGGGGCCCTAGCATTTTTGAATAATAATCTATTTAAGTAAATACGTATAAAAAGTATATAAAACATTTAAAATATATGTTAATATTTAAAGGAACTATCTTCTTAATGTAAAATTAAAAGCAATACATTTACAAATAAAAAAAAGTTCACAAACTAACTACAGTATGTGCAGCAGGGGTGTCCAAACTCCTGTAGATTTTAGCTCCAACTTACCTCAACACACTTGCTCAGATGTTTCTAGTAAGCTAGTAAGAGCTTGATTAGCTAGCCCAGGTGTGTTTCATTGGGGTTGGTATAGAAGGAAGGAATGTTCCGTTATTCATGGGGGTCCCCTGTTTTGAAAAGTAGTAATAGCATTAAAATCTTAAAAGTTATAGACAGGTTTTACAACATATAATAGAAAATTTTATAAAAGAGCTATATGATAGGCTTCTTGGGATTGGTCAGGACCCCTAATTCCCTAGGGCTATAACGGCTGTTTACCTCGCTTATTGGTTAAGTCCGCCTCTGCCTGTAATAATGTCAATACAATTAATTCAACTGAATTGTTAATATGCTAACTTTTCCACTTTGTCCATTGTAACTCTAAAGCAGGGGTGCCCAAACTTTTTGTATGAAGGGCCAAAAAGCAAATATTATTGAGAGCCGTGGGCCAAAGGTAAATATACCAAATTATATTACAGTAAAGTTGCCAAAAGTCATTTCCTAATATTTCTAAATAAACAGAAAACATCACTATAAATCATATCAACTAATGCAGTATAACTTTTAAAATGATAACTTATTGCAATAAAAACATAAACAATCACATTTAAGGGTGGCGCGGTGGCACAGTGTGTAGCGCTGTCGCATCACAGCAAGTAGGTCACTGGTTCGAGCCCCGGCTGGACCAGTTGGCATTTCTGTGTGGAGTTTTTATGTATTTCCCGTGTTTCCGTGAGTTTCCTCCAGTGATAGGTTGCAGCTGGAAGGGCATCCATTTCGTAAAACATATGCTGGAAGTTGGTGATTCATTCCGCTGTGGCGACCCTTGAATAATAAAGGGACTAAGCTGAAAAGAAAATGAATGAGTAAACAATAACATTTATAACACAGTTGAGTTCAATGTTGAATACACTAGTCAAGCAGAATCTGCCTTTGCCTTGATTTGCTCACCAAAGTCTCTGCAATGTCGGATGACAGTATATACATTTAAACATACCGTCTGATTAATTTACACAATTATGATTGAAACATTTAATTTCAGTTAGGTTTCAACAATAAAACAAACAAAGGTTTACATTAAATTTAAATTGACAATCTCTAAACCATCCCCATCGTTCGGGATGGCGGGCCAAATTAAAGGTTGCCATTGGCCAACTTTGCCTCGCGGGCCCTAGTTTGGGCATCACTGCTCTAAAGGAATAGTCAACCCAAAAACAAATTACTCCATCATCATTTACTCTCCCTTCACTTGTTCCCAACCTGATTGAGGTTTTTTTTTGTTGTTGTTGTTGTTGTTAAACATAATAGAAGATATTTTGAGGAAAGCTGGAAAACTGTAATCTTTGACTTTAGGACAACCACTGAGTGTTTGTTTTTCCTACTATGCAAGTCAATGGTTACAGGTTTTCAGCTTTCTTCAAATTATGTTCTTTTGTGTTCAACAGCCCTACTGAAAACAACAGCTTAAATCAGCCTAAGCTGGTTGGCTGGTTTTAGCTGGTTGACCAGCCTGGTTTTAGAGGGATTTTGGCCACTTCCAGGCTGGTTTCCAGCCATTTCCAGCCTGGTCTTAGCTGGTCAGGCTGGAAAATGACCAGCTAAAACCAGCTAAAACCAGCTTGACCGGCCTGGTTTAAGCTGGACATATCTGGTTTTTGCTGGGCTCATAAAGATTTAAAAACCACTTCAGGATGAGTAAACTGTGAGTAAACTTTCATTTTTAGGTGAACTATCCCTTTAAGTGTATTCCATTTTTAATAATGCCCTTTTTGAGATACTTTATGGCATAGAAATGTAAAATTATGTCATTATTTACTCATCCTTTCTACAAACTTGCAAAAATCCGAAAGAAACTTGTATCTTTGAAAGAAAGAAAAGCACAATATGAAAAAGCCCATCTCATAGCCCAGGGGTGTCCAAACTCGGTCCTGGCAAGCCGGTGTCCTGCAAAGTTTAGTTTCAACCCCAATCAGACACACCTGAACGAGCTAATTAAGCTCTAACTAGCTTTCTAGAAAGATTCTTGCAGGTGGGTTGAAGCAAATTGGAGCTCAAATCTGCAGGACACCGGCCCTTCAGGACTGAGTTAGGACACCCCTGTCATAGCCTAACAGGTGCACAGTGCACACACACAAAAACTGTTTTAGCTGCTGCAAGACCAACTGTCAGAGTCTTGCCTTGAAACACATTTTAAAACACGTTTTAGCTTCAAACTTTAGCCCACATTGTTTATCGTTCCTTGTTGCGATGACAGCAGCCGCTTGGTGACGGTGAATTACGCAGCTGTGATGTGATTGCCGTTCACCGCGGCGTCCAGCAGAGGGCGGTGTTAACGGGTACCACACAGTAACTGCAGCATCCCGGATGAGAGACGGAGGAATACAGAAAGAGAGAGAGAGAGAGAGGTGAGCACGAGAAAGATGCTTGGTTCAAAACACCGTGCCGGAGCGCAGCGTTCAGTCAGCCGGTCTGCTGTGGAGGAGAGCGGGCGCTGAGGGCTGAAGGCTGAAGGAGGGCACACTCTTCCTCTCTTTCTCGAAGGTGAGTGTTTATGACCGTATGATTTTTTTTTTGCGACTTGTTATGGAGATATATACACGCGTGAGAGTGATCTGACGCGAATGGGGTTTTCCATGTTGTCCTGTTTTGCTGTTTACCTGCTTTAACTTTATTACGAGGATTAATGTGATGGTGATAGATGACTCTGAGAGGTTGTTTAAGTTTATTGTGATTGTTTGTTGTGCATTGACTTTTTAACGTGTGATAGGCTTTTATTTGCATTCGCACATTGTAGACACGTTTATAACCTTTTAAAATATAGTTCAGTTTTGCTGTGATATACTTGACACTTACCATAGCACTTTCATATAGCTTTATGGCTAGATAGATAGATAGATAGATAGATAGATAGATAGATAGATAGATAGATAGATAGATAATTGCTAGTGAATTTCACAAACAAAATGGAAAGTAACTAAAATAATCACAAGATTTTGAAGTACAATGACTGAAATATAGTTTTCTTTTATAATTTATAATCTGATTATAGTTTTTTTTTTTTTTTTTGTAATTTAATGCAGCTCTTCTGAACAGATAGATGGCTAGATAGATTAATGACAGTCTGATTTGAAGTACAAAGTAAATTGGTGTTTTTTGGTAAAACACACTGATAATCAATTTTTTATAACTTAAAATTTCAGTGTAGATGCAGTTAGATAGATCCAGAATGCACACACAAAGGCATGCTTCTTCTGTCAAGTAAGATAAGGAAACGTAAACATCCTCCTAAAGCTCTAAACTCCAGACTTGCGCACATACATGCTTTCATATGATGAGATAAAGATGTAAAATCTCTCCAGTTCTGGTTTTTAAAGTAGCGCTTTTCTCTATGGGACATATCAAAATAAAGGCAAAGCCTCAGGCACAGCTTAGAACTGACTTACTTAGCCTGGAAATGAACTTGACGATTGTGCATCCTGCAAACAGCTCCTATAGCAATAAGCGTTTTTACAAAATAATGTTTTATTTACTGTAAAGCTATTTATATGTAATTGTTGTGGTGGATTGAGCAGGTTCACTGTTCTCTGATCCCTGTCAAGGTTACAGTATTGATGTGCTAAATATAGACATGTGCTGATATTCAATAATACAATAAATAATGTGACAATGAACATGCATAATCTAGTTGTTGGAGTCATTTCAAAATTCTGTGAATAATTATTTATTGTATAAACTTCATAGGTGGTGTTTAATGTTTATATAGAAGCTATTTATTTTTAAACATCTTCACATGTTAAGTGTGCCTATGATACGACATTGAAAACACATTAGTAGTCACATTAGTAATTAAACAAAAATCACAATAAAAACTACTTGTAAGGCATTTATTAATATTACAAAATCTTAGTTTAATGTTTAAAAACTTATTTAAATTAAAAGTTCTAACCAATTTTTTGATGAAACTATAATAACTAGTTCAGTTGTATTTTTTATCTAACAACAAAACTTAAGAAAACCTTCAAAAATGAGTGCAGCAAAATATATATTATATCATATCAACACATTATTAATAATACTTTTATTTGAATAGGCCTTTACATGCATAAAATGCAACTTAAAATCCGCGTGTAGTTGCTGAGACTATTTATATCAGTATGTTGATGTACTTCCAACTGGAATGGAATATTGAGTAAGAGGCGGGGCTTTCTTCTGCGCATCATTCCCTAAAACACAAACGAATGTAGGAGAGTTAATATGGAAGCCCTCATGTTGATGTCAACAGAAGGACCGCCACTCCAGACACGGAAGCAAATGGTCAGACTTTCATTGACGATTACCTAAACAAACTAATAGGGTATATGCAGAAGTATGCTTAAGGACTTTTAATTTGTCAGTAACCTGGGTCAAGCGATTCCGGTGAACAGTGTGCCATTACAAAATCGGCGCGTTGAAGGTCTGTTTTCTTCAAAAATCATCGATCTCCACTGGCTGAGTGATATCTGATATAAAGTGGGTTTTAGATTGTACAAGAAGCACTGCATTAAATTACATTTCCCCCCGCCATGTCTTTAATATGAATATGAACATTTATGTTACCCCTGTATATTCAATGGAGCTTCTGCGCTAGCCTGCTAATCCTGACGGGCGCGTGCATAAAAACGGGTTTTCATCTCGTTTTATGCTTGAGCAACTAAATGAATGCCAAAGTCTATTTAACTGATTACAGTATATTTTAATTACATTACAACATCGATGCTGCAAAAGGAACGGTATAAAATGGAAAAAAGTCACATTAAGGGTTCACCGGAAGTTTATCAGTATAGGAAGAAACACTAGCTCTGCATATACCCTATTATTCACCTTAAGAATAAAAATGTGAGCTAGAAAAATAAACATTGTAATTTTACATTTCCAGCAGACTTTAAATTGCTGCGCAAGCATAAAACAAATAGAAATACATCAACGTAATAGAGAAAGTATGCACAAAAAAGAAGCAAATAAATGAAAGTACATTTAAAAAAAGTTTAAAACAAGAAAAAATACACTTTACAAAATATAATCCTCATACTCAAACTTTAAAGAGGTATGTCTTAACATGCTTTTTAAAATATGAATACTAGTGGACTCTCTCATTTCATTTGAAAGGCCGTGGCAAATTTTTGAATGTGCACCTTGATGTCAAAGCAACATAAAAATCGTCAAAAATTCAAAGCGATTTGAAGGCAAATTGACTATTTTGATGGTTAAATGACAAAATTAATATGTAACATTTGCCTCAAATCAATTACAGCACTGTTGTGTTATCTATTTTTGACCTGTTTTTGACACCAATGTTAGATCTCAAATTGATGCTGCTTTGACATCAAGCTAATTTACGTGTACTGTTGGGATACAAAATCCAGTGTAAATTAGTAATCTGTAAATAAAGTTTTATTAGTAAAGTGAACGAAACCTTCCTTAAATTAAAATACTAATTCTTATATTATAATATTTTTTGTGTTGTTATTTTGGTGGTCAAAATGGCATCAATGTGCGGATGTTGTATAGTAATTCAGGTTTTGACATCAAATCGATTTGCATTTTTGACGTGTTTCTTGATGCCAGTTTGACATCAGGGTGCCTACTGGGATGTGCTAAACTAGCGAACAAGGATTTATGTGGACAGAAACGGGAAACAAAGTGTTTTATGACTTCTTCCAATTGCCAATAAGGATTATAAAGGCTTTGCCCCAGAAGAGAAGTGAAATCCAGCTGCCACTCAATATAAGATGGACGAGAATTCGTCTGAGATTTCCAGTCGTCCGTTTAAACAGGACATCAGTGATTATTGACGTATTAAGCTTAAAGTCCAGCCATAAAACGACTTGTGAACATGACCTGTCTGTTACCTCTGGAAAACCGCTCTGTCGGGACATTTTTCCTGCCATCAATTTCAATCCATCGCTCTTCCCCTCAACAAATCCTCCAGTAACACCACGGTGCTTCTATTCCCTGCCCTCCGGACGCGGATCATGGATTTAGAGTAGCTCTAGCCCACTGAGAACATTGCACTTTTTACACCGTACCTGTCCTAAATCCTTCCTCTCCCACAGAGAGGTCTTGTCAAGTGTCCTGTTCTCTGTCTTCATCTGGCAGCACTCGCCCTGTTGTTCCCTGAGTCGCCCCGGCGAGGACTCTGATCTTTCATGTGGATTGATATCGCCTCCCCTTGTGCTGCAATTCGGGCTCCTTTTGCTGCTTTTCATTTATTTAGCACAGGCAAGCACCATTTGAGCTCAGCTTCTGTCACGCAAAGTGAGTCAGGAAAGCTGGCATCATATATTCAGGAAGGCTGGCATCACGTATCGCTGTAGTGTTGTTGTTTTGCCAGAGATTGATTTCTAAATGTCGTCGGGTGAGATGATAGTCCTTGAGACTGAGACGAAGTGGCTGAAAGCTGAAGCATTGGCACTGTGAATGTGTTTGCTTCTGCTGTCAATGCTAGAATTCTAGCTTTCATAAAATATAAACTTGTAATCCATTTTGGAAACAACACAGTCCTTAAGACAAATGAAATTTTCCATCCACTTAAAACCATAAAAACCATTGCGTTTAGACAAGATGAAGGGATTGTGTGGAACCTAGAATTTTTTTTACAGTGTAGGAGGAGCGGATTTGTTGTTTATCTGTTTGTTCAGGCAGTAGATGTGCTGATTTGTTATTTATCTGATTGTCCAGGCATTGGAGATGCTGATTTGTTGCCCAAATTAATGATTTTTTTTAAAGGGCACCTATGGTGAAAAATCTACTTTTCAAGCTGTTTGGACAGACATATGTGCATGTATGGTGTATAGACCGTCATATTGGGGTGATATAAACACACCCAGTCATTTTTTTTTTCAATTTGACAACATAAAAACGGTGGACCAATTGGAGCGGTTTTCAGACCGACCGCAACTTTACGTAGGAGTGCGGTCCCCCCGCCCACCAAATTGATTGACAGCTGGGTATTAACATGTCCCAGTAGTCACGTGTATAATCATATCAACAAGAACAGACATGCGCAAAGCAACTGGGAATAAAAGGTCTGTTCAGTTCGCTTGGATCCTCAATCATCATCAAATGTGATCAAGAGTGAGTTTTACAAGTTTAAAATGTTTTAAAACAGTGCACGTGTGTAATGAATAACAGCGATTCACTTCAGCTTTACTTCATCAGCACAGCCGCATGTCAGAACAACTATAAAGGAAGATGCTTCAATCCCGGTTTGTGGACGTTAAATCAGGTCTGACGCAGCAGAGGGAGGAGATTAAGGCAGGCAGAAAGGCACGTAGAAACGGTGGGCGGGGAGGACTAGCCTTAAAGGCGCAGTACGACAAAACAGCCCCCTAGTGCAAAAATGTACAAAATAGAATCTTATAAAAGGTATAATAAAAAATCTGATGGGTGTTTAGAGCTCAAACTTTACAGACACATTCTGGAGACGCAAAACACTTATATTAAATCTGAAAAAAGGGCTAATCTAGGTGCCCTTTAAATGAAAAAAGGTTGTTAAGATAAAATCGATAATTGTTCATATTGCAAACGTGGCTGGTTTTTGTTTCTGCTTTTTTACGTACAGGTAATGAGTGCCTTACCTATTGTTTTTATTTATATTTATCCTAATCTGACAAAAATATCCGTAAATTAACAATTTTTCGTATTGTGTGACTCATGGGTTTTGTCAGTTATTTAATTAAATTCAGTTCACGTTTATTTCTATAGTGCTTTTACAATGTAGATTGTGTCAAAGCAGCTTAACATAGAAGTTCAAGTAAATTGAAACTGTCAGTCCAGTTTTCAGAGATGAAGTTCAGTCAAGTGCGGTTTAATTTTCTCTGCTAAAATCCCAAACACTGAAGAGCAAATCATCGATGTGCAGCTCCATGAGTCCCAAAACAAGCAAACCAGTGGCAACAGTGGCGAGAAATAAACTTCACCAATTGACGAAAGTGATGGAAAAAAAGACCTCGAGAGAAATCAGGCTCAGTTGGGCACGACCATTTTTCCTTTGGCTAAACTTCCTGTGCAGAGCTGTAGTCTAGGCGCTGGAGGCTGGAGAACGCTGGACGTCCATTGTGGAGAAGCTGCTGGTGTGAGTAGGTCACCGGCGGGTGATCAGGCTGGCCCACGAGATCAATGCAAAGACTCGTCTGTCACTGCGTTCTTTCAGGAATCTTTAGGAATTATATATGCTTTTGAATTACATTATGGGATCTTGATATTTTCTCCAACTTCATTTTGATGTGGAACATTTTGAAAAAAATGACTTATCACTTATTATACTGATATATTGTCTGGGTTGTGTTATGGACTACACTGTGTTAAACTGCACAGTTGAATTTTTTACATCAAAAGTCAAGATGAAGCTCCCATAATGCAGTACAAAACCATAAAGAAATGAAAAAAACAGTGAGTCACTAAATATGGAGCCTGTTAATTGACTGATATTTTTACAGTGTATTTCATTTGATTCAGTTAAGTATAAATGTGCAATAGTAGCATTTTCCTGATCGGTCCAAAAACAATTCACTCATGTGATCGCAAAATAATTGATGCAAATGATAGTTCAATAAACAATAAATTAATAGTCAGCCAGTTACATTGTAGAGTATGTAGACAATGTTTTGCTCTGTTTTTCTGATGAAAATAGTTCCGAACAGAGCCAAAGTAGAACATTTGTTTGTCTCCTTTCTGAATCATTTGAGTCAATTTGTAAAGACACTTGATTCACATGTCATTTGATTCACTTTCAGTTGATTCTAAGCCATGTTTGAACACCCAAAGTGTTTTTTTTCCCCAAAATAATCCCACTAAAATAAAATATCTGCTAGCTACCTTTTGATGATCCGACAACAGAGTTACAGTAGCTACAGTAGCATATAATAATCTAATTTGTTTCATGTAATGCTCTTTATATTTTTGTGTTTGTAAAAATTTATGAAGCCATGCAGAATTTGTGTAAATGATTGATGCTACAACTGGCTGTGATGCAAGAGGTGTCAGATAAATCTTGGCTAGGGGACCAAACTGTTCAGAGCCAGTGCTTACATAGAGCTTATTGATGAGTCTGTAGATTGCCTAATTATAGCTTTTTAGAAATTAGCTTGGAATTAGCTCATTAGCAAATTTGTTAGCTTTTCTTTTTGTCAGTTCCAAAGACTACCAACGAGTTTGTCAATTCGTAATGCACAGTTTTTGTAATCAAATATAACATGGATGCACTTTTCCTTTCAATGTATCTGTGGATGTCTCAAATACTTCCATTTAATTGTATAAGCCTGATTAGCATTAACTTATAGCTTCATTAGCCCTAATAAGCCTTGATGTGCAACAGACTAGCATTTTTTGTACCAAAAATAAGTCATTTTAAAATAAGTCATAGAAAATAGATACTGGGTGGCGCAGTGGGTAGCGCTGTCACCTCACAGCAAGAAGGTCGCTGGTTTGGCATTTCTGTGTGGAGTTTACATGTTCTCCCCGTGTTCACGTAGGTTTCCTCCGGGTGCTCCGCTATAGGTGAATTGGGTAAGCTAAATTGTCCCAAGTGTATGTGTGTAAATGAGAGTGTATGGTTGTTTTTTCCAGTGATGGGTTGCGGCTGGAAGGGCATCCGCTGCTCAAAATCTATGCTGGCTATGCTGGATAAGATGGCGGTTCATTCCACTGTGGCGACCGCAGATTAATAAAGGGACTAAGCCGAAAAGAAAATGAATGAATCAATGAAAAATACGTAGTGGTAGTTTGTTAAAATTGGAGTGTATTCATATAAATAGTCAAATTACAATGCATTTCATGATTCATCAGTCAATCTCAATCTCTTTCTGGTGTTTCTCATGTGCCGGAAAGCTTTAAATATCAGACCTGGGGTTTAACAGTCAATAATAAGTCATGTATACACTAGTCATCTACTTAACATTCATATGGAGGAAAGCATCATTGCCCATTTCTTCCTCCAAAGTCCCCCAGAGGCTTTATTATTTTAGTTTTATGTAGAATCTAATGGTCTTGTTTTGTATTTTATGTAACTTAAAACTCTCAGTGTGGATTGTAAACCAATTTGATGCATTACTTTGCCCACAGCAGCACAGACTCGCTTTACTTTTTTTTCATGCTCTGTTTTTTGGGAAATGGTGAAAAATGACTCCTCCTGAAGGCGCTTCCATACACCACCACACTCTCATTTGCATGTGATGTGTCATTAAGGACTGGAGATGAAATAAGAGAAGTGTAAAAAGAGAATGATTTGAAGAGCTTGGGACCTCTTCTCTGTTTCTCTCTGCAGAATCTCACCATAGTCTTTCATCTGTAAATCTCTGGCATGCGGGAAGCCACTCTGTAATTCCCAAACTGCCCCAATTGGGTGGGCAGGAGTCAAGATTGGTGCAGTTACTCTTAAAATAGGATTCTAATGTCGAGTGTTAGAATCATTTAAACATTTGAATACACTTTAATACACACTTTAAACAAACCAGAGCTAAATCCTTAAAAATAAACATTCTGTGTTCACACCAGTGGTTTCATTAAGTACCTTTAACACTCATGGAATCGTTTCTGTCCCAAAAAAACGGTACTTTAAAGTCTAAAGGCGTCCTAATATATTTTAAATGTTGTAGTTTATTTACAATAAAAAATAAATAGTTCTTTCAAGAACTGTTGACTAAAATGTTCTTTGAGGTCTGATAACATTTCTTCAAAATTTTAAATGACAATATTGTGTCATTGTCCCCACCCCCACCCTCTCAAAATAACAATTACTTTAATATTGATATGACATCAGTAGTTTGAAGAATACATTTTTACATTTATATAATGGGGTGGCACGGTGGCTCAGGTGGTTAGCACTGTCGACTCACAGCAAAAAGGTTCGAGTCCCGGCTGAGCCTGTTTTTGTGTGAAGTTTGCATGTTCTCCCCGTGTTGGCGTGGGTTTCCCAGACAGTCCAAAGACATTCTGCTGTGGTAACCTCTGAAACGGAGACTAAGCCGAAGGAGATTAATTTATATAATAACAATAATGTCCTTTAGAGCATTTTATTCCTGAAAATGACAATTAGTCAAAAATTTGCTGAAGTTTTTTTTTATAATATTTATTTTAAATTTGGATGAAATTATATGACCACTAGAAAAACATATTTCTCCTCTAAACTATACAGTATTGTCATTTGCAGCATTTTCTTCAATATTTACATTTTACTCAAACCCACACCTCAATATATTTAGTAAAATAGGTACATTTTCCCTGATATATTGTATTTAAAGACTTTTATATTGTTACAAAATAAATGTTGTTTGAACATTACATTCATTAAATAATTTTAATCAAATACAGATCATGATTTTATCTGAAATATCACGCAGCATGGTTTCAGTAATGATAAATGAAACATTCAAATCATCATTCATTCATTCATTCATTCATTTTCCTTCATCTTGGTCTCTATTTCAGGGGTCACCACAGCAGAATGAACTGCCAAATATTCCAGAATATATTTTACGCAGCAGATGCCCTTCCAGCTGCAATCCAGTACTGGGAAACATCCATACACACTCGTTCACACTCACTCATACACTAATTGTTTACCTAATTGTTAACCAATTGTTTAGTGTACCCAATTCACCTATACAGCATGTCTTTGGATTGTGGGGGAAACCGCAGTACCCGGAGGAAACCCACATCAACACAGGGAGAACATGCAAACCACACAGAAACACATACTGGTCCAGCTGGGACTCGAACCAGCGGCCTTCTTGCTATATAAAAATAGATGACACCTTTTTTTAAAAAGCTAAATTGTTATAATATTATCACAGTGTTACAGTTTTTTTTAAATATGACTAAGAGATTATTGACTTGTTTTGTAAATGTTGTAGGCACTCAGCTTTGTAGCAAAATGAACCACTTGAATGATTTTTATAACCGCTTGAATGATTTTTATAATTGTGTACAGTATATTATTTGTGTTTACACAGGTGCTTTGTGCATAATCTATAAATCAAGAGAGCTTTGTTTGTCTGAGCCTTTTCATAGAGTCAGATTAATGTACCTTTGTGGTCTAGGCAAAGTAAAGCCTGTCATCTCTCACGGTGCTTATTGTCCATTGTCTCTGATAGAAAATTGACACTAGAGAAGTGTTGACTGAAAGCTTCCGGTGCTTTCCCAGGGGTGTTTGGGTAATGCTCACCTCTCCTCTATCCTCCACAGTGACCTTGACAGCTCAGCTGAACGAGTCCAGAATTTACAGATCTGATTTCAAACGCTCGCCCCTGTTTCCTTACGCTACATCCATTCGACACATTCCTTGAGAGCAGCGTGGAGAATGAATTTAGGCAGAGCTGGAAAATCTGTTTTATTATATGAAACGGCAGGTCAGTCGAGGGTTACGGTTAGCGCTTTTACCCCCTGAGGAATGAGTTACCCCTCGTTCACCTCGCAGAAGCATCACCCAACGCTTTCTCACTCTCTAAAGCCCTGAATATTAATAAGGGTCCCACTTCCCATCTCTATCTCTCTCAGATAAGCACACCAGCACAGATGATGGCCTTGAAGGGATAGTTAACCCAAAAAAGCATTTTTCTATATATACTTTCTTGCCATCTTGTTGTGTTAAGACAGTATATACAGCGGGGAAATTAAGAATTGAACAAGTCATGTTTTTCCTGGGAATGATATTTCTAAAGAAACTGTTAACATCAAACTGAACCAGATTTTGGTAAAAACCCAAACAAAACAAACATAAAAAATAAAACCAATCTGAAAAACTGTAGGGTGTAAAAACAATGAAATGACACAAGGAGAAAGTACTGAACTACTGAAATGTATTTAATACTTTATTTAAAAGGCTTTTTTTGGTGATGGCAGCTTAAAGACGACTCTCAAATGGAGAATGAAGTCACATGAATTGCTCAGGTGATTATTATTTTTTTTCACAGACTTTAATAGTGTAAAAATCTTGATGGTTCTGCGGGTCTCGTCTATCAAATCTGAGCTTTAATTTGTATTTTCTATTGGATTCAAGTCAGGTGATTGGCTGGGCCATTCTACACCTTGATTTTCTTTCTCTGAAACCATTTGAGAGTTTCCTTGGCCTTGGAAATGTCCACTCTGGTTTCATCTTCATCCTCATGATAATGTAGATGTTGGAATGAAGTAGCTAATATTTACAAAGACGAAGGGCAGAGCGTTGCTGAAGAACTACTGAGAGATTTCAGCTGCTGTCTGGGCTTTCACTGCTTTTCTACAGCTCCCTTTCTTCATGTGTCAAATACAATTTTTTCCTGTGTCATTTCATATTATTACACATAACTTCATTTGTAAACTAATTAGATTTGTTTTCTTTGCATATATGAATTTCTTTGGTTGCTTCAGGGCCTGATTGGCTGATCGGCAAGACCGAGAGTATTCACATTGACCTGGTCTGTTTTTTGGCCATGAGGGCTGGTGTCCCTAACTGCCTGCACTCTCAGCAGTCAAACTTATTTTCATTTATTTATTTACCTATTTGACCATGGCCTCACTCTATTTATTCGTTATTTTACAGCAGCTGTACTCTTTTTATTTATTTTCTCGCAGCCACACGAGAAGAATGCAGCCTGCAGGTTAATGATGATGTAATTATCATTCAACTCTCCAACAGCGGCAGCTTGCTTATCAGCAAAATCTTTTGTTAAGAGATACGAGAGAGATGAAACATTGAAAATAAAAAGCGCAAAGGTGAAAGAATTAAAATTAAATTAAAAATAATTAAAAAGGCTGAGAACTTTTTTGGTTAAAACCAGCGGCAGCGAGAGTACAACAACACATGAAGACAAGGAAATGGCCGGTAAGGTAACGTTAAGCTAGTTAGTAGCAGTGCAAAACAACTATGTCTGCAAACCACCGTTTATGTACCAAACGTTTACTTATACTGTAGCTCTTCGGCAGCAGCAGCCTCTTGTCTAGTTTACTCCTAACAGCGAAGAGCCAGGGCCCGTAATGTTACAAGCACCAGTCATAAGCCCAACACACTAAAATGGGCAGGTAGGATTGTCATTGAGTAAATATAAGAATTTGAATAATTAATATTAATGAATATTACACCTGCTCAATGAAAAATTATATCAATAAATCTGACTTAACTTGATCAGAAAGCTAAAAAGGGGAAAAAACATCAATTCATCTTTAGAAAGTACTGTGGTTAAAAAAGTCTGGCAGATTACAGTGCAATTCTTGTTTTATTCTTTGTTTGTTTTAAGGACTGGATATCT
This sequence comes from Danio aesculapii, assembly GCF_903798145.1. Lineage (NCBI taxonomy): Eukaryota > Metazoa > Chordata > Actinopteri > Cypriniformes > Danionidae > Danio > Danio aesculapii. Next base: position 24,607,025 of record NC_079444.1, read on the forward strand.
GTGAACCATTTTGCACAGAATGTATATTCAAATATTGCAGAAAAGGACATAGTGATGTTTTAAAGAATGGTGTTGGAGATTTAGCTACCCTTTAATGTTCTCATATTTATGAAAAATATTTGAAGTTATAAAGCAGCTGTTTCCTTGAAAAAGACATGATAGTGTCATTAGAAAATTCAATACATTAATTTTAATCTTTATTTTATACATTAATATATATTTGTATTTATTAGATTTTTTTTCATTTCAAAGTTTGGATATTTATGAGGACCAATTCTTACAGAAAATAGATTCTGATACTGTTAAACATTACATCGTGTTTACTGTTCAAAGAAATCTTCTCAGCGAAGTATTGAATTGGAAATGACGTTATTTTAATATAGTCAGCCGTGAACTGAAGTGGGCCGGTCTAAGGCTTAAAACTCCAGAGCTGAAAAGGAGTCCCGCTCCGGTCCTGGGTTGCTATCAATATCCGGGGGAAATTTCAACTCAACAGCACCTTTAGAAATATGTTTTCTGAGAAAAATGGTGTCATGTTTAATACTTATATTCCCCGCTGTTTAGTTGTTGTAGTCTTATGACAATATCAGATTTGTGAAGCTTTTATCATGATATATGGTCTTATGGTATTATATATTATTCACCTAAGCTGCAAAAAAGGTTAAATTACCAGCTATGATGGTGTATTGTTTTATTGTATGTACACTTTTAGGGTAAATAATGTTTCAAGCTAATTCTATTGCAGTAGGATGATAAAGTACAATAGGTTAGACTTTAGAATAAAGTCTTTTTTGTAAACATTGCTTAATGCATTGAAATTAATATTCATCAATGTGGAAGTTTGTTTAGAAATCTGAATATTATTAGCTAATAACTATTATTTTAATAAAATGATAATGACATTTGATTTCAATGCTTTATTTGGCATTGACTAAGATATTAGCATCACCTACATTCTCATCATGAGTTAATTAATTTAACTGATTAATTAATCTTATTGACAAGCATTAGGAACAATAGGTTTATAAATAGTAACCTGGTTTTTAATAAAATTTTCAGCATGTGGGTTAGATTAACCTGAATATGTGAATGTTTGAAAATAAATAGCCTATAAATTCAAGCATTTACAAATAAAATCTAATCCAATCTTAATAGTCTTGAAATGCACTCTTTAAAAGTTTAAAGTAATTCATTTAAATTAATTATTCTTGGTATTTTGAAGATATATTTTATAAAAAATAATATTTTAAAAATGTATTTTGTATTTATTTATTTGCATACATATAGACCTGTATTTGTATACATATCATATTAACCTGTGTTAATATTAGACAGTTTTTTTTTATTTGAAATATGATGTCTAATAAAATAAATCATAAACCATTAACTATTTTAAAAATGTTACAATGTAATGAAATTATCAACAATACCTGCACAAGTTCAATACTCTGAATTAAAACAAATTAAAAACATATCTGGTTTATTATTAAAATTATTTATAATAATAATAATATATAATAATATAATAATAATAATAACAACAGCAATAATAATATAATATCAATTGCACATGTAAATAATTGCTGTACAAAAAATTTTTTTCATTATTATTATTTTATTAATGTTTTATTGTGCATTGAGGATTTTCATTTACCAAACAAAAACATAATTTATGAAAAAAGATTATATATATTTTTTTGCAAATGAACTTTTTTTTAACATATAGATACATTTATCATTCCAATTTTGCATATTCAATGGCAATTCATTTTCCTTTCTCTCACTGCCTCATTCTCCATCTTCCTTTATTCCTCTTAATGTTTCAGGGGTTCTTCATTTCCTTCCTCCTCGTTAATTACAGTCTCCCTCTGCCTTTGTGTCTGCATATGAAGCACCATCTCTCTGTCTGTCTAATTAATCACATCAATTTAACGGCTTCGTCCAGAGTCAAAGTCCAGACGACCATTAAAAAAACCCACTGACCTCAGCCAACAGATCTGCCCATACTGAAATCTGCCTTTGTGAAAAACAAGCGGTCAGGAAGACATGATTCGGAGAGAGCTGAATACAAACGTGATGATTTATGTGAGATTGTGATGGATTGGCTGTGATAATTCGCTCTGATTATGGTGAAGCACAGGTTAAAGGTTGCAAACATAAAGGTTAGATGTCAACTGAAATGTAAACATAATGAAAATGATTTTTGGGGACTCTGAAGACAAGATGAGAGAGGATGCAGTGCATATCTGTTGAACTGAAGCTGAATTTACACTGGCTTATGCAGACTTGTGTCACTTTGGGGACATAAATTGAGGTTCCCATGGGTAAACAAGCTTGTAAATCTTACAGAATGAAGTATTTTGAACATGAAAATTTGCAGAATGTTTTCTGGGAGGGTTGTGTTTGGAGGTGTATGGTTTTGGTAAGGGGATAGAACATGCTGTTTATATAGTATAATTGTGTGTGTGTGTGTGGGGGGGGGGGGGTGTCATTGCAGTGTTCTGTTGCTCCTCCTCTTCATGCCGCTCCACATGAGGCTTTGTGTTTGTGTTAAGCCATGCTTTTCTATTTACAAGGCAGATGCATAATAGGGAGACCAAGAAAAGCTTGCTTGCATCTTTAACCCTTGTGCGACAATTTAAGGAAGTGAATCCCCCTATTTTTTTATCCCCTAAAATCATAAAAATATCATATTTAATTTTTTTTATAAATGACAGTGTTTCATTTTTAGCATCAGCCTGATAACTATCAAAAGTTCATTCAGTTTTGCTCAGTGCTTGCTTAAATTTTTAGATTATAACAGTGGATTTTGATGCATTATTATTTCTTGTACAGTCACGTTTAAAGAAGAAAGTCCCATTTTATATTAAGTGGACTTAATTAATAGGTGCTTATATCAAACAGTATGTACAACAATGCACTTATTTTGCTCATATTGTATTGTACAACACTTATGGTGCTATACAGGTAATGTTTGGCACAGGTTTGGTTTGGTTTAGGGATGAGTCAACAGTGTAATTATAAATGTAATTCCAGAAACTATGAATGACATATTTAATTGCTTCATTTCATTACTTTACTTGAATATTACAGATACTTTTTAAAATATAAGTACCATGTAGAAACATGTATGTACAGTGCTCAGCATTTATGAGTATTCCTGTAATAAATCTGTATTTTAAATTAATATTTTCTATAGGAAGCTATACAATAATATATTTGTGCATATACATCAGATTAGTCAGTACCAAAGTCAAATCTGGAAATAATCTAACAACATTTCTTACAGTAACGGTCCAAATATTTGCATCCAAACTAATATGTTATAGGGAAAAAATTAAGTTTTGTTTGAATTCAAATGTATAATCTGTCTATTTCTAAAGATGTTAGGTGACCAAACTATTAGTTTAATGAATAAAACTCTTATAAAACTATTCTGATCAATTACACCAAAAAATATTACCTTTACGCACTGAGAAATTGTTAAAAATATTCACTTTCAAAAGGAGATGTAGTAATTTAGGCTGAGCACTTTACACAAGAAGTGCATTGTACAAAATGATTCATTTAACTGTAAGGTCATGGTAGTTAATTTATCAGTGTACACGAAAAAACTTAAGTCAGATATCCAAACCAATGCTTTCTGTAACAAGCACCAGCGACTGCGGATCGCTGGAGAACTACATGCACATCACATCGCACACTACGACTTCCAGAGTGCTTTGTGCTACTCTCGCTGGTCCCAGCTGAAGCTCATGAGGAAACACACATACACAGACCAGCTGTGGTCAATATTATAATTGTTAGGAGGACTATATATTCTAGTTTGTGTTTCACTCTGAGCGTGGGTTATTAATTTGTAGCTTATATGATGCTTTCATGCTTTACTTTGTTTTAGTTTTGTTTTTGTTAATCCTTATTAGGGCTGGGCGATTTGGCCTAAAATCAAAATCTCGATTAATTGAACATTTGAACTTTATTGCAATTAATAAATGATTATTTTATTTATTTATTTTGCACTCAGTTTACTGACAGGTTTTGGACAGTAAATATGCTCCCATATTACAAGATTTTTGAATTAAAAGATGCATTACTTGATTTTAAAATAACTGAAGTAAACGCATGATTATTTATTGAACATCGGCATTGAACAACTGAAATTAAAACACACATTGCCTAAAACCAACAGTCAATTTTCTTATAAAAAAAAGGGAAAATAAATAACTTGCAATTTGGGGTCACATGACGCCACACACGGTAGGGAAAATAATTGACAAAAATTGACCTGGAAAAATTAGATCGATTATAGGTTCTGAATGTCGATTTGGATTACTTTTCAATTAATCACCCAAATCCTTATTTCATTAAAACTTCGTCATATGCTGCATTTTGATCTGCACGATGTTTCTTCCTTCACCCTACATGCCGAGCCTTAACACTTGCACATAAACATAATATTATTTAGTTTGGCCTTAAGAGAAGTGGTTCGCTCCACTAGCCAAACCTATTAAAACATGACAATATATATTAATATAATATAATATAATATATGATATTATATTATATATTTATAGTTTTGCAAGCCTTGTTTTAAGGTTCAACATAGACTTTTTGTCCTTAATGTAACTGGTTTATTTATTAATTTATTTTTGTAAAATAGATTAATAAAAGAAAATGTGGGTGAAATTTTTAAATTTCAATAAAAATACACGTTTTCCATGATTTATTCTGCGTTAACACAGCCATGCTGATCTCAAAAACCAACATGAGAAATACAAAAATTCCTAAACTAAAAACACAAATGACAATGTGATGTGAACCAAAAAAAGTGTCAGAGAATATAAAGTTTGTCCTCAAATGAAATGAACTCTGTGGCTGAATGCACACAGAGACCGAATGAAAGGGAGACGGTGTGCTGACAATAGAAGAATCTCAATAAATGTGTGCAGATATTGGCTCAGACCTGATGCCAACCCCCTTCCCCCTCCCCCGTGATGCTCCAGACGCTCTGCAGAATGTTAACCCTTTCTAGGATCTGTTTTACATTCCACCTGTGCCGACTGCAGAGGTAGGGTTAAGCCTCTTCCCATCCTCCCGGGACGGACTCGCAGACCTTTGTCTACTGCTGATTACTGTTACCAGTAGCTGTTAAAGATGATATAAAACCTTTTAACTCATTACTGCAGATGTTGATGTGCAGAGAACATGTGTATCTGCTGTCTCTTTGGCAACAGAGGATATTTTCTTGCTCAGTATGAAGTGTGAAATGAAGATTTTTAGCATCGTGAAGATTTGATTTTGATTTCAAAGGAGCTGTTTTTAGGGTTTTGCAGTAATGTAAAAACCTGGAAATATCAGAAAACTGTGATTATTTAACTGTGAAATTATTACACGTTTACTATAGAATAATTAGCCAAATCCTGTAGATGTAAAATGGAATAAAACATTTTTTTTTTATTAATTATTGATCTATCCTGGAGGCTCGATCTTCTGGACGTTATTAGTTTGGAATAGACCACCGCCAAAATAAATGGTGCCAGTAATAAACAGTACAATTCTGGTTAAATATGCGAGAGACTGTATCAAATATGTTTCAATCCTGATTTTGTACCTATTATAACAGTATTACTGTTTAAAACAACTGTTTAAAACACTGCATAAAACAAATACTGGATGAGTTGGCGGTTCATTCCGCTGTGGTGACCCCGAATTAATAAAGGGACTTTAATTACGTGTATTCTGAAAAATGTTATAAAATCATATAAATATATAATATGGTTTTGTTGTTAATGTATTTATTATTAATTTATTGTTAATGTTTTTACAATGTTTATTAATTAGGGTTAATATAAATTGAATTAATTTTATTTCTATAAATATTTGTACATATCAAGAATAGTACATTGTTCATTGTACTTTTTAAACTTCCGTTAACTAATGCATTCATTATAATTTTAAATAACTGCATACAAAATCATAAATATTATTAAACTATTATGAAAGTACTTGTAAATGTATTTATATAAATGTAAATACTTACTAGAAATGGCCAATAATCAATAGAAAATGACCAGTAATAACCAAAAAGCTCATGTCAAATCTTGAAAATGCTGTGAAACAGTTGTTATCAATGTTCTAAAATATTTGAGATGCTAAAAGTCTAAGAGAGTGATGAAATATCATCTACTGTATATTGATCCAGATTTATCTTTAATATGCCATTGTTATACTATCCATGAGATCACTTCTCTCCTGACAAAGCCTATATTTTGCACAGGAGTCTTTGTTGCAATGCAGTATGTGATCAGGGGACCTTGACTGACAGATGTGTGTGCGTGTGTGTGCGTATGTTGTTGTTCTTTTATAGAAGACTCAGCACAAAGATACAGCAAACACGTGTCAGTGATGCGCAGATGCAGTGGAGGGCTTGAGTGTGTTCATGAGCTGAACTCTCTCTCTCTCTTTCTCTCAGTCTAGACAAAGCCTCGTTCACCCCGTGACTGAGAGCATCACTGCAGTCAGGGAGCCATAAAATGTGTCTGCCGGTCCGGGACAAAGAGCTGAGGTGCAGAGAGAAAGAAAGAAAGAAAGATTAGAAATAAATAGTTTTATTATTATTATTGTTGTTGTTATTATAAAAAAATACTCATTATTATAATTACATAACTTGTTTATTGTAATAACATGTATAATATGACTATATGTTATCCATATGTTGCGTTGTATGCTTATTTTTATTGCTATGGCAACATTGTGCTAAAGCATCTATTGAATTGAATTGAGAGAGAGAGAGAGAGAGAGAGAGAGAGAGAGAGATGGAGGTAGAGGACGAGATGTTGGGGGAAGGGTTGCACTTTTTCTTTGTTCCATTTTTCATAAAAACCCCATTGTGTGCAGGAAGCCCTGTCCTGTCCTGTGCTGTCCTGTGAGGAGACTGCAGGAGTAATTACTGTATCAGCTTTTTTTAGAAAGGAGAGGAGAGCAGATAGTGGGCTTCATTTCAAACTCCAAGAGAATAAGCAGAGTCCACATTTCTTTCGGTTACAGTCTTTTCACTAGACTGGCACAAAGCATTTTGTACATTATTTGCTACTTTGACCACTGCAGATTTGCGAAAAAAAATTAAATAGTTTAATTATGGAAAATTAAATAGTTAGCATTTTAATTTTTAAAGGGGTTTTAATAGTTTAATAAGTTCTAAGAATGCTATCCGCTTGTTAAATTATGATGTACAGTACACTCAGACATACAGGTTTATGAATCGTCACTAGAATGGTATATCAAAAGGTACACTTTTGTCCATTTTAGAGACTCTATATTAATGCATACCCTTTTAAGTGATTGTTTCAGTGATTGTTATGTGATTGTTTTATATATATATATATATATATATATATATATATATATATATATATATATATATATATATATATATATATATATATATATATATATATATATATATATATATATATATATATATATATATATATATACAAAAATTATCATTTACTACCCTTGAAGTGATTCTATATCTTCTCTGGTTTCTTTTTTCCGAGAAAAAAATAAGATATTTTGAAGAATGTTGGAAAACTCGTTGAGATGCATTGTAGAGAAAAAAACAACACTTCAAAATATCTTCTCTTGTTCTAATCAGAAGATGGAAACTCAAACAGGTTTAGAAGAAGCATAGGTTTTTTGGGTTCACCCATTTTTGGGTGAACTATCTGTTTCCTTGGTGGAAAGAGTACTAAAAAACTCATACTCAAGTAAAAGCCCCAAAATGTAGTGTAAGTAGAGTAAAAGTGTCTGTTGTAAATAATGAGATCCTCCGGAAGTCTGTACACAGAGCTGTTTAAGCTGGACGCATCAAAGATTGTTCACTCTTTAAATTATGGTGTTTGTCAGCAGACTCAGGCTTGTGGAGACTAAGAAATTGAACATGCAACATGATATCCACTATAGAGCAGCAATGATTATAAGCACTTTCAGCTGCTATTGACTCATTGAAACTTGCAATATGAATTAACTAATGACTACGTTTACATGGAAATCAGTAATAGAATTATTTGCCTTCGTCTAATTTAGTCAATAACAATATTAATGCGTTTACATAAGTTGCTTTTTAATTGTTCCTTTCATGATCCTGTTTTACATGTTATAGCACATAATTCGATTAATGTCATCGCGTCACCACGCTATCCGCATTTCCTCCAGAGTTTCATGTCATTTCGGGTGTTTCATTTTTAATTTGTTGACTTTAACTGCAGTTTGGCACTTTCACTTTCATTCGGGAACATTTCATGCATGCCCCCGTGACACACAAAATATTGGATGCAACTATGAAATGCTGAAAGAGTGTTGTTTTAATGAAAGTTTATACCGCAAAACTCAGCATTGTCAGATGAAGGTGTCTGTTGTCTGCTCGGTAGGTGCAGAGAGTGTCAAACAGCCATGTACGTGTGTGTGTGTGGGCGTGTGTGTGGATGGACTATCCTATCGCAAAAAATTGTCCTACATGACGTTAATAGTTCGATTAAGGTGTTTACATGTCTGTACTGCACTTCAATAATGTGACTAAAATTGCCATACTCCACAGGTCTTAATTCGATTTCTCTTTAGTTCGATTATGCCTTTAATCGGATTAAATTAATCTAAAATTGCTGTTTACATGGTAGACTCATAATCAGAGGATTGTCTTAATCGCATTAAAATTGAATTATTTGTGTATATAAACATACTCATTTAAAGACCTCTTATTTCAAATGATCAAGGCAAATTTTGCTGCTTTTCCACTATTGGGCAGTATGGTTTTCTCAGTTGCATTCCATGCAGATCCAGGCCAGGCTAGTCAGCATGAATACAGTTTCATTTTCCACAGCAGTGCTGATAACAGAGCTCTCTGGAATGTAATACAAATGCGCCCTTTGAGCAATCAGTTATTTCGGTTTTGAGGATTTCTGAAATGTACTTTTTTTAATTGAACAAAAATAAATAAATAAACAAATAAATAAATAAATAAAACACTTCCACTTAGCCAGCTATGGAGAAACTGCAAACCAGGCAACAGAGTGGCTTGCATACACGCTCTACCAGTTCAGTGCAGTTCAGTAGCGTTGTCTAACCTAATTCTGCCTAGAATTTCGTACCAGGAACAGTTTGTAATCATGCCGTGCTGTACAAGGCTTGTCTGGAAATACAACTGGAACCATACATGACTGTTCTTACAACCATTCGGCTTGATAGCAGAGAATCGGCTCTTGATTTCTCATGTCATGACCTCTTAAATAAAATAAGTATTAGGGTGGCATGGCTCAGTGGTTAGCACTGACAACTCACAATAAGAAGTTCACTGGTTCGAGTTCCAGTTGGGCTAGGAAGCTTTTGTGTGGAGTTTGCATGTTCTCCATGTGTTTTTCCAGGTGCTCTGGTTTCCCCCACAGTCCAAAGACATGCCATATAGGTGAATTGGGTAGAGCAAAATTAGTCATAGTGTATGAGTGTGTGTAAATGAGAGTGTATGGGTGTTTCCCAGTGCTGGGTTGTGGCTGGAAGGGCATCTGCCGCATAAAACATGTGCCATAGTAATTGGCGGTTCATTCCACTGTGGTGACTAAGCCAAAATATAACAAGGATTTCAAATATTCACAAATTTAAAAGATAATTTACATTTACAGTGTATGACAGTCATGGCCTATTAGTGTGTACATCTGTAGGTCAATGAGTTTATTTAGGGGGTCTAGTCTTGTGTTTGTTTCTGCTAATTTTATGGGTTTATTCTGTTTTCACAGCCATTATTGTTGTGAGCTGAGTTGTTACTGTTAGAAATACCACCATCTAGAAAGAAAACAGAAGCAAAGACTGTTTGTGTGGATTTGTTGGCTATCCAAGCTTACTTGTGCATGATGTGCTTGTTAATGTGCCAGAAAGTGTGTGTGTGTCTGTGTGTGTGCGAAATCTCAGGTTAAGTGTCATTTTCTCACAGTGAGGTGTGGAAGAGGCGGTAATTGTATGGCTCAGGGTCAGTGTGTTTGTTTCCGCCAAGTGTGTGTATGTTTGTATTTGTGTGTGTGTGGTTGTGTGTCTGTGAGTGTGTGTGTGTGTGCGTGTGCGTGTGCGTGTGCGTGTGCGTGCGTGTGCGTGCGTGTGCGTGCGCGTGCGTGTGTGTGTGTGTGTGTGTGTGTGTGTGTGTGTGTGTGTGTGTGTGTGTGTGTGTGTGTGTGTGTGTATTTTTTTGGCTCCCTGCTCTGTCAAATGTCAATCACACAAAGTGTTTGTGTGTGAACCAGCCGCGATGCAATTAACCACGGTGTGTTGGCTGATAAGCCGCCATGAGCTTGTGTGTGATGTCTGAGTGACGTCTGAGTGTGTGTGTGTATTTTATCAAGCATGCAGGCATAATTGCTTCAGGATGGAAACATAAACAAGCTGTATATTGGTCAACTTTAGAAGAATTTACATGTTATTAAATGTGGTGTAAATGTTATTGAATGTATGTCAGTTTAAGGGATTTGTAGCCAGAAATGTGAATGTGGATACAGGAAATGTGCAACTGTGACCTTTCTTTTGCTATCTTTATGTGTTTTTTTGTTATCTGATGTAGGGTGGGTGAAGATTGGGAAGATTTCAGAGATACTGTATATTGAATGAAGTCAGTAGTGGTGACTCAATAGCAGTCTGTCAGGCAGTGGATTGGTTTTTAAGTGGGGTTTGTTCAGCATGTCTCACCATGTGTGCTTTAGATTATTCTGTCCATTGTGTTTGGTGATATTATGAGTTAATGTTAATTAATTTCAAGGGCTTTTCAAAAGCTTGTGATTCCTGTTGGAAAAGCTACTTACAGTAAATCAGCCTGTGGTGTTTGTAGATTATCTACAGGTTTTGCCAAGCTGACTTTTTTTATTTAGTCTTAAACCAGTAAAATTAGACCAGCCTGGCCATGCTAGACCAGTAAATTATTGTTTGTTGGTCTGTAATTATTTAGCTTGAAAGAAGATTTTTATTGCTCTGTCATTTCTCATTAACCTTAATGGACTTTTTAGGTTTGTTTTATGTCAGTATCAGTGTTACAGATTTAAAACCATCAAAAACGTACATTTTATTACATTGTACAGTGAGCATTACATTCACTTTATAACCCCGACCATACATGTTTATGTATGTGCAATAGTGTTTTTAACTTAAAATGTTTCTTAGATATCTATCTTATATTTATTTGAAGTAAATAAGACAACTCTATATAAACAAATGATAAAATATATCATATAGGAATACACTCACCGGCCACTTTATTAGGTACACCTACCATCCTTCGTGGCTGAGATTCAACAAAGTACTGGAAATATTCCTCAGAGATTTTGGTCTATATTGACATGATAGCATCACTCAGTTGCTGCAGATTTGTCAACTGCACATCCATGATGTGAATCCCCCGTTCCACCACATCCCAAAGGTGCTTTATTGGATTGAAGTCTGGTGACTGTGGAGGCCATTTGAGTTCAGTGAACTCATTGTCTGAGATAACCAGTCTGAGATGATTCGCGCTTTATGACATGGCATGTTATCCTGCTAGAAGTAGCTATCAGAAGATGGGTACACTGTGGTCATAAAAGGATGGACATGGTCAGAAACAATATTTAGGTAGGCTGCTGCATTGACACGATGCTTAATTGGCTTCTGCTGCTGTAGCCCATCCGCTTTAAGGTTCGATGTGGTTTGCGTTCAGAGATGCTCTTCTGCATACCTCGGTTGTAACGGTTGTTCTCTGGCATCAACAAGGCCTTTGCGCCCACAGAACTGCCGCTCACTGGATATTTTCTCTTTTTTGGACCATTCTCTGTAAACCCTAGAGATAGTTGCGCGTGAAAATCTCAGTAGATCAGCAGTTTCTGTAATACTCAACAGCAACAACCATGCCATGTTCAAAGTCACTTAAATCACCTTTCTTCCTCATTCTGATGGTCGGTTTGAACTGTAGCAGATCATCTCGACCATGTCTACATGCCTAAATGCATTGAGTTGCTGCCATGTCAGGCTGATTTGAAATTTTCATTAGGAGAGGTGTAACTAATATAGTGATCAATGAGTGTATAATACAGCTCTTTGTAAATTTGGATTTTGTGTGTTTGTATTGATTATATCAGACTTTTTAATAAAAATTGGCAACCAGTCATCACTTTAGAGCTCGTCAGAATGCAAAGTGCAGGATATAAAGATTATAAATCTACTCAGCTCCACTCTGAAGAGGCATAAGGTATCTTTAATTGTACCTTTTGTTAATTTATCATGTTTATTGTAAAATAAATGACACATTAATAGTTAAATATAATAATTAAAATTCATGATCATTCAAAATATGGTCAATATGGAGCTGTTGATTCTAGGGGTATTTTATGGAGTAATAAATGAGCATATAAAGTCATCTCTGAAGATTTTTTTAAACTTACCAAAGCCACTTATCTGTTGATATCAGAGAACAATTTAACGTATTACATCAATGCAGTATATGGCATTTTTAATATCACTGTGTTGCTTAATGTTTGTAGAATCTGTGACACATTTTTTTCTGGGTTCACTGATAAATATAAAGTTTGAAAAAATAGCATTTGTTTAACAATATAAACCTGTAACATTAACCATAAACCATAAAGGATTGTTCATTTAATTTTGATCTTTGTTCTGTTGTTGTCCTCTGTGCTTTAATTTATTTAATTCATTTATTTTTTCACATAATTTTGTATATTTTATGCAGATGCACTCAATTACAAAACATTTCAATCAATATAAAATTAGGAATTCTTTCCAAATAGAGTCATCTTGTAAAATTATTTGCACATCACAATATATGTCGCACAAAAACAAAACATTGCATTTTTTATCCAATATCGTGCAGCCCTAAAAGTAACATCTCTTCTTCATCTGTGCTCACAGTCATGTTTAGATTTCCTTTCAAACAGATTAATCTATTATTTGGACTTCCTAAATGTATTAATATTTTTGCTTGCATCCGTTTGCATGTCATGAGGATCATTTATTTAATAGCATAGGTATAAAAAGATGTAGTATCCTGCTAAGAAAAGTCCATAAATGTCATCAAGAATTACGATTGACAGGATTTTATGAACATTCTTCTACTGAACTTTATTACAATCTTCTTTATACTTCTTCTCATCATTACTGTCAAAACACAGCATCGAAGGTGCCATTTAAGACATTTACACTCTGCGTCACACATCTCATCAGCCTTTGGTAAGTCAGAAATAACAAAGGTGGTAGTTAAGCGTATTTCCTTAGACCTGTGTTGTTACGGAGGTCGCGGGGGTGTAATGATTCTGCTGTCTTCTGCATATCTCCTCATTATTCACCTCTCCTTTTCAGTCCACGAGATCTGTTTATCCCGCTGAAATCTTATTTGAGAGTCACAGAGTAATAACTCTGTCTATTTCCCACCGAATCTCCTGACCTTCTGATAAATGGATCGGAGATTATGCATCTGACAAATGGATTTACATGTGACATAATTAGGATGGATTTGGTGGCAGGGGTGCAGTAGGCAGATCGCTTGTAGCCCTCGGCAGGAGGGATTCATTTAAGAGCCTAAGATGGAAATCTTGTTAGAGACACCAGGAGGGACTGTTGTTTTTGTTTTTTTTAGAGCCGAAATATGACTGTTTCCCAAATCTGAGCAGCACAAGAGGCTAATGAGAAGTGCGGGATGCATTTTGCTCTTCTGTTCACTGTTAAATAAAATCTGTAAAGTTTATAGGGAAAAAAATTGGAATCTGTGGTTTCCAGAATTTCACCATAAAGATACAGTAGAAATCATATTTGTTTTCTACATTTTACAGTAAACTAATACATTTAAATAATTTATAGCCTTATTCATCAGGGTTTTGAAGTACTAACATCTGCACATTGTACCTTTTGTTACACAGACAAAAACAACCAGATACATGGAGATGAGAAAGTCTTATGACAAACTAATTCTCATAACAAACCGCTTATGCACAAGCAGAAGACCATATTAATATATAGATGGTGCTCAGTGTCATTTAAACTAAATTTATTATGGTAACACATGTAAAATGTAGGTATTGCATTTTTACATTATTTATTAAAATGAAATGAAACATACAACTCTAATGTACATAACTGATGAGAAACAAACTAAAATGATTCTAAAAACTAAATGAAACTACAAACTAAAATAGTAATGACAACAAAAAGCATAAAAGTGTGTTCAAGTTAAGCAGTGTTTCCAAACCCTGTTCCTGAAGGCACACCAACAGTACATATTTTGGATGTCTCCCTTATCTGACCCATTCATTTCAGGTCTTCTAATGTTCTGATGAGTTGATTCAGGTGTGTTTGATTAGGAAGAGGTTGAAAATGTGTAGTGTTGGTGTGCCTTCAGGAACAGGGTTGGGAAACATTGATATAGGGAATTCAGAAAAAATAGATTTGGAGTGATTAAACGTATAACTATTAGGGGTGTGAGCCAACACTGGTCTCACGGTTCGATCTGGTTACGATTATCATGTCTTGGATTTAATTCAACATCTCATCACGGTGCATTGACGATGCTTTCCATCCACAATTATATATTTTTTCTTCACAGCAAAATAATTCTTGAATTAAAATGTTGTAATATATTTATAATTATACAGTATATTATTTGTAATATGTTTTTGTCTTTTTAATAAAAGCAGTTGGATATGAGAACTGTACTTCTTAAATTTACCCGCTCAAAGAAAACATTCATTCATTCATTTTCTTTTCGGCTTTCTCCCTTTATTCATCAGAGGTCGCCACAGTGGAATAAACCACCAACATGTAGGTTTTACACAGAGGATGTCCTTCCAGCCACAACCCAACACTGGGAAACACCCAAACACCGTCTTGCATTTACACACATGCACTACAGACAATTTAGTTTATTCAATTCACCTGTAGCGCATGTCTTTGGACTGTGGGGGAAACCGGAGCACCCATGACAACACGGGGAGAACATGCAAACCCCACACAGAAATCCCAACTGACCCAGCCGGTGCTCGAACCAGCGACTTCTTACTGTGAGGCGATCGTGCTACCCACTGCGCCACCGTGACGCCGCTCTTTTTGAATGTTTCAAACAAAATTCAAAAACAATCACAGAAGACAACATGAGCATTTATAGCAAATTAGCTAATGTAAATATTATACCGGTTGCTTTTTGAGCGTTGTCGAGCGTGTTCTTACATCCCTATGATTGGTCATTGTGTTCATCCGCTCAACAGAAAGAGCTGCGAATCGCTCTAAACATGTCAGCGCTATAACTGAAAAAATGCACAGTAACAGTCTATATGCGCGTAATAAAGTCAGTGAAAGACTGTCCAGCAAACTCACATGCAGTGAATTGTGCAGAGTTGTTTGCTTTTTAAGTAGTTGGAGCATTTTATTTACTCGCCTCTTCGAATAGTACTCTACTGTGACATAGCGCATATGAGATAAATGACGTCAGTACGTAATAACCAGTAATGATCTATTAATGAACCAATATTGAATTGTCTGCTCCTGCATCGCCGTGCTTCAAAGAAACAATTAATTTTTACACCCCTAATATCTGTTGGGGAAACTTATGGTTAACCAAGTTACAGATATTTACTGTAGCATTTTTACTATTGAAATCACAGTTGTTTTTACAGTGTTGTGTAGAGATGTCAATGCTCAATGTTGTTATATTAGTAAAATGTGGAATACGTATTCAGGAGGATTTAGAATATGTCGGAGCTGTATTCGAATCAGAATTGCCCACATGAGCACTACAGCTCAATGTTTTACTATGCCACAACACTGACGTAGCTATTTAATTTGACCGTTTTCTCCTACTAAACAACAAATGAGGGCTTCATGGGTGCAGTAGCAACCTGGTCACCTGTTATTTTGGGAGAATTAGGGCAATTGTGCTTTCGTTTAAGCTGAATTTAGCCCATAGCTTTCTTCTCAGATCGATGAGTTCTCCCAGCCGCACTGCAGGTGCTGAAGCTGCATTTAGCTCTGTTCCCATGACTCCGTCTCTCTCTGACCTCTCTCTGCATCTCCTTACTGCATTGGGATAGCAAAAGAAATGCTCAAATCATGCGATTAACAAAACCTAGTGTACACATGATCACATTTGAGGTGGGAATCTGGGTCATTTGAGGGGGTTTTTAGGCTTCTGCAGTTTTGGGATACAACTGAACAGACTTTAATCACCCACACAACACAGAGTTTTGTCCTCCAAAGAATGCAGCAGTGAAAGTATGTGCATCAGACTACATTATGGCAGAACTGCAAAAACATACTTCAACATACATGTTTAACTGCAGTTTCTAGGTTAAATTAGCATTACAGGGCAGTATGGCACCAACAACTTTTGTCTAGTTTTGTAATAATGATATGTACAGGAACATATTATCAATGATTAAAGGATTCGTTTTGTGCAGTTTTTGCACAACACCAAATAAATACAACAAAATTATGTCAATGATTTGTTATCAAACATGTTTTGCTCACTTATCTATCTGTTGGTGTGGTTAGTTTCAGTAGTTTCAATAGAGAGATAAACCCCATGTCAAACTAAATGGTTCCAGTTAGGGTTCTACAATGAATTAAAGTTTAATTAAGATTGTGATTTAGTAAAAGCTGCATTCTCATGCACATCTTGTGAAGGAAACACGGTTCTGAGAGCAATAGTAAATCTCCTCCAAAGGTCAATGACAAATACACCAGAAAGAAGAAATACCAGCCTGATCTCACGAGAAAATGTAAGTATTTTACGTTTTGACAGTTTAGTGGCTAATTCGTACGAATTCGATTTTAAAAAGGAGGTGTGGCACCTAACCCCACCCCTAAACCCAACCGTCATTGGCGGATGAGCAAATCGTACTAAATTGTACGAATTAGATCGTACGAATTCGTACGAATTAGCCACTAAATCAAAAAGTTACGAATTGCCATGAGATTGTGTTGGAAATACAGGAAATTAAACAGGGAAGAGGTTTTATTGATTCATTATGACTAATAAACACGACTATGAAATCATCTCACAGAATGGTTCTTTACAAATACTCAACTGATTAGTGATGAGGTGAGTTTGGAGTAAAAACATGCTATTAAATGTGCTACTTTCACAAAAAAAGTTTTCTCTTAAATGCAGTGGTTCCTTACCCATGATTTTTCCAGATCACAAAATGTACAATTAATTCACGCATTTGGCAAAAGCTTTGTCACCCAATTACAATCTGTGTATTAAAACGAGTCTGGTTTGGGATCAAAATCAATTAGTAGTCTACCATTAATACCAGTTTTTATATTGATGTAAAGGCACAGTGCATTATGTCCAACTTGCAGTAGGGGCTGTATATTAGTGAACACTAATAGGTCATATTTCAGGAAATTAAAAATTGACCTATGTGGTTATATAGGTTAAAGTACAGGTTTACACACACATCGCCACAGTGAACATAAAGCCTTTCACAAAATGTATTATTAGCTAGCTATGGCTGCAGGTTCCATTGTTTACAGCAATGATTGAGTATTTGGTGAAACCGTACAGTAGTTCCAATGAATACTGGCAAACAGCTTGTTGCAGATTTGTGTGGGTGCAACTACAGCTTTCGTTCTGAGGTTAAAGACATACACTGCGTTCATTTGGAAGGGCTCATCCCAAGGTCCTAATGCCTTTGAAGGATTTGCCCTCCAGAATGACAGCTTCAAAGGGATTAGGGCATAAGGATGAGCCCTTCCAAACGGAACACAGTATGTGACTTCCCTGTGCAAAGGATCATGGGGGCCCGAAGTGTCCATCAGTTGTACCTTTCAAATTCCTTCATTGAGAAAGAGGCATACAAAGAGGCGATGTTTTTTTTTTTTTTGGGGAGCACTTCGGTTTGGAATAACACTTCAATATGGCGGTCATGATTGTTTTCACTCCAAAGTGCTCTTTGGAGGGAGATAAACTATATACAGTTTAGAATACATTTATAGTCTCTTGTTAGTGTGCCATTTCACTTTAGAATACTGCATCATCTTGTATGCATTTGAAAACTTTGAAAACTAGTGGTTTCAAACTATTTCCTAAAGTTTCCTTAAATCCTACCCACAAATCTTAACCTCGTACCAAACATAAAATGTGTAGAAAATGTAATAAAACTAATTGAGATGATATTGAGAGTCCAGATTACTAATTGCACAGTCAATTATATTATATATTGTTGATAATTTGGGCATTATTTATTACAAATGTCACCTTAGATCTCACAATTGTGACTTTTTTTCATTTCCGTTTCACCCATTTTTATTAGTTGCATCTTTATTCCTCACAATCACAACTTTCTTCCGCAAAACTGCAGCTTCAGTTCATAGATTTGACACCAGTTCCTCCATTTATTTTCAGATTGCACCAAAAAAACTAAACATTTATATGTAAAAGTAGATGTGCAATTTTGCTGTGGAAAAAATTAATAAATGAGGGTCATACATCCAGTTCTCTTTCCAAAACTGCATTTCCTAACAGCCATATGTCATTCTTCTCCCATGGATTGCCAGTATTAGCTTGCCAAATCTGTGATATAACACATCACACCATCAGCTAAGGTGAATATAGAAGTAAGTGTCACATATTTATATGTATAATACCTAAAGAGCCATCTGTTTAATAATAAATGCTTATTTAATGAAAAAACACGGTTACTTTTAGATGGAGATAATGAACAGTATGTTCTAAGCTAACCAAACCTTGAGCCCTTGTGATGGTATGCTAATGTTAGATAAACTGTAGTCATCTTTTTAATAACCAGAAAGCTAATTTGTTTGCAGAAGTGATTCTATTTTGTTGATCTGTTCTGGATTTTGGACTCTTTCTCACTCTCTGTGCATCTGTGTGTGTAGAGTACTGTACAGTATGTCATTTGGAGAGTGCAGCATTGTGGGTGAACTCAGCAGGGCTTGATCCTGCAGGTCAGGATTTGGAAGTGATCTGCCATTGTTGGCCCAGCAGCTCTCCACCCAAGCGAAAATAAGCCTCCTCCATCCCACTCACCGCTTCTGTGGACAAATGCTTTTTTAGGATGGAGTAATTTGATTTCAGCATCCCAATTCCTTTCCGCTCTCACCTCTAATTCAGTCCCGCGGCCCAAACTGTGTATATCCTCTTTCTATGAGGGCTGTGTGATGAACAGACCTGACTTTGTTTTTGAAATGCACGTCTCCTTCATTCTCTTTGCCTTTCTCTTTTTCTACTTATCTTTTCAGGGTAATGTAAGCTCAGATTTACCTTTCCCCCCCCCCAAATAACTGTTACTTTTCTGCTCAGCTGTGCTGTTCATGGCTGTTTGTTGTGGGTGAGTTGTCACTGTCATCTGCCATGTTTTCTTGAGACAGCTTGAACGCTCCATGCTGCCACCTCGGTCTCTTCATTCCTCCATATTCATCTTTGTCTAATATTGCTCTCAGGTCTGCTGCTGTATCTGCCCTTTTACGATGCACCAAACACAGATAAAAGCAGCATGATTGAGTGTTGTTTAATGCAGAATCAGATCTGGTTTAAATCTGGGAGGCAGCTTGGTCAGATAAGTCTTTGCCTGTCAGGGATTTTGCAATTGAAAATTTATCATCAAAGATTATTGAAATATTGTCAAGATAAACTCTATCAAACCTGTATAAGAATTTTAAATGATGGATGTATGTTTATAGAAGTCTGCCGCTTAAATTTCATTCAGGATAACTGTATACACTCACCGGCCACTTTATTAGGTACACCTGACTAGCACTGGGTTGGACTCCTTTTTGCCTTGAGAACTGCCTAATCCTTCGTGGCATAGATTCAACAAGGTACTGAAAATATTCCTCAGAGATTTTGGTCCATATTGACATGATAGCATCACGCAGTTGCTGCAGATTGCTCGGCTGCTCATCCATAATGCGAATTTCCCGTACCACCACATCCCAAAGGTGCTCTATTGGATTGAGCTCTGGTGACTGTGGAGGCCATTTGAGTACAGTGAACTCATTGTTAATGTTTAAGAAACCAGTTTGAGATGAATGGCGCTTTATGACATGGCGCGTTATATGAAGTAGCCATCAGAATATGGCTACACTTTGGTCATAAAGGGATGAACACGGTCAGCAACAATACTCAGGTAGGCTGTGGTGTAGACACAATGCTCAATTAGTTCTAATGGGCCCCAAGTGTGCCAAGGAAATAGCCATCACATTCACAAAGCACACTCTGATGCTGGGTTTGAACTTCAGCAGATCATCTTGACCATGTCTACATGTTCCTGCCATGTGATTGGCTGATTAGAAATTTGTGTTAACGAGCAGTTTGTCAGGTGTACCTAATAAAATGGCTGGTGATTGTAAATAGTGCATTATTTTGTACTAGAAATTAACACATCTTAAGACTTAGCATTACATTGTAGCCATGAAATATATATATATATATATATATATATATATATATATATATATATATATATATATATATATATATATATATTTTGTGTAATCATGAAACTTTGCCAATCTTCAAACCAATGTTTTTTTACTAATTCATTTAAAATATACTACATTTTAGTATGATTGCTTATATAGAGAGAATCTGAGAATTTGAAGTTTCCATAGCTGTATATTTGAAAAGTATATAATTAAGGCTGGGCGGTGTGTATCATTACTGTAGAATAAAGTGTCAACTGTAATAGATTTTTAAAAATTTCTTGTAAACACTGAATACACCTATATTGTAAATAAGTAGGCGTGGCTAAATCACATGTGAATGCCTGAGAATAAGGGAAGCCCTAACTAGAGCACTTGCAGTAAGCTGAGGTGTATTTTTAAAAAACTTTTACCTGTGATTTAGATAACCGTTTTGGATTACAAACTTGAAACTATGAATATGAGTACAGACAGGGACGGACTTAACCAATAAGTGAGGTAAGCAGCCGCTTAGGGCCTCTGGGAATTAGGGGGCCAAGAAGCCTAGATTAATCATATAGCTCTTTTATAAATTTTCTATCAAATGTTGTAAAATTTGTCTATAACTATTAAGGTTTTGATGTTATTACTTCTTTTCAAAACCAGGGGCCCCCATGAATAGTGGACCGTTCCTTCCGTATACTACACATGCAAATATTACAATATAAACACAAATATGGCCAATTAACTGTACTTAGTTTGTGAACTTGTTTTTTTTATTTGCAAATTTATTGTATTTAATTTTACATTAAGAAGAAAAAGGTTTTATTTAAAATATATTTTAACATGCTGTAAAAAATATCTATAGAGAAAGAGACCCCATATCCCCATATCTGGAATTGCTTAGAGCCCCCAAATCACTAAGTCCGCCCCTGAGTACAGAGTAACTCTGTGTACAATATTCCTCATCAAGTTATACAGTTGCTTATAGCTCTTCAGCCTCTGCCAACCTAATAGCCTCCCCCAGTTAATGAGAGCATTGTACACCTCAGGCTAGGAAAATGAAAGTAAAATACACAAATATCAGTAAGTTATGTCATAAAATGCTTAGTCTTGTTCGATATATTGTTTTGATATATGAACTGTGACACCAATCATTTGGAGCTTGATTCACAATATGGCTCCAAAGAAACCTTACGTTGGGTCTTACTGTCTCCCCTATGAGAAATGTATTCATGATACATGCTGTTACAATGAAAAAAATTAAAGAAAGAAAATGTTTATCTAAAAACAAAGCATCAATTAGGGTCATAAAATTACAAGTCTGGTGAGAAGCTAATCTATGAGGAATAAAAATCTCTAACCTGACTCTGTAATTAAACTAAATTAAGACTTTTCAAAAACAGAAACTGAAAAGATATCAGCTCTGCCCAGCCATAAGGAGTTGGCCAATATCAGCAGAAATTCTAGCATATTTACAAATTTCCAAATAAAAAAGTTGAAGTCAGTTTCATTTTTGTAGTATTTAAGTTTTTTAAAAGTATATATGAATATTTATTATAAGATTTTTGTTGACTTTTTGGAATAACTATTTAAATAACTATACAGTAAAATACATCATTATGGTGAAATGAAATCACTCATACCATAAAATGCTATTTTTGTCACACCGCCCACCCTATATATATATATATATATATATATATATATATATATATATATATATAATTTATATATATATATATATATATATATATAATTTATATATATAATTTATTTAGTCATTTTTAATTTATTAAATCGACTTCTATTTTTACATTTGTTTTCTACATTGAAAGATACGTTTTCAACAAATTAAGGTTAGTGTCTGCAAACACAGTCTTTCTGCAAAGCTCTCCTCCCACTTCTGATCTAAAAAAGGAATCAGAAAAAAGTTTCACAGGATTTTCAGACATAAGTGGAGATTTCAGATCACTCAATAGAGCAACCAAGATATCCATCTTATACCTTAATGGGATCGTATAGCTTTTTGTCTCCTTGACCGAGTTCCATCAGCGGTGAAGATTAAGGTTTGGCCATGCTGTACCTCTCCAGGTGACTCCTCCAGGACAGAATAATCATTCCGCACAGATAAATAACCCCAGAATGGGATGTGATGGAGTGGGAATGGATTTGAATCGCATACCTGCTGCAAGCTATTTTCAGTAGACAAAGTACAGGGGAGGAAATGCTAGCATGTGTGTGTGTGTGTGTGTACGTGTGTAGAGCTGCCCAAAGTGGCATTAATCATATGCCTTTTTCCCAGACACCGTTTCCAGGGAGTAGACGTTACCTGTTCACTGATTGGCCAGAACTCAGCCATCTTCTCAAAATAATAACACAGGAGTAAGGAAAGGAAAATGTCACCTGTTTACCTAATGGGCCTATTTTTATTTTTCGTTGTCTGTAAAGTGTCTGAAAAGACGATCAGCCCCTTCAGGATTTCTTACTTAAAATGACTGATTTTACAGTATTTATTCTTAAATCTGTGGCAATATTTGAAGCATTTCTTGCGTTGATTTGTTGTGAAACATCAGACACATCTTTTTTTCAACAAAGGCTCATTCTGAAAATGTACCTCTATATACATTTCTGGAGACGTCAAATACCTCCCAGGAAGTACGTTTTATTTGCAGTTTTTGTTTTCGCCAACCACAAGAGGCCACTGTGTACGCTTTTTAAGATCTCAAATTTCTCTCACAAGTGCCATTCGCACCTGCTCTTCTCTCGTAAATCCACCGGAGGCCGCTGTCGACTGACTGTCTGACCTATCGGCTGATCCATCATTCGCTTTCCCTAAACCCAACCAATAGTATTTTAAAAAGCACAGATTGACCCGCCCACCCACTTCCCTAAACCCAACCGACAAATTTAAAAAGCAATTCAGAAAAAGAAAAGCCTTTGTCTGATTTTTACCACGTTTTACCACATTCTCACCATGTTATTTACTTGTTTATTAAATTTTTTTGGCTTCTGTTTTTGTCATACCAACTGTTCTTCACCGGACTCAAACCCCATCGTCTTGGTCATCTCCTCTCTGAGTCTCAAGTCCACTGAGTACAACTGATAAAAGGCAGAAAGCTGTCCATACAGAGGTAAGCGGTCAGCTGTTAAGCGTGAAAAGGAACAGCGTCATACTGCCCTGTACATACCTGCCAACATTCAGATTGAAATCCGGGAGATTTTTTATCCAGGGATGAGCACGAAGTGACAAGCGGGAGGGGGGGTAGGGGGGATTGGTGTTATATGGTGGTGTGCGCGAAGTAAAGAGCAGGGGGGAAGGTGCCCGCAGGGTAGAACCAAAAAGCGGGGAGGGGGTATGAACATGGTTGCGCGTTGGGTTCGGTGCGTATGGGGACTGAACCAAAAAGCTAACAGGACTGTACCAAAAAGCTGAGGAGCGAAGGGGGGATGTGGAATTCCGGGGGTTTCTTGGAGACAGAACAATACGGGAGAAGGGCGGGAGATGGGTCTGAAATACGGTGGACTTTTTACCGGGAGTGTTGGCACGTATGGCCCCATAGAGTTCATGTAAAAATAAAAAAGCAGCCACACGTACTTCTGGCTACATAATTCACGATCTCCAGAAATGTATATAGGGCTACGTTTTTTAGAATGAGCCTATATAGCTTTTTTACCCCAAGAACCATTGGGTACCATTGTTTCATCTCTTAACCCTAAAGCCAACTGTATTATTTGAAACATTATTTGACTTTAAATGATACAAATTAAAAATACTTTGTTGAAAAATCTTGATACAATAGCAAAATCATTAGCAATAAAAAAATCATGCTAAAACTTTTATCATATGTGATGTATATGTTGGTTCAGTCAATAATCGTTTTAGGCCCACTACAATTTTAACAAAATCTGTATTAAGTTATTCTTGTTCTAATTTAGAGCTTTTTCTTGGCTTACTTTGCAGCTGTTTGCTGTACTATCGTGACAATTGTATTGATTTACATTCGTGACCAATCTCTATTTTGGCCAGTTTGTGCTGCTGTGTAAACTGTGCAGATTTTTCCTATCATGTTCTCATGACAGCGATTATAACACTTGATGTATTAACTGTAGTAATAAATCAGAACACTATTTTCTGGTTTGTTTTAGTTCATATGGGAACTAGATCAGAGATGCAATCACATCATATATGATATGTCCATGGTTGATCAAAAAAGATACGCTCTTCTGAATTTTGTCCCATTTGCCTGATTTTGTGTTAAATTCTATAATCACAGAATTGCAAAATCCTGGAAAAACTTGAAAAAAAAATGTTAGTCAGTGATTGGGATGACCCTGTGTGACATGTAACACACACACACATGCAAAGAAGTAGTTTCTCCAGCAGTCTGCCGGAAATGGTTGTCATGGCAACGAGACTAGACCTGTAGTTTCCCAAGAATTATTTTCATAATGACCGTCTTACTGTGTAATCTCATTGTCTGATATCATCGCCTGCCTCCTCTGTAATAATATTCAGCTCAAGGAATTCATTCTTTCCTCATCAGGCTTTCTGTCTAGAACCCTTAATAAATGTTGGCATGGTAACAACCATAGTTTCTACAGTTCAGACACTGCTGCCTAGACTCTAAGGAGTCTCCTAAATGATGAGTTTGCCCAAAAATGAAAAATCTGTAATCATTTACACATCCTTCATTTGTTCTCAACCAGTTTAAAAAAAAAAATTCTGTTAAACATGAAATAAGATAATTTGAAGAATGTTGGAAACCCGTAGCCGACGACTTCCATTCTGGGAAAAATCAAATGCTATTGTATGAAATTCAATTGGAATAGTTGGTGGTTCATTCTGCTCTGGCCACCCCCTGATAAATAAGGGACTAAGCTGAAAGAAAATGAATGAAAGAATGAAAGTCATTCATTCATTTTTCTTCGGCTTAGTCTCTATTTCAGAGGTCGCCACAACGGAATGAACCGCCACCTATTCCAGCATATGTTTTACACAGCGGATGCCCTTCCAGCCGCAACCCAGTACTAGAAAACTGAATGAAAGTCAATAGTTACAATTTTTCAACATTCTTTAAATTATCTTCTTTTGTGTTCAACAGGGCAAAATAACTTTGGAACAAGTCAATGTGAGTAAATGATAACAACATTTGTTTTGTCTTTTCAAATGAGTAGAATTAACTTTCAGTCAATTTTGATTTAACTACACTCATTTCACTTGATAAAGTTGACTGTTGGGTTTTACAGTGTAGAAACTTAATCTACACAATCTTAAAATACTCACAAAGCCACAGGCCTTAAAACACTTTGCAGATGATAAACAGTCACTCTATTATGACTAAATTCTGCAGTGTTTCCACAAATCTCATGTGTTTTTGAAACAGAACTAAACTGAACTTCATTTCTGAAATCTGCACTTTACTAGAACTATGTTAAGCTGATTGGAATTGAATTGAATTTTGACCTGTCAAATATAATCTAAATTAAATTAAATATAAATTTTTATCTGGTCAAATATAATCCCAACTCAACATTGCATATCTTACGATGTGACTATTGCAGACACACACATTGCAATATCAATGCTCAAACGATATATTGTGCAGCCCTACTGTGGAACCAAACATCTTTTACAGTATACAAATATTCACCTTCATGTCATTTAAAATCTACTCCTGAGTCCAATTATGTGCTTGAATCTGTCATTCACAAGTATTCCTGTGAATGAATCTATTTACTTTCTTTAATTGTCTATAATAATATCCTTCTAGTAATTTTCCATTGCTTCTCATAACCTTCTTGCATGTAAACAACCCGTCTCCTTGACGAGGTCGGAGCCCACGGGATTCACACTTGCAAATTACAAATACACAAACTGAGCACATACAAAACACACTCATGCATTTGTAACGCGACCATATGGGTAAAGTGTGTCACATAACATGAAGCTACAGTATGTGTGTGTGTGTGTGTGTGGTTGTGTGGCAGGTATAGCCTGTTTTAATCACCTTATATTGTGTCTGAATGGCATCATCCATCACTTGTGTTGTTAATGTGCTGATATTATTCCCCGCTCTGCTCTTGCCTGTGGGTGTCTGCTTGCTGCTCCTGACCTGTAACACTAAGACACTTCACACAAAGAAACCCTCTCACATGTTCCAATATTTATTATAAATAAACCCTACCGTACATACTGATATACTGCAGTATAATAGTCTATATTGTGCATTTTTGTGTTTTTCTTTCAGAAGAAAAGTGTTTGTGTCTGTTTTTTTTTTTTTTTACTGAAAGGAGCATAAAAGATTAAATTAAGTGTGGAACATGCTTGATGTTATAATGGTTTTCAAGTCCAGTAATTTTCTTGAATAATTTAATCAAACACAAGAAAATAGAGGAATCAGTCACTTTCATCAATTCATTAGATTTTTTTAAATGCTTCTGTTAAATATAAATTCATAATACATTTGTTGGCACATTTTATTTTACTATGTTTGTTCTCCTAAAAAAGCATAATTTTACCCAAACTATGTACAGTTGAAGTCAGAATTATTAGACCCCCTGTTTGTCTTTTTCCCCAATTTCTGTTTAAGGGAGTGAAGATTTCTTTCAACACATTTCTAAACATAATAGTTTTAATAGCTCATTTCTAATAACTGATTTATTTTATCTTTGCCATGATGACAGTAAATAATGTTTTACTGGATCTTTTCAAGACACTTCTATACAGCTTAAAGTGACATTTCAAGAGTTCCCATTCAGATATGCTTGGCGTATAAAGCTGGTTTGGCATGCTGTCCCGGGAGAGAACCCTGAGCTCGGAGATCTTTGAGCCCAGGGCTCCCGCCCGGTCGATAAGCATATCAGGGGATCCGAGATCAGGTAGGTCTCGAGAGCTCCCCCTTTTTGAAAAGGGAGGAAAGGAGGAGAGAAGGGGTGGAAGGGGGGATTCTTCCAAACGAAGATAAAACATTAGGGAGAAAATGATCCATTTATAGTAAACTAGGATCGCTCTGATTGGATTGTTACTGATTACAGATGAGTGGCCAGATGTGCTCAATCATATCACGTGCTCCTCTCGAAATTTGGTTTATGAAACTTCACTTAAAAGCTTAACTAGGTTAAATAAGTTAACTAGGCAGGTTAGGGTAATTAGGCAAGGTATTGTAAAACGATGATTTGTTCTGTAGACTATTGAGAAAAAAATAGCTTAAAGGGGCGAATAATTTTGACCTTAAATGGTTTTTCCAAAAAATTAAAATCTGCTTTATTTTAGCCGAAATAAAACAAATAATACTTTCTCCAGAAGACAAAATATTATCAGCCATACTGTGAAAAGTTCAGAAATATTTAAAAAGGAATAAAAAAATCAAAGAGGAGCTAATAATTCTGACTTCTATTGTGATCAATTTAACACATTATAGAGGTCAAATGCAAAAACCTCTAAGTGCCACCTGGAATTTTCTTCTACAATGAGCATTTTTCTTAACCCCTTAAATTTATGTTCAGTTATTTCATGTAAAAAACAATGAAAATAACTTATTTGCCATAAAACTGAAATTACTGAAATAAGATATTGGAGTCTGATAAAAATACAAATTTTAGAAGAAAATGTCTGACGGCACTTAGAGGCTTTTGCATCTAAACTCTTCATACAGTATATATCTGATGACAATGACTCACAGACAAGAGTTTCTTGTTAAGTGGCTGTTATTCCCAAATTTTACTCTAGCAGCATATATCACTTCTGGATAAAGCAAACCAGCATTTTGCTCAAGTGTTTTGATGGGTGAAGATCGTAATCAAGGTAAATACGATTGCAGTGATATACAGGAGTACACAAATATTCCATATGATATTCAATATCATTAATCTTGCATCACTTTTTAAAAATTTCAATATGCAAAATATATATAAGAAGCCATTTTAAAGCCCTATTAAGCCATTTTCAACAAATAACTATTAACATTTACATTGGTACATAACACAAAAATATCATATGACTTTAGATCTACAGTAGATTACTACATACATCAGCCTATTTAGTTATTTATTTAGCATTACAACTGCTGGTCTCTATATGTGACCCTGGACTATATTTTTGGCAAAAAAAATTAACAATAAACATTTAAATAAACAATTAAAATAAACAAATTAAAAAAAACATTGTATGGGTAATTGATCAAAATGATTGATTTAGCTTTTATTCTAAACAGAATTACAGTATTAGGTAAAGGATCAATTCCAGCGTTATGGATGTGACATTTGCTGTAAAAATTCAAAACATAAAATCACAGAGAAAGTATATGTTAACTTTATATCGAAACTTCTGCTTATATTTTCCAAAACTACTAACCACAGAGTTATGGGATCAGAAAAATATAAGTCTGTATTTTTAGGTTTTAAATTTGGAAAAATAACCATGCGTTATGGATTTGACGAAAAAAGTTAGTGAGTTGACGGTATAAGACATACTTTGTAGAAATTCTGTGAATTAAACGGCACAACCCAAAATAATCAATGCTAATCTAAAGAATAAAAGTTGGCTCACTATAGAACAAACATGATTGATTTTATTTTGTTTGACATTTTTGCATTTATAAGGAAAAAGCTTCATTATGGATGTGATACCGCTACATTATGGATGTGACAGATGTGAAATTGGCACTTGTGTGACTTTGGTAAATCAAATATAATTGTTTGAAAACACTGACAGAGACATTTTGAGTATTTCTACAGTACTGTAAAATACAAGCCTACACAAAAAAACTAGAAAGGGTTTCAATATTTTGGTGACAAGGCTGACATTTGCATGGAATTGCTCAAAGATCATCTTCCATTTTGTAAACTTTCTACCATATTATATAAAAACTGGGTTTGTAAATAGTAATATAACTAGCAATGATGCTAATAACTTAAGCGAATAACTTTAAAGGAGATTTTATTTTAGTATTTATGTTTTTTGAACCTTCAGAATGTAGATTTTCAAATAGTTTTATCTCAGCCAAACATTCACTAATAATTTACTAGTGGAAAGCATTTTTATTCAGCTTTCAGATAATGCTATTTTCAAAAATGTACACTTCTGACTGGTCCAGGGTCACAAATTTACCAGAGCAGCATCAATATTTTTCAGTCATCTCATTTTGTGTTATGAAAAAAGAAAGGATTTGAAACAACATGGGGGCGAGTAGATGATGAAAGAAGCTTCAATTTGATCCTTTTTTAAAATGAAATTTGGGCCTTAGCTTTCAGATGAAGGAGTCTTGTTTACTCTGAGCCAGCAGCTCCTCCACATCTCTCTCTCTCTCTCTCTCTCTCTTTCTTTCTCTCTCTCTCTCTCTCTCTCTCTCTCTCTCTCTCTCTCTCTCTCTCTCTCTCTCTCTCTCTCTCTCTCAGGGTAATTGGAGCTCTTTTGGGCTTTTCTGAATGGATGTGAAGTGAAGGTGCAGGAGGTGTGACAGCTCCTCGCCCTCTCCATTTAACACTTCCCTCCCTCTTCTTTATCTTTAGCTTCTTTATCCATATATTTATCCTTTCTTTCGCACCCCTTTTCACACCCCAAACACACTTTTCAGCTCAAGTTAGCTGTCATGTTCTTTCTGCTGTGTGTTTCTCTTTTTCTGTCTTTGTAATATGGCTTTCTGTAGCCTTTGTCTGTCTGTTGATTTCAAGGCTTCCTGTAAAATGTTCCTGTCAATGTTTGCCAGACGGCTTTTTGCCAATCAATATGATTTGAATCCAAATGCATCCCTTTAGTCAGCAAACCGGGTGCAAATATTTACCAGTTATCTCTAATATGCTTGTGTTTGTTTTACCTGAACAGTGCAGTCGACACTTTCAAAGCTTGTTTACACTTGGTTTTAGGATGTATTTCAGAGTGATCTGAAGACAAGAGATTGTTTAGCCGAGAGAGATGGGTTTCAGAGTACGATTTAGTGGTTGCAAATGCATATGTGTGTGTGTGTGTGTGTGTCTATATATATATATATATGTGTGTCTATATATATATATATATATATATATATATATATATACACACACACACACACACACACACACACACACACACACACACACACACACACACACACACATACATATATGTGTATCTGTATCTTGACTTTATCTAAGCCACAATTTAAACCAAACATAATCCATTTAGAAATTATTACTTCAGTTTAAGATACTGAAGATAAGATACTTTAGTTTAAGATTCAAGGTATACAAAGTAAATGAACTGACTACATTTTTTGTTTTACAGAGCTGATTATTAAATTAGATTGAACACATTGTGACAAATTTTAAAATGCATTAGAGTCCAAAAGTGCTATATTAGATATTAGACTTTGTGTTAATTAATTCAGGGTATGATCTGCAAGATCGAGAAGTAATTAATCAAGTTTCACATCTCTTCATGGTTCAGCCTTGAAATTGATGTAACCTATGGAAGAAAATGATGCATCTCAGTTTTTCAAAGCCGTCCATAAAGTATGTTTACCCTAATAATTAAAGTCTATGCTCTCCAAAAGGAATCAAACCACAAGAGCAGTTTTTCGATGTCTGCACTAATGAGATCTGATGATTACAGAGTGAAAATGATGCAAAATTTCCAGCCGTTCTGTAAATCTCTTCCGCAGTGTTTGCGAGTAGATCTCATTCAGTTGTGTCAGTGTTTTGAAGCGCTGTCAGAGTCTGTCCCAGCGGACGAGCCTGACAGACAAACCAGATCACAAGCATCTCGCATCCCGTTCAGTGGGAGTGGATCAACATTTCCTACTTGCTGAGACATCAGGAACATGAATTTTCCATAAGCAAAGTCTCTCGGGAGCTCCGTGTTTGTCAATATCAGTGCAAATGTGTGAATTGCTCATCAAGCCTAAACTCGTAGAGGTCACAGAAGTGTATAGAGCTGCTCTCAAATCATCAAAACCACAGAGCAAATTTGTTAAGTCATAAACACGCCAGCTTTATTCTGTTGAAGTCAAAATGATTAGTTCTCTTTTTAAATTTTAATTACTTAAAAATCTTTCCCATGCACTGTTTAAGGTAGAAGATTATCAACACATTTCTAAACATTTTTAAGATTAATTTCTGTTTACTATTTTCGTCTTTGCCATTAGCTATGATCAACAGCAATCTTACCCTTGCAGATCGCTGGAATCTTGCACTAGCTCTTGCACTCCCGGTCATTCAACAGAACTACAAATCCCATCATGCCCTTCAGTCACACACCTGTTTCAGTTCACCTCTTGATTACACATACACAGCTAAAGTTGATCAAGACTGATTACTTGGACTATATACACACCATATACACATCAGCTGCGTCCTAAATCGCATACTTCAATACTATATAGTCCGCTAAAAACAGTATGCGAGCCGAGTAGTATATCCATATTCATAAAATTCGAAAAACAGTATGTGAGAAGTATCCGGATTACCTATTACTTCCAGTGAGATTTTGAAGTGTGCATTGGATGGACACTACGCTATGCCATGATACATCACGAGTGAATTTATGAATGGGAGAGAAGCGACACAACTGACGTGGATAGGTCACGTGATAATGACAAAATGGCAGATGTCGTACGTATGAGTTCCATTCATACTACTGACATTCATACTGTATAGACCTTATATAGACATTCATACTGTATACTTATCTAATGAGTAGTACATTTAAATTCAAATGCAGTACCTACTGAGTAGTAGGCGATTTTGGACGCAGCCACCATGTTCCAAACCTGTTTAAATTTCTGTTAACACTTTAATTTAAGGTGACGTAGTTACACATGCTCCAGGTACTTACTAACTACATGGAATTATGTATAATTTCATGTAACTAACCCTAAACCTAACCCACATTCAAACCCCAGCCATAAAGTCAGTACATATAATTAATGTAACTCAGTAGTTAAGAGGAGGACTCTAATTGACACTGTGAAATCAATGCCAATGTTATGATTCATGTAGACAAAGTATCTTTGTAGGTGAAATTCAGATATGGTAATGGACGTCTAGTCTTGTGGGGTTTAGACTGGATTACTTAAAGAATTTCAGACTCCGAGATAAAATGGTGATGCTGCAATGTGCATGATGAGGAAATGTCAAGTGTTTTTGACCGTGTAAACATTTTACAGAATAGGAACCCGAAATTAGGAACCTTTAAAATAGAACTGTTTTAAGAGTCTAATCGCAGCATATTTACAGTGGCATCATAGATCTGTACGCATTGTAATGGTCACTTCAGGCTATGTTTGATGGGCAAATAAGGTCAGTTAAGCAGATTGGTTATAATGTGTGGTTCTAAATGGAAGGGATTTGGCCAGACGTGGTCTATACAGCAAGGTCAGTGCATCTATAGCTCTTTAATAAGGGTCAAAGGAGATCTATAAGCAGGGAAACTGTTTTGAAATGTATGTATAAAGTGACAATTTATGATTACATATTCTGCTTAGCTGAATAGAGTCTATTAAAGTATACTTTTAGCCATTTTCTTTAATTACATTTGGCATGTTTTTCATTTATTTGTGTAATTACACCTAAAATATAACCAAATTAATTTTATTAATTAAAAGGGAAATATTTTTTAAGTTTATATTCTTGTTTTAATGTTTGTATTTTGTGCTTTCCACTGCCAAAAATAATTTTGTTAGTTTCGATTTTAATTAAAAATAACAACACTTGTGTCTCAACAATGGTGGTTTGTTCAATAGCCTATTAAATTGGCTAATAACATTGACATTGGCGGCTTTTACTCTTTATTTTTAATCCCAGCCTAACTAAATGAAAGTAATACTTTCTCCAGAAGAGTAAATACTGAGAAAATACCTTTGCTCTATTAGAAATCATTTCCAAAAAAAAAGTAAA
Source organism: Danio aesculapii (assembly GCF_903798145.1). Lineage (NCBI taxonomy): Eukaryota > Metazoa > Chordata > Actinopteri > Cypriniformes > Danionidae > Danio > Danio aesculapii. Next base: position 24,640,331 of record NC_079444.1, read on the forward strand.
TTTCACAGGAGGGCTATTAATTTTGTTTTCTACGCTCTCTAGTGTATATAGGACACAAATCCCAATAGTGAACTCACAGTTGTGAACTAATACCACAGACTTAATCCATTTTTTTCTGCCATGATGTTCTTGATCTCCTCATAACTGCGGTATAAAACTTTCTCTTCCATTCTCTTCACTCGTATGTGACCAGAAGCTCTGTTGTGCTCAAATATTACATTTTTCTTTCCAACGTTTGACTATATTCTCTGTGAAGCAGCCATGGTGAGTGTTTACACATTTCGGAGACTCATCGTTCAGGCCTCTTCTTTCACATTTTGTCTCCGTGGTCTTTGATTTGCTCTTCACCTTGATTGACACACACATCCTCAATCCATGACAGCAAGAGAAGGGCTTTCAAGTACCATTAGTCTCAGTGAATTAAGCCTGTTTCTGAGCCACCGCTCTCTCCTCTCCTCAGTCCCCGATTGCCTCCGTCGAGGCCAAAGCACAGCAGAAATATGGCCACGATTAACACCGTCAATAATCTAAAATCTGCCTGATCTAACACTGCCTGACTCCTACTGCTCTCAAAAATCAATTCATGAAAATTAGCATAACGTATAAATCCTTGAGCAAACAACAAGAGCTCAGAAGTGTACAATATTTGAACATGATCCATCAGACCTGACATGATTAATCAACTAATCATCCATTCATGCAATAAATGGGAAATGGTACAACAATGTCAACAAAACAATCACAAAAATACCAGTATCTGTAAAAATATCAGTCAAACATGAATGGGTAGAGATATATGGTTGGTTTGTTGGATTCTGAATAAAAATCTATTTATTAAGATATATTTGAAATTAGAAAAGCTATATCATTTTATCAAGTACATTTGGAAACTCACAGAATCTTCAGGACAACCCAGTAAAATACACATTTTTGGGTTAAATTTGAGATTGTGGTTTTGCTATGCGATATCATTTTGCTATGGTTAATATGATTTAGCTTTTTTTTACATTTTCAGATGTTGTTTTTATTATTATTTTATTTTTTGTTGTTTATTTAATTGGTTGTGCTTCTAGTTTTTCAAAAAACACTACATTTTAGCATACATTTTTTTATTGACGTCTATAGAAAAACTTACATTATATCAACTTTTTAAATTTTGCAATTGTGTTTTTATTCTAATATTTATATATTGTAAAAAGTAGTTTACAGTTTAGTGGATTGAACATAAAACAATTAAGTTGTTGCATATATATATAGTCAGAATTATTAGCCCCTCCTGTTTATTGTTTTCCCAATTTCTGTTTAATGGAAAGAAGATTTTTTTCAACATATTTCTAAACATAATAGTTTTAATAACCCATTTCTAATAACTGATTTATTTTATCTTTGCCATGATGACAGTAAATAATGTTTGACTAGATATTTTTCAAGACACTTTAATACAGCTTAAAGTGACATTTAAAGGCTTAACTAGGTTAATTAGGTTAATTAGGCAGGTTAATAAAAATAAAATAAAACAAATAAGACTTTCTCCAGAAGAAATTTTTTTATCTGACATACTGTGAAAATTTCCTTGCTCTCTTCAACATCATTTGGGATATATATATATATATATATATATATATATATATATATATATATATATATATATATATATATATATATATATATATATATATATATATATATATATATATATATATATAAAAATAATAATTCAAAGTGGGGCTGATAATTCTGATTCAACTGTATATTAGTAATATCACACAAGTAGCAGTGCGATGTGGCTGTATAGCGGCACTGGTGGGAGGTGTGCATTGTGCCTTAGTGTCCCACCAGTGAGGATATACAGCCACATCGCACTGCTACAAGTGTAATATTGCATTTATACAACAGTTTGACGGCATAATCGTGTATATAAAAACGAAAATCAAACACAGAGTCTCAAAACCCTTTTGTAAGAGGAACTACATTCTTTCATTCAATCACATCTGCAGCTGACACCAGAACAGCAGAAACCGTTGCTCATTCATAAACGTCACTTTAGAGCTATATTTGAATGATTCTCTAGCGTAATGTCTAAAGTGATGACAAAACAGGTGATTTTGCTCACATTTTAAGAGAAGGCTGAATGGCATGAAATGTCATCAGTCTACAGAGATTTCCCAGTACTTCTCTGTTGCAACCGGGAGATCACAACATTTAACGCCGAAAAAGCCAAAGCAACGCAAACACTACCAGATTACTGTTGTGTTTGTGATCATTTCTTCTTTCTTTCTGTTTACTGAACTAGGCTGCAGTAGCAAAAAAAGGACTCATTAGAAACAGAGGGCCATCTCCATTTTTTTAAAAGACTTTAAGATGAGTCCCATCTCACACTCAACACACTACAATTACTATGGTATAAATACAGCACTGCAACATACAAAAGAGGGAAATCGACTTAGAAAGTCACTTACCATTTTCATAAGGATTTGATCAGCTGTAGTTTTACGCTGAGTTTTTCCTCCTCTAAGGGCTTATTATGCGGTCTCTGTCACCATCTTGAGGATGGACAACGTCAACTGTCTTTGGTCTGCTCAGTGACAAGCTAATGGCCGCCGACACGCTGTCTCTCAGAAATTATAAATAGTTTAAAATAAACTGCATAGTTGGAATCTAAACAACCACATTCTCTACTATAAAAAAATCAGAAGTACATTATGTTATCCAACAGCTGCAATATTTGTCAAACTGTAGAGTGTCCTCTGCTTGTTGCTGTATGTGGGTGGAGTAATACACAAGGGTGAAGAGGCTTGACGAGTGCTGTAACTGGCAGAATATCGTACTGCTTTCAGCCAATCACATTCTTTCACATTAAATATTTTCCCCAATTTTGTGTGTGTAGAAATACAATGTAATCCATCGGTAAATGAGCATATATTTGAGGAAATACTAGCATTCTAAATGAACGTGTTGACAGGACTAAAGTGAGACAGTCTCTTTGGCTCATGCTGGAGTTGTGAAGTTTCCTGCTCTCTTTAGGCCAAGGTTAATTAGCTCCAGAGGGGGCTTGAGAAACAACCGTCAGCCCAGAGCGAGTCTGCAAACCTGGCTGAAACACACAGCACAACAGTTTTCCTCCTCTGTGTCTGTCAGTCTGAAGCTACTGTCACTTTACTAAACCACAGCACAAACACACACACCAGGCCTATACTGTACATACAACACATTTCCCTGCTGTGATGCTCATTTTGTCTGAAGCAGCTGTTTATTACTGTCCATCAACAAGCCATGTTTACACTCCCTGTGGCATATAATTTACTATTACACCTTTTAATTATTCATTCATTCATTTTTTCCCAGCTTAGTCCCTTTATTAATCTGGGGTTGCCACAGTGGAATGAACCGCCAACTTATCCAGCATATCTTTTACGCAGCGCATGCCCTTCCAGCTGCAATAAATCACTGGGAAACACCCATACACTCTCATACACTCTCCGTTATAGTTTTTAATAACTATACAGTATATATACATGCGTTATAAATCAAATTATTATTATAAATTTTAAAATCATTATAGAAGCCCTTCATTGAAATGTTCATTATTTTTCTAATATTTCCCAAGTGCTCAAATAAAAGATTTTTTAAACACATTTTAAACATAATAATTTTAATAACTAATTTCTAATAACCAATTTCTTTTGTCTTTGCCATAATTACAGCATATACCTGTACTGTTTTACTAGTTGTTTTGCAAGATACTAGTATTCAGCTTGCACTAGTATTCAGCTTTTGTGGCCCAGTGTTTGCTTTAATCTTCTTCAAGTGAACAGATACCTACACACATTCTTCCTCTTACCTTGAGAATCTCTCTGCAAGCTACGAAAATGTGTTGAAGATAAAACGGGAAAAAGCTGTACAAAGTTACAGGATGTGAAATGTGTGGGTAAATATGTCATTAAGGTTGTGCTGGTGTGTTTTTACCTCTTCAAAGGTGAAGCACTTGTCATTCAATGTTACTGGGCTCTTTCATCAGGTCTCAATGAGGGTGTAAAACACACACAGACACACTGGTAAATTCAGCTCCCCTAAAAATATAATTCTCTTCTAGGAGATTTGAGATTATATGTTGATTTACCTTTAAAAGAGATTTGCTGCCATCATGTAAATCGACATGTATGGAGTGACAGACATGCTGGTTTAGCCATAAATATATCTGACAACCTGTCATATTACTCAAATGATATATTACTGCATGAAAGGAATTACAACAGTAAATACTGTGGAGTAAAATCCTCTTCTAAATGAAAGAGTCTGCTGCCTATAGAGTGCAACATTCAGTTCTAGAAGTAAAGCGTCATTCATTTTCTCCACAAAGAAATATATTTTTAGTTGTAACTGATAAACATTTAAAGACAGCTCTGAGCTTGTTAATCGAGTTTATATGCTTTTGTAGAATCTTCTGTTTGCAACTATTCAATATATTTTCAAACCAAACAGGTACCAGAAAAAAATACATTCCTTTTTCTCATACCTACCAACATTTGTCTCCGCAAAACCAGGGGGATGGCAGCGCTGGCCGTTTGAGGCATATTTTTTGGGTGTTGGTGATTCTGAGTAATGCCACAGTCACTCTAGAGTTTGAGCATGCGAAAAGGGACAGGATTAAATGATGATTTGATCTTGGTCATGAGAGGTCATGTTTTGATCTTTGATTGGTCTCACGCAATCACGTGATGCAATTTCCCAGGTCTGAGTTCACCAAGCTTGAATTTTCCAATGCAAAACTTGAGCTTGTGTTTCCGGTCTGCCATATTTGCATGCGTATGAATAAAATTCTATGGGGCGAAAAGTTCAGTGTGACTGCAGCTTAAGATGGTGAAACTCAATTCTGAGTACCATGGACCGGGTTTCGGGTGGCAGCGGCAGCGACGGCAATCGGATACTACCATGGGGGTTGGATGTTGGAGTCTGTACCAAAAAGTTGAGGACCGTGGTGGTGGAATTCCGGGAGTTTTCCGGAAAAAATTACAAAATGGGAGGGTGGCGGGAGATGGCTGTGAAATACAGTATAGGAGACACAGAGGAAAAAAAATTGTGTTGGCAGCTATGCCCATTCTGTGCAGAACATTCAACCAATCACAGTCCCACAGTTGGCAAAGTGTACTAAAATGGATCTTTAGCTGTGCACACTTCCATGAAACACTGCAAAATTATTGAATATATTGCCTTGTTTCAGCTAAGTGGTACATTTCAGTACAGTACAGTTTGTTGTGGTACAGGTCACCCTGATCAGGCCTCGATTCCCACTGATGTTGCGATCAATGTCATTATTGCAGAAGAAGTAAGCTGTTCACATGTTTTGCCTTTTGCAAATGTTCATTATTTTAAGTGAAGTTTATTTATAAACTAATTTCAAGAAGATTACCCCTACTCCCCCTCCTTTACAAATGGGTGACACGGTGGCCCAGTGATCAGCACTGTTGCCTCACAGCAAGAATGTCTCTGGTTAAAGTCCAGACTAAACCAGTTGACATTTCTGTGTGTAGTTTGCTCCTTCTCCCCATGCTTGAGTGGGTTTTCCCCGGGTTCTCTGGTTTCCTCCCACAGTCCAAAAACACACACTCTAAATAAATTGAACACACCAAGTTGATACCATAGCCAAACTCTTAGCAAGCGTACATTTCTCCTTAGTCATCCTATATCTGTCATTAGCCAGAAATATGTCAATGGAATTCATTGAGATCTACCTAAGCTCAAACTTCCTTCTGGCCCTGCAAACGGGAGGGAGCCCAAGGCTCGAGGATCTCATAGGCTCAGGGCTCTCTCCCGGGACAGCATGCCAAACAAGCTTTATTATCAATCATCAGCTAATTGTGAACTCTTGAAATGTAGAGAGAACCAGCATGACTTGTACTTTCCACACACAACATGTGAATAGCCCCAAACAACAATGGAGGACATACAGCAGATCCTATTCTTGCTTCTTGCCACATGACTGTTTGTCACAAGAAGAAGACAAGCTTTGTTTGAGCTTGAGTCGTTGCCGTGCATGTCATTGTATTATTACAGTGTCATGTTTCAGCAGTGTATCTAAAACAGTGCTTCCTGTGTTGTTGTTCTCTTGTCTTGTTGCATATGCGAGACAATTCTCTGTAAATCAATAGTGTTCAGCAGGTAGTCTAGCTCCACCAATTTGGCACCATACTGTTGTGCTGGGTACCCTTAAGAAAGAGAGGCCAAAAAAGTGTTATGGTGGTACGATACTGTACTGTACTGTACTTGGCCGCTAGTGTCTATTTTGCAATTGACTTGATAATTATTGATTTTGTAGATACAACCAACAAATTTAAATTATTATTTTTTTTGTTTAAGTCTGTCTCAAAACAAAGTTGATAGTGGTGTAATTCACTTGGTTTAAACAGTTTAACAAAAAACTTCTTTTAATCCTTCTGGGAAAAATAATGAGACATTGTACAAATGACACATACTCTGCTAACAGATTAGCTGCATCAACAACTATCAGGCCTCATCATGAGATCTGTCAGGGCTAAAATAGCAGGCATTGGAGTCACATTACTGGCACCAATAACTGGAATGTAAATCATAGAACGTTCTTTCAGGAGCAGGTGCAGATCTTGATCCAAGAACATGTTCTGTTTGTGTTGCAAGAACATCTCACACCTTGTAGAATAAAAGCAGGTTCACTCAGCATGGACAGCTTGAGTGTTTTGTCAGAACCCGAGAGAGCAGGCCTCAGGAGTTGGTTGTTTCTTGAAGGCAACATGATCTCAGGACACAGTCGATCTTCCTGTCTTTCATCCCTATCCTGAGCAGGCCTTGCTTTAAGACCTTAGTCTCCGTCTATCTCTGTGCATCTGTCTGCTGTTCTGTTTTCTTACCTTTTTTATCAACTGTCATGACAATGACCTCAGTAGACTTGCTAATGCTGTTGCTAAACCAGTTGTTTTTGTGCGTCGAAATTGACTATTTTTCTTGTATTTGATTCTGCTCCATTAGATCAAAGGAGGAAACTCTAGATGAAAGTTTGTGAAAATATCCATTGAAAGAACTGAATACGCCATTGCAGTGTTGCTTTCGCTGTCATCATGCAAATCAGTCCTATCTTGCTGATAAAGCTTGATTGCATGTCCTGGGGTTTCGGATCGGTGGCCCGTTGACACATTCTGTCAGTGCTGCTTGTATATATTTGTGCAATTATGATATTCGCTCTGTGCAGTGCACCTTCATATCAGTCTTAATTTGTGCCAATGTGGGTGGGAGAGTTTAGCACTTCATCAGCCTGCAGTATTGTGGGTGGAACTAAGTGACAGTCTGGTGCCGCAACATCAATATGCTTGTTCTCAGATTGTTGCCCATTTAACTGGATGTGATATGGATTGTATGGGCTATCTCCTCTCCATAGACCCCATCTCTGATTTCGTGCAATCTTACGCTTGATGCTTGAAGTGATTTAGCAGTCACTTCTTCCTGTTATTCCAGCATAAATTACTCAAGACTTTCGAAGCAAAAATCATTATTGTCAATGCTAGAAGAAGGTCTTGTAAATAAAACAACAGCCTTTCTCTTCTTAAAAATCTATGTTGTGATTGATTATAGCCAAACCTAAGGCACTGAGCACCCACCCACCCACTCTACCTAGTCAGCACTTGAGCAAACCCAACCCCCCTTTTTTCCCTATTGGGAAAATGTCAAGTCGACCTTGCTTTGTTCCCCTCTCTGGTTTAGAACGTATCTACGTAGCAAAACAGCACTGACTTTCTGTTAGCATGTCCACATCATAATTATAGGCAACAGCTGTTGTGTCAATGTTTTATAGAGATGCAAAAAAAAAAACTACATTTGACTAATGGTAATATTGTCATCATTTCTACCCCCAACTGCGACATGTTGTGTTTTTTTATGTCCCACATGAGCAGTGTTGTTAATTACAAGCCGTTTCACACTCTCCCTAATTGTCTTTTTTTGTTTTTGTTGGGCAAACTCGCACAGTAAGATGCCAATACATGGGGAAGCATTTCTCTCATCTTTTTTTTCCAGTAGCACATCAGTCTTCATTTATTCAGATTGGCTTCCTGATTTGGCCATACATAATTCTCAGCAGTGGAGATTTAAAAATTTAATTAGTAGAAAAAAGGAGGTACTGCCATCTGCTATTTAAGGATAGAGCCAAATATTGCTTTGCTTTGTGTCGTTAGACTTCTTATTTATTACAATGGCTTGTGGTTCTTTAAAGAAAACAAAATAGGCGTAGAAGACATTACATTACTTAGTTTTTTGTTTCTACCCACATTATATTTTGGTCACAGTGATGTGACTGTAAAAGCATTTTACCTCTCCTGGAAAATATTGAGCATTTATATAAAAGGTAGCATAGCAGCCTACAGTACAAACAAAATACTGGGCACTGGGCTCTGAGACAGATTTTAATAGAGCATGCCATTAAATATATAAAAAAAAAAACAAAGCAAATATTTGATATTTGATAATATCAAATATTTATTCGCTCATATTTTTTTAGGTGCAAATATTCTGACATTGGAACTAATGCTAAATATACAGTAATGTTTTTGTTTTTTTTTGGATGTTGTCACCAACATTTGTTTCCAGAATTCTGTATGGTGTATGATACCCAACATCATAAGACGTTAATATTAGGTTAGATTTAGGTCATGACGTCAGGTGACCAAAATTAAATGTCTAGCCAGTGTCTAAGTACAACGTTATTTTGACGTCCAATAACGACGTCAAATTACCTTGATATTTGGTTGATTTTAGGTTGTGTTGGAAAGAGACCAAAATCCAATGTTTGATAAAGGTCATGGAAGTAACGTCCACACAACGTCAAGGTATAACATAATTATGACGTTTTAGGTTGGACGTCGGACATTGACATTGGCCTGAAGTTGGGTTCTGACGTCAACATGATTTTCATTTCCAAACAAAATGCAACGTCCCCAAGACGGGGTACAACGTCAATATGACGTCATGTTGACATCCTGTGCCTGCAGGGGTAAGGTGTAAATTCAAACCTGTTTACCTAGCTCTGCTTACAGATATAGTGTGCTTTTAAGCTGATATATATTCAATGAAAACTGCAATTAAACAACAAACAGCCATTCAATCATCATTTCTTTAAAAGTTTTGCTTTAAATGCTTTGCTGTTCGCAACTGAGGATAACTAAACTTCAGAGAAAAATGAATACAGTTTTGTATTTGATGTGACCAATCCAGAAAATACTCTGCAAAAAATGCTAATCTTGTTTATGTTGTGACATTAATTAAATGACCCATCTGGAGTAGGTTCTGCTGACAAACACTGCAGTGCTTACATGATTTTATGTCTTTTTTTTCTGTGCAGGTTTGGCACCAGATGAATGAACAAGGCATTTCAAGGTCCTGAAGTGATGTTATCAAGTGCATTGCCCTGTTGAGGATCTAATACATCTCAGTCTTTTGACAGTATCTTGGAGCAGAAATAAAAAAAGTGAAATGGGGTTGAGATTGTGCACTCTATCTTAACTTTGAAGGACTAGGTGGAGGCAGGTAAAGGAGCAAGACCTTTGATGGATCCATGATTACTGCTGAGCTTTTGACAGACTGATACAACATGAATGTGCAAGGAAATGCACAAGTTGGAGAAAACAACCAACGAGAGATACAAAACGAGGATAAGCAGACTTTGCTAGAAGCTGTAGAAGATGCCAATGCCAATCAAATCACCAAAGAAAAAATTAATTCAGATGACCGAGAGAATGACAGTCCAGTACCCATGTCGCACTCTGAAGCCAAGGAGAGGATCATTATCTGGGGAACACATGCTCGAAGTGAAGACCCTGAGCTGGAAGAGTTTGAACTGCTGGAGTCTAATGAGTTAGAAACATTTATTGTGGACAAAGGAGAGGTACACATTTCGAGTGAGAGAAGCCAGAATGGAACAAAAAACTTTGGTGTCAGGAAGTTGTCTTTTGGATCCCCTTGGAAAGACCACAATGAAAACCACAGTGTGGATGGAGATGCAAATGAGAACTCACAGCCCCTTGACCTCAGGACCTCTAGCTCTCGCTCTGGTGCAAACCGAACCCTGAGAGATGGCCGAAGTGGATCTGAAAGCAACGTCTTTTCATCTTCTCTTTCTGCAGTGACCAGCCTCAGTGGAAGTTTAGCCAGTGCCCTGGACACTGCAGGCTGCACACAGCCTCTCTATTCCCAGTTCACCAAGTCTACCTCAGGCAAAGGCAGGAACCAGCAACCAGCTACTACAGAGTCCTTCATCCACTCAGAGAGAAACAGGGATCTTCCCAGGGATTTGGACCAAAACCATAACTCTACTATATTGCCTCAGGAACCACAATATGACAGAAGTAAGCTAATCACTCCAAGTGGTGCATATCCTTCAAATGGAACCATGAAAGTGCATAAATTCCCAATGGAAGTGGAGCAGAATACTGGATGTAAATGGATGTCAACTGAGGTGCCGAAAGGTATGGTGAGGGTACTACCTTCTTGTAGGCAGCTTGTCCGCCCTCTTTCTACAGAAAAGCGATTAACCTCAGGATATCCCAACAGTGACCAGGCAGACCAACAACAATCCCACTATTCAGAGACCTGTCTTGGACATCAACATGTGCTAGCTAGTACAGAAGTCAACAGTAATCCCAACACAGGCACAGAGATGCTTCACAACCAGACCTTTACCAGAGAAGCCCAACGTGTCAAGAGGCAGAGCTCAGCAGATCGTGCCCCAAGTCCCTCCAACCTTGAAAGAAAGACACACTTCAGCCGACGGGCCTACAGCAGTCCAAGTAGACCATCCCCTCCTCCATCCCCCAAGACAATAAGGTCTCCTCAAAGGCAGCCTTCATCCTCACCCATCAAAACTTTACCTTCTCGGGCTCCTCAGTTGGGTTATGCTGGGTACTCTTCAGGCTTAAGAGCCCCAGTGAAAACAACTATTAACACAAATGTTCACAAACCTCTTGCACAGCAAACTTCAATGGAGACCTCCCCCCCAAGCAAGTGTCTGCCAAAACCAAAAAGTGTCCGGCCCAAAATCATCACATACATTCGAAAAACCCCGCAGGTGAAACCCCAGCCCCTTGAAGCATCTTACGAGGTGTCATCCCTACCCACAAGGCTCTCAACATACAGCAACACACAGGCCAAACCAGCTGTAGGAGATCAAGTGGAAGCCGGTGTGCTGAGTGCCTCAAATTTGCTCTACGATAAGTATCGACAAGAGATGCAGAAGGTCCGATTATTTTCTCCTGGATTAATCGGGTCTGGGATTAAACCCCCCAGCAACACCATGCCTCACAAAATGGCTGGCAGATCGGACAGCTTCTATGGGTCTCTTAACAAGCCTCTATCTGCAGCAGTAAGGAATGATCTACACATTGATAAATATTTTGTTAAGCTGAATGCTTTTATATCCATATTAACTTTAAATGTTTTATATGATTACGACAATAGAAAGAGATAATAAAATTGTCTAATGATCAACAGACCACTCCTTTAATGTTTCATAAAAGGATTGAGTAATCTTTTATTGTTTATCTTCTGCAACCTGGGGTCATGTTTTGTTTTTTTTATTAGGTGGGACGATCGGCAGTTGGCCTTGGGTCTCCAGTGTCTGCAGGTGAAGACCCATCTGGACCAGTTATGGGAGCACAGGATACAGGGAGTCTTTTTCGTTCACCACGGGGCCTAAGACCTCAACTTGGCGTTGGTGCTGTAAACAGGACTCCTTCTGTTGTTGCAAAGAGCAGGATGATCTTAACAAGCCACCCAAAGTCACCACTGACCATCAGTCAACCAATGCAGGCAGTAAACCCAACCACTCAAACTCCTCAGGAAACACAAGGTAAGATCTACAGTTACATTTACATGGCAAAAAAGGCTGTTGGCCTGAACTGATCTTTTACTCCACTTTCCATCCGTAAAGCTGCTTCACATAGCACACTAGTGCAGGTTCAGTGTTTAAAAATGGTTTTCAGGGATAGAATCACCAAGGCTTTGTCCTAAAGGCAAAACTGACTCTGGAGTGTTTTGAGATGAGTAGATGTAAATGGAAGGAAGGAAGAGAAAGCCACAAGTATTCTCATCCCTGCCAGTAATGCATTTGTAATCGTAAGAGATAAACTCATCCCAGCCTCTAGTCAGTATAAAATACACTTTACCTCCTGGCATTCAGTTGAATATAAATAAAGTTCACATTCATCTTGTGCCGTGAGGGAGTTCTGTCTGAGCTTAAAAATTCCCTACCATTTCTAAAGCATATTTTATTTCCAACAACTTTGCCTGTCAAGGTGAAGATATGAGCTATTTCATCTTAAATCCACTACAAACATTGCCATCATCCTCTGTGTTTTTTCTAGAGGCCATCTGACTATCTGCATTATGTTATCTCACTGCAAACCCATTACTTGGAAGCTGATTTTATGCTGTTTGGCCCTATTTGCAATGCTTTGATGTGCCAAGCAATTAAAAGTCAAGGCATCAATATCTCTGTGTTACTAAGCCTTGTCACAATTTCAGACTGTAGTTGAGATATATTGTTTTTATGGTGTAAGGAAACAAATGCCAAAGCAGGTAAAGAGACTTGTGGTAAGGAGTTTTATTCTGGTAGTTTGACCCATGAACCCGTATAAAAGATCTCAAGAGATAGGTTAAGAGAAACTGCATCTACTCTTTTACTCTTTTGGTATGACTAAGCTTTCAGTATAGCATGTCTGATTGCATGTAAGTGTAGTTATCAGTCATTTCATGTTAAATTATTTATTATTGCTTTAAAAAAATACTTAAAACTTTTGATTTTGGGACTTTTTGGAGATTACAAACTTGGATTTCCAGGGAGGAAAATCCAAAAGTTGTCTATGGTAAATTATATTATACCAAGACTTACTTACTTACTTACTTCCAGGACCGTTTATATCGAAGTTGATATTTAGCCACACCATATTGGTGTTTTGTAACATCTAGTTTTTATGAGGTGGGCTGTTAACTAGGGTTGTGACGATGAGGAAATTTCCCCACCGGTTAATCGACATGTGACAACACAGGTAATACCGGTATCACCGTGAGTGTGGGGGTTTCCTCTTTTCCTTTTTTTTCTGCTTTTAAATAGCTTTTAAATGCATGCATATTATACTTTCACTTTCAGTTTTGCGGGAATTGCCAAGACGCGCTGCATTAGGGCGCTATACACACTACACAGCATACACTGGCAAGATCACAAGACTGCTGAACTCCACGGGACGAGTTTTATATGTTTTGTTATTTGCGTGTTGTTCCTTTTTAAAATACCTTTTATTTGTAAAATCTCTCAAGTTAATATTGAGTAACATAATCTCCCTCAGAGATATTGGAGTTCAGTAACGTGGTGCGCAGTATGACTATTGACCAACACCTCCCTGTAAGTTTACACACTGCATAGACTACAGCTCTGGTGTATTATGAATTGCATGTTTTAAATGACAGTGAGACATGCTACATTTAGTTTTTATTGTAAAATATACATTATAACCCAGTACGCAGTAAAATTATATTTTTTGAATGGCTTGCCTATTGGCGGCGGATATAACCGTTAAGCTTAAATAGGCTGAGCATATTTTTATTAATATTAAAGCACATTAATACAAACTAGCCACCCTTTGATTTTTTTCATTTCCGTTTTTTTTTTTATCAAACAAAAAATGCAATGAATTGTTTATTTTGGTTTTCATTTTATTATAATTAATGTAATTATTAGACGACACAACTTCTACAGAACATTGGCTGATTACGTTTTTACAGATATCCTACAGATAGACTTTTTGGCTCAAAGACATTTATGCCTGTTAATTTTAGTGCTGTATTTTGACAGATTTCGCAAAGGCTTCAGCTATTCTACTTGTCAGCTGGTACCAGCCTCAGTTTTGCAACTTGACTTGTGTGGCGTCTGTATCATTGTCTGCATGACAGCGAGAGAGAGATGAGATCAGACCTCAGATTCGATGTGTGGCCGCACGTTACAGTTACTTTACTGCAATTTTCGAAGATTGGCTCATTTAAATTAACTTTTCATTTGATTAAAAGCAGAATTATTGCCAGACATACGAAGCAACTTTCGGTTATTAAAGAGAGCGGCTGAAAAAATACGCACACACACACACACCCACACAAACAGAATACACTCTCGTCGGCCTATTCATTATTGATTTTTTTTACATTACGCGCATAATAATCAAGTGCAAAAAAGAACAGCTGAAAAAGTGATCACTTTGGTTGCCGCGATGGTTGCTTTGTTTCTCTGCAGTTGGCTTGTCAATGGCGCGGCATTGCTAAATCACTCATTTGAATAAAAAGTAAGATTATTTATTATTAAACATTGTGAGATGATGGTCGCGTGATTTTTAAAATGAGAGTATTATCTTATCTACCCGTGGCCCTACCCATAGTTAAACATCAAGTAGGTGCGTGTATAAATTAGTTGTGTTTCCTCCAGATGCTGCCAGTTTGCAGATTGCATCATCAACGTTTTCAGGTTCTCTTTTTGCATTTGGTTTGAACCCAAAATTGCATTGACACTAAACCGTCCGCCATTCTATTTCTGTAAATTGGACTCCTCTCGTTCTCCTCACGTGATAAATGAAATATGATGCATTGTAGCTATGTTCAGATTTTAATTATAGTGCGTGCTCTCGTCTTAAGTAAATTATTTAGAATTATATTTTCCATTTAATTCAAATAAATACTTAATAAAAAACGAATACTTAAAAAAAACAAATGTGGGGACGGTGTCACAGTGCAAAAGTGATGTCACCGGTGTTGCGTCTTAAAACCGGTAACACCGTCAACACAGTCTATCATGGCAAGCCTACTGTTAACCCAATAATCAACCCCCATCCTGGAGGACCACGACATACACACATACACTACGGACAATTTAGCTTACCCAATTCACCTACAGCACATGTCTTTGGACTGAGGGGAAAACCAGAGCACCTGGAAGAAACCCACATGAACATAGAAAGAACATGCAAACTCAACACAGAAATGCCAGCCTGATCTCAAGAGAAAACGTAAGTATTTTAAGTTTTGTCAGTTTAGTGGCTAATTCGTACGAGTTCAGTCGTACAAAACTGTACGATTTTAAAAAGGAGGCGTGGCACCTAACCCCACCCCTAAACCCAACCGTCATTGGGGGATCATACTAAATTGTCTGAATTTGATCGTACGAATTCATACGAATCCATATTTCTAAGTTTGCATAAAAAACACATTTGTTTCCACAATAATTTGTGAAAATGGTTTCCCAGTGGTGTTAAAGAGAGTTTTTTTCAGTCAATAATACAATGGAAACAGGTTTAGTCACTTTCGTCATATGGAAAGTATTAAACAAACATTAAAATGTTAAATCAAACCAGCAATGGTTGACTGATTTGTGGGATCTGGGCGAGTTCGGAAATATGGGGAAGTAGGAAAAGGAAGAAAAAAAGACGATTGATGGAAAGAAAAAAATGCATCGAGGGAGAACAGGAGCACATTTATCTTTAATGATCACGACCCTCACGTGAAGCTGAAGCTGCCAGCAATTTCATTAAAGACCTTGATGGTCCCCGATTGGGGTTGGGGGTCGCCGAGGGAAGCGATGGAGCCGGGACAAGTTTGATTAGAGATGAATGGATGAGAGGCTGCTTTGTTGTGTGCATTTGCTTGAGTGTGTATGTGTGTGTTTTCATATGTGGAGTATGCGTCTCTTTAAAGCATACTGCTGACACTGCAGTCTAATAAACGTCTGAGACAGACAAAATGAGAATTGGTAGATTGCCATTTAGTATGCGCTATGCTTTGCTCCAATCAAAATGTCTTGGGGATGGGGAGGTCGAGGTCCTTTATCTGCAGGAGCAGGAGGGGATCATTCTCTCCACCTGCCCAAAATTAACACCTCGGGTAGGGGGGAGTCTGGCAGTTCAAAGCCAGCCTTGAAGTGGTCCCTAAATTCACCCTGCAGTAGCTCTTTGCATGTGCATATTTATGTATATTTCTGTGCTTCCCAAAATCATAAAACGTTTGATTTGGCAGCAGGACATTCCCAATGGTGCTAGCAATTGAGATATCTCATTTAAAGAACCACGATGCAAAGAGCAGAGATGGAAAGAAAGACAACAGATATTTATAATAATCCTTATTAAATGCATGTAAACAACGTTTGTTTTCTTTACTGGTGGAAAAATAACCTCACGGGGTAAGGAAAATCATTACTGTTTTCCAATGAGACCTTTTTTTAAGCGCATATATTGTAATAATTTGTGTAGAATTGATTTTAGTGGAACCAATGACCTATTTAATTATTGGCCTCGTGGAATAATTAAAAAGACATAGAGCTTCTTCTGGAGATTGTAATCTTCTATTAATACCATGGTTTAATTTACAATTCAAATCCACACATCTCAGATACACATACTTTTATAATACAAATATATAATAATGTCTTTATATGTATAGCAAATGGATGTAATTATTTCATTATAAATGTACAATAACAAACTGCAATCTATTAAAATTCTAATTAATAATATGTAAGTCGTGTCAATTCCAGTTGTAAGAGTAACAAATAATAACTTGACTTCTAGTTGATCATTTGGAAAAGTGGCAGAAGGTAGATTTTTCTGATGAATCATCTGTTGAACTGCATCCCAATCATCACAAATACAGCAGAAGACCTATTGGACCCCCGCATGGACCCAAGATTCTCAGAGAAATCAGTCAAGTTTGGTGAAGGAAAAATCATGGTTTGGGGTTACATTCAGCATGGGAGTGTGTGAGAGATCTGCAGAGTGGATGGCAACATCTACAGCCTGAGGGATCAAGACATTTGTGCTGCCCATTACTTTACAAACCACATGAGAGGGCAAATTGCTTAGCAGGATAGTGCTCCTTTTTATACTTCAGCCTCCACGTCAAAGTTCCTGAAAGCAAAGAAGGTAAAGGTGCTGCAGGATTGGCCAGCTCAGTCACCAGACATGAACATTATTGAGCATGTCTGGGGTAAGATGGAGGAGGCATTGAAGGCTTTTTCCACTGCACCATGACTTTATATTCTATACTGTACTTTATTTCTGTTAAGTGACAAGACTTTTGTCTAAGCAAAGTCAGACCTTACTGTCCTAATTAAATAATTAAAAATCAAGGCATGCTCATATTTTATTGTGGTAAAATATGCATAATCTAGAGGCCTTTGCCTTTCATATAAGACACTTCTGATCCCAAATGAACAACTAGAAGTCAAGTTATTATTTGTTGTACCTAAAACTTGGATAGACGACAAGACTTTTGTCAGGTATATGCCTTTTTATTATAATTGTGATCACCTAATTCAGCCTTTGTGACATTGATAACCTTGTTTAAAAAAGGGTTTAGTGACAGCTTCATTGAGGATAAAAATAAACTTTGTTATGCTCAAAAATTGCAAGTACATCCAGAAGCCATCCAAACCGTTTTATTGCACTTAATTAATAAATTTATTAAACAAATCCTCTGACCAGTTTTATATGAAGGTCTTTTGAGTCCATAAAGTGTCTTTATGAGTCATCTGAGATGTTTGGCAAACTTTTATATTAAATTAGACTTCCTGAGTGGATGAGAAATGTGACTCATGATCCCTCTCACTGTGAATATTACAGCTGTATATACAGTATATGTTGATGAATGGACAAGGTCATGCTGTGGTCAGACAGCCGCCAACCCCTATAATTCTTTCTAGAGCTTTTTAAAGCCATCTTTACTTCTCAACAGAGAGAGGCTGTAAAACTTCACAATTTCTATCCAACTGTGAGTCACTTTTAGTCTGGCTAGTTCATTTCAGGACACTCACTTTCTTTGTTCACTGTGTTTCATGAATTTCTCAAATGTGAATTTCTCAAACAAGCGTGGGATCATCTAAACTACAGAAAACATCTCAGTACTGCAGCTATGATTCTATCAAACTATTTTTCACCACAATGTCAAGATCACCAATATGTAAATGAATTCGAAAATATTCATAATAATATTATGAGCTTGGATAAACCTTTAATCTGAAAAAAAAAAAAAAAAAAAAAAAAAAATATATATATATATATATATATATATATATATATATATATATATATATATATATATATAAATATATATATATAAATATTTATATATGTATGTATATATGTGTATATATATATATATATATATATATATATATATATATATATATATATATATATATATATATATATATATATATATATATATATATACACGTGTGTGTGTGTATGTGTGTGTGCATAAAATACAATAAAAACACATATAACCAAATAAATTCAGTGATGTGTGTAAGAGCCAGTTATGAGTAATTCATTTGTGATAATATTTTAGTTAAAAAGGTTAAAACATGGTGAAAATAGATATTGAAATATATTAAGAATTCATATTAATTGTATCGTCTAAAATGCATAATTTAATAATGAATACATTTTTAAAAACGTTTACTTTGGTATTTTGGCTTCCGACAGTAATACGTCATGAGGTCATTAGTTCATACGTTTAAGTCAGATTGCAGTTATGGATGTAATAACAGTTTTTTGACCGAGCTATATCGAGTCTGTTGTAACTTTTTGTATTTTTGTTTGCATTTCTTCAGTAAACCTTTTTTAAAAGAAGATCCAGTCTTACTCGCGTTTTTTCAAATACTGGTTGTTGGAATAGCTGCAAAATGTGGTACATAATGTGCTCGAATGGAGTGCCACTACAATGTGCATCAAAATAGTGGAAGACTTATTTACTAGAGAGCAAAAGTGGTTCTCGGCTTGCAAAAATAATGATTTGATAATCCATATATCATGCTAGTTTTTCAGGAAGTGATGAGTTCTATTCTCCTGAATACATGGGCTGGATAAGTCGCTTATTCATAGACGTTTTATGAAGTAAATTCATAACCTTGCATGGAAATATAACTAGTGCTTCGTTTTGTCACAGCAGTACAACAAGAATGTCGTGCATAGTTAAAGTAAAAGAAGCTCTCTTAATTTTGTTTCACCAGTTAGCTTGAGTGCTAATTACAGTTTTCCCCACCCTCAGATCAGAGAAAGCCAGTGTCGACGGGTTTAGCTGCTAAATCTCTGCTGCCGAAGCCGGCTCAGGCTCAGTCTGGACTGCGTCCTCCTGGTTACTCGCGTCTCCCTCCGGCTCGACTGGCTGCCTTTGGGTTCGTCCGAAGCTCCAGCGTCTCTTCTGTGTCCAGTAACCACTCCACTGACAGTACACGGAGTGACCCCTGCCGACCCGCGTACCGTAAGTTACTGAAACACAAACACACATGCGTTCTAATATATAATACTTTAATGTATAGTTGGTTCTGAAAGACTAAAACAACACCAGAATTATTTTAAAGTGTCCCAATTTTCTATTATGAATCAGTAAATGATTATGGTCCTCAACAATGGGCCGATATGCAGGGGTCAAGTTTTCACAGGTCTGTGCACGCAACAAGCAACGTTTCGCTTCAGATGTGACAACGAAATGGCTAAAGATTTTAAAAAATGGGGAATCAATCAAACAACTCTTGAGTCGACTCATATTTTTGAGATACACGATGAACTTTCAGATTTAAACCT
Organism: Danio aesculapii; assembly: GCF_903798145.1. NCBI lineage: Eukaryota > Metazoa > Chordata > Actinopteri > Cypriniformes > Danionidae > Danio > Danio aesculapii. The sequence continues at coordinate 24,659,965 of NC_079444.1, forward strand.
CAGTTGAATGTTTTTATTCGATTAGAGCTGTATTACTGTGTGGTCACACTGAAGGTGGCGAAGTCAAAGTAAAAGTCAAAGTAACCGGAAGTCATTATTTTTTTTATGGGAGCCGAGGAGAGTTGAAATCAAGTCAACTTTCTGGTAATGAGCTATGACGCGATTCTGCGGCAATTAATCAGAATGTAGAGGTCCACCGCTTGAGAGGTTTCCAGAGAACACAGTCCTGTGAACTTTGGTTCTGACCACAGTTGTTCCCAAGGGTTTTAATATTGCGGTCGCCGGATTTCCAGTTATTTATTATGTTTTCCTACAGGGACTTGAATAAAAAAGTTACTGGCGAGTTACTGATGTATTATTGTTATATATGTTTTTTTTTAAAGTGGGAATCTCATGTACAGTACAAAACAGTATTACTGCTTCAGAATATTTCAGACATATGGACATATTGAATAAGTGGAGCAAAGCCACAGCACACACAACTTGATCTTTCATAGTTATATGAATTTGATAAAAGGCGTGCAACATTTTCATGCTAGAAAGCATTTTTGAATGTATAAAGTATACATTTAGCACTTTCAGGTTTAAGAAAAGCATATCAATAATAAGATGCATTATTATTATTATTATTATTATTATTATACATAAAAAGAAAAATAAATAAACAACAAATGTTCTGACAATTTGCAATTAAACTTAAGCCTCCTAAACCAAACACCAATAAATTAATAAATGCAGTTACAGAGCATATTCTTGTTCTGTAAACATACTTATTTATATTATCTATAAAAGAGCTACAGTGGTTTCCTTGGTTGCGGCAGCCCATATGTTTATTATTGATGATTTGCACCATTTTCTCGTTAAGTATTATTCTCTTGATCACATAGAATGAAAACTGTGCTTCGTTATTTATGAAATACTCAGATCGCACATATTTAAAAAGGAGCAATGAATCTCATGCTCATATTTTCGCTGTACTAATAAGCTACAAAAATTGAAAAATAAATAAATAATAAATTTTCACTAGTGGTCTCGTATATCCGACCCTGTTCACGCTGCAATTTAAGATGCCATCTACAGTGTTTGTAGCTGAGAGCATTGTTAGTCGAGATCCCGGAGGTACAGTTTACATAAAAGCATAATGCTCCACTTTTAGAGTTAATTATAAAGCAATTTGCATCATTTGATTAACTCCACCCACAAGCAGTGTGCAAATCTCCTTTCGTTAATATATTCTGCTCATAACTACATTCCCTAACATATTCATACATGACATATTCAGTGCTGCTGAGCAAAAACTGAGTTTTTTTTTCTTCTCTTTAGTTGGTCTTAGCTTTAGGTCACAACGAAACTTTGTGTTTGATCCAAGTGGGCTTCTTTCATAAGCAGCTCCGTGAGTCAACACGAATAATCCTCAGTGTGATCAGAGCCTGTTCAGTTCTGCTGAAGTCGACTCCAGTCTGCTTTTAGAGGGGGGCCGTCTTTGAAAATTGGCATCTGCGTTCGCTGCATGTGTTTTTAATGCGACCTACATAAGTGATGTTGGCTGGGCTTCTCCTGGTAACAGTTGACGTGGCTGCAGATTCAGGCATCCGGAGATTCATGCGTCACTGGATCAGTTATGTCATCGGGTCTTTTTATCCTGAAATCACTTGGGAAGTAGAATCCCTCTGCGTTCAGAGTCCTGGATGGATGAAGCAAAAAGATGCAAGAGAGAGATATTGCCAAGAAGTTATGTGACGTTGTGTGTGTTACAGTGGATCCAAAAACTAAACTATTATGTTTAGAAATGTATTGAAAAAAAATCTTCTCTCCGTTCAACAGAAATTGGGGGTAAAATAAACAGGGGGTTAATAATTCAGGGGGGCTAATAATTATGACTTCAACTATAAACTATATAATCTATAAGTTAACTATTAATTAAGTTAACTAATTATATATATATATATATATATATATATATATATATATATATATATATATATATATATATATATATATATATATATATATATATATATATATATATATATATATATATATATATATATTTAAGCCAGTATTTAAAGAAATATTACACTTAAAAACTAAATGAACACAAACTATTTTAAGAAATGAAATTAAAATGAAAACAAAAATATGAAAGCTAAAACAAATTTAAACTATTAATAAGAACTGCAATAATTATTTTGTAATACCATATTAACACAGCACAAAGCATGTTTATTTGCTTTTGTTTTAATTATTAACAACAACAGTAGCGCAGATACCCCTCAGCTTGATAAATTACCATCTAATGAACATCATGGAGTCATTATTGAGTACCCAAACACTTTTTGGGGCCACTGCAGACATAATTGGGGTCATAAGTGTTTTGTGTCTGTGAAATTCCTAGCATCATTTATCTCACCATAATCATGTCTTGACATACTGGGGAGTCTGCTATGTTAGAACTCATTACTGAAATTTCCATAGCAAATTTCATTCTTCTTCTTTGAAATTAGTCCTGTGATCCACTCAGTAGGGTGTGCATAAGATTTAGTACAGCCGTGTGATCCGTACATGCAATGTGTGTGTGTGAGTGTGTGAAATCTATTTATAGTCACTGAATTTTCACAATCCTTCCACACTATTTAATATGTAAGTCAGAGGTGCAAATGAGATTTCTCTGAAGTGTTGAATGTGCTACAGCGCTGATTGCTGATCTGATGCTGTTTCCACTGCATATTGACTGTCTGGAGGCCTGGACCCAACAAAAAAAGCAGTCAAACACTGGTTGAAACGATTCCCTCTTTGCTGTGATAGAGAATGTCAGTATTGTTTGCGATTTTAAAAGGGGACATATTGTGGCACTTTCATGAGATTTAATATAAATCTCTGTGGTGTCCCCAAAATGTGCCTGTGAAGTTTCAGCTCAAAATACACCACAAATGATTTATTTTAACTTGTCAAATTCGTCCCTATTTACACTCGTTAAAATATATTTTTGCTTCTTGTTCAAATTACTTATTTAAAATGAATTGAAACAACACAATTCTTAAGTTTTTTGAGGAGACAACTTTGTTCAATCCACTCAAATTTGTTTTAAAAAACAATTAAGTTTTTTTTCTATTTTACTATTTTTGTTCTAAATATAATCATTTGAATAGAAATATATACTCATATGTTTCTTTTTTATAGTGCCTAAGGTCCAAGACAAAATGTATAATTTCATTTTATTTCATTATAATTTTTATATTGCATATTATTTGATTTATTTATTTGATTTGAATATGTTATTATTTTAGCTTTTTTCATTTACTGAAAACCAGAGTTACTGCCGTTCACTAAATGTAAAGCCATTAAACTAAAGTCATTTTTATCACTTGAAATAAAATAACAAAAAATGTTAATTGGGAAAAATCAACACAAGCTCATTGTGAAAAGATACCCCGTATACATTTCTGCAGATCACGAAAATAAAGCTCGATTCCAAACAAGTGGTTCATGTCGTCCCAAAAGAAAATTATCAAGTTTACTTTTGTATTTTTTTAATAATTTGAGTGGATTGAATATAACACATTTAACTTGTCCCCTTCAAAAACTTAAGAGTTAAGTTGTTTCAATTCATTTTGAATAAGTAGTTTGAATGAGAAGCAAACTTATTTTTTTTTCTGTGTGTGTACCCAAATAGGGTAGCAGATTTGACAAGCTATGATAAATAATTTGTAGTGTATTTTGAGCTGAATATTCACAGCCACAATACGGACACCAGAGATTTATTTTAAATCTTATCAAAGTAGGATTTCATACCACCACATAGCGTTCGTTTTAAAGACTAAATGCAGCCATACGTAGCTCTGGCTACATACGAGCAAAAATACATTGTTTTTGTGTGTCCCTTTAAATGCAAATGAGCTGCTGTATTATTATTACTACTATTATTGCACATCATAGAATGTTCATGAGCAAATCAGAATTGTGCAAACATCCTGTATAGAGGAATTAATGTACAACCAGCTGAATGTTATGCATGACCCCTCAGCTGTATTCTTGGTGCATAAATGATCCCTTTATATCAGAGATGCCCAAACTAGGTATATGTGAGTGGCACATTGTTAAAACCACACTTACGAGACACGGCCACTTTATTTGGTACACCTGTCAAACTGCTCGTTAATGCAAATATTTATTCAGACAATCAAATTGCAGCAACTCAATGCATGTAGACATGGTCAAAACGATCTGCTGCAGTTCAAAGCAAGCATCAGATTGGGGAAGAAAGGTGATTTAAATGACTTTAAACATGGCATGGCTGTTGGTGCCAGGCAGGCTGGTCTGAGTATTACAGAAACTGCTGATCTATTGGGATTTTCATGCACAGCCATCTCTAGGGTTTACATAGAATGGTCCAAAAAAGAGAAAATATCTAGTAAGCGGCAGTTCTGTGAACACAAATGCCTTGTAGATGCCAGAGGTCAGAGGAGAATGGCCAGACTGGCTCGAGTTGATAGAAAGGCAACAGTAACTCCAATTTTTTAATATTATTAAATTATGTAGTAAACATGGAAAATTTAATGTAATACAGTTTTGTATATTTAGCTTTGGGCCACCACCCTCAATCAAGTTTGGATTTTGGCCCTTCATAAAAAAAGTTTGGGTACCCCTGCTTGACATGTATAATCATATTTTGTCACACGTGTATACATTTTATAAATAGCCTACACCTATCCCTATAGCTAAACAAGGTTGTGTGCTTTAAACTGAAAGTTTGAGGTAATGACCGACTGTTGCTTTAGGCTCGGAGTTGAATCAGTGTGAATTATTGACCCAGGATTCCTGTAGACACCAATGGCCTCCCTGCGGGACCAGACGTCACAGACAGTGGATCGATTTCTCAGGTCTGACTGATTGAGGCTGCTCTGCTTGTAATTGGCTGAATTGGAGAGTGTGAATGATGGCAGCAAATGCTACTAGACTTATTAAGCTGTCGTTAGTGTTGGTGCTGCTGGATTGGTTGAGCACAGAGTCAATATCTGCCTCTCGTTTTCATCCTCGTGTTGAGGCAGTAATTGGTTATGCTTTAGGACATGAGATCTGTCACATGGCCTTTGTTAGGTTCATGTCATGGCTTGATGTTGGATGGAAAATTTGAAGATAGAGTTCACCAAAGTTCTTGTTATTAAACCTGAATTGTACAGTATATTTCTCACATTGAACAGTATTGTTATAGGGTAACACTTTACAATAAGGTTGTATTGGTTAATGACACATAATGCATTTACTAACATGAACAATACATTTATTACAGTATTTGTTCATGTTAGTTAATGAAAACAGTTGTTCAATGTTAGTTCATGGTAACTCACAGTGCATTTACTAATGTTATCAAGCATGAATTTGGATTTTAAATGTGCTGTGTAAGTTTTTTAATCTTCAAAAGCATAAAAACACCATAATATGTTTGCAGATATTTAAAAAACATGCCAAGTGAATATTCTTGTTTATCTGAAAAACAATGCTGAAGTCAGATATTCTTCTTTGAAAATAGGTGTTCCATGCTGGAACACTGTCTTTGTTTTGGTTCTTTTAACCCATTTTTTTTTTGGATCTTTTAAGCCAATTATATTTCAGCACCCCAGGTTGCCTTTTGAGAGAAAGGCTCTCAAAGCATGTGTCCGTGACCGAAATGCGACCTCTGGTGGAAGTAGCAGACTCCGAAATGAGATGCAGATTCAGAGTTCTACATAAGGTGGTTATTAATTAGCAAATAATATAAATATTATGAGCGTAAACATTAGATGAGCAGGTTACATTGTAACTGCATGTCCTGACAACACGCTATGTGATTTGCAATGATAAACAATTTGGCTGTTTGCACCAGACACAACATGACAGAAATTTAAATACAGCCATTCAGAAGCACAGAATATGCACTTGCTCACGAAATGCTAAGGTTTATATTCTAATTAATACATATTAAACCTCTTTAACATTATTAAATGTAGATGCTGAATCACTGATATGTGCTGGTTTACACTGAGTCACAGTTCTAAAGTTCAATTTCAAATTGTTTATTTTATTTTATGTTATTAAGATCTGAGGTGAATTATCTGCTGCTGCTTTCAGTAGTATGGCAATAAATGGCATGTAAAATGGCATTCACACTCACATTGTTAGTATTTCACACTGAATAAAGCACATGAGATGTACCTGTTGTACCTGTACCAGTTTTCTGTTGTTCAGCTGCAAGAAATAGAAGTTGTTTCTAAAAGTTGGTTGAAACAAAAACTTTTTTAATATGGTACATATTCCATCTATAACATGCCGTTGCTTTTATATAAAACACGATTTGAATCAACCTTTAGGCTTGATCGTCAGACTCGAGTTTTTTTGCTCCTCAATCTGGCAAACTGCATTTGTTTTTGTTTTGATCCAAGAATGCAATACCTAGTTTAACCACTGGGTGTGAAACTTACTGCACAGGATTAGCCGTACAAGTATCGTTCATATCAAATTAATGTTAGTAGATACATTAAGTAATGAAACCTTACTGTAAAGTATGACCGATAATAGTTAGAAAGGTAATAAACTGCATTTTTCCAAACAATGAAAGTAAATAGGGCTGTTAAAGTCATCAAATAATAACAGCATAACGGTAGTCCATGTTAGTTGGATGCTATATTCTGTGTTGGTATCTTTGAATTAATAAAAAATTTTAATCATAAAAATTTAATGGCTGTGATGACTGATATTTTAGTATTAATTAGATCCTATTTTAGTTTTTTATATTTCCAGTTCAAAAGTTTATGAACTTACATTTAAATTTTTTTGTTTCCCCTCTGATCAAATTTTGGCAGTGTCAAAAGATTTCAGACACTTTCCAGCAGACTCTTATGAGGAGCATCAAAGCTAGATGCAAAAGGAACGCTCAACTTGATGCCACAAACAGCGCAACAACTTCTAACCACTCTGGGAAAATGTCAAAGTTTTTTTTTTTCCTTCTGTTTTTATTATCAAGGCATGGTATGAATAAAAAAAAAATGCTACAGACTGTTAAGGTTTTGTTTAACCCAAATTGATGTACATTTTATTTTTTATAAGTAAATATTTTACAAAACTGTATATTAATTTACCTCTGGTAATATAATTTTTACATATATTTACATTTTAGAAATGTTTTTATTTCAGTATTAGTTTTGTAAGTCTTGAAAATGAGAAATGTTGCAAGTGCTACAGTACAGCTAAAGTAGCTCCAGGCAGGAATTGACCGCATTACAGTAACAAACAGTATCACTACAATAAATGATTTCATTTTTAGTTAAAAAAAACTTTGCAAAAATCTAACTACAAGTTTTGGATGGGATGCGTAAGAAACTAATCCTACACATAGGATCAGTTTAGGGACAAAAACAAATATTTTGTAATAAATCATGTGAGCAATGTTATTATGGGTGGTAATAAAGCATAACAAAATAAATTGACTCAGGTTTGCTTTTATAATTAGAAAATAATGTACACTCTGCTTTGCATTGTGTTTGCATCTCGGGTGTGCATTACTATGGCTCTTCCTCAATTATTCTTTATTTATACACATTAATCTCTTTTTGTCTCTGTCTGTTTTTGTCCTCTTGTCTCAGCAGGGGATTGAATAGCTAATAGCTGGCTTATATTAGCCTCTACTCTGAAAAGCAACACTCCGTTTGAAGCTGTTGGCTTCTGACTGTGAGCTTCTGAGAAACCCAGCATCGTCTGACCTTAACAAAGACCCAGACAGAGCTTCTTTAAATAGAGACATCACAGTTGCACCTTCGCTCTCAGAGAGGGCGCAATAAAAGATGCCATTTTTACAGCAATTTTCAGCAATTTCACATAGCACACTTCTTATCCCTCTCTTCGTCTGGGGCAGAATATCCTCTCCTTTTTTTAAAGTCTGTGTAGATGTGATTCATCTTTGGAGATTGCTAGCTGTCAGTGTGTTGGCCTGAGCTCCCAGCTTGCATGCAGGATTGATGAATGTGGTCTCATGCCGCAGCCTGCCGGGATTATTCCAAAAACACTTAATTCTTTCTTTTCCTTCTTCATCTCGGTCTCGGTTCATTGTCTACAGGGGGTTTTATCAGTGACAGTCGCTCCTTGAACACGACTCATCCTGTGGTCTCTGGGAGATTTCAGATCTCCGCAAGTAAAATCATCAAGAGCCGGAGATTTTTAAAGTCAAGATTTTAAAAACAAGTTTGAAGTTGTTCTAGTTAAGATGCTGCTGAAAAATGCATTTCATACAGTGCACATTCACAATTTTAGCTTGAGATAGACTAACAAGCTTCAGCGTCCATGTGACCTTTAGCTGCAGCAAAGTAAAGTACAAGTCGTGGAAATGAAAGACACAGTCGTGCCTTTACAATGACCTTCAGTTGAGGTGACACTGCTTTCATTGATTTTCTATTGTATGAGCTGGACTTCCTAAGATGGCTTTTGTTTGTCTGAATGTCTAAAGAGCTTTCTGTGAAGTCTATGATCATGCTGACCACGCTTGATTCCATGAAAAGCATTAATGTCTGTTCACAGCAAGAAAGGTCATTTTTAACATAACTATATTGAAAACACACAATATTGTGCACACTGCAGTTTTGTCGTCTGCTGCTTTAAATGCCTGAGCTCTTCACAGAGAGCCCTGGAATCAAGAATTGTATTTTTGACTATGAGGGCCTTCATTATTTTTGATGACATCAAATGTTTGTAAATGTAATTCTGTTTCTACTACAACACAACTTTGAATACAAAATACTGATACAATATCATATTGCTTGTAATTTTCTGATGGATGTCACAAAAAAGAGAAGTGATGTGTTCATTGTTTTTTTTTCTAGTGATATGAAGAGAGAAAAGGATAAAAAGAGGCCTGATGACTTTAGGAGCCCTATCATACACCCGGCGCAATAAGGCGCATAACATGTATGGCATGATTTGTTGCTATTATTAGACCAACGCAACCCTAATTTTCTTGTTTTGCGGCGCATTTGCCACAGCAAATCCATTTGTGGCACTTTGTGGAGTCTTGGGTGTGCCAATTTATAAAGGAGGTGTGTTAAGGCGCAATGTTAGTTGTGTGCCTATGCAAATCCAATGCGCTTACACATTGCTTAATACACACAGGATGTACAGCAGCACACAAATATCTTTACATATGAAAAAAATTAAAGCATTAAAATGAAACAAAAATTACTATTTTTTACATTAATATAAAAACCACTACCTCCATGGCTTGATCTCGGGGGGCTTTTTCAGTTTATTCATGACAATTTGCATTTGTATAATGTTGTTATTATTATTAGCAGTATTATTTATATGCATATTTATATTTGTTTTAATAATAACAAGTTTAGATTTGTCCACCTGTCAGGTTTCGGAGGACATATGCATCACCATATGGGGCATAAGAATAGGATGTGTGTTTGGCTATAACTCAGTTATTTTGACCACATTTCTTTATTATTGTTCATTTATTTGTTTGCTGGAAATTAGAACTGAATTTGGAAATAGTTTTGAAACAAATATTTGCACCTAACAAACAAATTTAAATATGTAGGCTAATGAATGTCTTCAGTGGAGTGCGTACAACACTGTTTCCTTATCCACGAAAGTAAAGGAGTAAAGTAGAGAGTAAAAGTAAAGTAAAAAGAAAGTAAAGAGACCGAATGGAGGAGGCTAATTTTTTATTCTAGCGCAGATGGTCTGTTTAACTGTTTTCTTGCTAAGAATTTTAATAAAGTACAGATACTGAAATAGTGCACAGGTAGAGATCGACATCAGCTGTCACTTTAACCAATGGCCGTTCCATTAGTGTTTCTACACAGAATCTGAGTGCTCTATTCTATTAGTCCTCTCATACTTATATAACATATACATCTATCTACAGCATGCGAAATGCACAATACTCAGCAGAAACACAATTTTGCTAAATACTGCATTTGACTTTGCTTTGCATGTTGTTCAGATTTTATTAATGTTTTAGCCATAGCCATTTTTTTAGCTGGATCACATTGAGCAGACTCAAAGACCACCTAACAGCAACACATCTGAATATTTACCCCAAATTCACCAAATTGACAGACATGCTGCTTGAAGGTGATGTCAGTGTGAGCTCTGCTGCATACATTTATGCTGTACTAATGACATTGAACCAATTGCTTTGGCATTTGGCTAATGTGGACAAACACAGCTCTAGGCTCATTCATACAGGGGTTTTCAGCAGTTCTGAATCGGTTCATGGATCTCTCTAATAGAGGTATATACAAGTACACCGTAACAATGTTTTCAAGGTGAGTTATGAAACATCCAGCTCCCCATCTGGACAGGTATTAATATGAAAACAATCTCTAAGGAGAACATGTGTGAACATTGTCTGAGATCAGCATTGTTTTCTACGCTTGGGGAATTGAACCACTTACGCAGCTTTTGAGAAAAGAAAAGGAGAAAATAAGAGAAAGAATAATAATAGTGATGAAGTGAATGTGTGTTTTCATATCACAAATCTATTAATAGTGTTCTTGGATTGTTTTGTAATTAGGCATGGGCCGGTATAAGATTCTGACAGTATAATAACCTTGGATAAAAATATCAATGTTTCATGGTATTGTGATTACTGCTCTAAAAAGGGTTCTTTTTAAATCTCTGGGTAAAAAACTAAAGCTTTTTTCCCTTTGAACAAAATATATTTTATTTTGAGAACCATTTAAAATATTTTAGAACAGTAAACATGTCATTTCTTTACAATTTAAAATGGCATCTTTGGATATCTTTTCTGCTGGAGATACTATTGTCATAAAAAAATCTTCCATATATCTTAGGAATGGTATAGCAGAAAATTTAGGGGGTTTTAAAACCTTGAGTTTTCCTAACCGTGGTATACCTTGAAAACAGTTATCGCCCCATGCCTATTTGAAATACTCACTACCTAGTCAACCACTGCTGAACTACTCTGACTAGTTGACTACTGCTTTACTCAACTACTTTATTCACACTACATTATGCACACTACTTGTGTTATTTTATGGTAATTTATATGGTATTTAGTTATTTGTAAAATATGTTAACAATATGTTTATCATTTTAGTTAGTTTACATTTTTAATATTTATATTTAATATATTTTTTGCACACAATTTGCGCTCTGTACTGAAATGTTACTATAGTAGTATATCTAGTAAAAATGTTCACTGGTTAAGGTAAAGTGCTGTAAGTTACTTAATATGATTTATATTCTATTATTATAATCATTTAGTTTATTTATAATATTTTTGATATGCTTTTTATTGTTCAGTTTTCATTTTAGTTAATTAATTTTGCTGTGCTATTGGCAATGCCATTTCATTAATATTACTTCATTATAGGGTTGGGCGATGTCGACCAATTTGGCATCGTACGATGTCTAATGTGAAACATCGCGATGGACGATGGCATCGTCGTCGTAGGCAGCAGTGAATTAATTATTTATGAATAATTAATGAATTCATAACAAATTAATTATTTGTAGCCTACCGTTTCAACTACCGGACCCACGTGGTCTTTATTTTACCCATAACCAAATCATAAATAAACAAAGATAAGTTACACACAAATTACCATCTGTCAATCACTTTTTCCGTGGAACTCTGGCATGAATAGGCAGAGTGATATGTGTTGTTATAATGGCGTTGACAAACTTGGTTGGTAAAAAAGGTGCACAACTAACAGCAACCAACCAACAGTATCTGAGGTTTTCCCTAAGTACAAGCGTGAAAGCGAAAGATATCCGAAGAGTCATAAGATATAGATAAGATTAATTAAATATCCTGTTAAACAACTATAGTGAGACGCGATCCAGCAGTACATCCTTGATCAACTGTCTGACATGCACTGCTCTCTAGGGTTTTGTGCCCAGAGCACCGGCTGCTGACTGCCTGGAGCTCAGACTTGCACGTATGCTGCAGCGTATGCCTGTGTTTGTGTGTGATCACGTGAAGTTCGTTCTCAGTGGTATAGTGTGGAAGGAGGGCTTTTCAGAAATGCTAGATGAAACGTCAGTGTGGATGTGGATCATTTTCGTTCTAAAATGCCATTTTTACAACTAAGCTGTATTAGTGTAAACGGGGCCTCAGTGTGTATTTTTCACGAGGTTTGCGACGGGGCGGGGTGGAGGATCACCATGCCGGCTCAGCATTGTGATGTCTATCGGCCATTAGCGATGGACAATGGCATCTTCTATCGGCCCAACCCTACTTCATTAAATACCAAATATTAATCATATTAGAGATAACCTCAAATACTCCAGATACATATAGCTTCTAAATGTAAATCATCCAAACAGTTGCCATACTTTTTAATTTTTAAAGTACTGTACTGGAATTGTACATGCTAATTATAATTTCATAGTCTAAGACAAGAAATTCAATTGTACACGTTTTTTCAGTGCTAGAGATTTGCCTTTTAAACACAACTGGTTAGTACAGGTTATTTTAGTTTAGGTTAGTTTATTATTAGGTTGTGTTAGGTTAGTTTATTCATCCCTAGGGAAATTTAAATTGCACAGGTGAGACAGTTGATTGACATAGTCAAACATGCAAAAACAGAGAACAGAACACACAGTCTCACACATGATTTTTTAAAAACATAAAAAATGATGAGTACTGCTCTGTATTATACACCTATCCAGCGCACCTATCAATTTAGTTTTAAAAAGCGTATGGAAGTGCAGCACAGAATACGTTGTAAGAGCGGAGATGGAGCGCAAGTAGGAAGGTGTAGAAAGTGAGGAGAGGTGGAGAGGAGGAGGAGTGAGAGCACAGATGCCATCGCTCCAGTCCGTCTCTGACTCACACACACTGCTGAGAACAGATGGTTCCTCACACTAACACACACTCACAAACACTGAAAGCGCTCCAGGTTTGTTGCTCTAGATTGCGTCGTCGTCTCATTGGTATGGTTAATAAGTGTGCATGTAAATCCCTCATCTCTCCAACTGTCAGGTTCACGCTGGGCAGTCTGAGCTCTGGGTGCTGCTGACTCACACTCACACCGAACCGCTGAGCTCTGGATCATCCTACTGTGCACTCATATGCTAATCAACTTTTCCTCTATTTTTAAACCATAGAGTGTCTCTGGGCTCCTGTCTTCATAAACTCAGCAGTGCTGTGCTGAGTGTAAAGCCCCATTGAGACTAAGAATGATAACCATAATAATGAATATAACAATAACTAGATTCTACATTAATGGGCTGTTCACACCAAGGATGATAACTGTAAATTTAAATGTAACTATCTATATTTGTGTCCACAAGCAAATTATAACGTTCTATTTATTTTTACTATTTGCATTACCCCTTTGTAACCAGCAGATGTCCCCAGTGTGCTACGTTTCTAATGCATCTGACCAGTAAGTCCAGCTCGTGTAATCTAATCAAACAGGGAATTTAGTGATCACAGCCAGAGTAGAGGAATTTTAAAATCACAAATAATTTTTCACGAGCATTTTCAAAGAAGGTAACACAAAAACTATACTTAATACGTGAGGTAGGGATTCTGATGGTATGATAACCTTGGATAAAAATATCACGGTTTCGCGGTATTCTCATTACATCCCTAAAATATGGGTAAAAAGTTCATTTCAAAAACAGATTTTTTTTACAATTTAAAGCGGCATCTTTTCTGCTAGAGATTTCTCCTAAAAAGTAAAAAAAAAAACATAAATTTAATAAAAAATCTTACACATACCTTAGGAACGGTATTACAGAAATTTTTACGGTTTTTAAACTTTGACTTTTCCAAACCGCGGTATACCTTGAAAACAGTTATCATCACATGCCTAAGGTGAGGTGCTTTTATTTTAAAACTTCAGTTTGCTAAACTGGCTTGCAAAACTTCCATGTTATTTATCATTATTGTAATCATTAATATCATTTATCATATAGGTATAAACAATTGTCTTCATGATTCAATATCTTTTCATTATCATTGAAAAGGGGACCTGACATCAAGCAGTGAGCTAATGTTAGCCCTTTTATATTTTAATAGATTTTGACTGGCTGTTAGTATTTTATCATTTATTAACTGGAAAGAAATCATTCTGAACGAGATCCTAATGGTATTCTCTACACATTTATCATTATAGCTGTGGTCTAAACTCTGCTGTTGTTTTTATTCAGAATGATTTTTAGAATGACATCTTTATCGTTATTGTTTTTTGTTAATGTGATTGGTGTTAACGGGTCTTAACATTAACATTCAGTTCCTTCTAAGGGTACAGTGCATCCGGAAAGTATTCATAGTGCTTCACTTTTTCCACATTTTCTTATGTTACAGGCTTTTTCCAAAATGGATTAAATTCATTTATTTCCTCAAAATTCTACACACAATACCCCATAATGACAATGTGAAATAGATTTTTTAAATTGTTGCAAATTTCTTAAAAATAAAAAACCTGAAAAATCACATGTACATAAGTATTCACAGCCTTTGCCGTGAAGCTCTAAATTGAGGTACATTCTGTTTCCACTGATCATTCTTGTCAAAAGCACAAACCAAGCATGAAGACAAAGGAATTGTCTGCAGACCTCCGAGACAGGATTGTCTCGAGGCACAAGACAAGATATGCCATGTCTGAAATTAATGAAGAATAACTGATTGATTAATAAAACAAACAAATGAACAAAAGGCATTACTATAGACACACACACACACTCACTACACAGACTCTAATAATACAATTTATTCATATTCCTTTTTTAGCCACAATATTATTAATACAACTTCTATTAATGTACCTTAAGGTAAATATTAAATTGCCATTGCTGTCTATTGAAGGTGTGTGCGTGCTGTCAACGATGATCGGGGAGGGGGAGGGGCAGTGAATCAGTGGCACCAATCAATCCACAATAATTTAGTGGCTGCTATTTACAGTATTTATTTATTTATTTATTGAAATATTGTGAATTTACGTAAGTACATTAAATGAATAACATCAACAGCAAAATCATATTGGGGTGGCCACAGTTTACACAAGGCACCCCTCTTGTACGGTAATATTTTATCTCTAATATTATATCTTTTAGTGGATGTATTATGACATGTAGCTTTGTTAACCAAACAAGTGGTTCTAAATTGTAAACCTTAAAAGTTATTTTTATGTAAGTTTTCAGTTCCTATAGTCTCAAAATTCTTCTGAATTTCAATGTTATTGATTTTGAAAGCTGAGCTTCTGTTCTTTTATTTGATATATTGTTTGTTCAGATATTCATACAAAGATATTTTGGGGGACATGCAAGTTTTGTGAAAATGATTTAAAATGCTGATGAGGAAAAAGGGTGATATAACTTTGAACAAGTGTTCTATTAATGCTACTGGAAGAAGGTTTGCACAGAACTTTGCCAAACTGTTAGCTAAGAGCTTCTGAGAATGTATGCATGACTAGTGCTGGCAAGCCATGCATACTCGATCAAATTCATATATCATAAGCATTAATCTTAAACATGAATATAACACATGGTTTTTAAAAGTGCCTGCCTATATTAGGCTGTTAGCATTAACCTGCTTGCATCTGTTTTATGGCCTCAAGAGCCTTGAGCAGTGTTGTTTTAATTACCTCACATTTCTTAATCCCATTGTGTCTTCTTCCATGAAAGCATTTACAGGATTTTTATATCTGTAGATAAGGAGTCAGACCAGGCTTTTCTCCTTCAAAATCCTGAGCCTTCTCCAGCTCTCTGTTTCAGCTAGTTTCCGCTTCCGTTATCCCTCTTAAGCCTCCCAAAGAGAGAGTGAGCGAGAGTGCGTTTCTCAGAGCACTGCCAGGCCTCCTCATCCAATACATCCATTTTGTCCCTCTTTTGAATGTACTGTGCTCCATTACATAATTTAGGATTGTTTAATTAAAGAGATTAAATGTGTAAAAAGTGTATTCTAAAATGTTATAAATGGTTAAAAAACAGATGTGACAAAACATTAGTGCACCTACTTAAACATGTACTGTTAGTGTGAATCATGGAATTTAAACGTGGTCTGCTGATTATTAGTGGATAGATTTATATTTCAGGGTTTCTGCAAGTTTCATCGTCAAATTTAAGACTTTCTAAGGTTCTTTTAACACCATTATGAATTAAATTTTAGAATGCTTCGGGCTTAACACTAGGGATTTTTTTGTAATAGCCAATAGAGTTGGAAAAAATCAACTGTTGTTATTTCTTAAACACATATTTTAATGTGTCAAGAAAACTCTAGTTGTATACACCTTTTCCTTCAACATAACAGTAATGTCCTTTTTATTTAATTTTTTTAAGTTTAGCATTGTCAAAAGAATATTTACTATGAGGAAAAATGCATGAATAATTTTGAGTATAGGTTTTGATTATAACTCCTATTCAACTTTAATGTGTTTCTGTTATAAAACCTTAAGTATTATGTCTACTCCCCCTTACTTCTTCAAATAGTTTTTGTGTAAATGGAAGATCGTGTAAGGGAAATATTGCTGTTATTATCATGAGGAATTGTGTAATTTTTATTTATTTTATTTTTTTTTCTGATTAGGGAACTTAATTAAGGGAATTTGCTGTAAAATGTCTAACAGCTGTTGTGAAATAAATATATCTTTGCAATAAAAAGCTTAAATATATACTTTAAAAATATATATATTGAGATGTATTGTTGGTGATTGGATGGGTGTTGGCCCGATTAGGTAACTTTTCTTAGACAACTTTTAAAATTAAGACATGTTTAAAATCATTTAAGAACTACAATGTTCTTTTTGAAATTTAAGACATTTTAAGACTCCCTGTATGTGTATCTAGTGCACATACATAATGTGGCAGTGTTTTGGTGTATACCACTTTGTGATTTCATAATATACTACTCTAAATGGTGCACACTATTTTTGTACTGGTTTTGCACTATGTTGAGCACACACTTTATATACTACTGTTTAGTGCACTGTACTACACTACCGAAATTTCCTTGTGTTTTAGTCACACAACCCTGTGTAAACTTCACACTTATTTTTTCAGCACTACTTAATGCCATACTGCACACTATTTTTTGTACTATGTAGAACACAGCTGATGTTGTATAATATATGTATGCTGATGTTGTCGTATTCCTAACTACCCAGCACACATGCACTCTATGTACTAGTTTTGTAGTACACTATCTATTGTATTTTACATATTGGAGTCATTTTTAA
The DNA here is from genome assembly GCF_903798145.1 of Danio aesculapii. Classification (NCBI taxonomy): domain Eukaryota; kingdom Metazoa; phylum Chordata; class Actinopteri; order Cypriniformes; family Danionidae; genus Danio; species Danio aesculapii. The sequence continues at coordinate 24,677,151 of NC_079444.1, forward strand.
TCTTTTAAACTTTACCAGGTTGACTATCTATACTACTTTTGTACTAGTATTGTGATATGTTGAGCACATGCTTAATATTCTAGTATTTTTCAGTATGGTAAGTCTCGTGGGCAGTTTGCCAAAATATAGCACCAATGTGCTCTATCCAACTTACTTGCATACTGTCACTACCATAAAGAATGGCAAAAGATAATCTTAAAAATAATAATAAGAACAATAGTATTAGTATTTAGTGAACTGTACTGCATTATAGTGCACATTACATAATTTTACATAATATTTTAAGGCATGCTACCTTGTGTACTTGTTTTGTAGTACACTCGCTAGGAGCATTGTTCACACAAATTAGGGATTTTGTATATTTTTGTAGTACATCATCTAGTGCACACTGCATAATGTGGTATGTCTTAATAAATGCTACTGAGACCTGTACTATGCACACTACCTAGTAAACACTACTAATAATGTGGTTCACATACTGCAAATGGCAGTTTTGTATTCTGTCCAGTTTCTGTGCGCAGTGCTGAGCAGTGAATCAGTATTTCTCATGTCCTAATGGTGCTGAAGTGGCAGCCGATCTGACATGTGGCTGTGAGCGGAGGGGTTGAATTTGCATAATGTTTACTTTCAGACGTCCTCAGGAGCACCTCTGATGCTCAGTGCTTAATAATGCATTGCAAGCTCCATCTCTTAATGGGTCACTGCAGCGTTCGCCAGGCCCAATTCTCTCTCTCTCTCTGTGCCCTTTTGAATGTTGCTAGATGGGAAATAACCTTCTGTGCTGGAATAACATTCTGGTCCCATCATATTTTCTGTCACTTTCATCCCTTCTCAATTCACATGCTTAAGGTGAGCTCACTCTCATCTCTTTGCATCTTTTTGCTTTACTTTTTCTTTTTCTTTGGTGCTGTCATCAGTGATTTAACAATCTTCAATATGCCTTCTTTTATCTCTTTCCCAATCTATCGAATATTTGTCTATTTGTGGCGTCTAATGTGGGATACAATTATTGGTGTAGCTTGCAGCACTGTATATTCACTCCCTGAAGCAAAATATTGTTAAGTTGTATCATCTGGCACACATATAGTAATACAATATATATATATATATATATGATTTTGGTTACTTTTACCGAAAAAGTGAAAAATGACATCCCATGACAAAAGCATACAGGCTGTTCTGCCATCATCCTGAACTTGTGGGGCCCATTATAAAAATGATTGGCTCATTGATGCAGTTATTTCTTTATTTTTGTTTAGTGAAACATATTTTACTTTCAACACATTTATTTTAATTATCTTCATTTTCTAGAAATGACTGAATTAAAATTAGCCAATAATGTTCTGTTGTTTAGGCTGCTGTTGTTTGCACACTTAAACAATTTAAAATATATTTCCAAGGGTCAAGGACAGTTAATGATTGGTAAACATGTACTTTTTTATCAAGAAGTTTAACTATCTCTGATGTGTTTTGTTCAAAATTTATACTATTTTGTAATATTTAGTTTGCTCATAATTGGCTGTTGAAGCACAGAGGTCCTGTTTTAGTGTTATCATTTTAACAAAAACACAATCATACATTCATCTGCTTTGTGTGCTGATGAACAGGAAAAATGAAAGTCACTGTTTATCTGTTTTCATCAGATGAAATAGGCCTAAATGCATCTATTTTATAGCTTGTCCTAGAAGCTCATAATGAATATTGAAAATGCAAATGAAAACAAAAATTATTAAATGTCTTAATTAAATAAATAAAAATATGGATAACAATAATAATAGATTATGTTGTAATTTTGCAACCCTGACCTGTCCAATCACTAGACTGGACACTTTAGAGGCATGTCCATGACATTCTCATTTTTTAACACACACACAAACATGCTTTTTTAGCTGATACAGAGATGATAACAATATAATTTTCAATGAAAACAAAAGTTATTGAATGTCTTAGTTATCACTTTAATAAATAAAAAATGTATAACCAATGTTGTCTCATGATAATTCATAACTTTTTGAATTAGTGGCTAATTTTTATGAAATCGTACAACCTCATTCGTACAGTTTAATACGATTTGCTTATCCCCAATGATGGTTGGGTTTAGGGGTGTGGGGTAAGATGTCACGCCTCCTTTTAAAAATCTTTCATATTCATATGACTGAACTCGCATGAACTTGTATGAATTAGGAACTAAACTCACAAAACGTATAATAGTTACATTTCCTCGTGAGATCAGGCTGGAATAACTTAATAATAATAGATTATGGTGTACTTTTACAACCCTCTGCTGAAACTGCAAAACAAACAAATTCATTTAACAGTCTATATTATGCATACAAGCTCAAAAGTCAAAATGTGAGATGTACAAAGAAAAGATACAGAAATGAAAAATATGAAAACCTAAACTGATGCATTTTTCATTTTATTGCAGCTCAAATGGCAAGCTACGGCTATGTTCATATCCTCTCTTTCGTACCGATACATTGCGTTCTTCCATTTCTAAATCCTTTCTTTGCTTTTGTCCTTTCACAATACATATGTCTCTATTAGCCAGAAGACCAAAAAGTGTTGATTGTTAGGTTCTGCCTGCTTCACAAGCTGAATTTGATCCACACCAGCACCACATTAAATTAGTCTCTCTTTTTTTGCATTTCCCTCTGATGCACTGTAAAATACATTATTCAGCTCAAACCGAATTCTACATTTTTATTACTCAAGTTAAGCTGAGAATTTGTCTTCATTATGTTCAAAATGTCAGCAGCATTTTAAATTCAGCATGTGAGAATTGCTTCTCTGTATTTTATGACTCTGTGGTTGTGTATGTGGTGTTTTAATGTATTGAGCTCATTTTCCTTTTTAAAGAAGATTAATGTGATCTAAGTCAATTTCTTGTTTGCCAATGTTTACTGGACAGTTTTGTGGGTGTTTTTTTTTTTGGAAACTAAACAATTTCACTCTCATTTATTACAGTTTTCTCAATTAAAATCAAATTAGTCAACAACTCAAGCATTACAACATTGCAAGTGTAGAAACCTGCAGATATTGGGTGCAAAAAGACTGCTGTGTGTGTGTACAAAGACAAATACAAAGATTTAGTCAACTAGAGACAGCAGATGCTATACTGTAAATGTCTTTGCATCATAGATCAAAATGTAAATCCTGTAATGCTGTGTCACTGCACTGCCAGTGTTGTAACGGATAGAATCATTTTTAATGAAATATTATTTCAATATACTTAAAGTTTACTTTTTACTGCATTCATCAAAGTGGGTGAAAAGTTATTAAAGTTTTGAAATACCTGTTGTGAACTGAAATTGTTAAATAATACATTATTAATCATATCTTGCATGCCTGTTATATTTTTTTGTAAATGAGTATTTCATTTTATATGTGTGTGTTTAATTTTGTTAATTAAACTTTAAAATAAAATAAACATTTACACTGTACATGTTTATATACTGTATATTCATTTTAAATATAATAAAAAAGTTTATATTATTTTCTTTACGCATTTTTAATCATATTTTGCATCTCGTTCATGAAAAGTAATCCAGAATGCTTTCTACAAACTTTTAATAGTAGATATTTTAGGTGCACAGCATGAGATCCAACCCACACGAGTGCATACTGTAGCTCCCATCATTTGGGTGATTATGTAAATCTGGAGTGCTGATGAAACTGTGAAAAATCTTAAGGATTGAGTCTCTGTGCTACTAACCCACTTCCACACAATGCAAGCAGTTAACTGGTTCTCACAGAGATTTGGGGGGAAATCCACCAATGAGCAGTGAGTTTTTTTTCCAAGCAGCCAATCAGATGCTGCAGCTCCGCACTTTAACATCCCCTGCTGTGAGAGCTGCAGGGCTGTGTGGCGTTTCCTGCTGTTTCTGAAGCTCCATTTTTGGTGCCAAAAACTTTCCTCCAGATCTTTACCCATATCAAATTAGCCTCAAACTGCATTTTACTGCAGTATAGATGAAAGTAAGTGATTCCGTTGGGTGCAATGGTCATTGAAAGGCTATATATTTCATGCTAGCAAAAAGCTCTGAATTAATGTCAGTTGTCGGCTGATGCCTCTAGTGTTATAAAATATGGTATTTAAAAGCACTTATGACAGTGTACTGTCAGCATTTCTCCTGAAATCCTCTCTCAGCACTTCATAAATCAGAGTGATAACCTGGTGACAGGGAATGGTGTTGCCTTACTAAGACTTACAGTCTCAAACTAAGTTTAGTTGAGAAGAAAGTGTCTTCCAAAGGACTTATGTAAAAGTACCTATACGCGATTTGTGAAATCTCTTATGGCTCACTGAATAGATGAGTTTTGTTCTTTTACATGGCAAGTAATTCTGAATTTATTGCAGCATTTGGCCATATCGAGCTGGGCTGTGCTTATTGATTAAGTCTGGAGTGGGCTGAATGGCTGGACTGGGTTCAGTTGTGAGGTTAATGATCAGGTAGATGAATTCTTGTCCACCACAGATAATGAATAATGTGCTCAGACAGAAGCCGAGTGAGATGAGCTCAGTCTGATTAAGCATTTGTAGTAAATCAGAGACCAAGACGATGACCCATAGTATTCAGCATCTAGACCAGTCAGATGCTCAGTGAATATAATCCAGTTCAATTGCAGAGTCAAAAAAAGACATTCTTAGATATTCAAACTGTAGCTGTCAAATTGGGTCTCATTTTGGCAAGTTGGGGGAAAAAGGGAAAGAGCGCATTGGGGTTAGAGGTGTTCACAGTTAAGTCTTTGAATCATTTTTATTGATGGCATCCCCATCCCTGGAACACAACCTATACTGAGGGTGAAAACGCAGATGATCTCCTCACGATATATAAGTATTGCTTTAGGTATCGCTAATTGTACATTCACACCTCTGCCAGTCAAAGCATCAATATTCATATTTACATATTTTCTAATAGGAAAAAAAAACATTTGTGTGGTGAGATTTTAGTGTTCATGTTAAGGTGTTAGTCTAATTTTAAAATGAAGTTTATAGGAGACATTTACTAGCCTTGGTCTTAACATTTAAATCAATTTAAACACAAATAGGGTAGCATGGTTGCTCATTGATTAGCACTGTCACCTCACAGCAAGAAGGTCACTGGTTTGAGTTAGAGTTGTGTGGAGTTTGCATGTTCTCCCTGTGTTCACATGGGTTTCCTCTGCATGCTCCGGTTTCCCCACAGTCCAAAGACATGCACTATAGGTGAATTAGATGTAGTGTATGAGTGTGTCTGTGAATTTGAGAGTCTATGGGTGTTTTCCAGTACTGCGCTGGAAAGGCATCTGCTGTGTAAAAAACATGCCAGAATAGTTGTCGAGTCATTACGCTTGGGCAACCCCTGATCAATAAGGGACTAAGCCAAAGGAAAATGTATGAAAGAATGATAAGCACAAATATTACAGCTCATTATCATAAATCTATTATCACTTTGCTGCGCCTGGATAAATCCAACTGATATTTAAAATAACGAACTTGATCATGCAAAAATCATGCTCATTTTCCTTCTTTTTTTAAACAAAACTACAAACAATTTCCTCAGTTGGAGAGTTCTAAACTGAAGCATCTGCTCTATAGCTGCAACATATCCAGAACATCATTGTACTGTGTGTGCAGTACCTCAGCACCCTGCATGTCTGATTTGTGAACTAAAGTAAAAAGTGAGTGTGCACTGGAAAGTGATTTCAGTACCCTAATAACTTGTATACAATAGAGTAACAAGTATATGATGTTGTTGACATGCAATGTCACTGGTTACAGTTGCAGATTTCTTGAAATGTAAACATTTACTTTTTTTTTTGGTTAATTTTTCAGGTCCCAATAGTGTAAATGATGAGCCACCGCTTCACCGTGTCACCACATCACCACCTGGGGATGGATCCAGGGCACCCTGTCGCAGCACCCCTCAACCCCCAAACACTCCTGCACCCGTACGCCGCTCCCTGCTACCTCCTCCTCGAAGTTCACCCGTGTGTAAGTGGAACAGACCTTCATATTTACTGCCAGTATGCTGTACTACAATGAGTATACATGGTTCTACATGACATACATGAAAGACATAGCATTCTCCAAAAAGAATGATACATACACTAAAGCTAGAGTGCTGCTTTCAGATTAGTGTGCACTTCATCTAGTATGAACTACAAAAACTTTGTAGTTAAGTGCATACTGTAAATTTATGTGCTAAGCATGCAGTTCACAAGAATGCACACACTATACATTTGCACTGCAAGTGTGTACTTAACAAAAATGAAACAACTATAGTGATATATAGTAGTACAGCACTGTGTGTAAACAAATATGCACTTCAAGAGGCGCACAAGCATTTGAATTGCATGCTTCCTACAAATATGCACTTCAGCTAGTATGAAAATGAACCTTCAATACAATATATTGCAAGAATAGTATGCACTTCAACTACAGTAGTGTGCACAACCAAAAGAATGTTTCAATATGAACGCACTTCAATGAGTATGAGTATGCATTTCAGTCAGTAAGCCGCTTGTTTAGTATGCTCTGAATAAGACTAATTCCATTAGAATGCAGTACAACTAGATTGATCTTCAACCACACCAATAATACTAATCATAATAATAATTCCTTCCATTTATATAGCACTTTTCTGGACACTCAAAGCACTTTAGACATTTTTGGGGGAATCTCCTCATCCACCACCAGTGTGCAGTATCCACCTGGATGACACAATGGCAGCCATATTGCGCCAGACCACACACCACACACCAGCTGATTGGTGGAGAGGAGACAGAGTGATGAAGCCAATTATGACATGTGGATGGTTAGGAGGCCAAGATGGTCAGAGGCCAGTGGCCAGATTTGGCCAGGATGGCGGGGTTAAACCCCTACTCCTTTACGAAGGACATCCTGGGATTTTAAACAACCACAGAGAGTCAGGACCTCGGTTTAACATCTCATCAGAAAGACGGCGCTCACTGAGCAATATAGAGTCCCTGTCACTATACTGGGGTACTAGGACCCACACAGACCGCAGGTTGAGCACCCCCTGCTGGTCTCACTAACACCAATTCTGACAGCAACCTAGCTTTCCCATGTGGTCTCCCATCCAGGTCCTGACCGGGCGCAGCCCTGCTTAGCTTCAGTGGGGCGATCATGTGAAAGCTAGCTGCCGACAAGTATGAGCTTCACCAAGTACACACTAGAAACAGGCTACACTACTTGAATATGTCTCAATTATGCAAAATAAAGCTACTATATACTGTACAGTAGGACTGTTTACAAGCATCGTCAACAAGTCACATCACAGCATCTACAATGTGGAGTTGGGATTATTATAGTTCTATTCAATAATAGAACCAGGACAAAATATGGATGCTGGTTTATTGTGATAATTCCACCCACGATACATTATTGATGTAACCAAGTATCAATATTTAAAGGAACAAAAGATCTGAACTAATTCATTAACCTTGCACTGCAACCATTTACGACTTAGGCAACACGCGCTTGTCGTAGTGACGGATCAAACACATATCAATTTCTTATAAATAAAAATTTCTCATAAAAACTCTTATACATTTTTTATGCATTTTCCCCTTCATTTACAAATATCATAATATATTGTGGATAGTTTTCTTTATTGTGATCTTTCATAATCGGGGCAAAATATAATGATAATATCGTATCGTATTACTGTACCTAAATATCTGACTACTTATTTCACTTTTATCTTTGCTCTATCTTATTTATTTACACTTGCAATTTCTTTGATTCACTCCTCTACATCATTATTCCAATCAAAGTTAATGATTTCATCTTAAATAGAGCTATTCAAGTCATCTGCTGAAATTGTATTAATATTGCAATGTCAGATTTTTCCAGTATTGTGCAGCACTAGTTGGTACTTACTGTAAAGGTAAGCACTTAAACTTGTATGCACTACAAGTTTAGTTTTTAGAGTTTAGTTAGAATTCTGAAATAGAGGTTACATGCTTACTCCAGTGTCGGATGTGACCTGTCAGATGTCACAATGAATCCTCAGACACTAGCTTCAGTTTGAAGATAGACCTTCGCTGACGCACCAACACGAAGCGGAGCATGTACTTGTCAGGAATAAGTAAACAGCACTACCTCCCTGCCTGTGTCCTCAACAAAGACATTAATCTCCTCCATGTGTGTGAATAATGGGATGGTCCAGTCGGGGCGACGCTGCAGCCTATGTTTAGTCAAGACTGAAATGCACACTGTAGTTGAAGCAGAAACACCCTTTCTCAGTGTTCAGCAAGTAGGCCATCTGTACTCATTCATCTTAAGCCCAGCACAGGGAAAGAGTCTGCTTCGATGTGCTGTTCACACTCATTGATGCAAATTAATAAATAATTAATAAACTAATAAAGTGCAATATTTAAAATACACAGTGCATCCAGTTCTGTGTATAGAACTTGTTACAACACAAAATATCACTCTAGTTGTAGGGCTTCATAATGAATTAGTCTTATTTAGGGCATATTTCTTGTAGGGCATACTTGCTGAAGTGCATAAAACCCAAATATCATACATTTTATAAGGCATTCTAACTGAAACACACAAGTGTACATACTGCATACTAATATACAGTATATACTGTACGGTACAGTACTAACTTAAGTGTATGTTTTTATATATACATAGATTCAATTAATACTTCTTGAAGTGTGTACATTACTTGTTGAAGCATGCTTGTTGTAATGCTGGTTGAAGGTCACTCAGGTTGAAGTATTATTGTACTGAAATTAGTCTGGCTGCTTGTTTATTGTTTATCTTGTTGAATTAGACTTTGCACAGTCACTGGAGAGCATATTAGTTTATACTAATGTGTTTCTATGTGGATTCTTATTACAACAGTTGGTTTGACAAAAAAAGTCGTTACTATTTTTATTTTTGTGTAATGCATATTACATGAAATGAATTCTTGTGTACACATGGACAGGCAATAAAACATGCCCATAGCCAGTTCGGAAGGTAATAAATATGTATGTTGAAGAGTATTGTGGCATCCATATACTGAATACTCAATCAAATTTGCACTAACTGAATGCCATACATTTGCTTAATTTCGCGTTTTATGTCAGCTCAATTAGGCTGATCACTGAGATGCAATCATTCGATTAAAACAACTGATGCTGACCATACACAAAAGCCAGGCCTATCAGAGCTTGTCTGTGTCCTTTTAACCAATCATTTTCCTCCTACCAAAAGCATAATGAGGCTATTATGAATCCCTGTTTCTATTCTTCCCATTTCATTCTCCTCTTTTTTTAAAACCTGTCCCCCTCTGTCTCAAGTGTTGTTATCAGTTCTGTCCCATTTTCAGTCCTTAACCACAGATCCTAAAGCATAAAGCCCTGCCTGCTGCTTCCCTCTTTGTCATCCTGACAAATTCTCCAGCACCCTGGAGGGACAAAAAGGCTGCCAGGGCATCTGGCCCATCATGGCGAACCGATTTAGGGTTAGCATGCTGTCTAGGTAGTAAGCGGTGACTACATTCATGAGACCCTGCTGTTGAAACAGATCAGAGACCCTGTGCAGCTGTCATATTATTCATGTTGAAAGGAACATATCCAAAGCATAGTTTTTTTTACTTGTATACTAGACCACCACACTAGAGTCAAACATACTCTTATGCACCCACCCATGATGCATTGGTATCTGTGAAGCCGTAGGTGCTTTCTCAGCATGGGGTGCAGGATAGAAATGGGGTCCATGGGAGGAGGGAGTCCATTGGGATTCTAGAGGGGTGTCTATGGCTGTCTGCTGCATGTCGAAATGAGCAGCCAGTAATTAGGTGCCCTGGGATCCTGTTGCAATGTGATGTGTGCGCACGCACACTCTGTTGGGTGAAAGTAAGCCAAAAGCAGCAACCCCAAAAACATACGCACCCCCTTCTGTTGCGAGATTTGGAACAAGAAATGCATAACCATTTTCAGTCATTTCTTGACAGTCAAATCCAGCTGTTTGACTATTATTACAAAAACTGTCAAATATTATTGGTAACAAAAAATATACTAGATTTATACTTTTAAATCAGTTTCAGTAAGTATATATTAGTCATAACAAAACATAGTTTTGCAAAAATAAAATAAAACGCCGGATCAGTCCACATTTAAAAGATCATTCAGTTTTCAAGAAATATGCATACATCCATAAGCCCTTGAATAATTTAATACATTTAATAATTTATTGTAGGGCTGTTGATTGAACACATTAATTGAATAAATTAATTTTAAAAAAGAGTGAGTAGACCCCCATAGACCCACATTACATTTCATTGTGTTGACTGGTGAAAACACAACACAGACCAACAAAATTTAAAATACCAATTTCATTCATTCATTCATTTTTTTTCAGCTTAGTCCCTTTATTAATCTAGGGTCGCCACAGCGGAATGAACCACCAACTTATCCAGCATATGTTTCACGCAGCGGATGCCCTTCCAGCTGCAACCTATCACTGAGAAACACCCATACAAAATCATTCACACACATACACTACGGATAATTTTGTTTACCCATTTCACCTCTACCACATGTCTTTGGACTATGGGGGAAACCGGAGCACCCGGAGGAAACCCACACCAACACAGGGAGAACATGCAAACTCCACACAGAAATGTCGACTGACTCAAACCAGTGACCTTCTTGCTGTGAGGCGATCGTGCTACCCACTGTGCCACCGTGACGCCATAACAATTTCATATTTCTGTAATATTTTTTTAAATTTAAGTCCATACAAAAAATAGTACTGTCATCATTTTCTCACCTTCTTGTGTGAAACCTTTATGTCTATGCCATTTCTTAATTTTGTTGTTATTATTATTATTATTATTTATAATAATAAAACTGTTTAAAATAATCATTAGCATTTTCATATATTTTAAATTATGAATGTAAATGAAAATGATATATTTTAAATTATCATGCACATCAAGGGATATTTAAACATATATATTCTACACTTTTTTTCTATTTACCATGGGCTGACAGACCTGGGATTTGTGAGATGGACATGAATTTTTATATATATTAGAACTATATTCTGTACTGTAAGTGCTGGTCCACAGACGCCTGCGGCCTCTCTGAATGTCATATCCTCCAGTCCATGTCAGCCGGACCCTGACAGCTGCGTTATTTTGTGGTTGGCTGCCTCTTATTGGAATCGATCCACGGACCACTGAGACTATATTATGATCCATGGAAGGGAAGAGCGATACAAGCAGCAGAGTCAGGGAAGGGGTTTACTGTTACAAACCTTTTCATAGATTGCTGTACTGTATGTGTCCCTAGTGTGAATATCCTTTAATTCAGTTAATACCCACACACTGCCATTAACTCTTGTCTTTCTTTATCCACAGCATCCCGTAAGGACTTCCAGAAGAGTTCAGATGGCTCCCGTTCATCCCAGTCCTCCCCTAAGAGACTCGCTGTAGTGTCTCCTAAACCACAATCTCCAGGTAAACCAACCAAGACAAAGATGAAGCTAAGATATTGCTTTCGTCCCCCGCTGCTCTATAGAGTACAGTGCTGCCATTAGATGATGCTATTGGATAAATCTCATCTTACGTCTGGCACTGTAACCCTCTCTATTTTCTCTCTCTCGCACACACTTAGAATGAGAGGGTATTTCATATACGATGCAATCAGTTTGGCCACTGGGGTCAAGCTCAGCTGAAATGTTGAACAAAATAAAGCAATACTCCTAGTTTAGGGCATCAAAGAACCAAATTAGAGCTTAAATTCTCTTGAAGGACTTAAAATGGTTAGTTCACCTTAAAGCTACAGTCACTTCAGAATGGTAAGCTTGTAATAATGTTTTATTAATTGAGTAGTACTGGTACATTTTCACAAGAAATATGCACAGGGCATTGGTTGTCTTTGTGTTATTAACATACTGTATGGACCGGGGAAAATAAGTATTGAAATATTTTTCTCAGAAAAAGAGTTTTTTAAAGGTGCTGATGAATTTAAATTTTCCCCGGATGTTGGTAACAACCAAAAAAATCCATATATGCAAAGAAAACAAAATATGATTCGTTTACTTATTAAGTTGTGTGTAATAAAATGAAATGTCACAGGGAATAAGAAAGGCAGTGAAAGCCCAGCAAGCAGCTGAAATTTCTCAATGTTCTTTAGGAACCCTCTGCCCTTTGTCATTTTAAATGAATATCTGCTCCTTCAGTCCAAATGTGTGGACATTTCTGCAAGACAATGATCTAAAACACAGTCAAAAAACTTTCAAATGCTTTCAGAGAAAGAAAATAAAGCTGTAGAATGGCCCAGCCAATCACCTGACTTGAATCTGATAGAAAATACAAATTAAAGATCAGATTTGATAGACGAGACCCACAGAACCATCAAGATTTTTACACTCTGTTGAAGTCTGTGAAAAAAATGACACCCGAGCAATTAATGTGACTTCATTCTCCATTTGAGAGATGTCTTTAAGTTGCCATCACCAAAAAAAGCCTTTTAAATAAAGTATTAAATACATTTTAGTAGTTCAATACTTTCTCCTTGTGTCATTTCATTGTTATTACACATAACTCATTTGTCCGTTTTTTTTTTATTTATTTTTATTTGTATTGTTTGGGTTTTTACCAAAATCTGGTTCAATTCCATGTCAACAGCTCCTTTAGAAATATTATTTCCAGGAAAAACATGACATGTTCAATAAGTATTTTCCCCGCTGTATATTTTCAAGAGTCCTGGCTATATGAGGAGATACAGGTGGTGAAGCATTTAGAGCCTTTTATCACAGCAACTGGAATAAATGGCAGATGTGCTGAAGCAGGTTAGAAAACTTTCCAGGACAGTGAGCAGAATTTGAAACCTCGAGCATACATTATAATGTTATTTCTGTTTCATTCATACTAAAGCTAGAGGGTGCCCAATAAAGAATTCTGAAACTATAAATTGTAAATCCAGAGACATTCTCAAGTGACCTCTTATTTTATTTTTTACAAATTTTGTCTAATGTATGTAATTTTTTGTATGTTTTGAATAGTGTATCTCCATGTCCCTACATGGTATACATATGCATTGTAGGGCTATATGAGACATGCATAGTTTGCGAAAATGAATTAAGAGGTTAATTCAGAATCTAAACTGTCAGTAAAAGGCATAGAAAAAAGCTGATGCCTGTCATTAATGAACAAATTTCCTGCACACTCAACACTGAGGACAACAATGACTCCATCATAGCAATTAGCAGGTCTGCGTAGATGAGTCTTTTTTCAGAAGATTAGTTTCTACAGTAATGATGGCCGTAAATCATCCTGTCGTTCCATTTGGCTTAGTGTGTTTATTGAATTCACTGTGGAATGAATGCTAACACACAGCTGCAGCAGCGACAAAAAACATTAGCCACTATTATCATTAGCATACCATGAGCACTGATTTGGCTTGCTTATGATAAAATGATTTTATGTTAATGATTGCAAACTTATTTACGTGTTTGCTAGTTTTTTAGCAATTGATCAAGGTCTTCACTGGCATAAACAATTAAAGGGGACAGTATGCATGTTTTCATGAGATACAAAATACATTTCTGGTGTCCCAAGATTATGTGGATGAAATTTTAGCTCAAAATACAGTGCAGTTTTTATGTGTCTCTTTAAATGCAAATGAGCTCCTGCTTTCCAGAAAAGGGTTGAATCTTAATACACTATTATTACAGTCCAGAAAAAACAAAGCAAGCAACCCTCACAGGAAAAATGTCAGGCATGACTAATAGTGGATTAAAGCCTTACATGTTTAAAACCAGAGTGTAGGGGAAGTGGTTACGAATTCTAGACTGAACCAGGACTTTTTGTAGTTGTTCATTAAACTCATCTACTAGCTTGTTAGTGCTCTGTTATAATTTGATGGCCTTTGCAAATAAACATTACGCTATTACTGATTATAAAATATATATTATTTAAGCCAAGTAATGAAATAACATGGACTACATAGATATTCTTAACAACAGGACATTAGCAACGTATTTTCCAGTATAGAAATTGTAAATCTTTAGCTGCTAATCCTTAGCGAGTAAACAGAAATGGTGACTTCTGCGGTGACGCTGTGGTGTAAATGTGCAGATTGAGAGGTAGTAAAACATAATAAGATCTTCACTAGAAGAGTGAAATCTGAGTGGTTCTTTTTCTCTAAATGCTTCCAGAAAAGGGCTTACCAAAACAAAGTAAATGGGTTGAAAATTTCCACATTTTCTGGGGTGGTATACATATTGTGGATCAGATTATAGCTCTTTTATAGCAAGAAAAAGTCATGCTTTTCATGATATGTTCCCTTTAACAATACCTCTACTACTTTCATGATGGTTTCATCTGTCTTGGGATGACTAATCTACTGTATTATTTACTTTATAAAAGATGTATTGTGATTTTTTTTTCAATATTATACATTAACATTCAGATTTGTTATGGTTTGTTTATGCACTGCTTCATTAGCTTTGGTTCAAATACCTCATTTTAGCATCACAAGGAAACTTTAAGTAGTCCCTTTGCTTTACTTATAGAGGATTCTGAAGTAATCCAGTTAGGTTTAGAAATTACGGTAAAGCTTTATGTAAATAGTTTCATGGTTGTTAAGCATACAGGACTCCCTGGGGCGTCTTGGCATTCACACAGGGCTGTTCTGGGACAAGTTTAATGAAATTGATTTTTTAGTGCTCTTTCTCTCATGTTTCCCATTTTAGTCCTTCAGAGGCAACAGAGGACAACAGTGGCGGTCCGAGGATCAAGCGTGCAGATATTGCCTCGCTCTGGCTCCCCAGGTCTGGAAAAGAAAAAGGCAGAAGAAGAGCAGAAGAAAGAGAAGGAGCGCGAGGAAGCAGAGAGACACGAGGAGCTGCAGATCCTGCAGGGTCGCTATGAGGATCAGACTAGAAAACTGCAAGCCCTTCAGACTGAGCTGAAGAGAACCAACACGGGGCTGGAGGTCTTCATCATCTGCACTCAGCACTTCTCAATCAAGGTGATTTATTTAAGCAGTCAGCTGAACCCAGCATACTCATCTAACTTATATTATATTATATTATATTATATTATATTATATTATATTATATTATATTATATTATATTATATTATATTATATTATATTATATTATATTTAGTGCTGAGCAAAGATTATTCGCGAGTAATTATCATAAAATATGTGTGTGAATTATATATATTTATTATGTATATGTGATACACACACTTACACAAAATCTACTAGTAGCAGTATAGTAGTAATATAACTAGGCATACTGTACATGCAATTACTACATTCCATTTCAGAATCATAATACAGATATCAAACTATTAAACAAAACAATTGCTTTATTTAACTCTATTTTTTGGTGGGTAATTTTATTTTTAGCAAAGAGAACACGTTCTATCCAACACGATACACAGTGACGTCCCTCCTGGCACAAACCCAGTCATCAAATGCTTTGCTCAAGGGCACAGTGATGTTTTTTTGGTCTTCAATTGCCATGAGACAATGTTAGTTTACCACACCAATGCCTCAACCACCAGGAGCTGCTACATTTACAACACACTGCCTTCATGAACTGACACAATCACTGGAAACTGAACACTCAATAAAAAAAATAAAAAAGAGTAATGACAAGCTTGATCTATCATGAATGGAGGGATGAGGTAACAGTGTGCAAGAGCTGAGCGCTGAGTCACTGCTCACACACAGAATCACAACAGGCAGATCACTGAATCACATATGCTGCCGTCCTGGATTAAAGCATATGCTGTAATGAATAAATCATGTAAAAGGGTGTTTATAGAAGAGCAGTGCCCCCTGCTGTCTATTATTGCACGTTTAAATTAATTGTCCGTCTATAACAGGGGTGCCCAAACGTTTTCCTATAAAGGGCCAAAAACCAAAGTTGATTGAGGGCTGTGGGCCAAATATATACCAAACCGTATTACATTAAATTTGCCAAGGGGAATTTCCTCATTTATTCAGTAATAAAATAAATAAATAAATAACTAGAAATCATAATTAATAAGTAATGCAATATCATTTTTAACATTTTATAATAAACTTATCACTGTAAAAACATAAACAACTCCATTTATAACACATTGTTCAATGCTGAAAACAATAGTGGAGCTGCACCTTTACATTGATATGTTCATAAATGTCAATCTCAGAATTGACAGTATAATTACACACACATTTGCTTCTGCATATTCCACACAAACTCAAACACGTTGGTGAGGGGTCACTAGCTTAAAATATGCATCAAAATCTGAGAACCAATACGTTCCAGCCTAATGCCCACACACACAGTATCACATTAATATTAATTGCACTGCTCTCCTCTACATACACTCCTGTTTGCCTGTTGTTTAGCTGTGAAAGGTTTTACGGATTGAAGCTGTGTGTCAGTAACCTGCCTGCTCCTCCCACGTCTTTTGATGAAAAGCACATTTTATTAGTTTCCATAGTGCTTTTCATCGCCAGCCTGGCATAGCAGACATTAGCTGCAGCACTGCTTCTATTTATACATATATATCTGTATGGATTTGTTTCTTGTTGGATATCTTACATTTACAGACACAATATTAGTTTTCATTTCTTACAGGTTTTTATTTTATAATTAACCATTATTTAAGCTATTAAAGTAACTCGGTATGAAGCATTTTAATGTAAATGAACATTCGGTTCTGTAAAAATATGTCTGTGATGCACTAGAAGCTGTTTATGGTTGTTCATTTTTTTTATTATTTAAACTGTGTTTATTTTATTTAAACTGACAAAATATATATTTTAATATATATATTTTGTTTTAGTTAACTGAAAACAGTAAAACCTGATATCACGTGCATTTTAGAAACCAGCCATGAGATGAAATTAATAGTGACTAAATAAACCATAAATATGATTACAAACGGCAGGAAATATGTCTAATGATAATAAATATTTATAAACAGTACAGTTATTGGGACAAAATATCTGGTTTGGTTTTGGGGTACAGTTAGAAGATACATTATTCAATGAAAATTCTGTTTTTCAAGAGTTCCAACTTAGCTGATGATTGATTATAAGCAAGTTGGGCATGCTGTCCCGGAAGAGAGCCCTGAGCTCAAAAGGTCCTTGAGCCCTGGGCTCCCTCCCGTTTGCAGGGCGAGAGGGGAGCTTTGAGCTCAGGTAGCTCTTGAGAACTCCCCCTTTTTAAAAAGAGCTGATAACAGAAAATGATTGCTTTGAAGAGATATGCTGCTGGATGAAAGTTTGACTGTAGTGCTAAATTTAGATTGATCGATTAACTTGTAGTGCATGTTTTTGGAATGTGGGAGGAAACCGGAGAACCCGGGGGGAACCCACACAAGCATGGGAAAAACTTGATAACTTCGCACAAAAACGAAAGCCAGCCTGTAAAAAGGATGAGAACCGGTGACGTTTGTGCTGTGAGGCAACAGTGTTAATCACTGGGCCACTGCATGTGCTGCCCTATGAAGGGAAAGGTGGAGGAGTACGGGTGGAAGGGGGGATTCTTCAAATTGAAGATGACTCTAGTGAGAAACCCTGACTCTTTATAGTGGGTTAGGAGTCGTCTGATTGGTGGATCATATATAGTTAATGCAGAACCAGCTGTGTTCAATTATAATCATGTGATCATCTCGAAATTAGTTTATAAATAAACTTTACTTAATTCTTGAATCAAATAACATGTACAAGGGATTTCAACTTAAATAAATTGACTTAAATTGAGTTGTTTAATTAAAGAAATGTTGAAACATGGGTAACTTACTTTCTTAAACTAATTTGCAATGACGTATTCATCCAACCCAGGCTCATTATAGATACGTACGCCTGCATACATTTCTGGACAGCGCGAAATACGTCTCAGGAGGTAAATTTTTTACGTTTCGCAAATCCACCAGAAACCATTGTGTATGCTTTTTCAGATCTCAAATTTCTCTCACAAGTGCCTTTCGAGCCTGCTTTTCTCATGTGAATCCACCAGAGGCCGCTGTTGACTGACTGACCGACCGACCAACCAACCGATCGATAACCCCATCCACCCCCTTCCCTAAACCCAACCAGTAGTGTTTTCAAAAGTACCAATTGACCAGTGCCCACCCCTTCCCTAAACCCAACTAACAGTGTTTTCAAACACAATCTAGAAAAAAAGAAAAGCCCTTGGGGCAACCTGATTTTGACCACATTTTCAGATCTTACCACGTTCTCACCCTGTTATTTACTTGTTTATTTTATTTTTTGCCTTCAATTTGTTTTTGTTTTACCTGCTTTCTGGAATCGTTCTTTGCCAGACTCGAGCCACGTTGTTGCAGTCAACTCCTCTCTATGTCATAAGTACCCCAATGTTCGCGTCAAGCCACAGAGCAAACTGGTAGCCTAACACCTGAAAAGCCATCCACATGGAGGTAAGCTCCCAGCCAGTAGCTCGAAAAGAAACAGAAGCTGTCGGCAGCATCATACCACCCCATAGCGTAGGTTTTAAAGACAAAATGCAGCCATACGTAGCTCTGGCTATAATTCGCTCTCCAGAAATGTATACTGGGGGTACGTGTTCACAATGAGCCTGTGTTGCATTTACCATAAAATATTTAATTAAAAGCATATGTGTGTGAATGTTTCAGAGTGAAAGTGCTGAGCAGAAGGAAAGAGAGCTGTCAGAGGAACTCAGTCGGATTCAGCATGAAGTGGGTGAGTTCAGTGAGGTTTATCGTTGTACCACCAGGTTAACTACCATCTAGTTGTGTCTTATTTTAATTCACTTACTCATTTCCTCAGCCTTTAATGCAGCCCGCTGGGAGCGTCTTCAGAAGGAGAAGCGAGAGCTGGAGGAGTGTTTTGAGAGGGAGCTCAGAGAGTTACAGGTGCAGCAGGAGTCTGAACTGGCCACCTTAGAGGAGAAGCTGAGGTTACGACACGCTTCAGACAGAGATCATCTGAGAGCAGAGCATCAGTCAGAAGTGGAGGAGCTCCACACACAGCACCAGGAGCAGGTCTGACATCACCTGAGGAGCAGAGCAAACACAACTTACACAGCATTCTGATGAATATTAGTATATTTGCAGCTACATGCAAATAGCTTTATTTCCATCATTCTGTTTAAATGCGCATTTGGAAGTATTACACTGGAAACAAGTAATGGAAATGGCAAATTGTTTTAATGATGTGCAAGTTGCCATTATCCTCTACACTACATCCCTCGCAAACAAACACATTGCATGGGTAATGGGTAAACACATCTTGAGAGGAAAATACTGACTGTGTGATGAAGTCTATTTGTTATAATGTCTTTTAAATTCAAAGTCATGAAAGCAAAAAATATGCCTGTCAGAGTTTTTATGTTTATAAGATATGATGTAGTTAAGTAAAATCATGCAAGCAATATTATAGTGCTGTTTTGTTGAATATTAGCGTGTTCAACTAACAAGTTAAAATTGTGTAATTTATATTTTAGTCATAATGTTGTTCTTTTGCTGTTTTGTCAATTAAACCAAATCCAGAGCAGGTTGTTATTAATATGTTTGAACTAATTATTTGAGATGGATTCATTAATAAAACTGTGGCTGTATCCAAAATCACC
The DNA here is from genome assembly GCF_903798145.1 of Danio aesculapii. Taxonomy (NCBI): domain Eukaryota; kingdom Metazoa; phylum Chordata; class Actinopteri; order Cypriniformes; family Danionidae; genus Danio; species Danio aesculapii. Next base: position 24,696,731 of record NC_079444.1, read on the forward strand.
CTCTATAGCCTTAAATAGTTTACTATTTGAGGGGAAACCCATTTCTAGAAGTGTCCAAAACCACAGAGTATGTTTTGAAGTGCACTCACTCAATCCCATAATGCACCGCACTAACAAGTGTGCAACCCATGTACACTCGACAGCTAGAAAATAACCAAAATGCCACAGTTGAATCCTATCATGTACATTTTAAAATAAAATCTTATTTAATTAATGTTTATATACATGTAGTTTACAATTTAATCGGTCTGAGGGATTTATCAACCAGCAAAGCACAAACATAATGGCAAAACAGCAACAGTGTTCAGACTCACTCACTCGTTTTCAATCACTCATAGTCCAAGTGAACTATCTTAGTGGAATATTGTATGGAATAGTGAATAAGTGTATAGGGGTGATTTGGGATACAGCATGTCTCTTGCTTCATTTCTAAATGTATCTCCATTTTGAACAAGTCATTTGAGTGAATGGTTCAATGAATCACTTATTCAAATAAGCCCATGCTGAGGTTTTAGTTTCATATTAATTTGTCCATGGCAGACTCGAACCAGCCAAGCTACCAGCACAAAAACACACTCAGCATAAAATAAACTCTTTCAAAAATAATGATATTGCACACCCAAATATAATTAGGACAGTATGAATGTGTAGACCAGGGCTGCTAGCACTCGCGCAATAGACAGCATTCTCACGCCACACATCCACTTTCTCACGCATGCTCATCACCACATAAATGGTTGATCATAGTTTTAAATAATGACTTTTAAAGTAATTTAAAGAATAGTTTAAATAATGGTTTACCGACACAGCATTGTTGGTTTACGAAAAAATCAAACAAACATAATCCTGTTGCACTACTACACTTGATTTTGGTTTTATTATTAAAAAAAAATATTTTATTATAATATAAAAAATATCTTATGGCATACTTCAAAAAATATAGATGATTTAGTATTTAAAATTTAGTTTTTTTATTATGTTTTCAAATAAATTGGTCTTACACTTCATATTTTCAGTATATGTATATATTTTTTGTACTTAGTTAAATGTGTTAACTAGCGACATTAGGAGTTAAGTAATGCGATCCAAATATGTTTTTCTTGGTGGACCAGTTAAAGGGTTAATGTGGTTTTATGTGTAGATTGAAGAGTTGACTGCCAACCATGAGGCTGCCCTTGAAGACCTGAAGACCATGCACAACATCACTATGGCAACACTCCAGGAGGAACATGCCAGGACGATGAGAGGTGAGTGTCTGATTCGTAACATCACCAACTGACAGAAACGTGAAGAGCTCAATCTCATTTCCTTTCTTTTAGACTTAAGGAAAGCCCATGAGCAGCAGAAAGCCAGTCTAGAAGAGGACTTTGAGAAACTACGCCTTTCACTTCAGGTAATTTGAATCAAGGTTCGATATTTTTGCTCTTCATCTTAGGTCATTAGTAACAGTAATGCTTTCTTCAGGACCAGGTGGACACTCTGACTTTCCAGAACCGAACTTTGAAAGACAAAGCCAAGCGTTTTGAAGAGGCACTGAGGAAGAGCACTGATGAACAAATTGTGGTATGTTTCTTTGAAATTGTCCCTAATGTGATGCACATCTGAATGAAGCAAATTCTTAAATGAGAAAAAATGTTCATCAGGACAAATCAAAATCAGAAATGATGGACAGATCAGCTGATTTTGTCCATCAGGAATGTATTAGATGGCTGTTTTGGTGAATTTCATGTGAGTGACACATTGCACTTACATATCATTAGAGAAAAGCAAATATGTCCTTGAAAAGAGAATGGAAGGTTTTTAATTGAAGACTACAGGGGATTTTGATTTAAGATTGCACAAGACTGCCAAAAATAATGACATTTGGCTTTAAGACATATACTTACAGTAGCTGGGGCCAAACTGAAAGCAAGCATTTTAAATGTGTTTGTAGGATGCGCTGGCCCCATATCAGCATATTGAGGAGGATCTGAAGAGTCTGAAGGAAGTTCTGGAGATGAAGAACCAGCAGATTCATGACCAGGAGAAAAAGATCTGTCATCTAGAGAAAGTGGTAAGCTCCAAATAAAAAGGTGTTCAGATCACTGTGCAGAAGAACTGTCCAATCTACTGTTGTCCAATTTGGAGGATTAAAGTTTTTTAAAAAGTTGACAAGAATGGCAAGACAAACCTCTTGGGCTCCTAGAAGAGTGCTGTGTATTGTATATTTTCTATACTGAGTTTAAGAGTGATAAAGCTCCCTTTTATTGTCCAGCAATTCCTTATTTATAATTCAGATATTGAACCAGTTTCTACTTAAAACTTCTTTCTCTTTCAGCTTTAGATGTTATATTATTTATGGTTTGGAAATAGGGCTATAGTCCATTTTAAAGCTGCTTTTTACTCCCATTTCCATTAGCTTTTATGAATGCTCGTTGTTTTGTTCTTGTGTAAAGCACATTTGGGTTCCTTGTTGCCCAGACAGGGGTGGTTTGTGTAAGAATTTAATGTCGAGTTCTGTGTTCACTTGATCCTTCGAGCAGGCTCAAAAGAACCTGTTCTTGGAGGAGCGGGTCCAGGTACTTCAGCAGCAGAATGAAGACCTGATGGCCCGCATTGATCGTCACCTCGCTGCATCAAGGTGAGGAAATGAATAATGACCGAATGAACTGACCAAATTAGTGTGGATGGCATCATGATGTTTGCTAAGCATGTAGCGTTGTAATACTGTAAACCCTTTTACCTCAAGAGTATATACAAAATCAAAACCTTTTATCATTATTATGATTATGTTAGTTTAAGGTTATCTATTAGTTATTATGTTCTACAAAATGACAAAATTTAAATGTATAGGGTATATGCATTTAAAACGTAAAGACTTAAATTTTTGTCAATATGAATCAGTGACTTTAATGACATCACTCTGCACTTCAGCTTCTCGTGTGATTTTCTGTCCAATCAAATTCTTTCTAGAATCTGAAAGTGCCCCACCCACTATACTAAAAACTGTCAATAATGCTGTGGCTAAGACAGATTACTTGTTCACAATTACTATTTTCTATGTGGTGAATAAAATGTAGTGCACTGTTTAGGGGATAAATAATTCTGACAAGTACTGTAAATATGCTTTCCATTAGGATGAATGAAGCCTGGTTGTGTGTTAGTGTCACAGTAAATAGTTCGCTCTGGCCAGAGATACAGTAGCACAGAAAGGATCATGCACTCAAGTTGGCGCAGACCACTAAACATATAAGACTCATTTGAATTCTCCTCAGAAAGCAATTTTAAGGCAATATAGAGGAGATTAGGAGGAGAAACAGTTAGACTCAGCAATACTACTAGATCATGACTGCCATAAGCTGTCAGATCCAGCTTTAGATAGATAAAATTATTCATTCATTCATTTTCCTTTCCAAAATATATGGATTTCCCAAAATGCAATACTCACTTTACACTACCTGCCATCATAAAAATACACTTGTAAATTTAAAATTGTATTTTTGTTGTACACAACTATACATTTTATTAGAAAAATATGTAGTTGAAGAATTATTAGCCCCCCTGAATTATTAGCCCCCGTTTATTTTTTCCCCAATTTCTGTTTAACGGAGAGAAGATTTTGTTCAACATATTTCTAAACATAAAAGTTTTAATAACTGATTTCTAATATAATTATTTTATCTTTGCCATGATGACAGTACATAATATTTCACTAGATATTTTTCATGACATTTTATACAGCTTAAAGTGACATTTAAAAGCTTAACTAGGTTAATTAGGTTAACTAGGCAGGTTAGGGTAATTAGACAAGTTATTGTATAACAATAGTTTGTTCTGTAGACAGTCAAAAAAAATTAGCTTAATAATTTTGACCTTGGTTCTTTTATTATAGCCGAAATAAAACAAATAAGACTTTCTCCAGAAGAAAAAATATTATCAGACATACTGTGGAAATTTTCATTGCTCTGTTAAACATCATTTAGGAAATATTTTAACAAGAGAAAAAAATTCAAAGGAGGGCAAAAAATTCTGACTTCAACTGTATATATTTTAATCATAATTGCTACACTTATAGAAGCATGTGGCAGTACTCATTTACTTAGGTTGAGTAAAAATGCACGTACAAAGCTCATTTACCCGACAGCAAAATGTAAACTTTTCATGACTTTCTACCATTAAGAGATCATAGATATAACTGTGAAATGTGAGTTATGCACTGAGAAAAACACCACTAAAAGAAAAAACTTTAACAGTGCAAGTAGCCAATCTTCCAGTAGCACATAATCATCTGATAGGGCAAACTGCTTCAAAATACATGTTAATGATATCTTACATGTTATTTCCGGGCCCTAAATCTAAGGATAAATCGTATTTAGGACAAATTAGATTAGGCACTCCATTAGCATCAGCTCACTGTGTCCTTCCCAGTTTGTCCAATGCACTTGTATCAAACTATTATATGAGCTGAAAATTGACAGATTTGAACAGACCAATGTTAAGACGGTGCCCAGGAGGCTCAATGCTTACACCTTTTGTGGAGATAAACTTATAAGTGGCATACTTACAATAGTCAATGAAAAAGTGTTACATCATTCACAGTTAAATTCAAATTGGATCTTGCATAACCATACATTTGACTAAACAGTTTCTTCCTGTATTTCCAGACAACTGTCTGAAGAAAATGCAAACCTTCAGGAGTATGTAGAGAAGGAAACCAACGAGAAGAAGAGGCTGAGCCGCAACAATGATGAGCTGCTGTGGCTCCTCCAGACAAGTCCCCACCTGTCACCAGCCTCATCCCCCATCCACAGAGCCTTCTTCACCGGCCCTGATATTCCCCCATACCCTTACTCTCCAAGTCCTGGGACCCCTACGCACTCCTGCTCTCCTGGTCCTGGTACACCTACTCACAAGGTGGCATCTCCAGCACCAGGGACACCCACTTTCAGAGGCTCACCAGCAGCACGCTCGTCCCCCGCACGCATCCCAAATGCCAACACTTTACCTAGATGAGCTAGACAATGTAACGTTAGCTGCGTTCAGTCTTGATTCTGCCCACAACAGTGCTTCATTTTAATCTGCAGCCCCTGATTGTCATTTTTAAAAATGTATTAAGATTTTGACAACCCCAACTGCCATATAGCCTGTCACTTCCGTTATTCAACTTTGAGATAAATGTTTTATTTATTTTTATCTCAGAGGTTTAGACTTGTAGCATCAGATTGAAAAAGCTAATGATGCTGAGGTTATTATTAATGAGCTGCCCAAGCTTGGCATGCTTGACTTTAATATTCTTTAAAGGTTGGTAAGTCCTCCTGAATGGCATACAAGAACTTTATACAACAAACAGCACTTTAGGTTTCTGCCCTTCCTTCCTACAGATTAATGCACCAGCATTTTTTGTGGTCTGGTTTATTTTTTATGAGATATGTTTTCAGATTTTACAATTCTCCCAGTGTTCCAAGTTAAACAGTTGTCAAGACTTCAAAATGTCATTTTGTTAATTATTTTGTATCATTGAAAAACCTAAACATTCTTTAAAAAGAAACTGACTTAAAGAGTAGTTGGTGGTTAATTCCGCTGTGGCAACCCCTGATAAATAAGGGACTAAGCTGAAGGAAAATAAATGAATAATGCTATCTATCTATCTATCTATCTATCTATCTATCTATCTATCTATCTATCTATCTATCTATCTATCTATCTATCTATCTATCTATCTATCTATCTATCTATCTATCTATCTATCTATCTATCTATCTATCTATCTATCTATCTATCTATCTATCTATCTATCTATCTATCTATCTATCTATCTATCTATCTATCTATCTATCTATCTATCTAGAGCCCTTTCCTCACTATAAATCATTACTGCTCAATAGTGATGGGTCGTTCATGAATAATTTGTATATTTTGAACAAATCACACATTTGGGCAGGTGGAGTAGAAGATTAGTTCCTTTTTGGAGTCTTCTATTGGGTTTGAGTCGTTCGTTCATCACGTTAAAGCCAGAAGCCAATCGGATGCAGTCAGAGCCAGAAAAAGATTTGATCTATTCATCTCTCAAATGCTCAGTTTGAGCTGTTCTTTCATCTGGTGAAAGACAGAAGCCAATCAAATGCATTTAGAGCCAGAATAAGATTTGATCCTTCATTTTCCGAATCCTTGGGTTTGAGTCATCTCTCTTAACATACGATCACAAGATGAACGACCACTTAAATTTGAAAACTTGTCAGAAGAGGTGAGCTGACAATCATTGACAAAACACCAGGTAAACAATAAATGATTATTTTCTCTTTCTTATAGCATTCTAGTTATGACTAGTTTGTGGTGTGATCAACATTTGGTGTAGTTGTAGATGAGTTTGAAAGCAACTTGTAACATTTTAATAATATTTTACACTGAAAAAAGTGTTGCATGCAAAACTTTTGCAAACAATTTATTTGTGTTGAATTTAAATAAACAATTTAAATTGAGCAATGTTCAACTTAATTTGTTTGTTTAAATTCAGCCCAAATAAATTGTTTAAAACCACTTAACGTAAAAATATTGAGTAAATCCAAGGAATCATCTTTCAATAATTTTTTTCAGTGTAGGTAAAATGAACGAAATGACTAGAAAAAAGATTCGTTCACCTCGCTGAGCCAGACTCAAAGGTCCAAGTCAGTAAAATGATCCAAACTTCCCATCACTACTGCTCAATAATCTTTTGTCACTTTTGACATTTTATAAACATCCAAAAACGGGTTTATAATTACTGCTTTAAGAATGTTTAGACAATTGAAATGTAAACAAAACTGATAATTAAGAAAATGATTTTTTGCGTCACCTCATCACATTGTCTTAACCGGCTGCAATGCCTACTGATGCATGAGTCATTTCATTTTGTTGACCCACCAAAAGACCAATCCACCTAACATTAAACCAGCTTTTAAAAGCAAGTTTCCTTGCCTATATAATTTTCAGATTTACCTTGGCATAGATTTCATTGTGCCAGATTGTAATGGTTGCTCAGTTATTTAAACATAAAACTAACTCTTCAACATCAAGTCTGTTCTTCCTAACTAACTTATCTGACAATAGTAAGTGCTTTCACTTCATGCATGACAAAACTGGGAGATAAAACAAATGTAAAAGTACCGACTACAGGAAATGTTGTTGTAAATTATTATAGGTGTAATTTTTAATAGTAATTTGTAATTTAATGGACAATTTGCTACTTAATGTGCATGTGATGTAAGTCTTCCATTCTTAATGTGAATCCTAGGATAGTTGTCATGTTAGCGTAGATATTTAGACTCCTGGGAATGAAAGCTTCCACCTCTTATGTTTTTTAAAAAGATTGAGGATAGTATTTTACCCATAATATATTAGGACTGGACGTTCCTACCAGGTGTGTTACTGGTTTTACGGAGGTACAATATGGCGGTATGTTTGAATTTCAGCTATATTTATTGTAATGCTGGTTAACTCTTGTATTACCTCTGTAGAGTGTAGCATAGCCCAGAGAGAGTTTTCTCTGTATGAGTGAACTAGAAAAGAATGTATCTGTCTTTAAATGTCCTTTGAAAAAGTTCAGGGAAATTATTTTGCTCTGTCTCAAAAGCAGTTTTTAGCTTTTTAGCGAAACAAAGACTTTTTTTTTGCTTTTGGAAATATTAAAACATTCCTCATGCAAAGTGGGTTTTGATATTTCGACACAAAGAGGTCATTTTTTAAATTTTGAAGAAAATCAATTTGTTTTTTTGGTTGTGTGTTTGTACAATTGATACATCTTTCAATGGTCAGCCTTCTACACTTTTGATACAAAGGCGAATTTTTGTAATTTCTTCACTGATAATATTTTTTCTACAGTATTATCAGACGGTGCTTGTACAGGGTATCGTACACACAAGTACAATAAAATGCTATTCAAGACCAGCAATCTATAAAACACACACACACAGAAAGATTTTGTTTTCATTTAAGACAAATATTGTTTAGAATGCTTTTTAATTACTGTGATTTCTTTTTTATTCTAATTCTAATGCATTTTCCAATTATGTAGCTTTGCAGTCTTTTTTTAATTTGCTTCTGTCACTGTGATAATGACTTACCATTGTTGACTTTCCATTTTTGCTACTCTGGTGCAGATGCTAAGGGGAGTTTTCTTGATGTTTCCTGTCAAGCACAATATCGTTATATACCACCATATTTTTAATCTTTTTTAATAAACAGCAGATCAGCTAGTAACCTGTTTAAAACAGGCAATTCAAAGTTATTTATTAAGCCATCTTGATTTACTACAGCAAGAACACAAATGTTTCAGGGACGTGCCTTCATTTAATGTACAAAGTAGCAAAAATGAAAAGGATTTTCACAATACAGCAGCCTTACAAACAGTTAATATGCTTCTAATTATAAATCTTGATTAATACAGGAAAATAAATGTCTTTTTCCTTGTCTTTTTTATTTATTTATTATAATTTTTTACTAAAACTAAAATGTTCCTTCTGTTTAATTTAAATAAAAAATGTTTTGTTATAATTTATTTATTTATTGCATTCTATACTCTTTGTATATAAATGTTCTAAATTTATGTCTCAACAAAACCTCAGCAACCTCAAGTACACAAACCTACTACGCCTGTTATGGTTTTAAATTGTTACTAACTCAGATTTATTGCAAGGAGTAATGTTTAATTGTATACTTAAAAATCCGGAAAGAGCTCATTTGTTTCCCTTCAGCCCTCAAGAAGAGCTTCAATATGGCATAAATGTTGATGAATGATATGAACCAACAATATCAGGTTCTGAGATGCACTGACTCTTGTCCTGTGGACATCCAATCTACTGAATGTCAACTTATCCCTGAAAATACTGACACAGTCAATGTAAACCAGGACTGGTGGAGTCACTTATTGTACTGAATGAAACGTGTCCATCTGTCTATTTACTAACATTTGACTTCTATTATGTCTTTTTTGACTGGATTTACAGTCGCTTGTAAGCTACTATTTATTGTGTTGTAGTGCACAGTAATCAATGCATGTTTGTCTTGGCAGATCATTCCTTCCCCTTGTATGTTTTCGAATTGTGATGGTTCATGCTGTAACTGTAGCATAGAGAATATACTAAGGAATGGAAAGAATTTATATGTAACTCATTTGTATTCATGGGGGGGCAGGGAATGAATATTAAATTCTTTCAAAAGAAATAAAATGCTTGTTTGTTTGTGAATGTATCAGAATGTAGAACAGATCTGAGTCAGATCAAAACTAATTTCACTTATTTTTTCGAATTACTAGCTTAAAATGTAGGGAAAAGTGGGAACGAAAGTAGCGTTGGACGAAAGTAACAAAGAAATTTTCTCAAAGCCCTGACAACATTTGATTTCCAAGCTATAACAGCATATTCTGCATGCAACCTTTGGAGCTGCCAAATATCATGTGATTTCGGGACAGTGTCCCGCAGTTAGCTCCAAATTTATGTATTTAAGTGCAAATAGTAAATTATTGTCATGGTTCTTTTTTCCTTATTACAAGTTGTGTTTCTCTTTTCATGTGTCACACTAACGATCAATCAGATTATTTAGTGCAATAAAACATCCTTGAGTTTGAAATCTCTGAGTTTTTCAGTTTAAAAGTAAACCAGGTTTAAGCGGCAAGAGTTTCTGTGGGGACAAAAGTAGGACTGTTATTTATGTCCCACTGCTAATAGCCATACCTTACTTTTCACTTTAACATTTGTTTTCAGTGTTTTGACTGTTTTATAAGTTTAATGCATGTTGACAATGATAATAAAAAATATTTAAAAATTATAGAAAATGTTAACATTTTGCATTGGTGGATTGCTTTTGAAACATTTGATAGAAGTGAAATTTAAAATTAAAATACGGTTTAATTTTTAATTTTATTTTTTTACAAGAACAAAGGACAAAATATGTTTGCTGTTAACATTAACACGGTCATAGTCAGATAGAGTTAAAATAAACGAGATTAAGCCAGTAAATCAAGCAAATATTGTGTTATTTTTGACTCACTCATGTTTTACCTTCGTCCCTGCCTATTGGGTCAAAAGTAACAATGCACAATCTTTGTTGATACAAAATAACACCTGATATTGATAGACCACTGTTGTGAGTTAGTTACCACAGCAAAAATATATTTGTGATAAAACATTATCTTTTAAAATTAGGTTTTTATGAAAAATGTTACTTTGGTCCCCGCTCTCCCCTGTGTGTCATATGAAATTTGACTGTAATAGAATTGAAGGCAGTTGGGTCACTCATTTTAACATTTGGGAGACATTTTAATTTTGGCAGTTGCACTGTTTTAAAGGAATTATGAAAGGAGTAGATTTAAATGTATTCAAGAAAGAACAAAGAAAATTAAGTAATTGATTTAAACTATTTTTAACTAATATTTGTGTTTAAAAATACAAATAAGAGTTATGGTGAAAACACAAAACCTTTGGCATTCAGCTAATGAATATATTCATTATAATGACATTAAATGTCATTCAGTATCTTCGATTGAAAGTAGCAGAGTTTGACAAAAACGTCCAATACACGCACAGGACATATCTGTGTCGTTGTAAATTTTTCTGTGATGAAAACATTTATTTAATATTAAACAAATAACATATTCACAGATTGAATCTTACCTCATACTGTCGACCGTTAAAACTGAAACGCCGTCTTCCCGCCGTTAAAAATTAATCAAGTTTTGTTTCTGCCAGATTTAAAGCCCCGCCTTCTTTGATCTGATTGGCCAGTTATGCAGAATCGCTGTCGCTCAAGCAGATCTTTTAAAACTCTTCTTTTTGGCATCCTTGACAACAAACGGAGCAGTGTCATCAACAGTGTAAAAAAGCAGGTCATTCATAAAAATTGATGACCTCATAATGACGTTTATTGGCCTACTGAAACGTCCAAAATGCATTTTATACATCACCTGTCCGTATTTTAAATGTCTCCTTCTCAACTGTTTGCACTGCTTCCTCGTTTCTGCTACACAAACACAGGTTAGTGTTCAGAGGGTGTGTGTATGTGGCCCTTTGAGGATTTGTAGTCTTGACAAACATACGTAAGAAGGGGAAGTGTTTCTCTTACAGGATCTACTGTCCCAAACGAGTTCTAGAAGACAACATGAACATCTCATCGTCTGATCTTTATGTTCACTGTGTACTCTGACGTTCCGAGTGCATTTGAAGGCAAGCATGGTTTAAGAATGGAATTAATTCTTAACGTTACACCTTAACTTACAGGTAAGAGTTTATTATTGTACATGTTCCATCCACTTATATTTTAGCTAATCAGGCACTAATGTTTTTGTATATTTATTGACAAGCACAATGTTTTTTTATATTTCAATCTTTGCTATGAATTTAAAATTTATTTTATTTTCACTTTTTAAGAAGTGTTTACAATAAATGGTTACTGTTGTATTTGGGATCTTTAATAATCTCTCACACTTAAGGCCTACTATGCACCTGTATTTTATTTATGGAATTCTTTAAGAATTATTAAAATGTGTTTTACAGCACAATCTAAATTTAAAGCATTTCATTAATATAAAAATGCAAGTCCTATTATTTTAAGTGACTGCATTTTGCCTATTTATTATTTTCAAATAACCAGAAATATTTCATAATATTTCAAGCATATATAAGTAAAACCATTATATTTGTAGATTTTATAGAATTTATGTATATAAATAAACATTTACATGTTTCAAGTACTGGATAATAATCTGTTACTTTTATACTTTTATTGTTTCACTACAGGTTACACAAATGTTTTTTTTTTTTATTATTCATATTTAGTGTCTAAGTGTGTCTCTACAAAAACTAAATCAGTCTCACCTTAACAAAGAGACTTTAAATATATATTCACAGCAGGTAACTGAACTATGTGCTTACAGTCAGGAGTTTGGTAACAGTTTTATGACCTTTCAATCATCTGTGTTTGTTTGTTTTTCTTCTCCCAGTGTAGATCAGGAAGTGGGATGGCTCGTGTGTCTCTGATTGAACCAGCGGTTGGCCTGTATGCATTTGCCATGTTTATGTTCTACCCTCTGCTGCAGCAATATGTATACCGTCGGCTGTGGTTTGAATTGAGTGGCTTCATCTATACTTCTGAGAGTCTCTCTCACTGCTCCAGCAACCACAGCTACATCACCTTACACCAGGTGAGAGCTCACAACCGCCTCTTCACTTATGGGCGTTCATAAAGTATCATTCAAAGTTCACACTGAGTTTAAATTCACATACAAAGAGATTAAGCCAACCATCGAGAACTTCGAGGACAACACATACACTTAATACACAAATACACTTCATTTAACATGTATACATAGACATCACCCATATGCTATAAAACTGAATGTTAACCATGTTTATATGTAATAACTTATATTTGATTGTAAATATAACTTTGTAACTGTCTACCTTTTGTAAAGCTGCTTTGAAACGATAATAATTGTAAAAATTGCTATAGAAATAAACTTGAACTGAATTGAAATTTAATCCCTAATAAGGCTTTTTACACATCACTTGTGAATATTATATTTTGCTTTATCTAAAGTGTTGTTTTGTGTAGCACAAAAAGGTACTGTCAATAAAGACACAGGTAGAGGCAAAGCAGAATAGTAAATTATATAAATAAACTTAAAAATGATCAACTTATCATTATACAGTATATAGTGCTCAGCATAATTGAGTACACTTCTTTTAAAAATAAATAATTTTATCCATTTCTAAATCAATATAGCCAATAATTTTTGGTGCATTTGAACAATTTATTAGACAGTTATGTCCATTAAATTAAGAGTGTGGTCAACTGAAATAAAGCTGAAATTAAAATTAAATTAATTAAACCTAAACAGTTATATTTCCAAAAAAAAAATAAGTGATCCATAACTATTACACAAGCAAATGACAAAATTACTTAAAACTATATATAAAAATACAGAGTATATAGAAAATACACCAAAAAAGTCTAAAATATCATCTTCAAATGTTATAAAAATAAATAAATAATAATAAAGAAAAGACTATTAAAAAAAGGAAAAATGAACAATTACTTAAAAAAAATATATATTTATTAATATATTAAAAAAATATATATATTTATTGCCCAAATGACTTATGAAGGAGTAGAAACTAAATTAGAATAAAGTTTTAATTAATTTAGTTTTTATTGTTACATTCACGGACCAGACTGTTTGCTTTGTAGTCTGTAAAGTTTACCTTGATGTTCATATCTCATTAAAGTAGTTTCTAAAGAACCGGTTATACTGTATTAGTAAAGCTGATCTCATGTCTCATGTTTCTGTTTGTAGTCCTTGTACTGTACGTAAGAAAAGTGCTAATTATGCATCTACTTGTCATTTGATGCATTTTAATTGTCCTGTTTTCAACAAAGCTTTACAACCATAACAAAATAGAATTTAAAAATATATAAAGTTCCCTACACTAATATTGGCACCCATGGGAAATATGAGAAGGCTTTACAAATATCTTTAATGTTTAACCTTTTGCTCAAACTGTTAATAATAAAACTGTGCTCTTCTTGTGAATAAACAGTTTTATCAAAAAACAAACATCTTTGTTAAATATATTACTGGCACTATTACTGGCGCGCCTATGAATTCATCAGCAAAGAATTTTGAAGTATATTCATTCATTCATTCAACATCTTTTCAGCTTAGTCCCTTTATTAATCTGGGGTCGCCACAGCAGAATGAACCGTCAACTTATCCAGCATATGTTTTACGCAGCGGATGCCCTTCCTGCTGCACTCATTCACTCACATACACTATATACAATTTTAGCTTACCCAATTCACCTGTACCACATGTCTTTGGACTTGTGGGGGAAACCGGAGCACCCGGAGGAAGCCCACACGAACACAGGAAGAACATGCGAACTCCACACAGCGACCTTCTTGCTGTGAGGCAACAGCGCTACCCACCGCGTCACCGCGTCACCCTGAAGTATATTCATGATAATATATTTTTATAATTCACTTGGGATACAGGAAATGGTTCAATCATAACCTTCTTTTTCACAGACATGTAAATGTGAGGAAACACAAAGGCCAAACTCTCTTTATAGCAATGGGAAAGACTGAAGAACATGCTGTAATTTGCAGCAAAAGGAGGTTGAGCTTCACAAAATGAGATGTAATATATAGCAAATAGCAAAAACACAGAAAATTTCCTTTTTCATCACTAGGATGATAATAAAGAAATTCCAGTCAGCTGGAGGCTGTTATGATTCAGCCTGAAAAATCCCTGCCAACTGTTCAAATAAAGGGTCCAAAATGTTTCCAAGTATCACAGCTGGAGAATTGCAAAATTTAGTTGGGTGTTGGGATCAGAAAGTTTCCAAAATAACAATTCACCATCACCTAGATCAGTGTTTCCCAACCCTGTTCCTGAAGGCACACCAACAGTACACATTTTCAACCTCTTCCTAATCAAACACACCTGATTCAACTCATCAGAACATTAGTAGAGACTTTAAAACCTGAAATGAATGGGCCAGATAAGGGAGACATCCAAAATATGTACTGTTGGTGTGCCTTCAGAAACAAGGTTGGGAAACACTGACCTAGAACACCACAAATTGTTTGGTAGGGCTTCAAAAATTCTACTCCCATCCAAAAACAAATTTAATCATCTTTTTATTTCTTTTTTTAAATCTGTTGTTGTTGTTGTTGTTGTTGTTAAAGGTTACATTGAAATATTCTCTTTTATAGATTTTTTTAATATGTATTTAGGTTTCTGCCAGCTTAGAAATGTTGCAAAGAAAACATGCATATGTCTAGATGTTTTTTTAAATATATTTTACATTGATAATGGCAGGCTGCAATGTCAATGATAAATTATAATCATGCATTCAGTTATCAGCCATTCATGATCTAGGCTCAGAGGAAAGCAGGGTGAGCAAAAACTCTTTATATGAGTTGGTTTTGACAGAGTAAAAAGGGTGTTTATTTGCACCACCATTGAGAAGCTTAACCAAAATTAACATGTGTCAAATGAGCATCCGATGTCACCTTTAACATTTTGAGCAAAAGATCAAAAGGTGAAACCGTAAAGAAATGTTTCCCTTTCTTTGCTCATATTTCCCAAGGGTGCCATTATTAGGTTAGTGAACATGTTTTGTTTTATGTGACGTTCACATTTAAACTGGAACTGTTTTGTCTTTTCTCCCTCAGGCAGTCCAGAAGGAGACGTCTCTATTCCTCCTCCAGAGTGAACTTTGCTTCCTCGTTCCCAGTCTCATATCCGCATTACTCCTGGTTTCATACAGTGATTACTGTGGCCGTAAAGTTGCCATTGTTCCTCCTCTGGTGGGCGACGCTCTGCACGTCCTGAGCTACGTCTTGGTCAGTAGATTCTCCTTTAGCCTCAAATACCTGCTCGCCTCCTCCTTCATGTCAGGCCTGATGGGCGGACCTCCCACTTTGATCGGCGGATGTTTTGCATATGTCGCTGACCTCTGTGGGGAAGATCCAGAAGGTCAGAAGACAGTCCGAATGGCTCGGCTGGACATGATTTTAGGTGTTTTGACTGGCTTAGCTTCTCTCTGCACTGGATTTTTCATTGAAGCGGCTGGGTTCACCTGGCCTTTCCTCACCGCCTTCTTTCTGCATTTGATAAACCTGCTGTATGTGTTGGTGGTCCTGAAGGAGTCCTTGGTTCTTCCGAATTCTGCTGTTTCTACATCAAGCCCTTCAGCTTCTGAAACCCCTCGACTGCGGCAGACTCAGGCTCTTACCACTCGACTGCAGGGTGTCTATTTGCTGTTTGCAGCCTCCAAACGGAGAAGGAACGTAGTGCTGTTTCTTATGCTGGCTGCGTTTGCCTTTTTCAAGGTAATTATGACAATTCTCATTTTATTAGCAAGTTTCAGTAGCCAGAGGGACATTAGTGGGATGACCAGATTTACCAGGGTGAAGTAAGACATGGACTGATAAAAAAAAATCTTTATAAAAAAAGTTGTAAATTCAAATGTGGAAGAAAAGCATGCTTCAGCATCAGTCATTGTTGCTGGTGTTTTCTTTTATTTTGCACTTTCCTTTCAAGTTAATCATTTTATTTTCAAATAATCCTAATTAATTATCTTAAGGATAATTTCATCATCTTAATCTTAGTAATAACCAAATAATCTTAATTTTATCTTATTTAAATTAATCTATTTTTTGCCATTTTTCATTTCGATGCATTCAGTATCGAGAAAATAATGGATGCAGACAAACATGGACATTAAATATTTACTATACAATTATGTTTATACTTTAGGTTGCTGTTGAACTATAAATATTAAAGCAGTGGCTGACTGGCATAACCTATTCAATAAAACGAGGCATCACTCACAAGTCCAACATATTATGAATATGTAATATTATACATTTATTTAGCAAGGTGTTCTGCTCTGAATTTAATGCTTTCCTGAGGTAATAGCTTGTTCTTTATTGGGCACAATACAAAATAAAAATTACAAATAAACACACACTACCGGTCAAAAGTTTGGGGTCAGTAGGATTTTTAAATGTTTTAAAATAAGCTTATTCTGCTAACCAAGGCTGCATATATTTCATCAAAACTACAGAACAAATTGTACAATTGTGAAATGTTATTGCACTATAAAATAACTGTTCAAATGTAGTTTATAATTTCATTTAATAATGTATTTCTGTGATTTTAAAGATGAATTTTCAGCTTTATTACTCTTCAGACAGATTATCCTTCAGAAACCACTCTAATATTAATTATTATCATTATGATTATTATTATTATTATTAATGTAAATAGTAATAAAGGCAATATGGACTGGAGTAATAATTTAATTTGAAACTACATGCAAAAAGTAATAAATAAATATTTAATGAATAAATATTTAACAATTTAACGTATTTTTTTTTTTTACATTTGACAAATGCTGCCTTAAAGAACAGAATAATTTACTTTAAATTATTAAATAAAAAATAAATAATAAAAAAACTGACCCCAATCTTTGACCGGTAGTGTACATACTTTGTATGTATGAATGTATAAAGACACAACATAATACTGAAATCATATAATTTCTCAGTCAGCATTTCAGCTGTGACAAGGCATCAGTAAAAAGCTTGTAATTTATGTCAGGGAGGCATTTAGGACATTTTATAGAATCCGACAGATGGAAATAAAAAAAGTCATTGTGATATAAACCTCCAATTTTAATTGGAAAAAAGCAAGAACTGTGAGCAGAATTGTTAATTTTCTCTTGCATTTGCCAAGTTTACATCTAACAGTTTACATTTCGCACTTCAGTTTTTTGTTGTTTTTGTTTTTTACAGAATTCCAACTAGGGCTGGAAGATTTGGCCTAAAATCAAAATCTTGATTAATTGAACCTTTTAACTCGATTACAATTAATGAACGTTTATTTTCACTCATTCATTCATTTTCTTTTCGGCTTAGTCCCTTTATTAATCTGGGGTCGCCACACTGGAATGAACCACTAACTTAGCCAGCATTTGTTTTATGCAGCGGATGCCCTTCCAGCCGCAACCCATCACTGGGAAACACATACACACTTATTCACACACTCATACACTACGGACAATTTAGCCTACCCAATTCACCTGTACCGCATGTCTTTGGACTGTGGGGGAAATTGGAGCACCCGGAGGAAACCCACGCGAATGCAGGGAGATCATGCAAACTCCACACAGAAACGCCAACTGATCTAGCCGAGGCTCGAACCAGCGACCTTCTTGCTGTGAGGCGACAGCACTACCTACTGCGCCACTGCATCGCCGAACGATTATTTTATTTATTTATTTTATATTTTTGCCCTCACATATTACAAGTGAGAGATTGAAGTAAGCACACACTATCTATTATTTATGATTATTTATTAGACATCAACAACAAAAAGACTAAATTAAAACACACATTGCCTAAAACGCAACTCTCCGTGCCACCCACCCTCATCACTTGACACATGTCGTTGTGACGTGTAGTTACATATTTTTGACAGGTGCGCAGGCATGTGAATGCTGTGCCGGACCAAAAGTGTGCGCTTGGCAGAAGTATAATATCAGAAAAATATAATGATTATAAAACATAATATAATAAGTAGTAATCAGCCTAAACAGAGCAGGGTCACGTGACTCCACACATGGTAAGGAAAGTATTTGAAATAATTGACCTGGAAAAAATAATCGATTATAGGTTCTAAATGTCAATTTCAATAACTCTTGGATTAATTTCCCAGCCCTAATTCCAACTTTATTAATCGCAATTTAATGTTAATATCTTCGGTTACACTTTATTTTAAGGTGTCCCTGTTACAGTGTAACTATTTATGTAACTACTGAGTAATATTTATTAATTACATGTACATATATGATTAGGGTTAGAATGTGGGTTGGGTTTGGGGTTAGATATATGTAATTGTGCATAATTATTTGTAATTACTATGGTAAGTACATGGAACGTGTGTGATGAACGCCTTAAAATAAAGTGTTACCGTATTTTACAATTCTTAGATATTCTGAGCTTTCTAAGAAAAAAAGTCTGAAAGTCACAATTACTCTTTTTTATTATTATTACTTAGACAATATATTTAATAATTTAAGTATTTTTCCTCTCCCAGTTAGCCCTGCAGGGTGGCTGGTCAATCTTCATCTTGTATGAGCTGAACACTCCTCTCTGCTGGAGTGAGGTGTTTGTGGGTTACGGCTCGGCTCTTTCCACTGCCATCTATCTGGTGAGTTTTGCTGGAGTGGCGCTGCTGTCCCGATGTCTGCCTGACGCCTACATCATCCTGCTGGGCCTGATGTCTGTGGCAGCCGGCCTCATCATGGCTGCCTTCGCAAAGACCACCCTGCTTATGTTCCTGGGTAAGACCAAGTTTGGCGGTCCTAATGGATGTATGGATGGATGGACTATTTTCAGGTGAAACAATAGTAAATGTTTTATTCATTGCAGTGCGGTTGCCATTGCTGCTGTCCATCATGCCCACTCCTGTCTTACGGTCCATGATGTCCAAAATAGTGTCTGGATCCGAGCAAGGTAAGAATCCCAATGGAATATAATAGAGTTGGTTTTTAAGGCAACACACTGCAGGTGATTATGGTTTAATAAAAATATTATTAATATCACCATATGACCACAAATGATTGATTGCATGAAAAATTGCAGATATTTTTTGTATTATAAGTTTTGTAATAAAAAAGTTGTATTACAATATTGTATTAATTGGTGTTACAATATTTCAGAATATTTGCTAAATATTTGCATATTCTAAAATATTCAAATGAGGTGGTGTTTAATTATATTGGCCCTATTTTTCACACAGTTCTAACACAAAAATCTGAATATTGAATGAGGTCAGGTGCAAAGATATTTTCATTTTCTTTGACATAATATAATTAGTTTTTTTCACAGAGGGGTGTATGGGTAGCTCTTTTTATCAAAATGTAAAAACCCTAAATAAAATATGTTTTCACATTTGTTTTGTAGAATATAATTTAGTATATAATCAGGCAAACTATGTACGAACATTCATACAACAGTTCTGTCTGGTTCTCGAATCTGATTGGCTTGATAGCTGTGCAATATTCCTGTAATACAAGCACTCGTACAGCCTCCTCAACCTTGTGTATTACTCCGCCCACATAGAGTGACAGCAGATAAGTAAACTCACATCTGGCAAATATTGCAGCTGTTGGACAACTGAATGTACTTTTGAGACTTTTTAGGCGAGAATGTAGTTGTTTAGATTGCATCTATGCAGTTTATTTATAAGGAGATGCCTATTTAAAATATTTATAATTTCGTAGATACAGCGACATCCACAAGACTGCGACAGAGATCGCATAATAAGCCCTTAGAGGATAAAAACTCAGCATAATTTCTAACTACAGCTGATCAAATCATTATTAAACTGATAATTGACATTCAAAGTCAATCTCTCTCTTTTGTATGTTGTAGTGCTGTATTTATACCATTGTAATTGTAGTGTATTGAGCGTGAGATGGGACTCACGTATCAGGAATGGATGTATTTTGTGTTGGCCACTCTTTGTATAACTCTGAGCTACTTTTTGGTTGGCCATCTGTTTGTTTCTAATGAGTCTTTTGTTTTCGTTGCTGCAGACTAGTTCAGTAAAAGAAAGAAAGAAGAAATGCCTGCATGTGTTTAACGTTTTTTTCTTATCGCAAACACAACAGTAATCTGGTAGTGTTTGCGTTGCATTGGCTTTTTCAGGGTTAATTATTGTGGTATCCTGATTGCAACAGAGAAATACTGGGAAATGTCTCTAGACCAGGGATGGGCAAACTCGATCCTGGAGGGCCGGTGTCCCTGCATAGTTTTGCACCAACCCTAATCAAACACACCTGCTTGTAGCTTTCTAGTGATCTTGAAGAGACTAATTAGGGTGTTCAGGTGTGTTTGATTAGTGTTGGAGCAAAACTCTGCAGGGACACCGGCCCTCGAGGATTGAGTTTGCCCATGCCTGCTCTAGACTGATGTCATTTCATGCCGATCAATCTTATAATCTTAAAATGTGAGCAAAATCACCTGTTTTGTCATCACTTTAGATATTACGCTAGAGAATCATTTAAATACTAGGTCTAAAATGACCTTTGTGAAGTAGCAACGGTTTCTGCTGTTCTGACGGTCAACTTCAGATGTGAATCAATGAAGGAAGAAAGTAGTTCCTCATACCAAAAGTGTTTTTGAGACTCTCTGTGTTTGATTTGTGATTATGCTGCCGAACTGTTGTATAAACGCTCATAGCAGTGCAATATGGCTGTATATGCCAACGCACGCCTCCCACCAGTGCCGATTTAAAGCCATATCGCACTGCTACTTCTGTGATATTGCTCATAACTCTAAAGACAGATATTAAGAACAATGGTGCAAGAGGAAAAAATAATTTTTAGAGAGTGACCTTTAAAAATGTGCATTGTATATAAAATCTACAGAAACAAACTGATAAAATATGAGAAAATAAACATTTGTTTTCTTTACATTAGACAAAAATAAAATCGTCATTAAAAAGCCAGAACTTGACAGGGACATGAAAATAGCTGTTTTTGTCAGCAGTGTTATTTGAATATATTTATTCATTTAGTATTTTATTTATTTTTCATTATTTTGCACGTCTTTTCCTAGTGCTTCCCAACCCTGTTCCTGAAGGCACACCAACAGTACACATTTTCAACCTCTTCCTAATTAAACACACCTAAATTAACTCATTGGAACATAAGAAGAGACTCCGAAACCTGAAATGAATGGGTCAGAAAAGGGAGACATCCAAAATATGTACCGTTGTTGTGCCTCCAAGAACAGGGTTGGGAAACACTGCCCTAACACACAAAGTGAGCCATTTCAAAAAAAGTGCAGCATTCCCAATTCCCAAAGTGTGAACTGAATTATTGATGGCTGTGTATGGTTGTTTCTTGTGGCTGTGTGTTTGTGTACAGGTGCCATGTTTGCGTGCGTAGCCTTTATGGAGATGTTGAGTGTTGGAATTTCATTTACGGTATTCAATAGTATCTACGCAGCTACACTCTCCTGGTTTTCTGGGTTTAGTTTCTTGCTGGCTGCAGGACTCACTGTTATTCCATCTGCCCTCATATGGTGAGTATCCCACATCTGTATTTTTCCTAAACTGGAACCATCATCATTGTGAAAACATGTTTTATATTGTATATTACTGTTATATTATTATTATTATTGTATTAGACAGCTTTCAGGAATAATTAATTCTAATATTCCAAGGTATATTATCCCTAGATAAAAATTGCTTAAACTTATAACACAGGTTTAGCCGGGTGCACTGCAAAAAATAATTTTCCTACATAGAGGTTTTGCCTTGTTTTTAGTACAAATATCCAAAAAAAGTTATTTTTAAGTTTTAATGTGAGTATTAAGTAAGCTTTTTTTAAATAAAACATGCAAAGCAATCTGCCTGTGGGGTAAGCAGATTTACTTTTTTTAGGTTTTGTCAATAAACACTTAATTTTGACAGCTATTTTTTGCAGTGTACTACACATCATCTTTACCATTAGTCAATATACAGTATATTTATATAAATAAATGCTTATCTGTCTGTTTGTTGTTTTGACTGTTTGGCACCATCTATTGACCGAATAATAAAAAGTAGGTTAGTGTAGGCTGCACCCAGCATGTTTTATTTGAGAGCTAGTAAAGTGTTACTCAATTTCTGTGCAATAAGCAGAATAATGGACATCCAGTCAGTCTTTATTCTTCTAGAACACACTAGTGCTATAGTACTTTAATCTACGAGAACAATCAACTGGATGTACATTATCCCTTACATAGCAGCCAGATCCTTTGGTTTTTAGCAATTTAGTTCCATATGCTGCTTTTTGTCTGAAGAGAAATGTAGAAATCTGAATTTTTAAATATTTTTACATAGAACTTGTCATGTAATGCCATGTCATACATAACATACAGAAAGTGATGTTTAGTACCTCGCTGTCGTTCACTTTCACACTCCCCTTTGATGTGTGACTTATTTCTTTGAAGACGTACAGTCTGTGCCAAAAGCAATTAATGATGTGAATGTCAACATTTTTATTGATTGGATCTAATGAATGAAAACAAATCTTTCCTGAGTTTTACTGAAAGAGTACCACAGTAAAACGTGACAAAGGAATTTATTTTTATTCCAATTTCAAACATTTCTGATTCTGTCCATCTATTAAAATGTCTATTTACCCAAAATGCTGACTCTTTAAAATGTTCATAAAGAGAGAAATTAAAATCCATATGAACTGAACATTTCGGTCTTCTGAAGAGACACAGTTGCTGTTTAAGATTAAGCTGTTTAATAATAAAAGCAATTTAAAATGTTTATTACTGCAATTCTCGTCTTTTAGTGTTATACTTTGTCTCCGTCTGGATGTGTATGAGGAATCCATCAAACTGACAGAGAGCATGGAAAACCACACAGAAATCTTGGAGATGCCACAATAATATGGACACCAGGAGAACATTTCCTCTAACTTTCTTGCATGTCAACAGTGCCCTCTAGTGGAAAGTTAGAAAACAGTTCATTGGTGATTCACAAAATGCAATTCAAAGGAACTACTGGCACTTTGAGAATAAAATATATCTTTTAACCCTTGTCTTGAATTTAACAAATCTCCAAGGACCACAAATTCAAGTCTGTTTTTTTGTTACTGAAGAAAAAATGTCTATCTCCATGCCCCAAGGGTGCGCAAATTAACAGTAATTAATTTTGTTTGTTTGTTTTTTGAGTGAACTATCTTAAAATTAGGAACTCTGATCCGAGTGTTGACAATTTTGGTTTCTTTTTGGGTCCTACTGTACATGAATGCTACTTTAAAGTCATCTGAAGAACAGATTAAAAACCCTGTCATTCTTTTTGTGAAAAAAGACCAAAAATATTTTGTACAAAAATGTTTTTACTTTTATTTATCATTTATTTTATGTAATTGTATGCATGCTTACAAGAGGATATGAAATTTTGCATTTGGATTTTTACGTTACACACTAGTGTATTTCTGAAATATAATATTGGTAATGTATTTTTTAAATAAAGCCATTTGTAAACCTTAAGAGGACGCTCTTTCCTTTCATACATAAGTAAAAAGTTTCCTTTAACATAAAAAAATATGTAAAACATGGCACATTTGTAAGTACATATTAAAAGTTGTAAGTAAATGGGTAGTATATGTATGAAATATTTAGCATTTATTTCCTTATGAAGTGGTTCATGATGTCAATAGGCAGAGGGAAGACAATGGTGGAGTTCTTTTCGGCTGCGATGGTGTTGAGGGTTTGGAGGTATCTGAGCTGAAGTGCAGATGGAGACTCTGCGATCACCAGAGACGCCTCTTTTAGAGCCCTGGACGCGTTCATCTCTCCTTCTGCTGCAATGACCTGCATTATCACAAACCATTAGTGTGTGGCATCACATAAAGATAGAGTCAATGCGCATAGATGTTGTATGGGCAAGTAAAACATAAATGAAAGATGTCATTTTTATGTTAAAATAAGTTATAAAACATGTAATAATACTGACCTTTGCTCTGGCCTCACGGGCTGCCTCCGCCTCAGCTGCCATTGCTCTCTGCAGCTGCTGTGGCAGTTTAACATCTTTAATCTCCACCCGCTCCACCTTGATACCCCATGAATCTGTGGCCTCATCTAGAGTTGTCTACAGCAGGGAGGATAAATATTAAGAAAACTTCAGGTACTTGAATACAGACCTGCAGTTAGATCATTCATGCACAACTCAGCATGCCATTATTTCATTTTCCACACTCACCTGCATACTATGGGAGATGCCCTCTCTGTCAGAAAGGACCTCAGCAAGATTCTTGGTGCCCAGGACGTTCCTCAGGGTGGTCTGGGCCAGTAGACGGGTGGAGTAATCCGCATTGGAGACATTTGCCACTGAGGCAACAGGGTCATTTACTCTGAAGTATACAACACCATCCACTGAGACTGTCACTGAATCTTTGGTCAAGATCTAATGGTAAACAAATAATGTTAACTTCTAAACATATTGATCATTAAGGTATACAGCAGTTGACTGACAATCTGTGCATCTGAGGAATGTTTTTTGGTTGCTCTCTATTATGTCATAGAATCATTAACTTAAAGGTTCATTGAGTTACTGAGGAAAGAACAAAAAGGGATTAATTGCACTCAAAAATCATATAGGAATCCCTATTTTTTGCATACTCTTTTATGAGGTAAAGTTGGACCTAATTTGTACATACTATTTTAGGCTATTTTTATTAGCTTGTAAATAAGGAAAGTGTGCCATTTCAGATCTAGCCAAGTCTTAATTAAATTAAATGCCTATATATGCTATTTTTATTATTTTATTTTAATATTGAACTTTGAGAAATGACTTGGGCTCCTCAATTTGGACTTTTGATTTGTATTAGCATTTTCACTATTGTTTAGGCATACTTGATATTTTAAATGTTCTTTGAAGCATAATAATAATTTGTAAATCCTCACTTCCGTTTCATTATGTGGAAACTAAACAGAAACAAAATTTAATAGCACAGGCTACACCCTTATCCTTCATCTAATATAAATATGAAAAATAGAGTAGCCTAGTATATAACATTCCAAATTCAGCCTCAAACTTGTTTATAACTTTTAATTTACTGACGAAATCAAGCATAATTCCGATAAGTGATTCATTGGATCGTTCACGAATACGATTCGTTCGCTAACACTGATTCACTATGGCTGGAAACGTTTTTAGAGCATTTTCCGTTTTGACCTCGTGCTACTCGTTGCTAAAGCAAAACAGATTAAGTAACCATCGACTTAGTTTGTTATAAGTGAGTTTATGAATAATAACTTATTGATTATTGCTTATTTAAATTTTACCTCTTGGGGAGGGATGTCAAAAGACACAGTTCTTAGATCCACTTTGATGAAGGAGTCCGTGCAGGGGATAACGAAGAAGATTCCTAAACACAGCAGGTAACATGTTTAGTTTTAATTGTTAATATTTGATCTGTGCTATACACATTCATAATTTTCCTAAACTGACTCCCACAGGAGTTTAAAATTGTAACGTTAGGCCACATTCTCAAGATCCGAGGGCTACAAAAATGTCCTCAGCGGGTGTAAACAAATGGCACCCAGTACATGCCAAAGGATCTTATTGGAAATATTGATTTTGACAAAAGCTGGGCCTCGTTTCAGAAAGGAGGTTAAGTGAAAACTCTTGAGTTTTTAATCTCTCTGTAAATCAACTCAGAGTTCAAGTTTAAACTCCCGAGTTGTTTGAACCTCCTTAAACAGGCCCCTGGTGTTAATCCTGTATTTGTTTGTTCAGCTTTGCCTTATTGAAGGTAAGACCTATGAGAATCTGGCAGTGTATTTTTTTGTTTTGTTTTTTGTTCAAGTGTTCTTGTTTACCTGGTCCTTTGGCTTTACGGGCTGTTATACGGCCCAGCCTAAATATGACAGCACGTTCATACTCTTTCACAATCTATAAAAGAGCAATGAAAAACATCAAATGGGTTATAAAACATTTCAACACCAGCAAGTGTAAAATATTCAAGCATGAGATGTAACACTATAACAGCAATACAAAATGAAACAAGAAAGGTTTATAATTATAGTCAAATAGTGGTAAGAAATTTTACATTAAACATATCTTGTTTAGCAAGTAAGGGGCTGTTGATACTACATACAAAAGTCATATTAACTGAAAATTAAGTAAAGCTATCAAAAGTAAATAATAATATTTTTAAAATATATAAAAGTATATCACTGATAGTAAAATAAGCCTGGTGTCAATAAGTTTAATGTATAATATTTTTTATATGTTTTTTGTTGATTTTATTGTGGCTTATACCTTTATGCTTATGAAAATGCTGATTGGAAATACCAAGATGCTGAAAAATGCTGATATAACAACAAGGATCCACCCACAGCAGCCCAGACTTCCATCATTTTCACCTGTGACCATAGAAAAGAGTGTGAACAGAGAATGCCATTTAAAAATATGTCAAATTGGTTAGTTGTGTAACTGAATATTGTACTGTTATATTTAGTGTTTACATCGTGGCACTTGATTTGATACTTCACATGCAATCTTTTGTCTGAAAACTCTTAAATCTAACACTTTAATTGGATAATATTGTTCATTCTGTCTGTCTCAAACAACAACTTGTCTCACTTAGTTTTAGGGTGACCAAAAAAGCATTAAAGCATGAAAGCCTGTTCACATAGTAAACGTATAGTTCCAAAAAAGTCATGAGAGAATAGCTACGATTATTCCAATATTGTTTAAATACTTTCAGAACTTCTTTTCCCACTGATGAATAATAATAAAAAAAACATTGACAGGCAATTAGTTAATCTATCGAGCATTACAAAACTCAAGCATGCTTATTATAATTAGAGTGATATTGTTAGTTCCTGGAGTTGCTAATATACATATCATAGTTCTTGTTTTTGTAATACATGGGCCTTAAAATGATAGTTCACCCAAAAATTAGGTAGAATGCCTTGTTAGGAATCATACAAATTATTTTTTCCTGTATGTGTTTTTTGTCTCTCAAAGTGCTGGTAGTGTTGCATTTTGTGCAGTTTATTACAATTTCATCTTAAAATCTCTACCAAAATAATAAAGTCATCTGCGTTTTATACGGCGTAAGGTCAAGTATTCTAATAGCATATTTGCTTTGTTGTGCGAACTATCTCTTTAACAGTTGTCAAGCTTCAAATTATCATTTTATTTAGTTGATTTTGTTTGCAGAGATTCTAATTTTCTAAAAACGTATACATTTTACTCCCACTCATCAATCTGTAAAGCACATCTTATCTTTTCCCCTTTACCCAGAATAGAAGCACTTTGCAATAAAACATTCAAAACCACCCCGTCCCTCACTGGATCAATAGTTTTTCAGATAAATTTCATCAGGGAGACCCTGTTCGTCATAAATCAGCTCAGGGTTGTCCTTTATCAGTGGGTGGATAAATACTGGTCCCCAGACCCTCCCAGTTACAAACCATTTATGTTAGTGGTATGGATAAGGCAGTTTATTTTTCCACACACCAAGCACTTTGCAACTGGCGAAAGCAACAATACAATAATTGAAATACAGCTTTAAATTTATGATATTTGTAATTGTGATTTTATTATTATTATTTTTTACAAATAAATATAATTTAATTATAATAATTAAAATATATATATATATATATATATATATATATATATATATATTTTTTTTTTTTTTTTTTTTACCATGATTTACATTCCCTTTCAATAGTTTGTATAACAAAAAAATGTAATCTTGTCAATCATTTTAACAATCATCATTGACGACATATTAAAGAACTCGATTTAAACTTTTGAACTCATGCGGCCCAAACATAAGAATAAATTGTCAATTTAAAAATCATACTTTGCCTTTATCTTTCAATTCAATTCCATTCAATTCACCTTTATTTGTATAGCGCTTATACAATGTAGATTGTGTCAAAGCAGCTTCACATAAAAGGTCATAGTAAATAGGAACAGTGTAGTTCAAATCATTTGTCAACAAGAAATGTTTAATTTTAATCAAACTTCTTTAAAACATTTTTATATATTTACATTTAAATAAATATCGTCCATTTAAGCATATTGTTTCAATTTTTTACACACATGCACATATATAAGACCGAATGACAGTGGTACAAAGGCCCTCTTTTACGACCTGTCTGTTATAATCATTTAAGAGAAATATTAACACGTGTGTTTAGATCTTCCACACTTTACTTATCAAGTTCAAATGCAGTATTCAGTGATTCAATTCATGGTAATGACTCTCTCAGTGAATGTTTATTGCGCAATAAAGTGAATCGCATTCCAAGCATGTCGTCTTCTCAGAAAAGCATGAAAAAAATAACACCCTCTTACAAGTTCTCTATGATCTGCTGTGATGCTTGAAATCAATCCCAAAACCACAATGTTGATGTTGAACATGAGTAGTTAAAAATAGGGCACATTTTACCAACCCAACATCAATATACAGTATTATTACAAAACTCAGTATACGTAAAGAAAATATGTAATCAGATCTTTGCTGTACCGTTACACATCAAGCTGTCATGTTTTAAATAGCCCTTTCATTTCTCCTCTTTAGCTTCCCTATATTGCAACAGACTATTTGCATGCAACAGCTTTAACTTTATAGTTTGTTCATGCTGATTTTATCTCACTAGAAATATTAAAACTATCACCAATAGCTTGTTTATTCATACAATATAGCCTGTATTTCTTTCTTTGTCTTTCCTTGTGTAAGTTCATTTGTCAAACTACATGGTTAATCACTTGCTTCGCAAACCAAACACATTCAAATTACATAAATAATCTCAGTGATGATAGTTAAAGAGCATAACCTCAAGTTTTTATAGTAGTTCTAGTTAAAATAATTACTATATTATATTCCCAACATATTAAAGTCACTGTTGAGGAACAGAGAGAAAGAGTAAAGTCATCTTACTAATTAGATTCTGCTTGCTCTGGGGTCCTCGTTCCATATCAGATTCCATTTCCATGTAGTTGTGTTGCTACGCAGGCTTTGCAGAAGGCACTGCTGGCTTTATGGGTTGCCGAGAGATGTATTTGTACTGTCATAACACTTTCTGAAGGGTGTGTCTTTGTGTACAATGCAATTATAAAAATCATTTACAGAGCCTAATGGTCATATGACTCCATGCACTGCGTAAAAAAATCAATACCAAGCTGATGTCAATGTTAATGAAGCAGTTTGGATGAGTTGATTTCTCAGATGCATCCGCTGTTTTTATTTTTAAGCTTTATTTTTTAGCTATCAAGCCAATGTGCTTTTGTAAACATTTCCAACTGTCTTTAAAGCATTCCTTGTTGTTATTGCTGTTGTTGTTGTTTTTTGGGGTTTTTTTTTTGAATATTTGAGTTTTTGCGTTTACAATTTAACAATTTAATTACTCTCCTATCACAGCACTGAAAGAGAAGGCAAAAACAAAACAAAATATACCTACACAAATACACATACACACAAGCATAAGTAATAAAAGAAAAAATAGATATATTTAATTGTTTTACTATAAATTAAAACCAATAAAAGATTCAAATTACAAAAAATAAATCTGATTGGTAAATCAGGTAAATAAGATTGTTTTATTTATGCATTTATTTATTTATTTTAGTTAGGCTAAATGTAAATTGACCCATTATTATGTAATATTTAATACATTTTTATGACCTATACTGTATCTAGTCATGGCGCACATACAGGAACTTCTAAGTCTTACATAAAGTAAAACAAAGGTCGAGTGGAAACTAGCAATCACAGGAGTCTCATGACTTGTGACGTGGAAACAAATACTATCACAATTTCCCTCCTGTTATGTGATCAAATGCATGAGCAGGATCAATACATTTCAGAATAATCTGTAAATCTGATTTTGGTTTCCTGAATAAGTTCACCAGCAAAGCCAATGTTTTCTCAAAGTTTTTTTTAACTATCAAAAATGTTAAATATATAAGATATTTGAAGACATGTAAGATATTAGTACTAGAAAAGAAGTAGGACCATACTTTGTCTTTTTTTTTACAAGGTTTACTAAGTTGCTTTTGGTTTTTGTAGTCATTCTGGAAAGTCCTTTACCGACATGTGACATCTGCTGCTAACCAAACAATTCAGAGTAAAGGGAAACCACAAAGAAAGTCTAGAAAAAAAACTTTTATTTCATTATGATGTTAAACACACTAGACTACCATAAACCTACCATATTCTTTTATACATTTTATAAAATAAATGGAAACAAATAGGAGTATCGCAGACTCTGGGTGATGGATCTACACATTGTGTACATGCAGAATTCATGGTTCTGACCTTAACCCTTTAACTGCCTGCTCTACCGAATGGTTGACCATGTTTAAACTTTTTTAAATAAAGACTGTTAAAGTAATTTTAGTCATTTTAAATAATGGTTTGCAGAAAAAAATCAACAAACGTAATCCTGTTGCACTACTACACTTGATTTCGGTTTTATTGTTAAAACAACAACAAAACATGTTAAATGAGAATCTGATATATTATATGGCATACTTCAAAAAATAAAGATGATTTAGTATTCAAAAATGTTTAATTTTGATTATGTTTTATGTCTTACAATTAATTGTTTCCAGATTTTTCACAGTATATGTATTAATTCCGGTACTTTTACCATAAACTGACATATCTACTATTTGGAAGAGGTTGATACTTTAGAAATTATGGGATGTGCTGAAAAAAATGCATCGAGTGTGTTAAATAGCAACATTAGGAGTTAAGAAATGCAATCCAAATAGTTGTTTCTTGGTGGGGTAGTAAAAGGGTTATTATCAGCAAAATTGCACAACAGTGTAATACCGTTTACACTAAAGTCACTTTGGAGTTGGCAAAGCAACTCTTATCAGTTCCTATAGAAGTTTGCAAGGTAACAGGGAAAATAAAAACAGCTACAGTACAAAAAGCAAACATCCAATTTACCCTTTTTCAAAGGGTATGCACAGTATTTGACAGACATTTAAAGAAAAAGTCAGTTAACACACTACTTTCATGATTCAGAAAAAACAGTATAGTAAACTTTAGAGACCCACACTTTCAC
Source organism: Danio aesculapii (assembly GCF_903798145.1). Lineage (NCBI taxonomy): Eukaryota > Metazoa > Chordata > Actinopteri > Cypriniformes > Danionidae > Danio > Danio aesculapii. The sequence goes on from NC_079444.1 coordinate 24,727,862, forward strand.
AGTTCATCTACTGGTGTATATAAAAAAATTATTTCAGTATTCATTTTTCAACATTGTCATGATGCTTAAAGTTAAGTTCTAATTACTTCTAAAAACCAAAAAGCTAAAGGATATTATTTTATTTCATTAACTCAAATACATGTGTCAAGCAGTCCAGTCCTCAATAGTCAATCGAAATGATTTTCTGCTAATTCGTAGCACAAAACCACAAGTTTGGTGGTTTGAATCTCTTCTAAAGGAAATAGTTTCACACACAAACATCCGTAGGTTGCATTTTTTCGAAATGCAAATTACTGCCAACCCAGTGAAGGGTGCAAGCCTGGTTGTAGAGGGAAGCTTGAGCCAGCTGCTGCTGGGTAGTTTGGGAATCCATTTGGCTGAGGGTAACTGTCCAGTGCTGATGCTGAGTGAGCCTGAAATCACAACCAAAACAAACATTAGCATTTGAATAGAGTAGTGCAATCATAATAGCATGTGGTCCTTTATTACAGAGCCACAGCCCTAGAAGGATAAATGTAGGGCTGGGTAATATAGCAAATAATTTATCACAATATCATGTTTCATATCATTTGGTATCGATGGTTATTGAATATTTTTAACCACTTTATTTACTATGGCAAAAATTGTAATATTCAAAAACATTTCAACAAAATATCTGATCTCTTTATAATAAAATAAACAGAAGTGTTAAAGAGACTCTTAAACTTGATAAATAAAAATAAAATGTTACAAAGTGTATGCAATGGTAAAGGTAGATCAACATCTGTAAGGTGTCAATAATAATGATACAGTAAACCTCAAACTCTGTAAACAAAACAAATTAGGGTAATCAAATCTGAGCTTCAAGTAAAGGAACTAATCATCATTATTCAAATACATATTACAACATTACAAATGGCGAAGTTGAATGACTACATTAGCTCCCCATCTGAAAGATTTTTTTAGCATGGGGGTAGTGGCTGGGATGCACAAGAAAAGAAACCAAAAAGCCACTTTTTTTTTTTTATTTACAATCTCCTCACTGCTGCTATACAGCACTCGTTTTCGCATGTGTTGTTATTCTGTGTGGTTTCCTTCATTTTCTATGCACTTTGCGCTCACACTCCCCTGTCGTTACTCGTAACTAGGTGACCATCAACCATTTTCTCAGAGGATGACAAACGAATAAACCATTGCTTCAGCTCCAATACAAGTTTATGGAGAACAGTATAAAGCACTGCAGTGTTTGGATGCGCCGTGTTTGTCTGAGGTAATTAGTCTACTAATAGAGACTAATCTTTTAATCTTTTAATAAGAGAGACAATTGTCTGCTACCTGCAAAAGAGCAGACTGCATGGCAGAGTTGTGTAGACCAGAGAGGGCAGCAGGAGACGCAGCGCTGGAGAAGCTGGGCATCCCTGGAGGAAAAGACAGCAATCCTGGGAAACCTGCTCCTCCGGGGGGCTGAAGACTTCCAGTGAGCCTGAGTAAAATAAAAGAGATGGCTATTAAATGTGTACAATTATAATAGTCACAAAAAGATAGCATTTGTCAAGCAGCTTCGATTTTATTTTTTCTCCCATTTACATTGATTTAAGAAGTAAAGATATCTGTACTGGAAAAGAAGACAGAATCATGGTTCTACTGATCATTTTCCAGTGTGGTGAGCATTTGCTCTGTGGTTTATTTGAGAAAGTTGCTGTTGGTTTTGTGGTCATTCTGGAATGTTCTTTAGTTACATGATATCCACTGCTAACCAAAATATTTAGAATAAACGCAAACAATAAATCAAGTCTAAGAAAAGAGCTTAGCTTCATTATGATGTTAAAACATACTAGACTACCAAAAACTACCATATTCTTTTATACGTTTTATAACATATAATGGTAGAAACACGTGTGCGTATAACAGACTCTCTTGGAACAGAATGCAAAATTTATGGTTCTGACATTTAATATCAGCAAAATTGCACAACAGGCTTTCAGTGAGCCGAAGTAACGCATTAGGCAGCAATACAGAAGGCTATACAGTATGGTCACAGAAAGATAACATTTGCCAAGCAGCTTCTAGTTTCACAACCTGTTACTAAATTCAAAGGGAACTGTGGGATCATACTGGACTCAGTATCTAGACCTAAAAATAATCAGCTATTTGACCATAAAACACTCTTGTGGTTTAGTTTACTTTGACAGTTTTACTATACCTTTGGAAGGCACGTCACTCTGATTATATGAAACAATGAATAGTAGACCTTGGGCTTTGCAGAGAGGATATCAACTACAAAAAAAGGGATCGTTCACCCAGAACTGACAATTCTGTCATCATTTACTCCACCTTCACTTGCCACAAACCTGTTTCAGTGTCTTTTTTCTGTTAAATACAAAAGAAGATATTTTGAAAAATGTTAAAAACCTGTAACCATTGACTTGCATAAATGTAACAACAAATAAAATACTAAAAAGTCAATAGTTACAAGTTTCTAAGATTTTTCCCTTTTTTTGTGTGTGTGAGACCAACAGGATACTCAAAGGTATAGGGTGAACTATCTATTTGACAGATCCTAAACCTAGTACTCTGCCTACACGATTCCTGCCTACATTGGCCTTCTAAGGAAGCATTATAACCAAGATGGAACTACAAAACTGTATAATTGTTTCCGATAGATTTTTCTATTAACACGATGCTTAGCTTACAGTGCGATATTCCAATAACCACATAAATACTTATTGCATGTAGTGGATATAATAGTCTAGTTGTGAATAGATTGAACTAGAGAACTACTGTCCCGCAGAGTTTAATGCCAACCGAAAGTGAATATTGGAGTAAAGAGTCTAAAGTAGGGATGGACAAACTGTGTCCTGCAGAGTTTTGCTCCAACGTTAATCAAACACACCTGAACATGCTAATCAGGGTCTTCATGATCACTAGAAATCTATAGGCAGTTGTGTTTGATTAGGGTTGAAGCAAAACTCCAGGACCAAGTTTGCCCATCCCTGGCCAAAAGTAATTTTATGATGGAATAGTATAAGCCAGTGGTGCCCAAACTCTATCCTGGAAGGCCAGTGTCCTGCATGTTTTAGCTCCAACTTCCTTCAACACATCTGCCTGGATGTTTTTAGAACACCTAGAAAAAGCTTTATTAGCTGGTTCAGGTGTGTCTACTTGGGAGTTGGGATGAAACTCTGCAGGACAGGATGCTGCACATTTGGCCATGATAAAAAGACCTGACCTGGACATCACCTTCACCAAACTCCACGGCTGGACTCTAACAGGGTTTGGGCTCCCCTGGTATAATCAACCTTCTCTACCTATCATCACCAAATAACCAGTAAGAAAAACATACCCAGCCTGTCCAACCAGAGCAGGGTTGAAGTTAGAGCTGAACGCAGAGGCGAATCCTGGAAGCACAGGAGAGGAGGAAGGGACTCCTGCTGCAGCAGCTGCTGCTACTGCTGCCTGAAGAGGTGCGACAGTGGCTACTGAGGAAGAGGCTCCTGGAATGCCCATTAAAGATGACAGCACCGGACTTCCTGCAGCAGGGGACCCTGAGCCTCCAAATCCTGGGAAGGCAGGGTTTGGGCCAGGAGGAAGACCCGGGAACACAGATGGAGCTGTTGTCAATCCAAGACCAAAAGGGGTGTGAGAGGGAGCACTAGAGTGAGCCAGGCCAGTATATACAGATGAGACAGGAGGAGTAGGAGTAGAGGGAGTGGACATGGAGGACTGGGTGCCAGGGAAAGGAGACATTGCTGCAAAATGTGGAGCAGGGCTACTTCCAGACTGAGAGCCTAGAGCTGAGGGCAGGCTATGGAGTCCTGCTATGCCAGCAGTGCCAGGTAAACTAGACTGCGGTGAGGGAGAACCATGGGCCATACCCACAGGTCGGGCAAGGACAGCGGAATTAGGCATTACTAGAGAGCTAAGAGAAGGGGTGCCAGAGCGTGAGGGGCCTTTAAATGCAGAAGGTACAGGACTGTTGCTTCCACTACCTCCACTATGCCGTGCCATGGAGCTGGTGTGCTGCTCATTAAAATAAGCTCCTGCAGGACTACCAAGGGCTGCCTGGGAGGTTAGTCCAGGAGAGGGCTTAGGGCTGCCAACACCCTGCATGCTGGGAACAGATTGTCCAGGGGCAAGAGCAGACATCCCTGAAGGCGTGTAACTACGGATAACTGAGTGTGACTGAGGAGAGGGAGTGCCAGGGTACAAAAGTGCTGACTGGGAGTCAGAGGAAGGTGGGTAGCCCTTTTTTAAGGGTAAACCCATAGCTCCATGAGTATTCATGGAGTCACCAGTTGCCCTGGGAGTAGGTGTGATGCCACCAGAAGGGGTTTCTGAGCGAGGTGCATTGTGGAATGGAGGAGGTTGGATGCCTGTACTTGGCCCAGGTGTACTACATGGTGTTCCAGATGGTGTATGACTTTTGATGACAGAAGGGGTGTTTCTACCAGAAGGGGGCATACTGGAAAATGGAGAGGGAACTGGTGTAGTGTGGCCACTGGAGTTAGAGGCAACTTGGGGAGAGCCAATTGGGACTGGAGGTCCTTTGATAACTGAGGGAGACGGGGCAGGAGTTGGGGAGGGGGTCACAGGGTTTTGGGATGGGACCATGCCGGGAAAAACTGGGGTGATTGGTGTAGTTGGCTGAGGCTGGGAGGTGACTGGTGTAGATGGAGTGGAGCCACGAGGAGAGATAGCAGGTGTGCCAGAGATGCTGGCTGTTGGGTTTTGACTGGCAGGTCGGCTGTAACCTAAAAATAAAAAATAAAAAGTCAGTCCCATCAAATGAAGACACAGAATCACATGCATCTTAGTTCATTAGTGCTGCAGTTAGATGATAGATTAGAAAGCAAATTCTCGCAATCCAAAAGCTAAGCCATAGTATTACAATGCAGCAGAGCAAGCATTCATGCTTTAAATTAGAAGTGTCCCTCCCTGATTCTGGAAGACCAACCTCCTGCAGAGTTTAAACCAGCTGCAACACTTTTCAGAAGATTCTGGTATCTTAAAACCTTGATTAAATAGATCAGGTGTGTAATTACGGTTAGAGCTGAACTCTGCAGGACAGTGGGCTTTCAACAACAGATGGTCACCGCTGTTTTAAAAACTGACTATGCAACACAATTTCACCCTGTGATGAAATGAACCAAGTAGATGCAAACCTGTATTGAAGCTTTAAAAAATTTTCAACTGCAAGTGCCTTAAAACATTTTTTAAAAACTCAGAACATTTTTTCACACTTTAGATTTGTTTTTTTACATTTCAGAAAATCTGAAATACTGCTTAGAAAAAAAATTATTCTAGAATTTTTGCTATCTACAATCAGTCACAGCAAGCAGAAATAACCATATTAGCTCTGTTAGTTCAGTAAGGAAAACCTGAGGAGAGTTTTAAGCATGATCATAATGCATGCTATAGATGCTGCAGGCAGATTTAGAGCATGCCGTGGTGAGGTAGCATCTACAGACAGCATTGTCATAAACAACTGTTAAAGGCAGCAAACAGCGCTAGCGACAGCAACTGCATGTTGTACCTGCCAACAGAGAGGGAGTGGCTCGGTAGGGTGGGGGTGGCACACTGGCAGTGATGACCCCACCCACTGACACCAGACCTGCGTTGTTGTATGCACCTAATCAGCATCCGGAGAAGAGGGTAAGAACATTCTCCCTCAATTTACTTTGATATTGAACACAGATGCATTGCTGAAATATGCATGGGAAAAATTTATCAACACATTTATTTTATTCCCTGCGCATTAGGGAGGTCAAACTACTCTTCTTATCTGGAAAAAAAAAAGGGTCTTACTTGGAGCGATGGTTGCATGGGGGCGGCATGGCGGGATAGGGTATGGCACAGGCCTGTGTGGATTATACGATGAGGGGGACTGTTGGAAAATAAGAGAATTATGTGTGTTGTTAAATAGCATATAAACCTGTAAATTAATTTCAAATTTATTTTAATTGGTCAAAAAATAAAAAAAACACACCGGTTTGCTTGATCCTCCAATGATGCGTAAAGCAATACCCTTTCCATCAAGGTTTACATCCTCTCCCTCCTTTTTGGCAGGAATTCCCTTAAAAGTCCCAATAAAATCCACAATGAATTCAAAAGATCTGCGTCTGGCAATATGTATTTAAAAATGATTATTTAGTAAATCAGCTCACAGGAAATGTTCCTGTAACCTGGCTGGGTTTGCCTTTAGGATATGGGTTCCCTGGGATCATCCCACAGGATGAAATCATTGCAACTGGAGCTTTACATCCCACCTTACACACCTAAACATATTAACAACATGTACATTTAATTAATTTAACATGTATATTTAATTAAATTTAAATTTATAAATCAACATGGACAAATTTTCTATACTTGAAATAGCTCATTAATTCTGTGTCATTTTAAACCCTGGAGTTCATCAGTCCTAGGTTATCATATTCACACTGTTTATAACTTATCAACTTGTTAAAGGTGCAGTACGTTTGGCATCCAGTGGTTGAACTAGGTATTGCATTCCTGGATCAAAGGACACGCAAGTGCAGGTTGCCAGATTCAGGACCAACAGGAGCGAGCCTGACTATCGAGCCTAAAGGCTGATTTAGGGCCGATTTAAATCGAGTTTTAAATAAAAGCATTGGCACGTGATAAAAGGACTTTTTTCACATTAAATTGAGTTTTTGTTCTAACCAATACCTGGACTTTATATTTTAGAAATGGCTTCTATTTCTTGCAACTGAACAACACAAAACTATGACAATGATCACCTCAGGTACACCTCATGTGCTTTATTCAGTGTTAAATGCTAACAAAGCAAGTTTGAATGCCATTTTTAATGACATTTATTGCCATATACTGAAAGCAGCAGCAGATAGTTCACCTCAGATCTTGAAAATAAAATAAACTAAATGAAATTAAACTTTAGATCTGTGAAATAATGCAAACAAACACATTTGAGTGATTCAGCATCTACATTTAATAATGTTAAAGAGGTTTAATATGTATTAATTAGATTATAAAACTTACCATTTCATGAGTGAGCGGATATTGTGTGCTTCTGGCTGTATCTAAGTTTCTGCCGTGTTGCGTCTGGTGCAAACAAATTGCTTATTACTGCAAATCTCGTCACGTAGCGTGTAGTTGGGACACAGGGTTACAAAGTAACCCACTCACCTAATGTTTATGTTTGTAATATTTATATTATTTGCTAATTAATAACCTCATGTGGAACTGAATCTGCGTCTCATTTCAGATTCTGTTACTTGTCCAGCGTAGGTCACATTTCTCGGGTGCATGCTTTGAGGCAACCTGGGGTGCTAAAGTGTATACAATTATTAAGTGTATGTAATAATTGGCTAAAGTGCCATTGGGCAGGTTAAGGCCCAATCCCAATTCTACCACTTAGCCCTTCCCCTTGGCCCTTGTTTTGCACGTTCCCGTGAAGGGGTAGTGGTGTCCCAATTCTCTTTAGCTTGAAGGCGTAGGGCTAAGGGCAAGGGGTATACACCCCTTCAAACAAAGATTTTTCAGTACCACACTCGAAACCAAGGGCTAAGAAAATTTCCCAGAATACACCAGCCACAGCTGCACCCGGAAGTAAGGAGATCCACAAATTAGTATTTTTTGTCACTATCATGAATTTTTACAATAAAAACAAATGTTTTAACATATTCATAACCGCTTTAAAAAAAAGCTAAAATAAATTGCTGAATTTCACTCTCTATAATGTATAATAATAACTCCTGTACAGCAGTCCCACAACATTCTGACACTCGAAAACCCTGTCAGAAAATTCTAGTGGCTTGGAATGAGCTTTTTACAGTGTCTGCTATAATGTTAATGTTGTTTTTGGTGTGTTTACGTAGATGAAAATGGCCACTGTGTAAATGCACAGTACACTTAGACCTTATTGCCACATTAGATCGTTATTATAATATATGCCTTCAGTGATTTCCTGAAGATAAAAACCAAAAAATAAAACAACTGGAATAACTACAGCAGTCGTGATCGTCTGATCTCAAATGAAGCAAGAGATTGCGATGACATATGACGTGTGCAGGTGCTGTAGTGGTGTCCCATTTTTTTAGGGGTAAATTTTGAAGCCCTTCCCCTTAACCCTCGGTTTTAAGAGGTAGGGGTACAAAAATAGAATTGGGATTGGGCCTAAAAGAACCAAAACTAAGACAGGCGCTCCGACACGTAACACACATTTTCAAAGCAGACTATCTGACTTTAGCATTGTTTTTCAGATAAACAAGTATGTCACTTAGCATGTTTCCTTAATATCTGCAAACATATTATGGTGTTTTTATGCTTTAGAAAATCAAAAACTTACATACAGCACATTTAACAATTTACCCGGGGATATTCATGCTTGTATGTTTCACACTGTACAACCCTAAACCTTATGTTAATAATACTTAGTATTGATACTAAATAATAATTAGTAATATTTGCTACCATATGCTGCAAACTCTAAACTTTCACTGGAACTGACATTTTTTCTCATCATTTACTCTTTCCCTCAGACACTGAAATGACTTCATCCAACGCACTGCAAATCTTTTCACCTTTGAGGTAAGGGTTAACTCCACAATAGCTTCAGGGCAGGGTTTCATAAAAACAGGGTTAAAACGGTGTTCAGAATAACAATAACCCAGGGTTAAGCACAGTGTGAATGGCCCTATTCATTCAATATAGTCTGGAATTTGCTCAGTTTGTAAATCCCAAATGAACGACAAAGTTTTACCTGTTCTAGGATTCTTCTTGCACGTTTCTTCTCAGAGAGGTGAATACGGAACGCATCTTCCACAGGACGGTAGTTTTGGGCATCAGAAATATTTCTGTAATGTATAAAAAGCAGGATTATATGTGACTTGTTGAATATATGCTGTTATGTGAAGAGTGTATCTGCAATAGAGCGTGACTTACAAAGCTATAAGTTCCAATACTATAATTCTGTCCTTTGAAAATGTGAAGCAATTAAGGATGTTTGCAACCTTCGTTGTTGGAATTGCAACCATTTTCTGCAAGAAAATAATGTTATGCGTGCAAATAAGATACGTTTCTTGTCTCATTTAACAAGATTGAGAATGAAAAAAACAAAAACAGGCAGAATTCTTACATGTTGCAAGGCTTTGACTGCTTTTATTTGGGGCTCGGCCCAGGAGAAGTACTTCAAAATGTCTATCACCTGAAGCAGCACATTAGACAGGTAAACACATGCAAATTAATGCAGAATTACAGTTAAACCATCTTATCATGTCAACACACCTGTTCACTGGAGAAATATCCATGAACCTGCTCGATAGCTTTGATTCGTTGATCTGTTAAAACACACTTAAACCCAGAAAAATAAAGCATTATCCTCTTACATTGAACACAAATTCAATAATCTTATCCGATCACCACAGCCTCCTTCCAGAACACATCAACATGTATATATTCTTTATTTCTCACAGACATTTATATAAACATGCATACCTATATACCACAAAATATGCTGCTAATATATTTACCTTTCTGATTTCGTCCAAGACGATGTCAAATGATTTCTTGTCCATCTTCTCTGTCGATGCTCTGATCACTGTATTGGTTACCAATCTCTTCTACAGCATCTCAAAGACTAACCTTCATTCACCTGCTGGAGGGAAACTAGCTATAACTGTTAGAATGATTCACAGCACCGAGGTTTGAATTCGTCAACTTCTGTGCATATAGTCTATCCTTTTAGTGTCACCAGAATCATTTCGTAGAGGTGCAGCAGGTACAACGGAAGGCTGGTGGTCTCTTTAAATGAAGGCTGGCATCATTGACGTGAGGAACAACAATAGCCCAGTGCTAAATCCACACAGAGCCCGAATTCATCATTCTTTATCTATAAGGCACGTCTTTTATCATGTTTGTACATGTACAGTTTTCGCCGAAAAGACTGACGACCATAGTTCGCGGGCTATTTTTGTTTATTTGGATATTTCGTCGCTGTTTGTTGAGGGTTTAGCAGAGATGCTAAAGCCTGCAGTTCGTCTGCGACTGTCTTTGTCAGGACCCCGACTAGAAGGAGTCTACTTGAAAATACGCCTTAGGAAAATGTTTTATTTTCAGTGTGTTGGTTGTTTGTTAGTCGTTCGTTTGCTATTATTATTATAGTAATTATGCATGTAATAAATAGTGACGGTTGCTTGTGAAAAGAATGTACAAATTATGTATTTGGTAAAAGTATTGTAATGATGAAGTTAAATTAAATTGATGTTATTGATTTGATTTCAAAAGTAATATTTATAGAATGCCAATTAAAAGCAGTTTAGTGGCTTCACATAGTGAAGTCTTTAATGAGTTGCGTTATCTTTCAGGCAGGCGCATTATTGGACGACTAGGCGGAAGTTATCGTTCATGTATACTATGCTCTAGTTCTGTTATTCACTTTTCTTTTATATTAAAATAAAAATGGACCGATTTAGTTGGACAAATGGTCTCCTTGAGATGAACGAAACGCTAGTAATCCAACAAAGAGGAGTAAGACTTTACGACGGGGAAGACAAGGTATTTTTGCTCGAAACGTTAGATGGCTAATGTGTATTCAGCTGAAAGTTAGTACGTTAAATGACAACCACGAAAAAACACTGGGATGAAGATGAAGTAGATCATGTTTACAGATAATCATTGATATATTTTATAGAACATGTTTGGCTATTGCATATTAGGTTGTTACCGTCATACTTGGACTCATGGAGGCACTGTTAAGATTTGTGTTTACTATTGTGTTAACTGTATCTAAAGTTTTCTAATTCTCTGTTTCCTCACTGACAGGCTAAACTTGATGTTGGAGGAGTTGTTCTTAGCACACATCGCCTTCTCTGGAGAGATCAGAAGAATCATGTAAATATATATATATATATATATATATATATATATATATATAGAGAGAGAGAGAGAGAGAGAGAGAGAGAGAGAGAGAGAGAGAGAGAGAGAGAGAGAGAGAGAGAGAGAGAGAGAGAGAGAGAGAGAGCAGTGGTGTAAAGTACAGAAACTCAGATGACAGTAATTTTTCTCAGAAATTGTAATTTACTAAATAGTTTTAAAAATGTGTACTTTTAATTTCCATTGAGTACATTTTAGTGCAGTATTGGTACTTTTACTCCACTACTTTCCATCATCCTTTTACTGTATTATTTCCTTTATATGGGGATTAGAAAAATGAGAACTACCTTAAGACATGCAGCAAACTGTTTGGAAGCATTAAAATGTCCAAGAAGATACTTTACACACAATGATCCAGAGACTGTTTACACTGCATGTCACTGATGAGAAGATGAAGGATGTTTGCTGTATGATGACCTAAATGGCCTTAAACAATAACTAAATGCACTACAGAATGTTACGTTTACTCACACACGCACAAATTACATGTAAACGCATCAACTTTTCACAGCGTAATACTCACTACTCTTGAGTACTTTTAAAAGGGCAACTTTTTACTCATATTTTGAGTAATATTTACAAGTTACTTTAACTCTACTAGCCTTACATTTTGGGCAAGTAATGGTACTTTTACTTGAGTCTGAATTTTTTTTGTACTCTTTCCACCACTGGTTTTTAGTCTGCTTTTCAATGGAATCATAAACCATTTTTATGTGTCTATCATTTGTGTAAAACCTTTTTCTTTAAAATGAGAGTATGGTTATTTGCTTATTTGACATCCCTTGTTGTTTTGCAGGAATGCTGTATTTGCATCCCCTTGTCACAGGTCATATTCTTTGAGGAGCAAGCAGCAGGCATTGGAAAGAGGTGATTGCTATTACTGCTGTACCAGCAATATTTCAACCATTAATCAGTTATAAATGTTTGCTGTGAACGTTTCAGTGCACTGAAAGAATTTTGCGATTGAGACAGCCCTTAAAATGGCTAACTCTCTTATCAGTGCACTGACTATTGAACAAGGGACCTGATTGAGATGTATCCTTTGTTTGTAACAAGCAATTAAGGTTACAGGTCAAGTACAACTGTTCTCTATCTATCAGCTCACACCAGTCTGGTTATTTTCCTCCCTACTTGGGTGTCGGAAAAGAATTTTCACCCACAGAACTGCTGCTTAATAGACAAGACTATTTTCTGTAAAATCATAGAAATTGTGGTGCATTAAAATCCCAATAGTTTAGCAGTTTCTGAAATATTCAGAACAGCCCGTCTGACGCAACAAGCATGTTCAAAGTCTGTTAAATCATATATTTTTTTTCTTCATTTTGATGCTCATTTTGAACTTGCATACATGCGCCTAAATGCTTTTATTTACTGTCAATTCATTGACACATTTATTATTTGAGTTAACAACCTAACAAAGTTGTCAGTTAGTACACACCCTGTTTATTAATCTATATATTAAAACAACATTACATTTTAAACCCTGCAGTGCCAAGATTGTCATTCACCTGCATCCAACCCCTGAAAATAAGGAACCAGGCCCTTATCAGCACAGCAAATACTCTTACATAAAGCTCTCCTTCAAGGAACATGGGCAGATTGAGGTCAGTAATTGAAGGAGTGATGTCACAGAAATATTTCAACTGAGTTGATGCATAGATTAATAAAGCTTTCGTGTGCATGGGGCTTATTACGCCACTAAATCTGGCTTAATGCAGTTTACTGCATAAGCTGTGGCATTTGTGACTGAAACAGAGCTGCTGAGATGTTAGGTGTACAAGTAAAGTAACTTGTGATATGCTTGATGTGTAGTTTTACAGGCGTTTAACGGAAGAGATGACTCAGAAACGATGGGAAAATACACCCGTCTCACAGCCCATCCCCACTGGAACAGGACCCAAGGTCAGCCCAGACTGAGACTCTGAATGATACTGAACTGATTAATTTTTATTACTTCTAATAAAAATATAATTCATTTATAATTCATTATTATTAAAATTATTTTAATTAAATATTTTGTTGTATATGTTTGTGATGATTAGGTTTGGATTTCTTTACTAACCATTTTAAAAATCAGTCATTATTTCAGGTCATATTATGTGTTTTTTTATTTTATTATTATTTAATAATTTAGCAAAAACTAATTGTAATATTAATAATAATATTTTGTGCATCATTTTGGATACATTTGTGTTTTTTTTTTACATTTCTGTTTAGCTTAATTTTTTACATTTCAAATTTAGTTCAAGTAATTTATTAGTAGCCTGTTTGTGTTAGGTTATCAATATTATTTTATTATATCATTTTTAAATCATTTTTATTTAGAATGAATGATGTGCATTCATTTGTCATTTATATTCATGAAAACAGTCAGTTACTTAAATTAGTAATGCTTCAAAATGTAATGAATCTTCATAAGTAAAACACTAATCCTGTTTTGAAGAGTAAAGATGCAGTGCTTATTGCTCCCTCATGATGGCACTGTGATAATGTAGTTTTCATACAGTATGTGACACTGTAATTGTTGACAAACTTGCTATATATTATTTCACTTTGACTCTATTGGTGTATGATGGGTTGTTGTATGATAAACAACTTGCATGGCTGTTGTTTTAAAGTTTTTGTGTTGTAAAGAACAGGCCATGAAATAGTAACCCCAGGGCAAACCCTTTCCTTCCTGTTCTTTTGTTAGTTGTTTGCATGTTTTTGAGTTATTGTTTGTGCGTGTTTAACAAAGCGTGTTGTGTGTGCCTAACTTTTTTTTTTCTCTCCTCCTTTCTGTGGTTGTAGGCAGGAAGGACACGCGCAGTTGGGATTGTGGGTATTGAGCGGAAGTTGGAGGAGAAAAGAAAAGAGACAGATAAAAACATATCTGAGGTAAGAAACAGACTGACAGGTAGTCATATCTGACCTACAGAGATAATCAGGAATCAGTAGGCGCCGTGGCCCTCTTTTGAGGGGCCACCTGATGATGAAAGCAAGCCGGGACCCTGTTTTTAAAACTCGGTGACCTCATAGTTCTGATTAGCTTCCTGGCACAGTTATAATGGAAGATAAAAAGAGAGAGCACAGTGGTGGGATATCCTGAATACACCCAGTCATTTACAGGTGATTTCAGCCCTCGATAAAAGAGGGGTTTAGGTATATTCTTTCTCTTTTTTTTAATTCCTAAATATCTTTTTCTTTCAGGCGTTTGAGGATCTCAGTAAATTAATGGAAAAGGTAGGTCGGTGGGGCAGCCGTGCAGAATTTTGCCATGGTCATGTTATCAGTTTGATTTCAGTGACTCATTATCTTCCTCTGCAGGCCAAAGAGATGGTGGAGCTCTCCAGGTCCATTGCTAACAAAATCAAAGACAAACAGGGTGACATCACTGAAGATGAGGTGAGCTTGAAGACTGGGACATGGGCTTGATGGCCTAAAGCACTCATTCTTCAATCTGTCCGGGACGAAAAAAACAAAATTATTTAATGAGACAATCACGTACTGATACTGATTGTTTTTTTGTTTGTTTGTTTGTTTTTCCGTTTAAAGGTTCTGGCAGTAAGAATTATTATTATTTTTTTATTTAACTACAAAAATGCAAATTTGCATATGTGGTCAGACTATAGAGATGCAGGAGACCTTAACAACCCAAACAACAATAGGACTTGACAGGACATGTGTAGTCACAGTATTTCTTTGAAAAGTGACATCATCAACTAATGACATGGAATGCGTAATGTAATATTTATAGTAATTTTCACAGATCTGTGTGAAAAGGGATCATTCATTCATTTATTCATTCATTCATTTTCTTTTCAGCTTAGTGCCTTTATTAATCAGGGGTCCCTGCAGTGGAATGAACCACCAACTTATCAAGCATATGTTTTACACGGCAGATGCTGTTCCAGCTGCAACTGGGAAACATGAAAAAGGGATCATACTTTTTTTAAAAATCTTAATGTTTTTAGTACAACTTTGCCATTTGAAATGTTTACCAAGGCTGCATTTATTTAATCTGAAATATTGTTAAAAATTATTAGAACTATCGGCGCCATAAGCCTAGTGGTTAGCGCATCATCACGGCGAGTTTAATTCTCAGCTCTGCTCCCTGCAGTTACTGTCTGTAAAATCTTCACTGTCCCATACAATAAAGGTGAAAACGCCTAAAAAATAATAATAAAAAATCCTATTTAGAATGAACATTTTATTATTCAATATATTTTATTTTATATCCATATATTATATTAAATTCTATATCTGTGATCGCAAGTTAAATCTTTAGATGACATAATACCATTCTCGAAGTAACATTCCTTGTTGTGAAAATTGAAAACGGTTGAGCTGCTTAATGTTTTGTGATGCATATTTTAAGATGAATAGTTCAGAGTAATACGAAAAACTTTATCTCCTTTGATCAATTTAATGCATTTACATGCATCCGAATAAAAGTTTTAATGTCTTACAAAAATATACTTGATCAGATTTATCAACTTTTTGAACTGTAGTGTTTATACACATGTGCTTTAAGTCCGTTTCCTCCTCAAAGTCTGTTACTGCTTTGATCCTGCTTAAGTTAATAGGCTTTCTCGGATTCCATGTGGATGGCAGCTGTTATATCTATTAGTATAGCTAACATTTTTGTTTTATATGGCCTCCATATCCACACATAAGCATTTAAAAGCTTATCTATCAGTTATTTCCCCTAAATAAAATGATACATTTGAATATGCAATAATATGTTCTAATGCTCAGTAAAGTTCTATAAATACAAAGCTTGGAAAACATCACTTGTGTAATCCACACAGAAATCCTGCTCACTCCCAACAAACTTTGCACAGGGATGTCAAATATCCAGGAAACGAAGTGGTGACACAAATAGAACCTGGAATTGAGCTGAAAAGCAGCCAGAATTGAGATGCATCAATCAGAGGACTGATGTGTGCATTTTTCTGAAGTGAAGGACTGCATGCACATACAAATAATTATTGCATAGAAAATGACCTGCAATTATAGAAGCCCACAATGAGATGAGGAAAAACCTTTGGCACATCTGAAAATGACTGAATGTTGAAGTTCACATGCTAAAACTGGATGTTAGATTTTCTCAGTATTGTTTGGAAACTGTAAGAGCCAACCTTGCTCATTTTTTTTGTGAGTGAAGATCTGCAATTAAATTTGTCATGTTTGTTTTTGTGTGCCATCTAACAGACCATCCGCTTTAAGTCTTATTTGCTGAGTATGGGTATTGCCAACCCAGTAACCCGAGAGACACACGGCTCAGGCACGCAATATCACATCCAGCTCGCCAAACAGCTGGGAGACATGCTGCAGGCCCCACTGGAGGTAATTAAGCCTGTGTGTTGTTTCTACATAAACAAAAATTCATTGGATTTACAAAATTTTTTTAAGGGTAAGTGGTTGAAAATAATTTATATGGGCTAAATTTAAACAAACAAATAAATAAAATGTTGTAATGTTTAACCTAATTTGTTTAAATCCAGCCCATATAAATTATTTGCAACCACTTACCCTTAAAAAGTTTAGTAAATCCAATGAATCTTTTTTCATGTGTATTTAGATTAATATACATACAGTATGTAGTGCTCTATGGTTTCCCTTATGTAAAAAAATTAAACATGGACAGTATAATTGAATCCAGTCATAAAATTGACTTAACTGTATAAGGCATTTCACGAAACCCCCCAAAATGTCTAAATATTGCAACAAAAACCAAACTGTCAAACATATTCTTGTGGAATGTCCAATTTTTAATGTTATCAGACAACAATTTTTATCTGGAGAGACTTTAAATGTGATATTTTTTAAATGTGAATCTTTTTTAAATTGTAAAATTTTTATCAAAAAGAAACCTTAAAAAACTGTTTTAGATGTTTATCTTATATATTATAATTATTTTTATTGTTTATGCATTTGACCTTGTATATCATTTATTGCTGTTAATGACTTTTAATTATTAGAATAATTTTTATAATTATAGAAAAGTGGTATTTATAAAATGTGGTAAACTTGATCTGGTTTTTTTGCCATGACATAGCCAAAGAAGCTGAGATGGCAATAAAATAAAACTCTCTCTCTTTCCCATTTCATGAAATTTGACACATTTTGGATAGATAAATAGAATATAATTTTGTATATGTATACTTAATCAGTTTGCATTATACAATAGTATTTGTGAGTGTTTACCCCATAAAGGTATTTTTAAACGCATAAATAAAAAATAATAATAAACATACTTTAGTTGTGTACCTAAGATATATGATCATAAGAGGTGTTTAGAATTGTATAAATGTAAGTGATATATGATTGATTCAAGGTTATTATTTGATAAATTTATGTTTTTAATTTGAAAAAAGTCCAGAAAATTTAAAGTTGAAAAAAAGAAAATGGTATATATTTTAATGGGGTTAATTCATTAATTTACTTTTTGGAATGAAATATTGTTATATTTTATTTTTGCTCATTCATTTTTTTATACTTTTTATTCAGCAGAATACATAAAATTGATAAGATGTAGATTTTTTTAAAACTTTATATTCATCTAATAGAAAAATTTTTATAGATCAACTGTTTAATAATCAGTTTTACCATCACTGGAAAAAATTACATATTAATAAATATATTAAATTAGAAATATGAAAATAGAAATTATTTTGGTTTTATTTATTTGTTTGCTAACAAAATAATTGCATACTTTTTTACATTGCATACATTTACATATTACTGCCCCCAAATTATTGAATAGTGATAAAACCCTATTGTACATGTAGTATAATAATTTCAGTTTAAATTAGCATTTCATATCAGTTTTTTAAAGGGCACCTATGAGGAAAAACATCTTTTGGAAGCTGTTTGGTTAGAATTGTGTGTTAGTGTAGTGTGTCCACAGTCATATTTAGGTGATATAAAGACAATAAGTCTCGTTAAAATCACTCTATCCAAATCCCTCCCCTTTTGAGGCCCACTGCAACGTGATGTAGGAGTGTGGTTTCGCTGCACACAGAAGTCATGACAGCCACGTCATATCTCTATAGTAATGCATATAATCATATCCACAAGACGGCATGTGCGCAAAGCAACTGGAATCATCAGCACCACAAGAATGAGTTTTACAAGTTCAAAACTTTTTCAAAACAGTGCATGTTTGTAATAAAGTTCATCACCACAACTGCATAGTGTCAGTGCAATTATAAAAGAAGATGCTTCAATCCTGGTTTGCGGCCTAAATCAGGTTTATTTTGTACATGCACATAATGAGTATCCATACAGCAGTGTATATTAACGTGTATCCTGCCGTGCAAAAACAGTGCTGGCCGAACGTGTGCTTTCGAGCATGCAAACTTTATAACGACATTGTGTGTGACTCGACGTTGCAGAAAGGCTTGAATTAACTCCACAACAAATACATCAAATAACCACTGGGAAAGTTCTTACTGTAGTAAGGGAGATCTGCTTCATTCTTGCCTGTCACTGTGCTGTTTATCAGTGTGAAGGCTACATGAATCAGAGCAATCTCTGTGGCTCTGACACGCACATGGGTAAAACCAGCTCATTTGCATTAAAGGCACAGGCAACAAAAAGAGCTATATTGTCTTAACAGCTCAAATTTCCCAAATTCAGAAAGGTATAATAAATGATCTGATGGGTATTTTGAGCTGAAACTTTAGACACATTCTATAGACACAAAAGACTTCTTTTAAATCTTTAAAAAGGGGTAAAAAAACGTGCCCTTTAAAAAAAATTCTATTGTTGCATAGCAGTGTTTCCCAACACTGTTCCTGAAGGCACACCAACAGTCCACATTTTCAACCTCTCCCTAATCAAACACACCTGAATCAACTCATCAGAAGATTAGAAGAGACTCCAAAACCTGAAATGAATAGGTCAGATAATGGAGACATCCAAAATATGTACTGTTGGTGTGCCTCCAGGAACAGGGTTGGGAAACACTGGCATAACATCTTTCTTGACATTTACATCTTACTGCCTCCCCAAATTATTGACTAGTGTATATCCATATACACTACATATTTAAAAACTTATTGCACATATAATATAATAACTTCAGTTTAAATGAGCATTTCATATCAGGTTTTAAGTCTGGACTGAAAGCAATCTTCTATATTAAGCTGCTTTGACACAATCTGCATTGTAAAAGCGCTATAGAAATAAAGATTAATTGAAAATTGGAATTAAAAGCATTATTTATTTGGTGACTTGCAAAAATATGCAGTCAGTTCATCATCATCATCATCTCAAAATATTCCACTTGTTTGTGTTCATTTCCCAATACTGAATGTTTGGCTGTACATTTTGTCCTACAGTATCTCATTATATGGATATTGACCTTCCTTCCTCCGCTTCTCTTGTATTATTCTGTGAGTCTCTGTAGGAGCGTGGAGGAATGATGGCCCTGACTGAAGTTTACTGTCTGGTGAACAGAGCCCGAGGGATGGAGGTTAGATGAAACTCAACACACACAGCAGCATCAGTGCATCTTATCATAGAGCCAATTAGATCTGATCCTGATCTCCTTCCCGGCGGCATTAAGAGTGAAGCTGGTGATGGTACAGCCATCTGGAGGGTAGAGAGCAAAACCTCACATCAAATCACAGCCTGATGGTGTTCGCTTGGTTTGTGTGTGCATGATGTTTCACTGCATTCTGAAAAATTAGCTTTCATTTTGGAAGTATACTGGCTTTATTAGCAAGTAAATTAAATCATCAATTAAATTAGGGCTGTACATTTTATCGTTTCAGCATTGATATCACAATGTGCATATTTGCAATAGTCACAGCACAAGATATGCAATGTTGTGTCTGAATTATAGTTGACCAGGAGCTACAGAATTTTATTTAATTACTGTATTTATACTGAATTTATACAATTTATGCCAAAAAAATATATATTTTTCTTACTTGGAATGTTTGTCTTGTTTCAATATCTGCATTTGGCAGATAATTTTACTTGTTTTATGGAAAAACTCTTAATTTTGAACTTCAGAATTTTTCGATATTTGGAGTAGAAATGAGACAAATTAAGAAAAGTATTTTTTGAATTGTGATAATTCAATTTCTGTACCTGAATACTGTACACGGCATACACCTGACAGTTGAAAGTACCACACACCAGACGCACACATTTGTGTGTTATTTAAAATGAAACTATTGAGATGATTCGGCAGAAATATGAACAGTGTCCTGAGTCAGGCAGCACGGTGGCGCAGTGGGTAGCACAATCGCCTCACAGCAAGAAGGTTGCTGGTTCAAGTCCCGGCTGGACCAGTTGGCATTTCTGTGTGGAGTTTGCATGTTCTCTCCGTGTTCGCGTGGGCTTCCTCCGGGTGCTCTGGTTTCCACCACAAGTCTAAAAAAAACGTGCAGTATAAGTGAATTGGGTAAGCTAAATTGGCTGTAGTGTATGTGTGTGAATGAGTGTGTATGGGTGTTACCCAGTGATGGGTTGCAGCTGGAAGGGCATCCGCTCCATGAAACATATTCTGAGTAAGTTGGCGGTTCATTCCGCAGTGGTGACCCCAAATTATTAAAGGTGAAAAGAACATGAATGATTGAATGTCCTGAGTCATAGCTGGGCTCTGCGGACGATGATAAGATATAGTGATTTTTTTTTTTTGTTAATTAATCCTCTGGTGCTGTTGGGAAGGCTGTCAAAATTTTAATTTCATTCAAATCAAACTGTTTTAGTTTAGTATTGTTTTATTTAGCATTTTTTGTTCTTAGGGATTTTTTATTTATGCACTAGTTAAAATCCATTTTTAAACTTTTTTTTTTTTTTTTTTTAACCATAGACTTAAATTACATTTCCAGTGTGTAAGCTGTCTTAAATTTAGAGAACAGACTTTGTGTTGGGCTCTCTTGTACTTTTATATTTTTTCTCAAATTAAAACATACAAATCAAATATTTTTTTCTTTTTTTTTAAGATGCTTGGCAGATTATTGCTGAAGTAGAACAATGTTATTGCTGTTTTTTTTTCTTTAAGTGAAATAAAATTGTGTAGCAGTTTAAATTTTGAAACAAGAAATCAAAGACATAAATCTAAACTTTAAAAAAATTACTAAAAATAGCTTTTGTTTTTTGTTCCTTTGTTTATTTTTGTCTATACAGCACTGTTTATTTTTTATAAAATTTCATCTTTAAGTTTAATAGTGTTTTGTTGTGAAGTCAAAAATAGCCACACAACACTTGAAGCTTAATAAATATTGGTAGGAAAAACATCCCAGATGGATCCTTTCATGACGTATAATCTGTCTCTCAACTGTCTCCTCAGCTTCTCTCTCCAGAGGACCTGGTCAATGCCTGCAAGATTTTTGAGTCACTGAAGCTTCCCTTACGGTATGGCTACGGACAGGGTTTGAAATGAACACCCACCCACCTGCCAAATAGACTGTAGGCAAAAAATAGACTGTGGTGGATATTGCAGATCAACACACTAGCCAATTTGGCGGATTTAACTTTGCATATAATCTCTGTATGAGCCCTCATCCAAAGGCAGTTTTAAGCATTAGCAAATTTAAGTATAAAGTGGGTTGCACAGTGAGTTAAATCCCAATACAATCCTTTAAAATCAAACTTAATATAGCATAACAGTATTCTCTATCAGTTTGTGCAGTTTTTTTTTTTTTCAACATTTATTTATATAACACTTTACTACAACCAAGGTTGACCAAAGTGCTTTACACAAGTAAAAGCTAATTATACAGGACAACAAAAAAGCAGACAATGCAAAACAATACAAGAAATATAAAAAAAATACAACAAACATTAAAACATAAAGAAGTGTCAGTACTATGCATTAAAAGCCAATTTAAACAAGTGGGTCTTAAGCTTGGCTTTAAAAAGTAGCAGATTAGTGTTTGTACGAGGCTCAGTGGAAAGGGTTTTCCAAAGTTTTGGACCTGCCACTGCAAAAGAGCGATCACCCCACTGCTTGTATTTTGACCGAGGGACTTCAAGCAGAAGTTGGTCAGCAGATCGCAAAGCTCTGCTGGGTTTGTGAGTGTGCAAAATTTCGCATAAATAAGTAGGAGCAAGGCCGTGGTCAGCATTAAAAACAAACATCAAAAGGTAAAAATCAATTTAAACTTAACAGGGACCCAGTGGAGGGAGTAGAGAATTGGTGCAATGTGTTCCCTTTTCCGTCTGTTAGTTCAAGCTGCACAAGCTGCAAACGATGAAGAGATGACTGGTTAACTCCAACATAAAGTGCATTACAGTAGTCCAAACGCAAACTAACAAAAGCATGGATGGCTTTCTCAAGATCAGCCTAGCTCAGGAAGGGCTTGCTTTAATCTCAGAATCAATCTGCTTATCAAAATTTAGACGACTGTCTAGTCTCAGACCCAAGTTTTTGACCACATGGCAGAAACGAGGAAACTGAGCCCGATGCGCTAGAGATGAAATAGTTGACCTGTTAGAATTGGTAACCAGAATACACTCGGTTTTGTTTTCATTTAGGCAGAAAAAATTTTGTGACAGCCATATCTTAATATCATTTAAAACATTTGCTAAAAGATTCAAGTCAATCTAAACAGTTGTAACAGGTGTAACAGGAAAATAAAGCTGTACATCGTCGGCATACAAATGAAAAGAGATATTGTGATTTAAAATAAGCGAACCTTAAAGTAAGTAAACCTATTTAAGCTTTTTGACTTCAATTAAAACGTATTGAACTTTTCTCAGTATGGTGTTTGGATTCATTGTTTTTGGGCATTTATTATCATTATAGGTTTCATTTTATTTTTATAAAAAAAAATCTCTTTTACAAGAGTATCCTGGACAAGATTAACAGGACACAGATCACAGGATAACATAATTCATCCATCAATACACACTTAAAATGACATCTATAACTTGTCAGAACATCTACAGACCAGTATGTTGCATTCAAAAAAATTTTTTTTATATTTTTTAAGACTTGAAAATGCAAGAAAATGATGAATTAACAGAATGATCACTGAGAGATATATAAACATTTTGTGAGGAAACCATATATCTCCAGTATTTTTATCACTAAACATTTATTTTGGAGTGAGAAATATGTTGCATTTATGACAGAATTAATGCTGTTTAAATTACGAGAAATCACAAGAGCATTTTGTGTCCGTAAACGTTAATGGACTGTTGTATATATAAGCATTATACAGTGATTTTAATAATAAATACTTAAATCTAAGCAGTGATAATAATTTGGTTATTTTTAATATTTTTGTTTTGACTGAACAGCCAGAAACTCAAAATTTAGCAGGAAAATTGGCCTTATTTAATTGATAAAGTACATTTTAACCCTCCTATTTTTGACCGTAGTTGTATGTGTATGTTTTGAGTGAACAAACTGTGCAAGTCAGGCCGGTCAGCATGGAATCGGTCAGCCACTTCCTGGCAGGCTTCCTGTTTTGACGACCCATGTCCGCCCTCAGTCTGTTGGCTGCATTTTCCACCTTTCAAAAGAAAACAAGCATTCAACTCAAACCACAATTAAGTTGCACGCTATTAGATTACAAGTCTTGTTGGGTTCTTATGTAACCAGTAACATAAAAATTCTTCTTTCCTTGTCAGTTTGCGAGTGTTTGACAGCGGGGTGATGGTGGTTCAACTTCAGTCCCACAGCGAAGAGGAAATGATCGCCTCGGCTCTAGATAACGTGAGTTTCGTGCCATCATTTTCTCCCATCTGTGAAATCACTTACTGTATGTGGCCATTCAAACATCATGCACCAACTTCCTGTCATGTTTAATAATGGGTTAGTAGAGTGGAAATTGGATCAGATCTGTAACCACAAACTTGTACAGGCAATTTATTCCTCTCTGTTTAATGGTTGTGGTCAGGAGAGTGAGAGAAGGTTCCAGTTTCATTTTTTTGCTTGATATTGCATGAAATGAACCACCTTCAAAGTGTTTTTGAACAAGACGTGGCTAGCAGATGTGACTGGTGCTGGTGTTTTAGGTTAAAGAGCTGGAATGAGAGGCGTGTCAGATTAGAAATTTCCATCCCTGACCCTGAAGAGTACAAGACACATGTGGTAAAAAAAAAACAGCAAGCATATTTGAAGACCATTTAAGATGAATTGCCAATTATTGCTGTACTCAATGTGATTTAGTTATTAGATATGATGTATGGTAGAATCACACGAGACCTGTCAAGATAATATCTGGGTTATGTTTCCCTGTGAAGTAAGAATAATAAATTAGATTATTCTCTAATAAAATCTAATGAAAGTATAAAGTATAAAGATATATTTCAATAATTCTGTGTGTATTTTTCGCTGGAGGCATATAAAATGAATATTAATCCTTAAAAAAATACCCATATCATTATTTTTCCTCTTTAAAATGAAATGCTTATAAGCTAAAGACAATTTTACACTTCAGATTACTGAACTATTATTGAATTTCATAGTCATTATTTTTAATAACTGCTGTGCATCTGCGTTGAATTGAATCAACTAACTTCTGGCACCTAGAAACAGGTATTTGAGCACAGATTTAGCATTAGAAGCTACGCTTTTAATCTCACCTTTTGGCACCTAAAAACAGGTATTTCAACCCAGATTTTGCGTTAGAAGTTGCATTTTTAAATTGACCTTCTGGCACGTAGAAACAGGTATGTCTTCCTAGATTTTGCTTTAGAAACTGCATTGTTTTAATGCCACCCCACAGGTTTTAATTGGGTTTAGTTCAGGGGGTTAAGCTGACCACTCCATTACTTAAGTCCTTTTTGCCTGAAACCAAGACATTTCTCTTTTTTTTTTACTATCGTGTTTTGAGATTGTTGTTTTGTTGAAACATCCATTTTAGGGCCATTTCCTCTTCAGCATAATCTCCTCAAGTATTCTGATGAATTCAAACTGATTCATGGTAAACGATGAATAAGAAACATTCCCATACCACGTTTATTCACAAACTTCACACTGAACTGAAGCTTGAGTTTGGTACCAGGGAATCATCTGATGTACTGTCGATGAGCACTAGATAAAAAGACAATCTGTCCTCAAGTGCTTCTAGTGTTCCTTTGCTCTTTTAAGTGGTTTTGCATATGCTGTTTTAAAAAAGGGAGGTTTTCAGGCTCTGACAGCTGAACTTCTATCAAAAGTCTTCTGACATTAACTGTACTTACAGGTCCTTTTAGATCTGTCTGGAAGTGATAACTGGATGGATCTTTGCCATTCATACTATTCTTTGATTAAAAAGTTTTTTATTTAATTGCAATTTGTGACACCTCAATAAAGAGACTAGTGCTGAGTAATTAATCGAAGACTATTTTCATCTGCGTTTTCTATGTAAATCTGGTTCTTGTAAACCTCAAGCATGTGCTTTCAGATGGAGCAGCATTTACTACACAGAGTCATAGTAAACTGACAAGCTGTGAAAAAAATTTAGATGGATTTATTCGAACAATAATGACATGGAGATAATCGTTCTGGGAAAATGACAGCTGTTTCCATTGGTATTCTGTGAAAAATACATGAAAAAAATATCAGAGATGTCCAGATCCGATCACGTGATCGAAAATCGACCCGATCACCTCGATCGGATTTGGAGGTTACCTTCCGATCAGGACTCGAATAAATATGTATATTCTCATTATTTTTTAACACATCTATTGTTATGTGGTGGCACAGAGATGGACCTCTTTCTTGACTTCACACAGAAACAGCAACGTGTGTGGCATGACATCACCTTGTTGCAGAGATGCTATTTGTTAAATGCCGGCAAAGTAGAACACTGAAGTAGGAACGCATGAGTATGTCTGCAGTCTGGAGGTATTATAAAGTTGATGATGACAACATTCCCATAGCAAACTGTGAGATATGTAGATATGTAGATACCACATTTAATAACATGTTTGCACTCCAAACTCACTCAATAACTTCAGTCAGGGGTTTGAAATAATCTTTCTGTGAGAAGATACCATGATCATGTGTTTATTAGTCATGATAAATCAACGAAAGCAGTTAAATATTCTGTTGATAATACAATTCTATTAGGATTTCCTGTGTTTCTTCCTCATGGGTGTTTGGAGAATTTGCACGAGAGCGTCCTCTAGGCTTCGGATAAGATTTACTGCTGATCAAACAACCATGTTTCCCCGACAAGATGTGCATGACAATTGCAACTTTGCTTAATCATGTTTGCGATTTCATTTTGGTTAATTGCCCAGCATTTTAAAGTGCTGTTTATGACATATGTAATGTTATTATTTTTCTTAAAATGAATGAATTCTCTCGTTAAACTATCCGCTTGTTAAGTGTTGACGTATGAAATACTGTTTCCGTGTTCGTTGCTACTCATTTAAATTGAGAAATATTTGCTTATGACCACTTTTTAGTCATATCACACATTTAAGTCAATTTGATATAAAAAAATATGGTGTACATGACAGTCTCTGGACTTCACATCACAGACACCAATATTTTAACGATTAATAAAATAGTAATCACTTTCTGACCATAGGATATTAGGTATGGATTTATGTATTGCGATCGTGATTTTTTTTTATCGTGATGTTCACGTGAAGTCACACTTAACAAGTGGATACGTTGCAACTATTTTGAACACACCCATTTCAAGTCATTAGCCAATTGCTTGGTTAATGACTTTTTAAATCCACATAAATTGACCAGTTTAATTTGTCTTCTGAAGATGCCCGATTGCATGAAATAATGAACAGATTAAATTCAGGCTTTTATGCACATATAAACTGGATTATTAATTAAAATATCCTAATTTGTGTTTCAAATATAAATCAATTTCATACTAACATGGAAAGACACGAGGGTAAAATAAATAAGGACATGATTCTGAGGGTAAACTGCAGAGTATTTTGTTTGATTGTTGTGTGATAAAGTGCCTATATTAACTCACTGTGGCATACAGTATAATAGTACATAGAAATGTATATTTTTAGCTTTGCCATACTCCAGAAATGATGGTGGTGTTGCTGGGCATATATCTGGTTTAATTGAGGTTTCCTTGTGTGTTTTTTCTCTCTCCCAGGTGTCTGATAAAGGCTCACTCACAGCAGAAGAGTTTGCCAAGCTGCTGGGACTGTCAGTTCTCCTCGCTAAAGAAAGGTGCTGGAGACATCCTTTGCCTTATTTCATCAATAATTCATCCCTCAAGTCTCTCCTCACTATTTTGATGTATCGCTCTCTTTTTCACAGGTTGTTATTAGCCGAAAAAATGGGTCACTTGTGCCGAGACGATTCAGTAGAAGGCCTGCGTTTTTATCCCAACCTGTTCTGACGCATGAGGCCGATATGTTATCGAACCCAGCTGCCCCTCAGCTCCTGCTGGCCCCGAATCCCTCTGTGAAATAGATTAGATCTCACTCTGGACACAAGTGGGCACCTATTTTCCACTGTGTTTGTCAATAGGGTCTTTCATTGAATGATGGTTAAGGTACTTTTGTGTATTACTGCATCTGTTTGTTTGTTGTACCCTCTGTGTAACCGATTTAATCTATTCTACAGCCTTTAATGAAAAGGGAGTGACAGAAATGACCATGCAGAGGATGAAGTCGATATTGTCTGTGACTGCAGTTTGCTCAGTACCATTAGATTGTCCATTAAAATATGTCATTATGCATTGCTTATATCTCAGAAATTAGATATAAACATGGGAAAGAAGGCAAGAGGCCTTTAAATGGCAAAAATAATCAGAAAATTCATTAGAACATCAGCAAATTGTTGGGCAGTCAGTGAGAGCAATCTGTTTTGCAGTAAGTCTTCCACACTTATTTTGAACAGTTGTGTAAAAAATATATATATATTTCTCTTTTTTTAACAATTTTGACTTTGGGTTTTCTTTTATGTTCAGTTATCCTTATTTCTGGTGTATTACATCACTTGCATTTGTGTTTTTTATTACTAGTGTACTATATCAGAAGTTTCACCAAAGCTTTTTGGCAGTAATTGTTCTAACCGAAGATTAATGTTGTGTTTTTCTAAAGTTTATTTCATGGAAACATGTGATCCCGAAATGACAACCGAGATTACAATGAGAGCACTGTTCCTAAATATAGTTTAATATCTTAATTATCTTCAAAGTTTGCCTGAAATGTCAAGCTCGTTTTGAGACAGACCTCGCTTTTGTGAGATTTATGGTGGAGAGGTTTTTAGGTTTTTGAGGATGATTTACTTTTTCTTCTGACATTTGTTTGGATCCACGAACTACAGCTAATCGGCTGGATTAATGAAGAACCAGCAGGCATTTCGCCGCGGTCACTGAGGAACTTGTGCTCTGATTTACACTTTAAATAGACGTATATAATGCAGTTTTTCGTAATTTATCGGCTTGACGTAAATACTAAATAGATTTTTGTGGGGACCAGACCGCGTCCTAACTTGATTTCCTAATAACAGCCGGTAGAGGAAGCGAGGGTGTGCGCGTTCACGGAGAATGGGGTCGCGCGTCTCAAGAGCGGAGACGCTCCGTGACGTTCATTCATTTACCACTCAAAAACATAACTCACGGTAACATGATGCCTTTCAGCCCGTTCAGGATACAAGAACATACGGTGTGCATCCGACCTAATGTCAAATGTAAGTAAAATACTTCTGCTTTTATAGGTCACTCTAAGTTTGCGCGTTTAAATGTGTGTTATTCATTGGGTTTTTTTACCTTGCTGACCTTGTTCGTTATTTTGTAATTCGTATTTGAGTGATAACAAGAAATGTCGCCATAGGTGTTATTAGGTTATTTTCCAAATTCATATACATATGCCAACGCAACAATAGTCTGTTAGCTACGTTTACAATTAACTAATTTTTGTAATAAATTATAATTCATAAATGATATAATATATACCGTATCATATAATTCATGAACTGTATTTTATTATAAAAATATTATAAATCATTATGTTTTCCACATATGTTCTAACAAGTTTCAGCTATCAAACAGCTGTGTAGCAACCTTTGAGTAAGTTTAGAGAAAAAGAGCATTTTAGTACTTTCTTTTTATACTGTGAGAAATAACTCAATAAGTAATTTAATTACTTGACTCAGTACTGATTAGATTCTCTTTAAGTCTTAATACATAGACATCAGAAATTAAATTTAATTATTAAACAAAATTCAACATGGCCCTTTTGCTTTATTTAAAAAAAAATAACACTTAAGAAATGTTAATATTTGTATATTTCATATGCATACGGATATTCATGTAAAATATTAAAGGTTCAACATAATGACACTGTCTTTTATATATACAATGTCATTAACTTCTTCAGTTCCTTTTTTTCTAAAACATGTGCAACTACCATGATAAATGTTATGTTTTTTAAAAACATTTATTGTAATATAAGGCAAGTATATTATAAATAACTAATTAAATTGCTTACAAAGTAAAGTAATTCTTTAGTTTTTCAGCAGAAAATTACAATCAATAAATTTCACTAGCTACTTCGTAACAAATGACACCCAACACTAAGTGCATGCATGTACTGAATAGACTATGCACTGTGTGTTAAAATGTGAGAATATCAAGAAGATATGCAAATGCATTTTTTCATATGGGATATAATGTAACATATATGCTATATTATATTTTATTAAAACATGTTGTGTCCAAATATGATAATAGCTATTAAAAACACATTTCTTGCTTTGTACCTTTTGAGAACAATGTGCATTTTAGTACTTTCTTATTATACTGTGAGAAATAACTCAATAAGTAATTTAATAACTTGACTCAGTACTGATTAAAAATATAATACAAGTATAAATAAAATATAATGTAGCCCTATAAGCATTAATGGATAGACAATAGAAATTAAACTCTTAATTATTTAAACTGGAGTCAACATGACCTTTTAGGGTATTTAAAACACACCTAAGAAGTGTTAATCAATATTTGTATACTTTATGTTTGTGCATACATAGCATGTACATTCATGTAAAATATTAAACGTTTCAACATAATGACCATCTTTTATTCATAAAATGTAATTAATTTCTGAAGTTTCTTTTTTAAAGCATGTGCAACTGACATGTGCAAATGTTATTGTTATAGAATTATTAGGCAAGTATATTATAAATAACTATAAATTGCTTACAAAGTAAAGTAATCCTTTACTTATTCAGCAGAATATTACAATCATTTAATTACAGTAACTACTTAGTAACAAATTACACCCAACACTAAGTGCATGCATGTACTGAATAGACTGTTAAAATATGAGATTATCAAGAAGATATTCAAATGCATTTTTCCAGCTTATAGATAGTCCAATGAAAGAGTCAGGTGATTGCCCCGACAAATATGTGCTATAGAAAAATGAATGCATTCAATGTATCGCTTGTTCCTGATTGAACTGTTTCTCTTTCAGGACAGGGAAAATAATAGTGGATTGGGGTGATGCGGACAAAGAAAGATAAGAGGCCGCACAAGTCGGAATGACACAGGGTTTCCCTACAGCGACCTCATTTGTGCTGCTCTTCCTGATGGGATTTGGTAAGAATGCATGCTTGCTTTTAAAGAACAGATTATTCTGAAACTCAGTCAAGTTTGTTTGATTTGTATGGAAAAGAAGTTTTATAAAAAAGAAAAGAAAAAACTCTCCTAATGAAATGTCTCGACCAAATAACTAACAGTGACTGTAGTGAGTAAAGAAACTACCTGCAGAGCAACAGGTGTAATAAAACTATTACACTTTCATTACATCCGTGGGGATCAGTACAAAGGCACAAATGTTCAGTTATGTCATCCAACTTTGTTAAAATCAAGGTCAGTGATTGGCAGTTTCAAGTGCACCATGGTAAATTGGGAGAGGAAAATGGAGGGAGGGGGAAGGGAGGGTCACTGAAGTTTCCTGCACTCTCTTCCCCTGGATGCATTTGTTTTTTCTGCAGGAAGTGACCCACACAGAACGCGCTTGTAAATCACAATGCCTCAAGTTCTCATACTACAGTAATAGACACAGTAGTTGAATTTCTCCTTAACTTGTATTAGTACTGAGAAGTCCTTTAACGTCAGTCTAGCTCAAAACCCACAACCAGAAAATCTGTGGTAATGGCAAAGATAAACCAAGGTATAATACAGCTTACCAAATTATTTGAGCTATTGTCATGATTTTTTTTGTGGTTTGCAGTTTGTCATGATGTAACATGCACTGTTCTAGGAATGGTGAGTTTTGTTTTTAAGATCAGTTCTTTGCTTTTTTTCCCCCCTATTATTTATTTTTCTTCTGACAGTCACAGTCAATAAAAGTAATAATAACAGCAAAAAGGGGAAACAATTAGTTGTATTCAACTTTTTTTAATGATTCTGCTCAGTTTTGGCTTTAAATTAAACATAACATTTGCCTGTCAACAAAAAGGAGTGTCCGACCACCATAGAGGCTTGAGAATGGGCGGTTTAGACTTATATCAATAAATGACCAGCTAAAATCTACATACTTTTACAGACTGATTCAAAGACGATTCCGTGGATTAACAATTTTTTTTTTAAGTTAAGTGGTTGTAAACAATTTATTTGGGCTGTATTTAAACAAACAAATTAAGTTGAAAGTTACTAAATTTAATTTGTTTAAATTCAACCCATATAAATTTTGCGGGAGGTGGCTCGGGGGCTCAGTGGTAAGCACTGTCACCTCTCAGCAAGATGGTCGCTGGTCCCGGCTGGGTCCATTGCCATATCTGTGTGCAATTTGCATGTTCTCTCTGCGTTCGCATGGGTTTTCTCCGGGTGCTCCGGTTTCCCCCACATTCCAAAGACATGTGCAAGGTGAACTGAATAAACTAAATTGGCCATAGTGTATGAGTGTGAATGAGTGCATATGGGCGTTTCCCAGTACTGGGTTGCAGCTGGAAGGGCATCTGCTGCGTAAAAATATGCTGGATAAGTTGGTGGTTCATTCCGCTGTGGCGACCCCTGATAAATAAAGAGACTAAGTCAAAGAAAAATGAATGAATTTTGCAGAAACAATTTTTTTCAGTGTAGGAAAAGGGTAAATTTGTATTCAGGGTTTTAGATATGTGCTCAGACAGAGTATGGTCTTGATTCTGAACATGATATTTCATATAATCCTGCTAAGAGTGTGGTTATGATCTGCAGAACTAAAGACAAAAGTATACATTTTCCAGTTTAAGGCTGTCCAATGAGATTCCTATTGGGTGGAGGTCAGTAGTACACCCTATCAATCAGAGCTGTGGAGACATTGGTATTGCTCTATTTTGTAAATTGTTCTGTTTTTTCTGTTATGTAATATTATTTTTTTTCTCTTTTCATTTTGAATGGGACTTTGAGTCTGTAATAAAGTTTAATTGAATGATTGAAGTTTTGTATTGGGCAAGATTGACTCTTCAATCATGTAAAAACTAATGTAAAATGTACAGTAGGCAGTAGATGTTTTACTTTTAGTCCATTTAATAGAACATAGTAACAGGACCGATACAAGGTATTCATCGTTTTTTTGCTTCTCAAGATTTTAATTGGTTTTACTTTGTTTTTTTTTCCCCATAGCAATGGCTGGTATCCAGCTATGGCCATCGATGCACATTGCCTTGAGCAATGCCAGTGTGTTTGTGGATTACAGCACTGAAAACAACCTTACTGACCACAGACTGACAGTGGAATTGATTGACGTGGACAGGAATGTTACAGTACTTACCAGGATGCTTCCATTCAACCAATCAGAAGGCTCAATGGAGTTCGACTGCTCCTGCTTTCTGTATGCTGGTAATTTCAGATTCAGACTGGAGCAGAAGCACGTCCTTGGTGTTTCTAACAGGAGTGCCATCTGGTGGTGGAGTCCGATTCTACATGTGCACTGGCCCACCTTTCACTTAGTTGTGGAAAGGGGCAGCAACAACCAGAGCTCCACTGACTTTAGGATTAGTGTGTACACTAATGACCACTTCCATCCATGTTCAAGCAGCAAAGCTTCAACTTTGTACCTTGACGTGAGCTACCTTGAACAAGTCCAGGTAGGAAGAACCACCTTTGAGAAGGTGCAGAATCGGATAAGACATAATATTAAAGTAGTCAGGTCTCAACATCTGGAAATGCCGTGTGCATCCCCTCTGACAGAGCGTGGCTACATTCAGATTTCCATAAAATCCCCTCACACCCAACAAGACATTAAATCATCTGGTCCTCTTTACCTGTCCAGCATCTTCTCCTACAAGCTTGTTGTAGATAATAGTTACAAAAGAGGTTGTGAAGGAGCAGTTTCTGTCCGCCGAATTGCTCCTCCCTGTACAGTTGCAAATGGGAAGATTCTACTTTACAAGGAACAAAGTAAAGACTCTTCTTCTCCCTCTCACCTGGCCTTCAACTTCCTCACACAAGGGGAGAATGAGACTGAATTTAACTGCTCCATCTTTGACGCTGGCAAGAATATGTACTGCTTCAATTTCACTCTGGTCTACAGTCAGGCTCCCAGTTTAGCACACACCTGTGTGATTGTGCAAAGACATACAAGTGAGTCTGCTTTGATCTGGGGTCAATTTATTTTGTTTGTACAGCACTATGGTCAACTGCAGTTGTGTTTGTTACATAGCGAATACATAAAATTAATTAAAAATGAAGGTGGCACAGTGGGTAGCATGATTGCCTCACAGCAAGAAGGTCACTGGTTTGAGCCCCGGCTGGGTCAGTTGGCGTTACTGTGTGGAGTTTGCATGTTCTCCCCGTGTTTACGTTGGGTTTCCTCCAGGTGCTCCAGTTTCCCCCACAGTCCAAAGACATGCGTTATAGGTGAATTGAATAAACTAAATTGGCCGTAGTGTACAGTAGTCAATATTTGAAGTTGATCAAATTTTTTTTTATCAAAGTTGTCCTAAAACTATTCAGCAACACTCGTCTTGGGGCAATTTTAAAAAATGTTTTTGATTCACTTCAATTGTTGACTACTGTATTTGTGCGAATGTAAGAGTGTATGGGTGTTTTCCGGTGTTAGGTTGCAGCTAGAAGGGCATTTGCTACATAAAACATATGCTGGATAAGTTGGCGGTTCATTCCGCTATGGTGACCCCTGACTAAATAAAGGGACTAAGCCGAAAACAAAAAGAATGAATGAATGAACTAAAAATGCTAATTTATTCTAGAATTAGCATCACTGATCCATTTTGTGATAATTTGTCTAATTAATGATACATGTTAAGCAAGTTTCTCTTTTACCACTTATGGATAGTGATTTGAACCCCTATCACTGATTTGAATCCCTAAACCAAGATGTCCAATCCCACTCCTTATGACTCAATTTACAGTTAAGTTTAAGTACAATCCTAAGTACAATTAAGTAAACATACCTGAAATAAATAATCAAGGTCTTAAGGATTACTTGAAATGTCTTAGCTGGTTTGTTGGAGCTACACTCCACTTGAAGGTAGAGGAAGGTTGGACACCCTAGACCAGGGGTGTCCAAACTCGGTCTTGTAGGGTCGATGTCCTGCAAAGTTTGGTTCCAATCCCAATCAAACACACCTTGGCTAGCTAATCAAGCTCTTGCTACGCTTTCTAGAAATATCCTTGCAGCTGTGTTGAGGCAAGTTGGAGCTAAAATCTGCAAGACACTGGTCCTCCAGGACCGAGTTTGGACACCCCTGCCCTAGACCTTAAAAACTAAACCTTAATCCTAAGCTTTTCATTTACGGTGTCCATTTTTCATATTTCTTTTTACTTATGTTGTTTTTAATATCTGCTCATTTGTTTGTTATGATACCATATTATTTCTTTGAAGAAATGTGGGGACCGTGGCAGGCATGGAGTGGTTGTAGTGTGACTTGTGGGGAAGGTGTGCGAGAGCGTGTCCGTGAATGTCTGCTGCCCTCTAGTGGTGGGATACAATGCACTGGCATGGTTAGGGAGCAGTCACACTGTTCACTAGAAGACTGCTCTGGTAATCATTTTAGTTATTCTACTTTTTATATATTTTTTGAAAACAAGTCATTTCAGAATAAACTCCAATCTGTTTTTTCTTTATTCAGAGGAGATTCCCCCTCCACCAGTCAGCCCTCCACCAGCTGTGAGCACACCCCTGACTAGTAATCTAGTGGTAGTGTCTGGGATCGCTCTTTGCCTGGCTGTGATCCTGGCCACCATTTTCATTACAGTGTGGAGAAAACTGTGTCGTGCGCCAAAGTGCAGCTCTATGCGCCGTGGATCTCTACACTCTCCTAGTGGCCGAAAGAACTCTGATGAAGCCTCTATCTGTGGTCACAGCATGCAGAGGCCCAGTTTCTCAGAAAGTCTCCAGGCAGCTCCCCTACAGAAGGGATTTACCTTACCTGCTAAGCAGGGACCTTCAAACCGAGGTGTATTGGCTCATCAACAGAGCATGTCCCTTCCTCTTCCCCATCCACAAGACCCAGAGAGGATGTCTCCTTCTGGCCAAAAGATCATTCCACCCCTTTTTGGTTACCGCTTAGCTCAACAGCAGCTCAAGGAAATGAAGAAGAAAGGCTTAAAAGAGACAACTCAAGTCTACCATGTGTCCCAAAGTCCAGTGGATGACACCATGCTAGAGGCAACGGCTTCAACCCCAGCTGGTCTAACTCCTGTGCCCCAAGAATTTGACAGTCAAGAGGAGTCGAGCAGTAGCCACTTCCGCATAAGGTCTCCCTTTCCAGAACCCACATGGCCTTCCAAAAACAGTGCCTTGTCAGATAGACAAAAGGTGGACATGTTGCTTAATCCCCCGAAGTCTGCATTTAGTGCCAGCTCACGTCGTCTTGAGCGTACGGCAGACTGGGTGGAGATGGTAGAGCGCAGTCGAGTACCCTACTCCAAGAATACCAATTTCAGGAGAACTTCAAGCTTCAATGAGACCAACCAGCAGCCGTTTCTTCCATCCCGGCCATACAGAGAAAGAAGTATGACCCAGGTGACTCCTCGGCAACTACCTGAGGGAAGCTGTAGAAGCAGACCCTGGGAACATACGCTTCCTGAACTTGAGGTCTGGTCTTGTTCCAGTCCTAGGATGACTGAAAGCTCAGTGGACAAAAGAAGAAGACCATGGGTTGACACTCCCCCGTCACAGTCAAATTCAAAAGATTCAGCTCCAGTGACACCAATAAAAGAGCCCCTAGTGGATCGTCATCACGGGGCTCGGAGTCCATCATCTGCACTGGACCGTGCTGAAAGAGCAGAGCAGAACTGGAGCAGAAGAGGCCCCTCACCCATCCAGAGGAACATACTAGCCAGGAAGCTACGAGAGGCGAATTCTTCTACCGGCCAAAGGCAACGCAGTTCCACATTTTCTACCTCAGAGCAGCGTAGGGGACGCTGTCGCAGCCTTCCTCTCTCCGCAGACTACAGCAACTCTCCGTATAGTCTCACAGAGTCAGAACAGCGCATGATGGACATTTCTGGATACTTGGGTGAAGATGATGGTGTAGAGGTTCTAACTATTCATAAGCTTACCTGACAAAACCTGTGTTTCTACTAGTTTCCACACTTTAAAATGAAAGTCTTAATGGAATAAAGCCCTTGTTTTTGGTTGCAGACAGGTGTTTCGATCAGATTTGGAAGATTTTTGTATAATGTTTTCATGACTTTAAATGAATGATCCATTATATTTCTATTTATGAAGGCTTGACTTGATTTAAAAAGGCATTTTGATCTCATGTACATTGTATATATTTTGGACACATTTTGATTTGATTGTACACTGGAAAATGTGAATTCTCAGGTTTTTTTCATAACAAACCAAAATATACATATATACAATGTTTCCTTTTCCCTGAATGTTTATTTTATACTACTAAAACAGTAATACACAATCTCAGTCAAGACTTTTCGTATGTAAAAATGCTGTTTTAATGTAATATGCATATTGTATGCTACAAGTCCCATTATATGGCTGCATGCAAAGTGATATTATTTATGATTATTTTAAAAATAAGTAGGTGGATTCATCAAATCTATCAAGATTACTTTCTTTCTTTGTCCCTGCATGATTCTTTCTAGGCTCGGAAGTCATGTGGTTGAAATGTTCATTAACCACAGTAAATCTTATAATTAACACACAGTATAATTTACAAATGTGTATAACAAGATGCTCAGCAGCCTCGCTATTCAGTGGGTCCTCCTCCACTACCCACGCTGTCCATGTGGGAGCTAGGCCGGACCTTCATGGCTGTGTGTCTGAGGGAGTACCACAGTCCTTTCCAGGTGCTCCAAACAACACCATTGTCATATTTGGCCTTGTACTCTCCACCTCTATAAAATCTTCCATTAAGATTGGCAGCATGACACCTGTAAGTAAGAAATTGGCATCTTAAAGTATCACATATTTTTGGACAACAAGGAAAAAGTCCCTTAGAGATAAACCATTTAACCATAAAACCAACGATTGCAATTTTTGAATCCATTCAGCTGATCATTGGGTCTAGTGGGAGCACTTTTAGCTTAGCATA
Organism: Danio aesculapii; assembly: GCF_903798145.1. NCBI lineage: Eukaryota > Metazoa > Chordata > Actinopteri > Cypriniformes > Danionidae > Danio > Danio aesculapii. The sequence goes on from NC_079444.1 coordinate 24,765,138, forward strand.
ATTTACTTATCTAATTTTGGAAGGACAAATTGTTCTAACTAATCAACTACTAGCATTTATATAATTGCAAATCTCAATTATCGAAATTTATATTGAATTGGAACAGAAGTATTGGCATAGTATTGAATCAGCAGATTAGAACCATATATCAATGCCAGCCTTACGTGGTATGGCAACAAAGTTCCTTGAATATTACGTCAGAAGTTGCTAGCCATAAAGGCCTTAAGAATAGCAACTTTTCCATCTGTCTTAGTACATGATTTGACTAAAGAAGAGTCCAGCTTTATATAGGAAATTGATTGAAACTCTTTGGTCATTTTTGAGCGAGCTGCTAATGCTCTAATCCAGTTCAATGACCTAAGCTAAGCTTAGCTAAAAGTGCTCCTACCAGACCCAGAAATTGGCTGAATGGATTCAAAACTGGTAAACCTCAGCTGTTTAACCCTAGGAAAATTGTCAAATTTGTCTATTGTCAAAAAACATGGAGTGCATAAAATTCAGAAATCACCTGTTGTACCACCAGCCCCCCTTGTTCTCTGCAGCACAGCTTCCCTGCAGGTACCGATCGTGATCTTGGTCCCGGGTGCTGAATTGCATGCCATTATGGGAGGCTGACCACTGTTCCACCATATTGGTCCCTCCGGACAGGGCATCTCCTGCTTGACCACTGTACATCCCATAGTGCAGCCTGTATTTATCCTGATGTGAGCAGAGAGGAACGTGAATGAGACTTTATCCATATGAACTTCTTTCATGCACAGATAATGGTAAGAACCAAAAAAAGAACATTACTTTTTCATCTGACACTTTGACGTTGTCATACATGGCATATGATTTCCCTCCTTTCCAGTCCATCAGATCAATTTTCATCACATTGTCACCTAAAGGATATTTAGAAAACATTATAGAACAGAAAAGAAGTGTAATGAACTTGTACACAAATCTTACCGCCACTGAGAAGGGCATGAATATGATCGTTCCCAAGCCAGAATTCATCTTTACTTGACTGAAAATTTCCAAATCCATTTTTATAATCTTCCCACTTTCTGTGAAAAGAAATACTGATTAAATCATGCTAAACTTGTTGTAGTTCTAACTAAGGACAGGAAAATGTACTTACCCGTCGAAATCAACTTTGCCATTGATTCTTTTCTGAATCACAGTCCAGCCCCCGCCATCATCCATGTCACAGTATACAAGGAATGGCTGGAGTGATGATTTGGGTTTGATCCTGTAGAATCCACTCCCTGGTTTGAGTCTGTCATATAACTCTGAACAATCTAATTGACATATACAGTTGAAGTCAGAATTATTAGCCCCCCTTTGATTTAATTTTTTTTTAATATTTCCCAAATGATGTTTAACAGAGCAAGGAAACTTTCACAGTATGTCTGATAATATTTTTTCTTCTGGAGAAAGTCTAATTTGTTTTATTTCGGCTAGAATAAAAGCAGTGTTGAAATATTTTAACACAATTTAAAGATCAACAGTATTAGCTCCTTTAAGCTATATATATATATTTTTTTTCGATAGTCTACAGAACAAACCATCGTTATACAATAACTTGCCTAATTACCCTAACCTGCCTAGATAACCTAATTAACCCAGTTAATCCTTTAAATGTCACTTTAAGCTGTATAGAAGTATCTTAAAATATCTAGCAAAATATTATTTACTGTCCTCATGGCAAAGACAAAATAAATCAGGTATTAGAAATGAGTTATTAAAACTATTATGTTTAGAAATGTGTTGAAGAAATCTGCACTCCTTTAAACAGAAATTGGGGGTAAAAAATAAACGGGGGGGGGGGGGTAATAATTCAGGGGGGCTAATAATTCTGACTTCAACTGTACATTACAGACATAACCATTTTGATCCTTTTTTATTCTCAAACTTAAATCTTTAACCCTTCATATTATCACAAAAAAAGCTGTTACAGTATGCATTTTTTGTTGAAATGCAAGGAACTCAATAAAACTACAATAATTACAAACAATATGGAGGACAAAAATTAAGATAGACATGAAACCACAACTCTTTAAAATGTTAAAAATATATTCATGTCTATTTATCATAAAATAATGAATGGTTTAATTAGAAATATGGATGTGTACAGGTTTATTATATGAAGCCTTACCTTTATCATGAACTAATAAAGATCCCCCAGTGCTTGGTAAGGTTGGTGAAGGTTCAGTGTTGTTTTCAGAGGGCTTATTTTCCTGTAATTCCAGATTGGGAACCAGCCTGAATTTACGATGAGCACGCAGATGCATAACTTTCCATTCCCCTATCAACAATTTATTATTCAGCATGCGAATCTCTTCCTTCAGCTTTGATACTTCAAAACTTTGGCATTCTTCCTCTGCCTTGATAGAAAACACAATATGGCTTTTTAAAAACTTAATAGTTTTTTTTATGTCTAGTTATTGTAGAAAAACATTCTAGACAAGAACTCAACTTACCGAAGTTTGAAGTAATGTGAGAGCATGACAAATCAAGATAAACACCAGCTGTGGCATGACCTAGTAATATTCTTCACATGAGAATGTAGATTTGTTAATTTGTTCAACACACATCACACCTATATAAACACTAGCTTTCCACTTAATTTGCATTAAGATTAAACAGTTAAATAGATTGTAGTGTATTTTAAAATAATAAATTAAGCAAAAACTTAAGTATTATAGGCATATAAGCTATACAAAAACAATAGAAACGTATCAAATACAGATTTATACATACAGAACGTGGTGTTCCTTCCTCTTCCAGATTAAACATCAATGAAATGCCCTCCAGACTTTCATTTCTAATATTTATAGGTGCTGTTGGTTCCACATGGTCCACATTAGTCAGTCCTGGGCCATTCCACACATACCAGAAGCAACTATGTGAAATTGTTGTTGTCTTTTTATTTTGTGGAATTTCTGTTACACAAAACACAATTATCATTAATAGAATAGTTAGTTATTATAATCAGTATTATTAGAATAGTTAGCAATGTAGTGAACACACCATATGATATTATTTTAGCAAAGTTTAATTACGGTGCCTTTGTTTCTTTAAATTTAAGGGGATAGTTCACCCAAAAATTAAAATCCTGCTATCATTCACTAACCTTTCGCTTGTTCAAAACCTGTTTGAGTTTCTTCCTTTAGCTGAACACAAAAGAAGATATGTTGAAAAATGCTGTTAGCTGGCATCATTAACCTATATAGTATTTTTCTTTTTTTGGGAAGTGCCCACAATGTCTTATTTTGGGAAGAAAGAGCCTACTCATAAAGATTATAAACCACACAAACGATGAGGTAATTTTCATTTTTTTCAGGTGAACTATCACTTTAACATCTCTATGTGTTCTGTATTAGAAAGAAAAGCCACATGTTTGGGAAAGCCATGAAGTTTTGTGAACTGCATCTTTAATTTTACAGTCGTATTTTAGCACTTTTAGATTTTATTTGAAGGAATACTTCGTCATTTTACTGTCACTAAATTTTATTTCCCATAAAATTTGACAAAGTGACATTAATTGGTGGGATATTTGCTCAACAACAAAATTGGGAACATTTTGATTATAAACTACAAACGAGCGTGCGCGCGCACACTAATTCAAACCAGATTGAGTACTAAAAGACCGCAATAAATGTAAAAGCACCACACTTTTAGTCCCCGTCCATATTCATTTTGTATGAGGAAGTTAAAAACCGCTACGTCTGCAACAGGAGTGGAGGGGCGGTATGAATGTGGATGTGTTTGTGGATGGAAGAAAACTATTGCTAACCTTCGAACCTCCTTCCTTTGTTATCGCATAAAATCACGGGACAGTCACCGCTTGTAAAGACAACCATGATGGAGACAATACGCCAAAAGACTGTTTGAGGAATATGTGACTGTTTAGAGAGCAAAAAATAAAGCTGCGAGTCAAGCAAAGGGAAAGGAAACAGTTTTCCCGGTTGCGCTTCAGTCTGTCTGGTTTGTATCTGTTTCCAAGGGTCCTGCGGGATAAGTTACATCTGGACAAACAAATGATTACTTGTTGCATTTCTTCATGCAGATATTTAATTAGTGGTTCATACTTGATTCAGAAAGTGCAGAAGACGTTCGGGATTAATGGAATCCATGGAATAATAATCAGGAATATCCTTTAATCCGCGTTTGAAACGTTGAATTTGGACCCTTTGAGAATTTATATATCTGAAGTAAGTACTTTTGTAAATTCGTCAATGCTGATTCGTTTGTTTTAATCTTTCGATTAATTTTCATATTTCCTAACTGTTAAGTAATGAAATTTTCTTTTTTGTTTTGTCTTTTTGTCTCGTTTTTGTCTTAGCTTCAAATGAATCACATTAGTGATTTTTAAAAGTAAAATGAATGCAATCAAGGTGTCCACTTCATGTTTCATATAACGTCAAAATATGTGTGTAGGTGTGTGCCATGCGTGATGTAAAAATGAAATGACATGCTTATTCTGACCTGTAAGTTTTAGTTAAAAAGCAGTACGTGATCATACTAATGGTGTGTGTTTATATATATATATATATATATATATATATATATATATATATATATATATATATATATATATATATATATATATATATATATATATATATTTACATTTAGTCATTTAGCAGACGCTTTTATCCAAAGCGACTTACAAATGAGGACAAGGAAGCAATTTACACAACTATAACAGCAGCAGTGAACAAGTGCTATAGACAAGTTTCAGGTGTGTAAAGTCTAAGAAGCTGAGCATTAGTAAACAAGTCTAAGTGTTCTCTAACCAAACACAGCAACTGAAAACAGGTCTAAATGTACTTACTCGGTGTTGCTCTCGATGCTAAAGTGCTTCTCCTATATATCCTATCTCCTATATATATATATATATATATATATATATATATATATATATATATATATATATATATATATATAATACAAGTTTTGTTGAATCAAATTTATGAATGTATTTAAATTACATCTAATTTATTAATAAACTGTATACATTTCTAGTGTTTTGAGGGATGTTTATTAATATTTAGAAACCTTTTCAGTTATTAATATTTAGTATATAGATCAGAGAAAGCTATTTCTTACTAATAAAAAGCTGACCTCCTTACATCTTTTTTTAATGCCCTTCAGGGGGGATCAAGTGTTATTTAGGGAGGTCAATCCCCCCCCAAACCCCCTGTAATTTGCCCCCTGGTTAAAAGCTTCTTAGCAGAGTGGTTTGAGGGCTAGTGACATAGTGTAAATATATAAAATGAAAATTTCTTAGTAGTTTGGAGTGTCATGTGTGGTACTACAATGATTTTAAATGATTCTAGTTATGAGAATGTTTACTTTTTGGGATTTTAAACTGTTATGATGAATGACATTTTAGTATGTGTCCTGTAAATCATGGTAAAATGGTGATCATTATTATTTTTTACCAAAAATGATTAAAAGGCAAATTGTGATGTAAACAGAAAGGAAAACTCTTATTGCTATCTCAGTGTTGTCCTGATGCTTGAAAACCAGCACTAACCAGCACTGCTTGAAAAATAGCACTAAAGTCCAATATTGACTGATTGATTGATTGATTTCTTTCTTTTTTTAATATAGCAATACTTGAAATATTCCCATAAAGATGACGTCTGTGCATTTTAACCCTGGGTTAGATTCCAAAGAAGTTAATGGGTGAGTGAATAACATTCATTAAAAGTTACTAACACTTCACCAGCATCATGACCTTTACTCCAACAACTAAATGAGCAATTCAGCACTATTTCCCACTCCCAGAAATACAGGATATTGTTAACAAATCACTCCAACTCCTTAAGCTTTGTAAAAGTAGTCACTGGAATTTTGAAACCACAAAGTTCAAATATAATGCAAGCACTGCCCTTATGTTTTAATGATGTTTTTAATATGCACGTTTGATCAGTAATGGGGTGAAAGAAGAGGCAGAGGTGCAGATTGATGATGGAAAGGAAGAAACTAAAGACCCAGACACAATGTACCAGTAAGTAAGCTAGACAAAATCATGCATTGACTATTATTATTCTTGCATGTCATTCTGATTTGTTTTGCAGTCAAGTCCGGAAATGGATAACTCCTTTTGTGATGTCCTTCGGTTTTCGGTGAGTGACATTCTTGAATTTGACGTTACAAAAAAAAATGTCAGAAAGTGTATAGATATTATTCACCCATCCCCCTCAAAGAAATGTATTAAAAGCACAGTTTGATCAAACATCCTACTTTCTATCTGTTTGCAGTGTTTTTGGCCTGGTACTGATCATCTTGGACATTGTTATGGTCATTGTGGACTTGTCACTTCCCGAGAAGAGTCGTGATGTTGGAGGTGCACTGGAGACTGTTTCTCTGGTCATCTCTTTCTTTTTCCTCATCGATGTATTGCTCCGTGTTTATGTGGAGGGGTTAGTAGCTTTTCAGTTTAATTAGGCAACCTTTATTTCAGCATCTGATGTTATTCCGGAATCTTTCATCTTGCATCACTTCATTTGAACATCATTTACAAAACGCATTAGACTAACAGTAACCAATAGCATCACATGATAAGTTGCTCATGATAGGAAATGATCTGCAGGAAACACATTTTCCTAGGCATTTTCCTGACTCGAGCACAAAAATAAAATTAACTGGTCAAACATGCTCTGCTATAATATGAATTATAATCTAAATAATTATAGCATAGAGTGTTGTCAAAACTATATGCATAATTTTATACATTCAGGACCTGTACCAATTAAAATAAACTTTATAATTTAAGTGCTACTAAGCTCAGGCATTTTCTTGGTAGGGACAAAAAATACTTAGGAAGTTAAAGGCTGTTTTTGCCAACATTCTTCAGAACGTCTTGTTTTGTGTTTAACATAAGAAAAGAAAATCAAACAGGTTTGTAAAAAGTGGAGGACGAGTAACCAGTGACAGAATTGAACATTTTGGATATCTATCTCTTTAAAACAGCAAATTTGATAAATTAGGTTGCTGTACCTGACAGACTTCAGTTCTTTTGCAATATCAGGGTGTCCGCAACGTCTTAAAGTATTGAGTGTTGATACAGTAAATCAATTTAGAGAATTTTAAGGCCTTTTAAAAGGTGTTAAAAAGTCTTAAATGCCATTTTACATGGTATTAAGTTGTGTATCATTTTTGATTATACAATGTATAGTTGTATGCTAAAGTTTGCCTGAATTTAATCTGCGAATATTGGGGCGTCGTGTCATTTATGAAATCAATAAAAGCCTGCTAGATTTGACATCATGCTGCTTTGTTTACTCCAGTAACCAAGGCAACACCATTATTCCTGCTGGTCTATAAGCGCCACCTACTGGGTTAGCATTTTTTATTCATTATATGAAAAAGGTTTCTTACAATCAGTATTTAGGAAATATACTGCAAGTTATTATGTCACGGGTTGAAACCTAAATTGGCGATGAGGTCCTAAAATGTGTTGAAAGTCTCTTAAAATGGGTCTTAAAAGTTATTGTATTTCACTCTTTGATTCCTGTATATGAATATATGATAAGGTACACATTTACACTAATTAAAATTTTAAGAGAGGTAGCATGAATAAATAACAATAATAATAATTATTATTATTATTATTAGTGGCTCATAAACAGCTGACTTTAAAGAATATCTTATAGTTCTGACTTTTCTTTTTACACAGTTGTGAAAGGTCTTGTCAAAATCACAATCAGAATAACAAGATACAAACTCAGCTCTTATTCTGAATTTATAATTCAGTTTTCTAACTCCCAATTTCAAAGAAAAAAAAAGGTCAGGATTGTAAGGAAAACAAAAATCTGTCATACTTGGATAACAAATGAACAGAAAAAATCTGAAATGCAGGGGAAAATATTTGGTAAATTAATAAAGGTAAAATCCATTTTGTGTATCGGCCTGTGCAGTGAATGTCAAATAAAATTAATCATATTAAGTGCATATGATAAATTTAAGCATTTTTACCCAAGTAATTTAAAATACATTATAAAATAACTGTTATTTATGATTAAAGAAGGATGTTAGTTTAATAGAACCATGATTTTACGGTTTGTTAGATGAGTTAAATAAGAGTAAACTGAATTGAATAACATTTCAACAGTTTGTTCACACACATTTGAAGACTGCTGTTGGATCCCTAAAGGGATAGTTCACCCTAAAATTACAATTGTCATAATTTACTCACTTTCAATTTGTTCCAAACCTGTTTGAGCTTCTTTCTTCAGTTGAACATGAATGAAGATATTCTAATATTGATGGATGCTTTTTTAAAATCTTGTTTTGTGTTCAAAAGAAGAAGAAATTCATAAACATTGCAAATCACCTGAGCATGTATAAATGGTGTGGAAATGTTTATATTTGGGTGAACTATCCTATGTATAGAACTATGCATACACAATACAGAGAGTTTATGGCCTATTAAAGCTACATTAGGAACAAGTAGTGCGTCTGTGTACTGGTTAGTGCGTCGACACATGCACTCGGGTGTTCATGGCGACCCGAGTTCAATTCTGCCTCGCTGTCCTATGCCGATCCATCCCCTCTCTGCTCCCCATGCTTTCCTGTCAATACTCTCTACTGTCCTATCAAATAAAGGTGAAAAAAAAAATAAATAGTGCAAAACGAGCATAAAGAGTAGTTACTATAGCTCTAATGTTGTCTTTACATTCCAATTTAAAATAAAACCAATGCATAAGTCTCTGATAAATCCTTGATCTACTTTTTTCAGATTCAAGGTGTATTTCAGCTCAAAACTGAATATAGTAGACGCTTGTATTGTGGTCATTACTCTGGTGGTCACCATGATCTACGCATTCTCCGATTTCTCAGGAGCCAGTCTGATTCCCAGGTACAGCCGATTTGACCAATACATTAGTGTTTGATATTTCCTAACAGTGTAAATGTAACTGTGGTGTTATGATGTGTGTTCAGGGTAGTGACATTCCTGAGGTCTCTGAGGATCCTGATTCTGGTACGCATCTTCAGACTGGCCTCGCAGAAGAGAGAGCTTGAAAAAGTCACCAGGAGAATGGTGAGTCACTTAAAAAAAAAAAATATATATAAATATAAATATATATATATATATATATATATATATATATATATATATATATATATATATATATATATATATATATATATATATATATATATATATATATATATATATGTGTGTGTGTGATCAATGTTGTGTCTTTCTATCAGATAGATAATTCATTGATTTTCTTTTATGATTATTATTATAACATTTATTTTTTTAAGTCTCTTTCACAAAGGCTGCATTTAATTGATCGAATAATTCTGATACTGTAAAATATTATAACAATTTTAAAAAGCAGAATTTACTCCCGTCTTAGTATAGTAATCTCAATTAGTATCTTAGTATCTCCAATAGTTGCGCTGTTTCTTATTTTATGGATACAATGATAAACTAAACTAACCAGCATGTTGAAATGAATATATTTTATGTATATTAATAGAGAAAAAAATTGTTATATTTAAAATATAACAAATTTATTTAACAAAAAAATATTTTAAAATGTAATATTATTTAACAGTAATGCTTAATTTACTATTTTATTGTAGAGTTGTATGTTTTTTCGCCTCCAAAATCAATTCTCATCTAAAAATTTATATAATTTTTATATAATAAAAGTCTATATACCTTTAACACCCCTTTTATATGCTTATATGCCCTTTTAATATATTTTTATAGTAATTTTAACCAATTTTTTTTTATTTAGTTTTAATTCACAATTTTTTTGTGGGTAATTTAAAAAAAAAAGAATCAAAAAGATGCTTTAGATTAAAGTCTCACTTTAATCTAAATCAATTTATGCTGTGTGAAATGTGGGCTTAAAAAAATCATTGTATAATATTTCTTTACAGGTTTCAGAGAACAAAAGACGGTACCAAAAAGATGGATTTGATCTGGACCTCACATACGTCACAGGTTGGGTTGAATTAGAAAAGCCCTTTTAAATCAATTTAATACACTATAAACATAACATTAAAATAAAATAATTTGAATAAATGTTAAAAGGATAGATACTGTAATAGGCAATGTTTTTCTCTCTCTTCAGAAAGAGTCATCGCCATGTCTTTTCCATCTTCTGGGAAGCAGGCACTTTATAGGAACCCAATCAGAGTAAGTATAACACAAATGTTGAAGGTGAACATTTAAATTCAATGTGAATTAGTTTAGAGGTATTCAGAAAACCGTACAGCAACTCTATCATTCACATGTAAATGACATTTAATTTTGCAGGAGGTCGTTAGATTCTTGGACACCAAACATATGGATCATTACAAGGTCTTTAATCTCTGCAGTGAGTAGAGGCTTCTCTTCATTATTTTGATTGACAACTTAATTAAATCTAACATCTTTTATAAAAGGCATGATTTATTGTGTTATGTTCTTTATAAAGTGATGTAATTGATTGCTCGAATAAATGAATATTAAGGACTGAATGTTTTATAAAAATAATAATTTAAATAATTGAATAAGTACCTCAAATTTAAAAACATAATTTAATTGAGTATGTACAGGGTTTGACGAAAAGGGTTTTTAAAGCATAAAAACAATTGAAGAGCTTTATTTTTCCCAATACATTAGAATGTGTACTGCTTCTTTGTTTCCTTTTTTAATTTTCTTACACATATTTAACCATAATAATGTTAATGGCTGAATAATTTATAACTAAATGTCATACTGTGATTATCATTTAAAATATCTTTCTTCAAACCCCTAGTATTTATCCATTTGTCAGTAAGAAGAATGGAATCATTTAAATTCAAATCAAATTAATATGATATTATTCTTGTTTTATAATTGTTTACAAATTGTTTAATTTTTATTTAAATATATCTCTTATGCTGAATGATGATTGAACATTATTTGACTTTTTTGTGTTTCCTATATCAAAAATTCATATTTAATATTTTTTATGCTTATAAAAAGCATATTTGTAAATTATTTAGTGCTGACACCAATATGTGATGACTCGATCCATTTGTCCAATTGAATGTATTATTGCAGTTTATAAGTTCATATTGTTCATATATTTGCTTGGACCTCAAACGGTGAGAAGATTTTTTTCAACACATCGCTAATCATAATAGTTTTTATAACTAATTTCTAATAACCTTTACCATGATGACAGTAAATAATATTTGACTAGATATTTTTCAAGACACTTCTAAACAGCTTAAAGTGACATTTAAAGGCTTAACTAGGTTAATTAGGTTAACTAGGCAGGTTAGGGTAATTAGGCAAGTTATTGTATAACGATGGTTTGTTCTGTAGACAGTCAAAAAAAAATTGCTTAAAGGGGCTAATAATTTTGTCCTCAAAATGGATTTAAAAAAATTAATAACTGCTTTTATTCTAGTTGTAATAAAACAAATAAGACTTTCTCCAGAAGAAAAAATATTATCTGACATACTGTGAAAATTTCCTTGCTCTGTTAAACATCATTTGGGAAACATTTAAAAAAGAAAAAAAAATTCAAAGGGGGGCTAATAATTCTGACTTCAACTGTATATATATAATTTAAACAGGTTTTAATTTTGCTTTGTTCATGTACAATACAATCCATACAATCACCAACCTAATACATCTGAATTAAATGTTTAACTTGTTATTTAAAGTTTAAATCTCTATTTACCATACTGGTTTAATTACTTTCTTTTAAAGTAACATTCGTTTAAAATGTTCTTTATGTATTTACTGCTGAGGATACTGACCTTACCTATATTTATTATTATTATTATTATTGTTGTAAATTATAATTATTTTGTTGATAAGGCAAATTAAAAATTTTCCAACTGGGATATTCGATAACAATTCTTAGCATTTAGCCCTGTATAAGTCTTAAATTTAACTTGGTGAAGCCTGCAGAAACCCTGTATACAGTATATGTTTACATAAATTTAAAGCTGATTTAATAAGCTTACCATTGATTATGATAGCACAATATTTGGCCTAGATGCAACTATTTGAAAGTCTGGAATCTGAGGCTTCAAGTAAATAACAATATTGAGACAATTTCCTTTAAAGTTGTCCAGATTAAGCTCTTAGCAATGCATATTTCTTATTAAAAAATTACCTTGTGATATATTTACAGTTAGAAAATTATAACTGTCTTCATTGAACATGATCTTTATTTAACGTTCTAATGATTTCTGGCATAAGGATATGTATATAAATATATAATTTTGACTTTTGATTATTCTTACAAATAGGCCCGTGCAACTTAATACGAACAATATGTGACCCTGTACCACAAAACCAGTCTTGTTTTTCCTCACCTGCAATTGAATTTGATCTCAAACCAAGTTATGGCAAACTGGTCAGACTGACTTTTCTTGTTTCAGGTGAGAAAGGTTACGATCCAAAGTTCTTTCACTACAGAGTAGAGCGCGTCATGATAGATGACCATAATGTGCCTTCACTGGAGTGAGTATCACCACAGCTCAACATGTGTTTCATCTCTGATTCCTGACTGAAGATGTAGATGAGCTCAACTGATCTGTGTGTGTGTGTGTGTGCTTGTGTTTAATCTGGTCAGTGATATGCTGCGCTACACGGCCTGTGTCAGAGACTGGATGGCAGCGGACTCGAGGAATGTTATCGCCATCCACTGCAAAGGAGGAAAGGGTAAATTAGTTAATATTCTAAGTAAATGTTTTGCACCCCAGAAATTTCACAGCGTTGACTGGCATACCTGTCAACCTTCCTGTTTTTCCCAGCAATTTATCATCCAGTTTAAAGAATTTCCTTTACTTTTTATCTTTCCCAACCAAAATAAAATGCCCCACTGGGTGTAATTGTTATGTTTCCTATATATTGCTGCTATTGTAAAACCAACCAAATCAAGCAGAATATTTAGTGGCCTTCACTAAAGTAAATATCAATCCAAAATCAACTTAATTTGTAGTAAACGGGTCTCTTTAAGACACATTCTAAAAACAAACCCAGTGAAATCAGAGTATGTTGTTTGTTCTGTGGTTTGCATGGGGCTCGTTTAAATATTTGCATGTGTTTTATAAACAGATTTCAAGAAGATCATGTGCTTATGATTGACCACGACTGGTCTCACATCATCAATCACTACCTAGTCAATCAGATGCTCCCCAAATGCACATAAAAAGTCTGTCTTCCTTACCTTAGTCATCCTCGTTTTTCAACGAAACCCCCCTATCCACCCTGACTCCTTCCTCCTTCAATAACAGGGGAGTTCTAGAGACCTACCTGAGCTCAGACTTCCCTCTCTCCCTCCTGACTAAATTGGAGGGAGTCCCGGGCTTGTGGATCCTCCGAGCTATAGGTCTGTCTTCCAGGACAACATGCCAAATATACCTAATCAATCATCAGCTAAGTGTGAACTTTTGAAAATCCCACTGGTTGTAATTGATATGTTTGAAATCTGAGGCAAATCGGTGCTCATTCAGTGACAGTCATACAGTGTGAATAACCTAAGACATGATAAGAGAGAAATATTGTGAAATATTCTGTAAGCTAAATATCTGGCTGTTTAAGATCCTGCTGTGTGAAGTGTTCCGACTGAAAAACACATCTACTGTTGGCGCTGATAGCCTAGTGGTTAAGTGTGGCCACATATACCACTAAAGTGTTCACGGTGACCTGAGTTCGATTTCCGACTGGAGGTCCTTAACCAATCTTTTCTTTGTCTCTGCTCCCCACACATTTCCTTTCTATGTGTCCTGTCCAATAAAAGGTGAATAAATATAAATACTAAAAAAAAAAACATCAACCTACAGCCAATGAGCGAGCAAGATACAGGGCAGTGTAATGTCTATGATGCTTTTTTGTATCACAATGATTTTCAATGGATAAAGTTAATTTCTCTGCTAAATTTATTACACAAATATTTGTATTATTTTTTCGTTTATTAAATCATTCTTTATTTATTATTATTGTATATGTTTTAATATTTATTGTCACATTGTGTTATGTTAGAAAAATTATTAATTGACAGCCTCAGCCTTATTTAATGTTAACAGTTTAGTTTCACTCACTCCATGACAAATCCTCAAAATTGAACAGAAACATTAAGCACTAAAAATATAAAGCAAGCAGAATACAGTGCTCTGTATATATGCAAGTACACCCCTAACAAATCGATCTTTTAAATTCATATTTTTAATAGGAAGCAATATTATATACCATATTATATTTGTGCATAAACATTAGATTAGTCAGTACTGAAGCCAAATCTGAAGCTTTTCATTCATTCATTTTCTTTTCAGCTTAGTCCCTTTATTAATATGGGGTTGCCACAGCGGATTGAACTGCCAATATAGAAAAATATTAAATACAAATTTAAAAAAAGAGGAAAATCAAGAGAAGCAAAAAAATTGGAAAAGTTTTGTTTAAAAATATTTATTTTTTGCAATATTTTTCTTGAATTTAATTGTATTATCTTTCAATTTCTAAATATGTTTGGTGATTAAAATATTATTTTAAAATATTCCTTTTCAAAATGAAGTGTGCTCAGTCATGCTGAGCACTGTATGTAGTGTTATTACCTGTAGTAAATATCAATCCAAAGTTATTTGTAGTTAATGGGTCTCTTTAATTCAGCGTGAATCCAAATGTTTTGCTTGATGTTCTAGAAGTCTCTTTGGACTATAAACAGCAGAACATATCTGATTGTAAAAAGAAAATACACATTCTAGAAAAACGGTTAAATCAGTGTATGTGAAGTGTGTGATGGTTGGTCCTTGTTCTGTAGGTCGGACCGGCACTATGGTTTGCACATGGCTTATTGACAGCGATCAGTTTGAGAGCGCACAGGTACAGGCTGATCATATTATCTATATTTCAGAGCCCTTTTCTTCCACGACTGTGTTCAGATTTTCTTGAAGCCTTACGTCTCCCTTCATCTCTTACAGGAGAGTCTGGATTACTTTGGAGAGAGACGGACTGATAAAAGCATGAGCTCCAAGTTTCAGGGTGTTGAAACTCCGTCTCAGGTTTGTGAGCTTGAGTTCAGTCAGTGAACGTGTGTAGAATTATAAGAGGGGTCTGGATGCAGACCTGGTGCAGTTGCAAATCTGAGCTGCATGCAATGCTTTTTAATACTCACCTCCTAAGTCACCCCTACCCCTCACAGTGGCGTCACAAGCTCCATTGATGGATTGTGTCTGACATTGCAAGCCTTGCAGTTTCAAGGCTGCATCCAGATACTATTGAGAATGATAGATTTTTTCTTTATCGATGTATTTTCTGTTCGATTGTGCATTTGCAGAGCAGATATGTTGGTTATTATCAGATGATGAAGAATCAGTACAACCGTCAGCTTCCTCCTCGGAAGAGCCTGAAAATCAAGAGCATCCGAATCCACTCCATCGCAGGTCAGACTTTGTTTCTATTAGTGTAACAATCATGACAGACAGATGTAATTATATCAAATGTATATGTATTATTTTAATGTATTTAGACAATGACTGCTTTAATAACTGTAAATGTTAACTATTTCATATAAAACTAACTCATTAAATAAGTATAATCAGGGTGTCTGCAGGGTCTTAAATTGATTGATCAACTTTTTAAGGCCATTAAAAAGTCTTAAATGCTATTCTACAACATATTAAATTGTTTTATATATGATAATACAGCGTAAAGTTTGCCTGAATTTTATCTGCAAAAATCGGGAGGCTGCATAGTTTATGAAATCAATAAAACCTGCTAGATTTGACACCGCTCTGCTTTGTTTACTCCAGTAACCAAGGCAGCAACAATATTCCTGCTGCTCTATCAACTTGTTGATAGATATATACCCTAGATATCGCATACAGACCCTGAGCATGCGTCAACAGTGCTCCCAGGACAAATGACATTCAACCGCACTAGTCAAGACAGTGTTACTACGTGAAGATGATGGACTTAAGCGCTGTCTACGGGTGTAGTAACGAGCAAACACAAAGCACCTATGATCATTTCATAGGTACGATTTAGTTTTTTACGTTTTTTTATGTTACGAACATTTGGGCTAAACGGGTAACGTTATTGATGATAATACAGTCACTTACTGCTTTCACCATAAGACAAAGTAGCACCAACTCGCACTAAATACTCGGCTTATGCTAGTTTGTTGAATAAAATTAGCAATCAATGCAAAAGGAATATGACTAAGAGATGATGCGGTGCCAGAAACTTGTATTATTGTTGGCTAAGTGAAGGATTCGTTCATAACGGAGATTCATTCACAAACGAATCGCTCCCTCCGTCAGTATAAGAAGTGAAAGCAGGAGGGGGTGGGGTGTTTCAGGACACGGATTAGATCAAATTTAACAGGGAGGGTGTATAGTACATTTCCATACACACAAACACAAGCTTTTTGTCAGGAGTGCCTGTGCGATCACTTATCCATCAATGTAGAAAAGTGATGTAAAATGATCATTTTCGTAATAAAAAAAAATAAAAAATGCATACTGACCTCCGGGAAAACTCCCGATTATAGATGTATGTGTATATCTCTGGCTCTGGATGGCCACAGTCCTCCACCGAAGCTTGGTCCCGCATTCATTTCAAAGGAGCGCTACCCTGTACTAAAATGGCGGCTCTATTGACGCATTCCTTCCAATACACAACAACAGGGTTGGCGACATCTAATGTAAATATCTATGTCAACTTGTTTAGTGTGACGCCACGTGAAGCGGTTTCCGGGTCCAAGCGCTCTATTAAACTGAATGGGGTAACTCAATAAATGTTAAATAATAAACGTTTACAAAGTGATTTAATACTTTTGAAAATCACGATCATAATATGTCCATGCCAAATATCCGGTCATTTATATAACAAGATTTGTTTCATGACAGCAAGATGAAACTACTCAAACAAATTTAAATTGTCTTGTGAAAAAGTGCTACATTTAGTTTTTTATAAATTGTTCAAATATTGGTGTCTGTGATGCTGCAAATCAACAGACTGTCGTGTACACTATGATTTATATCCAATTCACTATGGTGTGTGATGTGACTAAAAAGTGGTCATAAACGAATATTTACTCAATTCAAATGAGTAGCGGCTTGAACCCGGAAACGGTATACGTCATGACTTAACAAGCGGATAAGCGCCACCTGCTGGATTAGCTTTTTTTCATTATATGAATAATGTTTTAGTTTCATAATGATTAGTTGCTTTCAATAAGTATTTTGTAGGTATACTTTAGGTTAAAAAAGTTGTCAATGTTACCAGTTACTTAAAATGTATAGAAAGAGTCTTAAAAGGTCTTAAATGGTATTGAATTTCGATTCCTGTATATACCCTGATAATAGAACAATAATATGTATTATAAAAAAATCAGCATGTTTACGTTATTTATATTTATTTAAAAATGATTTGTGTAAACAATATATTAAAATCTATGTATTTTATTGAACTTCTGTGTCATTTCTGTATTAAATATTAAGTAATAAGAATTGATATAATGTGTAATCATAAATTTTAACTATTATATTAATTGAATGATATACTAAAACCAATATAATATTTGAAATAAAATGTATTCATATTGATTGAAAAGCATAAAGGTTATATACAGTCGAGGAGTGTCTAACTGAGAATCTTTCATTCTTTTTCAGAGCAAGGACATTTTTCTAAATATTTCCTATTATATATTTCTTTAGGAAAAGTCTTATTTCTTTTAGTTTGGCTGGAATTAAAACATATTAAATATATATTATTTACAATATACACACAATAATATTAGCCCATTAAAATGAGTTATTTTTGATACTACAGAGCAAACCACTCTTTTCCAGAGAGATGCCTTGTTAAGCCTTTCAATTGCACTTTATTCTGAATACTAGTATCTTACGAAACAAATAGTGTAAAATATGATGTACAATGTAAAATAAATTATTTATTAAAGTGATTCTGTTGTTTTATATAAAAACGTGTTTGTTTAAACGTCTTTTCTCCATTAAACAGCACTAATAATTGTGTCTTCAACTGTATATTTGAATACAGTATGTTAATATCATATTAATATATTAAATTCATGCTGATTAATATGTCATGTCCAGATATTTTTTAATCTTGTTTTCTAGTTATTAATACTAGTAAAATAATACAAGTGGTGGAGAGTCTGTGTAATTGGGATCTGTTTGTTGTAGGTGTGGGGAAGGGCAACGGCAGTGACCTGAAACTGAAGATCATAGTGAAGCAAGAGCTTGTTTTCCAGTGTGTTTGTGCCAAACAGCACAACTGTACAGTGAGTGTCTGTTCTCTCCAATCAGCTGTAATTAAGTGTCTTTCATTTCATTCTGATCATCTGTTTTTCTCTCTCTCTCAGGTGTTTCCTGACACTGGTAGCAATGCAGTGGTCATCAGTTTACAGGACGGACCTATAGTGACTGGAGATGTGAAGGTCATGTTTGAGTCCAGTGCTGTAAGTGTTTGTTTAACATAAGATTTCAGATGTTTTACAGCGTGCTCGTTCTGCTGGTTTTTCCGTTAATGTGATGCCTTTTTTCTGTTATCACATGATCTGTTCAAACAAAATCACATGACTTTTTTTGATGCGCATGCTGGAATATTTTTCTTGCTGAGGCAAACATATTTGTTCAGTTGTTTTTAACCCTTGTGTGCTGTCGGGGATGTTTTCATCCTCTCTGGGGTGATTTTAAGTCTTAATTTGGCCATAACTTTCTCTGCGTTTCAGCAAATGGAAGGATTTTTGGTGAATTTATTTTGACACATATTTTGTGAAAATGCATTCAACAAAACATTCTGGGCAACTTTACTACCCTTTTGTTTATGTTGGTGGCTGTTTTTGCCTTATTGACTTCCATTATAACCACATTTATTGATTGCAAAGCCGTGACACCACCATATTATCATGCATTCCTGACTGTTGCTGGTTTTTCTAGTTGGAAAGAGGTCAAATTTGAAAGTTTTACTGTTGATCATCAGTTGCAGTGCAAAATAAAAATCTTAGTTTCGGCCTTCTATATGGAGTAGTGTGTGTGTGCGTGTGTGCGTGTGTGTGTGTGTGTGTGCGTGTGTGTGTGTGTGTGAGAGAGAATTTATCTTGATATGTCTGAGAAAATCAAAATAAGCAGTTCAGCTCTCAGAACACAGTAAACACTGTAATTGTATTTATGCACACACACACACACACACACACACACACACACACACGTTAATCTGCTGCTTTACTCCGTAGAACTCCATCTAAAAGTCTGAAATGTTATTTCTAAAGGGTTAATGCTGCCAACTGATGGTCAACAGTAAAAATGACACAGTTTTTATGTATGAAGTGTGTATCGAGACACAATGTTTCAAATGAATGACACCATATGTTACTTTAAAAATGAGTGTTCATTTTCATTTAAACTAAATTGAAAGTTTTTTTTGGCTCAAATTTAAAGAATTAAAGAATTAAGAGTTTTTTTTTTATTATTGTTGAGATTCGTGAAATGTTAGTATTGAGTCAAGTAATTAAATTGTTTTCAAAGTTATTTTTCAGACAAAGTAGTTAGAAACATTATCTAAGTATTTATTTTTAAGGTAATGACTAGGCTCACACGGAATCTGCAGGATTTCAGCCCATTGAGTCTATTTATTTAGTTGTGTAAATTTATATTTATTCAGTTTCTAAATGAGTTTCAGTAATAATACAGACTAATATGAAGATGTTGATATGATTTATTTACAATACAGTTTGTAAAGTAACAGTTTCTGTCTTTTAGCAGGTATATGGCAGATATATTATATAAGAGACCAAATAAAGTAGATCTAATTGGATTTGCATTGTAAAGATTAAATAAAAGTGAAAATGTATTCTGTTTTATTTCACATATTAAGTTTTTAGTTACGATACAGCCAAAATCCTTCTGCAGAAATCCACAGATTTGACAATACTCTGCGCAGGTCTGCAGATTCTGTCTGGCCCTAGTAATGACTTCATAAAATATGACACACATGAGGTCCACATGACGTCCAAAGCACAATGGTGCAACATCTAGAGAAATAATAGCATTTTCCCTTCACTCAGTCATTTGTGACGCACCGCTTTAAAATGCATATTAAATCAGGATGATAGAAAAGCAGTTATTGATGCTTAAACTTCTGTTTCTCTGTGTTCAGGGTCTGCCGAAGGGTTATGAGGACTGTCCTTTCTACTTCTGGTTCAACACCTCATTTGTGGAGAACTACAGGTGTGTTTTTGGACATTAGTTTTGTAATGCTTTTTTTTTTTTTTTTTTTTCTTTTCACTTCTTACTCCACTCACTTCACTCACTCACTCACTCACTCTCTCACTCACTTCTCACTCACTCACTTCACTCACTCACAATCTTTTGTGTGACAGACTGTTTCTGTCGAGGGAAGAACTGGACAATCCTCACAAACCCAAGACCTGGGACATTTACAAGGAAGACTTTGGAGTGACGATGTCTTTCACGGAGCCTTGAATGATCCTTTTAAGGTGTAAGCTACTTTAAGAGATATTTCACACAAAAATTTACATTTCCTCATAATTTTCCTATAAAGTGGTTATAAACTTTCATTATTTGTTGAACACAATATGATACTCTGAAGAATGTTAAAAAAAATACATGGGAATAAAAATGTCAATGTTTTATCCCCAAACCTTTATTCAGCATATCCTTCTATATTAAACAGAAGAAAATAACTCGGACTGTTTTTTAGCAGATGGCTATAATAAATCATTTTTGTGTGAATTATCTCTTTTAAGCTATAAACTGAAGCCAAATGAAACACTTCATGTAAACTCACAGCTGTAAGATCTGAGCTTGACATTTTTGTACTTTTCTTTGAGTTGTATTTTGATGGTTGTCTCTTTTTTTGTGTGTGAAAAGAAAATGGAATACTTAAGCGTTTGTACTGTGGTTCTTTCTGTTGGGCTTGCATTTTTTTCATATGATGGCAATTAAATGTTTATTAGTAAATTCAGACATTTTCAGAGCAAGATTTGACCCTAAACAGGGCAAAAACTCTGGTAATGTTGAGCTGGGAGTTTTGTACTGCAAAGAAGCATTATCGCAATGCTTACAAAGGACTGCATTTACTTGATAAATAATACATTAATATTATATTTTAATGGACTTTCAGCAGTGAAGTTTAAAGCACACTGAACTGAACTAATCAGAACTATTCACTCTGAACACTGGACTGACTCAGTTTCACTTTACTGGAACTTACAAGCTGCTTTGACACAATCTACATTGTGAAAGTGCTATAGAAATAAACATGAATTGAAGAGATTTTTAAAATCTCTATTCTACAACGTTCAAAACATTACGTTAACGCAAAACTGAAGTAAACATTCCATTAACAAGTAACATTATAAATATACAGTGGTGGGAGTGTAGCATTATAAAAGTAATGCACCTGTGATATGCTGTAGTGTAAGGCATTACTGAAATATTGTTCAGTAATAATTTACTCTATACATGATGAGTAACTCAATTCATCTAAAATGTAGTTGTTCAAAGGGAAAAATAAAGCAAGAAGACCACAAGCTATAGCAGGCAGAATATTATTCCTGTAGGATTTCCGCAGGAGTCCTGTTTGTTCCTGTGGGATGTTTGCATGTTCTTTGAAGGTAACTTGCACAACACTTTAAATGTCTTTACTCTCAGATTTGATCAGTGACTATGAATTGATGTATTACAGCTTAAAAGTAAGATATTTTTCTTTTTTCTTCACGTTGCAAAATATTTCAGTTACTAAATGCTAAACTAAGTGAAATGAGTGAACTATAAACTAAAAATAAAAATGCTAAAAAATTCAAATAAATGTTACCAAAGAATTATTATCACTGTTTAATTCCATGTGAAAAACACTTAAAATAATGATCAAACAACCTGCAAAATAGCTTTATTCAATAATTACAACCTATAATCATTCTTGATTTTAACATTCATTAAGATCCACAATAACTGCCTAATCATTTTCCGCAAGTAAATCACATGATCATAACATCTTTGAGAACTTTTTTTTTTTTAATTAATTAAAACAGTTCAATGACTTGATTTTCAAGTCCACATTGTCACTTGACTCAGACTCCAGTGTGCAAACTGTAGGTCAATGCAGGAAGTGATGAACAGACCACGATCAGCTCATGAGTGACGAAAACACACAACCACAGCATTGAGAATAAATAAAGGCTGAAGATGGAGGAACTGTGGTTGTTCCGAGGCACAAACACAGCGCATGATTCAGCCATGAGCTCATTTTCATCAGATAAAACTCGTCTCTGGTTCAGCGCCCTAAATGACAAACCTTTACACAAACCGTGGACCTTTCAAGTCCTATTTTAAAGTGACAGTTCACCTAAAAATAAATCACCCACAAGAGTTAAGTGCATTTTGTTTTCTTCAGTAAAATGTTAAGATAATTTATTTGATAAAACTGTGGTCTGGTGATTCAGAAATTCCAAAAACCAGTGAATGCAACTACTTTTAAAGTCCAAAAACCACATCCAGGCGAGCTAAAATGATTTTACATTGAACGTACTGGAAAGAGTTTGACGAAGCTGTGAATTAAATATAATTATGTTATAAATAAGATCAATTTTCTTGATCGTTTCGCTTCATAAGACCTCTGTGTATCGCCATTTTTATTTACCTTGAATTTTTTTGAGCTTCAAACTGCTGATTTACATTTGCTGAATCACCAAGAACCAAAATTTCAACAAACAAATCTTCTTTAATGTCCTACTGAGGGAAAAAGTCCCCATCTTACATGACGTGATGCTGACTAAATGATCAAGGATTTTTTATTTTTGAGTAAACCATCCCTTTAACCAAATACCAACGGCTTTAAATACCAACGACGTTCACAGCAAGTCAGCTAACCATTGATTTGATCACCAAAAACAAATGTAACAAACAGAAAAAAAGTGCTGAAAGAATCAGTGTGACACTGTACAATAAGGTCCAGTAGTTAAAGGGATAGTTCACCCAAAAAAATTTAATAAAACACACATTTACTCACTCTCCAGTGCTTCCAAACCCCTATGGCTTTCCTTTTTTCTGTTGAACACAAAAGAAGATATTTTGAAGAATGTTCAAACCGCACTGAACATCTATAATATGAAAAACAAATACTAGGAAGTCGATATTTGCAGGTTATCAACATAACCATCAATATATATCTTCTTTTGTGTTCAACAGAAGAAACTCAAACAGGTTTGTGATTAGTGCAGTGAGTAAATGATGACAGAATCTTTATTTTTAGGTGAACTACCCCTTTAATTTACTATTATTTAATACAGTGTTTCTCAACCACGTTCCTGGAGGACCAGCTCTGCACATTTTCCATGTCTCCTTAACCAAACACACCTGATTCAGATCAACTGCAGAGACTGAAAGACCTGTAATGAGTGTGACAGACAAAGGCGACATCCAAAACATGCAGTGTTGGTGGTCCTCCAGGAACGTGGTTGAGAAACACTGATTTAATCTAGTAATTTACTAACATTAACAACGAATAATACATTTATTACCGGTTTTATTCATCTTTGTTAATGTTAGTTGCTTGTTGATGCTGTTCATTCTTAATTTATATAATAAAATGAACTAACCTTAACTGATGGAGCCTTACTGGAAAACATGAGCTTTGATTTCTCCATTCTCCTCAGCACATGCTCTTCTTGTGTGTGTCTCCGTGCAGCGGGCTGCATTGGGTCAGCAGGTCATAGCGTGCGCTGTGCAGGAGGCAGATGACAGAGGTTTTGCATGTGTCTGTGCAGGGTTTAGACACATGGCCCTTGTAAAAGAGATACCAAAATCGCTGGAAAACGCGATCGTCATTCACCATGTGTTTGATTAGAGCTTCCATGTCTGAAGGGAAGAGTGTGGACAGACCGTAGGCCTCGGACGCTCGGTAGAGAAGAGTCCAGGACGGGCTCGGGTCTGGTTTTAAGGGCCGGTTGTTGGCCAGAGTCAGGTTAAGAATAAATGTCTCGTGATCTAGAACCATTCGGCTGCTGTCGGGGTAGTTTCCGTCCACGTAATACACACGGTATCCTGAGCATGAAGGAAAAAAAACATGATTTATTAATCTTTCAATGGGGAACTTCTTTTAATAGTTAAAATTATTGTGAGGTTTAATGGATATCATGTTGTCGGCAAAGATAATTTTTTCATAATACTTTTAATGTCTCCCATGCTTAAAAAACAAAACAACAACAAAAAATCAAAAACTGAAAAACAATGTATATCAAAACCAAAAGAATACTAAACAGTATATTTCACCGAGGATACAAAAACAAAACAATTATAGATCAAAATGAGGTCAATTCTAAAATAAACATTAAAATATGAAATTAATAAGTGTTGTAAAAATAAACGTACTAAATAAAATGTACTGAATAGAAGCTAACATTCTTACTTTATGCTAAAAATAACTAAATGCTAAACAAATAATTACATGCATAATGTACTGAGCAAAGGCTAAATAGGTCAGAAAATCAAAAAAGTAGTCTAAAATAATAAACTAAATCCTTAAAAAAGTATATAACTAGATAGCTAACAAATAAACAAACAAACAAACAAACGACCAACTTAAGAAAATAAATATGATTACCAAAAATGTATTTTAAAAAATTATAATAAAGAAGATTACGAAATATAAAAATGACCCAAAATAACACAGAAGCTAAATCAAATAAAAACAAATGCAAACATAAAAAACTGAACTGAAAAACAAAAAGGTCAAATTCACTAAGGATAAAGAAAATTTATTTCATTAAAAAATATTCAAATTAAGTAAATTTTAAAATAAACATTGAAATAAGATTTAAAATGTACTAAATATAAGCTAACATTCTTACTTCATGCTAAAAAAAATAACCAAATGCTAAACAACAAATATTGCATACTGAATGTACTAAGTAAATAATAAATAAGTAAAAAATAAAACTAAATATATTTGAACATAATAAATTAAATCCTTAGAAAAATAATAAAAATAATATAAATAAATAAATAAATAAATAAAAATAAATAAATAAATAGTATCCCTAAATGCTACGAATTATATAACAAACACATCACCAAATTAACAAAACAAATATGACAACCAAAAAAGTATTTAAAAAGATTATAAAATAAAAATAGAACAGAAGACAAAAGGTAAAACAAATAAAAACTAAAGGTAACATAAACAACTAAACTGAAAAACAATGCATAACTAAAGATTAAATTCACTAAGGATAAAGAAAATAATAACGTCAATATATTCAAATTAAATGAATTAAAAAATAATTTTATTTACCAAATATTTGCTAACATTTAAAATAAAAAAACATAAAAAATAGCAAATGCTAAACAACAAATACTGCATGCTAACATTAAAAAAATCCCTAAAATGTAGAAGTAAATACTAATAAACAAGTAAAAAACAAAACTAAAAATGTAATCACCTTGTAATAAACTAAAATCTTTTCAAATAAAAATCTTTTAAATATATATATTTTTACAAATCTATATCCCTTAATGCTAAAAACTATAGAACTACCAAACATATTATTAATGACAAATTAACCAAACAATATTACTACAAAACATTTAATTTCCAAAAAAAAAGAAAGAATATAAAATAAAATGACCCAAAAGCTGAAATAAATAAGAAGCTGCTCAAATGAAATAAGATTTAGACTAAAACAAACACATATATTGTAAGCGCTGTGTGTTGAGTGAGCACCTGGGTTGAGGTTGACAAAAGTGGTGACACTCGGAGCAATGAAAGCCACACTCAGTGGACGGGTCAATGTTTCTTCATCATAAAACATCTGAAACTCATCCGTGTGTGTGTGTCCAAAAAACTGACCGGTTATAGTGCTTTCATACCTGCGAAACAAAACACAACGATAAAGAAATAAAGAGAACAAAACACAAGTGAACCATTAACCAGTACATTATATACCTCCACCAGTACATACAGTAAATGAACAGGACAATCTCAAAAACAGGCACTTACAGTCAACATGACCCATTTAAAAAAAAACTAACTATATGACCTTTGTGGTGATAAAAGACAGTGTTTATAATGCTTTAAGACTGCAGTCATGCATTTTTGTTGACACAGCTATGGGTTTAAGAGATGAAAGTTAACTTTACAGCAGGACATAAAGAGTTGACAGAAAACTGACTGACTGACCTGTTGACTATATGATAGTAATTCCAACTCCAACTGCTCAGACAGAGACCTGGAGGAATGTGACCGATGATGTGAATCTGAGACAGACACACACACACACACAGCTTAGACAAAACAGAAATGTAAAAAAAAAAAAAAACTGATGAAATTTAAAACCAAAATAAACCAAAATAAACTAAAAACAAAAAATGCAAAAAAAAAAAAAAAAAAAAAAAAAATGCAAAAAAAAAAAAAAACCCCAAACAAACAAAATGAAAAGATAAATAAAACCACACACACACAAATTTCCACAAATCAAAAACTGTAAAGAGCAAAACAAACCTATAAAAATAAATGACAAAAAATATCAAAATAAAACTGAAACAACACCAGAATGAAAACAAAGCACTAAATACAAAAAATAAATAAATAAATAAAACCACACATAAAACTAAAAAGTATTGTGAACAAGCATAGCATAAACCCAAACACTACAAAAACAAAATGAAAATGCAACAAAAAAAATAAAACAGAAAAATAAAATAAAAAAACTGCACAAAATGAAACAAACAACACAAATCTAACTAAACCACAAACAAAATTGACAGACAAATATAAAACATATGACAGAAAAAATTATAATAATAAAAATCAATAAAAAATGCTAACTTAAATTTAAAAATAATGATAAAATATGTAAACAAATCTGCAAAAGTGCTGCAAAAATGAAACAAAACCAAACAAAACTTACAAAACAAAGAAAAAATAAAAATCAAACCACAAAAAATGCAAATCAAAAAGAAAATCAAAAATAAATGAGAACATTTCAATTCATACAAAAATACTACATGAAATAATTAAACTCAAACCACAAACAAATAATAAAAATAAGCTACATATTAAGCAAGTAAAACACTACAAAAAAGAAAAGCCACAAAAACTGCAAACCAAAAAGTAAAATTGAATAATAATAATAATAATAATAATAAAAAAAAAACAATAAAAATAATAATAATAATAATCATAATAATAATAATCATAATAATAATCATAATAATAATAATAATAATAAAACAATAATAATAATAATAATAATAAAAAAACAATAATAATAATAATAATAATCATAATAATAATAAATAAATAATATTCATAATCACAATAATAATAATAATAATAATAATAATAATAATAATAATAATAATAATAACAACCATAATAATCATAATAATAATAATATTCATAATCATAATCATAATAATAATAATAATAATAATAATAATAATAATAATAATCATCATCATAATCATCATCATAATAATAATAATCATAACAATATTAATAATAAAAAATAAATAATAATAATAATCGCAATAATAATAATAATAATAATAATAATAATAATAATAATAATAATAATAATAATAATAATAATGATAGAATACAAAAACAAAATGAAAATGCATCACAAAAATAAACAACAAAATACAAAAAATATGCACAAAATGAAACAAACAACAAAAATAAAACAAAACCACAAACAAAATTGACAGACAAATATAATGACAGAAAAAAAGTTAGACAAAAAATGCAAACTTAAATTTAAAAATAATGATAAAATAAAAAAAGTTAAAAAAATAAAAAAAGTGCTGCAAAAAGATTTAAATTAAAACAAAAATACTACATTAAATAAATTCAATCTACAAAAAACAAAACAAAAAATAAGCTAATAAAATAAAAAGTGCTACAAAAAACTAAACTAAATGCATAAAAAACTAAACACAAAGAAAACAACAATTAAACCTAAAACCTAATTTAAAATCTAAATCTAAATTAAACCACAGAAAAGATCTTGATGTTTGTGGAGGAAAACAAACATGAAATGTGGTTCCTGATTCAGTGGTAGAAGCAGTAGGGAAACTCCAGCATTGCATTAGCATGTTCTGCATACTATCAAAATAGCAACACAAGTGCAATAACAAAACTGCAAGTGTCAAACTGAAAAGCTGAACATGCAACAACCAACAGTCACACATCTGCTTTACCGGCTCCAACCCTTTAAACCCCTCCAACTCACACACTCCAATAAGCCATGATGTATTGGAGCAGGAGTGTTGATCACGTTTGTCTGTTTTCTGATGAAGCATCTCTGGTTTCTCACCTTCTCTCTCTTGTTCTCAGACTCCTGCAGGATGTGAATGAGCCACTGCAGCTGATCTGCCGGGTCGGTGGAGTTTACCATCAGCCAGTAGTTTTCTCTGGCGCAGAAGTTCATGTTCAGAGACACAAGCCTTAATCCAGGCTCAACCTCCACGCTGTAGAAACCACCACGGCTGCACAACACACATTACATAGATGATAATATTAATCAATTATAATAACGGCAATAATTATACAGATCCAGCAGGTATTATCACGAAAATGATCAAACACAACTCTACCATTATTATAAATTGTATAATAATAATAATAATTATTATTATTATTAATAATTCATTCGTTTTCTTTTTGGCTTAGTCCCTTTATTAATCAGGGGTCAGCACAGCGGAATGAACCACTAACTGATCAAGTATATGTTTTACCCAGCCGGGACTCAAACCAGAGACCTTCTAACTGTGAGGCGATTGTGCTACCCACTGCACCACCGTACTGCTAAGATTAATAATAATAATAATAATTATTATTATTATTATTATTATAAACACATTGTAAATAAAAGTTAGTATTAAGCAAAATTATTTCTGGAACTGCAATAATAATAATGATAATAAAAATACTTGTAAATAAAGAAATATTAGTAATAAACAAGTTATTAAACTACTACTGCTAAAAATAATAATTATAAAAAAAATCAAAAACAATTATAGTATTATTTTAATTATATATAATAACAATAATAAATTTTAATAACAATAATAAAAAATAATAATACTTGAATGTGCAATAATTCAGTTAATGTAAATTAAATATTAACAATTTATTAATTAGTTAAATAATAAAAACAATAATGATATAATAAGTGTTGTTGTTATTGCTATTATAATTAGTGTTATTATTATTATTACTACTATTATTATTATTATTATTATTATTATTATTATTATTATTATTACTACTACTACTACTACTAATAGTACTAGTGTTATTATTGTTATTATTATTATTACTAGAGTTATTATTATTATTATTATTATTATTATTATTATTATTATTATTATTATTATTATTAATGTTATTATTATTACTAGTCTTATTATTATTATTATTATTATTGTTATTGTTATTATTATTACTAGTCTTATTATTATTATTAATGTTATTATTATTACAAGTCTTATTAATATTATTATTATTATTATTATTATTATTATTATTACTAGTGTTATTATTATTTTTGTTATTATTATTACTACTAGTCTTATTATTATTATTAATGTTATTATTATTACTAGTCTTATTATTATTATTATTGTTATTATTAATATTATTATTACTAGTGTTATTATTATTATTAATGTTATTATTATTACAAGTCTTATTATTATTATTATTATTATTGTTATTACTAGTGTTATTATTATTTTTGTTATTATTATTACTACTAGTCTTATTATTATTATTATTATTATTATTATTATTATTAATGTTATTGTTATTACTAGTCTTATTATTATTATTATTATTATTATTATTATTATTATTACTAGTGTTATTATTATTATTATTACTAGTGTTATTATTGTTATTATTATAATTACTATTATTATTATTGTTATTATTATTACTAGTGTTAATATTTTGTTATTATTATTACTGGTCTTATTATTATTATTATTATTATTAATGTTATTATTATTACTAGTCTTATTATTATTATTACTATTATTGTTATTACTAGTGTTATTATTATTTTTGTTATTATTATTACTAGTCTTATTAATATTATTATTATTATTATTATTATTATTATTATTATTATTGTTGTTATTGTTATTACTAGTTTTATTATTATTATTATTATTACTAGTGTTATTATTATTATTATTATTATTACTAGTGTTATTATTGTTATTATTATTATTATATTTACAGCTTTACCGTATGGTCTCCAGGGCTTCCTCAGGCAGCCAGGGTGCCCACTCCTTCGCCATGGTCTCATAAAGCCAACGGGACGAATGATTTCCATGCACAAACGGAGGAGGAAAACTATTGACCGGCGTGCTCTCGTGATTCCCCACCGCAGGATACACTGTAACGTTTCGGCCCAAGTGTTTGTGTATGAGTCTGGTAATGGTGACCAGCTCATTAAGCTGCTGGTTCCGCGTCTGAGACCACACGTTATGAGCAGGAATATCCCCCGTCCAATAAACCCAATCCCATGGACCCGATTTAGCTACGTTCTCCAGAAGATTCTCCACTGTGCGCAAAGGCAGGTCACACTTGCTATACGTCCCCCAATATCCTGCCCTGGCGTGCCTCAAACTGGCCCTTCCAGAGTCATTTCGACAACACAGAGGCTTGTTACACTCTGCAAAGCTGCCCTCTGCGTACTCTGCATCCCAATGGATGTCTGTGAGGAAGAGGATCCTGCTGCGTGGAGAGCCTGGTTTGGGTGGAGAAGGCGGTTTGACTGGAGGTTTGGGGATTTGTGGTAAGGAAACATTCCAGGGGGCGTAAATGTCGAAATGGCCACATGAAGGTCCAACCAGGACAGCACAGGCCTCCGTAGGCCAGAGGAAAGACTCCTGGAGCGCTCTTATGACATCAGCGCGGAAGAGTGCAGTGATGTCACGACACACGTCTGGATTGGCCAGGTGAAGACGGACACACACCTCTCCTAAAGCTTGAGAAACTCGCTCCATGTTTGAGTCACTCTGGAAACAAAGACGACACAAACACAGTTTAATAAGTTGACCTTGTGACCTTGTGTTCAATATATTATTTCAGTACAGATATAGAGTCATGAGACCATAGTATTTCAAAGAAACTCCAGATACACCTGATCACTGTTTCTCTGATGAAGGCAAGTGTTTGCCGAAACACGTAGGCGCAGTTTTACGGAATAGCCATGTCAATAAAGGCTTTTAAATATTTTTTCCACATTTTTCGAGTGCTTTAGACTGATTTTTGCTTTTTATTCTGATGAATCCCATGCCCAAAGACCACCGACAGATTATTTAAGCTACCCCTGAGCACTTTTTGATTAATTTTGGACAGTTTGAAAACAGTTAGAATTCAGTTGTGTTTCGAAACCTCTTATTTCAACTTATTATTTCTCATTTTCAAGAGATAGTTCACCCAAAAATAGAGTTACTTCCATTTTACTTGCCCTCAAACATTTATTGGTTTCTTTTTTTCTGCTCTACACAAAATAATACATTTTGAAGAAAGCAGAAAACCGGTAACCATTGACTTCATAGTGGGAAAAACAAATACTTTGGGAGTCGATGGTTATATGTTTTTAGCTTTTTTCCAAAATATCTTCTTTTGTGTTCGACAGAATCAAACATTTCAAACATTTTTGGAGCAAGACATGATTTTCTGATGACATAAATTTCATTTCTTTGGGTGAACTGTCCCTTTAAGAGCATGAGAAAAGAAACTAACTATGCTTTGCTTTTGACAGCAGCAATCTAACAAGTCATTTGTGCAGGTGTTTGTGGCTTGGAGGTGTTTGAACATCATGACTCATATCGGCTAGTCTACACTAAATAATACATGTTGAAAAAAGCTGAAAACCGGTAACCATTGACTTCATAGTAGGAAAAACAAATACTATGGAAGTCGATGCTTAGAGTTTTTTAATCTTTCTTTAAAATGTCTTTTTTTGTGTTCGACAGAATAAAATATTCAAACATGTTCGGAGTAAGTGGAAGGTGAGTGAATGATAACAGAATTTTCATATTTTGGGGGGTGAACGGTCCCTTTAAGAGCATGAGAAAATGAACTTGTTAAATGCTTTGCTTTTGATAGCAGCAGTTTAACAGGTCGTTTGTGCTGGTGTTTGTGGCTTGGAGGTGTTTGGACATCATGAGTCAGATCAGCTAGAAGAGGATGTGTGACGACAGGTTTTTTATGTTCAGTTTCATTTATTAGGTGTTTTGGGTTGTGCATTAAAAACGGATATAAGATATAGAAATAAATAATATAAATGGATATACAGTTGTAGTCAGAATTATTAGCTCCCCTTAATTATTAGTCCTCTGTTTATTTTTTCCCCAATTTTTGTTTAACGGCGAGAAGATTTCTTCATCACATTTCTAAATATAATAGTTTTCATAACTGAATTATTTTATCTTTGCTATGATGACCGTAAATAATATTTTACTAGATGTTTTCCAAGACACTTCTATACAGTTTAGTGACATTTAAAAGTTTAACTAGGTTAATTAGGTTAACTAGGCAGATTAGGGTAATTAGGCAAGTTATTGTATAACGAGGGTTTGTTCTGTAGACTATCAGAAACAAAATATAGCTTAAAGGGGCTAATAATTTTGACCTTAAAATGGATTTTAAAAAATTGAAAACTGCTTTCATTCTTTCCGAAATAAAACAAATAAGACTTTCTCCAGAAAAAAAAATATTATCAGACATACTGTGTAAATTTCCTTGTTTTTTCTGTTAAACATTATTTGGGAATTATTTAAATAAATAAATTCAAAGGGGGGCTAATAATTCTGACTTTTTATTCAGTAAATATATATTCAGTAAATTATATTCAGTAAATATAACAACAATAACAACAACAGCATACAATTACAATGGAATAAAATAAATATAAATATTTATAGTGTACTATGTGCATGGCTATTTGAAAAAATAGTTGGTTTATCTACCATAAAGTACATACAAATAATGTAAAATAACTAGCTAGAAACTTCAAATGTATATCAAAATCCAGATGGTACATGTGTGTAAATGTGTTTGTATATTCTACATACGTGACAGTGTATTTATGCTCGGTTTCTATTTGTAGGTGTGACTTTTGAACATTCTGTCAAGGGTCTGCAGATGAAAAACAGACATTCTTGGCCAATTCTGGCACATTTTACAGTAATATTTATTGCATGCAATGTTTATTGTCAGTCATATACGTTATATGTGTTTATTACGGTAATGTTAATTTTGCATTGACCTTGTACACAACTCAACTAAACTATTTTTATGACGTACATATGCTTAATTACATTTTTTGACACTTTACAACTAGATGGGTAAAGCTGGTTTTATATTTGTAAACTGCAGTCTATATACTTCACTTTCGATTTTCAAAATACAAACTAAGAAGCAGTTATTACTCTCTCACACAGACAAACTACTAAAAATGCGCCAGGATGACTTTAAACACACAAACACCATCATGGAGGTAAATACAGCAGCAGATCTCACCAGCAGCGCGATGTCGACCGAGGCGAAGATCGCTTTACACAGCGTGCAGGACAAGTTTCTCCATCCGAAACCGAGCTTCAACCGGTCCAGCTCCTCCACGACCCTCAGCTGAGGCACATCTGTTCCTCCTTCAAGAGGGTAGGAGGAACACAAAGGCCCAAAAAACAAGCTCCAGAGTAAGAAAACTGACAACTCGTACACCGGACGCTTCATTTCGACGGCGCGCTGAGGAACTTTCAGACCCCCGTTTCTACATCCCTGTCGACCCGCACAGGAAAACAGCGCCTGTGGATGAGGAGCCACGCGTGGACTGTGTGTGTGTAAATAAACCAGCAACGAGAATAGGGGACCTTGCGTCCTGTTTATTGGCAGTTGTGAATAACGAAGAGTCTGTCCTCACGCTGTAGCGCGTCCCGGGCGACCCGACTAGTTTACATATAGCGTCAGCTGATTGATCACGTGACCTGCTGACAAAGCAACTGACGAATCATGTGCTCTACTGCTTTGTAAACACTGAAATGACAACAGAGACTTTTGATGAGTCACAATTATGTTAACATTTTAGTTTAACTTTAATATAATATTAATATTTTTCCCTTCTAAAATAAACACTACATACACTACTGCACTGGACATTGACGCTTATTCATTCATTAATTTTCTTTTCAGCAGTCCCTTTATTATTCACCACAGCGGAATGAACTGCCAACTTATGCAGCATATGTTTTACGCAGGATGCCCTTCCAGCCGCAACCCAACGCTGGGAAACACCCATACACTCTTGCATTTGGACATTGACGTGACAAATTTTTCGTCTCATAGATTGTAAAATAAATCTGAAATATATACATAGATGAAGGAAAAATTAGCCCTCATGTTAAAATGTCATTTTTAACTAATGTTTAACAGAAGATGACGCAGTGGTGCAGTAGGTAGTGCTGTCGCCTCACAGCAAGAAGGTCACTGGTTCGAGCCTTGGCTGGGTCAGATGGCGTTTCTGTGTGGAGTTTGCATGTTCTCCCTGCATTCGCGTGGGTTTCCTCCGGGTGCTCCGGTTTCCCCCACAGTCCAAAGACATGAGGTACATGTGAATTGGGAAGGCTAAATTGTCCGTAGTGTGAGTGAGTGTGTATGGATGTTTCCCAGGGATGGGTTGCGGCTGGAAGGGCATCCGCTGCGTGGAACATGTGCTGAATAAGTTGGTGGTTCATTCCACTGTGGCGACCCCGGATTAATAATAAAGGGACTAAGCCGAAAAGAAAATGAATGAATGATGAATGTTTAACAGAGTGCTTTAAACATTGTTTGAATGTTTGAAAGAATGTTTAATACAATGTTTAAACACATTTTAAAATATAATTTAAATAACTATTTGGTTTGATAATATTCACATTAGCAGATTTACATAAAAAACTACATAAATATTTTTTCTAATCAAACAAAACAAAAAAAAACTATGAAAAACATCAAATGAAACACTGTAAAAATGATGCGCTTTGATAAATATCAATTACAAAATTATTTTTTAAAGAATGTAAATTTCACATGAGGACTAATAATTTGAGGGGTTAATAAAGATTTTGTTAATGTACAAAAATTTACCCCATAAATTATTTTTTATTATTTTATTTAGCCAAATGATATTTCCCATTTATTTTTCTAGATTGCAGTTATCCATTTTACACATTACCCCCTTACCCACATTTTTGGGAACTTAAGAAACCGTTAGTAAAGCTGTGTTGGATCATATACTAAATATTAATATTTATAAACCATAAGTTAAAGCCTAGTCATTTAGCTTCTTTTAAATTGTTGTTGCCATAGAAACATTCAGATAGTTGGAATCAGTTAACTGCCTCATTTAAAAGAACACCTTACAATAAGACACACAATCCACTCATCCTGTGATCATCTGTAGCATTGTCTGTGAGTTCATTATCTGTTTGTATTTATATTCTATCTCAGATATTAATGTTATATACATAAATAACTATAGCTCATTGTATGTACACCTTTTTACATAGTTTCACTCTGTTTCAACAAACTCAATGTGGCATGGAATAAAGCAGCATTCTCCCATAATCACAAGTGTTGAAAAGAGTTTATCTGTCTGTCTAACTTTGGGAAGAGAGAGAGACACCGGAGTGAGGGCAAAACAAAAGCCTTTTATGCCAATTATATTAAAACATGGAGGTATAAAATGATTATTAATTCATTCATTTTCAACCAACTTATCCAGCAAATGTTTTATGCAGCGGATGCCCTTACAGCTGCAAGTCATCCCTGGGAAACACCCATAGACGCTCATTCACACACATACACTACAGACAATTTAGCCTATCCAATTCACCTATAGTGCATGTCTTTGGACTTGTGGGGGAAACTGGAGAACCCAGAGGAAACCCATGCAAACACTGGGAGAACATGCAAACTCCACACTGAAATGCCAACTGACCCAGCCGGGGCTCAATCCAGTGACTTTCTTGCTGTGAGGCGACAGCACTACCCACTGCACCACCACACCGCCCATAAAATGTTTATTAAGAAATTATTTCTACTACTAAAATACCTTCTGCAGTACAACAGTAAACAATATTAAAATGTAAAACATTCATAGACACGTTATGAAATACTCAGTCCTACGTTTCATTTATTCGTCCAAATTATTTCAAAACACTGTGAAATTCTGCATTATACAATAAAATTCATATTTATTACAGAATTTCACAATTCTGCTTTTCCATCTCAGGACTAACAAATGAACCGACTGAAACTCTCAGCATGGCCAAAACATTTTTATTTGTTCTTATTTCCTTTAGTAAACTTTAGTTATCACGAATAAAATATAAACAGCCCAAATCTCCAAAATAAAGACTACAGAAAAGCCAGATGAACGTTCATTAAAAACCTCACAGGGTCAGAAAACTGAGCATAAGTTAGAAAATCAGTCTGTTTTTCTGCTTTTCAAAACACAAAAAGAAACACTGTCAAATTATAATAATTAAAACATAAAGACACAATTATGCATGTCAAGTATGCTTGTTTCCGTCTCTTGGTTTCCTATTGCATACTGGCAAATTGAAAAGAGGAACACTGAAAGCAAAAGGAAGTAGATGTAGTGTTCAGAAAAGCAAAAGCGCTCACGGGCTGCCAAACGGAACACCCATGAAACAAAACAAAAAAACACTTATATATATGTGTACAGTATAAAAATCTCTCAGACGTTTCAGCACGTGACATGCTTAACATGTACAAGGAGGAGCGGGATGCATGTTAGTTACAAAACAGAAACCATGCATGAATCTAAATCAATTTACGGGAGGCAGAAACTGACCCATGATATTTGTGGCACAAGACTTCTCACATTTGATGTGACGTGTGTAAATGTCTCCTTTATTTTTTGCATTTACGGTACCTTAATTTAATGTAACAGGTGTTTATAACATGAATCTCCCTGCTATGAGAGGGACAATACAATCATGATAGTGTGGGCACTTCTTATTTTGGTTTATTAATTATTTTTTTTACAAGACAAGGCATAAAATGGCATTAGCTTATGCATTATTGCACTGTTTTATATCTTTTTTAATGTAAATAAATCTGACTTTTGCAATCAGGGACAATCTAAAAGTGTAAATGCAATGGCAGGATGCTTTAAATACTAATAACGGACACATCGACTAATAAAATGACTCCTTTGAAGGAGCAAAGTGGACAGAAATGGAGC
The DNA here is from genome assembly GCF_903798145.1 of Danio aesculapii. NCBI lineage: Eukaryota > Metazoa > Chordata > Actinopteri > Cypriniformes > Danionidae > Danio > Danio aesculapii. The sequence goes on from NC_079444.1 coordinate 24,802,400, forward strand.
GAAAAAGAAGCAGAAGTTTGGAGTGGTTAGCTGACATTATATTTACTGTACATTCACTGTCGCCACTTCCTGTTTAATGGCTATAGAAAAGAGGTTTTGAGAGGAGTGTTTTTCTGTAAACGCTCCAGAGAACATGTAAAGGCTGATGAACACACAAACGCGCGCGTCATTTTCAATGATTGCATATAAGAATATAGAGGATAGTGAGAACGTGGCTTTTTAAAAATGTTCAACAGCGCTTCAACAAAGCGTTCTTTCTTTCTTTAGCAGAGGACTTACAGTGGCATAGAGCACTTTGGTGAGTGGTGAAATTTAAAGAGACAGTTCGCCCAAAAATGAAAACTCAATCATTTATTTACCACAAGAAGATATTTTGAAGAATGTTGGAAATTCGTAGCCAATCACTTCTACAGTATTTGTTTTTTTCCCTACTATGGAAGTCAATGGCTGCTGGTTTCCAACATTCTTCAAAAGATCTTCTTTTGTGTTCGACAGTAAAACAGAAATCACTTGAGTAATAGTGTGTTCATGTTCATTTTTGAGCAAGCTTTTTCTTTAAGGCAATACTGTGAAGTCAGTGTTGTGCAGTGTGGTTATTTGTCTTGCATCTTCTCCAGGATGGGCACGATCATGTCGAATTTGGGCCTCTTGGCAGGGTCCTCGTTCATGCAGATTTTCATGAGTTTGCAGATGTGAGGGGAGATTCCGGGTGGGATGGTGGGCCGTAGTCCCTCTAGCGCCACCTGATGGGCACACAAGAGATAAGGTTTGTTTGATTTTGGTCCAGTTTTTTAAAGGGCCATGAAACCCCCCTGTTTCAGTTCAAGACTACCTCAGAAACTTTTCAAAAGATGGTCCGAGATGGGGAGCGAACAACAAATGAGACACAAACCATGAGGAGAACCATGATTTTATAGTTTACAAAAGTTAAAATGCAAAGAAATAATCAGTAAGTGATTTAATGTCCTGCTATATACGTTATTCATAATTTCATATACACATAACCACAATTTGTTACATCATTATAAAGACAATCATGTTTATATAAACACTATAAATGAAGAGGACTCTCTCCTCCTGAATCCCTGGGTCTGAATATAGACACAGTGGATAGAGGTGCAGCAGGTCTCTATATTCAGACCCGGGGATTCAGAAGGAGAGAGTCCTCTACATTTATAGTGTTTATGTAAACATGATTGTATTTATAATGATTTAACAAATTGTGGTTATGTGTATATGAAATTATTAGGTGAAGTATTTAAAGGGATAGTTCACCCAAAAATCTAAATTGTCTCACCTTAATTTTATTTTTCATGAGTGTTTTTTGGTCAGCTGAATACAAATGAAGATATTTAGAAAAATGTTGGTTGATGGTACCCATTAACAACAATTAGTCCTGCTGGTAATCTGGAGGATTTTAAACATAGGTGAACACACCAGCACAGACATAGGAAATGTGTCTGAATGGTGACAAACTCAACTGATAAAAGACAAAGTCCACCATTCTCCAATTCTAGTATAGCTCTCCTGACAAAAATGCTTACTGCAAACCAATAGCTTTGCTGTATTGGTCTTGACAGTACCACAGAGAAAAACATTCAACAAACCCCGTGGATCATGGAAACAAACAAAGTCAGGTGTGTGTGATGGAGTCCGTCTGACCTTCATGCCGATCTCCATGTTTGAGAGGTCAGCGAATGGCACCTCTCTGGTCACTAGCTCCCAGAGCAGCACAGCAAAGCTCCACATGTCAGCTGAGCGCCGGTTGATCTCCTCTGGCTTCTTCTGCAGAGCTGAAAGCAGATATGAAGGGAGATGTTAATGTGTCAAACGACTGACTGACTGACTGACTGACTGACTGACAGTCTGTCTGTCTATACATGGATATATATGGGTCTGTCTGTCTATATATGGATATAGATAGATAGATAGTTTCAATAAAAATATATATATATACATAACAAAATAAAAACAAATAAAATAGATAAAATAAAAAAAATGAAATAATTACAAAATGATAAAAATATATACAATAAAATGAAAGACACTAAATCTACTAACTAATAAAATCTATTATAACGTGTAAAATATACAAATAAATGTATTACAAAAACGTATAAATAAAAAAAATAAATTAAATAAAATTAAATAAAATCCGATACCTTCAGGTGCCACCCATGCAGGAGAGTACATCCTACCAGGACACTGAAATGACAACTTTACATCTGCCATGCTTATCCTGGCTGTCATGTCCTCGTCAATCTAGGAAAAAAAAGAAAAGAAAAAAATATTTATCACGATCTCCACAAATATATAAAGCAGCAAAACAAATATGCTCATGTTAATATGCTTAACATAATAATATATTTTCTTGAGCAAAAATCTGCACATTAGAATAATTTCTAAAAGATCCAATGACTGCAGTAATTATGCTGAAAATTCAGCTTTGATTCACAGGAGTAAACTACATTTTTAAAAATACATTCATATAGAAAAAGGTTAAGTTAAATTATAATATACAAACAAGCAAGACATTGAAAAGCCTAAAATTGTACATTCACAGCATTACTTATTTTTGCACTTGGGACAGGATGCACACAAATCTGTTTATAGCAGATTCTGTTTCACTAAATCAGTTCCACATACCATGACAGCACATAACAAACAGTGCAACTGCTGGGGTAACCTATGTCCAGAGTAATGAATCTAAAGCACAGATCCTGATGAACCACATGGAACTGAGACTGTGGAAAAACCCAGTTGTAGAAACTGAGAGATTTCTGTTCCTCACCATGACACTCTTGCTGTTAAGATAATGGCGGGGGATCATGGGCTCAAGAGTGTGCAGGAAAGCCATTCCACAGGCAATGTCCAGAGCAAATTTCACAGCCTGCGTCTGATCCACTACGAAGTCTATATGAGCGAGAGAAAAAGAGGAAAATAGAGAAGAGACATTCAGTTACATTTGTACAAAGCTAAATGTCTAAACAAAACAGTGATGTGCGTTAACAGCTTTGTTTCCTGAAATTGAATTGTACATAAACTGCATTAAAGACATTCATTTTTTCCGAATACTGAATAATTTACTTTAATAGAGTAAAACATTCAAGAGAAAAAAAACATCTGAGAATTTGCACTAATAATCTCACTTGAATAAAAGGATTTTATTAAATCATTGAATATATGACTTTTGTTGTTTGTTTCAATAATTTATGATTAGTCATACAACATCAAAACATGAGTATTCAAAAAGTCTTTCAAATGAAAGTAAATTAATATTATTCTTGACTTTTAAATAAGAGTATGAAAATAGTTAATCAATAGGCGTAAACACACACACACACACACACACACATATAACTACGTGTATATGTGTATTTATAAATATATATATACAGTGTATCTTTATACGCGGACACACACACACACACACACACACACGCACATGCACGCACACGCACACGCACACGCACACACACACACACACACACACACACACACACACACACACACACACACACCTTAATACAAAAAGCACTCCATAAACATTTTTAAATTGTTTAATTATCTTTGAACCATTAATTAAACAATAAGCAAATAATGAACCTATTAAATTACTTAAATACAGATTACTTAAAATTACTAAAAATATATTTAAAAAAAATGTATTATGAGGAACTAAAATATTTGTTCTTAAAGTAAAAAAAAGTCTGAAATCCTTAATAGTATTTAAATAAAAGTAATAAACACATAATAACTTATATACAGTTGAAGTCAGAATTATTAGTCCCCCCTTTATTTTTTCCCCAATTTCTGTTTAAAGGAGTGCAGATTTCTTCAACACATTTCTAAACATAATAGTTTTAATAACTCATTTCTAATACCTGATTTATTTTGTCTTTGTCATGATGACAGTAAATAATATTTGACTAGATATTTTTCAAGACACTTCTATACAGCTTAAAGTGACATTTAAAGGCTTAACTAGGTTAATTAGGTTAACTAGGCAGGTTAGGGTAATTAGGCAAGTTATTGTATAACGATGGTTTGTTTTGTAGACAATCCAAAAAAAAAAAATAGCTTAAAGGGGCTAATAATTTTGATGGCTAATGGATTTAAAAAAAATTAAAAACTGCTTTTATTTTAGCCGAAATAAAACAAATAAGACTTTCTCCAAAAGTAAAAATATTATCAGACACACTGTGAAAATTTCCTTGCTCTGTTAAACATCATTTGGGAAATATTTAAAAAAGAAAAACAAATTCATAGGGGGGCTAATAATATATATTCCTAAACTAAGAAAGTAATTTTTTTCTACTAAAAGTACTAAATCTAGCCTTTTTTAATGCATTTCTTGTGGGTCAAAATGTGATGTTCAACATTCAACACTGAAATGAAGTAGACAAACAGTGTGGGTTTTACTCACTGGTGCCCTCGTGCAGCACGTTGTAGAGGGAACCGTAGGGCATAGAGTGTGTGATGATGATTGGATGAGGGGCGGGTGGAGACTGACACGCCCCCAACACGGGCAACACGTTTGGGTGAGAGAAGATTCTACAGCAGGTGGAGAGGGACAAATGAACACGCGCACAAAAGACCACCGACACAATGGACACAACTGACAGATGACAGACCACAAATGTCCCTTTTTCTCTGAAATGTTTCACTTGTTCAAAATCTTTATGAGTTTATATCTCCTGTTGAACACAAAATAAGTTATTTTGAGGAATGTTTATTGATGGTACCCATTGATCTCCATAGCCATTTTTCTCCTACTATGGAAGTTAATGGGTACCATCAACCAACATTTTTCTAAATATCTTATTTTGTATTCAACTGAACAAAAAAAAATCATAAAAAATAAAAATCACATGAACGAGATTAAGATTTTTGGGTGAACTATCCCTTTAAATACTTCTTCACCTAGACTTTTTGAGAAATGACATTTGAGTATCAGCACTTTAAATGGGGATTAAATATGTTCTGCTCTGACTTTGTTGGGAACTATTAATATCAGCAAGATGGACAATACTGTTTCAAAAAAATCTGTATGCATTTTTTCTTATGAATGTCTTAAAAATGTTCACAACACAATACAAAATGGTGTCTTCAAGCAGTGAATTATTTTGCTGTCCTATTCCTAATATTGATATACATGTATATCCATTAGGTCCATCCAATCGTTTTTAGATTAGAGTTCCTCCTCCTACTTAAAGACATGCTGTGTTTTACTAAAAGACTCAAAGTTTATTTCGGGATGTCAGTGGCTCAGTTTGATACTAGAACCAAGCTGTTCCTCAACCATCTGCCACAGTTTTGTTTACTTTATATTCTTTATCTTAGTATTCTGCATTTTGTTCATCATGAACTACTATGTGCGGCTTAGGTTTTTGCTGTTCGCCTGAACTGTGGCTCTTAAAACACCTCTCAAAATCAGGTTTTGTTTGGTCCTGCTCATCACACAGTTTAAGCTTTTGGACTCTCAAATGTGTTTAGTTTATTGCAAAGTAAGTGACATGCTTGCTATTGTGAGCTCACACATTGTTAAAATGGCACTTAAAATATTTTCAAAGACGATAAACACCGCATGCCCTTAAACGTCAAAGAAACTTGATCGTTTACATAAGTCATGTCTATTCAACAAATAAGTAAATCAAAAAAGCAGTCATAATGATTCTTAATGATCTGGTTACAGTAATTCAACTAATTAAACTGTGCCATGCTTGTCACACAAAGCCACTTTGTAATTTGAGACTGAATATTGTGCAAATGGTCACATACTGTAGAAACATTTATGGTGTTTTTGTGGCCTTTTTGAACTTTAAAAGCTTCAGTATTTATTCAAGTGTGACTTTGACCTTTTGAGTTCTGTTTGTGTTCCACAGAATAAAGTCTGAAAATTGGAAACTTCCAAGTATCAAAGAAACATTTCTATATAGTTATTATTTCAACTGAAACATTTGATTGAAGCTTTAGTAATCTACTTATCTTTTTTCATTTTTAGCACATTTATTTATTTATATTTATATATAAACTGTTCTTATTTATTTATTTATAAATAAAAAGTATTAAAGTAATAATATACAATATGAAGGTTTTGACTTGCTCGCTGGTAAAAACAATAATTATTTAAAAAGAATTTAACAAAAAGAAAACAAAAACAATTGTGAACATTATTATTGAAAAAATACAACATTAAATTATATTATTACAAAAATACACATTACAAAATTACAATATTTATATGTGAAATTTGGAATAAATATTATCAGACCTTTATTCAATAAAACATGTGTTAACTTTTACTTAACTAACTAGTAAAAACAAAGAATTTTCACATGGTCTCATCATTTTTTCCAAATCTATATATTCATGAACTACATTTAGAGAAGAAAAAAGTACACAAAACAATGCAAAGCCCAAAAACAGACAATGATTTGTCATAATCACAATTAACTGGCAGCCAAATGTGATAAATGTGCTCTTGTTAACTATTTTTAAAAAGATTTTAAAATATACTTTATTATGTTTTTATATATAACAACCCTGATTTAAACAATATTATTATTTAAATATTATTTATATTATTAATAGAAATATCGAGTTAAATATAATATTATAATAACTGTGATTCTAAATGTCATTCATTCACACATCTTGGGGGAAACTGTCTTTTTAATGTGACCACACAGGACTACTGGTTCTTCACCTTAGTTTAGGGTACTCCTCATTAAAGTCCCGGCTCTTTCTGGTAGTCCATTCCCGCACATGCAGCATCTTGACCACGATCTCTGTGCCCTGCCAGCGGCCCTTCCACAGCTGACAGAGAGTGAGAGAGAGAGCGAGAGAGAGCAGAGGCATCAGTGTTTCCGTCATCAGCACTCTCAGACATGGCCAGGGTATTTATTTAAGTTTGGTTTGGTTTGGTAAATAAGCTCACCTCGCCGGAGTGGTTCTCGTTGATCCTGTTCAGCATGTTGAGCTGCTTATAATCTATGCCAGCATGTTTGTTTAGTGTGCCATTACCTGCAGGAAAAAAAAAAATCATGAAAAAAAAAAATAGCAACAAATCTAGTTAGTAAGATCCGCCAATATACAGCTGAAGACTAAATTATTAATCCTGTGAAATTGTAATTATTTTGCATGCATTTTAGTTTTTTTCTTCTGGGAAAAAGTCTTTTTTTTCATTTTTGACTGGAATGCAAAAAATAATATTCATAAATATAAAAACTTCTATGGTGAATATTGTAAGCCCCAAAATAATTAGTATTTGTTTGATTGGCTACAGAATAAAGTGCTGTTTTCCACTAACTTGCCTAATTAAACTAACTTGCCTAGTTAACCTATTTAACATAGTCAAGTATCTTGCGAAATAGTAGTATATATACAGTAAATACAAGTAAAATAAAATTATGTATGGTCAGCATGGCAAAGTTATTAAAAAATGGCTATTAAAACTGTAAACATATCTTAGATCATGTCTGTTAAACATCACTTGGGATATATTTGAAAGATAATTTATTTCACAGGAGGGCAAACATTTTTTGTCTTTAACTGTATATGGGGCCATTCTACAAAACCGGAGCAAACTGCTGTGCCACATCCAAAAAATAAAAAATAAATAAATAAATAAATAAACACTTACACTACAGTAAACAAACTATACATTTATGAATACACAATAATATTTCATTTAGCAGTAAGCTCAATATAAAATGATTTTTAATTAAATAATACATTTTTAGAATTATTACATTATTTATTGGATACTTTTTATGGGGAGATGTCAATTTCCAACAATAATTGAAAAAAAATATATATAATAATAATAATAATAATAATAATAATAATAATAATATATATATATAATGCATTTTTATTATTGTTATTATTTATATTGTTTATAAAAAAGTCATTACAACAAGGTTTTTTTTTATTTTATTATTTTTTATTAATATGAATAAACTAATATTGAATAAAATCAAGCATTAGTAGTGTATTTCAGCCCTGACAAATTAAATATTGTGGTCACTTTTAAAACACTGCCATCATTTCCGAATGTCACATGGGATGTTAAATATGTGAATATAATTTTGTTTTACATAAAAAATGTGTGTATATATATCAACTGTGAGTTATCAACTAAGGTGTAATGATATTTTTTTGCTCAATGTAAGTTTAGACTAATGAATCCTTACCTTAAGCAGAATGATACAGTGGATGATAATAAACTGCTTGCGTGTGCATTAAAAATGTAAACGAAACTCAGAGGTTTTGCTTACGTGGTCGTGTTCGAGTTGTTCCCTTCCAGAAATTGTCCTTGTAAGGGACTTTTGACAGGCTCTGTCCTTGTTTCTCTGCCAGGTCTGATTCATAAACATAACAATGATAGATATAAGAGACAATGGAAAATATAATAACAGAAACAGATCTCTGGGGCTTCACAAGGTTAGAAAATAAATCATCAATACAAATACACCGCTGATGTCACATTACTACTTTATTAAAAAAATAATAATAAAAAAAAGGAGTGCTTACCTTTCAGATTTGCTGCAAGTGGTGGTTTGGCCTTGTCCAGTGGAGTTTCTCCATACTTGTTGCAGATGCTCACCTGAGCTCCATTACTGACCAGATCCTGGAGATGTGACCAAACAGTACAACCAACCAATGAGTGCCAATATTTAAGCATTTCTTTGATGATTCTTCTAATGTTAACCTTCATGAAAACTATATGTCCAGATTTCTGAATTTCTGAAAATGTTGTTTTATAAAACAGTCATTATTACAGGGGTTTTTAGTCTAAGAATAATATCCAAAAAAAAAATTGTTAACTGAAATTAATTAACAATGGAAAATCAAAAAATTCACACAAAAAAGACAAGTAAAAAAATAGCAAAAATAATAATCTTTCAGAGTTAATAAGCACTCATTCTGTGGCAGACAATCTGACCTGCTGTGCCTGAATGCCGCAAGTACCTGAAGATGATGCTTATATAGTCAAACATATCAGTCAAGGACATGATTATATACACCTTCTTAATCATAATAATTTTCTATCTATTCTTAATCTGTGAAAAATGTCAACTAGGCATGTTTAACTACATATATTATCTCTAAAATGAAGATTCATCATTTAATCAGATTTTTTATGGTTTTCGATCCAGTGTCTTTTCAAACAATTCTTTCATTTAATGCTAAAACGAAAATTACTAAAACCTAAACTGAAATTAGATAGATAAAAACTAAATAAAATCAAGTGTTCACAAAATACAAACTAGACTAAAACGAACTAAAGACAAAAAAAAATGTAATGAAACGAACAAAAACTAAACAGTAAATTTACAGCAAATTAAAAAAAAGTATTGAAATAAAAAAAATGAATTCATAAATGCTAAATTATAATAACCTACATTCTAATATAGTAATTAATAATTTAATTAATAATAATTAATAAAATATTATATGAATATATCACTGTATGAAGCATTAACATCATAGTGAAATAAATGGAATTGAATCAAATTCCTTTCACTGTGTAACTTTATGAAATGGTCCAAATTTTAATGTCAATTAATTGCAAACAAAACAAAAAACAAAACATAAATACAACAATAATCATTACTCTTAACAGTCACTCTTTCTGGTTTGCTATATTTTTAAAACATGTGAAGAACATGTGAGGAGCTTCCACAAACATGTGTTTTGTTTCCCTGAAAAAAAGTCGCCTATTTATAATACGCAACACACAGTGGAGATTTAAAAAATCGAATAAATTAGCACTGTTGTTTAAGTCTCCTTTTATCATTTCAATTAGAAATCATGTCAATTCCAATCGTTTTAGTCAAGCACAGAGGCCAGCTGAAGTTTGTGATGTTTTCCAGCAGAGGGCGCTTCAGACTCACCTCTGCCACCTGATCGTGGGCCCAGAAGCAGGCATAATGGAGAGGGGTGTTTCCGTGCTCGTTTGCCGCATTGGTATCTGCTTTACACTGAATCAGCTGGAAAACACAATCCACAACATAATTAGGCATTCACACAGCAAACACACAACAACAATTCAAAATCTGTTTTACACAACTATAGATATGCTACTCAAGAAACATTGACTATTATCAGTGTTAAAAATGGCTGCTTATTTTGTGTGTGAGAAAATGGTGTACTATTAAAAAGTATCATTAAAGGGATAGTTCACTCAGAAATTAAAATGACCTCATGATTTATTCTGCATCATGGGGTTTTAAACCTATATGAGTTTCTTTGGTTCAGTTCAATACAAAAGAAGATATTTTAAAGAATGCTGTTTGCTGGCACCCCTCGACTTCTGTAGTAAGAAAGAAAAATACAACGGAAGTCAATGAGTAGCAGCATTTTTCAAAATATCTTCTCTTATGTTTAACAAAGAAAAACTCAAACAGCTTCTGAACAATTGAAGGGGGAGTAAATAATGCCACAGAATTATCAGTTCTGGGTGAACTACTCATTTAAATCTTACTGATCCCAAACTTTTGACAGTAAGTGTATGTTTAAGGTTTGTGTATTTAAAGCATTGCCGTTTGCAGCTGTGTGTTTGTTTACACCTTTCCATGAGCATTGTGGTCAGTGTGGTTGTTCAGGTGCAGTTGAGTCTGTGTGTGTGTGTGTGTGTTTGTAAGCGTTTATCTGCTGTGATCTGTTCACACCTTGGCCAGAATGTCACGGTGGCCATGGCTCGCTGCCAGGTGCAGGGGTGTGTCGTCGCCGCGGTTCATCACATTGATACGAGCACCTCTCATGATGAGCATATCCACAACACCCGAGCGACCCTCGCGGCACGCCCAGTGCAACGGACTGAAGCCGTGATCATCCCTGACAGAAACAGACACATGCAGAGTTAGAAAACACAAACACAGATATTAGAACACTATGAAATAAAAAACTGACTGCCCTCAAAAACTTACAAATGATTCTGTGTACATCATATTTAAAAAAATAATGATAATGTTAAAGATAATGTCATCATCGTTATCGTCCTTTCGATATGTTGGTGGCTGTCTTTTTCACTATTGACTTTTATTATATCGACATTGTTTGACTGCAAAGCCTTGACAGCATATAATCATGCATTTTAGTTGCTGGCGGTTATCTCTGTTGGGAAGAGGTCAAATTTGTGGTGTCAGTGTCAACGCTTCCTATTCTCTTTGAATGGGTGACGTCAAGCGTTGCCGAACTGAATTAAGGGTCTGTCAGCACTGCTTCAGTGGCGTTGCTCGCTGCAGAAGTCGAGACTTTCTCAACTTTTCAAGTGCCAACAGAAGAGTCAGCCAATCAGATCGCTATATGCAAATACACCAGCTCAGACAGTAACTGATTGTTGACTAACTTAATTGGCTGATGCTACTATGACAATTGTGCCAGCCACAACTTCAGACACACCCTCTGTTAAACATTGACGGTGAAGCCCCATGCGAATCGGACGTTGTTTTTGTAGTTGATCTTCAGTTGGCACCATTAAACTTTTAGACAGGCCTGTGCAAAAAAGTTTGTGTATAAATGCACTTACTATGTTTACTATGTTCTGAGAGCTGTGGTGCTTATTTTGATATTCTCAGATATATCATGGTAAGAGTGCAAAGGTGTGCTCTCGAACGCACATACGCACACATACACACACTATACTCAATATATAAAAGCCAGAAACTAAGCTTTCCTTGCACGTCTGCAAATGTTGATTAATAATTGCAAATTATACCTCTTCCCAACAGGGAAAACCACCAACAATCAAGAATGCATGATATGGTGTCATGGCTTTGCAAACAGAAAAAAAGTCAATGTGGAAAAAACAGCCACCAACATAACAAAAGGGTAGAAAATTTGCCCAGAATGTTTTGTTGAGTTTTTGAAAATGTTCCAAGCATCTTCCCAAAATATGCATCAAAATTAGGTTTGTCACCAAAAATCATTCTATTTGCTGAAACGCAGAGAAAGTTTTGGCCATATTAAGACCCAAAATCACCCCAGAGTGGATGAAAACATCCTCAACAGCACACAAGGGTTAATTAAAATAACTTTTACAACATCTCTTTTGCAAAACAGCCGTTCCATTTGCAACATCTCTTTTTTTTTGACAGCATTCACTGTCATGAGGGTGCGGCAACCTGCCAATCACTAGTGATCTACCAACAGCAGACCACAACAACCCAACGATGCAATCAAGTCCTGCCCTACATTTTTTCCTTGGTTTCACTCAGATGTATGTCACAACAAAAGGAATGAAAATACTATCACAGCTTACATTTTATTCTGACTTGGAGACTTCTGTATTTGAGTTGTAGTAGAAATGGTCCACTCATTTGGATTACCTTTTCATTCATTTGGATTAGTTTGTGTTGGAGATGTCTGTTGTTTTTAATGTATGACTGACAAATATGGACAGTGAGTCCTGAGCTTCCCAATGGGAATTCTGGAATGCTCTTTATTTCCGGCCAAACTGCAAGTTTCATGAAAGGAAGGAATGCTGAGAAAAAGAAACCCAAGCAAGCAAAAAAGAAAGTCCAGGATGGTGTCAACAAAAAAGATAGAAAATTAAAAATAATTAACTACACAGGACATAAAAAAAGGAAGTTATAAAGAAAAGTGGCTATTTCTGTGATGCACATCACTATTTAAAAGACAAGATTATTGCAACATGTATTTGATGCAGACTTTGAGATTATTTAAATCACATCCAATTTTATATGTGAAATATGCAATTCAAACATATAAATTGTAAATACATTTGGAGTGCAAAGAAGAGCTGTAACCACAATAGAATAAAAGCACACAAATTTTGAATATGCAGGACTGTTATTGTTGGACAGTAATGCATTTTTTAAATAATACATAAATATAAGTAATTAGTGTTAGTAATTAATTAGAGTGTAGAAACAGTCAACTAAGCTCAAACAAAGTTCTTTTTCATTCTTCATTTGCTGGCGTATCGCAACCCTTGTAACACTCTAACACAGAAATTGCACGCCAAAGGAGGTGGAGTTCCACAACACACCCACCATTTACACAAAAGACCACCAAAGACCAGTGGTAGCTCAAAGGTGTTTAGGAGCCTAAACAAACTCAACTAAATGTTTAGCCATTTCAAACTGGCAAATAGAAAAAACAACAACCAGATTTTTTTCGAAATTACATCATTGCACTTAATTCTTCGATATTATTTGAAATATACAGAGACTTAACTGGTCACTGTGATAGACTAAGGCTCAATCCCAATGCTATTTTTTTTACCCCTTCCTCTTGAACCAGAGTGTGAAGAGCAAGGTCTTCAAATTTACCCCTAAGAAATGTGACACGAACTACACCACCCGCACACGTCATCGAGAGCTCTTACTTCATATGTGATCGATGATGGCGACTGCTGGAGTTATTCCAATCGCATTGTTGTTTTGGTATTTATCTTCAGGAAATCACTGAAGGCAACAGTGAGAACGTTTGCATGGACACCAATAATCTGATTTTAACACGATTAAGACAATACTCTGATTAAGAGTCTACCATGTAAACAACAATTTTTGATTACTTAATAGTCATAAAACTAACTAAACCAACATGGAATGGAATGGAATTAAGACATGTGGAGTATGCTGATTTTAGTCACATTATTGAAGTGCAGTACTGACATGTAAACACCTAAATCAAACTATCATCATCGTGTAGGATTTTCACTGCATTTTGCAACAGGATAGTTTATAAATACACAAGGCTATTTGATGCTATTCTCTGCACCTACAGAGTCAGTGAAGGACTAGACACCTGCATTGCAAAATGCAGTTTTTTTTCTCATATGGCGTATAGCATCAAATTCTATTAAAACAACACTCTTCCAGCAGTTCATTCTCGTACACAATGTCTCGTTTGTTACAGGGGCATCCATGAAATGTTCCAGAATGACAGTGAAAGGCCCAAACTGCAGTTAAAGTTGATATATTAAAAACAAAACACCCAAAATTACATGAAACACGAGGAAACGTGGATAATGCAGTGAGGCAATGGTGTTGATCAAATTATGAGCTATAGCATGTAAAATGGGATCATAAATGGGACATTCAATAAGCAACTCATGTAAACGCCTTAATCACATTATTGTCTTATTCATTCATTCATTTTTATTAATCTGGGGTTGCCACAGCTGAATGATCCACCAACTTATCCACCATATGTTTGCAGTGGATACCCTTCCAGCTGCAGCCCATCACTGGGAAACACCCATACACAATCATTCACACTCATACACTACGGACAATTTAGCTACCCAATTCACCTATGCCACGTTTTTGGACATGTGGGGGAAACCGGAGCTTGATATATTAAGATTGAAGCAAATAATTTGATTATTTGATGTCCACATAAACTTAGTCCATATCATGTTATTATAACGATAACAATAAGCTCGTAACTGTACTGTGTATTTACACCGTGGCTGCATTCATTTACGTAAACACAAGAAAACTAACCTTCAAGCTAAAGAGAATTGGGACACCCCTACCCCTTCACATGAACACGCAAAACGAGGGGTAGGGTTAAGGGGAAGGGCCAATGGGTTGAATTAGGATTGGGCCTAATTGTCAGTGTGGGCACATATAGTGAGGAAGGGACACATATAAGGTGTCCCGAGTTCAAGTCCAGACTTGCAGACCTTTAGTTCCTGTTAATATCTACTGCCCAATCAAAATAAAGGTAAAAATTGCCAAAATAAAAAGAAAGAATGGACGTAAATATAACAACATTATTGCTTAAGTACACACAAGCTTGGCAATAATGGCAAAAGGACCTTTTCTGTGCAAGCCGTAGTTGAACTTAGGGCTGGGCCATTTAGCAAAAATGCAATCTCGATAATTATTTTCCATATTGAATGATAATGATATATTTTGATATAAGATGTTAATGCTTCCAGATTTAAAAGAGTATCCCAAAAATGACTGAAGCCAGAAAAATTAGAGGGTCAATTAAATGGCATAACATATTTTAGGCCGATAAATTTTCTGTGGTCGAAAATTTAGTATATCTCTCTAATATCAACACACTTTTTAGATTCCCATTGTTTCACATTTCTGCTGTGTGATTGGCTCGTAGATCAATATTGAGTAAAAAAAACCCAGAGCTTATCATTGTTATTAATATAAATTTATCGTGATTCGATATAATATCGTTTATCGGCCCAGCCCTAATTGAACCGTCCCTTTAAGTCAAGGCACTTTTTTGACACAGTGGTTGGCGCTAAAATGTCTCCAGTCAGGCTAGTGATCTCGTTCTCAGCTGTCTGTCTCCAGCCAGTTAAATATAAACAGCCGTTAACTGGCCCTTTCCTCTAGATTATGTATATCCCCCTGCCCCCCTCACATTGAGTCTGAGATCCGCTCTCAGGGCTTCCCATTTCCTTTTCAAAAGCACTGTAAAACTCACACTTACTTCAGATTAGCATGACAAGAAAGTAACAATAACAACAAAGTGATCAGATCAGAGCCTGTGCATTAGCGCGGTTAGTGAAAGCATGTGTGACTGAACCACAAAGTGGCTTTATTACTATTAAAACTGCTGAACGCAAATGCTCGTCGTGTTTTTTTTTTAATAAACAAAGGTAACGCTTGCAGATGGTGCTTATGTCGAGCTTCGTAGCAATAAATTGTGAAGCTTTTGTTTGCTGTAATGAAGTGTTTGTTGAGGGGCTGGGTGTGTGCAGTACAGTAGGAAGTCTCTGGGTAAATAGTCAGGCCAGTAGTGTGGCTAAACTTAGGGTAGCTGCTGAAACTTCTCACAGGGATCTGCCGGAACAGACAAGACCACACACACAGAGACACACATGCACAGTGTTGACTGAGTCAAATGGTGGTATGGTCAAATCTGAAGCAGTTAAACACAAAAACAACAGAAAAAAGACAAAAGACAGGAAGTCCCCTCTTCCCAAATAAATAAATAAGTTAGGACAGCGATTCCCATTGGGGAGTTTCTGAACGCTCTTTATTTCTAGCCTTTTTAAAAGGAAAAATAAGAAATGTAAGAAGAGAAAAGAAAGAGTCAAGCAAAGCAGGAAGAAACCAGGGAAGACAGGAAGATAGTTGTTCGGGAAAAAAGCGAAACAGAAAAAAATAAGGGGGAAAAAGGGAGGAAATCAGGAAATGAATAAAGGATGAAATAAAGAATGTGGGGAAGAGAAAAGGATGGACAAAGGACAAAAGGATGAAGAGAAGAAAACAGAAAGAAATGAAAGAAGGAAATCAAGAAAAGCATCAAAGACATTTTAATACAACAAATCTAGGTAAAGGTAAGCTGGAGAGGAAGATAAACAATTTGAATACACAATTTGTAAGACAGTGAAAGAAAACTATAGGGAGGAGATGAAGCAAAAAGGATGTGTGAAAAAAGTGGAAAGGCAAAAATAATAAAAAAGAAAGAATGCAGGGAAAACAAGAAGCAAGAATAAATGAAAACAAAATG
The DNA here is from genome assembly GCF_903798145.1 of Danio aesculapii. Lineage (NCBI taxonomy): Eukaryota > Metazoa > Chordata > Actinopteri > Cypriniformes > Danionidae > Danio > Danio aesculapii. The sequence goes on from NC_079444.1 coordinate 24,818,864, forward strand.
TGGATGGAAAAGGAAAAAAATAAAAAGTGGAGAAGGAAGAAAGTGAACAAAGAAAGCAAGCAAGCAGAGAAGAAAGCAGAAAGAAATGAAAGAAGAAAAGCAAGATAATCAGCAAAAACAGAAATTTTAATAGGAAGAAACCAGGAAAATGGAAACGGGAAAGAAGAATTCAAATTTTCAAACTGGAAATGGGGAAGGAAGATAGGGAATGTCTACATAATAAAAACAAAAGAAAGGAAGTGTAAACAAAAGAAATGAAAACGCAGGTAAAACAACAAACAAAAAAAGAAAAATTTTGTAAGAGAAGGAAATTTGAAAATCAGAAAAGGAGAAAGAAAGAACGAAAAGAAAGAAAGACAGAAAGAAAGGAATGAAGGAAAGAAGAAAGGAAAGAAAGAAGTAAAGAAAGAAAGAAAGGAATGAAGGAAGGAAAGAAGTAAAGAAAGAAAGAAAGAAAGAAAGAAAGAAAGAAAGAAAGAATAAAAGAAAGGAATGAAGGAAGGAAAGAAGTAAAGAAAGAAAGAAAGAAAGAAAGAAAGAAAGAAAGAAAGAAAGAAAGAAAGAAGGAGAGAAGAATGAAATGGAAGGAAGGAAGGGAGGAAGGAAGGAAAGACCTAAGGAAAGAAAGGGCAAAAAATGAATGAAATAAGGAAAGAAAGAAAGAAGTAAAGAAAGAAGTAAAGATAGATAGATAGATAGATAGATAGATAGATAGATAGATAGATAGATAGATAGAAAGAAAGAAAGAAAGAAAGAAAGAAAGAAAGAAAGAAAGAAAGAAAGAAAGAAAGAATAAAAAAGAACTTTAAACATCTAGCAATAAAGCAGGAAATGGAAGCTAGAAAGAAGGCTGAAGACAGCTGGACTATGAAAAAAAGATGAAGATGAAAACAGAGAGTTATCAGTGTTCAAACAGAGAGTCAGAGCTCAGTCTTATCATCATCATCCCAGCACTCAGCACAGCAGAGCTCCTTCACACACAGGCCTGAACAGAGGAAACCAGAGCGGGAAACACAGGAAATCATATTCCACGCTCTCTCTTCCACTTTAGCGACTCCCTCCCTCCCTCCCTCCGCCTGCCCTGCACTATGGTCAATTCATTACAGTTAGTTACTCTTGCCCTTGTAAGGTCGTGAAGCACATGCTGTTAACAAGCACGCACACACACATTGAGAAAAAGAGAGAGAGAGAAAGGAACGTTTACGCTAACAGCCTTACAAACGAACAAAGGCAGACTATGTAAACAGTGATACTAGAGTCACAGCTGAAAGATTACGTCTCAAGACTGCGGTTATACGATCAAAGAGTCGTAAAAACTCTCTTATTAAGAGCATCCTCCAGCCAAAAAAACGTTCCAGGGTTGCATTTGGTATCGATTTAAATGTACGGCTTCACTTCTGAGTTCAAGTTTCAACCTTTTAGCAACAATCTGGCTGAGTGAAGCTCGGACTGAATTAGGTCATAAACCGCACATCAGTGAGGCGCCACGCTCTAAAAATGTCTCCAAGCTAGCAGGCTAGTGAAGTGTGTGACAAAAAAGGGGGTTTGTGACAGGAAATGTAACTAAAACAATATTGTGAAACGTCTAAAAATCCCCTTTTCTCAAACCACATATCAAAGTGTGTGTATATTTAGATACTACAAGCTAAAAGGAGAAGTGAAAAAAGAGATGTATTTTTAGTAGTAAACGGCGATTCACTGTTTGGTAAACGTGCTTGTGATTGACCTGTAGCTTCGGTGTGGGTTTTAAAGCCACAGAGACAAACACAGCTGTAGCCCAGGCTTTAGTTTGCCTCTGTCTTTGGTCTTTTACTATCATTAGTCGCTCTGAGTATCGTCCAGACATCAAGAATGAAAAACAGCCCACAAAATGTGTCAGTTCCTCTTTGAGTCACAATTTGAGACTCGCAAGCAGCTCAAAGTGGCCTGCGCTACTGGAGAAGCACAGATGCAAAATTTGGATACGGATATCCGATCTTCAAAACAACCTGAGATGGTGAAACACACGGTATTATGCGCTGCATACAGGAAACATGTCAATTTGTAAAAGACTATATGTAGAAGTCAAAGTAAGATCATTTTTTTGTAATTTTAGGCAATTTAATCTCAACAATAATGTGTTATTGTTATTTTATACATGTTAGTTGGATATAGTATGCAATTTTTTATGCAAATACTTTTTTATAACAAAAAAATCTATTTTAATAAGTATTTTTATTTAAAAATATATATAACTTGTGAATTATCAGTGTCTGTCAAAGTCAAAAGCGCTAAAGTCAATATGAAAATCTTAAAACAAGTTTTGATCTAATAACATCCATTTTACCATTGTGTGTTACTCTTAATATTTCATTTCATTTTAATAGATTACTCTACTTATCTCTAATGACCTTTGACAAGTTCCGTAGTTCATGTTTTTAAATGTCAAAATTAATTCAGAACTTTTGATCTGACGTATGTGAAGAGCTTCACAAATTTAAGGTGCCCTATAAAGGAAATCTGGGTATATAGCAGAATAATAGGATATCAGAATTTAAAATTGAGCATACTGTAAGCCACTGTTTCCTCATTCTCATGTAAAATCCATGAGTATAAAATCCTGGTGGACAACTGGCCAATCAGAAGATGAAGGAATCTGTGACGAGACTGACGAGCCATGCCCTGCTTATTTGTATGCCTACTTTAGGTCTTTTATCCGGACCTGACCAGCAGCTGACGTCATCAAGAGAACAGAGACTCATGTAGCTCTGAGATTATTCATATGCACACCCCAGGCTGCATTTGATAAACCTTTCAAGGGTTCTTAGCTGATGATTGGCTTTAAAGCGTGTCCTGGGAGAGAGCGCTGAGCTCAAAAGATCCTTGAGCCCGGGGCTCCCTCCCGATAGAAGGGTGAAAGAAGAGTTTGAGCTCGGGTAGATCCCGAGACCCCCCCAGCCCTTATATATGGCAAATTATGAATAGCTGTGAAAATATGCTGCTGACTCATCTATATTGGCAATTCTCCCTCCCTTATTTTTAACTTACTATGTATGTGGGACTTTTATTTTGAAAACACAAGCCCCAAATTGTTTACTATGCGTTACCGGGCAAAGACTGCACAAGACATGTTCAAAATTGATTCAGAACACAAAATGCAAGTGATCTCTATCACTCTCCTTTGTCACGTTTAATTATAATTTAGCCTTTATCCACAACAGATCTGGTGAGCAAAATAATTTAACGTTACTGTGATGGTTTATATTTGTCCAAGCATACATCAAACTCTCTGTGTGTGTCTGTAAGAGCTGCACGTCAGAGCGCAGTTCATTAATATTCACGACACGAGCCATTTATGGTCAGTCATGGACCTTCTGATTCTAATGGTATTTTATGGAGAAATGTCAATGTCAAAACAAACATTTTGTCAGTACTTGTAAGTGTTAATGTTTAAACCATACAACAATGTGATTTCACCATCTGGAATTTAGATCAGATTTTAAAAAGATCACTAAAACACTTGTCAGCTCTGTTAAAAACATTACTTTCTCTTCAATGGAAGGCAATTTAAAAAATATGAATCATAATTTTAGTTTTACATGTTGAGGATTCCCTCATGTAAATCAATCATTAAACTAAATGCACAAGGGTCCAATTTTAAAGACTTTCCATAAAACACATCTAGATGAGAGATAAGATGACAGAAGACCAACGTTTAGGTCCAGTTCAGTTTTCTAACTGTCATATTGTAATGCGGAGCATAAACAACACCCATGTACGTCTGCCATTTCCTGTCTCCTCCCACAAACATGTAAGGTCGTGACATCTGAAGCCCTGCTGAAATTCCTAATGGCCCTTCAGAAGAACCGAATCATCGCTCATTCCTTTTTATTAGGCAAAACCCGAAAGGCAAACCCCTTAGCTGGAGTTTTTCTATTTCTGGAAAAGGAAAACACTTTGAGATGGGTAAGCAGAGAGAGAGAGAGAGAGAGAGAGAAAGAGAGAGAGAACTGGTAAGGCTCAAGTCAGCATGCTTTGGTTGGTGAGGTCATCGTATGGAAACTATTTCACTCCATCCCAACCATTTCATTTCAGCGCAGACTGTTCCCACCTCCCCTTGGTCTGAGTCACAAATTACACATGGACTTCAAATAATGCTGGATTCGTAAAGCATCAGCTATTGTTTAGAGATGGGAATAAACTTAGCGAATAGTGACGTTAGCATAATATATACAAAATTGAATAATATTATTTTATATTTTGTGATTTTGTGCCATTTAATTTGGCATTTTTTCTTCATGAAGTCTGTTCTTCCAATAAAACAAAGTTTCTGAGTAACAATCAGACATGGACTCCAACTTTTGCTGGATTTGTGAAGCGTCAGCTGTTGTTTCGAGTTTGGACTAGACAAATTAACCTAAAGTTAGCACTAACATAAACAAAAATGAATGATATCATCTAACTTTAGGGATTCATGGTATTTAATTTGCCTTTTTTTTCTTTATGCTGGCTGCTCTTCTATTAAATCAAACATTTCCATAGTCATAAATTACAGATGGACTCCAATCTCTCCAATTTATGCTGTAGAGGTTAGCAGATGACATTAGCACAAACATAAACAAAAAATTATTAAATATACTGGATTTCGTACTGTTTAATTTGCCATTTTGTCTTCATGAAGTCTAAACATTGAATAAAATAAACATTTCCAGCGTCACAAATTAAACTCCAAAACTTACATTAAATTTGTAAAGTATCAGCTGTTGTTTAGAGTTGGGAACGGACATATAGCGGCGACATTAGCACTAGCATTAACAAAAATGAATAGTATTTTTTTGTAAAGCATTAGCTTACGTTAGAGTAATGGCTAGTAGGCGATATCAGCACTAACATTAAAAAATGTCTAATTTTATGCCATATATTTTGGCTTTTTCCCCCATGTTAGCTGTTCTTTTAATAAGCCACACATTTCCTCTGTCATAATTTCAAAGTCGCAACTTCAGTCATGTGAAGAGTGCAGGAAATACCTAGATAGTAATCTACATCGGACGTGACGGCACGCCTCCCTAAAAGCTTCATCTAAACTATAGCTTTTGCCTGCAATCTGCTGATTGCGCTGCTGAATCTGCACCGGCGAACCATTTGTCTCCATCCCATTCCTTCCAGCTAATAATTCTCATGGCTGACAGCAAGAGAAACAGCTCCAGATCAGATTCTTTACAGCTTCTTGGAGATCTACCTGACCATTTCCCTTTCTTTTGTGCGTCCCAGCTGCTCTGGGTTGTATTATTGAAGGAAGACGGGCCAAGGCTGTTTGTGAGTGGGAGCTTGGCAAAGGTGGAGGTATTTGAACAGGGTGCATGGATCAACTCTGTGTATGCTTTGCACCATATAGGGCTAGAAGTGGAATTCTGCTCCTCAATGCGTGTGGAATGTGTTTCGTTTAGTTTATAAAAGACAGACTGGATATTTCAAGTCATAGCTCTTCAAACCAGCGCTGACGATGTTCAGTTTCAGAGAAGAGTTGCACAATATTAACAGTTCTGGCTAACATGAAAAACAGAAAGGCCAATAACTAATAAATGTATTAGTTTGTATTAGTATTTTTATTTTTATAATTTTTTATTTTTATAATTATTTTTTTAAGGGGTTTTTAACCTTTAATGGATAGAATAGTGCAGAGAATTGACAGGAAATAGTTGGGAGCAGAGAGAGGGGAAGGGTCGGCAAAGGACCTCGAGCTGGGAATCGAACTCGGGTCGCCGTGAGCAGCATAGTGCTATATGTCGGCGCACTTAACCACTAGGCTATTGGCGTCGATTTTCATAATTTTTTTATTTTACTTTATTTTTTTTGTAACTTTGTCTTATGCTGCCTGTTTTGACCAGGACTCCCTGGTAGAACAGATATTGTGTCTCAATGGAACATTCCTGATTAAAAAATTAAATAAACAAAAATAAATAAATAAAACATGATTGATATCAAAATTAAAAAACATATATTGTATACAATAAGAAATCTATTTCGACAGGAGCTGACATTTGACTATGTCATTCACTTTGGATAAAACAAACAAAAGATTATCATTCAAAAAGCATTCACTGCATTATGAAGCTTATTAGAATACTGTTAGAATGACCCAAATACTTATGAAATAATAATAATAATATCCCCATAAATGTGTTTTGTCAAATATATTCATAAAATATGATAAAGTGCTATTACAGAAGCTAAAGTGTTGTTTTGCCAAAAATCTGCCTGTGAGCAAAATATTTTAAACACAAATCCAACAAACAGGTTTGTGTGTGTGTGTGTGTGTGTGTGTGTGTGTGTGTGTGTGTGTGTGTGTGTGTGTGTGTGTGTGTGTGTGTGTGTGTGTGTGTGTGTGTGTGTCTTTGTTTTGCAGTGAAAATATACACAAATTGACATACATCCTAATTTTTCATTACATTTTGATCTCCAAAGACTGATCTCTATAATTTATAAAAGAAACATGAGAGAAGCAAGAAGAGAAACTAAGTGTTTTCACCTTAACAAAGTAAATCAGGCTGTAGATGATCAAAAGAAACACAACTTTGTTAAAACACCCTTATTTACAACAGCAGAAGGGTCATGCTAAACTATATTGATCAAATATGATGCATCTATTAGTTCTAGCTTTGTAGTCCTACTGAACAGCACTGCATAAATATATTACATCAAATTACAGGGCTTTCATTACAAAGCTAAACCATTTTAATGCCATCTATCTAAAGTCAGATAATTGGGAGATTTAGAGCAATAAAATATATTTATTAATTTTACTTATTTATCAGGGTTTCCCACAGCAGAATGAACCGCCAACTATTCTGGCATATGTTTTACACAGTGGATGCCCTTCCAGCCGTAACCCAACACCCATACACTCTCATTCACTCATACACTATATGGCCAATTTTATTTCAGTAAATTGTATTTATATGCAATCCAGTAGTCTACCTGTCTTATATAATATAACCGATATATAATTCCTTTGCATTCATTCCCCAAATTTCTATACAAGTAAAACTGAGCTGCTTTATGTTCTGCGTTCTCCCTATGAAACAAAAAGGCCATTAAAAGTCTGATGTATAATATCAGCGCATATATAAGCGTCTGTTGCATCACATACAGTAGATGCATCTGTTAGAAGTTTAGCAAATGATACAACAAAATGACTTTGCCTGAATGCACATTTGGATAACATCATGTGATGGGGTCACACACTGAGAAGCGCTGTACTGCGTCTAACAGCAGGATTTATACTTTCGCCAGGCTCCGGTAGACTTTTATTTTTTTAAGATTCCCACCTGGTTGACGCAACATATTTAACAAAGTAATATATCCCCTCATATAAGGGTAGGGGAAACATTGTACAATTCTGAGTGTGCTACACACAGGTGAGTGGGCCTGACAAACCAACTGTAGGAAACACTGAGGGCTGGGCGATTTGGCCTAAAATCAAAATCTCAATTAACTGAACATTTTAACTAGAGTATAATTAATTAACGATTATTTTATTTATTTATTCGATTTTTTTGCCCTCATAGTTTACTGGCAGGTTTTGTACAGTAGCGCACCTATTACAAGTAAGAGATTTCTGAAAGAAGGGTGCGTTACTTGATTTTAAGATAATTGAAGGAAACACACACTATGTGCTATCTATAATTATTTATTGAACAACAAGGTTGAACAACTGAAATTAAAACACACATTGCCTAAAACCAACAGTCATTTTTTCTTATTAAAAGTGAAAATAAATAACTTGCACTTTTGTAAACAAAACTAATTGTTTTCAATGTTTATTATATTAAAAGTAGAAAATTAGCAGCATCTCTTCTAAATAAAATAAGTCTTGTATATCCTGTAATTAATATTGTAAACTGTGCATTTCTTACATCTTCTGTAAACAAATATTTTAATGCAATGGAAACTGTCATCTCAAGACATCTCTGGTGCAGCTTCCAGTCATCGTCACTGTAGTACAAACGTGCGACCTGTAGTTACATTTTTTGAGATGCTCGGGTTAGCGACCATGCGAAGGCTGCACTGGACCATACCCGTGCGTTTGATGCAGAAGTATAAATCAGCCTTAAGAGAGTAGGATCACGTGACACCACATGCGGTAGGGAAAGTAATTTAAAAAAATTGACCTGGAAAAATTCGATTATAGGTTCTGAAAGTCGTTTTCGATTACTTTGATTAATCGACCAGCCCTCGTTCCTCTCTATATGCACCAGACACTTTCTTATAAACACACTGAAACACAATGTTACAAAGATATAAAACAGTTATCATCTTTATTTGAAAATTATTTCGTATAGCTGCAGATTAACTATGTATACGATTAAGAGCTATACTGTCCACCCTACACAAACCTTAAGTTTTCATTAATTGAAATCTAACTTAATAACACATACCTTTTGTAGAGCTGCTTTGGTACAATACTTATTGAGAAAAGTAATATACAAGCAAACAAATTGAATCGAATCACTGTAAATCCTCAAAACCATTTATTTAAATAAAAGAAAATTACCTGTACTGCCACGACAGACCAAATAACTGAATGAAATCCGTGACACCAATGAAAAGTGATAAAAATCTACCCTCATTGCCTTTGAGTCACCGCACCACTGCGCCTAGGGATTACAAGACTGATAAAAGTGTAAGGGGTGAACTAGGGGACAAGACCAGACAAAAGCTCCTTGCAAAACACACACAACATTTCAAGAATCCACCCCCTATTGACAGAAAGTCTGTACAAAACCACAAATAAGCAAATTCTACAACTACACATCAAAAGTTCTAAAAATAGCTCATAATATGACGCATGCGAACACTCAAGAATGCACTCACCCCTGGTTTAGGTCATTCTCTGTGTTGTCCAGCCAGAGGCGAACGGCTACCGCGTTGCCTTCGCGGCACTGAGTGAAGATGTCATCCATTTCGGCACCCTCTCTCCTCTCACACTACCCCAATGGTTCGTCCTCCTACCAGGAGTGTCCTGGGAGAGGCGTTTGATGCAGCTGGAGCCTGAAGAGGACAGGTGAGGGCGGACAGGACATCCAGCAAAGGGAAGGGTGCGATGGGACAGTCTCTTCACAGCCTCAGGGCAAGTGTCTGGTGTCTGCGCTGCACTGCAGAGAGACAAGAAGGAGGAAGCTGTGATGAGCCGTTCTGATCTCTGTTGCACAAAACACACCATCACAGTTCAAGTCACTAGGGAACAATGACTAAGTGTGAAACATTACAAGAAGTTTAAAGGTGTGTTCGCACAAGTTTGGTTCTTTTGGTCTAAATTATTTAGCATTTCATTTTTAAGACTGAAGCTAACTTCTAAGACATTTCAGAAGCATATTTTACTACAGAATGTACCTTATATCCACAACAATGCTGTGTGCTTGGTTAAATGATGCAACTATGATGAGAAAAACAGGCATGCTTGAGCATTCTGTCCTTTTATGGTCGTGCATTGTGACTTCATGTCCTGTTTTAGGTTAGTTTAGATGTCTTTAGCCCATGTTGTATTAATATTTCAGTTAAACTGCCACCAGAGTTTGTTGCACTCATCTTTCCAGAGGTCTCTGTCTGCTTGTTTGGTGTCCACAAAGTTTCAGAAGGTAGCGTTCACACTTGTTGAAATAATGAAACTAATTATGCTTTCATTTTTCAAGTCTTCTACTGGTAAACATGTTAAACAGTGTAAAAAAGTCAACCATTAACAGTATTTTTATATTTATAGCTGCATAAAGCTGCATAAAACATATGCCAGAGTAATTGGTGGTTCATTCCGCTAAGGCAACCCCTGGTAAATCAGACATTAATCCGAAGGAAATTGAATGTGTAAATTAATTGCTTAGGACTATTATTAACTGTAATAATCTGAATGGAAAAGAGTTTTGTTTTTTGAAGACGACATCAAATCATAGTAAATCTGTCATGTTATTTTATGGAGCACAACAGCGCGTCTCTCCTGTCTCCATGGTTTCAAGGTGCCCTCAGAACGCATAAATCCTTGTGCACAGTGTAATATCATTCTGTTTGAAGCAGCAGCAGAGTTTCTTGACTATTTCTCCAGAGTGAGTGTATAGTTCCTAGACATGTTGGTCTTGTTACACAATGTAACTACAGAAGAGTCAAGCTTTCAAAACGAAAATCATCAAAACTATTTTTTGAATGAAATGCTAACCGTCTAATCTAATTCAATTAATTATGCTAAGCTAAGCTAAAAGTGACTCCGCCAGAACAAGAAACCAGCTGAATTGTTAACTGAAAAGTCAACTATTTAAGTGTAAGAGACTTGTAAATAAAAAAGAAGAGTGGAGTGTTCCTTTAATCAAATCTGTCAACACACCCTTGAGGTTAATACTCAAAAAGTATTGCACAGCAAGGGAATCAAGTTATTATTTTTACTGATGGCTACCACATGACATTTTTATAGTAATTCAATTAAATTTACTTTTCAGAACCACATGATGACAAAGAAAATACCAAAAATACACATCTAAAATGCGCAGTAACACAAAAGACTTTCCATTATTTATTTTTTAACAATCATACTCTCAATTCAACTATATTTACTACACTTAAAATATGTGTACTTGTTTTGTGAAGTGAAAGTAGATGTTGTATCAGAAAACATACATACATACAAACATATACATACATACATACATACATACATACACACATATACATACATACATTCATACATACATTATATATATACATACATTATATATATATATATATATATATATATATATATATATATATATATATATATATATATATATATATAACAAAGATAACATCAAACAAACATAAAACAATATATTTTTAGCTCTGCTAAATTAATTTTTAGTCACACATACTGTTTTACATAAGCCTCTCCACCACTTTATTGCCAGTCTCACACTTTTACCATGCCAAAATATTTTGGGCCATGTTCACATTGCTTAGCGAACAATTGACTGTCCGAAACTTCAGAATCTTTCATTTAAACATACTATTATTTGGTAATATGGGACACACATTTTTTCCCAAATACTTGCATTTTCTGTCATTGATCTATGCTCGTTAAAATATCTTCCTGTATGAAACAGAAGACAAGTTGCACACGTTTATAAAAACACAGTGATGAATAAACGACATAACTCTATTTTTTGGATAAGCTATTCTATTCTTTTATTTCACCACATAGAGTTAAGCAACGGGTTCATTAAATGCTGATCTGTGATAAATGCCCATGTAATCATGCAGGTTTTGGCCTGTTATAGCACACATATCACTCCCTCACCGAATCCCAAACAAGCCTCTGCCAAAGAATGTGTTTCTTTAATACTCTGACATCACTCCTCCAACACATACTTCACCTAATAGACTTGCTCTAGACATTTCTTTGTTTGTTCAATTAGAAAATAAAATTATGGTCATGTTTCATTTTTTAAAAAAAGCAATTGACTGAAATAGATTTTAGAAACCTTTTGAGAACTATTAGGCACTTAAAGGGACAGCTCACCCCCTCAAAAAATTCCTCACTATTTACTTGTACTCAAGTGGTTTAGTTGAACATTAAATGTTTTTTTTTTTTAACTCTTTATGTTATTTTCATTGGAAAAAAAAACTTCATACAAACAGTACCGCCTAAATCCTTACAAGAAAGAGATGGACCATACATCAAAGTTCTCCTGGAAGTTCTCTATCACAGTGAATTTAGCTTACTACAAAAAGGAACTCAAAACCCTTCCTCCAATCCCACCCATCTTTGATCAAAATGTTTGTGGAAGGTTCATAAAAATAAAAGGCATATTATACATGAATCACATTTACAATCAGGGCTTGACATTAATACCCGCCAACCCACCAAATGCGGGTAGATTTCAGCTGTGGCGGGTCAGAGAGACGCTCCCACTTTGGCTGGCTGAAAATCATTTTTAGGTGTCCAATTCTGGTTAGTCACTAAAGTTTAGAATTATAATTTATGATTGTTTGTCAATATGCATGCAAATGTGATCTCAGAATCGAGAAGCAGCACAACTAACTGACCTCTGGGTGGGGATCTGTCTCCCTCACTTTTAGAGACAGACCATTTAGAAACAGGTGATTAATAATTATATGAATGTATGATCTCATACAGCCGTCCCCCACCACTTTTTAAATGTCCGATACGCCCCTGACCGTTCCTAAGGTATGTGTAAGATTTTTTATTTACATTTTTTTTTGTTTTTAGGACAACAGTATATCTAGCAGAAACAAATATCCAAATATGCCGTTTTAAAATGTAAAGAAATCTGTGTTTCTGAAACTAATGAGGACAGTCAATGATTCATTTGAATTATTTAGCCTGACATGTTTACTGCTTCCAAAATATCATAAATCATTCAAAAAATGAAATATATTGTTTTCAAAGGGGAAAAAAGGTTTATTATTTTTTTTTTTTTTTACCCAGACATTTAAAAAGAATATATTTTAGAGCAGTGAGCACAATACCGTGATATTTTTATTCAAGGTTATCATACTGTCAGAATCTTATACCAGCCCATGCATAATGTCAAGCCCTGGTTACAATCATAATATGGAACTGGCTGGGACAAAAAATTTAAAATTGAAGCAAGGTGTATATGGACAATGAAACCAAGAGATATTATAAAATAATTATGAGATGATTATAAAATAATGAAATAAAATTAATTAATTAACATACAATAGTCTTGTAAAAGACTATCAGTCAGTCTTTCTGCAAAAATAACATGAATGGTTCCTAAATCTTGTTTGAAATGGACAATTTGTCACTTAGTGTGAATCTCAGATCTTCTAAGTGTAACATATTTCCAAGTTCTCTAGCCCTCATTTCAAAGGTGGGGACTGCATCAGCTTTCCACATTTGTTAAATGAGTTTTTTTGCAATACACATACAAAATAGAATTGCTTTTGTTTGGTTTCTACTGCAAGAACTGTTCTCTGCTCCTAAAAGTCCAATATTAGGATCATGTTTCTAAATTCACTGAATACATTTTTAAAAAATGTGGGAAAAAAAGGGATTTTGAAGAATGCTGGAAAAAAAGCAGCTACATTGATTTTAGAAACAAAAAAATACTATAGAAGTCAATGTTTTTTTCCAACCTTCATCAGAATACCTTGTTTTATGTTCAACAGAAGAAAGACACTCAAACAGGTTTGAAACAAGTGAAGGATGAGTAAATGATGACATTTAATTTAATTGACACAAAAAATATAGCTTAAAGGGGCTAATAATACTGATTTCAACTGTATGTTGCAGATGGTGATAAATTGGAATAAAGGAGCGATTTCGTACAAAAAAAAAAAAAAAAAACCTACACTTAGAAAGAACAAAAGTGTTCAATTGGAGAAAATGACAGAGTAATTAAATAACAGAAACAAATCGCATAGGTACTGATTCAGTTTGGTAAACAACTTAGTTCAGACTTCTACAAAGATGAGAAGGATTACACCCAGACAGATCCATATTGAGAAAAACGATAAGTAGACGTCAGGTAACTGTTGTTTAGACCAGTGTTTCTCAACCCTGTTCCTGGAGGCACACCAACAGAACATATTTTGGATGTCTCCCCTATCTCACCCATTCACTTCAAATTTTGGAGTCTCTTCTAATGTTCTGGTGAGTAGATTCAGGTGTGTTTGATTAGGGAGAGCTTGAAAATGTGTACTGTTGGTGTGCCTTCAGGAACAGGGTTGGGAAACACTGGTTTAGACAGACAACCAGATAAAATGAATACTGGATGGAATGAAAAAGAAAATAAACAAAACGTGAAACAGACAGGTATGCAAGTAAGTTTAAAGAACAGTCAGACAGGTCTCCTCAGACAGAAAGACAAGTGGTCAAAGAGAATTGGAACAAAATGATTTATATATTACAAACAGGAAGATAGATAAGAACGTGTTAAACAGACAGACCGGTGTGGGTTCAGTGAGATATATATATTTGTTAGTTGGACAGCTTCAAATAGAGTGATATTTGTTTAAGACAGTAAGCCAGGCAAATCAAGAGATAGTGACAGACAGAATAATAGATGGATATATCTGTCCATATAGATAGACAGACAGACAGACAGACAGACAGAGTTCAAAGATACTAGAATTTGTTCAATACATAGAGTAAGACTGGCAAAAGAAGAGATATACAGACAGACAGGGAGGGAGAAAGATAGCGTTCAATTAGTATTTGAAAAAGATAAAGACAGGCAAATGAAGAGATACAGACAGACAGATAGAAGCTATTATTATTTGTTAAAGACTTAGAGGGCAACAGACAGACAGACATGTATACGTTCAAAGAGATATGCAACTTATGTTAAAGACAGAGATTAAGACAAGGCAATGAATACAGGGAGACAGACAAATATACAGACAGACAGACAGACAGACAGACAGACAGACAGACAGACAGACAGACAGACAGACAGATAGATAGATAGATAGATAGATAGATAGATAGATAGATAGATAGATAGATAGTCAGACAGAGAGAGACAGACAGGCGGACGGACAGACAGGTACGTGTGTTCTCTCTCAAGCAGTGACATTAGCCACGGAGCTAACAGACAGTCCATTCAAAGAGTAACCAAAGACTCGTAACTGTGAGTGAATCAAAAGAAAAATACCACGATTTGAATGTTAACTTGCTTAATTCTGCATACTGAAATCATTTCCCCTTTCACGCTTTATTTATAGACATTCGGCAGCACTTTTGCACTGCAGTGGGCTACTGCGCTAATGCTGCTAGCAGTCATAAATACGCCCACAGTGCCTGAACTAAGTTACACAGGATCAACACAGGATTCATGCTTCCCTCTCTTACACTCAATCGATCATATTAATCATCGTTACCTGTTTATATGGCCGCTTTTAGGTGGAGTGGACCAACGGAGATGACTGGGACGGTCTGGACCGACAATCTTCCAGCGTCCACACCCTACTAGAGCCCGAGTCTGAGATCTCCTCCCCGCCGGCAGACACACACACTCATTCCGTGAAGATCAGCGTCACTGCAGCGCCCTCGGCTGGACAGCGAACGAAAACATGGCTTCGGGATATGTTTTTTACTTTGGTCAGAAATGTGCCTGTGTGGAGTTGGAAACATTCTTCCTTAATTTTTAACCATTTACCAAAGGCAGTATTCTGTAGGTGCATCGTTTCCATCAAGTTGGTGTTTAAGGGAAGACATTAAAACACATATAAAGGATTATAATTTTCAGCAGGATTTTTTTTAAACAAACAACAAAAAAAAAAACGTATAATAAAATAATATTTTGTTCAGATTTTAAAGTTGACTATACAGTAGTTTTTTAAATTTGTCTAATAAAAAAAATCTGTTTAATTTTCAAAAAATTAAAAAATTCACTAATAGAAAGAATGATCAATCGCATTTTTATTATCATTTAGATTATTAATAGCAGTATTCTTTTGCCACATTAAAGAAAAAGTTATATAACGCTATGGACATGACAATTTTTTTTTTGGAAAACATTAAAACATATGCCGGAATACTTGGCAGTTCATTCCACTGTGGCGACCACTGATTGATAAAGGGACCAAGCCAAAAAAAAAAATGAATGAATGAATAAACCATATGCCAGAATAGTTGGCGGTTCATTCCGCTGTAGTGACCCCTGATAAATAAAGGACTGAGCCACTGATCAGTATAGAATTCCATAAATTCCTTGGTGTTCACCTGGTGGAGATGCTCACCTGGTCCCTCAACGCCGGCTCCATAACAAAGAAGGTCAACAGCGTTTCTACTATCTGAGGAAGCCGAGTAAGGCACAATTTTCACCACACATCCTTACAACCTTCTACAGAGGAACCATCGAGAGCATCCTGAGCAGCTGCATCACTGCCTGGTTTGAGAACTGCACCGTATTGGATCGCAAGACACAACAGCAGATAGTGAGGACGGCTGAGAAACTCATTGGAGTCGATCTCCCCTCTGTGACGGACATTTACACCACATGCTGCATCTGAAAATCCACCAAAATTGTGGCTGACCACACACACCCCTCACACAAACTCTTCACTCTGCTGCAGTCTGGAAAGAGATACATAAGCATTCGGGCTCTCACATCCAGACTGCGCAACGGTTTCTTTTCACAAGCCATCAGACTTCTCAACATGCAGAAACTGGACTGATACACACACAACTGCTTTTTTTTTTTTTTTTTTACACCGCTCTGTACATGTTTACCTGTACAGAACTTAAACACTCACCGGCCACTTTATTAGGTACACCTGTCCAACTGCTTGTTAACACAAATTTCTAATCAGCCATTCACATGGCAGCAACTCAATGGATTTAGGCATGTAGACATGTTCAAGATGATCTGCTGCAGTTTAAACAGCATCAGAATGGGAAGGAAAGGTGATTTAAGTGACTTTGAACGTGGCATGGTTGTTGGTGCCAGACGGGCTTGTCTGAGTGTTTCAGAAACTGCTGATCTTTTGGGATTTTCAAACACATCTCTAGGGTTTACAGAGAATGGTCCGAAAAAGAAAAAATATCCAGTGAGCGGCAGTTCTGTGGGCACAAATGCCTTGTTGATGCCAGAGGTCAGAGGAGAATGGCCAGACTGGTTCGAGCTGATAGAAAGGCGCCTGTAACTCAAAGAACCACTTGTTACAACCGAGGTATGCAGAAGAGCATCTCTGAATACACCATACGTTGAACCTTGAGGCGGATGGGCTACAGCAGCAGAAGACCACACTGTGTGCCACTCCTGTCAGCTAAGAACAGAAAACTGAGGCTCCAATTCACACAGGCTCACCAAAATTGGACATTAGAAGATTGGAAAAACATTGCCTGGTCTGATGAGTCTCGATTTCGGCTGCAATCTACTGATGGTGGGGTAAGAATTTGGAATTTGGAACACAAAAGCATGGATCCATCCTGCCTTTTCTTGGCACACTTTTGGGCCCAGAACCAATTCAGCATACCAGCATCATGTCAACGACACATCCTACCTGAGGATTGTTATTGACCATCTCCATCCCTTTATGACCACAGTGTACCCATCTTCTGAAGGCTACTTCCAGAAGGATGACGCCCCATGTCATAAAGCGTGAATCATCTTAGACTGGTTTCTTGAACATGAAAATGAGTTCACTGCACTAAAATGGCCTCCACAGTCACCATATCTTAATCTGATAGAGCACCTTTGGGATGTGGTGGAAGGGGAGATTCGCATCATGGATGTGCAGCCGACAAATCTGCAGCAACTGCGTGATGCTATCATGTCAATATGGAGCAAAATCTTTGAGGAATATTTCCAGTATCTCGTAAAATCTCTGCCACGAAGAATTAAGGCAGTTCTAATGGCAAAATAGGGTTCAACCTGGTACTAGTAAAGTGTACCTAATAAAGTGGCCGGCGAGTGTATTTGATTAAATATTTGCACAATATCTAGAGTGTATTGGTCGGCGTTACTGTTACTTGTCTTATCCTGCGCTGTCTGTCCTGTCTTATTGCACTAAAGAATGCACAAACCACACTTTGCGCTCTTGTTATGTCATCAGTTTATGTTGTTTGATGTACCACCTTGGTCCTGGAGGAACATTCGTTTCGTTTCACTGTGTATTGCACTGTATATTGTTGAAATGACAATAAAGCCAACTTGAACCATAACTTGAGAATGTTCTCTATATAGATTAGTGGACTAAGCTGAAGGAAAATTAATGAATAAAAAAAAACAAAAATATATTTCATGGTGGCTTTATGTAACTAAATATAACACATACTGATTTAATAATAAATAAGATAAATAAGGCTCAATGTTTATCTTAGTTTCCACATGGAGCATTTTTATTAAAAGAAAGAGTTCACATGTTAGCCGGGCGGCAGTACATAATTATTCAATGTTGTAATAGAGGTATTTAAATATTCATGAAGCCCATTCCACCAAAAAAAGATCAGTCTTAAAAGGCTTCTGTGACTTTTTTAGGCTGTATTAAGACTGAATATGCAGCATAAACAACATTTCACCTCACCATCACGATCGAGTTTGTCCTGCGCCTCCTGCAGTCGGTGTTTCAGAAACTGATGTGTTCACAGGGGATGGTGTTACCAGTCCATCTAAAGACTGATTTGTAAAGGTTTTTCCGTCGTTTGTTATTGTATGCAAATTTGTTTCTCCAAAAGCTGAGCCATTTGTCACTGATGATGTCTTAATATCTGATGTATTATTAGTAGATGAGAGGATCTGGAAGCTCTCGGGTGCTGGAGAAGATGTATTTGGGATCTCCTGGATTGATGTGTTTGTGATGGCAGTAGAAGGGTTTTCTGATGCTGATGTTCCTGCTTTCGCTGCAGCTTCAGCTTCGGCTTTAGCCATTTCTGCAGCTTTGCTCTCCATCTCCTGCATGCGCTTCTGCACCATCGCAGGCATCAGCTGCACATACGTGCCCATTAAACGGTGATTGGTCCTTATTAATTTGCCTGCACAGCTGTCTACACAGCGCTCCTGGTAAAACAATGTAAACAAAAGAGGCAAATGGGAGTATATGTGAATATAATGGCAAAAGAAATCTGCACTCCTAAATCTGGGGTACGTGGATTACTCAGTTAGCTGGATTTGAATATTGACGATTTGACATTATCAAGGATGGTTTAGTTCTTCAAAAATTATCTGAAAGTTCTGCTAGCTCAAACCTGCTTGGGAGCAGGCTCATTTCATATAAACAGGATTAGATTGGGTCAGTTCAAGCAAAGATAATAGTGAAAGTATGTACTAAATGCTGATATTTTCTTACAGTAGTTATATACACTTGGGAAAATAGTAAATATTTTTTTATTCATAAAGTTATAAAAGGTGACACAGTGGCGCAGTAGGTAGTGCTGTCGCCTGTGTGGAGTTTGCATGTTCTCCCTGCATTCGCATGGGTTTCCTCCAGGTGCTTCGTTTTCCCCCACAGTCCAAAGACATGCGATAAAGGTGAATTGGGTAGGCTAAATTGTCAGTAGTGTATGCGTGTGTGAATAAGTGTGTATGTGTTTCCCAGTGATGGGTTGCAGCTAGAAGAGCATCCGCTATATAAAACTGGATAAGTTGGTGGTTCATTCCGCTGTGGCGACCCCAGATTAATAAATGGACTAAGCCGGAAAGAAAATGAATGGATAAAGTAAAAATATATATATTAATAAAACTTATGCAATCTGCACTCCGAAATAAAGTACAAAGACTGCCACCTGTTGGTTTAAACAGAAAATTTATTGATATTAACTTTTTAGATACAAATGCGCACAATATTCGACTTTAAAAAAATAAAGAAATAAATAAATGATAATAATTCATGCAGTCATGCACGTGTTTTGACCGCAAATATAGCAGTGATTTGATGCCTCAAAAAAGTTGCAGACACCTTTACCAATATCAAAATGCTTTTTTGATGCAAAATTAATTTATGCAGTTATTCCTTACATCGATTAAAAAAAACTTGAGTCTCTAAATGTAGAACGAAATACATTGATATGCACTGAAATACATGATGAATACTCTTGACAATGTAAAGCCTGCAGCTCACAACAAATGTGGAAAGTTATTGCGTGACGTATTTAACAAACCCTTTACTGCTAATTTTATGTAATTTTGCTCACACGGATAATTGCATATTAATCAGATGATGTCATTACGCTGCTGTGCCTCAGCCAATCATTGCATTGCTGATCATGATTTTGAGGATCGATAGATCTGTCCTTCACAACACACGCAGCGATCTCAGATCAATTTATCCAGACATTTTAATCTGATTCGCGAACTTGTTTGAAGAACCAAATTAGCCAGATTTAAGTTATTAAGATTAAAAGATCCAGGATCTGCCAAATCATCTGAGATCATTCAAGCGACGTACGAAGAACGGACCCCTGGTTCTCGAATCTGATTTGGCTGATAGCCGTCCGATTTAACCATAATAACAGCACTTGTACAGCCTCTTCAACCTTGTGTATTACTCCGCCCACATAGAATGACAGCAGATCAATAAACTCACTACAGTTTTACAAATATTGAAATAATTGTATGCATATAATATTGTAATTATATATTGTTGTATAAATGCAATGTCACACTTGTAGCAGTGCAATACGGCTGTATATCGTCACTGGTGGTATACACAACACACGCCTCGCACCAGTGCCGATTTACAGCCATACTACGAGTGTGATATTGCTCATATATATTTTTTAAAAACTTTCAAATGTTTGCATACGCAATTATCTTATGCATCATTTGATATATCAGTCTTTTATGTGGCTTTTATAAAAGTTATTAAAAAACTTTTTAAAAATGTGTCTGTGACCGTATTTAATTTTAAAATCTTGCTTCTTTTGTTTTGCAACAGATAATATTGGTATATTTCTGCCCTGTGATGCAGATGTGTGAAAAAAATAACAGAAAATTTGTTGGTTTGTAATTTTTGTTCATGAAGCTATTTAATTTTCTAATCTTTGATCTTTTGTTTTGCACCCATGTATGTTAGTATGTTCATAACTTGTGATGTAAATGCACACAAATTACAGAAATACATTTTAGATATCTCACATCTCAGGAAGTTGATTGAGGTAAAGTTGGATTTATACTGTGTTTGCACATTGAACAGTGACAACTTGTAACATGATCTCTATATTCTTTACTGTGCTACTTTCAATATTCTGTCTGAAATTGCATGCAAGTTTAACTTCAAAACAGCTTTAGCGCTATTTAACTGACTGTGAAGAATGTTGTACTTTGATAGTCATTTGCTGCTAATATGATTTCATTATCTCAAATGAGTAAATAATGCTTTTATGAAATTTATGAAAGTCCGAACGTGCTAAAATAAAGCCAATTTTTCCCAAAATAGGGAGTTAATAAACATCAGTCAATTATTATTTTATTGCTAACTTGATTTTCATACCAGTCCTTTTCATTTCAAATGTTTCTTCTTTTGCTCTGTGCCTGATTATAATGGTATACATGAAAAAAATTATAAATAACTTAGTTGCATACATAGGTAAATTTCATTTATGAAATCATATGCAACGACAACAATGGTCTTATGTTCTACATTTATGTATTTGGCAATAGCCAAAAACACATGGTATGAGTTAGGGCTGGCCGATTAATTGAAAAGTAATCGAAATTGACATTCAGAACTTATAATAGATCTAATTAATTAATTCCCTAACATGTGTGGAGTCAAGGGTTTGCAGTCACATCTAATCTCTGGTCAAGTAGGACGATGGACCTAGACTTAAGCCTTACTTTGCACTGCAGTGACGATGATTAGAAGCTGTGCCAGAGATGTCTTGAGACTAGGCATGGGCCAGTGTATGAGTCTGACGGTATGATAACCTTGGATAAAATATCATGGTTTCACGGTATCACTGTATAAAATATATATCACTGCTCTAAAATATATTAATTTTAAATGTCTGGGTAAAAAACTAAAACTTTTTTCCCCTTTGAAACCCTTTGATTTTATCTTTTTGAAGATTTATAATATTTTGGAGCAGTAAACATGTCAGGCTAAATAATTCAAATGAATCACAGACTTCTGCTGTCTTCATTTGTTTCAAAAACACAGATTTCTTTACAATTTATAACGGCATCTTTGGATATTTTTTCTGCTGGAGATACTGTTGTCCTAAAAAACAAAAAATAAATAAATAAATAAATAAAAAATCTTACACATAATCTAGGTAGGAATGGTACTACAGAAAATTTTGCCGGTTTTAAAAACTTGACTTTTACCTTGAAAATGGTTATCATCCCATGCCTACTTGAGACAGCGTGTTTTCCATTACGTTAAAATAATTATTTACACTAAAATATTTGTTTACAGAAGATGCAAGAAATGCAGTTTAAAATATTAGTTACAGGATATACAAGAGTTATTTTATTTAAAGAGATACTGCTTATTTTCTACTTTTAATATGATAAACACTGAAAACAATAAAACATTTTTCTAAAAGTGCAAGTTATTTATTTTCACTTTTTTATAAGAAAAGTTTGTTTTAAGCAATGCCTGATTTAATTTCAGTTGTTCAACATTGATTTTCAATAAATAATCATAGACAGTAAATGGTGTTTCCTTTAGTTAATTTAAAATCAAGTAATGCACCCTTCATTCAGAAATCTCTCACTTGTAATATATGAGCATATTTACTGTGCAAAATTCACTGTGTCAGTGAAGTAAACTATAAGGGCAAAAACATTAAATAAATAAATAAAATAATCGTTAATTAATCGCAATCGAGTTAAAATGTTCAATTAATCGAGACTTTGATTTGAGGCCAAATCGCCCTTGCCTAGTCGAAATGATAAAAAAAAGGACAAAATAATTAGAATATTGTGTAAAGATTATCCATAGTAAAGATGTTCCATCAGGATATTTTGTAAAATTCCGACTGTGAATATATCAAAACTTAATTTCTGATTAGTAATATGCATTGCTAAAGACTTAATCTGGACAGCTTTACAAGTATTTTCTCCCTCTATTTAGATTTATTTGAACCCTCAGATTCTAGATTTCACATAGTTGTTTCTCGGCCAAATATGTTCAAATCCCAACAAACCATACATCAACTAGAAGCCTATTTTTTCAGCTTTTAAATTAAGCATAACTCACAATTAAAAAGGCACTTATGTCTGGTTTTGTCGTGCAGGATCGCATATATAAGCCTCACCTCATCCATTGTCAGATTTCTGTAGTTGAAATTGCTTGAGCACCGATCGAAGCAGATTTCCGTCATGCGATTATAAACGAGAAGGAAGTCTCGTAACTACATAAAAGAGCACAATATTAAAAACATATATATTTTTAAATACATATAAAATATTTGTCACATTCACGGATAATCTAAAAGATATGGACGCGTTGGATATCATACTTACATTACGCAGTTGTCCCTGGGGGTCCATTATTATACTGCTAGCAATATATATGTATATAGAGAAACGTCTAAATAAGTCTAAATATATTACAAAACCCACGAAAATAAGAATCGATGTCTAAGAGCTACAGCATGACTTTCAGCAGCGCGCGGCCATGTTCACAATCACGTGACTACAAGAGTAAATACGTCACAGGATTTGTCGCGGCGGAAGTTTGCAAAAATCGCTTATCAAGCTTACTGTAGTTTTTTCTGTTGCATTTATTTCTGTCTTCTATGTATTTACGTAAAACAGACACAATGAAGACTTAGTTTTATTTTTTATTAAGACCTTTTCGTTTAAAAGAGCGTCTAACAGATGATATAAATACATACCCCTACACCTTTAGAAAATATTAGGTACATTTTTGCACCTTCAAAGCTTTCAATGAAAAAAAGACAGATAAAAGAGTCACCAAGACCTTTAATATCAAAACAAAACAACAAAAATACATTACAAATGATGACTATTAAAGCTTACAAGTTTTTTATTTGTCATCCTAAATATCATTTAAAAATAGCAATAAACTAGCAGATAAATATATTTTAACATATTATTTTTAGTATGTACAACAACATACATGGAAACTTAAAATGGTCTCCTCTCAGCACAGGAATCATAGTAAGCTATGTGGTGACCTGTACTTTAGCACTTAGCTTAAAATATTTTAAGCTATAGATGTTGACATCTCACCCCACAATATCCTGTGTTTCTACTTTTAAGATGCTAAATGTGTTTTTTTTTTTTTTTTTTAGCTCTCAAGCTGTAAACTGTCCTGTTCTAAACTTTGTCTTGATCTACCAAGAGAGTGATCAAAGCCTTCGTGCAAAATTCTCTGCAACTCAAACTCTCTCTCTGCATCTTCATCTCTTTCTCTTTCCATTTCCTTCTCTCGTTCTCTTTCTCTCTCCCTTTCTTCGGCCTCCAGGGCTACTTGATGGCTGTTGAGGTAGATGCTGTGACGGGACACCATGAGGCTGCTGGTCCGGGATGGGAGGGCGCTATCATCCTCAGGATGCTGGTCCAGGCAGTTCTGCTGGGATGAGGGTTGAGGATGCGTCTGGGCTTGGTGAGTCTGAGCCTGTTTTTGGTATTTTCGCTTCTTCCTGCGCTTTTTATTGGCTGTCAGATCTAGAGAGGCATAAGATACGTCCCCCTGCTGGACCTGGGAGAAAATCACAATGATGGAAATTAATTTATTAAAAAATGAAAGAGAAAAGCATCAACTGGAAGACTAAGATTAACCTTGACATAATGTTTTCCTCCATAATATCTAATGTTTAGCTGGTTACAAAGAAAACTAAGCTGTATTTTTATCATGTAACACATTCAGTGCTTATAGGAAAAAGAAAAAAAAAATTCAGTTTGACCTTTAGGTTAAATTGCAACATAGCAAAGGTCACAAAAAGAAGTTGTGCAATGCTGTTAACATGAGATTCTCTGAGACTCAGAATGTAAACATGCATCCTGATATCTAGCATCTTGACATTTAATGTTGAAATAGTCTAAAACCGATGCCAAATTATGGCGTGAAACAGAAGTTGCGATTGTCTTTCTTTTCAGTTGTGTTTATATTTGAGAGAATGTAGGTCGCTATTTGATTTTGTCAAATGATATTTGCTTTTAAGGTCGAAATAGTCTAAAACCGATGCCAAATAATGGCGTGAAACAGAAGCTGCAGCTGTCTTTCTTCTTAGTTGTCTTTATATCTGAGAAAAATAGGCTGGGACTTCAGTTAGAGTTGATTTCAGTAAAAAATGACAAATTTTGGCATTAAATTAAATCTGTAATCCTCCTTTCTTATGATGTGAAACAACTTAAGTATAAGAAAAAATGTACAGCATGATTGTTTTTATTTATTTTGGCAAGAGACAAAGCTGACATACTTTTCTACTTGATTGAGCTTTATATCAGAATAAAATAAATAAATAAAATGTAGAACAGAACTAATGATTTCATTGGGTATTGATCTAAATTTTGACATGTTATGTATTTATGTAGATTTTACTCTTGAAATACCAAATTTTAACACAAAACAGATCATCTTTTTATTCTTTATTGTGACAGGATTTGATTTTGTCCATTGAGAATTGATTTTAATGTTGAAATAGCCATACTTGCGTCATTTTAGTTGAGGATGGCATGACATAATCGTCTTTTGTTCAGTATTATCTATGCATATCTGAGTAAAATGGCTTGTCGAATGTGTAAAAATGTTGAGCGGGGCTTGGCTTTGTAAGTTGAGAACTGATTTTAATATAAAAATCGTTATTATAGATAGCATGTTAATAAATAACACAAAAAAAATTAAAACAAAGATTTTACATATATGTTATATACGTTATGTAATATTTACATAATACAGATTTTTGACATTTAATTTAGTTTTAAATTTTATTGTAGCATATATTGCCCCGTCTCTTAAATTGTTTATTATTGTTGCCATGTTTGTGAAGCATTTTGGTCAACATTAATGTTGTTTTAATGTGCTATATAAATAAAGTTGACCTTAAATAGATTTTCATAGATAACAATGTTAAGAAAACCTAAAACTCAAAGCCAAAGATTGAAAATGAAATTATGTTGTCTATAATGCCTATTCAATTCAAAATCTCAAACAAGAAATAATAAAATCAAGTTTGACAGGGCTTAATTTTGAACATTAGTGATCCCTTTTAATATTCAAATAGTCATAGATGTTAATAGATTTATGACTATTATGTAAAACTAGTTTAAAACTCGATAGCACATTTTGGCATGAACATAAAGTTAAAATCATATTTGTTTGTCCTATTGTAACACATATTAGAGTAAAGCAGCTTTTCAAATGTGAAAAAAATGTAAACCAGGCCTTGAATTCGCACTTTAGGAATGAAATTTAATGTTAAAATAGTATTTTTATGTTGAAATACTCTACAACTTATTACCAAATTTTGGAATGAAACAGAAGGGTATGTTTTCTCTCTCTATTGTGACATACAGTAGAAGTCAGAATTATTAGCCCCCCTGAATTATTAACCCCCCAAGTTCTGTTTAGCGGAGAGAAGATCTTTTGAAAATATTTCTAAACATAATAGTTTTAATAACTTATCTCTAATAACTGATTTATTTTATCTTTGCCATGATGACAGTAAATCTAATTTTACTAGATATTTTTCAAGACACTTCTATACAGCTTAAAGTGACTTTTAAAGGTTAAGTAGGTTAATTAGGCTAACTAGGCAGGATTGGGTAATTAGGCAAGTTATTGTATAACGAAGGTTTGTTCTGTAGACAGTCGAAAAAAAAAATTGCTGAAAGGGGCTAATAACATTAAAATGGTTCATAAAAAAATAAAAACTGCTTTTATTCTAGCTGAAATAAAACAAAAAAGACTTTCTGCAGAAGAAAAAATATTATCAGACATACTGTGAAAATTTCCTTGCTCTGTTAAACATCATTTGGGAAATATTTAAAAAGGAAAAAAAAAAGAAAAGGGGGGCTAACAATTCAGACTTTAACTGTATATCTAATTAAAAAAGCATCCCGAACAAGAAGAAATTGGATGGTACTTGATTATGTCCTTCAGGATATGATTTGATCATTATTTTCTGCATCTCTAATACTTCAAATAACAGGTTGCTGTATTGTAAATATTATTTGGTCATCGCGCCGATGCATGTCAATCAGAGATTTTAAGTAAAAATTAAAAGGACACATATTAAAAAATATAGATGTGCATGGACACTGTATATTCTACAATATTTCATTAAAGAATGAAAACGTGTCAATGTAGTTTTGATTTTAACTTCACAAGGCTCAGTATCTTGCAGAAGTATTTTCGCTGCTGCATATCAAGTGAATTATAAATGTGTAATGACAATGAAGCTTTTGACACACATTCTGCTGAAGAGTGGTCTGAGATCTCTGACCACAGACACGTTCATTAAAAAACCTTCTGCACCACACGTGTCTGTTTTCTATGAGATGTGTGGGCGTGCAGGCCGAAAATAGTTATCATGTGTACATTCTCACGCAGCCTTCTTCGTGAATGCTTTGATAACGATTAAGCTATTGAAATTATCATGCAACAAAAGTCAGTATTGTGTATTTGGTAGATAAAGGTCTGCTTTATAATTTGGGGTCAAGTTGCAATACAAATACCTGTAATAAGCAACACTTTTTACTTTTAAAAATGTATAAAATGTTTGTAACTGCATAAAACGAGAGAGTTAAATGACTGGTAAAAGTTTGGGATTGGTAAGATTTTAAAATAACTTTAAAAGAAGTCTATTTGTTTGCATTTTTAAGTAAAAAAACAATCTTGTGAAGGATTTAAAACAAAGTGAAAGATTAAAAATATTATAAATATATTAAATAATAAATTAAATATTAGAAATAATATTTCTAAACTAAAATGTATTCCTGTGATTCAAAGATGAAGTATAAGCATTAAAACTCATTTTTCCAGTGTCACATGATCCTTCAGAAATCCTATATAGTTGCTGCTTTGTTATGATAAATTATTATTGGGGTTGTTAATATTTTCACGAACATTTATTTGAGTTAAAATCTTTAATACATTACACAAATGTCTTTTCTGAAATGTGTTTTTGATTATTAAATGCATTTAAAACTCCATATCATCCAAAAAAAAAAAGATTAAAAGATAAAAACGAGCACATCTGTTTCTAACATTGATAACAATCAGGAATATTTCTTCAGCTGCAAATCAGCATATATAAATCAACAGAATCATTTCTGAAAACCCAAACAGAATCACATTTTGTAATATGCAATTCGTTACTGGTTAGTCATCTATTAAAGAACAATATCCAGCCAATCAACAATTAAACACAGAAACAAATAAATAAACAAACAAGTATGTACATGTGTATATAGTCTGTCTTTGCACAAGACAACAAAATCAAAAGTCTTAAGTCATGACTTAAATCAAACTTAAGTAATTCGTGTTCATTTTATTTAATTTAGATTTGGAATCAACAACGCTGAATAAATACGCTTTCCATTGATGAATGGTTTGTTAGGACAGGACAATATTTAACAGAGATTTATCTAATATCTGAGGATTAAAAAAATAAAACACTGAGAAAATCACCCTTAAAGATGCCTAGTGAAGTGCTTAACGAGGCACATTATTAATCAGAAATTGAGCTTTGATACATTTACATTTGGAAATGTACAAAATATCTTAATGTAACATGAACATTATATATTTTTTTAATGATTTTTGTCACAACAAAAATATTATTTGAACAATACAATGTATTTTTGTTTAATGCCAAAAATATGCGCATGCCACATGAGACTGTAAGAGGTTTATGGTGCAGGGTCACTATAATGAAAATAACGGTTTACATAATAAACCGTTTTTAATAAAAACAGTAATAAAACCTTTATGCTTCAAAATTTAACAGATAAACAGCTTTTTAAACTATATTTTCCAATGTTTACTGTAGGTCAGCTGCATGCTTTGTTTTTTAAATCCCGAAATCAAACATTATTTGCATCGAATGCCTTCAAATATCAGCAATTTCCAAAGCGATTTATTTAAAAAACATACCTTCAATCCATGCTTTACTGTGCTTGCCTGAGACATCTGTTCATAGCAGACATCCTCAGCCATTTCAAAAGCTCCTGCATTAAATACACAACACATTCCCCATTACCATAACAGCTGAATTATTAGCAGCACTCATTACTTTAAAACAACTGAGCGAAACCTACCTCCTCCGTCTAAACAGATATTGCCATAAATAGGATTTTCCTGTCTTTCCATTTCATCATCCTCAAACCTGCTTAACACAGAACCGAAAGCACATTTCCATCATTCAAAGGGCTGTGGCTGCGTGAAAAGGATCTGCGATCAATTCAAACATGTTTTTATTTCATTTAATGTGTCACCTGTAAGACTGAAGTGAATCTCGGCGTAAAGCCTCGTCTCCATAATCATACATGTTTTCATTTGCTGAATACGAAAGGAAGGAAACAGTTTAATGTTTACAAGTAACTGTCAACTCAACTTACTTTCTGAATATGTGACCTGCATGGACCACAAAACCAGTCTACTGTCGCATGAGTCTATTTATGGCAATAGCCAAAAATACATTTTATGGGTTGAAATGATACATTTTCCTTTGGTGCCAAAAAGTATTTGAATATTAAGTAAAAGATCATGCTTAATTCAGATATTTGGTCAATTTCCTTACTGCAAATGATTAAAAACTTAATCTTCTCAGAGTATTCTCAGCGATTTTCTCAGTATTTAGATTTTTTTTTAACCTTCAGATCTTCCAGTACCTTGGCCAAATATTTTCCTATCACAACTAACCATACATCAGTGCAAAAGCTTTTTGCGTATGTATTTCAATTTTATTTTATTAATTATGACCGGTTTTGCAGTCCAAGGTCACATCATTCTATACAATTCAGATCTACTGTATGAAAACATACCTGTGCATTTTCTTTCCTTTCTTCTTAATAAATAGAAAGCGACATTTAAACACAGAGATATCAGCAGCCCAATAGATAGCAGACCAACTGCCACATATGCAGCTGTACAGTCACATCGATCTAAAGAGAGTTAAAGGACAGTTCATTATTTGACAAATATTGTTCTGGCTACATCTTTTACATCTCATAATTTTTATTTGAAAACATTTATTTCTTTATTTCCACCATATTTTGCCTGTTGGTAATCAGATTAACATTTGGTCCAGTTTTTATTTGTATAGTTGTTTTTTTAAATTATTATTATTTTGGCAACACTTTAGGGTAACACTTTATAACACTGTCAATAAATGCTGGGTTCCACATAATTCTTTCATGTTGTCCCAACACAAATTGATTAAGATGACTTATTTGTTTTTACAATTTTAAGTGGATTCAACATAAAGCAACTTAAGAATAGTGTTGTTTCAGCTCATTGTAAGTTTGAACAGGCAGCAAAACAATTACTTAAAGTGAGTAAACCAATTGCCTTAAAAGCAACAAGTTGACTTTACTTAAAATAATGTAAGTAAACCCATTGTAACTTAAACCCATTGTGAACTGTTAGGTTGACTTAACTTAATTCTTAGCAATTATGTGATTTTACTCACTTTTTTTTAAATACAGTTAACTAATAGCTTTTTACAGTGCATTAAGCATTAGCAAATCCTAAATTTATCATTTGTTCTTAATCAATCTGCCATTCATTTCAATTAGGATATAACTAGAATATAATAATGTCCAGTTAAGGCTTAACAAGTGAAGAATTAACTATTTATTAAGCTAATGCTTAAATGATTCACACACTGTAAAAAATGCAGGGTTCCACACAATTCCTTCATGTTGTCCCACCACAAATCTAGTTTAATCGTTCTTACAAATTTAAGTTATTGGAACATAAAACAATTAAGTTGGCCCCCCCCCAAAAAAAAAATCCTTGAGAATTGTGTTGTTTTAACAAGTTTTAAATAAGTTTGAACAAGCAGCTAAAGTAATGTTTTAATAGTACTTATAATGTATGATCACATTTTAGATCTGTAATCCTACCCAAACACCTTAACTATTGTTAAACAGATAATTAGTAGTTTACTGAGCTAATAGTCATAGTTAGTGGTTTGTTAATAGTTTGAGTTGTAAAGTAAAATAAAGTGTGACCCTTATTATTAATTCCTGAAAATTTTCTATAAATAAATATCATAACATTTACATTAATTTGGTTTAGGCAGGACAGATCTCAAACTGTTTATAATTACACACACATATCCTTAAGAAAATCAAGAAGTTTCCTTCGATAAGTAAAAAGGATTTCATGAATCTACAGAAGAGATTTAACTATTATATTCCATATTATTTATACACTTCTCTAATCTGGATCAATTTGTATTAGTCAGAACTGTTTCATGACAAGTGTAATTTAACATATTGAAAAGAAGTCTTAAAATGTTAGCATTTCAAACTCTTCAAGTCAAACGAATACAGCGTTTTTATACAGTTTCAGTCTGCCATTATACAAGAACATCTACTGATGGAGAGCTTTAATTTAAAGATGACGCATTCAAAAGTAACATCGATTGTTTGCATACAGATGTGTTAAAGATTTGTTTATCTTACCTCCCATCCTGATTTAGGTGGGTCAAATCTCCAATAAAGTCCTGTCTGATAAAACCGTTCACTTGTACTCGAGCATGTTCAAGAACAAGTGCAGTATTCTTGCTGCTATTTTTATCGTCTTAAGATGTTTTCGGTTACAAACAGGAAATGTAGCGGCTACCTTATTCGTTGCAAACGTTCACATCACAAGTAAGGCAGGTTGTGTAGAGTCATCAACTGCTCACAGTAGTTAAATGTACATTTAAAGCACTTATTTGTCATATTTAGTCAGTCATTGTTTATTAAAAAGAAGTGACAATGAAAATGTTTAATATTTAAATATTGGAATTTGCTTTATTTTATATTTTAATATACATTTTAAACAAAAGAAATACACTAATCTATGTATTTTTTTGTTGAAATTTGCTAAATCTGTGGTTTATTTATTTATTTTTTTTTTTATGAAAGTTAAATAGGCCCACTCGTGTTTTAGTCATGCATTGATTTTTTTATATATGTGTAAGCAAAATCTTGCCATTATTTTTGAAAATAAGTTTTCAAACAGTAATAAAACCACATTATTTGAATAATTTCTCAGAATTTTATGTTTGGTCTTAAATATTTGATTATATCCTTGAAATTTAACAAAACTGTAATTGCACGGTATAGTTATTCTGATTTGTACATGCAATAAATCCCCCGTTTGCGTTTAGAAATGATATTATTGTATAGAAACTAATAAAAATAAGAGTTTTTATCATCTAAATGTTGTTCTAATATTAAAAACATAATACATTCAAGTCTATTTTTCGGATCTGAAATTTTACATACTGTTCTTTTAACTATTAACCATTATTTTTTCACACCCTACCCTCTATAATATGCGCAATATTACAAAATACAACAGTACATTGGAAGCATGGTTTTACAGTACAGGATACAGATCATATAAACGCTGAAATGATCAATCCTTTTTTCTGAATTTTCCATTTCCGACCACGACAGCGAGAGCAGGAAACGTCCTTCTGCGTGAACGTGTCGCATTTGTTGAAGCAAAGAACCACAATGCACAAAACTCTTTGTACTCTCACTCTCTCTCTCTCACACACACACTTTTGTTTTCTCTGTATTCAAACACACAAAACGTATCTATCAGACTGCACGACTTTACTCAATCACAAATGCATTTCATTTCTATATTCTGCTTCAATGGTAGCCTAAACCGCATATTGAATGGCCAAACTTTATGTTAATAGCATAAACTGAAGCAGAAATGCAGCTGAAGTTGTTTTATATAGTCAGCCACTGTCAGTTATTATGAACTAATGAAGTTTAAGGCCATGTTAATGGCCTTTGTGGATTAAGCCTCAAAGATGGAGGATATAGTATACAGTATCTGCCGGTCACTGTCTGATGTGGTTTTGTCTGTTGGTTTGTCTCGACTATCTGAGGTGTAAACTGAGGTTTTATGAGGCTTGAGACAGTCAGTTGTTAGCCATCGCTTTGCTAAAAGAGCATTCAGCCACAACAAGAATTCAACATTATGTACACTAAAAAAATATATTCAAAGATGATTCATTGGATTTACTAATTTTTTTAAGTTAAGTGATTGCAAACAATTTATTTAGGCTGAATTTAAACAAACAAATTAAGTTGGACATTACTAAATGTAATTTGTTTGTGTAACTTTAACAATTTTGCAGACATCATTTTTTTCAGTGTAGGCTTATTTCCAAGATGGCTGCCATTTTGTGATATTAAAAGTGTTTTGTGGCATTCAAAGCCACATTGCATTAGCTGGGTGATCTATTGAAGGTAATAGATGATTTAAGCTGTAAAGTTTCCCATATGACCTAGTCATATTTTTGGAATTTACCCTAGTTTTTAAAACCACCTCCACTCTTAGGTTTTTGTCTTGTAAATTCACACATATTAGGGAAAATCTTTGATACCATGTAGGAGTAATCAGTCTGTAAAATGAAACTCTGCCAAAAATGAAAGGTATTTGAATATATATTTAATGTTTGTCATAAAAGAAAACAAATTCAGAATTTCCCCTCATTAAAACAAAGAATAAACATACAAATATTTAGGAATTTTATATAAACACTGTTTAGAAAAAGCTACAAAATTCACATAAAAAAATCTTACATTACCGAAAAATATAACAAAATATAGCATTAAAAAATGTCAGTTCACCCGAATATTGTTGATCTTTGAAACATGATTTTTAACATAACGTAACGTACACCTGATAAGTGTGACCTTTATGCATAAGTGATAAACTTTATGCAACACACACAGTGCATCTGGAAAGTATTCATAGCGCTTCACTTTTTCCACATTTTTTTGTTACAGTCTTATTCCAAAATGGATTAAATTCATTTATTTCCTCAAAATTCTACACACAATACCCCATAATGACAATGTGAAAAATATTACAATGTGAATATTACAGTATTCACAGGCTTTGCGCAATACTTTGTTGATTAACCTTTGGCAGCAATTACAGCCTCAAGTCTTTTTGAATATGATGCCACAAGCTTGGCACACCTGTCTTTGGGAATTTTTGCCCATTCCTCTTTGCAGGATGGGAAGTGACGGTGTACAGCCATTTTCAGATCTCTCCAGAAATGTTCAATAGGATTTAGATCTGGGCTCTGGCTGGGCCAGTCAAGGACATTCACTAAGTTGTTGTAAAGCCACTCCATTGAAATTCTGGCGGTGAGCTTTGGGTCATTTTCCTGTTGGAAGATGAACCGTCTTCCTGGTCAAGAGCACTCTAAAGCAGGTTTTCATTCAGGATGTCTCTGTACATCGCCACCACCATGCTTCACTGTAAGGATGGTATTAGCCTGGTGATAAGCGGTGCCTGGTTTTCTCCAAATGTAACGCCTGACATTCACTCCAAAGAGTTCATTTTTAGTCTAATCAGACCAAAGAATTTAGTTTCTTATGGTCTGATAGTCCTTCAGATGCCTTTTGACAAATTCCAGGCGGGGAGTTGCTTCCGTCTGGCCACTCTACCATACAGGTCTGATTGGTGGATTGCTGCACAGATGGTTGTCCTTCTGTAACATTCTCCTCTCTCCACAGAAGAACGCTGGAGCTCAGACAGAGTGACTATCATGTTATTGATCACCTCGCTGACTAAGGCCCTTCTCCCCTGATTACTCAGCTTAGATGGCCGGCCAGCTCTAGGAAGAGTCCTGGTGATTCCAAACATCTTCCACTCATGGATGATGCAGGTCACTGTGCTCATTGGAACTTTCAGAGCAGCAGAACATTTTCTGTAACCTTCCCCAGCCTTGTGCCTTGAGACAATCCTGTCTCGGAGGTCTACAGACAGTTCCTTTGTCTTCATGCTTGATTTGTGCATTGACATGCACTATCAACCCTGGGACCTTATATAGACAGGTGTATGCCTTTTCAAATCAAGTCCAATCAACTGAAGTTACCACAGGGGAACTCCAATTAAGCTTCTGAAACATCTCAAGAATGATCAGTGGAAACAGAATGTACCTGAGCTCAATTTAGAGCTTCACGGCAAAGACTGTCAGTACTTATGTACATATGATTTTTTGTTTTTTTATTTTTAATAAATTTGCAACAATATAAAAAAAAATATTTTTTCACATTTCCATTATGGGGTATTGTGTGTAGAATTCTGAGGAAATAAATTAATTTAATTTATTTTGAAATAAGGCTGTACCATAAAAAATGTGGAAAAAGTGAAGCGCTATGAATACTTTCTGAATGCACTGTAACTGATATGAGTTGATGGGTCAAACTTTATTTCAAGGTACAATTCTTGCTATTACTAAACAATATAAACAATACTTAAGATGATTTTTAGCTCAATAAAGTATTAGTTTCCTGCTTATTAATAATCAGAAAGGTAGTAGGATTTAGATATTGGGCAGGGTTAGGGATGTAGAATAGTAGCAAACTATAAAAGTACTATAAACAGCCAAAATCTTAACAACTGTTTAATAGTGGGAATTGGTATTTAAATTGAAATGTTACTAGCTTGATGAATACAAGCTGAAATGAAAACAAATTCATCCTATAAAGCAATCGTCTCTTCAGAAGACTTTTAGAAGCATCACAGTTTAGGTTTGTGTGGACTTTCAATGGAGAGACTAACGTCTGTCAGGTTTCATTAAAAATATCTTTTGAAGATTTGTGTTTTGAATGAAAGTCTGACGGGTTTGGAAAAACAAGAGGGTGAGTAATGAATGATAGAGTTGCAGTCTTTACAGAAAAGTCCTTCAGTCAGTATTTTTGTGGCCCACGGACTGTGGGTACTAAAGTGAATGATGCATTCAGACAAGAATATCAGTCATGCGGATATCATGGTTCCTCACTGATGTGTATTTCACTGGTGGTGGGGGAGGTTTGAAGGGGGGTGGCCTATCCATTCTGAAAGAAAAAATGAAGCAAAAACATTGATAAATGGAATGAAAAGTGGACGCTATTATGCTAATGCAGGGGCGTAGCAACTGGGGGGGACAGGGGGATATGTCCCCCTCACTTTAGAGACAGACCATTTAAAAACAGGTGATTATTAATTATATGAAAGTAAACTTTTGGATCTCATACCGCTGTCCCCCCCCACTTTTAAACAGTGCTAATGGACAAATCATCTCACTTTTTCTGGTTCCGGTATCTTCTGTAGAGAAGCACAAGGAGCACGAGTAGCATTAACACAATCGGGACAGCCACAAATGCTTTGCTTTTCAAGCCTGAAAGAGAAACAAGAGATATGCTAGGATCAGTTCTACAATTAGCTCAAGTCTTGGCCTAAATTCATATCCTGTTTGCATCGTGAGCATGTTTGCTTAAAAACACCACACAGACTGCTTCCAAAAATCACATGCTGACTTGAGTATACTTTCTAAAAGCTGTGAAGAAGTTATTTTTCAAAATGTGTTTTGTATGGTATAAATATGATCTGTATGTTAGCATTTACATGTTGTCGTCATCATCATGTGACCAATCAGCATAGCAGGTGCTATTCACAAATTATCTGTTTTGGCTTTGCTATCATTGGATAGTAAAATGTCCATCTAATGCACACCGAAGAATCTAACTTAACATAGCTGGTGATTGGCCAACTCTTTTAAGGGTGTTCACTGTGAATTCTGACATGCATAGTCTAATATACAGTGACATGCATAGTCTAATATACAGTGGTGTGATTTTAGATGCACCCCTAAAGTTATTAGTCACAGATCAAACAGTGTGATGTCACCCATGTGTCATGGCTGTTCAAAACAGTATAAATCAAACTCTGAATGGCATATCAGAGTGAGAACAATCAGGAATACTATAATGAAGGGGAATTCCAAAGTGAAGTTCTTGATACTTCATTATGACAGACTTTGAACAACTGTGATATATGTTTTTGTCACATCCTAATACAGTATATGACTTTATATTCATTCAACTGAAGCTATTTAGAAATTAAGTATTTAATATTATAAAAAAGTATAAAGCAAAATATTTAAAGTAGCACAAGCAAAGTAGATCATGAATATGGAGCGTTCTGTAACAGAACGAACTTGACCCTGAATGTGGTTTTATGTGGTTGATCGTGGCAAGTTTTTTGCTTCAAGTTCACTAAATAGGACGTCACGTTGGTATTGTGGGTTGCACGATCGCCTCACAGCAAGAAGGTCACTGGTTTGAGCCCCGGCGTGTGTTTTCATTTTCTCCCTGTGTTCGCGTGGGTTTTTCTCCGGGTGCTTAGGTTTCCCTACAGTCTAAAGATATGCGCTATAGGTCAATTGTAAATTGTCCGTAGTGTATGTGTGTGAATGAGTGTGTATGGGTGTTTCCCAGTGTAGGGTTTTGGCTGGAAGGGCATCCGCTGCGTAAAACATATGCTGGATAAGTTAGCAGTTCATTCCACTGTGGTGACCCCTGATTAATAAAGGGACTAAGCCGAAAAGAAAATGAATAAATGAAATTGTCCATAGTGTGTGTGTGTGTATGTGTGTGCGTGTGTGTGTGTGTGTGTATGAATGAGTGTGTATGGATGTTTCCCAGTGTTGGGTTGTGGTTGGAAGGACATCTGCTGCGTAAAACATATGCTGGATATATGTTAAAATTATATTAATGTTAAAAGGTTTTAATAAATGTATAAGTTGCAGTTACCTGTAACAATTATTATAACCAACAGTAGTGATGAGGGGAACCACTGAATCATTTGAACCTATTGCAAAATGACTCACTGTATCCAATCTCTCGAAACACCACAGACTGGCGGCCTCTGCTGGTCAAAACGATGCAAATGTAGCAAAATCAACAGCTTTTACAACTGTTTTTTCATAACAGAGCAATCTATTAAACGCAAATCTATTATTTACCATATTTAATCACAATCTAAGCATAATTAATTACCATTAAATATGAAGGATTGGTAAAATGTGTCTTCTTTTTATTCTGTCTAGTGCTTGTTTTGTGTTGTCAGGAAGGGCTGGACTAACTAGTAAATGCAAAAGTAGGCCTATTAAAAATTAAAAATCAAGTAAAACTTTGTTCAAATTCAATTAAAATACATTTAAAATCTGACCTGGCTGGGCGAATAATTGAAAGCAATTTTCAAGCGCAATTTGTCAGTAAAGCTGGTTCTAGTAAATCTCCACCACATGCTTTAGATCAGGTATGTCCAAACTCAGTCCTGGAGAGTTTAGCCCCACCCCTAATCAGGCACACCTGAACCAGCTAATCAAGCTCCTACTAGATACGCCCTGGCATGTGTGTTTAAGCAAGTTGGAGTTAAACTCAGCAGGATACAGACCTGTGTCAAGGACAGAGTTTGGACATCCCAGCTTTTAGATGGTTGAAGATAGTCGTAGTACTGTTGGTTTCATTATTGTAGTGTATTTAATCAGTTAAAATTGACAATGAGATAATCGTTCTGTGATAATGCTTCTCAGTGAACTGTGGCTCAGTGTAGAAAATGCTGCATGTGAAATTACCACATATAACAACAACATGCTTTTACTCCAAATTAAGTTTATTACTATAGTCGAGTAGTTGAAATAAATAATCATTCTGTGAGAAGATTCCATAATCATGTGTTTACTAGCAATGCTGAATCAACGAAAGCAGATAAAACTTCTGCTTATCCACTTGCTAAGTCATGACATATGAAATTCTTGCTGCGTCCCATTTTGCATGCTTATACTACACCCTAAAAGTATGTGCTTTTTAAAATACTTTTTAAAAGTATGTACTTTTTAGTTTATACTTTTGAGTGTGCAACAGAAGAGTATGCAAGCTTTGGGACATACTACTTCCTCTTTAATAGATTGTTGTGTTGCTTAGTTATGCCCCCTGTCAATCATCCACACACCATCCACATTTCTGTCATATTTAATTTCCTTCCTTATTAGAGAAGCAGCAGCAGGTTAATCTCCCATTCATGAGTCTTTCATGGAGAGAAATCCCCCCAGGTCTTTGGATAATTATGCATTCAGACTTTCGTCCAAACATGTCTTTATATAAGTTCAGTAATGTTGTTGCAGATGAAATATAACACAGATAATGCGATTTCAATATTTTCCAGTGGGCTAGATATTGACTAACAGTCATTCAAATCTTTACAGAAGCCTCACTACTTGACAGTTGATCTCGCACGCCCATCATGTTTGTAGTTTATTTACACTTTTCACATGCGTTTGTAGTTCTAATCGAATTAGCGTCCAATGCGCAATGCATTGTGGGCAAAATCAGCAGTTAGAGTATGGACACTTCTACACTTAAATTTTTTTAAACCATCCGGGAACCTTTGGCATACTCTTTTCAACATACTATGGTTTGGGACAAACTAATTCTATTTTCAAATACTATTTAGGATGGATAGTATGCGGATTGGGATGCAGCAACTGTTTCTGGGTTAAGCCGCTACTCATTTGAATTAAAGGGCACCTAGGTTAGCCCTTTTTTCAGATTTAATATAAGTGTTTTGCGTCTCCAGAATGTGTCTGTAAAGTTTCAGCTCAAAACACCCATCAGATTTTTTATTATACCTTTTGCAAGAGTCTATTTGATACATTTTTTCACTAGGGGGCTGTTTTGTTGTACTGCGCCTTAAAGGCTAGTCCTCCCCACCCACTGTTTCTACGTGCCTTTCTGCGTGCCTTAATCTCCTCCCTCGTCAGATAACAGACAGACTTAAAGGAAGCAGATCTCACGTAGCGTTTGTGAGAAATACTACAGTAAGAACTTTACCAATGAGTATTTGTTGTGTAGTTGCATTGATGAGTCACACAAAGTTCACGCGCGC
Organism: Danio aesculapii; assembly: GCF_903798145.1. Taxonomy (NCBI): domain Eukaryota; kingdom Metazoa; phylum Chordata; class Actinopteri; order Cypriniformes; family Danionidae; genus Danio; species Danio aesculapii. The sequence continues at coordinate 24,858,179 of NC_079444.1, forward strand.
ACACACACACACACACACACACACACAGATACACACGTGTACACACACAGCAGCAGACACACACAAACACACACACACACACAGACAGACAGACAGACAGAGCGCCCGTTTAGCTTTGCACTCTTTTTGCACACAAATGTGACAGGATAGAGGTTAATCTCCACTGCTGTATGGATATCTGTTATGTTAATGTACAAAATAAACCTGATTTATTGTCCACAAACCGGGATTGAAGCATCTTCCTTTATAATTGTTCTGACAAGCGGCTGTGCTGATGAAGTAAAGCTAAGCTAAATCGCTGTAATTCATTACACACGTGCTCTGTTTTAAAACATTTTAAACATGTGAAACTTACTCTTGATCACATTTGATGATGATTGATGATATGATTGGTTGATATGATTATACACGTGACTACCGGGACATGTTAATACGCGCAGCTGTTAATCAATTCGGTGGGCGGGGGAACCGCACTCCTACGTAAAGTTGCGGTTGATCTGAAAACCACTCCAATTGGTCCACCGTTTTTATGTAACTAAATTGAAAAAAAAAAAGGACTGGGTGTATTTATTTCACCCTAATATGACGGTCTATACACCATACATGCACATATGTTTGTCCAAACAGCTTGAAAAGTAGACTTTTCACCATAGGTGCCTTTAAGAAAATATTCATTTATGGACGCTTTTTAGTCAGAGTGAATTTTCTATAAAATCATGGTGTCCATCGGAGTGCTGTACAGTTTGATAGAGCACTTGGACCTGGACACATTTAACAAGCGAATAAAAAGACACTAATGGGCATTTCCAAAGTTTTTTCTTTGTGGTTATTTGGAGTTTTTGCAAGTGAGCGCCCCCTGGCTGTCGGATCAGATTTTCTGCTTTTCATGCCATGCATCCCTAACAAGATGTGCAGAACAGCTTTGCTCAATCAGATTTGTCATTTAATTTCGATGAATCCCCCAGCCCCATACAACATATTTAGACACTCCAAGAGTCTAGCAGCATTCTCTTATTTTTAAATGTTTCAAAACCAAGGACGAAAACGTGGTAGCATACCAAAGTTTTGTTTGCTGTAATCGTGAGACATGTTAGCTAGTTAACATATCCACTTTGTTAAGATTTGGTAGTTTTATCAGCTAACAAGGGGTTATCAATCTTATTGTTTAGATTAAAGTTAACCCAATCTAGTTTTTGAATTTAAACTGAATTTAAAACGTTACAGGCAGTCTTTAGGAGAAAAAAAGATTATCGTTTTAACACTAACCTAAGCGCTTTCTGCAACTGGCCTGAAACTATTGTGCAACTGGCTTTAAATCTACTGTGCGAAATGAAATATGTCTAAATGTTTTAAAGCTTCATGATGCAGTGTTTTGAAAGTGCCAATAACTAACCAATGTAACCCAATACCTGAATTGCGTCTACCCTGAAACGAACTTCATTTTGTGCTGGGTATTTAAAATATATATGTGAAACACAGCAAACATTTTAACTCAATTCAGATCTGATTAAAAACTGACATTTCTGTTACCTTTGGCCGCTGTCACAGTGGTGGTGCTGCCTTTCTGTGTCGTAACAGATGGGACTGTTATTCTTCTGTTCTCTCGATCTGGACTTGTGCTTGTATTGTTTGTATGAGTGGTGTCTATAGACAGTACAGCGCTTGTATGTAATGTTGATGCAGTGCCAGCAGGTGGTGCTGGAGAGCTGTCAGTGTGAGCAGCGTGATGGATGGTGTTTCGGGGTTGTATGTTTGTTACAGTAATATTTGATTTTGATGTGCTGGTGAGGATGGGATCAGATTTGGTTGATGTTTCACTCTCAGTAGCACCGCTGCTGCTCCAGGATTTCATCTTCAGGGTGGTAGAGCTTCTCAGATGTTCGGTGGTTTTTAGCGGAAGACAAGTTGTAATTTCTTTAACAGCAATTACTATGGGGGAAAGAAACAAATATATCATGTAAGGTAGTAAATATTACAATTTGTACATTGTTCAAAATGAATTATATAAAAATATAAAATAAATAATATATGTTAACAGAAATATATTCTATATCACTTTCCCAAGGAGGCACACCAACAGTACACATTTTAGATATCTCCCTTGTCTGACCCATTAACTTCAGGTTTTAAAGTCTCTACTAAAGTTTTGATGAGTTGATTCAGGTGTGTTTGTGTAGGAAAAGGTTGAAAATGTGTAGTGTTGTTGTGCCTTCGGGAACATGGTTGGGAAACACTAATGATCTACTTTGAATCAATTAAATAAAACAAGTCATTTCAATTTACATTAGATTAAAACATCAAATTGGATTTAGTTTTATTTAAAAAAATAAGTTTAAACAAGGTTGACATTTATCATTAAGGTAGAGTAACCTAAAACATATTTGGTTATTACTTATTAATCCAATAATTTCTTACAGTGTTACTGTTGTTTGTTCATTGGCTTGAATAGATCCTATTAACTGATAACAACATGACTTTAAAATAAAGTGAGTACATTTTGAAATTAGGATTAAATAAGATATATATAAATGTTTAAAAAAAACATTAAATCATTACTGTATAATAATAATATTAATAATAATAATAATAATAATAAAAATAATAATAATAATAATTCCTTACATTTATATAGTACTTTTCTAGACACTCAACATGCTTTACACATTTTTGGGGGAATCTCCTCAACCACCACCAATGTGCAGCATCCACCTGGATGACACAACAGCAGCCATATTGCGCCAGACCACACACCACACACCAGCTGATTGGTGGAGAGGAGACAGAGTGATGAAGCCAATTATGGTATGGGGATGGTTAGTAGGCCATGATGATCAGAGACCAGATTTGGCCAGGATGCCGGGGTTAAAATCTTACTCTTTTACGAAGGACATCCTGGGATTTTTAATGACCACAGAGAGTCAGGACCTCGGTTTAACATCTCATCAGAAAGACGGTGCTCACTGAGCAGTATAGAGTCCCCGTCACTATACTGGGGCATTACGACCCACACAGACCACAGGTTGGGCGCCCCCTGGTGGTCTCACTAACACCACTTCCAGCACCAACCTAGCTTTCCCATGTGGTGTCCCATCCAGGTACTGACCGGGCGCAGCCCTGCCTCGCTTCAGTGGGTGACCATTTGAGAGTTGCAGAGAGCTAGCTGCCGGGTAATAAAATATTGCAGTACATTTTGGTAATGTTATTATTCAATTAACAGTCCCACTTTATATTAAGTGTCCTTAAGTGTCCTTATACTTCTGATGCAAGAACATAGTAGTTTAGGGCACTACATAAAGCAGGACCTAATATAATATAATATAATATAATATAATATAATATAATATAATATAACAAAATAAAATAAAATAAAATAAAATAAAATGTAATATATAGGCTGCACGGTGGCGCAGTGGGTAGCATGTTTGCCCCACAGAAAGAAGGTTGCTGGTTCGAGCCTAGGCTGGGTCAGTTGGCATTTCTGTATGGAGTTTGCATGTTCTCCCTGTGTTGGCGTGGGTTTCCTTCAGGTGCTCCGGTTTCACCCACAAGTCCAAAGACATGTGGTAGAGGTGAATTGGGTAGGCTAATTCGTCCGTAGTGTATGTGTGTGAATGAGTGTGTATGGATGTTTCCCAGTGATGGGTTGCAGCTGGAAGGGCATCCGCTGCATAAAAACATATGCTGGATAAGTTGGCAGTTCCGCCGTGGCGACCCCAGATTAATAAAGGGACTAAGCCGAAAAGAAAATGAATGAATAATGTAATATAATATAATATAATATAATATAATATAATATAATATAATATAATATTGTAGGACTATCCGTTCAACCAGGATTTTTCTCATTCAGCTCATTCAGTTTATATACATTTAACAGTTTTCCACATGGGCACTGTTGGCTGGTTACAATATAAATGATTTCAGGTTTTAATATCCTTGTGGAGACATTTCATTTTCACAATGTTGGCAAAACTGGACCTACACACACACACACACACACACACACACACAAACAAATACCAAACAAACAATGAGTCCTGGAGGGCCTTAAATGAGGGAAATTGATCAATTAACTCCTTTTCCACAATTAATTTATCCCCAAGAGCTGCAGTGGTTTTTCCACTGTTTGCATTTTATTGTTTATTATTCACTGTTAATAAGCTGGCATCTCAATGAGAGGAATTTTAAATTGTCCTATTATTGCAATAAAAAAACAACAACTACGTACCTTTGCTTTGCTTGGAGAGAACGTGGATATAAACCTCATTGTTTTTCTGGAGCTGCTTGTTCTGAAAGGCAGCTGTCAGTTTGTATGTTCCTGACTGTTCAGACTTCACAGAAGTCAGAGCCAAAGTGTGCGAGAGAGACAGTCTTTCGCCCCCCTAAAAAAAATCATCATACAGATATATTAAACAAACTGAGGCAGGTAATACAAATGCTCTATTTAAGGCAACACTGCTTAATTATTTAATTTCAGTCTCTTAATATTTCACAGTCTTACCATCATCCATTCATACAGCAAGATCTGAGATGCGTTTGCCATACATGAAATCACCACATCTTCACCAACACTGATGTTTAAAGAGCTGCTCATGTTACACTCAATACCATCAAGATCTGTTTGGAAAAATAGGAATGATTAAAAGGTACAGTTAAAATAAGAATTATTAACGCCCATGAATTATTATTTAATGTTTAAAAATTTTTTTGTGTATGATGTTTCTTTTGTTGTTCAAAATAAATCAAATCATATTAATTTCTGTTTAACGGAAAGAAGATTTATTCACATTTCTAAACATAATTCATTTCTAATCGCTGATTTCTTTTATTTTTGCTATAATGACAGTACATAATATTTTACTAGATATCTTTCAATTTAAAGGCTTAATTAGGTTAATTAAGCAAGTCATTGTATAACAATATTTTGTTCTGTAGACCAGTGTTTCCCAACCCTGTTCCTGGAGGCACACCAACAGAACATATTTTGGATGTCTCCCCTATCTCACCCATTCACTTCAGGTTTTGGAGTCTCTTCTAATGTCCTGGTAAGTTGATTCAGGTGTGTTGGATTAGGGAGAGCTTGAAAATGTGTACTGTTGGTGTGCCTTCAGGAACAGGGTTGGGAAACAATGCTGTAAACAATCGAAAAAAAATATTTTGTTTAAGAGCTCATAATAATAATACTATAATGATATTATGATAATAATAATATTGACCTTAAATGGTTAAAAAATGTAATCAAAGCTGCTTTTATTCTAGCCGAAATAAAACAAATAAGACTTTCTCAAGAATAAAAACTATTGTAGGAAATACTGTGAAAAATTTCTTGCTCTGTTAAATATAGTTTGGTAAATTTTTGAAAAAGAAAAATTCACAATAGGGCTAAAAATGTTGACTTTAGCTGTATATTCAGGAACTCACTTTTAAGATTAAATAGATTCATTATTAAAATAAACACTCACAATTCACAGTCAGTTCCATAGTGGCATTGAGACCTTGGCGATTTCGTTCCTGTGAGTCCCATTCAGGTAAACAGATGTACAGATCACTGTTTTTTCTGTTGACGTTTAGTAAAATAAACTCTCCATTCAAGCTGGTCTTTGAGAAAAGCTCATCCTGATGAGGAGATGGGGATCAGTGCAGAGCTTTATCAAAAGTGGAACAGAGAAATATCTCTTTTCATTTGACTCACCTTTGACCGTTTCAGTTTATACTGAAGTGGTGGAGGACTTGCTGAACATGTTATTTTCACTTTGTCCCCTTCTTTATAGAAGCTGTATGAATCCAGCATCTTCACTGATGCTGGAGGCTCTGAAATAAAGGAAAGAAGACACTTATTCACTTTACTTTTGGGCCTAAATATAGTGTATGAGTTTACAGGATGCTTGTTTTTGCCACAGATAAAAATGAAAGATGAAACATTTTTTCTAATACAACAACAGAGTAAAGAGATTATAAAAATATCAATCTGTAAACGTGTTACATATTTTAAATGAGGGAAATAAATATGCATTATGGGTGTGATCTTAAAACTTAAACTGCACAACCCAAAAGAAATAATACTAATCAAAAAGATAAGAGTTGGCTTTCTATGTGAAGTTTATTTATAAACTAATTTCGAGAGGATCACGTCCTTATGATTGCTTGTAGCTGGCCCTGCACTATTCAATTTATGATTTACCAATCAGACAATTCCTAAGCCACTATAAATACCCTAAGTTCCATATGACAACCATCTTTGTTTTAAAGACAGCTCTGCATCAGCTGCTACTGCTACAGCAGCAGCAGCAGCAACAACAACAACAACAACAACAACAACAACAACAACAACAACAACAACAACAACAACAACAACAACAACAACAACAACAACAACAACAACACACAACAACAACAACAACAACAACAACAACATAATCTTTAACTATACTCCAACAACAATTTCAACAACAACTTCAACAACAACATCAAAACCTTCCACTTCAAAGTGCAACGCATCCGCTGTGTCTTCAACCCAATTCTCCAGCAAGATAAAGTCAAAACTCGATCCCCGTCCACGAACGCCTAAACTCTCAAGACGCCAGCAATCCAAGCCATTGCAATGAAGCCAAACTCTCCCTGTTGTCCTAGCGGTGCACCCGCGGTACAGTACATAGCACACTTCAAATGGAAGCCTTGAAAAAAAAAAACACTTTCCAACAAAGACTAAACATTTTATAAATCTTTGAAAGACGAGACTAGCGCGAATAGAACCTCTCAAGCCTCCCACCTGTCCAAACATCCATATCATTCTAATAGCATGAAGTAATTCGACTGCAAAGGTCCAGGCAATTCAATCCACAAAACATTAGTTTACAGCAAATTTATACGTTGATAAACATTCATAGAATGAATTGTTATCATCCAAACTACTCGCTGGAGTGCGTTCAGTGGCGTCTGCAGTCATAACACTAGTGATTCTGGTCAACAAAATGGCTGCCGGCATTTTGGACTTTTGATTGCCACTCTTTTGAGCCAATAGCTGAAAAGAAAAGCGTCACCATCCAGTAAGCACTAAAAAACTTGAGATGGTCCCGCCCTCTCTATGAACAGGTTAAGAATGGACTCTGACTTTGTGAATGAACTGGGCCAGATATGCTTGCGATTTAATCACATTAAGATTCCAAACTTAATGTTATTTATTCATGGATTAAAGTAAAGCCCATAACTAACATTCACACTAAGTGGTGGCATCATTTTAAGTTCAGGGTTTGATATTGGCAGTTGATGTATTTAATAATAATAAATAAATAAATAAATAAAATATATATTAATTAATAATAAAAAAAACATCTGCAACATCTGATAGCCATTTAACTTCTGAAAAGATTATTGCCCAGCTATTGAAAAACATACACATCAAGCACAGAAGTCCAATCGTTATGCGCCAGTGACTCATATGTTCATACACAAAGTGTCATATGTGAGTCCATAATGGCAAGTCAGTTGGACGTGAAAACGGCAAAGAAACAAACTTCCGGCTTGACTGCTATGAATAGGAGGACATTTATGACAAATGCATCTTCAATAAGTACTTCCTGGACCACCAGACAAGCCACACCCCATATCCTCAGCTCTCCATCCATCTGCCATCCTGTGGGGGGACGAATGCCCACCTCTACCATCCTTGCACATTGCGACAACGAAGCTATCGGACGATGCATTAACAAAAGGCACTTCAATTCACAGTTGCCCATGGCCTTATTAAGACGCCTCGCATGGATAGCAGCTAAAACTATTTATTAAGTCTGCTGAACATGTACCATGTTGTAAAAAATTTCTGATTCTCTCTTGTTTCTCAATTCAAACACCATCTGCGGGAGCACACATTGATTCCATACTGACCCACTGCACCTCTGCAGCAGCAGAGACGCTCTGCTGAGCTACACTCACCCATAGCACCACTGCAACTGCAGTGACACTCTAGCTGAACCCTTAATCACTTTCATCTCTACATATTACTACAGACAGTATTTAACATTCCTGCGGGAGCACTCATAACGCTCCAATACTGAATACCACTGCACCTCTGCAATAGCAGAGACGCTCCGCCGAGCCTTATTCTCCCTCTGCACCACTGCCACAACAGTGACGCTTTGCCTGAGCTCACACACATCTCCATTTAGCCATTCACTACTGACACACTCACCAGCATTTCCACAGCAGTTAAAACACCTCCGCGGAAGCGTACTTGCCTTCCAATATTGACTTCCACGGCACCTCTGCAACAGCTCCGCTGAGCGTCTTTTCCCCTCTGCACCACTGCTGCAGCAGTGACGCTCTGCCTGAGCACACATACACTTCCATTTAATATGCCGTCCATTTAATATGCGGAAGCGTATTTACGTGTTTTTATTGACTTCCATTGCACCTCTGCACCTGTAGAGATGCTCCGCTTAGCTTATATTCCCCTCTGCACCTTTGCACCACTGATTTCCATTGCACCTCTGCAACTGTAGAGATGCTCCTCTTGGCTTAAATTCTATTCTGCACCACTGACTTCCATTGCACCTCTGCAACTGTAGAGATGCTGCGCTTAGCTTAAATTCTCCTCTGCACCTTTGCACCACTGACTTCCATTGCACCTCTGCAACTGTAGAGATGCTCCGCCTAGCTTAAATTCTCCTCTGCACCACTGACTCTATCGCACCTCTGCTGCAGCAGAGACGCTCCGCTGAGCTTATCCTGACATTCCATTACTTTCATTTTAAGAGCGCTCATACATCCTGCATTAAATTTATTACATCTGTCTTGCTCTCCCGTCGGGTCACAGCAGTTAAATACTGCTACGGGAGCACACATAGCATTTGCAACATCGGCAGCCACCTCAGTTATAGCAATCACTCTAACCTAAATCTTTCACACTTTGCACCATTTCCATCTTTGCTCCTGCAAACCCTCTCATGGTACCATCTTTATTACACTTTCCATTCAGCAGCCGGTTATGGCTTTGATCTCTATTGCTTTTTGGGGGGTTCTTTCATACGCAGCTTCTGTCCCGAGCTTATTAAGGCATCTTGGGGAGTTCTCGAGATCTACCTGAGCTCAAACTCCCCTTTCGCCTTACAAACGGGAGGGAACCCCTGGCTCGAGGATCTTATGAGCTCAGGGCTCTCTCCCGGGACAGCATGCCAAACAAGCTTTATAATCAATCATCAGCTAATTGTGAACTCTTAAACTGAAGTTTATTTATAAACTAATTTCGAGAGGATCACATGCTTATGATTGCTTGCAGCTGGCCCCGCATTATTCAATTTATGATTCACCAATCAGACAATTCCTAAGCCACTATAAATACCCAAAGTTCCATATGACGGTCATTTTTGTTTTGAAGAATCCCACCTTCCACCCCTACTCCTCCTCCTTTCCTAGATGGGTGGCATGGTGGCCCAGTGGTTAGCGTTGTTGCCTCACAGCAAGAGCGGCACTGGTTCTAGGCCTTACCAAGCCAGCCGACGTGTCTTTGTGGAGTTTGCACGTTCTCCCCGTGCTCACCTGGGTTTCCCCCGGGTTCCCCGGTTTCCTCCCACCGTCCAAAAACATGCAACTTAAGTTTATTGACTAATCCAAATTGGCACCATAGACATGTTCCTAGTAAATAGTTATCTCTTAAGAGCAATCACTATTAGATCTCAAGATCTACCTAACCTCAAACTCCCCTCTCGCCTTACAAACGGCTAGAGGATCTTAGGAGTTCAGGGCTCTCTCCTGGGACAGCATGCCAAACAAGCTATATAATCAATCATCAGCTAAGTGTGAACTCTTGAAGAAACAAAATTTAGGTTTTTATTTATTAATTACATTTTTGGATTTATGAGGAAGATTTTGATGGATGTCTGTTACTGATGTGACAGATGTGAAATTGGTACTTGTGTGACTTTGGTAAATCAAATAAAATTGTTGGAAAACCTTGACAGACATTTTAAAGTGTGTTTGCAGTACAGTGCTGTAAAAAACATACACAAACAACTTGAAAAAGAACTCTCTATTTTGGTGAAAACTATTCATGACAAGGTTGACATTTACATAGTATTGCTGAATTGCAACTTTTTTTAGGCATTTCTGAATATACACCTCACAATTCTTTATCTGCATTAACATCCTTACATTTCAGAATATCATGAAATTTGGGACATTTTGGATGAATAAATTAAAAGTAGTGCTGTACACTTGATTTAAATGTGATGTGGACTAGTGTCTGTGAATATTAAACTGCAGAAAGACTATTTTAGCCTAAAATGATATGTAAATATGCTGTCATGTGTGACACTTGTGTTGTCAGCATCTGTCATCTCATTACATGAGGATTGAGGACATGACCATGAACTTCAATACGAGAGCTGCTCTACTGTCAGCTCAATGTGAGAGACACAGTTTAGAACTTTAGAGTTTTAGAATTGTGAGGCACAACTCAAAGTTGGCAGAAAAAAATTCAGGACTAAGCTACAGTTGAAGTCAGAGTTATTAGTAAACAAAATAGTTTTAATACCTAATTTCTAATAACAGATTTTTTTTTACCGCTGCCATGATGACAGTACATAAAAGTTTACTAGATGTTTTTTCAAGATGCTAGTATTCAGCTTAAAGTGTAATTCAAAAGCTTAACTAGGTTAATTAAGTCATGGTATAACAATAACTTGATCTGTAGATGAATAGAATTTTTTAAAATTATATATATATATATATATATATATATATATATATATATATATATATATATATATATATATATATATATATATATATATATATATATATATATACAACAAAAGCGTCTGCTAAAAAAAAAATGCCTAAATGTAAATATATAATCATATAAACACTGGCCACTTTATTAGGTACACCTATACAACTGCTCGTTAACACAAATTTCTAATCAGCCAATCAAATGGCAGCCACTCAATGCATTTAGGCATGTAGACATGTTCAAGACGATCTGCTGCAGTTCACACCCAGCATCAGAATGATGAAGAAAGGTGATTTAAGTGACTTTAAAAGTGGCATGGTTGTTAGTGCCAGAAGGGCTAGTCTGAGTATTTCAGAAACTGCTGATCTACTGGGATTTTCACACATAACCATCTCTAGGGTTTACAGAGAATCGTCTAAAATGAGAAAATATCCAGTGAGTGGCAAATCTGTGGCCGCGATTGCCTTGTTGATGTCAGAGGTCAGAGGAGAATGGCCAGACTGGTTCAAGCTGATAGAAAGGCAACAGTAACTCAAATAACCACTCGTTACAACCTAGGTCTGCAGAAGAGCATCTCTAAACGCACAATGAACCAAACCTTGAGGCGGATGGGCTACAGGAAGCAGAAGATTACACCGGGTGCCACTTCTGTCAGCTAAAAACAGGAAACTGAGGCTACAATTGGCACAAGCTCACCAAAATTGGACAATAGAAGATTGGATAAAACATTGCCTGGTCTGATGTGTCTCGATTTCTGCTGCAACATTCGGATGGTACGGTAAGAATTTGGCATCAACAACATGAAAACATGGATCTATCCTGCCTTGAATCAACGGTTCAGGCTGGAGGAGGTGGTGTAATGGTGTGGGGGATATTTTCCTGGCACACTTTGGGCCCATTAGTACCAACTGAGCATCAAGTCAATGCCACAGCCTAGCTGAGTATTGTTGCTGACCATGTTTCTAGAACGTGACAACGAGTTCACTGTACTCAAATGGCCTCCACAGTCTCCAGATCTCAATCCAATAGAGAACCTTTGGGATGCAGTAGAATGGGAGATTCGCATCATGGATGTGCAGCTGACAAATCTTCAGCAACTGCGTGATGCTATCAAGTCAATATGGGGCAAAATCTCTCAGGAATATTTCCAGTATCTTGTTGAATCTATGCCATGAAGGATTAAGACATTTCTGAAGCCAAAATACTACTAGTAAGGTGTACTCAATAAAGTGGTTGGTGAGTGTATATACTTTTATATATAAAGATTTAATAGTGGTAGAAACAAGTTCCTATAGTAAACCGTGAGCAGTACCTGAGACTTGAAGCTTTGAACGTTTTTTAATTGAGCCATTAGGAAAGGAAGTAATTTCACAAACATAGTTTCCACTGTCTTCCACTGTAACTTTATACAGGGTCAGGATGGAGCCCAGCAGTTTCCCTGTATTTGGACTGGTCACCACTTTCAAAAGAGAATCATTTTTAAAGTATTTTGCTTCCAGTTGTGGATGAAACACAACAATCTTCTGCTCGATCTTCTCATTTGCAATTGGCAGTTTACTCCATTCCAGCTGAATGATTGTGATAGCATGCTCCTCTCCCACAATGCATTGCAGGCTGACATTCTGTCCTTCCACAGCTGTTGCAGACACATTATGGTGTACAAGCACTCCATACGTTCCTGATAAACCAGTTTAAAGAGACATAATCAATATATTTCATCAAACCACAGATTACATGTTATATTGATTTCTAACATGATATATTAACAAGTTTTTACATTTTAGATGCTGGAAAAACAATTTCAGGCCAAGAAAGATTGACAGGTTGAATTTATTGATTGAGGAATCATGTGCTGCAACTTATATGTACAAAGAAATCATTATATTTTTCCTTTAACTTTAAATGTGTGCATGTCATTTACATTTTGAACTGTACAGTGACGACCAAAATTATACCATTCAAAGACACTTGATTTTATTTTCCAGAAAACCTTTGTCTCAACTTAATTTTTTTATTAAACAACCAACAGCCTTTCCCCGGAATACATTAGTATCTCACAGGACATCACAAGAATACTAGACTCAAACATAAATGTCTTTCACAGCTGAACTCTAGTCTCTAACAGAACATCACTAGTCTCTCACAGGTGAACACTAGTCTCTAACAGACATCACTAGTCTCTCACTGGTGAACACTAGTCTCTCATAGGTGAACACTAGTCTCTCAAAGACATCACTAGTCTCTCACAGGTGAACACTAGTCTCTCACAGGTGAACACTAGTCTCTCACAGGTGAACACTAGTCTCTCATAGGTGAACACTAGTCTCTCGCAGACACCACTAGCCTCTCACTGGTGAACACTAGTCTCGCAAAGGTGAACACTAGTCTCTCACAGACATCACTAGTCTCTCATAGGTGAACACTAGTCTCTAACAGACATCACTAGTCTCTCACAGGTGAACACTAGTCTCTCACAGGTGAACACTAGTCTCTCACAGACATCACTAGTCTCTCACAGGTGAACACTAGTCTCTCACAGGTGAACACTAGTCTCTCACAGACATCACTAGTCTCTCACAGGTGAACACTAGTCTCTCACAGGTGAACACTAGTCTCTCACAGACATCACTAGTCTCTCACAGGTGAACACTAGTCTCTCACAGGTGAACACTAGTCTCTCACAGACATCACTAGTCTCTCACAGGTGAACACTAGTCTCTCACAGGTAACCACTAGTCTCTCACAGACATCACTAGTCTCTCACAGACACCACTAGTCTCTCACAGGTGAACACTAGTCTCGCAAAGGTGAACACTAGTCTCTCACAGACATCACTAGTCTCTCACAAGTGAACACTAGTCTCTCACAGGTGAACACTAGTCTCTCACAGACATCACTAGTCTCTCACAGGTGAACACTAGTCTCTCACTGGTGAACACTCTAACAAGTGAACACTAGTCTCTCACAGACATCAATAGTCTCTCACAGGTGAACACTAGTCTCTCACAGGTGAACACTAGTCTCTCACAGACATCACTAGTCTCTCACAGGTGAACACTAGTCTCTCACAGACATCACTAGTCTCTCACAGGTGAACACTAGTCTCTCACAGGTGAACACTAGTCTCTCACAGACACCACTAGTCTCTCACAGGTGAACACTACTCTCTCACTGGTGAACACTAGTCTCTCACTGGTGAACACTAGTCTCTCACAGGTGAACACTAGTCTCTCACAGACACCACTAGTCTCTCACAGGTGAACACTAGTCTCTCACTGGTGAACACTAGTCTCTTACAGACATTACTAGTCTCTCACAGGTGAACACTAGTCTCTCACAGACACCACTAGTCTCTCACTAGTGAACACTAGTCTCTCACTGGTGAACACTCTAACAAGTGAACACTAGTCTCTCACAGGTAAACACTAGTCTCTCACAGGTGAACACTAGTCTCTAACAGGTAAACACTAGTCTCTCACAGGTGAACACTAGTCTCTCACAGGTGAACACTAGTCTCTCACTGGTGAACACTAGTCTCTCACTGGTGAACACTAGTCTCTCACAGGTGAACACTAGTCTCTAACAGGTAAACACTAGTCTCTCACAGGTGAACACTAGTCTCTCACTGGTGAACACTAGTCTCTCACAGGTGAACACTAGCAGGTGAACACTAGTCTCTCACAGGTGAACACTAGTCTCTCACAGGTGAACACTAGTCTCTCACAGGTGAACACTAGTCTCTCACTGGTGAACACTAGTCTCTCACAGACATCACTAGTCTCTCACTGGTGAACACTAGCAGGTGAACACTAGTCTCTCACAGGTGAACACTAGTCTCTCACAGACATCACTAGTCTCTCACTGGTGAACACTAGTCTCGCAAAGGTGAACACTAGTCTCTCACAGACATCACTAGTCTCTCACTGGTGAACACTAGCAGATAAACACTAGTCTCCCACAGGTGAACACTAGTCTCTCACAGGTGAACACTAGTCTCTCACTGGTGAACACTAGTCTCTCACAGACATAACTAGTCTCTCACTGGTGAACACTAGCAGGTGAACACTAGTCTCTCACAGACATCACTAGTCTCTCACTGGTGAACACTAGTCTCTCACTGGTGAACACTAGCCTCTCACTTGTGAACACTACTCTCTCACAGGTGAACACTAGTCTCTAACAGACATCACTAGTCTCTCACAGGTGAACACTAGTCTCTCACAGACATCACTAGTCTCACAGGTGAAAACTAGTCTCTCACAGGTGAACACTAGTCTCTTACAGAGATCACTATTCTCTCACTGGTGAACACTAGTCTGTCACAGACATCACTAGACTCTCACAGGTGAACACTAGTCTCTCACAGGTGAACACTAGTCTCTCATAGGTGAACACTAGTCTCTCACTGGTGAACACCAGTCTCTCATAGGTGAACACTAGTCTCTCATAGGTGAACACTAGTCTCTCAAAGGTGAACACTAGTCTCTTACAGACATCAGTAGTCTCTCACAGACATCACTAGTCTCTCACTGGTGAACACTAGTCTCTTACAGACATCACTAGTCTCACAGGTGAACACTAGTCTCTTACAGAGATCACTATTCTCTCACTGGTGAACACTAGTCTGTCACAGACATCACTAGTCTCTCACTGGTGAACACTAGTCTCTCATAGGTGAACACTAGTCTCTCACAGGTAAACACTAGTCTCTCACAGACATCACTAGTCTCTCACAGGTGAACACTAGTCTCTCACTAGTCTCTCACAGGTGAACACTAGACAATCACAGGTGAACACTAGTATCTCCTAGGTGAACACTAGTCTCTCACAGACATCACTAGTCTCTCACAGGTGAACACTAGTCTCTCACTAGTCTCTCCTAGGTGAACACTAGTCTCTCTCAGGTGAACACTAGTCTCTCTCAGGTGAACACTAGTCTCTCTCAGGTGAACACTAGTCTCTAACAGACATCACTAGTTTCTCACTGGTGAACACTACTCTCTCACAGACATCACTAGTCTCTAACAGAGATCACTAGTCTCTCACTCGTGGACACTAGTCTCTCATAGGTGAACACTAGTCTCTCACTAGTCTCTAACAGAGATCACTAGTCTCTCACTTGTGAACACTAGTCTCTCACAGACATCACTAGTCTCTCACAGGTGAACACTAGTCTCTCACTAGTCTCTAACAGAGATCACTAGTCTCTCACTCGTGGACACTAGTCTCTCACAGACATCAGTTGTCTCTAACAGGTGAACACTAGTTTCTCAAAGATGAACACTATAGTCTCTAACAGGTGAACACTAGTCTCTTACAGGAATTAGTAGTATCTCACAGGTGAACCCAAATCTCTAACAGGACATCACTAGTCTCATCAGTCACTAGCGGGTAACCAAGGATTTTCCAAAGGTTTTCAATCAGGTACAGATCATGACACTGGGTTGCCATTTGATTATTTCAATGTTTTAGCTTTGAACTGCTTTAGCAATTTGCTGTGTGACAGAAGGCTTAATGTCCTGTATGAATATTGCTCTCTGATTAGACGATAAATGCAGGGAAGCAAAAACATCTCTAAAAACATCCTCCAACTAATAAACGCCCTCTTCCACCTTCACTGCAGGGCTTTCAGTCTAATTTCTCTTAAATGTTTGGACACTGTATGCTGAGATACAGATCTTTACCCTTTTCAGTGCTGAGCTGGTTAAAAAAAATAAATACATGAATCAGTGTTAAACTGATTGGACATTGAGATTCTCGGCATTATGTCCAGTCATGCATTGTTTTTTGTGGACCACCAGCTTTTTGGGATATCAGAACGAGTAAGTGGCATTGTAAAGAGGTTGTAAAGTTTTTTATACTGTGCTTTAGATATACTACTGATTTTAAATCAGCCGAAGCAACACAATTATTGAGTTTTATGGGGGACAACTTCATGTTGTTTCATGTTCAATCTACTTAAATGTGTAAAAACTAATGAGTTATCTTAAATCCTTCATGTTGTCCCAACACAAATTGATTGTGTGGAACCCAGCTTATTTTAAAGTGAAACTCAAAGGTTGGTTACCACTTGACTGTGATAATAGTAAATAGTGTGTACATTTTCATTTTTAGGTGAACTATCGCTTTAACACAATTTGAAAGTACACTTATCATAGAAGAGTAGCTGTCAGGTCACTTTATGTATGAGTTAATGCATTTTTGAGTAAATTAATACAATAAAAAGAACAAAAAACATGAGTAACACATTGCTGATCTACTATTCTTGTGACAGATACGTCTACTAAACGTTGTAGATAAAAAACTAAAGCCTTTCTTACCTCGTATCAGCCATAAAAATAGTAGAAGTTTAGAAGTTGTCGCTATAATCAATAAATCCATATCTGTGAAAAGTGAACAGTCTTAACAGAAAGAGTCTGACGACAGCAGTAGCAGCAAAGCTACAGGAAATGAGCTTCACCACAAGACAGACAGGAACAGACAGGTTGATTTTCATAGCTAAACTTGTTAGTTTAGTCTGTCTGAATGACTAAGCTCGCTTAAGATGTGCAGAGCAGTCTTTCTCAGTGGACTTGCTTTTATGTATATATTCCCAGATTGGATAAGGAGTGAAGACTTTGGTCCAAGTACTTCTTATGATCTTAATGCAGTGTTTCAAACCTGATCATAACCTATATTTTTGTTAGCGCATCAGCAAGTTATCCTCGATTTCCTGTCACAACGCGTATATGTGTCAAGCTGCAGCCACATTTACTCACATGCAGCAGATATGCAGTCAAGATCCAGATCAAATCAAATTTTAAAGCCCCCGCTGGCACTAGGTGTTATTGTTTGTGGATATTATATCACACAGTCAGGCTGGTTGGAAACAGTCCCGCTGGCTCATGAACATTTGGCTTCTTTCTTTGCAATTATGAGAATTTATGGTTAATTCACGTCTTTAAATGATACGAGACAGGAAACTGCAGTGGGGAGATTGTGAACGCTAAATTTAACTAACACAAAACATTTTGGCCTACTTAAGGTACAGGAAGAGAGTCATAGAATATTAGTTTTGATGGATACACAACATAGATTTTTATTTTAAAATAAATACATGGAATATTAGCATTAAACCTAAATTTGATTGCTGAATAAGGATGTTATGTAATCAGAAAACAAAAATCACTAATACTAATAATTGAAATGTGAATATTAGAAAAATAATTTAATAAGAAAATTTGTCTAAAAAAATGCTGGGTTGTTGTAAACCAACATTGGGTATTGGGTATTGAGTATTAAATTAAAATCTGAAATTGATTTGTCCATTTGACACAAAGTTGGGTCATGACAACCCAGCATTTTTTAGAAAGTAATGATATTTCATAATCAGATAAGGATACAAAACACTTTTCTTAATATAAAAAAGGTGAAATAATAAACCCATTATTATTACTATTGTTACTAGTGTTACATAAAATCAATTCATGTATTACTAGTAAAGACAATCAATACATCACAGAACACAAAAGTAGAGATGCACTGATATTAAAATTGTGACTGATAAGTGATATGATTGAAATTTTGTCTAAATAACTGAAAAATACAACATTAACACCTAAAAGTCACATTGTGGTAGTAATGATGCATCTGGATACAAACAAAACAAAAAATGCTGCAATATTAAAATTCTAGCTGAAAATTACTGTCATGTAAAGGCAGATATTTACATTCTATACTCATTCATTCACTCATTTTCTTTTCGGCTTAGTCCCTTTATTAATCTGGGGTTGCCACAGCGGAATGAACCGGCAACTTATCCAGCATATGTTTTACGCATCGGATGCCCTTTCAGCTGCAACCCATCACGGGGAAACATCCATACACACTCAATTCCCAAAAGCCTTCCCAATTCACCTATAGCCTATGTAACCTATGTCTTTGGACTGTTGAGGGAACCGGAGCACCCGGGGGAAACCCACGCGAACACGGGGAGAACATGCACACAGAAATGCCAACTGACTTAGCCGAGGCTCGAACCAGCATCCTTCTTGCTGTGAGGCGATTGTGCTACCCACTGCGCCACTGTGACACCCCTGAATTCTATACTATTCTGTCTAAATAATTGAAAAATATTTTTTTTACAAGGACAATGCTCATTAATCATCAGTAAAATTGTAAATAAGCCAGAGTTGGTCACAATCTGCTGCCCTCTGCCAGATAAAAAAAGGCAAGCTAAAACAAAAAAACACATTATTACACATACAATATTCATTCATTCATTTTCTTTTTGGCTTAGTCCCTTTATTAATTCGGAGTCGTCACAGCGGAATGAACCCCCAACTTATCCAGCATATGTTTTACACAGCAGATGCCCTTCCAGCCGCATCCCATCTCTGGGAAACATCCATACACACTCATACACTATGGACAATTTAGCCTACCAAATTCACCTGTACTACATTTCTAGGACTGTGGGGGGAAACTGGAGCACCCGGAGGAAACCCACGCGAACGCAGGAAGAACATGCAAACTCCACACAGAAACGCCAACTGACCCAGCCAAGGCTCGAACCAGCGACCTTCTTGCTGTGAGGTGACAGCACTTCCTACTGCACCACTGCGTCGCCCCACATACAATATCAAAACATATGAAAAGAGTTTAATAAAAAGAAAATACACATGATTACAAACTTGATTAGCTTTTAGCCATTTCTTGTATTTAACTTGTATAACTTGTATTTAAATGTTGAATAATTTGTAATAGCCCTTAATTCAACAGGAAGTGTATTACATAAATGACTGGCTCTAACTGGAAAGAGAGATCGTGCAACGGTTGTACGTCTAAACTGCAAAGCACAGTCCCCTTTAGTAATAGATCTTGTTGCTCTGCCATTATTATTCTTCTGTGTCACAAACTCAAATAATGGAGGTGGAGCATATCCATTTAAATTTTTTTAAATCATTTTTTTCATATTACCAAAGCTCAATAAATAATGTTTTTGTATTATATTACAATGATGATAAAGTCTTCTGATCTGTATCATCATTGTAATATAATACTGTATCAGTATCTAAAGTGATTCAACTGATTTTAAAACTGTATAAAACTGTTTTACTGGTGTGTGGCCAACTAGTAAGACAATGGGCTCTATTTTAACAATCTAGGTGCAAAGTCAAAAGGTTTAAGGATGTGTCCAAATACACTTTTGCTATTTTAAGAACGAAAAATACGGTTTGAGCCCTGACACATAGTCTAACAGGGCTATGCTTATTCTCTTAATGAGTTATGGTTGTGTTTTGAGCATAAAGTGCATTAAACCAATCAGAGTCTCATATCACATTTCCTTTAAGAGTCAGTTGCGTCCCGCCTTGCTGCATTTGCTATTTACATGGCGGACTTTGTAAGTTGGAAAAACTGAACGCTTCACTAGCAAGAAAACAGTTAAACAGAGCCTCCTCCATTCGGCTTCTTTACTTTCTCTTTACTTTTACCCTTTACTTTACTCTTTTACTTTGATGGATAAGGAAACGGTGTTGTACACACTCCACTGAAGACATCAGTGGAGTGCTTAATTTTGTTTGTTAAATGCAAAGATTTCAAAACTATTTCTAAATTCAGTTCTAATTTCCTATTCTTATGCCCCATATGGTGATGCATCCCCCAAACCCAAGAGGCGGACAAATCTAAACTAGTTTTAATTAAAACAAATATAAATAAGATATTGATAATTAATACAGCTAATAATAATAACAACATTATACAAATGCAAATTGCCAAGAATAAACTGAAAAAAAAAAAACCTGACATGGTGGCAGTGGTTTTTATATTTATGTAGAAAATAGTAATTTTTGTAACAATTTAATCCTTTTTTTTAATACGTAAAGATATTTGTGTATTACTGCACTGTACATCCTGTGTGTCCTAAGCAATGTCGCTTAAGCAAAAGCGTTTGAACCTGCATAGGCACACAACTAACACGCTCACTATTTCAGTTTCTCAAAACAGCAACGTGCCAACAATGAACCTTAACACACTTCCTTTTTAGACTGGAACACTCATGAGTTCACAAAGTAGCGTAAATTGATTTGTTACTTAAACAACTTGTTGCAAATGTGAAAATTAGGGTTGCGCTGGTCTGAAAATAGCAGCAATGTGTGCCAAACATGTCTTGCACCTTACTGCACTGGATGTACAGTATGATGGGGCCCAATATGTAATATGAGAAAAAAATCATGGAGTGCATAAAAAGTTTTGCTGCTCCTTTAGTCAAGTAAGGTCATATATACCTAAGGTTGGTTAGATTAATTTTAACAATCTTTTTGGCATGCTTTTGGAATGTCAATGTGAATTTAAAGCAGTAATAATTATCTTCATTTCAATGCCTGATATTAAAATTATATAATATTTTCTAAATAAATAGTTATATTAAAATATGCACATACTCAAAGATACTTAAATCTACAATTTAAAAAGTAGATTTAATTCATACGCATGAGCATTCACAAATATCCATTATGAATCAATAACTCCAATAATAATTAGAAATCAAAATAAAGAAATAAAGAAAGAAAGAATATATGATGGTAGAGAACTATTAATACTGCCACATACATCCGACCATTCCAATTTTAAGACAATTAATGACCACAATCATAAAAAAAGCATCTTAAACTGACATCAGAAGGGCAGAAGTACCTCAGTGTTGTCGATTAAATCACACACATACAGTACAAAACACGAACACACACACAAACACACCCCATGCTTCTTAACAAACTACCTGTTACTCAGACATTATTTGCATGTACTATTTCCATTGCTCATGGCCTCTGGGGTCTGAAGCTCATAATCATCGCCCTGTAGAATAAGATCAAAATCACTGCTATCAAATTATAATGAAGCAACGAGTCCTGTAAATGGGCGAGGAATTGATGGCTCAATTAGATTCTTTTGTGTCTAGGGATGAGAAATAAGGAACGTTAATAGATGCACGAGCGTGGCAGCTAATAGCAACTCAGAGAAATGTAAGATGTAAAATATGAAAAGCAGCATCTTGGTGATTATGGAGGAAACGAGAGACGCTTTGTACTATCACAAATGCTTTGATGTAGACATTTAAATATAGTATTTAGAGAGACAAGCTGGGTAATGCGGACTAACAGATACAAAGGGAGAAATATTTGATCTGTAATGTCCTCAAGACAAATTATTTCCGAAGGTCAAGAGCCTGCTGTTACTGTCTGTAATCTTTGGCTGTCAAAAGAACACACATTCGAGATTTTGTATTCCACCAAAGGACTAAAATATCCCCTTTCATTATAGGACTCAGTGAGCAAAGCGTTTGATTCAGAAATTGAGTAAGTGTCTGATGTAATTCATATACATAACCTCTAAAAAGTGTGCCTGTGCCTCCGAGGTAAAGACTCTGGGATAAATTCAGCGAGGCTGAATATACGGAATGCCGCCTGCAACATTTTTAATGAATAATTCGATGAATAAAATCGTACAAATCAGGTAATCAGGCAGTCATGCAGATAATATTTTCCTTTGTCGTCATCGGCAGTGACACGAATGTCTTTGAGCTTGTAAACAGACCGAAATTGCACCCAGCTTGGAACAAATGAAATTGCATAAAATGTTCAAATAAGAACAATCCAAATATGCTAAATCATGTTTAGCCTCACTGTAATGAGCCTTCAAGTAGTTTATTTGTTTTGTTTGAGTTTCACATCTTTAAGCCGGGAACAGATTGCATTAATTTTTTCTTCCTCTTTTTTTCTCCCTATGATGGGAACATATGTTTGTGTGTGCTAAATGTACTACATGATGTTTTTTATTCTTATTAAATTGGTAGAGTTTATAATAACAGATTGGCTAGGACATGATATTGGATACATCTACTGTATGAATATCTACAAAAATGATTCAATTCAATTCATGTTTATTTCAATAGCGCTTTTACAATGTAGATAATTTGTCAAAGCAGCTGAACACTGAAGTTCTAGTAAATTGAAAGTGTCAGTCCAGGTTTCAGAGTTCAGTTTAGTTCATTTCAGTGTGGTTTAATTTTCACTGCTAAAAGTCCAACCACTGAAAAGCAAATCCATCGATGCGCAGCTCCACAAGTCCCAAACCAAGCAAGCCAGTGGCGAGGAACCAAACTTCACCAATTGACGAAAGTGAAGAAAAAAAAACCTTGAGAAAAACCAGGCACAGTTGGGCACGGCCATTACTCCTCTAGCCAAACTTCCTGTGAAGAGCTGCATTCTAGGCGCCGGAGGCTGGAGAACGCTGGACGTCCATCGTGGAGAAGCTGCAGGTGTGAGTAGGTCACCGGCTGGTGATTAGGTTGGCCCACGGGATCAATGCGAAGACTCATCTGTCACTGAATCATCCTTAGCTAAATTTAGAATCATACTACACTAAAACAATACTGAAAACATATTTCATGAGTTCGCACAAATATTTGACTGTATATAATATGCTTTTTAATTGAAGGAAAACACAATTTCCATACAGCACAACAGTAAACGTTACAGTTTCCTTCTTTTTTGTTTAACCCAAGCACCAACCCCTTAACATCCAGGGTCAAATACAATAAATATATAGTCTGGAGTAGGCGTGGGACAATAACCGGTTTGAAGATTTACCATTTTTCTGTTACACCATTCCTAAGGTATAGGTAAGGTTTTTTAAAAATGTTTTTTTTTTATGTCTTGTAAAGAAATCTGTGTTTTTGAAACTAATGCCGACAGCAGAAGTCAATAATTCATTTGAATTATTTAGCCTGATATTTACTGTTCCAAAATATAATAAATATTTTCTAAGATAAAATATATTGTGTTAAATAGTTTTTTTTTACCCAGACACTTATAAACAACTTATTTTACAGCAGTAATCACAATACTGGGATACCGTGAAACCGTGATATTTTTATCCAAGGTTATCATACTGCCAGAAACTCCCCGGCCAATGCCTAGTGACGATGGAGATAAAATGCATTTTTGTCATGCTGTCCAGGGAGAAGGCTCCAAGCTCAGAAAGACACTCTAATTCGTGTTATTCCCCTTGAAAGGAGCGAGAGAGAGCGAGTGATAGAGGTCCGATTGCAGTGTCTAGCCTGGCCTCAGAACACTCCCCCACCCCAATTTAAGTAGGATGTGGATTTTAAGGTGTGGAGTTGGGGTGGTGGAGGGATGCTGAAAGTCGAGAGAAAATGGAGATAAGACATACTATTTATAGGGGCTGGTTTTATTTTTATGCTGATTGGATAATAGAATGATCGTGTCACGGTCGGGTGCAGGGAAGAGGCGAGGACTCCACAATGCAAGGAATGATGTTTATTTTAATCTTGATAAACATAGTGGGAAAACATCACCAAAACTGGGCTGCCAAGGCAGGACTGGAGACAAGACAGGATGACTCCAACACACTAAATGGATGACAATGAACTGGCACAGGACAGCAGACAAAAGAGAGTTATAAGCAGAAAGAATTAACAAACAGACAGGTGAACTGAAAAAACTAATAATGGGTTAACAAGGAGGGTGGGACTAGACAATAGACATGAGCACATGACACAAAGAAACACAAGCCAGTAAGGGTGTCACGGTCCTCCAAATCCTCGATTCGATTACATTTTTGATTCTAAAGTCACGGTTCGATTTGATTCTCAATTTAAAAAAGACTTTTATGCAATATAATAATATCTGACCTTTGTTCGCAATGTACCACACACTACATTGTCAAATTTAAGATGTTTATTAACAATATAATGTTACAATAACTTATATCTTCAGTCAATTGGAAACTTACACAAAATAACCTGACATCTAATTTCTATTTTGTAACAGCAGTTTTCTTCACAGATGATGGCAGTCAAGGTCACACACACACAAAAAAAAAATAGCAGCAAATTCTTGTTAAAGAGGAATATGAAAAGAGAACTGCTAAAAATATTGCAAAAAATACTGTCAAAAATATAAATTTTTTACATTTCTATGGGCAGATATTTTTTTATAGTTTCATGTTCCTCTTTAAGAAAATGAGAATGCCCACATTCTCTGTGGAGAGGGCTGCTCTTTGAGATGTCTCCAGCTGTTGAGAACGCTTTTCACTTGCCACACTTGTTGCTTGTACAGCAAGATAATGTTTGGCGAGCTTGGACAAATTTGGGTACTGGTTCTCATTATCTTCCCACCATTTCAGTGCATTTGAATCCACGGAAATTACTTTAACCATCTTGTATAGCTGAATCTATTACAACATCAGGCCATGGTTTGCTTTTCCAATGATGGAAATAAAAAAAATTAAAAAATAAATCAACCAAACAGTTCACTAAGTGCTGTTCTTTTTGTTGCGGGGCTGCCTCCACTGATTGCTACAGTGTCTGTATCCTCTGCAGGGTTTTGACTGGATCCTTGTCCTGAGGCATGAGACTGAAATAGTCACACATAAAACACTGTTGTTTAAAGAGGCAGAAATTATATTTAAGTATGACAACAACAAACAGAAAGGATATAGTGATTAGTCCTATTAATTAAATATTATGAATGTGAAATTATGTAAATGCAAAGATACAAACTACTTTAACTTAATCACATTAGCCTATTAGCATCACATACCTGTGTGGAGTGCTCTTGCACGATTTTCTCCTTCAGACAATTGAAGATCTCCTTCCGAGATATGTCATCCAGGTGGGGTAAAGTTTTAAACCTAGGATCCAAGGCAATGCTCTCGTTCCGGAACTGTTGAAGTCTTGGGTCTGAACAATTTGCCTCTATAGCAGATTTAACATCCTTTACAATTGTTGAATCTGTGTCACTGTGCTTCAAAGATGTCAGGATGGTGTGTTGTAGGGGCATGACCATAGACAAAGTAGGCTGCTGTTCGGAACTCATCAAGGTTGTAACTGTTTTCAGGGGATTCAGTACCTAACATACATCTTCTAGAACAGTCATATCTTGCTCAGAGAGGGTGATAAAGTCTTTAGCATTTTTAAATGTCTTTTTCTGCAAGTGCACAATAGATAGCAGCTTGTTGCTCTAAATAGTGTGTGATCATGTCATAGCTGGAGTTCCACCTTGTAAAGACATCTTGAACCATCTGTCAAAGATTTTATCAAAGCCAAAAACCAAATCAACATATACCAGTAAAATATTACAGTGACGTTAAGACCACTTTAGCAATCACACAGAGACATTTAAAATGATACCAAACATGAATATAGTGCTACAAGATACATCATATTAAAACCTTGCACATTTTATGTGAAATGTCAGTCATCTGCACTGATGAAGAAAGGTAGCTTAAAGGTCAAGAATGGGGGCTTGAAATGAAAGGAGAAGGGTGAACTTTCTCGCATTCCTCCCTGGTGAGGTGTAGCTCTGTGTTTCCAGCCTATTGTCAACAGTCTCAGAATAATTTGAATAGAACAGTTGAACAGCTGGTTTCCTGATCTTCTTCTCAGATCAGAAAGTTTAATTGCATAACAATTCTTGTGGTCTTGTCTCATGAAATTCCATAACAGTTCTCAGGGTCTGATATTCTGGAGAGATTTAGCAATTCTTACACTGCCAATGAGAGAACTCATTAACTGCATGTTTACATGAGACAACACTAGAGCACGCAGCCACTATGTAAACCCCAAGCCACGTGCTTAGACAACACCAACATAAACAGAACGCAAGACACGAGTACATGATAAATAACTCATCATGCACTCACACATGCCACGTGCATGCTTTATCCCAGTTCCA
Source organism: Danio aesculapii (assembly GCF_903798145.1). Lineage (NCBI taxonomy): Eukaryota > Metazoa > Chordata > Actinopteri > Cypriniformes > Danionidae > Danio > Danio aesculapii. Next base: position 24,884,645 of record NC_079444.1, read on the forward strand.
ACCGAAACTGAAACCAACTGAGACGCTGAATATGAAACACCATGCTGCAGACAGAACAAACACAAACACCATGACAAAAGCGCACGTCCCAAGAACGCCCAGACCCCAGACGGCCCAAGCGCAGCAGAGACAGTGATCATTCAAAAAGACACAATGACAGAAAACGAGTGCTTGACCCGAGAAAAATCAAGCCGAGCACAACATACAAGACATGCCAGGACTAGTGTCTGGACTGGCAGAATCCTGACAGATCGCCAACAATGAATTAGCCTTGTCAAAATATCCTCTGCGTGTCTATCTGACATTTGTTTATAAAGCATCACAAAATGTGATATTTCAGCATGATCTCACAAGGAAAATGAACAATTTTTATTTTGTCAGTTTGGTGGCTAATTCACACAAATACGAGTTAGGTGGTACGAAAATGTATAATTTTTAAAAGAAAGCACCAAACACCACGGCTAAACTCAACCATCGCTGGGGGATGAGCAAATCACAGCAAAATACACGAATCAGATCTTACAAGTTTATACGAATTAGCCACTAAATCAAAAAGTTCCAAAATGGCATTAGATATTGTTTGATATTTTGACAGGCTTTCAGATGAAGCTGCATAGTGGCAGCGCGGTAGCAAAGTGAGTAGCGCTGTTGCCTCACAGAAAGAAGATCACTGGTTTGAGCCTCGGCTGGGTCAGATGGCATTTCTGTGTGGAGTTTGCATTTTCTCCCCATGTTCGCGTGGGTTTCCTCTTGGTGCTACGGGTTCCCCCACAAGTCCAAAGACATGCGCTCTAGGTGAATTGGGTAAGCTAAATTGTCTGTAGTGTGAATGAGAGCGCATGGGTTTTTAAGCATGCTGGGTAAGTTGGCGGATTATTCCGCTGCGTCGACCACTAATGAATAAAGGGACTAGGCCGAAAAGAAAATGAACGAATGAATTTTGCGTAGTTTTGTCAGTGAACTACAACTCTGTATAGTAAATGCTACTCAATATGAAAGCACCTGCTGAAAATTTACTCAATCCAGCTGTCAAAATGCACATGAAAATAACTTTAGATTATAGTCAAAACGCACATGAAAAACATTTTAGATTCAGCTCCCAGCAATTTTATAATTTGATTATTGACTCAGGCATCATTAATGGGGATGGTGTGGGACTGGAAATGGAGCAGCATGAATGTCAGGAACATCAAAGCCTTGTCAATAAACACCAAAGTTGGCAGTTATGCTTTAATTATCAACTTGTCTATATGTTGATTTTTTGTGCATGCAATTTGATGTTACTTTACAGCCACGCAGAACAGTAACTGAAGATAGAAAAGGGAGAAACTGGCTCTGCTGAAAGAGGGCTAAAGAGGAATGACTGCAGCTGGAAGGATCACAGCTTTGCAAAAGTTGCAGGTAGGATTTGTAGACCCTAAATGTTTTGTAGTTTTTTTATGGCTTTCTTTGATTGACAGCACCCATTTCTTTCACGTATTGCAATGTTGAACTTGACTAAATACATAATTCAACAAGTGACTTCCACCCAAACCAAGCCAAGCAGCTGAGCCAATTCCAAGAAGTGAAGTTTATTTATAAACTAATTTTGAGAGGATCACATGCTTATGATTGCTTGCGGCTGGCCCATCCATTATCCAATTTATCATTCACCAATCAGATGACTCCTAAGCCACTATAAATGCCCTAGGTTTCTTAACACAGTCATCTTCATATTGAAGAATCCCCCCCTTCCACTCCTACTCTTCCTTCTTTCCTATATGGGTGGCACGGTGGCCCAAAAATGTGCAACTTAAGTTAATTGACTAATCCAAATCAGCACCATAGACATGCACTTAGTAAGTAGTTATCTCTTAGGAGCAATCATTATCTGTTCATTAGATTCAACAGCAGGGGAGGTCTCGAGTTCTACCTGAGCTCAAACTGCCCTCTCATCTTGCAATGGGAGGGAGCCCCGGGCTCAAGGATCTTTTGAGCTCAGGGCTCTCTCCTGGACAGCATGCCAAACAAGCTTTATAATCAATCATCAGCTAAGTGTGAACTCTTGAAACAGCTTAAAATGTTTTATTCTCTTAACAGTTAACTGTCTAACACTCTATGTACTATGTACACTCTATGTCAGGGGTGGGCAAACTCGGTCCTGGAGGGCCGGTGTCCTGCACAGTTTAGCTCCAACTCTTATCAAACACACCTGCTTATAGATAATTAGTGATCTTGGAGACAGTGATTAGCATGTTCAGGTGTGTTTGATTAGAGTTGAAGCAAAACTATGCAGGACATTGGCCCTCCAGGACTGAGTTTGCCCACACCTGCTCTATGTACTAGTCTCTCTATTTTTAAAACCATAAAAAACATTGAACTAACCATTTAAGTCTAATACTAACACACTCTACAGGTATCCGCAGTATCAGATTTTCTTGTTTGCTTTTTCATGATAGACAGTATTATCACAATATTGACCTAAGCTGCAAAATAAGATTACTTTACCATGATATATGTCGATCTATATGCATCTAAATGTTTATAATGTGATTATTTTTCCACAGTCAGCAGATGTCAACAGCACATACAATTACACACTCTTAATACAAAGTGTTTTTATACAAAGTGTGTTATATCAGTTTTGCATTGTACCACCAGAAGCAAATATTAATGTCCGGAGATTGAACTCTCTGGTATCTGACACAAATCCATTTGATGCCATTATGTATCCACTTGCATTTTTTCAAATTGAAAAAGAGTTCACTCTCTCTTTTTCTACATTAATTGTTGTGTCTGGCACACAGTCGATGCACCAACAACTCCGTAATGACACTCCAGTACCTCTAATGGGTTCTCTATTAGTGCTGCATGTCCTTTTCCTCAGTGAAGATGCGAAACTGTACATATGACACTCTTTGGTCATCATTAGGGCACACATTATCCTAAACATACTGCGTGGATGAAACTGGGGCAAACCAATTCAGGTTGACAAATATCAGTGTGGATTATGGGTTGTTATGTTAGCGTGTACACGTAGATTAGTTTTAGTTAGAATGTAGATTATTTTAGACTCATTTCCACACCGATGTATGTAAGAAAAATGAAAAAAAAAACATGCTGTCAAACATTTCCATTACAGGTATGTTTAAATAATAACTGGATTATTTATAAAGAGAACCGTGTAGTAACCAGTGCTGACCTTTATGTATAAATGATGTCAAAAATGCAAATCGATTTGATGTCAAAACCTTGATGCATTATATTGATATCGAACATCTAAAACATTTTTTATGCCAATGTTACATGTCGGTTTGACATCAAAGTAAATTCAAAAAAATTTTTGCTGCTTGTTTAAAGTACTTAAAGTCCCCAAGAAATCAAAACTTACCATATGATTTTGTTAGCTCACATTGCTAGTTTCATGGTGAACAATAGGGTATATGCAGAAGTTTGCGAAATAACTTTTCATTTTTCAGTAACCTGGCTCAAGCACTTCAGCTGAACTGTTTTCGTTTTATGCTTGAACAACTAAATGAAAGCTGAAGTCTATTTAACTGATTATATTTCAACAACATCGATGCTGTAAAAGGAACCGTATAAAATGGAAAAAAGTCACATTAACCGGTCAACGGAAGTTTATCAGTATAGGAAGAAACACTAGCTGTGCATATACCCTATTCATTTGTGCATGTCATTAAGAAAAAACTACTTTACCCGTCTAATCTTTAATTTAAGTCTAAAAATTCCTGTTTTTTTCAGTTAAACTGTCAGATTACATATATCTTAGGAATTGGTCGTGGCTAACATACTTAACCGTGCTGCTTCAACTGTCAGTTTTGACAACAAACAGAAATGGTGAGCAAGAGGTGTCTGTTCAGTTTGTCTCGCCAAACCCTTTTCCCCATCTTTCTGAATGAAATGCCTACTTTGCTACATCCAATCAGCTCGCAGTAGAAAAAACAAGCCACGCCCACTGTTTTCTCATTTAATATTCTGTTTCTTTAGAAACTGCATCACAACATGAAAAAAAGGTCACAGTTTCCAGTTCATGGGGACTTGAAAAAGTAAAACATTTTCATATCATGGTCACCAAGTTTTACATTCAATCCCCTCAATTTTTTAAAACAATTAAGTTAACTTAATCCATTTTTGTGTGGGCAACATGAACAAACTGTGTGTAAGACTGCATTTTTTTTTACAGTGTAGGTAACTGACATCAAATTCATTCATTTATTTTCTTTTCAGCTTAGTCCCTTTATTAATCAGGGGTCACCACACCACAGATTGAACCGCCAACCTATCCAGCATATGTTTTGCGCAGCGGAAGCCCTTCCAGTCACAACCCATCACTGGGAAACACCCACACATTGTCATTCACACACATACACTATGGACAATTTAGCTTACCCAATTCACCTGTAGTGCATGTCTTTGGACTTGTGGCAGAAACTGGAGCACCCGGAGGAAATCCCCGCGAGAACATGCAAACTCCACACAGAAATGCCAACTGACCCAGCCAAGGCACGAACTAGCGACCTTCTTGCTGTGAGGCGACAGCGCTACCCACTGTGCCGCCCTAACATCTAATTGATTGCATTTTTGATGTTTTTACATGTTAATTTGATATAAAGTAGTTATACTTCATTTTGAATCATTTTATTTAATAAAAATAAAGCATGCAATAATTATATGTTTTTTGTCTTTTTTCCTTGTTGTAAATATACAGTTTATTTAATTTAGTTTTAAATAAAGAAAATCAGTTTCTGTCTTATTTACATTATTTTTATAAAAATTCTAAAATTGTCTTTTTACTTAATGTTATCGTTTCAGTCCTTTTCATTTTTTATAAAAATTTTCCTGTTTTACAGGTAGCACAATCGCCTCACACCAAGAAGGTCGCTGGTTCGAGCCTCGGCTGGGTCAGTTGGCATTTCTTGTGGAGTTTGCATGTTCTTCCTGTGTTTGTGTGCGTTTTCTCCGAGTGCTCCGTTTTCCCCCAGTCCAAAGACATGCAGTACAGGTGAATTGAGTAAGCTAAATTGTCCATGGTGTATGTGTGTGAATGAGTGTGTATGGATGTTTCCAGTGATAGGTTGCGGCTGGAAGGGTATCCGCTGCGTAAAACATATGTTGGCGGGTTCATTCCGCTGTAACAACCCCAGATTATTAAAGGGACTTAGGCGAAAGGAAAATTAATGAATGTACCTATTTTATAAAGGTTTTTTTTGTTCTTATTTTGGTCTCCTTTGCTTTGTTTTTATATTTATGCTCGACTGGGGCAGCAGCATCTTCCACTGCAGAAATTCAGCTCTCAGTTTCAGTTTTACTTTTCATGGTCATGAAGTTTTCCAATAGTTGTTGTTGCAAGAGTTGTGACAGTGGACTCAGTAGTTACAGCATTACTTTTAGTTTTGAAATGTTTTCTATGATTTCCATAATAATCTGCCACACGCCAAGTCCAGAAACACAGGTATTAGCATCTGAGCTGACAGTAGCATTATCATCACTCATGATGGTTTATTGTTCCTTTGTGGCATCATGATGATCGACTGCTTCACAAAATGAGTCCAAACTCAAAGCAAACAGCAAGTACCACAGAAGATAATGAGCTCCTCGATCAAAAATGATGATCAGGGTGAATCGGCTTTCAGCTACTATGCCCCTCGCTGCTGGAATCAGCTTCCAGAAATAATCAGATGTGCTCCAACATTAGGCACATTCAAGTCAAGACTGAAAACACATCTATTTTGCTGTGCCTTTACTGAATGAGCACTGTGCTATGTCCAACAGTTAGCACTATTATGTCTTTCTTTTCTTTTTTTAATTCTTTTATAATCTGCGTTTTAATTAACACATTTTAATCAGTTTTTATCTGTTTTTAATTATTTTATTGTTTTATTTTATTTTGTTATTATTATTAAATATATTTTTTTCTTATACTTGTCTTTTTTATTCTTGTTTATGTAAAGCACTTTGAATTGCCACTGTGTATAAAATGTGCTATATAAATAAACTTGCCTTGCCTTGCCTTGCCTTACTTGAATACAATAGCCCACACTGACTGACTAGCATGACCATTTTTTAAGAAAGGGCATCTCGAATCGCCCATTTTTATATTTATCAAATTTGAATGAGGTCTCTAAATCACATGAAGTCCATATGGTCAGTGTTACAAACGTCAGCCATGTCTAATATCACTGAGTATTCACAGTGAAACAGAGATTTGGCAGGCTCTGGCTGTAGTGGGATGAGGGAGTCTGGACAGGCTGATCTCTGGGGTCCCGTGTGGCTCTGAAGTCCTTTTTAACTGGCGTGTAAAGAGAGGATTCATCTACAGCCTGTGTCTCTTTAACGGCTGACAGAAGAGCTCAGGGGAGGATCAGAGAGCAGCGCTGCCTCATAATCATACATACACACACACAAACACATACACACAAGCACTAAACAACTACATGTATATAAAAACCAACAAAAAACTACACAGCATATGCACTCAACCAAAAACACTACACAGTACACACACGCACACACACACACACACATAAATAAATAGAACTACTAAGCTACAGATCACACAAACACAAATATTTATACAGCACAGACACACGTACACACACACACACACACACACACACACACCCACTAAATACTATACAACACATACAGTATATTCTTCTATGTAGTTATACACTTATAAAGGCGCTCACACACACACATACACATACACAGGCAGAACACACTTACTCATTTTCTCTCTCTCTCTCTCTCTCTCTCTCTCTCTCTCTCTCTCTCTCTCTCACACACACACACACACACACACACACACGCACACACGCACACACACACACACACACACACACACACACAACAACAACAACAACAAAACACTATACAGCATGCACAAACTTTCACACATACACACAAATAACCACTACACAGAACACACACGACCAAAAACAACAGTGTACACACATATACAATACACTAAACTACAGAGCACACAAACATTTACACACACACACACATACATGTGCACACAAAACACTACTGTTCTATATAGCAGAACACTCACAAGAACGCTCACACACAAATACACATTACCTCTTAGACAAACACAACCCTATACAGCACACACTCGCTCACTCTCTCTCACACACAACGCGCACACACACAGACTCACATACACAAAAATCCATTAAACAACTATACATGCACACCATTACACAATTACATAGAACACACACACACACACACACAACCACAAAACAAATATAAAGCACCCACAATTTACAAAACATTACATAGTAAACACATGCAATCACTAAACAACTCTCACACACATAACTAGTACAACTAGTACATAACTACTACACACACTGTACAATACATATACTTCTCTACACAGCTGAGCACTCACAAGCGCACACACACAACTACAAAGCCTTTTAAAGCACACATGCACACAATTCTGTCTGCAGCCAACAGCACTTTAACACCCTTGAACACACACCACACACATTTGCACAGCGTAAGGCAGACCGGGGCACAGCTCTAGGGTTAATTCAGGTAAACACACATTTTTTGAGACATTTCCTAGAAAGTTTGTTCACTCAGTGGCCACATTTACAATGCCTTCAGGCAGCTATTTTGGGCAAACAACACAAAGTCCTATCTTCACACGGACATGCACACACTTGGTTCCTCAGCAGTTCTTAGGAGTGATTCTGTGTAACACGACTGACATACAAATAACCCATTAACCCCTGAGGTTATTCACTTACTTAAAGTTGTAGTTTATTTAGGGAAAGGACAAAAAAAACACATAAAAATGTATTGTTCCTAAAAAAAATAAGAAGATTCTCAAATTTTTCGCCCCCAATGCCTCATTAAATGGAAATATTCCAGTGCCTCACACATAATTTTTTGACCTTAGAGAAGAAATAAATGTTATTTAATAAAGCTTTCGCCATTGATGTAAATTCAGTGGAGTAACACGTCTAAAATATCTTGTGATCCTATGATTAGATGCCAATTAACCACTTTTGTTTAGCATACTTTTTTAAAGGCGTGGTTGACTATGACATCATATTTTAAACTTTAGTTGATGTGTAATGTAGCTGTGTGAACATAAACAACATCTCTGAATGTAATATGCTCAAAGTTCGATGCAAAGGAAGATATTGGCTTTTTACAGAGTTATCTTAGCAAAGCCTACAGCGGACAAAGTTTAGGGACTACTAAAAAATACACCACAACACAATACAAATGCTGCTATTTCCACAGAGCTCGTTCTGTTAATGCATTTGGGCGTCCAAAGGACATGACACAAATATTTCAATTTAATTTTAATTATGTTCAAAGCATTATAAAAAACATATAGCTCTAGCATTTGACAAAGGACAGCTTCCAGAATATCTCTCATTTCAGTTCTGGATTTGGCTTAAAACTCTTCAAACTTAGCTTGTAGGAGCCTAAAGCAGGTCACACACTGGATGCGGCGCTCGGCGAAGAGGCGAGAGGCGCACATTTGCATGCTATTTAAAATGAAACTATTCAGATGGCGCTCTGTGGCACGGCAGAAATATGAACAGTGTCCTGAGTCGTGGCTGGGCGCGGCCGACAGCTGCTGACTTGCGGCGCCGGTGTGTGTGTCCTCATAGAGACCCATGTTTAGAATTCTAAAATGCATAGCTCTTGTAATGAAAACTGAACTGTAGGTTACTATAAAACAATAAATAGAGATGTATATATATCTAAACAAATTATACAGTTTTTTTATGCTGAAAGAAAGATTGGTATAAGAAAATTGACAGACAGACACACAGATAGATGCATTTGTCATTTAAAAGCAGGTTCCCACTGCAAAATTTCCCACTACTGCTCAAAGCATCTTTAATTTTTTTTCTCGTCCTTGGACCATCATGATAAAAGTTATTAAAGGAACACTACACTTTAAAAAAATACATATAAGCAAATTTTATAACTCTTGTAGGAGTTGAGTTTAACTTTTTTGAATCCATTCAGCCGATCTCCGGGTCTGGCGGAAGCACTTTTAGCATAGTTTAGCTAGAGGTGTGAACCTACACTGATCTCACGGTTCAGTTCGGTTACGATTATCATGCCATCGATTCAGCTCAATGGGATATTTCTGTCTGTCACAGTGTATTGACGATGCTTTCCATACACAGTTAAATATTACTTCACAGCACAACAATTCTTGTACTATAACTTATAAATATATTTACATTTATATACTATTTGTAATACAATGTCTTAATATATGTTTATTTGTAATACAAACAGTCAGAACTGTACCTTTCAAATCTCAAGTACATACACAGATTAATATGAGCATTTATAGCTTTCTGAGTGTTGTCGAGCGAGTTCTTACACCCCTATTATTGGTCATGCGCTCAACAGATAGGGCTGCGATTGACATCATACCTGGTTATGATCTATTACTGAACCGATACCGAATTGTCCACGTCTGCATTGCAGTGCACTGAAGAAACAAATAATTTTAACACCCCTAAGTTTAACACGGATTAGCATCTCAAAAATGACCAAAGAGTTTTGATAATTTTCCTATTTAAAGTTACATTGTGTACTAAGTTAGACAGAAGATAAAATATTGCTATTTTCAGGAACTTTGCTGCCATATCATGGCTGCAGAAGGGGCAATGATATTACTCAGACTGGCTTCAGAACATATTTACTTTGGTGCAGATCCTGCATCTAAATGAACTGAAATAAATGAAAAATTTGTAGGCAGTGGTTAATATCATTGCATTTGCTGTAGCCTTGATTTCAGTCTCTTTCTGGGTCACGGCACCAAAACTGTTGTGAACTTTTCAGGTATATCTTCAAAACAGAATCCTTTAAAGAGAACTCACAAAATCTGAAATAGTGCAGTATTAAATACACAATTTAGAGGGAAGTGCTTATTAGTAAAAACAAAAACTGTCAAGACAAGTTTAGTTGAAAATCTTGTCTCAAGGTCGTGAGAAGATCCTGAGGTTTCACCTGCCCTGACCAGCCTGAAAGTATCACCCAGGCAAAAATGGAGACCAAAGACACTGCTGTGTGCCTCATAAAAACAATTTGTATTACTTTGGAGAAATGATACTCTCACGCATGGTCTGTTAAAGTTTTGAAATCAAAGAATCTAATTTTATATATGTAATAAAGATTTATTATAGAATTCATTATAATTATAGAATATAACTTATATTTATATAACATTATATATATTATTGTTAATTTAAAACTAGATTATATATATTTATATTCCCACAAAATGGCAGCAAAGTTCCTTCATCCCGCCGGAATGAGAGTGTAGTTCCTAGCCATTTAGGCCTAAAAATGTCCGTCTATCTAACAAGATGTAAGAGTCAGAAGATGTGAGATGCTAATGGTGTAATTCAATTCAATGATCTATAAGCTGAGCTAGAAATGCTCCCACCAAACCTATTCAATTCAATTAATGTTTATTTCTATAATGCTTTTATAATGTAGATTGTGTCAAAGCAGTTTAACAGTTCTAGTAAACTGAAACTGTCAGTCTAGTCGGAGTTGAAGTTCACCTATGGATGATTCAAAATGGTAAAACTCAACTCTAGAGGAATTGTAAAATTGAACTTTTTTAAGTTCCTTTAACAGCATTTTTATAGCCAAGGCTTTGATGTATATGATCTTACATAAAGCTGCTTTTTAATAATTAACTCACCTGACAAATATTCACTAAAGTCAGAATGTGACAGTTAACGCCAACCACCTCAAAATACCCCAGTTCACATGGATCTCTGTCCAAAGACCACCTGCAAAACTCTGATAGCTGAAATTAATCTAGTGTTTTCTCCACATGCCCCTTTTCTTCTTCATCTCATTCTTTGGTTCTTTCTTCCTCCAGGCGCTCTAGTGCTGTGAAGTCAATCTGCTTTAATGAGCGCTTCATTAAACGACTGGAGTCCGTCCGCCATCACCACCACCAACCATTGTTTCACTTCCGTCCGAGCGGCCCACGTTCATTCCGCTTTAATTGTATGAAACTGAAATTGCATTAAACCATGATTTCATAGGCTATTATGTTTTTCACGCCTCACACTCTTGTGTAATTGACTTGTTTATACGCAGCCTTTAATAATGAGTTTGTCTTCGTTAATTCAAGAGAAGTTCAGAAATGAAATTTCATTCTTAATTAAACCCATGATGCTGCTTCCAGCTCGCTTTGGAGATTAAAGCGAACTTCCCTCCAGATGTGTAATGTTACCTTTGAAGGTCTGAACGTTGTTCCTCTTGTACTATCTGTAATTGAAACTTACCGTCAGACTTTTAAACGTCCGAGAGTCTAAACACGTCTGCGGTGAAGTCTAAACCTGTCTGCAACATTCTTGACTTTTGTTTACATTGAATAGAGGGTAGGAAAGCTCTTTGTCATTGAGTGTCCACAGGAGGCTGTTTTAATCTCAGTCTATATCATTGATTTTCTTCCAGAACTGTAATTTCTGGTGGGGATTTTAACCCTCCATTTCACAATGTGTGGTCAAGGTGACTCGGATCGTGCTGGTTGTTTTCATCATTGACTTTCAAACTTTAGACTCTACAAACTTTAGAAATCGACAGCCTTTGTGTGTCTTTACTGGTAAATTACCATTCAAAACAAGACTTTTCTCTAAATAAATCCAACTTTGTGGCTTTATTTCTTCCAATTAGTTTAGGCTTAAATCTCAAATCTTGTAATTCTGATTTTATATTTTCCATTCAGACTTTTCTCTTAGAATTGTTTATATAACTTTTAAATATAAATTCTGAGTTTATAGCTTACAAATCTTGCCTTTTTCTTTTTTCTATTTCTTACAATTGTTAGCTTCTCTTTTTTCACAATTCTGCTTCGTAGCAATTCTAACGGCTTCTCAGAATTATGAGATACTGATTGCAATTGTCAGTTTATTTATTTAATTATATATATATTTTTTTCAAAATTAAAATTTTTGAGTGTTCTTAGTAAGATCAGGTCAACAATCTATTGTGAAGTTTTACCTGTGATTTTGATGAGCTGTTTAGGACTACCAACCTGAAACGTTTATGAGTACAGAATACCTCAGTGTACAAAATCCCTCAGTAAATTAAACAGTAACTTGTGTATAACAGTTTCCCCCTGGTCCCAAAGCCTGCCTCGTTACACAAATATTTCATGTCAGACAAGCAAAATAAAAGTAAAATACACAAGTAACATAAACTTATGTCAAAAAATGTTTAATCTTTTTTATATATTGATCGAAATATATGACAATTTGTAACACAAATACAGAGATGATTGGAGTCATAAAATCCCATGTCTGATATTTATTTATACTGTGAGAAGTTAACACTGATTGGGAGTCATTATTACAACAGGTTAACTCACAGATAAGAGATTATATTGCACGTTTTGCTTTTAGAGGAAACATCTTAATTTTATTTGCAAACTTGCAATTGCAAGAATTTTAAGAAATCTGAGAAAAAGTTGCAATAATAATTATCATTTTTTAAATATTACATGACTGAAACAACTTTCCAGAGCTAACACTGAACTCTGTTGCTTTATCAGACCCCCTAGTTTTTTGCGATTTCACGATTCCGCGATCGCTGAATCCAACACAAAATCAACAGAAAGTCACAATTTTTTTCTGATCCTGCAAAATTCTTAACTTAAATGCAAAATAATCACAAAAAATGTAAATAATCTCTTAAAAAATCCAATTCCAAACCATATAATCAAATTTGATTTATTTCAGCTTGCAATTAAATGTTGTCTCTCAATGACATCAGTTGCACCCTCACAAACATTACATTACATGAAAGTAGGGGGAAACTGTTTTGCAGCCTGTGCAGTAAGTAGATGCAGATGAGGCGCAATTGATTTACATGTAAAGTCAATACAAAGATGCGATTAGACACCCTGTGGCACAATTAGAATCAATAACACAGGGCAAATTGGGCATTTTGTGGAAAGAAAGTGGAAGTAAACATCTAACAAACGGAGCAATGAAACAGACAGAAAAGCAAGCAGCTTACAATGATAGAGGTTGGTTCAAGGATGACAGCCGCGGTACGTGACCGAATTAAAGGATATTATGTGTGCTTTACATGTATGTCTGGTATTATGATTAGCATCAAATCGATAAATGATTTCGCTTAACCGTTGATGAGAAAAATGCTTGCCTGCCATTGACGATTTTTTTGGCAATCCGTGTTTTAAGTGTATTATGGTAAGGGAAGCCCACCACATGTCCTGAGTGAGATGCATGATGTCAGATGCTCCGGGAAGTGAAATCTGAGAGAGAGAAAGTAAGATCGTGGATAAAAATAAGAGTTATACCACATTTTTTTGGCTTAAGCCCTACCATTTAGATCTGTTTAAAATCTTATCCTGACCAAATTTAAAGAAGCTTTGTTTTTATGATTTATATCATTCAGGTATTTATACAGTGATTTTCCAAGGTTTAATTGTGAAAAGGCAAGTCGCATACCTAAGTCATGTTAAGGTCACATCAGTACTGAAAATAGTTATTTGTCCACTACAGAGAAACAAATGTGCAGAAGGACTTCTTCAAGCCTATCAGCACTGCTGCTCGGGGACGAACAGATCTGGACACGAAGAGCAGCCTGTTGTGACATCTTTGTTTTGCATGAAGGATCTCCAGGGATGTGCTCATTAATCTAATGACTGATACTGGGCCTGTAGATGATTCAGGCTATGCTGACTTACATAAACGCACTCAGAGGCACTGGGAAAGATCATGTCAACTATGTCTTCACTGCGTAAAGACATGTGGGTTAAAAGTCGAGGGGCACGTACAGGTTCCAGGGTTGTGCTTGAGAGATTTAGTGTATATCATGTAATTAATCAGCCTTTAAATTGGTTCGAAGCCGCAAGAGGACATGCTTAATCTACTGGGTGCTTTAAAGTAGACCAGTTTGTGATTAATTTAACAAGCAGTGACACAGTGTTCTTACATTTTGGGAGACCTTGAGAAACTTTTGTTTTATGCTGCAAAAGTTTGTGCTACCAGGTGTCATGATAATAGATTTATTTGCTGCTATATTTGTATCAGTCTTCTTAAATAAATAATAATAGTAATTGCTAAAGTAATATTAATCACGAACCTATTATAGTGTAGTTATTGCTGTTTAGTAATATAAATATAGCTAATAGCTTTTATTACCCTTTTAATTACCACTTAACATTAATAATGAACTTAAACATTCTAGGATAATATTTAAAGGGGTGCGTAAATAATTTTTACACTTTATTTTTTGCATCAGTAGTAGGTTGGAGCTGCTGCTTCTTTGAGGAGTTTTTAGCTGAATCCAGTACTGAACTGGGAGAGATTCTGAAAGCTGTCCTTTGTCAAATGCTAGCTACATCCTTTGAAAGCCCAAACACAGAAACAGAATGAGCTCTGTGGAAATAACAGCGTTTGGACGGCATTTTAGCTTTGCCTGAATGCGCGTAACTTGAGTTTGTGATCTCACTAGCCCAAATGTATTTTTTTATAGTCCCCAAACTTTGTTCGCTGTTGGCATTGCTAAGCTAACTCTGTAAAAGCCAGTGTCTCCCCTTTGTATTGAACTGTGAGCATATTACATTCAGAGATGTTGTTTATGTTCACACATCTACATTACACATAAACTAAAGTTTGAAATATGATATTGTAGTGGACCACACCTTTAAACACAACTGATTTGCCAATTGTGTTCACGTGATCAAAAAAGAATTACTGTGATTGGCCATGAGGGTCATCAGTTCACTGAATTCACAGCTGTTTACTGAGTATAAATACAGATACAGGGACACTAGAGCATTTTAAAGCCGTGATTCATCAGCGGATCACTCGTATGTCAGCTTTGAAATGCTTGTGGCCCTGTATCTGAGTTTACACCCAGTAAACATGAGCGAGTTCGGTGAACTGATTACCTTCACAGCCATTTCTGTTGAGCTCAATGGCAAATCAGCGCCATTTAAATTCCAGTGTTATGACAACCATAATTATTAGTTTATGTATGTAACTGCAACTGATTTTGACAACTGTGGATGAATTTTAAAGCAAATCATGTCTCAAAGGTGTAACTAAATTTTGATTTTTCCACGTCTACAACAATCAAACAAAACCAATCATGTCAAATTAGCCAATGATATAGGTTTAAGACATCCTGTGAATCAAGGCAGAATTACAATTCCTGCTCAATTTCTAAACCTTATAACCTGGTTACTTCATAGCGACTTATACACCAGCACCTCCTGCAAGCTTCCAGTAATTGTTTATGGATGCTCCGCAGGCTCCCATACCCTGAGAATCCCTCTATTCCTGGGATTCATTTCTTCCCTCAGGGCAGCAGAGCTGAAGAAGACGCAGGAGGTGAAGCAAGGCTCTGATGCTGCTTCATCCTGATCAAATCTCTCCAGCACTTAGTGTAGCAGATTGCCAGAAGCTATTAGCCATAACCTGACAGAAGTCACCACAGTCTGGGGCTCCTGCCATCACAAAGATGTCAATTAATATCAAGAGCGACAGGTGCCTGTAGCCCAAGCAGCGTTTATTTGTACACTGTGTGTGGCCGTGAGTGAGGGACAAAAGAGAATCTGATAGATTGGCCAAGATGTGCACTTTTATATAACTCTGTTTAAAACCTGCCTCGCTGTCTGCGTACATCTGATATAAGGCTCTGAAATCCCAAGCGAAAATCACATGAATGATTGCTCTGAAAGTGCGTCATACAAACAGAGCTCTGCATGCTAAAATCATGGGAGATCTGACTCATAATAGATTTTTTTCATCAGATCCATCTTCTGTATCTTAGTTATTCAAGAAACTTGACATTGCAGTACTTTTAAAATTGTTGCCTCATGTGTGATGAACTACATACACTCACCGGCCACTTTATTAGGTACACCTTACTTATACCGGGTTGGACCAATTTTGCCATCAGAACTGCCTTAATCCTTCACAACAGTTTCAACAAGGTACTGGAAATATTCCTCAGAGATTTTGCTCCATATTGGCATGATAGCATTATGCAGTGGCTGCAGAATTGTCTCCTGTTCCACAACATGCCAAAGGTGCTCTATTGGATTGAGATCTGGTGATTGGAGGGGCCATTTGAGTGCAATGAACTCATTGTCATGTTCAAGAATCCAGTCTGGGATGATTCGCGCTTGATGACAGGGCGTGTTATCCTGCTGGAAGAACAGTAGCCATCAGAAGATGGGTACACTGTGGTTTTAAAGTGATGGACATAGTCAGCAGCAATACTCTAGGCAGGTACTCAATACTCTAGGTAGGTACTCAAGTAGGCTGTGGCATTGGCACGATGCTCAATTGGTACTAATGGGCCCAAAGTGTGCCAACAAAATAACCAGACACCATTACACCACCACTAGCTTGAACCGTTGGCAGGATGGATCCGTGCTTTCATGTTGTTGACTTCAAATTCAGACCCTACCACCCGAATGTCACAGCAGAAATCAAGATTTATCAAACCAGGCAACATTTTTCCAATCTTCTATTGTCCAGTTTTGATGAGCCTGTGCCAACTGAAGCCTCAGTTTCCTGTTCTTAGCTGACAGGAGTGGCACCTGGTGTGGTCTTCTGCTGCTGTAGCCCATCCGCCTCAAGGTTCGATGTGTTGTGCATTCAGAGATGCTCTTCTGCATACTTTGGTTGTAACAAGTAGTTATTTGAGTTACTGTTGCCTTTTTATCAGCTTGAACCAGTCTGGCCATTCCCCTCTGACCTCTTGCATTAACAAGGCATTTGCGCCCACAGAACTGCCGTTCACTGGATATTTTCTCTTTTTCGGACCATTCTCTCGTTCAAAGTCACTTAAATCACCTTTCTTTCCCATTCTGACACTCGGTTTGAACTGCAGCAGATCCGTCTTGAACATGTCTACAGACCTTGACCATGTTGCTGCCATGTGATTGGCCAATTAGAAATTTGCGTTCCTTATTCTTTTGATAAATAATCTACTAAATAAAATGTTAATGTACATTTTAATTCTGCAATAAGTGTAAACACTCAAGCGAAATACATACTTTTATAATAATGTAAATGCAATTAAGAAGCAGTGAAGGCAGAAAATTTAATCCTTTTAAATGCAAGTTCAAAATACTCCCTGTTTGCCCTGTGAGAGTTTTTTTTTTCTTGATTGCTTTAAAGTTTCCATGGCCACGCATTGTTTAATTTATGCATATATTGTTTTTTGTTTTTTTTAAATTAGCAAATACTGACAAACATCCTAATTGTACTGTGAAATATCTGATTTTCAGTTTCTCAAATATGTGAAAGAACATGTATTTTGCCATTTAAACAGCTTAATAATGATCATATTATTTATGACAGTCTTTGACAAGGGATGGGGGCCACCATGTTGCTCTGTAGCACAGTGGAGAGATTAGAGCTTCTTGATTGACAACATGTTAATTCATTAATTTCTCCCAAAATACAACAAAGTGGCTGTTAAGCTGGAAGGAAAATACAGTAAACATTCTAGTTACCTAAACTGTGAATCTGATGTAAATAAAGTACATGGTCAAATTATGTTAATATTTTATTGTTAGTAATCTCCATAGACACAAGCGCACATTTTAAAAAACCATAAATGTTATGATTTGATAGTACTTGTGTGCATTTTAATGTCTAATAACTTAATCTAAAAATTATTTGTTTGAAAACACTGATAAATTTTGACTGATGACAAGTGCAGTGCACATCTTTCTCTGGCTATCACAGGAAAGCAGACTTGAATTCAGCAGCTGATCATGTCATGTACTGAATGCTCTAATTACACCAGTGTATTGGTATGCTCCATGGACCAGTCAAGACTGATCACACTTTGTGATCAAACGCGTCAAATGGGTTAAAGTTAGTGGAAATGAAAGCTTTGGTAAAAGTTCTACCATTCAGGACCATTTAGGATTTAATGGCACATCATTTATAATAAATATTCCTTAAGCTTATAACAATTAATCATGCTTTAAGTCCTTTTAAACAGTCTCTATCATGTCCATAAGTGACATAGTGGAAGTTCCCCTCCATTCTACCCACCACCATCAGGTTGGCCTTGTTTTCACTTGAGGGTTGGCTCCCTACCTTCATCTTTAGGCAGGATCTGTCAGCTCATTCAGAAACTTACAGCTTATGTCAATGGACTTAATGAAAGGACAGTAACTGAACTTGCATTTATCTGAACAATTCACAATAAAATGTTAAACATTTATCTAAGTCATGGTAGGACTTGGCTTGAAGCAAACCAAATGAAACCGGTTTAGTTTCAACAGTGGTCCTTTAGACTGTTCTGATTTCAATTGTTCAAGCTCTGAGACTCAATAGACCAGCTTCCAAGTCAACAGTTGTAAAAATGATCCACCCACTGCTTCAGACCACATAACCAGTAGATACTCCTGTCAACCTCAAAACAAATGGCATTTCTTAAACCACACTCCAGTGGTTGAGATCTTTCTTCTCAGGTATACAGTATCCTTCAGGGTGGGTGTCTTGGAGGGGTGAAAGATATACAAGTCACAACATCTAGCAACTGAGGAGCCTAAGGGCTCAGTTGTAGGACTATTTTTTTTATTTATCTACATTGTAACACTATCTGTCAATTAGAAACATGGCTTTAGAAAAACCCTCAACCTCTCATTTCAGCTTTACGGGACAATCAGGAGAAACTTGAAGTTGTGTTTGAAGATCAAATAAACTTCATAGACCACAGTATTAGAATGGCCCAGTTCCTTTCTGTTAAAATATGCTATACAACACACTGGGACTTGGCTTTTATTCTGTCAAGGCTGGATTATTGCAATGGCAGGTCTTGCCGCCAGTACTATCAAAATTCTGCAAATTATCCAAAATGTGGCAGTGAGAGAGGTTTTTAATGAGGCAAAGAGAGCTCACATCACACATCTGTCCATCAGATTGCACTCACTGCCAATAGTCACTCAAATAAAATTCATAACACAGATGTTTGGCAACAGAACAGCCACTGGGTTTGCACCCCTTTTACATAAACTGACTACTTCAGACTTCTGAAGCTTGTGTTCTGCAAGTGAACAACACATTATGGTGCAATCAAAGGAGGCACAAAAAGACCTTTACCTTGACTAATCCCTGTGGGTTGAATCATTTACTCAACCAAAGCAGCTGGGTACTGTCATTTTAATTTTTTAAGGTTTTTTATTCTATACATTTTTAATCATTAAAGGTGCTGTATCTATGTTTTTGACTCTTCTATAGCATTAAAATAACATATTATGTTTGCAGATATTTACAAGAGGCAGGTTCCATTGTAACCGCGTGTCCTAACAACAAGCTTCGTGACGAGATTTGCAGTCATAATCATATAACCTGGTTACTTCATAGCACAGAATACGCACTCACTTACGAAATAGTAAGGTTTATAATCCTTTTATCATTTTATAATACATATTAAACCTTTAACATTATTAATTGTACATGCTGAATCACTGATATGTGTTGGCTTGCACTGAGTCACATTTCTAAAGTTCGATTTCAAACAGTTTTTTTTACTTTCAAGATCTGAGGTAAACTATCTGCTCCTGCTTTCAGTCTATGGCAATACATGTAATGTAAAATGGCATTCAAATTCACATTGTTAGCATTTAACACTGAATAAAGCAAATGAGGTGTACCTGAGGTGATCATTGTAAGCTTTCTGTTGTTCAGCTGCAAGAAATAGAAGCTGTTTCTAATATCAGACCCCCTAGTTTTTCATGATTTTTCACAATTAAAATGACGTGATGTGGAAAAATTGTGGGCAATTTTGCGATTATATATATATATATATATCTCTACCGTTTTAGATCTGTTTTATATCTTGTCTTGACAACAGACAATCTATATATATATATATATATATATATATATATATATAGATTGTCTGTTGTCAAGACAAGATATAAAACAGATCTAAAACGGTAGAGATTAAGCCAAAGGGGGGTTGTTTAACTCTTATTTTTATGAACAAACTTACTTTTTCTCTCTCTCAGATTTTGCTTCCTGGAGCATCTGACATGTACCTCACACATAGGAAATGCATTAGTGCTTCCCCTACCGTAATACACTTAAAACACAGACTGCCGTAAAACTCATCGCAGGGAAGCGTTTTCTCTCATTAACTGCAGGGAAAAGGTTAAACGAAATCATAATATCAGCCATATATGTAAAGCACAGGCTGCAAAACAACTCCCCACACCCCTCCCTCCACTGTCATGTAATGATTGTGAGGCCGCAAGTGAGATGTCATTCATCAAGAGACACTGAAATACATCATGTGCGCTGCGTATGCAACGTCTATAAGTCATGTAAAACAAATAATTGCAAACAGAAATAAATATTTTGATTGTATGGTTTGAAATAGGATGGTTTATGAGCTTATTTACATTTTATTGTGATTATTAAATTAAGAATTTTGCAGGATAGCAAAAATTTGCTACTTTTTGTTGATTTCTTGTTGGATTCAGTGATCACGGAATCGCGAAAAACTAAGGGGATTGTAACATATCAATTCGAGGTGTTGATTAGAACAAAAACTCATTTTAATATGGAGAATACTCATTCTATCGCGTGCCGTTGCTTTTATATAGAACCCGATTCAAATCAGCCTTTACGCTCGATTGTCAGCCTTGCTCCTGTTGGTCCTCAATTTGGCAACCTCTGCTTGCGTTTGTTTTGATCCAGGAATGCAATACCTAGTTCAACCACTGGATATCAAACTTACATACTGCACCTTAACATTTTTTTATTTATTTTACCAACCCCAGAATTTGTAATGGTAATGAGTTTATCAAACCTAAATCCATGAATTTCTATAAGACTAACTCAAACCCACCACACTTCCCTGGTGCGTGTGCTGGAGTCATGAGAGTGTGCAAATAATAGGCTTCTCTATCTCAGTCCCAAGTGGGAATAGCATTCTTTTTCTGGATAAGTGTTTGGCGCGGCTGTTGTTGTAAACAACCAACATCTCAAAGAAAATTCCATACATGCTTAATTTTGAACTGCAAACAGTCTCTTTCAGCAGCCTGCCTTGTGAAAGCCAATCCGTGACTAATGAGTAATGACTAATTTCCTTACTGAGAGACAGCTGGAGTTCTCTAGAGAACCCCAAAACAATAAAAGTGTTTGTCTACAGGCTTCAGACTCATAAATTTAACAAATGTACTGCACGTAAATCTGCTGTCACACAAATCCCTCGCCGGAGATAAGTGTGCAAGCCTGGTGACTTCAGCACCCTCCGTCGAGACAGCAACATGGCTAATACCCAACGAAACTGATCCATGACTCAACTTGTCTCAATGGGCTGTACCTGTGAGCAGGACTGTGGGGGAGTGAGCCAATGTCAAGCCTTTTCAACGGATCAGTCGCTGGAGAATATGAGGCCTCCCCGCTGTCATAACAGAGAGAGTGGAAGTGGGACCTCCACTGAGAGCCTCCTTTGATGGGCCATTCATCTTGGCACTCTCAGCTGATGTCAGATCAGTATTAACTGAACTGTGAGTGCTAATGACTCATACTCCCACACCTGTAGAGATGGATTAACTGAAGGGAGCAAGAGATGAGTTTACCTAACTAACCATTTATCAGGTGCCTGTAACAGAAAGGCACTTGCATAACTAGTGCTGCAATTAATCACTATTAGACCAGGGTAATTTGCACATTATTGTTTGCTTTGTAGCATCTGCCATTCGAATCAAGTGTAGGTGATTCAGGTGGAGTGTTCTCTTTATTCTTCTATCACTTTGTACATCCTCTTTTTTGATGACTGAATGAGTTCTATCATGTAAAATTATATGAATATTCACAATGTGTCTGGTTCAAAAGTTGACTGTACTCAGCAATCCTCATTTACTTACAAAATAAAGTTCCTGTTTAATTGATTAGTTCACCCAAAAATTATAATTGCTATGTATTACCCACCCTCATGTTCTTTCAAATCCCGGAGACCTTCAAATCATAATTTAAAATACAAACTTTTAGGTAAAATTTAAGAGCTACCTCGTCCTCCATAGACAATGGTTGTAGACCCACTCAAAGTTCAGATAAATGTCAAAACATCCTCAAAATAGACCATATGCTAGGGCTGCACGATTAATCCAAAAAAGACCCCCCACACGATCTTAATCCAGCATCTCTACGATTCAGCCAATGCTATTTTTAAGTCGCACAAGTCTTCACATTGTTTTATACACATTGCTCAGCAACATTCCAAATGGTGTTAAAAGTGTCACATACTGTATTTATAAGGTATAATTCACCCAAGTGTTAATTCTGTCTTAATGATGCATTTGCGGCTGTGATATCATGCAAGACCTAACACACATTAAGAGGTTCCACAAAAACTGCGATCCTCTAATTTTGTCAAGAATACAACACATCTCTTCCCTGATTTATAATGTTTTTATAATTTTTTTCCAGCAAAGATATCTGCCCTTTTTATACTTCCGCATTCTTCAAATTTTAAAGGTCCATACTTGCCCAATACCCCCATAAGTGGTTCCGTTCTCTCACCAGTTGGAATAGAATAACTTTTGCATAGCTTATGATAGACATTCTTCTTTTTTCCTATGATTACTGACATGTGCAAGAACCACCAAAATTAATTATAGCAACCTAGACCACACAGACCCTAAAAAATACACTTTCAAATTTGAGTTCACAAAAAAAACTCTTTTTTTGAAGGGTTTTTTTTATAAAACAGACAACATACAATTATTTTAATCCCTTTCAACACTGTTTTATGAAAATGTAAAGGGTTTTCTTTAAAATGTTGCCAAAGTTTTGCATTTACTCCTCTGCATGCAAATTTTAATTTTGGGTAGGCAAAATCCAGATGGAAACTCCAAAATAGCACTTCACTTTAAGAGGTTAAAAATAAAACATTTTTTTTTAGATGTTAGCATCATGATGTTAGTTTTAAGTAGATCTATGAGCTAGTGTGCTAAAATCAGTAACAATGTTTGCATTTAGAAGATATATATATGATATATGATATATATATGATGTAAATGTCCAGAGCTTGCAGTTTGTCACTTCCACCTAAATGGATCAACAATTTTTTAAGTCAAGTTTCTAATCAAATCTTGACCAATCCAATCCGCTTGTTAAGTGTGACACCACACGAAGCGGCTTCCGGGTCCAAGCGCTCTATCAAACTATGGGGAGACTCATGAAATGATAATAATAAACGTTTACCAAGCGCTGTAATACTTTCGAAAATCACAATTGCAATATATATATGTCCATGCCTAATAACAGATGGCCAGAAAGTGATACATTTTTTTATAAATTGTTAAAATTTTGGTATTTGTGACGCAGCAAGTCAAGAGATTGTTGTGTACACTATGACTTTATATAAAATTCACTTTAATGTGTGATATGAATAAAAAGTGGTCATAAACTAATATATTCTCATTTCAAATGAGTGGTGCCTTGGACCCGGAAACAGTATTACGTACGTCACCACTTAATAAGCGGATGCTCTCTAGCATCTGACATGCCCCACCTCCTTCAGGATGATTCTCACTTGCAATTAGTTTGATGCGCTTGAGCTCAATCACTCTCACTGGCAGAGCTGTGAGAAAACAAATTGCTATTGGCTGTTTTTTTTAAAAGAAGAGGAGGAGCAATTATATGTCCCACCTCTTCATGTTTCAGTTCCAATTACGTCAAACACTGAATAAAAAATAATAATTTTAAAGCACTTCACTTCACCTTTAGCAATTTTTTAATGCAGGCCACTTGTTTTAAATTAAAAATGTACATTAGAATAAATATAAATAATGTATTTTCTTTTTTCCCTTTTGAAAATAGAAGACTTTCATATTTTAATGATTCCTAATGTCTTTGGCAGTGAAATAAGCCCAGAGCACCAGTGCTTTCCATGCTGTTTTCTGCATGAAAACAAGTTCTTACTTCACTAACTCAATCATAGTTGCTAATTACTTGTGAGTGAGTCACTAAGGTGATTTGCTAAGTGCTTTCTGGCTGTTAAGGCCAAAGGCCGCACAACCGGACGTGACTTATGCAAATGCCTGAGTGCTCAAATACAAGAAAGCCTTTAAACTGTGTGGCATGTGCATATTCTTAATAGAAAAAAAGCAGTTAGACCTAGTGAACCCATTTCTGATTTACATGCGATGTGACATGTCCTAGGGATTGCCCGCATCTGAGTACTATGCGTTTGTAAGTGTGCGTGTTCATATGTGTGTTTCTGATGATGTAACATTTCTGCGTCTGGTTATGCTAAGGTTGTGCTCTCTGTTGGACTGAGGTCACATTGTGCGCCCAGAACAGGAATGAAACATGGTGCTTCAAACTGGTTTAGGTTCACTTCCTTAAACACCATCCAAAAATACTCTTATTTGCCCCTCTTTGCATCTGCACATGCATTATACATTTGTAACACAGAGAGGAAATGGTGAATATATCATGGAATGATGCAAGGTAAAATTATTCAAGTGATCTAATCTCTTATGATATATATATGAAATATATGAAAGATATACTAAAAGATAGACACATGCATATATACATTGTCTATTGCCTTTATCTTTTCTTCTCTTAACTCATCTAGTGCAATCATCTGTTTACTGTTGATGTTTATTTTTAAAATTATATTATATATTATATAATTACAATTTTAGAAATTTTTTCTGCTCAAAATAATAAATGTTCTGTAATTAATGATCAGCGTATATGATGAAATCGCTATCTATACTTTAGCCAGACCAAACGTAGAGCAAAGTATGAAAACCACAACATAAAGTTAGTTTTGGCACATTGTCACCTTGTGGTTTGGAGAAATTAAAAATGTATGTTTTTGTTGTTGACAAACACATATTGAATGATACCAAAAGAATAATTGTCAAGAGATTGTGAAATTATGAACACATTGGCATGTTTTCTCGATGCCTATGTGTCTTGATACTTGGTCATGAAGGTAATCTGATATAATTGTATTAATCACTTGGTGGCCCAAAACTTAAAGGGCACCTATTTTACCCTTTTTCAAGTCTTTTGTGTCTCCAGAATGTGTCTGTAAGGTTTCAGCTCAAAATACCCACCAGATTATTTATTGTATCTTTCTTAATATTGGAATTTTTGGCTCTGAGCACATTTTAGCGTTTTTTTCTACCCTGCGCCTTTAAATTGCAAATGAGCTAGTTCTCCCCACCCACCATTGCCATGTGCCTGTGAGAGCCACAGAAATTGCTCCCTATGGCTCTGATGTGTGTCTCCATCACCTGCTGCGTCAGATAAGCAGCACAGTGACAGACATGAAGGAAGCAGATCTCTCATATCAATTGGGAAAAATAAACATAATAACTTTACCACTGATTATTTGATGTATTTGTTGTGGAGTTAATTCAAGCCTTTTTGTAACGATGAGTCACACACAAGGACGTTACAATATTCACGCAGACACGCACACATATACAGTGCGTGTGCTTAACTTTGCACTGTTTTTGCACAGCAAATGTGACAGGAAACACATTAATATCCACTGCTGTATGGATATTCGTTATGTTAATGTACAAAATAAACCTGATTGAGATTGAAGTGTCTTCTTTTATAATTGTATTGACATGCGGTTGTGGTGTTGAATTACAGCGATTTCACTGTCTTTGCTTTGCACATGTCCTGTCTTGTTGATATGATTATACGCATTACTATGGAGACATTAATACGCGGTTGTCAATCAATTTGGTGGGCGGGGAAACTGCACTCCTAAGTCACATTGCGGTAGGCCTCATAATGAGAGGGATTTGGATCCTATTTTAACATCAGGAAATTAAAACAAAAGAAATTCACTGTGTTTACATCACTCTAATATGACTGTGGACACACTATACCTACAGTACAGAAAGTTCTGTCCAAACAGCTTCCAAAAGATAATTTTCATAATTGGTGCCCTTTAAATCAATAGCTATGAGTCTTTTTAAAGACTTATAAGATTGATCATATCAAAAACAGATACCAATCATGCTAAAACGTGCCTAATGTTTATCAAATGCAGGCTCAAAAATAAGTTTTCTCTACACCTTTATTACTAAAGCCAACAGATACTTTTTCAATTTTGATTCTTCAGTCCAGACTTTGAAGAGGGTGTTAATCTTGACATTTCAGCAAGCAGAAGTAGGACTAACCACCTTCATCTTATTCATGGTGATATTCATGGAATTCACAAAACTTCAAAAAAATGAAGTAGTGTGCAGGAACTGCAAAGGATGACCGAGTTGAATGAGTAAGAGTTCTACGTGAACACCCACAGAATAAGACTTATTCTAAACAAAAAAAAAGCAATTTTATCCTCAGAGTCAGAATTTTATCCTTTTGTGCCTCCCAAATTGGATTCTGTTGAGTGGTGGAAAGTGCCAGTACTCTAACAGAAACAATAAAATGAAATTAATTAATTATACATAATTATTTTACATATTAAATAATATACTTGTATAACAATAACTTGACCATTACCTCATCATATTGTAGCAGACCTACAGTCTCTCCATAACAGTGGCTACGTTTACATGGTCACTCTAATTACTTGCCTTAATCTAAATAAGAAAATAATATGATTGTATTAATAATACGATTAAGGAGTTTACATGAGTTGTTTTTGAATGTCCCGTTCATGATCCTGTTTTACATGTTATAGCACATAATTTAATTAATGTCATTGCGTCACCACGCTATCAACATTTCCTCTGGAGTTTCATGTCATTTTGGGTGTTTCATTCCTAATTTGTCGACTTTAACTGCAGTTTGGCACTTTCACTTTCATTCAGGAACATTTCATGCATGCCCCTGTGACAAACGAGATATTGGATGCAAGTATGAACTGCTAGAAGAGTGTTGTTTAATGAAATTTGAAACTGAACGCCATATGAGAGAAAAAAATGCATTTCACAATGTAGGTTTCTGTGGTCCTTCACTGGCTCGGTAGGTGCAGAGAATAGTGTCAAACAGCTATATAGACTATCCTGTCACAAAATGCAGCGAAAATCCTACACGACGGTAATAGTTTGATTACTTCAATAATGCGACTAAAATTGAAATACGTCTTAATTGATTTATGTTTAGTTTGATTATGAGCTTAATCGGATTAAGGTAATCAAAAATGGCTGTTTACATGGTAGACTCTTAATACGAGTATTGTCTTAATCGTATTAAAATCACATTATTGGTGTCCATGTAAACATACTCAGTGTTTCTATAAACATCCATTTATAGTAGTTATGTTCTACTTTAGCACTTAGAAAAGTCCTCCCTTTTCATTTTAAGTTGTTAAATTGTGAGCCACATTTTGGCTAATTGGAGATCTTTCCAGATTGCTTGTTAGTACACCTGGTTGGAATGCAAGAAAATCACTTTTGGTACACTAAAAAAAATATAAAAACCACAACAAGCACTGATTCTGCAGTAAAATCATGCCATTATTTAATGTCACAGATGAGCACTCGTAAGCAAGTTTATTGATTATAATGGGGGTCATTTAATTTTTTGACAGGATGTGCCATTGTGCAACTATTGGTTGTTAACGTTGCTAAGCAACATCACAGTTTTAAATGTGAAGCTGCATTTGCAGAGTGGTAATTATTTTTGCATTGAACTTTGAAGAAAAAGTGGAAGTGTTCCTTGCTTTGTGTTGCCTGAGCTATTTGAAGTAGCCTATTTGAAGTAGCCTCTAAAGACAGAAAACAAAAAGCCTTTATACATGTCCACTCGTACACACTTAAACTCGCAAGGCATGATGAGTACACATTTGGAGTGTGTTATTCTCTAAAAGCAAGTCAGGTCCTACTTTAAAGGAAAGAATGTATTTAGAAGGGCTTTAAAGATTTAGTTTTAAAGTAGGTGTAAAAATGAATGAAAAATGACTCCAAACTGTGAAGTGATTGCGTCAAGTAAGAAAAAGAACAGCACAGGAACAAACATGAATACATGTCTGTAATGACAACACATTTCTTATGACGCTCAGGAAAATAATAGCAAAAAATTGGATGCTTTTTTCCCCCCCAAGTAAAGATGTTTTCCCAAAACTTCTCACTTAAAAGCTGTTGTTTTGACCTTTAAAGTATCATTCCACATGGAATACTGTCTGCCAGTTAAAGGTCTTTGAATTGATATACTTTACTCCACACATTATCTAGATGTAATCATGATGTTCGAGCCAGCAGGAACTGAAAGAGTCAGACACTCTGATGAGGATGCACATCAAAAGGCAAATCTGAACCATGTATGATCAGAAAAACAACAGGAGAGAGCATGATGAAATTCCTGGTAAGAGGTAATCATATTTATAACCATTTAACATTTGATATGTAAATAACCGAATCCAAAAAGGTTTCACTGAAACCAAACATAAATGGCAGACAATTTGCAAGTCATTGAATAGATCCAGTATGATACAGGTTAGAAATGCTTGCTAAATTCTGGTCAGGTTCACATTGTAATGCCATGCCTCCCAATTTCAGATAATATTAGATTCACAGTTGTACAATAACAGCCTCCTTTTTCGGTTTCAACAAAGCCCTGTGAGGCTATGTTTAATCTGCAGCTGCTTTTATCATTTAATTACATTCAAAATACAGACTATTATGTGTGACGCACGTCATGAGAAAACTGACGCACTTTTGTTCGGGTGAATCACAAATGTAAACCAGGGACGTCTGATAGTTGTAACTACAAACAAATGATTATCACATCATCCTTTATGTCAGTGAAGTGACATTAGGATCTCAGTACCATAACCCTAATGAAAAATAAAACATGAATTTGGGTTAGGGAATTTTTTTTGTGGTTTTTGCTTAAAATCCTTATGAAACAAAATAAAAAAAAAATTTGGTGTTAGTATCCATCTACACTACCTGACAAAAGTCTTGTTGCCTATCCACGTTTTAGGAATGAGTTTCTTTATTCTGATATTTTGAAGGAAGCTAAAAAACCTGTAACCATTTACAACCATAGCAGGAAAAACAAATACTATGGAAGTCAATGGTTACAGGTTTCCAGATTTCTTATCATAGATATCTTCGAAGACTATGAACAAGTGGAGGGTGAGTATGTCAAATGATGACAGAATTTTCATTTTTGGGTGAACTATCCCTTTAAGAGAGTGTTACAGAATCCCATGGACCAGTAAGTGAAATAATTTAGCATCAAAGTAATGACCTTGCTTTGCTGCGATCAACCAAGCCCTCGCTGGGGCTAAAAAACAAAAGCATTACAAGTTGAATTTCTCATTTTCTAAATTTCCACACCTCGTTTTCCAATCTCTCCCAGGGAGTTGCTTCATGTTCCTTGCTCAGACAAAAAGCGGCTTCAGCCATAAAACCAGTTCATTCAGTTTTCATCAGAGTCATTAGGGTGAGATGTGCTTTTGTAGTATTCTTCTCCTGCACAACAGAGAAGAGACGCAGTGGGAAGGCAGCTGACACGCATCTCCACACATAACTCCCCTGGAGCGAGGCAAGTAAAAAATAAATAAATAAAAATTCACGCTCTCCTTCCACCTTTCTTACCCATCATCTCTCTTTCTCTCCCTCCCTCTGCCTGCACAGTTCATCATCTTTTCATGTACCCTGATGAACAACTGCTTTTTCATCTTTCTAATATGAAGCATAGCGTCTGCAGAATGAATCGAAAATATGTCACTCCACAGCAGTACATTTAGGTTGGCGTGCCTTTTCAACATGCCTTTAATCTATATAAAACATTGCAGGGGTGTTCAACCTTGTTCCTGAAGTGCTGACATCCTGTGAGTTTATCTTCAACACACCTGCTTGAAAGTTTTGAACCGAGGTCCTGAAAACCTTGATTAGCGGTTTCAGATGTGATGAAACAGGGTTGGAGCTGAACTCTGCAGGATAACACCCTTTCATAAGCATGCTGTGGACCATGAGAGGGAGCAGACTTTCTTATCAGCAGATTCAGACAGGTTGCCCTAGAACAGGGGTGGGCAAACTCGGTCCTGGAGGGCCGGTGTCCTGCATAGTTTAGCTTCAACTCTAATCAAACACACCTGAACATGCTAATCAGTGTCTTCAAGATCACTAATTATCTATAAGCAGGTGTGTTTGATCAGAGTTGGAGCTAAACTGTGCAGGACATCGGCCCTCCAGGACCGAGTTTGCCCACCCCTGCCCTAGAACATCCTCTACCGATGACAATGTTTATGATGCGAGACATTCAGAAGTTATCATGTTGTCACCACACCAACATAAAGAATGTGACGTCCTGGAGATCCCACAAAAGTAAGTGTTTATTTAAATTCCGTCCATCAAAAGTAACAATGGGGCACCATCTACAATTATGACTGCTGTCATAATCAAGCAGTCATAATCAAGCATAATTATGGTCTTCTTTTGTGTATCCCCACCCTCTCATTCTCCCACTTTTTTCCTTTCTCTTGTTCTACTCCACTTGTTGCACTTTTGGTTTGTAAGTAGCCACTTCAGCAGTACAGAAGCAGTGCTGAAGGACAAGCAAAAGGAAGAAAAATGGCTTGATTTTGGCTGCATGAACGGCACTTCCAGGTCACTGTTTAACAGCACATTCAGGCATTTAGTGGAATCAGGCATCTCAGTAGCATCCCTGTTCAAGTGAGCCATTTAGACATTGATGCTCCGAGTAAACACAATAGAGTGCACAAATCATGTGTGTGACAATTATCAGGACTGGTTGCTGAGAATACAGGATGCATACTGAACTGGGCTTCTAAAAGTCAAGTAGGAACTCTTCGTTATTTAAAATGCAATCAACTTCTTATCATCTTGAGACCATTGTGGGTCTATTTAACTTGCTAGTGCAGTGCCTCAAACAAAATTTCTATGAATTTCTCATGCCAATTCCCTAGCAAACTTTGGAAAATCCAGAGTTCGTCCTTAAAATCTCTCATCGTATTGGTTTGCCTTTGATTCTTGGTAGACTCAAAAACACCTGTATACGCTTACTTCTGGAAGAATATCTGATAGGAACTGCTGATATTCAGACACTACTTGCCAGTTTTCTCAGGAAACTTTTGGGATTTATGTGGACATTTATTGTGTAAGTTTCACCAATGTTATAAACTGAGTTCTTGTAAAGCACTAAATGAGTAAGAGATCCATTAAGGTAGAGGTGTCCAAACTCCGTCCTGGAGAGCTGGTGTCTTGCAGAGTTTAGCTCCAACGTACCTCAACACACCTACGTGAATGTTTCTGTTTTACCTAAATAGAGCTTGATTAGCTAGTCCAGGTGTAATTAATTGTGGTTGACACTAAAATCTGCAGGACACCAGTCCTACAGGACCGAGTTTGGGCACCCCTGCATTAAGAGCATTTAAAGAGACAATTTTGTGGGTGAAAACTTAGCTCTAAACAAAATGAACTAAAATAAAATTTATGATTTCACACTTAGGTGATGATTGGTTATAAGCATGTTTGGCACGCTGTTCCGGGAGAGAGCCCTGAGCTCAAAAGATCCTCGAGCCCTGGGCTCCCTTCCGTTTGCAGTCCGAGGGTAAGATTGAGCTCAGTTAGATCTCTAGAACTCCCCCGCTTATTGTACTGTAGCTACAAATGCTTTATGAGGGAATATTTTTAAAAGCTAAGAACTTGACTATGGTGCCAATTTGGTTAAGTAAATTTACTTACACTCTCAGAAATAAAGATACGAGAGGTATCACTGGAGTGGTACCTTTTTAAAAGGTTCACATTTTTACATAAAAGGTCCATATTAAATTGTAAAAAGTACAAAAGTTTACATCTTAAAATGTTTAGGTACAAATATAAGCTTTTGAGGTACCAATGTGGACCCTATTAGTACAAATATGTACCTTTTGAAAAGGTAACACCCCAGTGACAGCTCTCGCACCTTTTTTTGGAGGGTGAATGATGCATGTCTTTGGATTGTGGGAGGAAACCGAGGAACCCAGGGCAAACCCACGCAAGCACAAGGAGAATGTGTAAACTCCGCACAGAAACGTTGAACGGCCTAGTAAAGATTAGAACCAGTGATGTTCTTGCTGTGAGGCAAAAGTTCTAATCACTGGGCATCCATGCTGCCTGATTTAGGAAAAAAGGACAGAGTAATAGGGGAGAAAGAGGGGATTCTTCAAGACAAAGATGACTGTGGAATGAAGACCATGGTCAGTGGCGCAATTCCCGGGGTGGACATGTCTCCCTCACTTTTTTTTTAGATATAACGTTAGCACAGGCCCGGATTGGCTAATTGGGATGACCGGGAGCATTCCCGGTGGGCCGGTCCGTTTTTTGTCCGCGAGGGCCAGTGTCCCTAGCTGCTCGCACTCTCAGCAAATAAAATTGAAATTTAGGCTTTTCTGCACACTATTACTCAACATTGCTGCACATTTCTACAACTATCACCAACATTCCACAACTACAGTATCACCATTACTGAGATTTGGTCCCCCCCACCTCACAGACCAGAATTGCACCCTTGACCATGGTTATGGTCTATGTGTTTATGTGCTTGTGCTGGGGGTTTTTCCCCCCTGATCTCATACTGCCCTACTTCAACAGCAGTCTGAGAGGGGCTTTTTTCGCCTCCCTCTTCCATAATGCATCTTATTTTCTCTTTCTAAAAGTTACCTCTCATTGACCTGTCTTCCCCTGAAATGTGTGATGTTTGTGTATGTCACTTCATGTAAAAGTGTATGTGACAAATAAACTAAACTGACTACACTTTTAGAACGAGTGAGCAGTAGGCAACCGCACTTATTGGGTATTAGTTAACCCTGCATCCTCTGACTAACTTCAGAATGTCGAGATCCTGTCCGTGAGAATGTACACAAATCCTGGGGTGTGACAACTCTGTGTGGCATTGGGTCCCTAATGAACATATAACTGAAGAGTATTAGATCAGATATAAATCAAAACTCTACATTGAGTCATAAATAATTAATGTGATCCGTTCTTACAATTAGTACTACAGTCTAAATTTGACAGTCACTTAAAATTGGAGTCAGATTAAATTCAGAGCTGAAAAACAAATATGAATAAATTCTAATAAATAACAGAATTCATTTCAGAAGCACTAGAAAAGGCTTACATGCATTTTAAACCTTTCACCATGCTGTTAGTTTCATCATTGGGCTAATAGATGCACTTCTACAACTGCCAATGTGGTAAAAATTTATAATAACTACACACTATGAATCATTTACTAAGCATTAGCATCTAGTGAATTCATTATTTGTTAAGCATTAACTTCATATTAATAAACGTTAGTACGCAGTTTATAACTAAAGCTACAAATGCTGTATTATTGACTTATAACCACATTTATAATGTGCTTATTAATTGTACTTTCATACTTTGTTAATGATTTATTTTTCATTACTAAATTAAGTGTTGCATTATTTACAAACCATTTGTACTTTCAAATGTATTTGTACTTTTGTACAAGATCATTCAGAATGAGTTAGTAAATGTTTAAACTGTACAGGAATTTAATTTTAGATAAGGTTGCGAAGATTTATTTTTCATTTGAAGTACAGTTTCATTTGTGTATCTTTAAACAAATAGAAATTCATCATGTCGTTAATCTTCTTTTTTCCTGCTAGGATTTACCTGAGCCTTTAATTGCCATTTATAAGGGATTTATAAGGCATAAATAGTCCTCACTTTAGATTAGGTCACAAAACTGCATGAAGTTGAGTTAATAAAGCATTTATTAACATACAAATTAACTATTAATATATGTCTGAATAATAAGAATTATATGTTGATTTTAATAGTTTATTAATCATTTACTAACTCATTCTGAATGATCTTAAAAAGCAACCTTAAATAACTGATTTGTAAATATTGCAATACTTAATTTAGTAATGAAAAATAAATAATTAAAATAGTATGAAAGTACAATTATTAAGCACATTATAAATGTGGTTGTAAGTCAAGAATAGAGCATCTGTAGCTGCAGTTATAAACTGCTTATTAAAGTTTATTAATATAGAGTTGATGCTTAACAGATAATGAATTCACTATTTGCTAATGCTTAATAAATGGTTTATAGTGTGTAGTTATTATAAAGTGTTACCACCAATCCTATTTAAACACATCTGAAACAGTTAAACATGGACTTTATAAAAAATAAAAACATTTAGACAGATGTGCCTGGACATTAAACACCCCTAGGTTAAAACAAGGAGAGTTCTTTTGTTTGATCTGAACTGAGGATGGTTTGAACCATTATAACACAGGCACCTGGTTGTATTTCTTTCACTGCTTCTTGCTTTAGCTTTAGCTTTGAAAAGGGCTAAGTGAAACTTTCATGTAGTTTCTAACATCAGAGAGCTCCAATTTGTCATCTTAAAGTCTGATGGGGTAGATCTGATATACAGCATAAGAAAGTCTGACAGCAGAAGAGTCCAAAGGCAAAAGATCAGAGAAGATCTCATGAAGAAGAATGCCTCGGAGCTATTAGTGTTCACTAAAAAAACTGCATCATATACTCATTTCAGATGGTTTCAGATGTTGTATGAAATGTGATGGGACCAGGTTGTACCCATTTCAGAAACTACAAGCATCACTAAAGTTTTAAAATGGACAGGAACTTCAGATCAGTTTTACTGTTAGTCCATTTTTGCTACCGTTCTTCCAAGTCACAGCATGTCATCACTAATGTTTTCTCAGTATGTGGTGGGAGTGATTTGAGTGGCTCTGTCACATGTCAGCCTAGAGTTTGACTTCCAGAGAGAGCAGCAGGGTTTCTGGCCAGCCCGACTGGCACTGTTTGGAAGGCAAAACTCTATGATGTCCCTTTAGCCTAAATGGGGACATCAAGACCAACTCCCAAGGTCTTTACATTACAGGATTTCACATACTGCTAAACTGTCATTAGTCAACACACTCTTGCCACAGCTAAAAATTTTCCCTCCTGTTTGCAGCAAGGGAGAGGTCTTTTGATTTTAGGTTTGCACAGCTATGCAAAATTTTGTTTCCTCCATCCCCATCGACCCCCTGCTGGAAATATGTCTGCTTTTAAGCAAACTCTACATTCAGAGTGTTTGGAGTTTATCTAGACGAACTTGAAACAGTGTTTTTGCAGCTTTGCACTAAAGACTGTAAGCGTTTGATGTTTGGGCTGAATAAACTGTTTGTGTAGCGTTAGTAACTCCTGCATGCAGAAACGGATGATTTTGGGACTGAAACACCTTTGAGCCTAGGATAACTGCTTCAGACTTAGACGATATTCTGGTTCATTGAAAGGTAGGCTTTTATGTGACTATATCATTGGTATGTTAGTACAGCCAATCCTCTCTCCAACCGTTAAAATACTTTGCTCGCTATGGCAAGCAAAATAGAGGCATTTTTAGATTATTACTGTCAGAGTGGCACTGAGAATGCTACATACTTTTATCACCTCACCTCACTTCGCCTCATTCTTTGAGCACCGTTCTGTTGTTATTGGTACCCGCAACAAGAGTGCTTAAATTTGAATGTGGGCAATTGTGTTGATAGCAGCAGCATGTTTAGATAAGCTATTCATTTCATAAAATATAAATAAAATATTTAAATGTAACGAAACTACTGTTTAATCAATTCGAGATATTACAAATCATTTTATTTACTTGCACAAGTTAGAGTTTTAAAGCATTATCTTCAACAACCTGATGCAATCCATAAATGTCGACTGAAATATAACTTATAAATTAGTTGATAAGTTTATTGATACTTAAATGCTTAGTCTGTTGTTTTAAAGTGGAAGTGAAGCACTCAGTCAAGTTTACATTATTTTGTACACTGGTTTCCACTTTAATGAAAATATAATTAAACAAACTCGACTAATGTAACCATTTAGAAGAAAACAACATGTTGTACTATAGCTTTTAGCACAAGGGCACTGCCATCTTGGAATGTCGATGTGTCATGGGGTTGAGTCCGTTCCGTCAGCTGAATAGATACAGTGGAGGTAATGGACTGAACACAGAGACTGGACAGCCTAATTTAAAAGCCGTGAATCGCAGAACTGGTACAAATACAAGCATCACAGTTGTGTCCAATATAAATATATAAAATATTTATAGATTTTTTCTTTTTTTAATACCATTCATTTGATGCGCTTTGGTCCACTCTCTCACGCTGGTGCAGCGCTTCATCTTAAATAAAACAAATATATTTATAGATATGGTATACTGTATAAGTGAATTTCATTAGCTTGGGAAATGGAGACCTTGTAAATGGTTTGTGAGCACAATTAAATGCACACAGCATGCCATATTATCTGATAGTTGTAAAAAATAATTCCAAAAAGCAATTGACTGTGTAAAGCAGGGTTATTCAATTAGTTTGTCATGGGGGCCAGTTCATGAAAAGCAATATAAGTGATGACACATTAGCATATAAGAGCCTACTGAAACTACATAATATCAATGCATTGTACAATGTGGCTTTTTTTTACAAACATTCAAATGTATTTCAAAGCACAACAAAACCAGTGCATTGCTTAAGTAGGCTTCTACATTCAGACATGTTTTGTTTTAAACTGCATAACAATTATGGATACAACAAGTATAGATTTTGGTTGTACGATTATGTAGTTTAAAGAAAATCATGGTTTCACGGTCATCACATCTAATGTAAATTTAAGCTTTATATTAGCTAAGTATTAAGATTAACTGTTGTTATCATCTGCGTTCATACATACATAATCATTTTATTAATAATTTGTCTAACATATCTTTTTTTTCACATTGCACTGAAAGCCACGCACAACTCTCACTGCTACGACATGAGATGTTTTCTGCTCAGTGCGTCTGGAAGGCACGAGCGCATCCCTCTGCTTGTGTGCCGTATTGGCATTCTTACATTGGAAATAACAAACTTGCAAGCAGAAAAGACGTGATATGGGAACGGTTCGCTGCTATAGTTAATCCAGTGTTCGTGCGTATTAGCCTATGTGTACAAGCTCGGAACTTTAAACTATAGTGAAATTGGCTAATCGTTGCATCCCTAATAACAATATCAGTGCATTGACCAAAAGGCCTTTTCTACAAACACATCCAAATGTTTTTTGGCTGCTCGCGCCACGGTGACTCAGGCTCTGTGCAGCCTTTAGCAGCTTGTGCTGTATTAAACAAACGCACATCACTTCAAAACTATAGTGGCCGTTTTTCGACTGAACGGAATTTATTTTTGATGTCTTGGTCACACTAATTGGAGGGCCGGAACAAATTGCCTAGGGGGCCGGGTTCGGCCTGCGGGCCGCCAATTGAATGTAAAGCCACATAAAACATGCAAAAATACGGCGTATATGCCGAGTTTAGTGGCTAATCAGCCGAAATCAGCTGAGTCTAAGTAACGGCGACCAGCGAGACCTGGCAGTCACTCAAGTGGCCACGCCCTTAATTATGCAGACTTAATATAACTTAATATAAACGAAACAGATGACAAAAAAATCCAATCCTCCTCTCAGTTGCCATGACGGGTAATATTAGCTATATGAACCATGAACCAAAATCGTTCTTTGTAAACACATTTTTTCTGCTGTAAAGTTGGCCATTTTACCATTGGGCTCAATAGCAATGTTTCCTATTATGGAGCCAGGACTAGCGGAATTTCGATGAATTGCAGTTTCAGTTGCTTCCATATTAGCTTCACGAGGGAGAGCGGGAGGTTGTTGCTTGGAAAAAATGCACCAATCTTAATTTGGTTTGAACACAAAAAGAGGTGAGCAGTTGTAGTAGTGAAAAGTGAAAATACCCACCCCCCTTTACGTCAGCATCGGACCCTGTTGAAACCATTATTGAAACCCAGACAGGCAGTCAGGCAGACCAAAGCAAATCAAATGATCGGTAATTAAAAGGGGGAAAAAATAGAATAAATACATATTTTTTATATTAGACACAAATCAGATACTTGTAATTGCACCAGCTCCACACCCACATGCATTGTGTTAAATTAGGCTGTCCAGTCTCCTTGTTCAGTCCTTTACTTCCATTGTTTCTGTTCAGCTGAGGGAACGAAACCAAGCCCGTGATGTCAGACAGTGATATTCCAAGATGGCGGCGCCCTAGGTCTAAAAGCTACCCTAAAACATGCCATTTTGGCAAATGGTTAAGTCAATCGAGTTTGTTAAACATTTTCATTAGTGGAAATCAATTTACAAAATAATGTAAACTTGACTGACTGCTTCACTTCCCCTTTAACCATTACATAAAAAAAAAAATCTCCACAGTGCTTGCTTGAAGGTTACAGCAGAGCACCCATGACTGCATATTAAATACGATGCACGCCATGAAATTGAATTATAAAGAATTGATTTGATTTAGATGACATCTTGTGCTGTCACATGCCTTTGAGGTGGCCTTAATGCTTATTCAAACAAAGACAAAGCTCAGAATGTCTTTGTAGTGTCATTCATGCATGCTAAATACTAAGAATAAATGTTTTGGAAATTATATGCGCTCTGATAATAGATGATGGGTGTCTTGCATCAGCTGAACTCACATTTCTGTAACAGCATCTGTGTCGGAGGTGTGTTTTTTCCTATTATTTTGAAGCGATAAATGAGGTCAGATCACAGACAGAGTATTCAATGCAATATTGTCAGATGATTTTTAGAGGACTCGATCACATAATTGAGTAGATTTGGGTCTTTATTCTACATTTTAACTTGTAATATAGAGTTATAGAAATTAGGAACCATAATATTAAAATACTGTATTTGAATATAGCAATTGATAATACTAAAACCTGTAAAAGAATTGGCTTATTTGAGTGTCGTCCTAATTTGCATATCAATCCTAAATAGTATTTGAAAATATAATTAGTAGGACCCAAATCACAGTACATTGAAATTAATATTCCAAAGTTACCTGATATTAGCATCTTGCTACTTAATAATGGCCAAAATACATTGCACATTGATTGTGAATTCGATTAGAACTACAAACATGGATAATAAGTGTTAAACTACAACCATGATGGATGTGCAAGTTTGACAGTTAATTGGAGAGACTTTGCTAGAGATGTTTGAATGATTGTTCATTAATTTTAAATATATTTATTTAATATTTTTATGCATTATATTTAGGCTGCAACAACAATGTTAACTTTTCTATTGGTCGTAAAATGTGCAGTAGGTGATTGTCTTCAGAAACATTTTCGTTGTGCTGGTTGAAAGTCTCTTCACATTCCAATAGTAATGATTAAAGTAAATGATCTAAATGTATTTATATGTATTTATATATTCTGGTTAAGGCATAAAACTAAAAACTGTTCATCCAATTAAATATTGTCGGACTGACAAATAACTAAATTACGACAGGTATCTCAAACTGTCTGTCAACAAATTTAAATTTCTGCCGTCATCAGGCGAACTCTGCATCAACCTGGACTTCTTTCTAAAAGACCAACGTGGCCTTGTATGCATGAGAAGAAAGATTGTTTCTGAAAGGGCTTCTGCCAAAAATGCAGAATCAAAACTTTTCTAAACTCTGAATCAATATCGGAATTACTTTTGCACACTGGAGGCTAATGACGCTATGCAGTTCAAAACAACAATCATGTCATAAGGAATGCCCTTAGTAGTTTTTAGTTGTCTGCAAGCATCAGTGTTTATTGAGATTGAAATAAGATGAAATTTTTTTAAATTGAGATATAAAAGTATTGTTCTAGCAACACTTGTGACTGCTTTGGGAAATAATGCTCGTTGTAGACATCACGGGATGACTGATCGTTAAAGAACGTGCAGTCTGGCACATTTGTTACCCATGACAAGTCAAGATTTTATCAAGAAAAATTTTTTTTAATAAATAAATAAAAATAAATAACGCATAATCTGACATAGTAACTTTCGTAACCGACAATAAAAATCATGTGATCTGACCGGAGCATA
Source organism: Danio aesculapii (assembly GCF_903798145.1). NCBI lineage: Eukaryota > Metazoa > Chordata > Actinopteri > Cypriniformes > Danionidae > Danio > Danio aesculapii. The sequence continues at coordinate 24,924,535 of NC_079444.1, forward strand.
ATTCATACAGTCATGCCACAAACACAAATTCTTTAAACAATCCCTAAACTTCCAAAAGAATAAATTTAAATTTCTCAACATGCTTAAAAAAACAAAAGCAGATTTGGGGTTTTGAATACAATACTATTTATGCCACATTAAGAGGTCTGTATTGGGTTCCTGAAGTGCCAAAATTTAAATAGAATTCAAATTGTAGTCAAAAATAGGGCTGCGCGATATTTGAAAACCTGATATTACAGTACTTTATTTTTCTGCGATAAATATTTAGATTTGAAAACAAGATAAAAAAAAGATGTTTCACAAGATAGTTTGAATAGCACTATTTGACTATTTTTAGGGAGACTACACTGAAAAACCCAATAATTGTGGAATTTGCAGAAACCGATTGCAACAAACAATTTAAGTAAAAAAACGAATCCTAATGAGTACTGTGAACTTAATCCATTTGAGTACACGAAACAATTTGAGCACAGAAAAATCCAATAGAATAAGATAACTTGAACTAATTGACTGCTGTAAAACCTAATCAGTTATAGCAACTCAAACCATTAGAGGAAACCGATTGCTACAAACCATTTGAGTTCAAAAACTAATCGATATAAGTCCTGTGAACTTACTCCATTGAAGTTGAGGTAATGAGATAATGAATTAGTAGCAGGTGTACATTATTAATGGTCAATCAACACTTAATCACTTTATTTACTCATTAACTTCAACACGGAGTTCAAAACTACAGTAGAATTAACTTACAGTAATTTTTGTGTAAACCACACTCATTTCATTTAATAAACTTAACTGTTGGGTTTTACAGTGTAACAGTACCCAGGTACATACATTTGTTCTTACTTTGTTTCGTCTTGTTTCTAATTCAAATATAAATAAAAAAATAATTCTAAAGATAAAGAGTGAACTATAAAAAAGTACAAATATTGTTTAGTTTTCACAGTCAGAATTGTGCAGCTCTAGTCAAAATAAACTACATCGTAAATCATATTAGTGTACATTCATTTTTCAATAAGCTTCAGTACATTTCTTTATGTAAATGAGAGGAAAAAATGCTTTTTAAGCTAAAATGAGGACAATTTAGGCTACATTTAAGCATAAATCCTATAAGTGGACATATGTCTACTACACTGCCACAGAAAATGGATTAGCAGAATTATTCCATGGATGAATGTCTGCGTGGACTAGATTGTGATGATGCCTGTGGCAGTGACGATTATAAAACAATATCTCAACTTTTTAACAGAGAAGTTTGACTAGATATTACTTTTTTCGTCAGTAACCTTAATCTTCTTGCTTGCATGACATTTTCTGTAATCTCTTGTTTTAGAGCTTTACACTCCCTAGATTGAGTCAGACTGATCGAATGACTGTAAAAACAAGATTTTCAGAGGAATGATATTACAAATAACCACAACACCATATGATTATAAAACACCCTTCCAGAAGCCGAGCAACAGATTTGGAGATAAGAATTAGGAAGTGCGTATGTAACAACGACGAAATGGAAATGACACCACAATTTGACACCACTGGGCACGTCAGAGAATATTTCAGCTTTTATCGGACAAAGCACAAGGTGGGCAAAGGTAACCCTGATGTGAACTCCACTAATTGCTAATTTTGAAAGATTTTCTGTCAGTCTCTGTGTCTTTTAGATTGCAGTGAGTGAGAAAGAACAAAAAAAAAACAGAATAGGTTTCTTCAGACAATCATCTTCAAAAGGAGGAGACTTTCTCCGTTTGTTGTTGCAAATTATACGTGTCCCCTCTGGCATTTGTTGAAATACAGCTCAACTGTAATGGTGGTGGATTATATGCTGTCTACGGACATATATGCTTTTTGTAAATGACAACTCAAATGAGGTCTGGGTGGAGAAGAAATTTCTGAGTGTCATAAGAGGTAAAGTCTAAAATCTGCTGATTTGTGTGTTTGGAAGAGGATTTGCGATTAATCCATAGAAAATGCATAAATGGAAAGAACCATTATAGCAAAAAAGGACCATGTCTGTCAAAACAGTTCACAAACTGTGTGCAATTACTAAAAAAAAAAGACATGGATGGTAGGAGACATCTGAGAGGGGAAATGAAAAGGGGTAAAGACAGAACTAGAGGGAGATAGTGATTTTTTTGGGCATTTGACTCCTCGGACCGTCCCGTGCACTGTCCTACTCTCTCCCCCTCTCCTGTTTTCTGCTGTCTGTTTTTATAGGCCTCAGAAACAAGTACTCGGACGTGTTGGGCTATTTTGGGGGGAAGCTGGTTTGTGATGCCAGTGACGTAGAGAACACTGCCCTGCTAGTTTAGGCCGATCTTATCTGATGAGCCTACGGCACTCTCTGAGTCTGCACTGAACACTCTGGCCCTGCTCCATTCCCTACTGCTCCGAAATACAGCAGGAATATTGCAGAGTCTGCTGTTATGCCTGACTGCGTCTGTATTTGTGTATGTGCTTAAGAACAGAGAGAGGAAAGGGGGAAAAAGTTTAGGAACTTACTGCTTATGGGCCAAAGTATCTGGACAAGCGAACAACGCAGCCATGTTGTAATACTGGAACACAAAAACACCCTCAAGCTGGTGTGCCAAAGAGTTGGAAGCACGCAATTTTCTAAACAAGGACATGAAGAATAAAGACAGCTATAAACCCAACATCCCATTTAACTTTTGAGAAAAAATTATCATTTTTCTTGTTTAGGTTTAAAAAAAATGTGTCTTCTGCTCATAAAGCCAGCGTTTTTTGGATCAGAAATACATGAAAAACCTTATTTGTATATAATTATTATAACATTATTATATAATAATTATTATAATAATTATATATGATTTTTTAAATATATGTGAATATGTTACCGTGTTTACATTCTTTTATATCTTTTATGATACATTGGTGAATTAGAAAAACAAAATAACAGCATTTGTTTGAAATAGAACCTTTTATAACACAATATCTCTCCTATGACTGATTAAACAAATAATAAATAAATATACTATATTTCTGCAGTATTTATAGAAAAAAAATGTAAAAGACCAAATGTTTTTAACACTGATGATTGCAAGAAACGTAATCGTGCTTATAAACTCATATTTTCAAAACATGTTTCCAAGTTTTTAGTAGTGGTAGTGTGTGTATGATGTGTATGTTATTACCAACCTTAAAACCTTTGTAAACAAAAGAGTATTGGAATTGTAAACTTACGGTTTGATTCGCTGAAAGGGAAACACCTTTAACGATGCACGAAGCAAACATCCTTTTCTTTCATTCTTCATCCTCTCAACCTTGTCAAAATAAAGTGATAAAACAGGTACTGTATTTGTATACTGTATGTAATGTAGCCAAGAACAGTATTCGTTGTTGACGACTCCATTGCAGACAGGCGGCAGCCATTAATAACAGCCTAAATGGAAACGCAGGTGTGGGCGGGGCCTGTAGTGTGATGATGAAACGGTTTAGCTAAACATGCAAACATTTAATAAATGTACAGAGATTTGTATTCGTGACATTTGCAGGATGGTACAATTATTTTAGATATTGCAAAAGAATATTGAATTTCGATTTAACTGCTGTAACTTTTTTAAACACAAATTTTAGATACCTACAATTTAAAAGGAATTTAATACATACTTTTTATTATTATTACGATCCAAATAAACTCTACAAAAATAATTTAAATAAATATAACTTTGAAAAATTTATTAATATATTAATATGCACACCTATATCGTCTTATTACATCTATTATAAATATGAATATTTTATCTTGTCTATATTATATTTAGTACCAAAAACACGTATTAAAAGGTATTACTTAGAAATACTTTCAAAATAACATTTTAATTTTATGATAATAATAAAAACAATAATAATACTGATGATAATGATGATCATTCATTCATTCATTTTCTTTTTGGCTTGGTCCCTTTATTCACCACAGCTGAATGAACTGCCAACTTATCTAGCATATATGTTTTACACAGCTGAGGCCTTTCCAGCTGCAACCAATCTCTGGGAAACATCCATACACACTCATTCACACACATACACAATAGACAATTTAGCCTACCCAATTCACCTGTACCACATGTTTTTGGACTTGTGGGGGAAACCGGAGCACCTGGAGGAAACCCAGGCCAACACGGGGAGAACATGCAAACTCCACACAGAAATGCCAACTGACCCAGCCGGAACTCTAATCAGCGACCTTCCTGCTGTGAGGCGCCACCATGCTACCAATGATGACGATGATGATTATAATAATTACTATTAGTAGTACATATATACATAAAAAATTATACTAAAACAATATAGACGCCTTTTAGATTGTAGGATATAATCATATTTGTGGATTTGTGGCATCTAAAAGATTTAAAACTCAGAGATAGATATAAACAGAGATAGATATAAATGAGACACAGACTGAACGTGTGAGTTTATATTTATGCATCGATATATGCATCCTTAGATGCCTAATTTGTCTGTGTTGTTCTGTGGCTGTCATCTGTTCTCGCTGAAATATAGCAAGCTCATCTCAGTGTTAGTGCTCTAAAGCAGACTGGGTTGCATAAGCCCTTCACAATCCGCCCTTTAACCAGAGGATATGAGGATGACGGGCTGGCTCATGGCTGAAGGAAAAAAATGAAACAAATCTCTCCCCTGACATGGGAAAAATACCTTTTTTGGATCTTTGACAAACACTTTTGACAGATAAAATCCTTGCCAAAGGGAGCTTTGGTGATAAACAAATGCACATTGAATCTAATAACCTCACCCAGGATTAAATTAGATTTCAAAGAAAGATGGCAAAACTGTGCAGATACCTTTTCATCACTCATTTGATGATTGATTTATGTCACGGTACCATGACATTAAAGTCAGAAATATTAGCCCCCCTCTGAATTTATTTTTCTTTTTTAAATATTTCCCAAATGATGTTTAACAGAGCAAGGAAATTTTCACAGTGTGTCTGATAATATTTTTCTTCAGGAGAAAGTCTTATTTGTTTTATTTAGGCTAGAATAAAAGCATTTTTTTTAATATTTAAAAACTAATATAAGGTCAAAATTATTAGCCCCTTTAAGCAATTTTTTTTCAATAGTCTACAGAACAAACCATCGTTATACAATAAGTTGCCTAATTTTTCTAACCTGCCTAGTTAACCTAAATAAACTAGTTAAGCCTTTAAATGTCACTTTCAGCTGAATACTAGTGTCTTAAAAAATATCTAGTCAAATATAATTTCTTGTAATCATGGCAAAGATAAAATACATCCGTTATTAGAAATGAGTTATTAAAACTATTGTGTTTAGAAATGTGTTGAAAATATCCTCTCTCCGTTAAACAGGAATTGGGGGAAAAATAAACAGGGGGGCTAATAATTCTGACTTCAACTGTAAAAATCACTTTCCAGAACCTTCTCTTTGCTGGTTCAAGAAGGATCTTCCCAACCTCATCTGAAATGCTGAGTGACTTAACAAAATGACAAAAGAAAAAACCTTTTTTGAACAACGTCTAAAACTTCTCAACTCATTAAGTATGTATATTTAAACAAAAGTGTCTGCTAAATGAATAAATGTAAATGATTTGTCATTTTTTTCTCCCATCAATAATATTCAGACTTACAGTGATATAGATTTATGAAGAGCCAGGATGCATATTTAATCACATGTCTTTTTACATGCAGGAAAATCAACCAGCATTGTGCGTGCTGACATTTCAAGGTTGAATCTGACAGCTTGACTAACACTAAAATAATAATCAGCTTGCTGACTCTGGTGCAAAGCTATGTCAGATGGCACTCTTTGACCTGAGCAATCCAACATCATGGTCCCGAGGCTCTATACGTCCTACTCTTCAATGTACACAATTTGCCCTGAATAACAGCTGGCACTGCAGCTGCTCATTGGCTAACATAAATGCAAATCTCAGCACCTACGTGTCATTCTGTCTCAATCAAGATTAGTTTGCATTACAGTATGGCTTCAGGGGTTCAGGTTTCTGTTTTACCCACTCAGGAGTTAAACATGCATTCTTTGCTTCCCTAGATGGTCAGCAGTCAGCATTGATTTGGTTCAATTCTGTTTGAAGGCTAAGCTTTGACATTTTGCTAACATAAACAGCATAAACTGTCTGTAGAAAGTGAAATATGCGCTTCTTGTGGACATCTTTTGGGAACTTTTGCTTTACAGACATACTTGCTTTGCTGAGTGTGTGGAAATGGAACACTTAACGGGTCAGTATGGAGACACATAAATGGACTAGATAGCAAACACAGCTACATGTCATAGGTTCTTGCTTATGTTATGGCCGACATGCCGCATCAGACCATTAAACATTATCAAAGGTCTTCACATCGGAGTGTGAAATGTTCCTGAGAACATTGAGAGAACATAGATTACATTAACACCTGAATTTCGGTCACATCTGTTTATATGACACTAAAGTCTATTGAACTAATGGGAGACTCTTTCCAATCCAGTCATAAAAAAAACAATATCTCTCCATGGGTCGTAGGTGTTTTTATACACCATTAGTGCTCCATTGTCCTCCATCTCTGCAAAATGTACATATAGTAGACATTTAGATTCCTGGAAGCATTCTTCAGAGATTTTGATCCATATTGACATCATAATGCCACAAAATGGCTTCAGATGTGTCAGCTGCACATCCATGATGTGAATCTCCTGTTACCAAGAATCCCTAAGGTGCTCTATTGGACTGAGATCTGAAGACTGAGGAGGGTCAGTTGAGCATGCATATAGTGAACTCACTGTCATGTTCAAGAAACCAATCTGAGATGATTCAAGCTTTGTGACATGACATGATATCCTGTCATCTTAGGATGGATACACTTGATTGACACAGTCAACAGCAATACTCAGGTAGGCTGTGAATAGGGACAGTTCACCAAAACTTGAACATTCACTCACCATTCACTCACCCTCAAGTTGTTCCATACATTTATGATTTCCTTTTTCTATTGAACACACACAAAAATATATTTTAAAGAATGTTGGGATCCTGTAACCTTAGGCATCGTAGGACTTACAATTATTAGGTTTCCAACATTTTGGAACACGTGAAGAATGAATAAATGATTACAGGATTTTCAGCTTTGGTTGTACTATCCCTTTAAATCAGTGGTTCTCAACCACATTCCTGGAGCACCCCAACATGTTTGGCATGTCTCCTTAGTCAAACACACTTGATTCAACTCATCAGTTCATTAGCAGAGACTCCAGGAGCTGAAATGTTTCTGTGAGCCAAAAGAGACAAGCAAAATGTGCAGTCCAATACGTGGTTGAGAACCAGTGCATTATATAATGCTCAACTGATACTAAGGGGCCTAAAATGTGATAAGAAAATACACCCTATACCATAAAGGTACAGTACATGTCCACTGAAGCTTTTTTGGTATTGTCAATAGAAGTGTAATGCTTTTGAAATGCCAGTTGCATAGTCTGTGTTTTATGTTTAGCGATGACCATTTACTATACCATCCCAATGTCAGGAGAAATCAAGACTCAATATTTTAGGCAACATTAACCAAATAATATTTAGTCCAGTTTTGGAGAGTGTGTAAATTGTAGTCTCGATTTACTGTTCTTTGTTGACAGTAGTGTCACCTGTGTTTTCTTCTGTTGTTGTATCTCATCTGCTTCAAGGTTTGATGTGTTGTGTTTTCCACAAAACTCGGGTGTAACAAATGGTCAGGTTTGGTTTAGTTTAATCAGTCTGTTTATTTGATATTTTCTCTTTACTCTTGATATGGTTGTGTAAAAAATCCCAGTATATCAGCAGTTTCTGAAATATTGACATGGGCCCAAATTCATTTAAAGGCACAGTATCTAATTTTTGCCTCTAGAGGGCACGTATTCACAGCAATCAAAGGCATATTTAAAGACATCATTTGTGATCTTTATTATCTTTACACAAGACTCCTGCAGAAACCGACTGCTTCTGGTTCTTTTGCTTGTGATCACATAGAGAAGCAGCAGCACTGTTTTATAATTACATTTTATGGGTTTTGTTATAACGCTGCTCTGTGCAGTCTAATAAAGTGCACAATGTATTAAAGCTTGTTTTTCAGGACACAGTCTGGTTAAAATAGCTTATTTCTCTGGATATGATAATTCTTCAAAACACTGGGATAATGTTAGTACATATGTCAGCAAAATATATAACTTTTCTAGTGGTTTTTAAACATTTCAAAAGAAAAATTCTTAAATATTGTACCTTTAACATTTGTTGTCCATTCTGATACTCAGTTTAAACCTCAGATGATTATCTTGTCCACATCTACACGCCTTAATGCATCGAGTCGAACAGAGTTAACTGCACATGTACATAATTGTGATTAATGAGTGCTTAGCTAGTTTATGAAAGGACAACTACATTTCTTATTATCCTCACAGTTACACACCTAATTTACTTCCATAGCTCCATGTTCTGTTGCTTTAGCACTACAAGCTTGCTGCCATGTCAGGGAAGTGTAAACGGAAAAAGAAATATTAACAAGTCTATACTCACATTTTGATCTATGAAAATCACGATTTCTGAACTTGTAAACAAAACCATCTCCAGAGGACTTGTACGCAGCATGTCAACACACCATGAGTGGTTAAAAATTTAAAGGTGGACACCATGGGTCCGTGCTTACACAACATAAATGCAAGGGTCTCACAGAGTGTGGTAAATGCAAACAGAAAATTGAGAAATAATCCAACAGCTCGGGACCAGCAGATTCAAGGAAAGATGTGTTCATGTGTGCGTGTGTTGTGTTGATCCCTGTTAAATGCTACTTATCATTCAAGCCTCAGCTACCCTGAAAGCTTGGCAATGCTGGAAAACAGTGTGAGGTGAATTACTGAATATTAAGTTTTCACCATCAAGGACAAAAATGTTGGCCTTGAGAATATGGAGAGAAAGTTACTGACATAAAGACCTCTTCAGATACTTCAACCCTCTGCAGTGCAGTTTAGTTTGACAAGCCTTTTTTTTTTATCAATCTTCATGCTTAGCTGAGATTTTTCCACAACTCCTCTACAGTACATAAAATCAGTACATACATATATCTTTTGCATGAAAGAGAAATGCATAAAATGATTTCTAGTTAAACTTAAGTCTTAGAAAAGTCTTATCAAGGCCAACATTTGTACTAATATTCAATAAAATGTAGTATCCCATTAGTTTATATACATATATACTAATATTTAAAGATTCACTTTGCTGTCTAGACAGGTATTATATAAAGTAAAAAATACAAAATATAAAGTTAAATATTTAAAGCGCTGTTTGGACAGTTTACCCAAAAATGAACATGTTGGGCCCTATCATACACCAAGACATGTTTGGTGCGATTTGTTGCTATTTTCAGACCAGCGCAACCCTAATTTTCATGTTTTCATGAATATAAAAACCACTGCTCACCTCGGGGGGCTTCAGTTTAGTCATGACAATTTGCATTTATATAATGTTATTAATATTAGCAGTATTATTTATATGCATATTTATTTTTGTTTTAATAAAAATAAGCTTAGATTTGTCCACCTGTCGGGTTTTGGAGACATATGCATCACTAAATAGGGCATAAGAATAGGACATGTGTTTGGATATAACCCACACTTCATTATTATTGTTTATTTATTCGTTTGCTGGAAATTAGACTGAATTCAGAAATAGTTTTGAAACAAGTCTTTGCACTTAACAAATAAAATTAAATATGTAGGTTGATGGATGTCTTCAGTGTAGTGCGTACAACACCGTTTCCTTATCCAAAGTAAAGGAATAAAGAGTAAAAGTAAAGAGAAAGAGAAAGTAAAGAAGCCGAATGGAGGAGACTCGTTCTTTGTCCTAGCGCAGATAGTTTGTTTAACTGTTTTCTCACTAGTGAAGCGTTCATTTTTTTTTCACTTACAAAGTCCGCCGTGTAAATAACAAATGCGCCATGGCAAGATGCAACTGACTCTTAAAGGGAATGGAAGATGAGACTCTGATTAGTTTAATGCATGTTATGCTTAAAACACTCCCATAACTCATTAAGAGAATAAGCACAACCCCGTTATACCATGCGCCATTAGTTATTTCAAGATAATGAAAAATAAAACAATAACATTCATTTCTCAATATATTTTATAAAAAATCAAAACGAAACAATTGCATTGACTTAAACATTTAAATACAGGCTTGGAGAAATGTGAAAGGAACAACCAAAATGAACATGACAGGCAGAGCCGAAAAGCACATCAAACACAAAGAACCAAAGAGCCAACTTATCCAACATATCGTCACCTTAGAATTATAAGGTTCAATCAAATTTAGTTATTGACATATTCTTCTTAAATGACAACTTATTTTAATTATGTGATTTTTTAATAAGTTGTTTACATCAAGACTTTTTATTTAAAAAACAAATGTTACACACATACTGTTTGCTATATGGAATGCAAAAACTTTGAAGCTCAATATTTCAAAATCATTCAGAATGCAGATAGAACCTTATAATTCTAAGGTGTTTTACGCAGCAGATGCCCTACCAGCTGCAACCCATTACTGGGAAACAATCATACACTCTCATTCACACATATACACTATGGACAATTTAGTTTACCCAATTCACCTATAGTGCATGTCTTTGGACTTGTGGGGGAAACCTGAACACCTGGAGGAAACCCACACGAACACAGGGAGAACATGCAGACCCCACACAGAAATGTCATCTGACCCAGCCGAGGTGACATCGCTACCCACTGTGCCACCCATTACAAGATTTCCAATGGTAAATAATACAGGCATTTTCATCTCCACATATTTTTTTTTAATGACTGCTTAATAGATAATTAACAACAAATGTCAATCATACGACGGTCCAGGGATCCTCAGTCATTCAGTTCTAACAGAGTGTCCTTCATCAAAGTCCTCGTTCTTTATGCAGGGGTGTCAAACTCAGTTCCGGGAGATCTGTGCACAGTTTAGTTCCGACCCTATTGTTTGAAGGACTCAATTATTTTGATCAGGTACATTTAATTAGGGTAAAAAAAACTGTGTCCCTCTAGAACTGAGTTTGACACAGTGTCTGAATGCTTTTAGGTTTGTTGATCCCTCAATAGAGTCAAAATACATTTAATTTAATTTTTAAACCTTGAAAAAAAAATCAAGTTATGATGTGCTATCATGACTACAACAATGGCAAAATAAAAGACATAGAAACATAATAAATTATTTAAACCAAAAACACACAGAGCAGCATTGAGTAGGGTGAAGCTGCAGATCCAGTGAGCCAACTGCACGCTCAGAACTGCATGCTTATACCTGCACTTTCAGACCTATTGTTTTCTCAGACAGTGCCACCTGCAGCATTTCTGGAGACTCAACTGTAGAGACTGCAGAGACCCGCTGCAACCCGCAACTTGATGATGTACTGGATCAGGTTCACTACGTAATGAACAATCGCCTACAACTTCACCCTCCCCTAAACCCAACCGTCACAGTAGCATGGGCATTACCTTAGTATGTGGTACAATGTCCACTATGTAGTGGAGCTGGTCCAGTATGTCATCATGGTTACAAACTGCAGCGAGGACATCTTGCAACTGCACGCTCAGGCCAACACTTTCTAGCAAACAGCAACATCAGACACGTCCCCCTAACCCTAACGCTAACCCTAATGATAGGTCTGGAAATACTGGTCTGAGCTAGAGTTGGGTCTCCAGTCCTGCAGCTTCATACTCAGAACAAAAATATTAATCATTTATTACTAATAAAGAGCATTAATACTGCAAATTTATCAATTTTAGTTTAACAAGATGTGTTTAACTTCTACTGCGTTAAGACCAATCTTACATGCAGTATTTAAGTATGCATCATATTGTATTTAAGAGAAAAAAAAACCTTCATGTCTGCTTATAATTTACAGCATAAATGTGTTTAATGACATTTTGAAGAGCTCTTCTCACAGATCCATTGAAAAGGATAATGACACTTATAATCAGACCATCCTGATGAACGAGACACAGCACAGATCTCTCCTTCAGCTTCATTGGGTTCTCCATGATTCCAGAGCCTGCTCAACAGATCAGCGTTAGATGTTCTGTACTACTGTTTTATATGATACTGATTGAGAGAATCATTTAATATATAATAATCTGATTAATTCTGTGATTTCTCACCGAGTGGTCATGTTGCTGTCATCAACCCACTTCCAAATTCCATTTTTACCGCAGCCAGTCAGACCAATCCAGACAGCAGTACGATCAGATATGTTATTAAGAATATCCTAAGATGATGCAACAATTTGCTTTGTAATCTGACAGTGCCAAATTTGTATAATCATCTTAAAAAAACACAAACACAAATAGCTGTGTGTAGCTATCTTTTATTATTTCTTCACTGAGGTAAATGTTTTTATTTTCTATCCACTGAAGCTAAAGCTATACTGCTAGACCAAACCTCACGGAAATATTTTTAAAATGAAATATTTCCCTTATATGGTGACCATCATCGGTTAAGGTTTTACCATCCTTATCTACAGAACATAAACCAAACAAAAGGAAACAACACACACAGTAAACTTCACTCACTTGTTCCTCTCTGCTGTTTATGATGATCAGATCTGCTCCTCTGTCTCTACAGTATCTTCTGCTCTCAGACCAGCTCTTGTCCTCAGAGGAAATGAAGTAAAAACTGGACTGATAGTTAAACCATCCGTCTGTAAACACAACATTCAACATTTCATTTAACAACACTACTAATTTAATAGACACTAATAGACAATTAAACATAGATTGGCTAAAACAAGGCTACGTTTGGGCTGTTTTTGACAGACTTCATGTGTCATTAATTACTGTGTATTTGATGACTAGACTGGTTTTGGGTTATTCTTAGATGTCTATTAGATTTTCACTGGAAGCCCAAATTTGGCCAAGACATTTAAGGCCCAATCCCAATTCTATTTTTGAACCCCTACCCCTTACCCTTGGCCCTTAAAACAGAGCGTGAAGGGGAAGGGCTTCAAAATTTACCCCTAAGAAGTGGGACAGTACTACAAAACACACACATCATCATATGCCATCGCAATCTACTTCATATGAGCTTGACGATGGTGACTGCTGTAGTTATTCCAGTTGCATTGTTTTTTGTTATTTATCTTCAGGAAATCACAGAAGGCGTATATTATGTTCTCATAATGATATAATGTGGAAATAAGAGCGAAACTGTTATGTGTAATTACACAGTGGCCATATTCATAACAACATTAACATTATACCAGACACTGTTAAGGCCATTGCCAGCCACTAGACTTTTCTGACAGGGTATTCGAGTGTCAGTGAGTGACAGTAAGTTGTGGGACTGCTGTACAGGAGTTACTGTTATGGATTACAAATAGTGAAATTTAGCATTTTTTAAAAAAGCATGATGGTAAAACATGAACACGGTTAATGAATGTATTAAAACATGTGCTTGTTTGTTGTAAAAATTTGTAATAATGACAAAAATACTCATTTTGTGCATCTCCTGACTTCTGTGTGCAGCCATGTACAGCCTGAAAAATCTCAGTTTCAAGGCTATCTAGCCCTTACCCTTAGCACTACGTCTTCAAGCTAAAGAGAATTGGGACACCCCTACACCTAACGTGAACGCACAACAAAGGGGAAGGGGAAGGACTAAGGGGTAGAATTGGGATTGGGCCTTAAGTTTACACATCTATTAGACTTCTGTTAAACACTGCTTGGAATGTTTGTATATTGCATTTATAATTACCCTTATTTTTCTTCTGTAGCTGGTCTCTCTCTTTTGTGAGGTTGGTAATGTTGGTCAGTATCTTGTTTATATCTTGTGTATTATTTGAATAGATGTGGACACACAACAGTATTATAGCAATCATCTGAAAAGCACACAACAGCACCAAACACACCGTAGCTCTGGAGCTCCTGATCCTCACTAAATCACTTCCTGAAGACCACACAGACATGCAGTTAAATGGCTGAATGATCAAACTGTTATGTTTTGGTATCAATGAAATGAGCATGATTACCTGTTTGCTGAAGCAATTGTTGTGTGTTTGTCCTGAAGCCCTGATCTTTCACGCAATCTGCACTCTCATAGATATCCACCGTCATCTCCACTCGCTCTCCGTCTGTTCCCACAGACCCGTTGCTGATCACATCATCATAAATATTATCAGACATGTCGGCTCTTTAACAGTCCAACATTACTCCTTGACAAAAATGTTCAGCTCTGCTCTTTATTATCACTTGCACTTAAAGTCAGTAAACACAACGGATATGAGACTAAATGAGTCAATGTGTGAAGTCTAAGATCATGTGACATTAATCTATTAAAAGTGGTCTAGACTATAAGCTATTTCTGAGAAACTGCTGTTGATATTTTGGAAATGATTAGACACAACCTTTAGCTTAAATGCAAATGAACAGACTCCGTGAAGTACTTTGCAGAACATATACAAGCAAGATTCAGATGTCCATTACAATCAAGCTCCAAACAGTAACACTCAAAACTATCTTAATTCTACGGTGGCACAGTGGTTAGCATAATCACCTCACAGCAAGAAGGTCACTGGTTTTAGTCCTGGCTAAGCCAGTTGGCATTTCTGTTTGAAGTTTGCATGTTGTGCTATAAGTAAATTGAGTAAACAAAATTGGCTGCAGTGTATGAGTGTGTGTGAATGTGAGAGTGTATTGGTGTTTTCCAGTACTGGGTTGCAGCTAGAAGGGCATCTGATGTGTACATATGCCAGGACAGTTGGCGGCTCATTCCACTGTGGTGACCTCTGATAAATCAAAGATTAAGCTGAAGAAATATGAATGAATGACAGAGCATCGGCTATAACAAATCCATATTTGTAACTCTTAAGAAGCAAAATGAATACATTTCTAATACTGAAATATTTCTGATGAAGCAGTGACAGAGTAAGTGAATGTGGTACAAATGTAAAAAAATGGCAATGTAGTAAATGAAATAAAGTAAATAAAGTTTACATTGATGCTTTTAAGAAGTAATAAACCACACAGCACTGGCTGAAGTAAATGTTTAAGTGTCAGTTTCTGCTGGATGGAGATACTGAAACAACTGCAGGAGGAAGAGACTAAAATGAGAATGATCTTTCACTTCCTAATGACAACAGACATTAAGTTCAGAAAGTGTCTTTATATTCTTACCAGTAAAACAGACAAAGACCTCCTAAATATTCAAATATTTTGATCTTTGACTAGTGATAGTTTGTTATTTAGACTCAATTGTTACTAAAATTGACAAATTCTGTGAGAAACATGTTTGTGTGGGCCTTCCTTCCTCAGGCCCAATGCTTTCCATCAGTTCACAAGAGCATCTAAATGATTAATTGTAAAAGGATCAGAGCATAATTTATCAGTGGCTATCACACTAATGGTCAACATTAGATATACTGTAAGAACAATAATAATAATAATAATAATAATAATAATAATAATAATAATAATAATAATAATAATAATAATAATATACAACTAAATAGTATCAACAGAACAGGATTAATATAGTGTAAGACAATAATCTAAACAAGACAAATCGTATGTGTGTATATATTTTCTTCAAGAGAGAATTGTTTTGGTCTGTTCATAATTGTAACGAGGGGTTTGAGTTACTGGGTAGTTTTCTGTAGATTGCAGGCTTGAAACTTCTGCTGGATTCAAGGGAGGCGAAGTATTCTTTAACGAGGGGTCTGAGGCTGTGTTAGAATCCATATGCAAAGGTTTATTAAAGGGTTTAGGCAGAGACATCAATGAGTTAACAGGTTGAAAGTCGGCAACATGTAAGCAGTCCAATCCAATAACAAACAGGGGTAATTCCAGGAGACGTAGTAGTAATTCAGGCAGAGGATCAGTGCAACAATAATCAGTCCAAAACAGATCAAGATACACAGGGGCAAATCCAGAAGACGTGATGAGAAGGCAGGCAAAAGTTCAAGGCAACAATAAGCAGTCCAAAACAGAGCAACAGGGCAAAGACAGGTAACGTACAGGATTAAGGCAGGCAGGGTCATACACAGATAAGCAGTCATGAAAGTCACTTGGAACAATGTTTGGTAAGGCAGGTAAACTTGCAATACTTCTCACTGAAATACAGCATAAACAGGAAGTGACTGCAGAGGAAGCGGAGCTGAGTCAGTAGTCGGGCGAGGGCTCCCTCTGCTGGTGTGGCGTTACAATATTTTACAGCAAAAACTTTAATGACATTTTAAAGTGCTCTTCTTCTCATAGATCCATTGAAGAGGATAAAAACATGGATAATCCCCCCCCCCCCATCCTGATGAACGAGACACAGCACAGTTCTCTTCTTTACCTCCACTGGGTTCTGGATGAGACCAGAACCTGTGCAACAGATCAGCATTAGATGTTCAGTGCTGCTTTCTCCATACTATGATTCTAACTGGGAGAATCCTTAATTAGATAAGAGTTCAGGTCATTAATTTCTTACCCAGTGGTCTATTTCAGCTGCCATCAACCCATTTCCATCTGCCCTCTTCATCACTCTCAGTCAGAACAATCCAGAGCTGCGCATCGTTGGATTTGCTCTTCAGTATTTGGACTCTCAGTAGTGATTATTAAACCACACTGAACTGAGCTAAACTGAACTGAACTTAAACACTACAAACTGAACTACACTGTTCCTATTTACTGTGACCTTTTATGTGAAGCTGCTTTGACACAATCTACATTGTATAAGCGCTATACAAATAAAGGTGAATTGAATTGAAATCCAGACTATAGCATTAGCACCACCAGATATTTTCTTAACAAGATCCTAAGTAGTTTACAAAATGACATTGAAGTCTGATAATGGCAACATTTAGCTGCTTTCACACAGATTTTGTTTATCCACCTGAAGCTCTTGACAACAGACTTGGCCATGAAAAATCTTTTAAATTTTTTTTATCCCTATAATGTACTGTGAGTTAAACACACACACAAGCACACACACACCTCACTGAAATCTTGAAAACATACACACACTGTACAGGCTCACTCACTTGTTCTTCTTTGTTGTTTATGATGATCAGATCAGCTCCTCCGTCTCTACAGTATCTTCTGCTCTCAGACCAGCTCTTGTCCTCAGAGGAAATGAAGTAAAAACTGGACTGATAGTTAAACCATCCATCTGTAGACACAAAGTTCAAGTACCAGTACACTAAACTGCATAAATTATTTAACAGCCTGCATCCAAATAGGGTACATTTATAGGCATACCTTCAACATTTTTTTTCATAGAACACTAGAGCAATGTTAAAATTGCTCTAGTGTTCTATATACAGTATATATATCCAAAATGGTTCCAACAATTGCATTTCTTTAAAGTGCCATAAAACAGTCTACCTCAGTACAGTTCAAGTCTACCTCAGTATTTTTTCAAAAAATGCTTCATGACGGGCGAGCAGAGGGAGGAGTGGGTGTGCCCAGTGGGTGTGGCCAGCAGAGCAAGGGAAAAAGAAGGGCTTTTGTCAGTTGGCTCACCAGCTCAAGGTAAAGAAAAATCCAATACAAAATGTGAGGGAATGCATGATTTCAAAGTTTATAAAGTTAAAATGCAAAGAAATAAACAGTAAGTAATTTAATGCCGTTACATATATGATAGGCTGTTTGTAATTTTTATATAACATATAACCACAATTTGTTATATCATATACTGTATGTGGTCACATGTTGATTAGTTGATTGGTTTTGAATGTCTCAGCATTTGGGCTAATTTGTATGAATTAATTTGTATGATCTGTTTGCTGAAGTGGTTGTTGTGTCTTTCACACAAGTCCTGATCTTTCACACAATCTGCACTCTCATAGGTATCCACCATCATCTCCCCTTTCTCTCCATCTGTTCCAGTGGGCTCAGTAAAGATCACATCTTCATAAATAGCATCAGACATGTCTGCTGTTCAAAAATATTGCGCAGTTCTAATGTTGACTGCTGTTTCTGTGTTGTTCAGCCCTGCTTGTCTATTATTATCTACAGCTAAAAAACACAACAGAACTTGCATGAGGTAAATGTGTGAAATCTGGGACCAAGGGGTACTACTATTTAAGGTGCAGTAACTAATTCCTTTGAAACACATATGATATTTGAAATGGACACAGGCAATCAATTATAGTATATCCGTTAAATTGGGCAATAGAGAAAGTTTGGTTGGTTTATAGATGTGTGGTCAACAGTGTGTAAATGGATGTGTTTTTATCATAGCTGAACCCAAACAATGAGCAAATAAGCAAAGATGACAGGATCTGGTGCAGCCTTCAGATGCGGTTGTATTGATATTGCGTGATGCATCAGAGACAAGAGCTTTCATGCTGCATGAATTGACTAAGAATTGCAGACAACTCTGTCAGCTTTCCAAACTGCAAGGTTGACATATATTTCCAATGGGAATGTGTGGAGCCAATCAACTAATCTGTTATTTGCACCAGTGTCATTATAAACAACTGGAGGCCATCAGTCCACGCCATCAGTATGTAAACATCTAAGTGAAATAGTTTATATGGAACAGCATTAAAACACTAACATCCAATTCTATGATTCCTTTTTTTGCTGAAATGATTACAATTTTAAGCTTACTGCAAGGGTAGGTACACTGTACTTCCAGCCTGATCTCACGAGAAAAACGTAAGTATTTTACTTTTTGTCAGTTTAGTGGCTAATTTGTACGAATTCGTACGAGTTCAGATGTACGAAGTTGCACGATTTTAAAAAGGAGGCGTGGCACATAACCCCACCCCTAAACCCAACCATCATTGGGGGATGAGCAAATTGTACTAAATTGTATGAATTAGATCATACGAATTCATACGAATTAGCCACTAAATCAAAAAGTTACGAATTGCCGTGAGATTGTGTTGGTACTTCAGGATTTCAGCGAATACTTGCTTCACAGATATAAGACATATATCCAAATAAAGCTTGAAATCTCTACCTTTTAAATTAAACCACTAAACTTGAAAACAAAAGTTTTCTGATTTTGTAATCTGTATGAAAGGTACAGTATAACATGACATGACTGCATCAGCTACTCAAATGCCCACAAACTTGTAAACAAAGAGCCGCTGTCATTTCTAGAGGAGATTCACCATTAAGAACAGATTGTGAATTACTTCAGAAGAGCAGTGCGATCAGACGATCATTAATCAGAGGATAATAATGTGTAGAACGGCCATTAGATAACAAAAATTTACCGTAAAATAACGGCCATTAAATTACAGAAATGTACTGTAAAATAACACATTAAATTACAGAAATTTCCTTAAATGTAAATTTTTGTAATTTACCGTCTGTTATTTTACGATAAATTTCTGTAATTTAGCGGGCGTTATTTCACGGTAAATTTCTGTAATTTATCGTCTGTTATTTTACGATAAATTTCTGTAATTTAGCGGGCGTTATTTCACGGTAAATTTCTGTAATTTATCGTCTGTTATTTTACGATAAATTTCTGTAATTTAGCGGGCGTTATTTCACGGTAAATTTTTGTAATTTATCGTCTGTTATTTTACGATAAATTTCTGTAATTTAGTGGCCGTTATTTTACTTTTTTTCTGGCACCCCAGCTGCTGGAAAAACCCTGTAAAATAACGGATTTTTTTTTACAGTGTATGTTCAGCTGCTTTGACACAATCTACATTGTACAAGTAAAAGTGCTATAGATATAAAAATGAACTGAATTGAATTACATTTCTAAAGTAATCCCTCTGGTAATCAAAAATTATTTTCAGATGTAACAGTAATTTTTATTACCACCTATTTAAAATGTAACTGGAATGAAATCCAGTCACAGTTCATTATATTTTATAATTTAAACACATAATACATTTCTATTGATGTATTCCATTACTCCTGGACATGATAAATATAATTAGACGTCTGCTCAGAACTCAGCACAGTTGAGTTTAAAAAAATCAGATGTTTTGAACAATAGGCTACAGCACTTACGGGTTAATATGGAAAATTCATCATTGACTGTTTAACTTTTTGTGTTAGACTAAAAAGTGTTTTAACTATTGAATATTTCTGATGAAACACTGTCAGACAAGAAGAATGAAGTATCAAGTGTTTCAAATATAAAAAGCTTGCAATGTAAAGAAATAAAAGTGAATAAAGTGGAACATGGAAGTTCTTCAGAACTGACAAACTACACATAACTGGCTAAAGTGCTGTGCTCAGTTAGTGCTCAAAGAGAGGCTGAGTGGACGGAGATACTTAAACAACTGCAGGAGGAAGAGACTAAAATTTCCTGATGACAACTGGTTTAGAAAGTATCTCTATATTCTTATACAGACAAACACCTGTAAGCTATTCAAACAATTGATCTTTGACTAGTGCTAGTTTGCAACTTATACTCAGTTGTGGCTAAAATTGACAAATTAAAATTGACAATTAAAGGCAATGGAGAAAGTTTAGTTGGTTTATAGACGTGCATCCACAATTTGTAAATGGATGTCTCTCTATCATAGCTAAACCTTTTTTAGATGTAACTGTAATTTGATTACCCTACATTAAAAATGTAATGATAATGAAATCCACTTACTCATATTTCATCATTTAAATGTGTCATGAAAGAAAATCAAAAGAAAAAGAAA
Source organism: Danio aesculapii (assembly GCF_903798145.1). NCBI lineage: Eukaryota > Metazoa > Chordata > Actinopteri > Cypriniformes > Danionidae > Danio > Danio aesculapii. Next base: position 24,945,146 of record NC_079444.1, read on the forward strand.
ATCAGATGTTCTAAACAACAGGCTACTGTAGCTATAGGTTCATATGGAAAATATATAAGTGATTGTTTAGCTGTTTTGTGTTCGGTAACAGTTGTTTGGATTGTTGAAATATTTCTGAAGAAAACAATGACAAATAAAGAGAATATTGTACAAAAAAAACTGTCAATGTTGTGAAGAAATTAAAGATGTAAAAAATTTAAGGTGCCCTATAAAGCAAATCTTAGTATACTTAGTCATAGTCGAATAATAAGAGATTAGTATATGGCCATACCGTGACCATCAAACACCATTGTTTACTTTTAAAACCCCGATGGATAATAGGCCAATCAGAACACGAAACTCACAGGACACTCCCTCATCATTTTCATGTACTTTAGTATAGGTTCCGTGTCAAAACGCCTCAAGCTGTGTTTGATAAGCCACAACATTTCCTAGTGAGACATCTATGATCATTTTCCTCTGTTAGCTATTTTTAATTTTATATTTTAATGTACTATATATGTGGGACTTTTATGTTGAAAACAGGAGGTCAGATTGTTTACTATGCATTACTAAGCAATGACTGAATTTTTCAACTCACGTTGGGATGCAAAATGCAGGATCTACAGATTATACATTTATTCAGCTCAAGCCTGAAGAGGCATAAAGTATCTTTAATTGTTAAATCGTTAAATCTTATGTTAATTTATCGTGTTAATTGTGAAATTTGAAGCGCATGTTTCAACAAACACATCTAGACTGATGAATTGCATCGTATCACTCAGCTCAATTGTCATCTGTTCATGCAGAGGTTGATAATAATTCCTGGCTGTGCTTTCATTGACAATATAGCTTCAAAATACAACACAATACATCTCTATTGATCTCTTTTGTCAAGTTTAAGTATGGTTTATCTTTTATACACAACAGATCTCATGAGCAAAATAGGTTAACATTACTCTGATGGGTTATTAAAATACCTGTCAACCCTCCCGTTTTTCCCGGGATTCTTCCGTATTTTAAAGTTATATCCCGCTATCATCCGTAAAAGTATTTTCCCGTATTTCTCGCATATTTTTTATTCTTTCTCTGAAGGGCTGCAATAAACATTAAAGAGTCGATCCTCCCTATACACAACCCATACCGCCAAACCACCAGGGGCCGTCCATTGTGTTAAATGTGAGTCTGTTCTGTGCTTTTGCTTTGTTTAGGCCTGAAAACACTTTGAAATAAATATAAAAACGTAATCTAAAAATATAAAATTCTCTTTCCTTTTCATTACAGGTGCTGTCGCCCTTTCATATGCAATCCTCAAAACAGTCATATAGTGGTGCATAAGTGTCAGCTGACGCGCTCCATAGTGATAAATAAACTGTTTCCCAAACGGATTCTGTACACGCCATTTGAAGCGGAGTGAAAGTCTGGGTTTTGGGTGCATGTTTAAACAGACATATACACATAATCAATAATAATAACAGCAGGACATTACCAAGACAAAAACGGTTATTATTATTAATATTATATTATTAGTATTTTTAACCATTTAGTGGAGTTTGATGTGCTCTCCTCAGTTATTTGAACTTCCATACTGCAGTTTCTATACAGCTTCAAAGGGCTCTAAATGATCCAGCCAAGGATTTTGGGTCACGCTTTATTTTGATGGTCCATTTGTTGAATATCAGTTACATTGCATTAACATGTCAAATAATTCTCATTAGACTATCAGTAAACTGTTAGGTTTGGGTTAGGGTTAGTGTAAGTTGACATGTACTTGCAAAGTTTCTTATAGTCAGTTAAACGTCTGTTGAAGGAGCATTTCAACAGATATTAAGCAGACAGTCTAGTCATACTCAAATGGACCATCAAAATAAAGTTTTACCTGATTTTGTTTTAAATTGAAATGATCACATCCTCCTACTTCCTCTGTAATAAAAGCAATGAGTAATTACATCACGTCTTGGCACTCCAAAACAATAATTAAATACAAATAAATGTCATCAATAGGACATGCATTTATTATAGTGTAAGAACATTGTTTTAAATACAATTTAATCTGACAAAGAATGTGTGTGTGCAGTATGCATATACTGTATTCAAGAGAGAAAAGATGTTTTTCTGTTTGTAATTTACAACATAAACAAATGTGAGATTTCAGGACATTTTGAAGTGTGCTTTTCACAGATCCAATGAAAAGGGTAATGACAGGAATAATCAGCCCATCCTGTGGAATGAGACACAGCACAGTTCCCTTCTGTACCTTCACTGAGTTTTCTAGACCTCAAAAACCTGCATCAACAGATCAGTATTAGTAGTTGCTTGACTGCTGCTTCTTATGTGATATGATAATAAGTGTTTTTTTATTATAAATAATGGCAAATATCTCGTGATATTTATTTTATACTAATCAGTTCAATTCAATGCATCTCACCCAAAAATCAGTTTGCTGTCATCAACCCATTTCCATCTGCCCAATTCATCATTCAATCCAGACATAAGTACTACCAGACATTTTCTTAATATAATCCTAAATAGAAGATAAAAAAATAGAAGGTTTAATTAGCACAGTAATAACAGTTTTGCTAAAAAAAAATGTCAGTGCACAAAATCTCATCAAAGAGGACAAAATTCACTGGCACATCTGTGACCAAAACACAGGGGTGGACTTAACAAATAAGCGAGGTAAGCAGCCGCTTGGGGCCCTGGGGAATTAGGGGCCCCCAACCAATGCCAAGAAGGCTATATTAATCATGCAGCTAACTTATTTTGTAAAATCTGTCTATAACCATTACGATTTACTTCTTTTCAAAACCGGGGGCCCTCATGAATAATGAAACGTTCCTTCCGTACTACACATGCATGAGGTATAAGCGCTTCTATCAAAGACACCGCCAGCCAGTATTGCCAACTTAGCGACTTTTCAGAACCCCCTAGCAGATTTTCAAAAAAGTGGCTAGTGAAAGTTTTTAGAAGTTACTGAAGATTTTTAGACTCTCATGGATGTGCCATTCCTAACGTTACTTTTCACAACGAGCTGTGGGTGATGCCATCGGCTTCTCTCCCCCGACGCAGCCATCTTACACCTGCAGCAATGAGAGCAGATAAGACCTCGGCATGTCGACGGTAAATGTTTTAGCATGAGGCAAATGTTTCAGCGTGAGGTATTTCCCTGGTACAGTCAAACCAATCTGCATCTCGTTTGTTTTAAATGTAATATTTTAAATGGACCGTTTATTGTTTTCTTGCTGTTGTTCACAATCTCAGAGATTTTAGTGACACCAGTCTGCCAGTGATCAGTGTAGAGGCTGGTAGAGTGTGCAAAAGTGAGAATTTTGAGAACATTTGGGGAAAAAAAAAAGTAGAAATAAAGCTGCGGTCACACTGGGCTATTCCTCCCATAGACTTCCATTCATGCGCACGCAAATGCATCAGACCAGAAACGCAAGGTCTTGCACCAAGTTTTGCATGTTGCTGCAGTGCAAAGTTCAAGCTTGGTGAACTCTGACATGTGAAATCGCATCACTTGACTGCGTGAGACCAATCGAGGATCAAAACATGACCTCTCTGGACAGAAATTTAAAACAATTTTTTTTAATGTCTAATCATCTTGTTTAATCCTAACCCATTTCGCAGCGCCGTACGACAGAATTTCGCACACACAAAGCCCAGTGTGACCGCAGCTTAAGACGAGGCGAGTGAAGACGTGGCAAGTGATCCAATGCAACGTCGCCACAAGTCCAAACTGCCAACACCTGTCATCTCATCATCACCGATCACCACCTGCAGCTCATTAGGAAGACAGCATATAAACAGATAAAGAGGAGACACAGGCTGAGCTTGATCTCTCCAGGGAAGACATGCTAATGCTTCTTTCTTTCTATTGCCAGCAGATAGCAGTGGCCAGACCGGCACCTCGGATTCTACCAAAGATCCAGCACTTCACCAGCCCAGAGGATTTTCCCCAATATCCAGCCAAAGGACTCCTACCTGCACGGCTTCCCTTTACTCACCTCCTTACCTGGCACCGTAAATAAATCACCCTCTGCTCATGTTTAATCCATCGTCTCGCCACAACGAAACGCAGCTTCTGCCGCGATCCTGCTGTCTGTGAAAGAGGGCCAGATCAAATAACATTTCCCAGTGAAACAGTCACAGATTCACAAACAGCAATTACTCAATTCATATGAAAAATGGTGAAAAGATTAGTTTGATAGATTGTGAATTAAATTTGTTTAAATGTTTTTAAATTATTATTACTATTAAAATCTAATCACAAAAATGGCTGTATAACTGTACACCTGGATGCCTAAACCCAATATATAATTGCTTTTAATTTTACATTAGGAAGATAAAGGTTCCTTTTAATAAAATAAATAAATACATAATTTTTATATGTATATACACACTTTTTAACATGCAGTTTAAATTTAAAAAATGCTAGGGCCCCATATCTGGAATTGCTTAAGGCCCCCAAATCACTAAGTCCACCCCTGCTAAGACAGCAAGTCTTTTTGATGTGTCAAGTGCCACGGTATCCAGAATAATGTCAGCATACCACCAAGAAGGACGAACCACATCCAACAGGAGTTGCTAACCTGGATTGTATCCAAAAAAAAAAAAAAACCCACAGCTGCCAAACTCACTGTAGAATTAAATGTGCACCTCAATTCTCCTGTTTATACCAAAACTGTTCATCGGGAGCTCTTCAGAGTCAATATACTGTACATGGCTGGTCTGCTGTAGCCAAACCTTTGGTCACTTGTGCCAATGCCAAACATCAGTTTCAGTGGTGTCAGCAGTGAAAATCTTGAGCTGTGGACAATGTGAAACATGAAATGTTCTCTGAGGCTCAGACACACTCTCGCAGTTCAAAACTTGATTAAAGTCTATCTTTTTAGTAAAGCATTTACTCAGTGCATCACTGCAGTATGATGCATGAAAGTGCTCCACGCATCCACATTTACATACACTACGAACAGCAGCTACGCTAATTATTCTCTTTATTGTCCATTTCCACCTGGGGATATTCATCAAGAGGCTCTTAGAGACTATGCAGCGCCACTGATTCGATCCAAGTCCTGCGACGAGATGATCCCAAGGTTTCCATAATCCTGGACCAGGCCATATCCTGAGCAGCTGCTGTGGTGGTCATGGAGAAGTGGAGAGCATGAGACAGACGAGTCTCGCTGACATCCAGCTTCTCCAGCGCCTAGACTGCAGCTCTGCACAAGACGTTTGGCCATAGGAGAAATGGCCGTGCCCAACTGTGCCTGGTTTCTCTCAAGGATTTTAATTCCTCACTTTCGCCAATTGATGAAGTTTTTTCCTCACCGCTGTCGCCACTGGCTTGCATGGTTCGGGATCTGCTCTTTAGTGTTTGGACTTTAAGAAGTGATTATTAAACCACTGAACTGAGCTAAACTGAACTGAACTTCAACACTGAAAACTGTTTCAATTTACTATGATCGTCTATGTGAAGCTGCTTTGACACAATCTACATTTTAAAAGCGCTATACAAATAAAGGTGAATTGAATTGAATTAGTCCCTCTTCACTGTCTTTTACACATACAAGAGAGTTACAGTGTGGAGAAGACCCAACAAAGAGTGCCACCCAAACTGTTGCATGGAAAAAGTGAAGCACAGTGTGTGGATCAGTGATGGTTTGGGCTGCAATATCATGGCATTCTCTAGGCCCCATACTAGGAGCTAGTAGGGCACATCGTTGCCAAGGACCATTCTGGAGGACCATGTGCGCCTAATGGTCCGTTTCCACTGACTGGTATGGGTCGGTGCAGGTCACATTTATCAGGCTTGCTTTTCCACTGCCAAAAGTGTACCAATGGTGTGGTGTATGCCAGAAAGTTTCAGTCGACATCATGTACGGGTCGTTCACATATAACATGAGAAGCACTTCTCACAAAACAGATACTTTATATCAGGGCTTAATTTGTGCCGGAACATGACGGATCCAGCATCTCTGAAATCTGATCCGACACCTCATTTGACCGATCCCCCTCCTCAACCGCCCTCCTTCCCTGTCCACTTGCACTTTCTTCCGCGACTCTCCAACCCTTTTCACTTTCGTCCGTGATACCCCTCAGCGACAGCCCTCCATCATACACTGCCAAACACCACCCCCGGTTTTCACTTTCGTGTGCGCGACCTCTCCATTATCGGGTAACATGCCGGATCCGTTAACCCGATCTGTTCCAGGACCTCGCAATTCACAAATTAAGCACTGCTTTATACACATAAATACTTGTGAATAAATCTTCATTACACACCTTTCTGTGAACATAATTTAATTATAGCTGCAAATCAATGATATCTCCGATATGTTACCAATTACACACAGCATTTAGTCCCTATTTGGGTTAAAAAACAACATACAACGTATAGCCTACATTCAGTGCAAACCTCTCATCTGTATCTTTAATCTTCACCAGCACATGTAAATTCAGTTAGAAAGTAATTCCGTCATTCCTAGTTCATAATAGTCCAAAAGGTGATGATAATAGTAAAACATGGCAGTTTGGTCATGCTTTAGGTTGCTGAAAGAATCATTTGCTGTTTTTTCTGGCTTCTCCTTTGTTTCTTTACTCTTCACTCCTGCGTTTGTCCATTTCTGAAAGGATCGGATGTCAGAAGCACTTTAATAATCACCCGCACGTTATTATCATCAGCTCAAGAAGTTTGTTACTTCAAATATAGACACGCACGCGAACTCTGGAGAAAGTGAAACTTCTCGCACGTTTAGATGGCCTCGTAAAACAAAAACAGTACACGGCAGATTTGTTCTTCTTGGCTTTGTGGCTGTACATCAAGACAACGACAAGGTTTGTTTGAGCTCAGGTCGACCATGGCTCATTACTATATGTATATAGTATTATGATGTAATGTCTCCGCTGTATATTTAAAAATAGTGGTTTCTTTGTTTTTATTCTCCTGGCTTGTATATGCGCTAGACATTTCTCTGTAAACTAATAGCGTTCAGCTGCACATCTAGCTCCGCCTTTAGTACTCTTTTGTCTGGCTAGGTACCCTATGAAAAGGGTACCCAAAAATGGTACAGTACGGTTCGCTTTTTGGTACCCTTTGACACTGGAAACTGCCATAAAAGCGCAGCGAACCGTACCGTACTGTACCACTCAGTGGAAATGGGCCATAATGGTTCAAACATTGTATCGTGAAGGCAGCGCCATGTATCAGGGTGATAGTGCACCAATACAAACAGCAAGACTGCTGACATAGTGGTTTGGTGAACATTAAAGTGAAGTTGAGGTGCGAGTCAGGAAATGTTTTTCTCCACCAGCATCACAAAGTTGCTGTAGTAGTCACAGATTGTTGCTGTATTGGCCCTAAAATAGGTCCTACACCATACTAATGAATTATTGCGGTCTAAAACCAGGTTTTTCATTTTCATTGTCCAATTCCTGTATACTGTATATGTGGATTTCAATGTTTATGTTTTGTTCTCTACAGCTAACACTAAAGACAGAATTACATTTACATTTACAAAAAAATCTATCAAAACATAAAGTATCATTTATAAGCTGCTTTCAGTTTATTCACTCACTTGTTCTTTTCTGTTGTTTATGATGATCAGATCTGCTCCTCTGTCTATACAATATCTTCTGCTCTCAATCCAGGTCTTCTACTCAGAGGAAATGAAGTAAAATCTGGACTGATACAATTTCCATCCATCTGTAAACACGTTCAGTATAAGCAAATGAATCCCATCACACTAAACTACACAACATATTTACTATTTACAGTTTATTCAGATTTATTCATTTGTTGTTAAGGCAGAATGTTTGTAATTACCCAGTTCATGAACACACTTTTGCAGGTCATTTTTCTCTCGCTGTAACCGCTCTCCTTGTTTTATTAGATCATGATTCTTGGATAATAATTCTTTCTTTTCATTTTTCAGGATTTGGTTCTGATTCTCTAACTGATCGTTTTCTGTTTTGGAAGCTATGATCTTGTTTAGTAACTGGTTTCTCTCTTGTGTGTAGTTTGTGTTGTTTGTGTAAATGTAGACACTCAGCACTATGACTGCAGTCAGCAGTAGAAAACACAGCAGCACCAAACACGCTCTGAAGATCTTCTTCTTCGTACGATCACTACCTGACAACAACAGACATGACAATAAATGACTGAACGTAGAAACTGTGACACTTTTATAAAAAAAGTATTACCTGTTTGCTGAAGTGGTTGATATGTGTTTGTTCTGAAGTCTTGATCTCTCACACTCTCACTGATATCCAGCATTATCTCCAAAGTTTCTCTGTTCTTGTCCTGAAGCTCATTCCTGCTCACACACTCATAAACAACTGCTGAAATTTCCAGTCTTTTGTAATCCCACATGATAATGTTGTGCTAATGCTGAATGTTGTTGTTCTGTATGTTTGTTTAGTGCATCTGTTTTGCTTGTCTCTACTATATTTATCGTCACTGACACTAAACACTACATGAATTGAACCTTTAACTGGAGTAAAGGCACAAATACAAAGATCATGTGACACTCAGTCATAAATTTACTAAATGTATAAACTTTACAGCTATGAATTTAAGATGAAGTACATTTACAATTTACTGTTGTGTGATGATTGCTTTCATGTATCATTAATAAACACAGTTTAAAACAGAAAATTACCCATCATTACAATCGTTCAATTAGTTCAGCATGTCAAAACAGCCTAAAAAATATTGGCTTGTCTTAATATAATGTTGCTGGAGGTAGAAAAGGCTAAAGTTGCAGAATTCAAGTGGTACATGTGTGAAAATGAATGAAGTTCATATTGAAGCTCTTCAGTGGTGATGAGCACAAAGTACTGGCTAAAGTAAGTGTTAAAGTGTCAGTTTCTGCATAAAGACAGGTTTAGCCTATGAAGAAACTGAAACAACTGCAGGAGGAAGTGACCAAACTGTGAAAGGTATACAGTGCAGCATAAAGTGCAGCAGCATCTCTATTTCCTGAGGGCATCAGACATGAAGTTCAGATCGTGTCTCTACATTCAATAGATTTTGAAAAAAAAACTCACATGATTTGGCTGAAGTATTTATGTGTGGCTTCCATTCCTCACTGTCAATGATTTAACTTGTTTTTTTTTTTTTTTGTAAAAAACTAATCTTAAATGGTAACCTCATCCTATTTCCACTGTATTAAGCACACAAAGATTAACAACACCAAACATAGGCACCCAAACGCAAAAGAAATTATAATAAAAATAAAGAGTTTTAATGTCAGAAAACACACACTGGAGAATAGGTAACTTTCAAACACTCAATCTTGATTTACAGAAAGAGCCACTGAGCAATAGATGTCAATACTGAAATATGAAACAGGTAATAATACAGCACACACACTGGAAAATTGTCCTTTGTAGACAGACAACTGGGAGAAAACAACAAGGGTATAGGAGACTGGAGCTGGTAACACTTTACAATAACCATACATGAATAATGATGTAAATGTTACTTTCTTATGAAGTAATAATGAGTTAAGACATGCGCAATCAAGAACTAACTTTATTATTATTATTAACTCATTCTTACCTTGAACCTTCTTACTCATGAACTCCTGCATTTAAACTGTACATTAGGATGTAGACAAAACACTTTTCTATAGTTTTCCAATGTAAACAGACATGCATGACTGTTACACTTAAAGACACAAGTTCATGAGCTAAGTTAAGAGTTAATAATGTGCCCCTTCAAGTAAATTCAAGACATTGTGATACATTAACAGGTCTTGAGTTCATGTTCATGCTTATGATCGCACAAATTGAAGACCTGGAGGGGAGGGCTGGGGGGGGAGCAGGTGGTAGGCTTATGGATTTATCACATGGGCCCTCCCCCTCATCACGCCGGGCCCATCCGCTATGCCACTGCTGATCCGCTGATAGACGCGGTGGAGAAAACTCACTCTGCAGACATGCTTGTGTCTGAATCCACAAGTATCGCTGTAACAGTCACGAGAGGAGAGGAAATATTACCTATTACCTCACAAACATGCAAGCAGGTCAAAGGGTCCAGTGTGTGAGAGATAGAGAAGCAGAAATTCACAACTTTCATTTTCTCTATAACAGTGAATAGCGGTTCCTGGGTTCTGCTGTAACTTCAATGTCAGTGAACGACTGTCCCAGCAAACTCACATGCAGTGAATTGTGCACAGTTTCTGCGTTTTAAGTAGTTGGAGCATTTTAATTACTCGCCCTCACCTTTTTTGCCGTAATATTCTATCACGACAGTGCATATGAGATAAATGACATCACTACGTAATAACCGGTTATGATCTATTACTAAACTGATACCAAACTGTCCGCTTCTGCATCGCGGTGCATCGAAGAAACAATTATGTTGTTCATGACAAGACAAGATGGCGGCGCGTTCAGTTCGCGAAGCCCAGCGTCTCTCCAGTTTCTGCAATTTTGCGGTATTATTCCTGCTCATTTCGGGTCTGTTCGTGCAGAACAGCAGTGCCTTTACATCGTACACCCGACAGGAAATCTTGGATATTGGATTGTGCATTCCGGACAGTTTTATTAACAATCTTCGACTCATCCCTGAGATCGCCAGAACACCCGGGCCGAACAGCCCTGCACGGCCGGGCAGAAGTGCTCGGAGGCGGCGCAGAGAACGTAAACAAAGACGGGGGAAGCGCGGCGGGCTAAGAGCTAAGCTAAAGCTAACACCACACCGGCTCTCTTTACCCAGCATCTTTCTCGCCAATGTACGGTCACTGGTGAACAAAATGGATGAGATTCGACTGCGCATCAACCACAGCAAAAGATTATGGAACTGTAATGTCATGATTTTCACAGAAACATGGCTAAACAGCGGGATACCAGACAACGCTATATCGCTAACGGAGCATCAAACATTCCGAGCAGACAGAACGGCGGATGACTCCGGTAAGACCAGAGGCGGAGGATTATGCATTTATATTAACAAAGCTTGGTGCACAAACTCTGTCATCGTTGGGAGACAATGCTCTGTTAACCTGGAATTTCTAATGGTTAAATGTAGACCGTTTTATCTGCCACGGGAGTTCACCTCCACCATAATAACTGCTGCTTATATACCTCCCGACGCTGATGCCAAGCTTGCTATGAATGAACTTCATGCAGCCATCAGCAAACAACAGACTGCTCACCCGGAGGCTGCTTTTATTGTTGCGGGGGATTTTAATCACTCAAACTTAAAGACAGTGCTCCCCAAATTCCATCAAAACATTTTCTGCCACACAAGGGGAAACAAAACTTTAGACCAAGTTTACACAAACATGGCTGAAGCATATGCTGTGACCCCCCTCCCCCACTTGGGTCAATCAGATCACCTTTGTTTGTTTCTCACCCCCAAGTACTCACCCATCGTCAACCGTGTGAAGCCATCAGTAAGGACCATCAAAGTGTGGCCAGCGGGGGTGGACTCCACACTCCAGGACAGGTTTGAACACACAGACTGGAGTATGTTTGCTTCCCAGGCCACATGTGACTCTCACACAGACATTGACAGTTACACTTCCTCTGTTCTGGAATATATCAACACCACCATAGACAGTGTTACAACCCAGAAACAGATCACCACATACCCAAATCAAAAGCCATGGATGAACAAGGAGGTGCGCCTCCTGCTGAAGGCACGCAACACTGCATTCAGATCAGGGGATGCACAGGCCTACAGCACTTCCAGGGCTAATCTGAAGAGGGGCATCAAAAAGGCCAAGCACTGCTACAAGCTAAAGCTAGAGGAGCACTTTTCCAACTCTGATCCTCGGCGCATGTGGCAGGGCATCCAGGCCATCAGCAACTACAAACCCAGCCAGTCCACCCCCACAGCTACAAATGTCTCCTTCCTGAACGAGCTAAATGACTTTTATGCCCGCTTTGAAAGAGACAATACAGAACCCTACACCAGGAACACTACCTCAGCCGACCACTCACCTATCACACTCACCTCCTCAGAAGTCTACACCGCACTGAGTCGGATCAATGTGCGTAAGGCTGCTGGGCCAGATGGTATTCCTGGGCGCGTCCTCAAAGCATGTGCAGAACAGCTCACTGGGGTATTCACAGACATTTTCAACCTGTCGCTTAACCTAGCAACTGTGCCAACATGCTTTAAAACCACCTCTATTGTGCCGCTGCCCAAACACTCCAGCCCAACATGCCTGAATGACTACCGGCCTGTAGCACTCACACCCATCATCATGAAGTGCTTCGAGCGGTTGGTCCTGGCACATCTGAAAGACTCTCTGCCATCCACACTGGACCCACATCAGTTTGCCTACCGTGGCAACAGGAGCACAGAAGATGCCGTCTCCATAGCACTGCACTCTGTCCTCACACACCTGGACAATAAAAACACTTATGCACGAATGCTGTTTGTTGATTTCAGCTCAGCATTCAACACTGTCATACCCTCTAAGCTACTGATCAAACTCAGAGACCTGGATATCGACACGTCTCTCTGCAACTGGGTTATGGACTTTCTGACTAACAGACCTCAGAATGTTAGATCAGGCCACATCTGCTCCACCACCGTCACACTCAACACTGGTGTACCACAGGGCTGCGTGCTGAGCCCCTTCCTCTACTCCCTTTTTACCATCGACTGTAGGCCTGTGAACAGATCCAACACCATCATCAAATTTGCAGATGACACCACAGTGATTGGTCTAATCAGCAATAATGATGAGACTGCCTACAGGGAGGAGATACAGCATCTGGCCACTTGGTGCACCGACAATAATCTGCTCCTTAACACCAGCAAGACCAAGGAGCTCATTGTGGACTTCAGGAAGGGACGAACAGGCTCGCATGATCCCATCCACATTAATGGGATGGCCGTTGAGCCTGTCTCATCCTTCAAGTTCCTGGGGACCCACATCTCAAAGGACCTTTCCTGGACCACCAACACCTCCAGCCTGGTCAAGAAGGCTCACCAGCGCCTATTCTTCTTGAGGCAACTTAAGAAGAACCAGCTTTCATCAGCCGTCTTGGTGAACTTCTACCGCTGCACAATAGAAAGCATCCTGACCAACTGCGTCACAGTCTGGTATGGAAGCTGCTCTGTTGCTGAGCGTAAGGCACTGCAGCGGGTGGTGAAAACTGCCCAACGCATCACAGGGACTACACTGCCAGCCATTGAGGACATCCAGAAGAAACACTGTCTGCGCCGAGCACGCAGTATTCTTAAGGACACCTCTCACCCTGCTCACAGACTGTTTTCTCTCCTGCCTTCCGGCAGGCGCTTCAGGCTCCCCCGGACAAAAACCAGCAGACTGAGGAACAGCTTTTTCCCCAGAGCTGTCTCCCTTTTGAACTCTGCCCCTCACTGACTCTTTTGCCCCCCCAATACACCCCCCACACTCCTCTGACTTATACTCCTCACAATCACTGCACTATTTAACATTTGCACATTTAAAGTTTGCACATATTCATTGCACTGATTCATTTATTGAACTGTACATACCCACTGCACATGGACATTTGTAATTATGTTTATCTGCACACTCCTGATTATTAATAGCATCCTGTACATATATTCATTTATTGTAAATCTGTTCATAGCTAATACAACCTGTATATAATGTTGATAGTACATCCATCTGTAAATATTACCATAGTTTTTCTATAACTGCACTTTATAACTTATACCTGTATCCTGCACTTGCTGCTATTGCACTGCTGGTTAGACCTAAACTGCATTTCGTTGCCTTGTACTTGTACATGTGTAATGACAATAAAGTTGAATCTAATCTAATCTAATCTAATTAATTTTGACACCCCTAGTAGTATTCCCTATAGCAGTCCCTTAGTTCCTTATTTATCAGGGGTCGCCACAGCAGAATGAACCGTCAACTATTCCAGAATTGCAGGGTACTTACGTTCAAATTGCAACAAACGCCTGAAGTGATGAAAGAAAGAATGTGCAAAGCAGTTGGCACGAGGTCTGAAATTGAGAAACGCTGCCTTAACCGAAGTCATGTGTGTAGTTTTTAACACTTTTTAAAATTTGTTTATTTAACTTCTACAAAACCGGCAGGATAGTTACAGGAAAACAAAAACAAATACTATTCCCAACCCGTCCTTATAAACGAAGTTAAATTACAGTTACAAACACTTTTTACAAGTGTTTGCTAATAAACCTGTTAAATCAAATTCACATCCAATATTAGATTTGAGAGTCTGCATGGAAATAAACCATCCAGATTACTTGGTCATAACCATTTAAACATACTCTGACTAGGGACACGCAAATAGTATTTAGGACAGATAGATTATGAATAGGGTTGCAGCATGTGTGTGTGCTTGTTTTATGCTGGTGATGCTCAACAGGTAAGGCTGTTTAATAGTCCTGTGTAAAGTGTTTTGTGGTGTTGAATGAGGATGAAGCCTGGTGATTACATTTGAACTGATAGAACAGATTTATTCAATAATGTAACTAACAATGTTTAGAATATAGTTTTAATTAGATAACTAGTGAGAGTGTATGTGTGCAGCATGTGATTTAAAGACTTTTTAAATGCTGTTCTCACAGATCCATTGAAAGGTATTATCACATCGATAATCAGCCCATCCTGATGAACGAAACACAGCACAGTTCTCGCTATTATGTCCATTGGGCTCTCCATGATTCCAGAACCTGCACAATAGAGCAGCATTAGATGTTCAGTTCTGCTTTCTGTGTGACATGATTCTGACTAGGTGAATTATTTAGTAGATAATAATAATAATCTCAGCAATTTCTCACTCAGTGGTCATGATGGTGCCATCAACCCATTTCCAACTGCCCTCTTTAGCGCTGTCAGTCAGACCAATCCAGAACACAGCACCACCAGATCTTTTCTTAACAAAATCCTAAAACATTTAGAATATTACACTTTAATCTGATAATGCCACCATTTAGCTGCCTTCACACAGACTTTATACCTTGTATATAAAAGTATATGAATCTCTTGACGGCAGACTTGGTATGCACCCTTCTTTCAGAAATCTCACCCTTATTATATGTGAGCATATTTACATTACAAAACCTGTCAGTGAACTATGAGGGCAAAAAAAAAAAAAAAAAAGAAAAGAAAAAAATATATATAAATTAATTCTTCATTAATTGTAATCAAATTCAAATGTTCAATTAATCGAGATTTTGATTTTAGGCCAAATTGCCCAGCCCTATCTGTACCCCTTTACCCAATTGTCATTTTAAATTACAATAACACAGTGCATGTCCTCATAAACCACTTTAAAAGTGCAATACCAAGGTCATACCCATGTCACTGTACAACTGTAAACCACATATACCAGAATACACAAACACACACACACACACACACACCACACACACACACACACCCACACACACCCCCCCCCCCCCCCCCCCCCCCACACACACACACACACACACACACACACACACACACACACACACACACACACACACACACACACACACACACACACAGTAAACTTCACTCACTTGTTCCTCTCGGTTGTTTATGATGATCAGATCTGCTTTTTTCCCTGTACAGTACCTTCTGCTCTCAGGCCAGTTCTTCTTCTCAGAGGAAATGAAGTAAAAACTGGACTGATAATAAAACCATCCATCTGTAAACACAACAGTGTTAGAATTTAGTTTCCTTCAATCTTAACAGCGACACTTTAAAGTAACAGTACATGAATTTTAATGTATTAATATGCAAACTAAACATGACTTTATTGTGAACTTATGTATGAATGTAAACGTATGCGTGAACTAACTTTAACTACAACATGAGTCAATAACGGCTACCTGTAAGTACATGCATGTCTATTATATTTATCTTAAACTTAAATGTTAATTAATATATTAATTAACAATATGTACTAACAATTATTAAGGTAACCGTTATGTACTCATGTGACTCAGGTTGCATGTAAAGTTAGTTCATGATTTGCGCACACCTAAACTCATCATTAATTCATAACAATATTTAGTTTACATATTAATACATCATCATTCATGTACTGTTATTGTAAAGTGTTACGATCTTAACATATTTATGCTAACAGTTTTTAACCAAATCTGATATATTTAATTTGTTTAATGTGTAATTAGTTCATAATTACCCAATTCATCAAGATGCTTCTGCAGGTAATTTTTCTCCTGCCATAACTGCGCTCTTTGTGTTAGCTGGTCTCTCTCTTCTGTTATATTGACAATGTTATTTAGTAGCTGGTCTCTCTTTTCTGTAAGGTTGGTTATTTTTATTAGTAGCTGCTCTCTCTCTTCTGTGAGGATAGTTAATCTGGTTTCTTGTGTGTAGTTTGTATAGATGTAGACACTCAGTATAATGACTGCAGTCAGCAGAAGAAAACACAGCAGCACCAAACATACTGGAGATGCTCTGGTGCTTGTCTTTAATGATCCACTTCCTAAAGAAAATCATTATGGTGTTACTGTATATGTCTTAATGTGCAACTGCAATTTTTTTTGGATTAAAGCTCTGGAAAAACTAAATACTAAATGATTAAATGCATGAATGAATGCGATTACCTGTTTGTTGAAATGATTGTTGTGTGTTTGTCCTGAAGTCTTGATCTCTCACACAGTCTGCACTCTCATAAATAGCCACCGTCATCTCCACTTTCTCTGTTTTCCGTCTCCCAGACCCGATGCTAAACACATCATTATAAACATCATTAGACATTTCTACTCTATTACAGGCTAATAAGCTTAAACGGCTAATGCTGAATGTTCTTTGTGTGCCTTTCAGTTATGCACGTTTATCACCAACAACTAAAACAAAGAGGAAATGAGAGTCTAAATGTGTCAAATTCAAGTCATGTGACATCTCATCGTTTTCTGAGGCTAAGAATGTGAGCAGTTAAATTAACAAATGTTCGGCATCAACAGATCACATTTGATGTACAGTATTGTTTCCTTTTTGATAATGACTGAGAGAATCACTTATTAGATAATAATCATGGTTTCTGACCAGAGGACACACTTTTACTTCCTGAACAAATGCAACACTCGAAGCTCAACTCTGCTCACCTTGTCGGAAATAGCCTCATATTTCTTTAGTCCTTAGTCAGACAACATAAGATATCTCTAATGTTCGCAGCTGTCTTTGGTTAGCTCTATTTTTAACACAAGAGATCTGCAACAAAACTTCTGTGTGTGGCAGAAGTGTGGCAGCCAAGATCATGTGACATAAAAAAATGAAGAAAAAGTAAAAACAATGGTTTTTATTCAATTTGTCTGAAGGCAAAAACTTAAACTTGAGTAAAACTAGAAGCATTAATTTTTCTCAAAATAATATTTTTTACTTTAAACCAACAATATTTCTTTGTAATGTGAACACATAGAGTAATATAATCACAAAAAGTCTCTTTTTTTACATTTTCTGACTTGACATGGTGTAGGACTGCAGTTTTCCTCGACCACCAAATTGATTGTCAGCTGCATATTAAGTCAATGGTTCGTGGATCGCCCACAACACCCCAGTTACCACCTTTATGAAGGTTAGAAAACTTGACATGTTACATGACCCCAGTTACTACGTTTATGAAGATCAGTATACTTGATATGTTACATGACCCCAGTTACCACGTTTATGAAGATCAGTATACTTGATATGTTACATGACCCCAGTTACCACGTTTATGAAGATCAGTATACTTGACATGTTACATGACCCTAGTTAACACGTTTATGAAGCTCAGTATACTTGACATGTTGCATGACCCTAGTTACTACGTTTATGAAGATCAGTATACTTGACATGTTACATGACCCTAGTTAACACGTTTATGAAGATCAGTATACTTGACATGTTACATGACCCTAGTTAACACATTTATGAAGATCAGTATACTTGACATGTTACATGACCCTAGTTAACACGTTTATGAAGATCAGTATACTTGACATGTTACATGACCCTAGTTAACACGTTTATGAAGATCAGTATACTTGACATGTTACATGACCCTAGTTAACACGTTTATGAAGATCAGTATACTTGACATGTTACATGACTCCAGTTACCACGTTTATGAAGGTTAGAAAACTTGATATGTTACATGACCCCAGTTACCACGTTTATGAAGATCAGTATACTTGACATGTTACATGACCCCAGTTACCACCTTTATGAAGGTTATATTTCCATTTTAAGTTGATAATGAATACAAATGCTTTCATGCTGAATTGAAAGTGTTTCGCCCTTCCCTGCTGTAGTAATGTGGCTTGGAGATCACATGTGTAATGGTGGAAAATATAACTTACAAACAAGTTGAGACTAAGTTTAGACATCTGTTCTTTACTTCACCTAAAGTGAGGCAAGACCAAGAAATAATTAATACTGCTGACTATTACAGTGTTATTTGTAAATAGCTGATCAAGTGATTCATCCGACTGCATGATCTGAAGCATTGGTTGACACGTTTATGTTTCTATTGGCGTTGGCTCTTATAGCTTTATTGCATTGACAGTCTTACTTGGAACATTACATAAATAGATGTTGTATATTTAAAAAAAAATTGGATGAATGAAAATTTTATGGGAATTTTTGTTTTGAATAAAGCTTTATCTTTGTGTTTAGATCAAAAAGAGAATTGAAATTAATATTTTTTTTTCAACAAGACAAATATGCTTTGTTACAGATTATATAAAATTGTTTTCATAAACAGAGAAAATATTGCTAAGGCAAATTATTTATTTTTCATGGGCTCAAGTGAGAGTAAATAAAAATTAGATGTGAACCATTGCCCTAAATTATTTTACTTGGATGAATGAAAACTTTTTTCCAACGTTGGAGTGATAAACACAACAAGTGTCTTTCTTAAATTTTCTGACTTTAAAATAGGATACAAACCCCATGGATTTTGAGGTCTGCCACAACATGACAAAGTGCAGCCCTGCCCATGGAATTGAATGACAGCTGCGTATTGACATGTATAGTAACGCATATACACATGTCCACAAAACAGGAGTTGCAAAGAAACTGGGAATAAAAGATCTGTTCCAACTCTCTGTGCTCAGCTGCACCTCAAGAATGAGTTTTACCAGTTTCAAACATTTTTAAAACAGAGCATGTTTGTAACAAAGAAAAGACACAGAAGCCTCAGTATGCGAGGCTACTTCAAGTAGATGTGCAAAAACCGTGTGTGTGTGAACTGCGAACTTTGTCATGGCATTTATGTGTGCATCAGTGTATCATTTGCTGGAATAAACTTGACCACAAATACATCAAATAAACTTACTTGCTATATTTAACTCATAAACTGAATCTTGGATCTGCTTCATTTGTGTCTGTCTCTGTGCTGTTTATCTGACTAGACACAGTAGAAACTGACATGCACATAAGAACGATGGGTGGGGAGAACCAGCTCATTTGCATTAAAGGCACAGGCTACAAAAACAGCTACACGTTGCCCTGAACACAAAATGGACATATTCTAAAAGCTATAATAAATGATCTGATGGGTGTTTTGGGCTGAAACTTTCCAGACACATTCTGTAGACACCAAAGACTTATCTTACATCTTGTAAAAGGTATAAAAAGTATCTGATTAAGAAAAGCTAGTCTATAGTTTTGAATGTTCATGGGGTGAACTAGTTTCAATAGTAATTTTAATAATGCTACATCTAGTTATTACATATAACTGAAACAAACATGTATAATTATAACCTGTTATGATTAATGAATCATTTACAGCTACATTTTTCAGGGGATGCAGCAAGTGTGTGTGCTGGTTTTGTACCATACCTGCCAACACTCCTGTTTTTCCCGGGAGTCTCCCATATTTCAGGCCCATCTCCCGCCCACCTCCCGTATTGTTCTGTCTCCTGGAAAATTCCTGAAATCCCCCCCCAGCTTTTTGGTTTAGTCCCCATGCCCCATCTTCATAGCTGCTCCTCAGTTCGCACACACCTTCACCCTCAGCACTTTGCGTGCACCTTTCCTCGCCCCCGCTCTTCACTTTGCGCGCAACCCCGGATAAAATCTCCCAGATTTTAAGATCTGAATGTTGGCAGGTATGTTTTTTGCTGGTGATTGATATGCTAATTGGCTGTTTAATAGTCCTGTGTAAAGTGTTTGATGGTGCTGAATGAGGGTGAAGCCTGGGGATTCCATCACAATTAATAGAACAGATTTATTTATTATAGTGTAAATAACAATGTTTTGTATATAATTTTAATAAGACACATTGTATTTCTGAATATTGTATTTAAGAGAGAAAAAATGTTGCCTGTAATTTATAGCATGAACAAAAATACAATTAAATGACTTTTTAAACTGCTCTTTTCTCACAGATCCACTGAAAATAAGCATTACATGGATAATCAGCCCATCCGGAAGAATAAGATACAGCGCAGTTCTCTCCTCTTTTTCCATTGGGTTCAAAAGTGCCCCAAAACCTGAAACTACAGATCAGCATCAGATGTTCAGTTCTTCAGTGACTGGAGTATCATTTATTAGATAAATATCAGTTCTGTTTAGCGATTTCTCACCCAGTGGTCAGGCTGGTGCCATCAACCCATTTCCAATTGCCCTCCTCATCACTGTCAGTCAGACCAATCCAAATCATATCACCACCAGATATTTTCTTAACAAAATCCTAAAATGTAAACAAAATGACATTGTAATCTGTCACTAGTTAGCTGCCTTCACACAGACTTTATACCTTGTATATAAAAGTATATGAATCTCTTGACAACAAACTTGGCCATGAAAAATCTAAATTTCATCTGCTCTCTTCATTACTGTCAGTCAAACCAATCCAGACTGTAACACCACCTGATATTGTCTTATTATAATACTAAGAAGAAGAACCAATTATATAAAATCTAATTATGCTTAGTTGGCTTTGTGTAGCACTCCCACTGTCCAGTTGGCAGTACTGCAGTAAAAATCTGTGACAAATAATGAGACGGTCAAAGTTGTATTGTTGTTCAAAGTCGGGCTGCTCTAATAACGAGTCTCGTTGTTCACCGTTACACATGTGACTAACCATTTAGGGTGTACAGTAACAGTAACACTTGTAAATCCATGTGAAGCAAACAAAATAACAACAATCATATTTATTATGATCAATAAGTGATTTTCTACAGACAAACACACGAATGTAGATTATAAGGTTCCTCCATAGGCTTAATCTATTTTATACTGTATAAACCACTTATTATAGGGCCTTACCCTAAACCCAACCGTCATTTTAAATTACGATGACACAGTGCACATCCTCATTAACCACTTTAAAAGTGTATTATCAAGGTCATACCCATGTCACTCTACAGCTGTAAACCATATATACCAGAATACACACGCAGTATACTTCACTCACCTGCTCTTCTCTGTTGTTTATGATGATCAGATCTGCTTTTCTGTCTCTACAGTATCTTTTGCTCTCAGACCAGCTCTTCTTCTCATAGGAAATGAAGTATAATCTGGACTGATAATAAAAGCATCCGCCTGTAAACACAACAGTAAGTGTTACCATTTAGTTCCCTTCAGTCTTAATATATTTATTCTAATAGTTTATAAGCAAATCTTATATATTTGATTTGTTTCGTGTGTAATTAGTTGTGGTGAAGTTCATAGTTACCCTGTTCATAAAGAAACATCTGCAGGTCATTTTTCTCCTGCTGTAACTGCGCTCTTTGTTTCATTAAAGAATCATTCTCAGATAATAATCTCTTCTCTTTATTTTTCAGGATTTGGTTCTCATTCTCTAACTGATCTTTCTCTAAACTGAAAACTTTGACCCTGGTTAGTAGCTGATCTCTCTCTTCTGTGAGGTTGGTCATGTTGATTAGTAGCTGGTCACTCTCTTCTGTGAGGATAGTAATTCTGGTCTCTTGTGTGTAGTTTGTATAGATGTAGACGCTTAGCACTATGACTGCAGTCAGCATAAGAAAACACAGCAGCACCAAACATACTGGAGAAGCTCTGGTGCTTGTCTTTAATGAACCACTTCCTGATGAAAATCAATATGATGTTATATGTCTTCATATTTTTATGTCTTAATGTTCTTAACTTTTTTTATTTGGTTCGAAGCTCAGGATTAACTAACTGCATGAACCATAACTGCATTACCTGTTTGTAGAAGAGGTTGTTGTGTGTTTGTCCTGGAGTCTTGATCTTTCACACAGTCTGCACTCTCATAAATAGCCACCGTCATCTCCAATAGATCTATGTTCCTTCCCCCAGACACGGTCCTGAACACATCCTCATAAATATTATTACACATTTCTACTCTTTTACAGGCTAATAACCTTAAACTACTAACACTGAATGTTCTTTGTGTGCCACACAGTTATGCACATTTATCACCAACAACTAATTAAACAAAGAGGAAGTGAAAGTCTAAATGTGTGAAATTTAAGTCATGTGACATCTCATCATTTTCTGAGGCTAAGAATATGAGCAGCTAAATCTACACATGTTCCGTATCAACAGATCCCATTTGATGTACAGTGTTGTTTCCTTTTTGATGACTGAGAGAATCGCTTAGTAGATAATAACAATGATTTCGGACCACTTCCTGAACAAATGCAAGACCCCAAAGCTCAGCTCGGCTCACACTGTCGGAAATAGCCTTGTAAGATCTCACTAATGTTCGCAGCTCTCCATCGTAGTTAGCTGTATTTTTAACACAATAGATCTACAACGAAACTTCTGTGTGTGGCAGAAGTGTGAAGGCCAAGATCATGTGACACAAAAAATTCAGAAGTAAGCATTATGTTTTTTATTCAATTTGCCTTAACCCTTTAACTATCCCAGCAAGAAAAAAATGTTTGGATTGCATTTCTTAAATCTTGATGATACAAGTTTATACACTCTTAGCAGTTTTTTCAACACATCCCATAATTTCTAAAATATCAGCCTCTACCAAATAGTTGATATGCTGGTTTATGGTAAAAGTACTGGAATTAATATATATACTATGAAATGTCTGAAAATATGAAGTGTAAGACCAATTTATTTACAAAAATATATATTCAAAATAAAACATTTTTAAATACTAAATTATCTTTATCTTTTTAAGTATGCCATAAAAATATTTCAGATTCTTATTTAACATGCTTTCTTGTTTTTTTTAATTTTTTTATACAATACATCCAATACTAAGTGTAGTAGTGCAACAGGATTAGGTTTGTTAGATTTTTTTGTAAACAAACAATACTGTGTGCGTAAGTCATTATTTAAAACAGTCATTCTTTAAATGAATTTAACAGTCATTATTTAAAACAGTAAAAACATGGTCAACCATTTGGTAGAGGGGCAGTCAAAGGTTTAAAGCAAAAACTATGCGTATGCACATGTCCACAAAACAGGAGTTGCAAAGCAACTGGGATTAAAAGATCTGTTCCAGCTCTCTGTGATCAGCTGCACCTCAAGATCGAGTTTTATCATTTTAAAACGTTCAAAACAGAGCATGCTTGTAATAAAGAAAATACATACTGTAGAGGCTATATGAGGCTGCTTGAAGTAGATGCGTGTGTGTGTGTGTGTGTGTGTGTGTGTGTGTGTGTGTGTGTGTGTGTGTGTGTACTGCGAACTTTGTTATGGCATTTATGTGTGCATCAGTGCATTGTTCATCATTCAGATGAAGCACAAAGTACTGACTAAAGTGTTAAAGTGTCAGTTTCTGCTCAAAGAGAGGTTTAGTGAATGGTGAAACTGAAACAACAGCAGGAGAAAGTGATTGAACTGTGAAAGGTATGAGGTGCAGCAGCATCTCTATTTCCTGAGGCCATCAGACATGAGATTCAGAAAGTCTCTATATTCTATAGATTCTGAAACAAAAAACTCACAATATTCGGGCAAAGTATTTATGTGTGGCCTCCATTCCTCAGACTCAATGACTAAAAATCATCTTAAATAGTAACATAATCCTACTTCTTCTGTAATATATGGGCACTCAAACACAAAATAAATAATATTACCAAATACAAATAAAGAGTTTAAATGTCAGAAAACACACACTTGAGAACAGGTAATTTTTAAACACAGCCTTTATTTACAGAAAAAATCACTGAGCAATAGATGTCAATACTGAAAGCAGATCAAACAGGTAATATTACAGCACACACACAGGACAATTGTCCTTTGTAGGCAGACAACTGGGAGAAAACTGGAAATTGGAGATGGTAACACTTTACAATAAGAATACATGAATAATGATGTATTAATTTATAAACTACATGTTATTTGTAATAAACCAATAATGAGTTAAGACATGCTCAATCAAGAACTTTATTTTTTACTAATTTTTACCTTAATTCACGAACTCCTGTGTTTAAACTGTTCATTAGGATGTAGACAAAACACTTTTCTTTAGTTTTCCAATGTAAACAGACATGTATGACCATTACGCTTAAACACAGGAGTTCATGAGTTAAGTTAGGAATGAGTTAATAATAATGGATCCCTTCAAGTAAATTCATGACATTGTGATACATTAACAGGTCTTGAGTTCATGTTGGTCAAGTTGCACTTTTAATGAATATTATTTCTCATAGAGTGAATCACATTGAGCTTAAACTAAAGTGTTTACTCATGTTGAAGTGAGTTCTTGATTAGCGCATGCCTTAATTCATCATTTGTTTATAAAGTAACATTTCATTTATACATTATAGCACATTATTCATGCACTGTTGTTGTGAAATGTTACCCTGGAGACTAAAGGATAGACTGGAGTCCAGGTAAATAGAATCACAGGTGGGTAGAGATGTGGGTTAATTAGTTGTTGCAACTCAAGCTTATTACAGATACGTACCCAGGTCCACATTTCTGGGGACAGCGAAATTTGTAACCGGAGGTTCATCTGCTTGCAGTTTCACCAGAGGCTGCTGTGTACGCTTTTTGATGATTTCAAATTTCACTCTACATTCACGCTTTCCAGAAATGTAGACAGGGGTACGTATCCACAATGATTCTATGATAAATCTAGTCCACGTGTAGATGAAACCAGAGGAAGTGTGACTGTTGCAGCTTGACAGACTGCAGTTCTGTCCACTAGTAGCTAAAAATCAGTGACAGCATTTGCGTACTGAGGAAAACCTGCTACAGTATCATTACTGGTTGTTCAGCTGTCAAGTACAACTAAAAAAGTGGCCAGAGTTGGTTTAGAGCACTTTGGTTTGGAACGACACTTCAATATAATTGAATGCCGTCATGATTGTTTTCACTCCAAATTGTCCTTTAGAGGGCAGTACAGTATATGCTGTTTGGAACACACTGATAATTTAACCTTACTTAATGTTTTTTTATCAGCTGAAGATGGAGTTGAAGTTAATCCTCCAGAGAAATCTGCTTATGTGCTTGCATAATACTGCATTCTAAAGTTAATAAACAAATGTGTCTTGATCAAGTTCTCAATGTTGTCGCAGATGAAATATAAAATTTAACCATCATGCAATAAATATTTTTTATCAGGTTAGTTATTTATCATTAAAAACACAAACCCCTAAACCCCAGTGGTTCTTAATTCTAGTCCTGGCACCCCACTGCTCTGAATATTTTGCATGTCTCTCTTATTTGAAGTTTAGTTTGAAAGGCTTTTGACAGTGATTTCACCAAGTAGACTGGGCTATAACAAAAACCTACAGCAGAGGTAGCTGGGGAACCCACAGAAGAGTGCAACAAATCCTGGCAAAATAAAAGAAATATAAAAAAAATACCAAGGTTGACCTGTAGAGGGCGCACAATGATGTATGCGCTAGTTAATAGAGTTAATGCAAAAAGAAAGTGAAAGCAATACTAAAATGTTCTAGCAGGAGGAGCATTACAATCCAAACCGTTAGTCAGCAAGGGGTTAATGCTGTGGTGCCGGTGGCCAGGATGAGAGAGCGCAGGTAGAGTGCAAGGCGACTAAAGAGGGAGATCGCTGGTGGGGGGTAGAAAGGGACAGGAGCAGGAAGTGCAGAGAAGCGAGGAAACTATGGCTGGTCTACAGCAGGGATGGTCTGACTAAGGAAAAGAGGCAGAAATCCAAAACAAAATTAAAGACTGGCACTGCAGCCTAACAGTAGTGAGATGAGACAAAACTAGACTGGACTGGACAAGATTTAAGAAATCCAGACCGTAAGGTTAGGATACACGAACGAAAAGGTACAGGGTGAGACAGTGGAACACATGACAAGCTGTCAAAACAATGCCATGTGCGCCGAGAAAACAAAACAAATGAATGTGATGACAACATGCAGGTGACAAACCATGACAGTACCTCCCCCTCTAGGAGCGCCACCTGGCGCCTCAGGGGAGGGGCTTACCCCATCGCTAGAACATGCAGAGCCAGAATCCAAATCCTCTCCTCAGGACCATAACCCTCCCAGTCCACTAGATACTGGAAACCCCGGTCCCGGCGTCTGACATCTAACAGTCTCCTGACACTGTATGCCGGAAAGTTATCTATAAAATGGGCTGCTTTAGAAAAACGGTCCACTACAGTCATGATTTCCTCTTGAGGGGGGAAGGCCAGAAACAAAGTCAAGGGCCAGGTGTGGCCATGGACGAGAGGGAATGGGCAAGGGCTGGACCAGACCAACAGGCACTCGGTTAGAGGTCTTGTTCGGGGCACATATTGAGCAAGCCAATACAAACTGCCTGACGTCCGGCCTCAGAGAGGGCCACTAAAATCGCTGGCGGATGACAGCAAGTGATCTCCAAATTCCTGGATGACAAACCAACCTGGATGCAATGAGAGGTTCTCTAGTGGGTGCAACCGGTACAAACAACCGACCGTCTGGATACCCTTCTGGTACTTAAATACCTCAACTGGCCTTTATTACCTGCTGATCGATGCCCCAGGAGAGAGACCCAACCACCACTCCCTCAGGGAGGATGGATCCAATTGGGGACTCCCCACTGGGGACCTCGAACAGCCGAGAGAGGGCATCAGGTTTAGTATTTCTGAACCCTGGCCAGTAAGAGAGAACCAGCCAAAGAAGAGTGCCCAGTGGGCCTGGCGTGCACTTAACCTCTTGACCGAATGGTTATACTCAAGTTTCTTATGGTCCGTTCAGACCAAGAAGGGGTGCGCTGATCCCTCCAGCCAGTGAGGCCACTCACCCAAAACCAGCCTGACTACCAACAGCTCCCTATTACCAATGTTGTAATTACGTTCTGCTGGGCTCAGGCGATGAGAGAAAATGGCACAAGGATGCACCTTGCCATCTTTGAAGGACCACTGTATCCCAACATCAGAATATGAATGAGAAATAAATGAGAAAATCATCCAGGTAAACAAAGACAAAGTGGTTTACCATGTCTTTCAGCACGTCGTTAACCAGGGCCTGGAAGACAGCTGGGGCACTCATCAACCACTAAAGTCTTCCACTCATCTCCCTCGCGGATGTGCATCAAGTGAAAAGCATTATGGAGGTCTAATTTGGTAAAAAAAACCCGGGCTCCCTGCACCAATTCAAAGGCAGATGACATAAGAGGTAAGGGGTACCTGTTTTTAATCGTGATGTCATTCAGCCCTCTGTAGTTGATACATGGACACTGGGAGCCATCCTTCTTTACAAAGAAGAACCCCGCACCCACAGGTGATGATGGGGGACGGATGAGACTAGTACTAAGTAATCCCTAATATACCTTTGCATAGCCTCTCTTTCTAGACCAGAAAGGGAATTCAAGCGACCCTTGGGCAGAGAAGTGCCTGGGAAGAGATCAATGGCACAGTTGTATAGTCGATGAGGAGGGAGAAATCTGGCCCGAGACCTGCTAAAGACTTGGCGAAGACCATGGTACTCAACCGGGACCTTAGTTAAATTGGCTGTCTCCTCCTGCAACACAGAACACAAAGAACCAGGAGACAAGGCAGAACCCAAACAAGATGCATGACAAGACTGACTCCAGGCCAACACAAAATTCCTGGACCAATCAATGTGAGGATTGTGCTGTACCAGCCAGGGATGGCCCAAGACAACAGGAGAAATCAAAAAGGTACAATTTAATGGCCTCACAGTGATTGCCGGAAACAACAAGACTTACACGAGGGGTGATGTGGGTAATGGTAGAGATGAGCTGACCAGCTAATGACCAGACAGAAATGGGAGAAGGGAGGGGAATAGTGGGCATACCCCACTGCTTGGCAGTGTAACAGTCCAGGAAATTGCCCTCTGCCCCTGAATCAAGCAAGGTAGAGCTCGAGTTGAGGTATCCTTCATGTTGAATGGTGACAGGGAGAGGCGCCCACCAGGATCCCCCGGTTTACTGATGGGCCTTGGCTTTTTAAGGGCACTTGAGGGCAAAATGCCCTGGTTTGCCACAGTAAAGACACACGCCACGAGCAAGGGCTCAAGATCAGATGAGGAGGGAGTAGAAGAGCTGGCTTATTGGGAAGAGATGTCATCAACCCTCTGGGAAGAATGGAATGACCGCCACTGACGGTGGCGGCAAAGGCACCACTCCACATAGAGAGCCAGATCAATAAAAGTTTCCAGGGGACGAGGAAGCTCATGAGAAGCAAACTCATCTTGGATCTCCTCATTCAGACCCTCAAAAAATCTGGATCGGAGGTCCTCTTCATTCCAGTCACAGGTAGCAGATAACGTCTTGAACTGGATGGAATAGTCAGTCATGGATTAACCCTCCTGGTACAGTCGTGGCAATCGGGTAGCCGCCTCATCTCCCTGGGCCGACTGGTCAAGGAGCTTAATTATTTCTTCCTTGAAGTCATCAAAAAAGTGGCAGAAAGGTGCCCTTGCATCCCAGATTGCAGTATCCCACTCACATGCTCTCTCGATAAGTAGGGTCAGAACATATGCCACCTTGGATGCCTCTGAGGCATAATGGCAGGATTGCAGGGCAAAAAACCCCCACTGCAATAAAAAGGCCTGACAGGAGCTGGGGTCTCCATTATAGGGTGGTGATGGATTGTTGACATAGGGCTCTGGATCCTGGTGGTGTGTGGTAAATTCAGACCGTAAGGTTAGGACACATGAACGATAAGGTACAGGACAATGTGAACGAGAGGAATAAATAGGGAGACTAATGAAAAGAAACTACAGACAGGTGCGAATTATGTAATAATCGAATGAGTAGAATGACGAGTAAGTGGGGTGAGACAGCGGAGCAATTGGCGAGCTGCGCTGAGAAAACAAAACAATTGAATGTGATGACAACATGCAGGTGACAGACCATGACACTTATCCAACTATTATTCCCCTCTGATTTTGGGAATCATTTAAAGTTAGGGTTAGAATTAGGGATTAGGTGTGAATTCCATTTTCAAACGGGAAGTTATTAACTTAGATGTTAATACAGGATCGCAATACTTCGGAAAATCACACCCACCACCTCTCCTCCTTCAATGTTCCATACCTGAGCATGGTAAAACTTTACTGTAGTTCAGAACGCTCATTTGTTGATTTGCTGTGTTCACACAC
Organism: Danio aesculapii; assembly: GCF_903798145.1. NCBI lineage: Eukaryota > Metazoa > Chordata > Actinopteri > Cypriniformes > Danionidae > Danio > Danio aesculapii. The sequence continues at coordinate 24,974,523 of NC_079444.1, forward strand.
AGATGATATGGATGAGTTGTGTGAATTGTGACAATATTTGTCGGTAAATAAGTACAATTTAAATTCATATTTATTCAAAAGCATTTGAATAAAACATATATGCTCCCTTCGGCTTAGAATCATTGGTGGAATATCCTGAGGAGTTCACTCCTCAATATCCTGAGGAGGGGCATTTACGGTCAAATAGGAACAAACACCTGAAGTGATAAGACGAAAGAATGTGCAAAGCAGTGGGGTGTGAGGACTGAAATTGAGAAATGCTGCCTTAACCGAAGTCATGTTTGTAGTTTTAACACTTTTAAAAATCTGTTTAGTAGACTTTTACAAAAACAGCAGGTTAGTTTTATAAAAACAAATATTAATCCCAACCCTCCCTCATAAGCAAAATTAATTTACAGTTACACACACACACTTAAACACTTTTACAGGTGTTTGCTAATAAAATTGTTATATTGATAAATCATTCATTCATTCTTTTTCTTTTCAGCTTAGTCCCTTTATTAACCTGGGGCCGCCACAGCGGAATGAACCACCAACTTATCCAGCACATTTTTTTACGCAGCGGATGCCCTTCCAGCTGCAACCCATCTCTGGGAAACATCCATACACACTCATTCATACTCATACACTACGGACAATTTAGCTTTACCCAATTCACCTGCACCGCATTTCTTTGGACTGTGGGGGACACCGGAGCACCCGGAGGAAACCCACGTGAATGCAGGGAGAACATGCAAACTCCACACAGAAATGCCAACTGGCCCAACTGAGGCTTGAACAGGCGACCTTCTTGCTGTGAGACGACAGCACTACCTACTGCGCCACTGCATAGCCATTAAATCAAATTCACATCCAATATTGGATGTAAATGTCTGCATGGAAATAGAAAACCATCCAGATTACTTCATTATAATAATTTTAAAAAAATACTACGATTAGGGACACGTAAATAGTATTTAGGACAGATGAATTATGAATAGGGTTGCAGCATGTATGTGTGCTTGTTTTATGCTGGTGATGCTCAACAGGTGAGGCTGTTTAATAGTCCTGTGTAAAGTGTTTTGAGGTGTTGAATGAGGATGAAGCCTGGTGATTACATTTGAACTGATAGAACAGATTCATTCATTAATGTAACTAACAATGTTTAGAATATAGTTTAATTAGATAAATACTATGTGTGTATGTGTAGTATGTGATTTAAATACTCTTTAAATGCTGTTCTCACAGATCCACCGAAAAGTATGATCACATGGATAATCATCCCATCCTGATGAACGAGACAAAGCACAGTTCTCGCTATAATGTCCATTGGGCTCTCCATGATTCCAGAACCTGCACAACAGAGCAGCATTAGATGTTCAGTTCTGCTTTCTGTGTGATATGATACTGACTAGGTGAATTATTTAGTAGATAATAATAATAATCTCAGCAATTTCTCACTCAGTGGTCATGATGGTGCCATCAACCCATTTCCAACTGCCCTCTTTAGCGCTGTCAGTCAGACCAATCCAGACCAAATCACCACCAGATATTTTCTTAACAAAATCCTAAAACATTTAGAATATTACACTTTAATCTGATAATGCCACCAGTACTGCCACTGTCCAGCTGCCAGTACTGCAGTAAAAATCTGTGACACAAATAATGAGACAGTCAAAGTTGCATAGTTGTTCAAAGTCGGGCTGCTTTAATAATGAGTCTCGTTGTTCACCGTTACACATGTGACTAACCATTCAGGGTGTACAGTAACAGTAACCAGGGGGTGGACTTAACCAATAAGTGAGGTAAGCAGCCGCTTAGGCCTACGGGGAATTGGGGGGCCTCAAACAATGCCAAAAAGCCTATATTAATCATATAGCTCTTTTATAAATTTTAAACTTTTAAAATTTTTTTAAAATTTTAACAATATATATTTATATATATATATATATATATATATTTATATAAACCAGGGGCCACCATGAACAGCCTAGTGGAATGTTCCTTCTGTACTGCACATGCAAATGTTAAAATTTAACAGTGCATATCCTCATAAACCACTTTAAAAGTGTAATACCAAGGTTATATCCATTTCACTGTACAATTGTAAACCACAAGTACCAGAATACACACACAAACACACATACGCAAGCACACACACACTATACTTCACTCACCTGTTCTTGTCTGTTGTTTATGATGATCAGATCTGCTTTTCTGTCTGTACAGTATCTTCTGCTCTCAGTCCATCTTTTCTTTTCAGAGGAAATGAAGTATAATCTGGACTGATAATAAAAGCATCCACCTGTAAACACAACAGTAAGTGTTAGCATTTAGTTCCCTTCAGTCTTAATATATTTATTCTAATAGTTTATAAGCAAATCTTATATATTTGATGTGTTTAAAATGTAATTAGTTGTGGTGAAGTTCATAATTACCCAATTCTTGAAGACACTTCTGCAGGTCATTTTTCTCCTGCTGTAACTGCGCTCTTTGTTTCATTAAAGAATCATTCTCAGATAATAATCTCTTCTCTTTATTTTTCAGGATTTGGTTCTCATTCTCTAACAGATCTTTCTCTAAACTGAAAACTTTGACCCTGGTTAGAAGCTGATCTCGCACTTCTTTTATAATGACAATGTTAGTTTGTAGTTGATCTCTCTCTTCTGTGAGTTTGGTCATGTTGATTACAAGTTGATCTCTATCTTCTCTGAGGTTGGTCATGTTGATTAGTAGTTGATCTCTCTTTTCTGTGAAGTTGGTCATGTTGATTATTAGCTGGTCACTCTCTTCTTTGAGGATAGTAATTCTGGTCTCTTGTGTGTAGTTTGTATAGATGTAGATGCTTAGCACTATGACTGCAGTCAGCAGAAGAAAACACAGCAGCACCAAACATACTGTAGTTGCTCTGGTGTTTGTCTTTAATGATCCACTTCCTGAAAAAAATCAATATGTCGTATGTCTTAATGTGCAACTGCAAACTTTGTCATTTTTATTTGGATTAAAGCTCTGGATAAACAAAATACTACATGATTAAATGGACGAATGAATGCGATTACCTGTTTGTTGAAGTGGTTGTTGTGTGTTTGTCCTGAAGTCTTGATCTTTCACACAGTCTGCACTCTCATAAATAGCCACTGTTACTTCCAATAGATCTCTGTTCCTTCCTCCAGACTCGGCCCTGAACACATCTTCGTAGATATTATAAGACATTTCTACACCTTTACAGTCTAACAACGCTAAACTACTAACGCTGAGTGTTCTCTGTGTGCCTCACAGTTATGCTTGTTTATCACCAACAAGTAAACAAACAAAGAGGAAATGAGAGTGTAAATGTGTGAAATTCAAGTCATGTGACATTTTATCATTAGATGCTTTACTGAGGCTAAGAATCAACAGATCACATTTAATGTACAGCATCTTTTCCTTTTTGATAATGACCGACAGTATCACTTATTAGAAAATAACAATGATTTCTGACCACTTTTACACATTTACTTCCTGAACAAATGCAAGACCCCGTAGCTCTGCTCACGCTCTCGGAAATAGCCTCGTATATCTTTAGTCCGTAAATAAAGTCAGACACTATAAGATCTCACTAATGTTCACAGCTCTGTTTAGTTAGCTATATTATTAACACAAGAGACCTACAACAAAACTTCTATGTGTGGCAGAAGTGTGAAGTCCAAGATCATGTGACAAAAAATCATGAGATCAAGAGTGAGTGATCAAGAGTGAGTTTTACAAGTTTAAAATGTTTTAAAACAGTGCATGTGTGTAATGAATTACAGCGATTTAGCTTAGCTTTACTTTATAAGCAAAGCTGCTTGTCAGAACAATTATAAAAGGAAGACGCTTCAATCCCGGTTTGTGGACGTTAAATCAGGTTTATTTTGTACATTAACATAACAGATATCCATACAGCAGTGGAGATTAACCTGTATCCTGTCACATATGCGTGCAAACAGAGTGAGAAGCTAAGAGTGTGCTCTGTCTCTGTCTCCCTCTCTGTGTGTGTGTGTGTGGGTGTCTGCGCTATTGGTGTGTGTCTGCGCTATGTGTGTATGTGTGTGTGTGTGTGTGTGCGTGTCCTCGCTGTGTGTGTGCGTGAACTTTGTAAGGACCTTGTGTGTGACTCATAGCTGCAACTTACAAAAAATGCATAAAATACTGATTGGTAAAGTTCTTACTGTGGTATTTCTCACAAACGCAACGTGAGATCTGCTTCCTGAGGCAGCCGAAGGCAGCGATTGAGGCATGTTGCTGACAGGCACGTGGGAACGGTGGGCGGGGAGGACTAGCCTTAAAGGCCCAGTACAAAAAAAACAGCAACCTGGTTTTACCGGCTATAATACAGACACTTCAGACAGCTATAACAAATACTCTGATGGTTGTTTTGAGCTGAAACTTTTCAGACACATTCTGGAGACACAAAAAACTTATTTTAAATCTGGAAAAAGGGGTAACTTATGTGCCCTTTAAGTAATATTAGACCACCCCATCCTTGCGCATTCATAAAGTAAGTTTGATTTGGATCATATCATAATAAGTCAGTAATTGTCAGAAATCAACAGGTCTCTAAGGCTGTGCCTATGCTCCATCTATTGAGCCTGAATGTATGAGCAATCCTGGTCGTAGGCTGAGGAAACATCCACCTAAACAATCTATTAGATTTAAATGATTTCAGGAGTTATTAGAGTTAAACAAGAATTTTACATTTATTTGTCAGGCAAAGATCTTCCATTCAAATTCACACAATTAAACAAAATAAGCCAATTCAGGTTGTACAACATCATTTAAGAGTTAGAGATTAATACCTGACCGTGTAGAAGTACATTTCAGCATATAAGCCTTGATGCAGAGCTCAGAGACTCACACATTGCAACGGGGTATCCTGTCTACAGGATACCACACACATTTTTGCACCTTTCCCTTAAATACTCAAATCACTATGAATTCACTACAATAAAAGCTTCACAAAGACCCTTGCCTGATCACGAGTTGATGTGAAGACAATTTTTCCTGGAGTGGAGCATCTGGCACAGATCTTATCAAAGTCAAAACCCAAAATAACAGATTTTAAGGAAATTGTAAAATATTACAGTGAAATTAAGACCACTTTACCACTTCAACAGAGACATTTAAAATGACACCAAACATGAATATAAAGCCACACGATACATCACATTAAAAACTTGGACATTCTGTGTGGAATGTGATTGAGCTGCTCTGGTGGAGAAGGTAAGGTAGAGGGCAGAGAGTGGGGCTCAGAATGAGTGACCGGGACTGTTGAAGAACTTGTTTCCTAGCTGATCTTCTTCTCAGACTAGAACGTTTATTCTTTTAGTGCCTGACTGATTCTTGTGGCCGTGCCTTGAGGAATCTCCTAACAGTTCTCAGGGTTTAATATTGTATGTAGCCACCTGATGGGTGTTTTGAGCTGAAACTTTACAGACACATTCTGGAGACACCAAAGACTTCTCTTCTTCGTCTTGTAAAAGGGGTAACATAGGAGTATCTGATTAAGAAAAGCTAGTCTATAGTTATGAATGTTTATGGGATGAACTAGTTTCAATAGTAATTTAATTCTGCTACATCTAGTTATTACATATAACTGATACAAATATGTATAATTATAACCTGTTGTGATTAATGAATCATTTTTCATTCTTCTCGCAGATCCACTGAAAATAACCATTACATGGAAAATCGGCCCATCCCGATGAACGAGATATAGCACAGTTCTCTTCTCTTCTTCCATTGGGCTCTAAAATCCTCCAGAACCTGAAAATACTGTTCAGCATCAGATGTTCAGTTCTGCGTTCTGTATGATATGATAAAATCATTTATTAGTCAGTTCAGTTATTTCTCACCCAGTGGTCATGTTGGTGCCATTAACCCATTCCCATCTGCTCTCTTCATTGATGTCAGTCAAACCAATCCAGAACTCAGCACCACCAGATATTTTCTGCAAATGATCCTTAAAAAACAATTAATAATATAATATTACACACACACACACACACACACACACACACACACGCGCACGCGCACACACACACACACACATACACACACGCGCACACACATACACACACGCGCACACACGCGCACACACGCGCACACACACACACACACACACACAAACACACACACAGAAAGAGAGAGGGAGAGTTTATTTCTCTCACTTGTTCTTCTCTGTTATTTATGATGATCAGATCTGCTCCTCTGTCTCTACAGTATCTTCTGCTCTCAGACCAGTTCTTCTTCTCAGAAGAAATGAAGTAAAAACTGGACTGATAGTTAAACCATCCATCTGTAAACAAAATTACAGTAGAAGTAATTTATTCATATCACACTAAACTACACTATACAGTATATGAATAATAGGTTTTAACCAAAGATGAAGTACCCAGTTTATTACGACACTCCTGCAGGTCATTTTCCACCTGCTGTAACTGCACGTTTTGTATTATCAGATCATCATTCTTAGATAATAACTCATTCTTTTCTTTTGTCAAGATTTGGTTCTGATCATTCCCTGCTTCGATACTGATTAATAGTTGCTCTCTCTCTTCTGTGAGGTTGGTTATGTTGATTATTAGCTGCTCTCTCTCTTCTGTGAGGATAGTAATTCTGGTCTCTTGTGTGTAGTTTGTATAGATGTAGACGCTTAGCACTATGACTGCAGTCAGCAGAAGAAAACACAGCAGCACCAAACATACTGTAGTTGCTCTGGTGTTTGTCTTTAATGAACCACTTCCTGAAAAAAATCAATATGTCGTATGTCTTAATGTGCAACTGCAAACTTTGTCATTTTTATTTGGATTAAAGCTCTGGATAAACTAAATACTACATGATTAAATGGACGAATGAATGCGATTACCTGTTTGTTGAAGTGGTTGTTGTGTGTTTGTCCTGAAGTCTTGATCTTTCACACAGTCTGCACTCTCATAAATAGCCACTGTTACTTCCAATATATCTCTGTTCCTTCCTCCAGACTCGGCCCTGAACACATCTTCGTAGATATTATAAGACATTTCTACACCTTTACAGTCTAACAACGCTAAACTACTAACGCTGAGTGTTCTCTGTGTGCCTCACAGTTATGCTTGTTTATCACCAACAAGTAAACAAACAAAGAGGAAATGAGAGTCTAAATGTGTGAAATTCAAGTCATGTGACATTTTATCATTAGATGCTTTACTGAGGCTAAGAATCAACAGATCACATTTAATGTACAGCATCTTTTCCTTTTTGATAATGACCGACAGTATCACTTATTAGAAAATAACAATGATTTCTGACCACTTACACATTTACTTCCTGAACAAATGCAAGTCCCCGAAGCTCAGCTCTGCTCACGCTCTCGGAAATAGCCTCGTATATCTTTAGTCCATAAATAAAGTCAGACACTATAAGATTTCACTAATGTTTACAGCTCTATTTAGTTAGCTATATTATTAACACAAAAGACCTACAACAAAACTTCTATGTGTGGCAGAAGTGTGAAGTCCAAGATCATGTGACAAAAGTTTTTATTCAATTTGCCTTAAAGCAAAAACTTACACGCTGGGTAAAATTAGATTTAAAAAATAAATAATTTTTCTCAAAATATTTTTTTTTCATGTAATGTTACCACAAGGAGTAATTTAAACACAAAAAGACTTATTTTTAAATTTTATGACGCTAAGATAGAATACAAACCCCATTGATTTTGAGGCCCACCACAATGTGACACAGCAGTGCAGTTTTTCTAATTGATTGACAGCCGTGCATTAACATGTCTCCATAGTAACGTATATGCACATGTCCATAAAACAGGAGTTGCAATGAAACTGGGATTAAAAGATCTGTTCCAACTGTCTGTGATCAGCTGCGCCTCAAGAATGAGTTTTACCAGTTTAAAATATTCAAAGCAGAGTATGTTTGTAATAAAGAAAAGACATAGAGGCTATAGAAGCCAACTTCAAGTAGATGTGCAAAAAACGTGCGTGTGTGTGTGTGTGTACTGTGAACTGTAATGGCATTTATGTGTGCATCAGTGCATCGTTTGCTGGAATGAACTCCACCTCAAATACATCAAATAAACTTACTTGCTATATTTGACTCAAACTCAAAAATTGAATCCTGGATCTCCTTCATCCATGTCTGTCTCTGTACTGTTTATCTGACTTGACATAGTAAAAACTGACACGCACATGGGAAAGGTGGGCAGGGAGAACCAGCTCATTTGCCTTAAAGGCACATGATACAAAAACAGCTACACATTGCTCCGAGTACAAAATGGACACATTCTGGAAGCTATAACCAATCTTGTAAGGGTTCATCTATTAGTCCAATGACGGAACTAACAGCATAGGTAAAGGTTAAATGTGTGTAAGCATTTTTACCACATGTGAGAATAAATATTTTTATTTGTTAAAATTTAATTGAATTTGTTTCCAACTCCGAATTTAATCTGACTCCAGTTTATAATAATTTAAATTTAGATTTATCCAATTCAAGCTGATTACCTACTAGATTGTGATTTGGTCTAATTTAGATCGATTAACCTTATAAATCCTTATTTTTAGTTAATGGTTACTTTACCCAAAATCAGGGTCAGTATGCTGGCCAGTTACATCTGCTCACGAACACATCCTCACCAGTTCTGGTTCTTAGATAGAGGATATAACTGTAAACTAATTTTCTTTAAAGGGCACCTATGGTGAAAAATCTACTTTTCAAGCTGTTTGCACAGACATGTGTGTAGATATAGTGAATAGACAGTCATATTGGGGGGATATAAACACACCCAGTCCTTTTTTTTTCAAATTTAACAACATAAAAATGGTGGACCGATTGGAGCGGTTTTCAGACCCACCGCAAGTTGACAAAGGAGTGCGGTCCCCCAGCCCACCGAATTGATTGACAGCTGCGCGTATTAACATGTCCCGGTAGTCACGTGTATAATCATATAAACAAGACCAGAAGTGCGAAAAGCAACCGGGAATAAAAGGTGTGTTCAGTTCGCTAGGTTCATCAATCATCATCATCAAACGTGATCAAGAGTGAGTTTTACAAGTTTAACATGTTTTAAAACAGTGCACGTGTGTAATGAATTACAGCGATTTAGCTTAGCTTTACTTCATTAGCACAGCCGCTTGTCAGAACAATTATAAAAGGAGGACGCTTCAATCCCGGTTTGTGGACATTAAATCAGGTTTAATTTGTACATTAACATAACAGATATCCATACAGCAGTGGAGATTAACCTGTATTCTGTCACATATGCGTGCAAACAGAGTGCAAAGCTAAACATGCGCGCTGTCTCTCTTTCTCTCTCTCTGTGTGTGTGTGTGTGTGTGGGTGTCTGCGCTATTGGTGTGTGTCTGTGCTATGTGTGTATGTGTGTGTGTGTGCATGTCCTCGCTGTGTGTGCGCGTGAACTTTGTAACGAGTTTGTGTGTGACTCATGGTTGCAACTCACAAAAAATGCATCAAATACTGATTGGTAAAGTTCTTACTGTAGTATTTCTCACAAACGCAACGTGAGATCTGCTTTCTGAGGCAGCCAAGGGCGGCGATTGAGGCATGTTGCTGACAGGCATGTGGGAACGGTGGGCGGGGAGGACTAGCCTTAAAGGCCCAGTACAAAAAAAACAGCAACCTGGTTTTACCGGCTATAATACAGACACTTCAGACAGCTATAACAAATACTCTGATGGTTGTTTTGAGCTGAAACTTTACAGACACATACTCGGGACACAAAAGACTTATCTTAAATCTGGAAAAAGGGGTAACCTATGTGCCCTTTAAGTAATATTAGACCACCCATCCTTGCTCATACATAAAGTAAGTTTGATTTGGATCATATCATACTAAGTCAGTAATTGTCAGAAATCAACAGGTCTCTAAGGCTGTGCCTATGCTCCATCTATTGAGCCTGAATGTATGAGCAATCCTGGTCGTAGGCTGAGGAAACATCCGCCTAAACAATCTATTAGATTTAAATGATTTCAGGAGTTATTAGAGTTAAACTAAAATTTTACATTTATTTGTCAGGCAAAGATTTTCCATTCAAATTCACACAATTAAACAAAATAAGCCAATTCAGGTTGTACAACATCATTTAAGAGTTAGAGATTAATACCTGACCGTGTAGAAGTACATTTCAGCATATAAGCCTTGATGCAGAGCTCAGAGACTCACACATTGCAACAGGGTATCGTGGCTACAGGATACCACACACACTTTTGCACCTTTCCCTTAAATACTCAAATCACCATGAATTCACTACAATAAAAGCTTCACAAAGACCCTAGCCTGATCTTGAGTTGATGTGAAGACAATTTTCCCTGGAGTGGAGCATCTGGCACAGATCTTATGAAAGTCAAAACCCAAAATAACAGATATAAGGGAGGTTGTAAAATATTACAATGAAATTAAGACCACTTTACCAATCACACAGAGACATTTAAAATGACACCAAACATGAATATAAAGCCACACGATACATCACATTAAAAACTTGGACATTCTGTGTGGAATGTGATTGAGCTGCTCTGGTGGAGAAGGTAAGGTAGAGGGCAGAGAGTGGGGCTCAGAATGAGTGACTGGGACTGTTGAAGAACTTGTTTCCTAGCTGATCTTCTTCTCAGACTAGAACGTTTATTTTTTTAGTGCCTGACTGATTCTTGTGGCCGTGCCTTGAGGAATCTCCTAACAGTTCTCAGGGTTTAATATTGTATGTAGCCACCTGATGGGTGTTTTGAGCTGAAACTTTACAGACACATTCTGGAGACACCAAAGACTTCTCTTCTTCGTCTTGTAAAAGGGGTAACATAGGAGTATCTGATTAAGAAAAGCTAGTCTATAGTTATGAATGTTTATGGGATGAACTAGTTTCAATAGTAATTTAATTCTGCTACATCTAGTTATTACATATAACTGATACAAATATGTATAATTATAACCTGTTGTGATTAATGAATCATTTTTCATTTTTCTCGCAGATCCACTGAAAATAACCATTACATGGAAAATCAGCCCATCCCGATGAACGAGATATAGCACAGTTCTCTTTTCTTCTTCCATTGGGCTCTAAAATCCTCCAGAACCTGAAAGTACTGTTCAGCATCAGATGTTCCATTATGCTTTCTGTATGATATGATTAAATCATTTATTAGTCAGTTCAGTTATTTCTCACCCAGTGGTCATGTTGGTGCCATCAACCCATTCCCATCTGCTCTCTTCATCGATGTCAGTCAGACCAATCCAGAACTCAGCACCACCAGATATTTTCTGCAAATGATCCTTAAAAAACAATTAATAAGATTACACACACACACACGCGCGCGCACACACACACACACACACGGAAAGAGAGAGGGAGACTTTATTTCTCTCACTTGTTCTTCTCTGTTATTTATGATGATCAGATCTGCTCCTCTGTCGCTACAGTATCTTCTGCTCTCAGACCAGTTCTTCTTCTCAGAAGAAATGAAGTAAAAACTGGACTGATAGTTAAACCATCCATCTGTAAACAAAATTACAGTAGAAGTAATTTATTCATATCACACTAAACTACACTATACAGTATATGAATAATAGGTTGTAACCAAAGATGAAGTACCCAGTTTATTACGACACTCCTGCAGGTCATTTTCCACCTGCTGTAACTGCACGTTTTGTATTTTCAGATCATCATTCTTAGATAATAACTCATTCTTTTCTTTTGTCAAGATTTGGTTCTGATCATTCCCTGCTTCGATACTGATTAATAGTTGATCTCTCTCTTCTGTGAGGTTGGTTATGTTGATTATAAGCTGCTCTCTCTCTTCTGTGAGGTTGGTTATGTTGATTATTAGCTGCTCTCTCTCTTCTGTGAGGCTGGTAATTCTGTTCTCTTGTGTGTAGTTTGTATAGATGTAGACACTCAGCACTATGATGGCAGTCAGCAGAAGAAAACACAGCAGCACCAAACACACTGGAGAAGCTTTGAAGATCCTTGTGTTTACTGAATTACTTTCTAATGAAGAACCATGATGTTACATAATTTAATGTGCAAACTGTTGACATTTTCATTTGAATAAAAGCTCTGGATGAACTAAATACTAAATGATAAAATGGGCAAAATGTGTGATTACCTGTTTGTTGAAGTGGTTGTTGTGTGTTTGTCCTGAAGTCTTGATCTCTCACACAGTCTGCACTCTCATAAATATCCACCGTCATCTCCGCTTGCTCACTGTTCCTTCCCCCAGACTCGGAGCTGAACACATTCTCATAAACATCATTAGACATTTCCAATCTTTTACAGGCTAAAAAACTTAAACGGCTAATGCTGAATGTTCTTTGTGTGCCTTTCAGTTATGCACTTTTATCACCAACAACTAAATGAACTAAGAGGAAATGAAAGTCTAAATGTGTGAAATTCAAGTCATGTGACATCTCATTACCATTTGAGGCTAAAAATGTGAGCAACTACATCTACAAACGCTCGCTATCAACAGATCACATTTGATGTACAGCATTGTTTTCATTGTGTTAACGACTAAGAGAATCGCTTATTAAATAATAATCTTGATTTCTGACCAGAGGGACACACATTTACTTCCTGAACAAATGCAAGACCCCGAAGCTCAGCTCCGCTCACGCTCTCAAGCGTGATATATATATGTGTGTGTGTGTGTGTATAAATGTGTGTGTGGGATAGTCAACAGCTTGTCGTACATTAAAATGGAGGGGAAGGACTTTGCTCTGCATCGTGTGGCTTTTAAAATCCTTTAAAAGTCTTAAAATCCTTTAACGCACAGCAAGCCGTTGATTATCATAATTAATCCTTGGTCATTTGCCAAGGTCTAAGTTTAAACTAGTTTTGCTCTTTGCAGTGCAATGTTTGTTTTGACATGTTCATACCTGCTAACTTTATTAAGATGCGATTTCATCAATCCGATCACAGGCGGACAAATAAGACATTCCCGGTCACACCTGGACTGTGTTAGTCACATTCCCAGTCACACGTTTCTTTTGTCTACTTTCTACCATTTCTCTGATGAGGGAGAATCTGTATGTATATTGACTTTCTCTTAATGTTATGTTACCTTTAAAGCTGCAGTCACACTTGACTTTTCCTCCCATAGACTTCCATTCATACGCACACGAATACGTCAGACCGGAAACGCAGGGTCATGCGTTAAGTTTCGCAGGTTGCTGCGGTGCAAAGTTCAAGCTTGGTGAACTCTAACCTGCGAAATCGCATCACTTGACTGCATGAGACCAATAGAGGATCAAAACATGACCTCTCTGGACAGAAATTTAAAACATGGAGCAATCGCTGGCTTTTTAAATATCTAATCATCTTGTTTAATCCCGCCCCTTTTTGCAGCGCCGCACGACAGAATTTCGCACACACAAAGCCGAGTGTGACCGTAGCTTCATACTGTGAAAGTTGGGCTACCTTTTCATTTCATAATAAACATACAAATCTTATTAAAAGTTCCATATCAATTAAATATGCTTTAGGAATATGTTACTTTATGCACTGGCTAATGAAATTAAGTGAAGTTTCACAAACTAATTTCGAGAGGAGCATGTGATATGATTGACTACAGCTGATTCTCATTGCTAATCATTAGCTAGCCTATCAGATCATTCTAAAACTACTATAAATATCCTGCCTAAACTTCATTCCTTATCTTCGTTTTTGGAAATGGAAAACTGCTCCGCATCAGCCAACTACATCCACCACCACCACTACTTCTTCTTCTTCAAGAAACAACAATAAACATATCTCCAACTATAACTTCAACAACCTAAAAAACCTTCCTCTTCAACTGCCTCATACAACACATCAGCCGGGTATCCAACCCTATTCTCCAGCAAGATTAATCCAAAAACTCGATCACCGTCCACGTACTCTGCCTAAACTCCCAAGACGCCGACAATATACACCATGGCAACAAAGCCAAACTCTCACTGCTATCCTAGCGGTGCACTTGTGGTAACGTATATAGCATACTTAAAGGACAAGCCTCGCAAACAATAACTAACTCATGTATAGAATGATTTTAATGATAGAAACTCACCTCTCAAGCCTCCCGTCTTTCCGCAGATCCATAACATTCCAACAGCTTATAATTTGATTGCAAAGGTCCAGGCAATCTGTAAAACATTAGTCCACAACATCTTTATTCTTTGATAAACATCCATGGAAAGCCATGTCATCAAAACTAGTCGCTGGAGTGCGTTCACTAAAACAGCCTTCCAAACATAAACACTAGTGAAGTTTGGTCAACAAAATGGCCGCCGACCTTTGGTACTTTTGATTGACACTCCATTGAACAAATAGCTGAAAGAAGTGCCACCATCCAATGAGCTACCAAAACTTGCGATGGTCCAGCCCTCACCCTCGACTGCTATGAATGACTCCAAAAGACTGCGAATATAATAATAAATAAATAAATAAATAATAATGATAATTATAATTATAATTAATAAATAAATAAAATAAATAAATAAATTTCTGAAAGTTGCTTATTAGCTAGTGGAAAACACAATGAGCATAGAAGTTCAATCGTAATACGCCATAGTGACTCATCACGTAAATACATAAAGGTTGTTTCTCATTTCCAAGTACGCAAAAATCTGACTTGCGTCATTGAAAGTTCAGACTTGCCAAGTTTACACTTGGAGGAACGAACTACCGAGGACATAAGGACACAAGGCGTACTTCTTCAAATGGAATGACAGTGTACTTATAATGTCACTTACCTAACCATGGATTCATCAGTTTCACCGTACATTAACAATAAAACCATTCAATTATATAAAGCATGGCAATGGGCAATATAGCCTATACTCCTTTTTCCTTCCAACTATGCTTCCTTCTATCCAAACTCCTTAGTTTCCCCGCCACCCAGTGCTCACAGGAGTCTCCCCTACTCCCTGACTGCCGTAAGAGCCAGCCTTTGATAGCTCATCTTACCCGAGCTGTGACTTCGTGCTCGAGTCACGTCACTGCCCCCCCCCCCCCCCCCCCCCCCCCAGCCCAGCTACATTCGCATGTGTATGCAGCAAACGAGTACGTATCTGTGTGCGCTTTTGCACATCAATGCATGCACATGCAAGTGACGTGGACGTACGTCTGTTTACACTCACGTGTTTCGGACACACGTTACACACTATATAAAAAATAAAATAAAAAAAAAATGCTGGCACCCCTAAGCTAACCCTCTAGTGGGAGTCTTCACCGCCAACCGACTCCCGCTAGAACCCGCCTTTGATAGCTCAATTGCCCGAGCTGTGACTTCGTGCTCGAGTCACGTCACTGCCCCCTTTCCCGGCCCAGCTACATTCGTATATGCATGCAGCAATGAGTACGCGTCCGCGTACCCTTTTGCACATCAATGCATGCACATGCGAATGATGTAGATATGCGTCCGCTTATACTCACGTGTTCAGGCACATGTCATACATTATGCTGGCACCCCTAAGCTCACACTCCAGTGGGAGTCTTCACCACCAACCGACTCCCGCTAAAACCCGCCTTTGATAGCTCAATTGCCCGAGCTGTGACTTCGAGCTTCGAGTCACGTCACTGCCCCTTCTCTAGCCCAGATTCATTCGCATATGCATGCAGCAGGCAAGTGCGCATTTGCATGAGAGTCTAAATATATATGCATGTATACGCTATTGATGTATATATGCGATCGCATACACCCATATATCTGGACGCATGTCATACATTATGCTGGCCTCCTCAATCTCACCCTCTAGCAGGAGTCTTCACCGCTCACTCCCTTCTCCTCGACTCCTGCTAGAGCCAGCCTTTAATAGCTCAACCGCCCGAGCTGTGACTTCGAGCTCGAGTCACGTCACTACCCCTCCCAGGCCCTAGACTAACCTGTTTTATGCCGTATGCATGTGTGTGTGCATATGTATGTATGTATGTATGTATGTATGTATGTGCATACTTATATGTACGTGTATATATTTTACATGTCTATTTTTCCTTGTTTCTTCCATTCCTACCGTTATATCCAGCAGCCGGATATACCACCCTTTTTGCCTTTGGGGGGCGTTCTCCGAAAACGCGGCTGCTGTCCCAAGTTAGGTAGCATTTTGGGGGGCACTCGAGAAACTCCTGATCTTGTATCCCTCCTAATGCTCATTGACCAGGCGGGAACCTTGGGCTCATCTATCTGCGAGCTCAGGGTTCTCTCCCGGGACAGCATGCCAAACCTGCTATCATAGTCGAGCATTATCCAAGTGTGAACTCTTGAAGTGAAGTTTCACAAACTAGTTTCGAGAGGAGCACGTGATATGATTGACTACAGCTGATCCTCATTGCTAATCATTAGCTAGCCTATCAGATCATTCTAAAACTACTATAAATATCCTGCCTAAACTTCATTCCTTATCTTCGTTTTTGGAAAACCCCCCCATCCTTCCCGTCTCCCTCCTCCTCTTTCTTGATCGGGCAACACGGTGGCTCAGTGGTTAGCACTGCTGCTTCGCAGTAAGAAGGCCACAGGTTCAAGTTCTAATTGAGCCAGTCGGCACTCCCTGCATGGAGTTTGCATGTCCTCCCTGTGTTTGCGTGGGTTTTCTCCGGGTCCTCCGGTTTCCTCCCACAGTCTAAAAACATGTACATAAGTGAATCGTAATACAGTCACAAGCACTTAACGCATACATAGCAAAAGGGGGCACTCGAGAAACTCCTGATCTCGCATCCCTCCTAATGCTGATTGACCAGGCGGGAACCTTGGGCTCATCTATCTGCGAGCTCAAGGTTCTCTCCCGGGACAGCATGCCAAACCTGCTATCATAGTTGAGCATTATCTAAGTGTGAACTCTTGAAAGATCATTTATTTTATTTCCAGTCAACTTTAAGCCTTTACACTTTATTCTGTTTAGTTTTAACATGCTGTTTTTATAAAATATGTTAAACAAATATTTTTAAACATCTAAAGTAAATAAATTGTGTAATTATGCCTCTTCAATCAAATTATTAGGCTAGGCAAATTATCTCATGGAATTGATCTAACAAAAAGCGGCGCTGCCACTGACTACCTGGAGCTCAGAGTCTACATTTTCAAAGACGCGCTATCCTTATACATAAACTGCAGATTTAACTTTAAAATAACTATACCCTTGCTTGAAAAACTCTTAAAACTTGATTTTGTGGCATAATTGATGAGCATTTTTCTAATTATGTGGATTTCCTGTCTGCCATTAACAGTCCTCATTGGTTTCCTGTGCAGCACATGTGAATTACTAATATATATATATATATATATATATATATATATATATATATATATATATATATATATATATATATATATATATATATAAATTTATAATTTTATTTATATATATAGAGAGAGAGAGAGAGAATCCTTGATCAAAAAATTGTTTGTGAAATCTCTTATCTTTTCACCTTAGGTGTCAAAACTTCAAGAAGTCTTGATGTCTATCAGCACTAGCGACTTCATGTGACAGACTGTTCAAGTTTAATTTTTTCTCTAACCTTTTACATTCTTTTCCAGCTCAGAAATAAATCAACAGATCCTACAGCGCACACAGAGCATAATGTAGTCTCGTTAATGAAAAGACATGGTAATATCGAATTGTTTTAAGTGCAGTCAGCCCAATGTTGAGAAGTCCTCAAACAGTAATGAATGAAATATTCAAGTAGTAAATGAAGGTTCCATTTGTGGTTGCATGTTTTGCATGCAGCAGCAAACCAATGGAAGTGCAGAGTAAATATCAGTGTGATGCTAGTTATTTAAAGGTCCCATGAAACTAAAATAACGTTTTTAGATGTTAGTACCAGGATTCCTTGTTTTTAAAATATCAATTATTTACAGTTGTGTGCTCCAAAAAGAGACAAAATTCACATATAGAAAATGTTAAACAAATTTAAACATGTAAAGCTTGTAGTTTGTCACTTCCACCTAAATGGATCAACAATTTTATTCACGCCACCTCATGTTTCAGTTTCTCATCAAATGCTCTCTAGTATCTGACATGCCCCGCCCCCTTCAAGACACTTCTCATTTACTTTTCATTTGATGTCCTTGATCTCAACCACTCTCTCTGGCAGAGCTGTTATAAAACAAAATGCTACTGGAAGTTTTTTTTTTTTAAGGGGAGGAGCTACATTATGTCCCACCCTCTCTTGTGTTTCAGTTGAGATTACGTGAGACTGAATAAAAATGCATATTTTAAAGCACTTCACAGGACCTTTAATCAACAATCACGATGGATGACATTCATTTCAGGCACACACTCAAACACAAAACAAACAATAACAAAATCCAAAGACAGCACAGGCTTATTTATTAAAGTGTACATAGCAATGTTTTGAATAAAATTGTACAGTAAGTCAGTATGTTTGTGAAATTGTATTTACGTGAAAAAGCAAAAATGTGATTTATTGACATTTTAAAGTGCTTTTCTCACAGATCCAAGGAAAAGGATAAAAACATGGATAATCAGCCCATCCTGAAGAACGAGACGCAACACAGTTCCCTCTTCCTTGTCCATTTGGCTCGCCATGATTCCAGAACCTGAAACTAGATCAGCATTAGATGTTCAGTGTTGTTTCTGTGTGACATGATACTGACTGAGAAAATCATTTATTAGATAATGGTCAGTTCAGTGCAGTGATTCCTCACCCAGTGGTCATGTTGGTGCCATCAACCCATTTCCATCTGTCTTCACTGTCAGTCAGACCAATCCAGGCCGTAAAACCCCCAGACAATTTTTTAACAAGATCCTTAAGTAATGAAACATATTGTAATTTGATAGTAAAGTAATGTAATGTATTTTTTAATTTATTGTCATGTCAGCAAACAAGGCTATTTTCATGGCAAGAACATTTCAAAAATAAATAAACAATTAAGAACAACAAACAAATGAATACACAAGTTAAATAAGATTTTTAGTGTTAATAGTTGATAAGAATTCTAAGATTTTTTCTGGTGTCACTTTGCTAAAAATGACCTTAAGAGATTCATTAATAAAAAAGGCTTCTGGAAGCATTAAATGCAGGACAGTCCTGTAAAATATGTTTTACAGTAAGGGGAGTTGTGCAGCACAAACATTGAGTGGGGTCTTCATCTTTAATTAAAAAGGCGTGAGTTAATCTTGTATGTCCAATACGACATCTTGAAAAAATCACTTGATCAAGTCGAGCCTTAAAATTCTTTTTGAGATGTCAGGTTGTATTTCATGTAATTTATTATTTTCCAATGCATCCCACTCCTCTTGCCACATATTTAAAATGTAAACGTTGAAAAAAGGTCTCATCTCAGATGGAGGAATTTGGCATTTGTTCACCACTTGCTTCATAGCATCATGTCCTGGAATCCAGCAAGAATGATATGATAAAACTGATTTAGTAGATGGTGAACTTTCAATAAAATATTATGAATGAAAGGATGATCATTTTTTGTAGATTCCATCACTTGGAGGCATGATTTGGAGTCTGTAAAAATAATAGATTTCTTTTGTTGGGCATTTTCTATATACTCCAATGCTAAAAGTAAAGCACAGGCTTCAGCTGTGAATATGGAGCATTCTTTAGGCAGACTGACTCCATAACTTTGTTGCCCAGTCACCATTGCTGCTGCTACGCCATTTTCCACCTTTGAACCAACTGTAAAAATTGGTGAGTGCTGTGAATATTGGTTTCTAATATCCAGATATTGTTGTCTGTATACATTGGGATGAGTTGCTCCTTTCTTCTGATGTCCTAAATCCATATTAATTATGGGCTTCTTTAATTTCCAATGAGGCAGAGACCTAAAGTGTGTTGTAATCTGATAGCACCAAATTCAGTTGTCTTCACACAAACACATATACATATGCACTAGCAAACACCCCCTCACCTTTACTTGTACATGTGGTTTACAGTGACAGTTCTTAGACATAATGATTTTTATCCTATATAGTCATTATATTGTATTTCCAAACCCTTCTGCTAAACACAACCCCTGAAGAAAAGTTCTTCCAAACTTTGTATGCTTTAGAGTCATTTGGTTAACAAGGACACAGAAAGGGTCACCATAACCTTCTTTACATTCTAATATCCATGTCATAATGCATGAATGAGTCCTCATAAACCATGTATTCAAGAACACACATAAAGGTGATATGTGTCACATATTAGTCGCATTTGAGCTGTAATGAAGCTGCTGTAAAATGTGTCATTTTGGCGCTATTGAAAAATTTGTGCAGCAGTCCAGCATTTCAAGTCATTTTAGCCAGCTTGGACCTAAAACTGTTTTTATTTTTCATTTTGTGTGATTTCTAAGTGCCTACTGAACATTTTGATAAATAAAACATAACTAAAAATTTTAAGTTCAAATGTCTTCTTCAGTTTTATCTGGTGCCAATCTGTGAAGTTGAAGTCCGTTTTTAAAAAAAATGCTTTATTTCATGGTCATAGTTCAAAATTGAGTAGATTAGTGCACACATACTTGTCTTATATAAGTAGCTACATCTATAAATGTGAATTTGACATATGTTTTGTGTTGATAAAATGCATTTTAATAAAGTTATAGGCCAAACTAGCAGCATAGGATTTTCATTTTTTTTTAATTCCTAATTATACACATTTTTGCGTCCTGAGAAAAAACTGCAGCATTTTTTTATGGAGAACTTTTAACATAAAATCCATAAGGGTGTTGTCTATGTAGAAACTCATTAAAAAAGTAGTGCCCAGGTACGGGAATGAAGTTCTAGACACTTTTTCTAGGTTCACCTTATGGCCTAACAGGGTTTACTGTATTTCACTCACTTGTTCTTCTCTGTTGTCTATGATGATCAGATCTGCTCCTCTGTCTCTACAGTATCTTCTACTCTCATTCCAGTTCTTCTCCTCAGAGGAAATGAAGTAGAAATTGGACTGGTAGTAAAACCAGCTATCTATAAACACAACAGTTCAAGTATTAGCATTTCATTCCCATCACAATAAACTCCACAACATATTTATAACAGTTCGTAACCAAAGATTATATATTAAAGGTTGAATGCTTATGCAGTTGTGGTGAAGTTCATAATTACCCTGTTCACGAAGATGCTTCTCCAGGTCATTTTTCTCCTTCTGTAACTGCGCTGTTTGTTTCACTAGATCCTCATTCTTGGACAAGAATTGCTTGACTTCATTTAAAAGGTTTTTGTTCTGGTTCACTAATTGATTTTTCTCTATTGTCATCATTTTAAGTTGCTGATCTTTCTCTTCTTTGAGGTTGGTTAGTGTGGTTAGTAGCTTGGCTTTCTCTTCTGTGAGGATGGTTATGTTGATTAGTAGCTGGTCTCTCTCTTCTGTGAGGTTGGTAAAGTTTGTGCTGTTTGTATAGATGTAGACACTTAACATTATGACTGCAGTCATCAGAAGAAAACACAGCAGCACCAAACGCACTAGAGATGCTCTTGAGTATCTATTCTTCACACAATCACTACCTGAAAAGTCACAGACATGTTAAATACTTGAAATTGTATTCATATACATTTAGATTTTCACCTCAACAAATGAGTGTGATTACCTGTTTGCTGAAGGGGTTGTTGCTTGCTTGTTTTAAAATCAAGATCTTTTACACAATCTGCACTCTCATAGATATTCCCCATCATCTCCACTCGCTCTCCATCTGTTCCAGTAGATTCAGCAGCTTCATAAGTATCAGGCATTTTGTCTTTTAACAGTCCATCACTATTAGCCTATTCCGTGCCAATGCTTAATGTTCTTTGTGTGCTTCGGCTCTGCTCATTGCTTCTCGTATCACCTACAACTATAGAAATAAAGGAAATGAGATCATCTAAAAGTGTGCAGCCTTAGCTTACATGACATTAAACTTTTAAGCACATTAAGGCTATTTTAAACACTGAGCACTTCAAAATCAAATGATCTGTATTAATAAGATTAATTTTGCTTTTTGTGTTAACATGAGAATCATTTATTCAATAATAATTATGATTAAATAGAGATAATCTAAACAAAGAGCTCAAACTTGTTTCCAAAAAGCTGCAAGATCCTGAAGCTCAGCTCTGCTTGCATTTTCATAAATGACCTTATATTTCTTTAATCGTTTATAATTAGACATCATAAGATCTTACTAATGCTCGTACCACTGTTTAGTTGACCCTTGCTCTGTTTTGAACACCAGAGAGATCTAAACTGAAACTTCTGTAAGGCAGAAGTGTGAAGACAGGATCATGTGACATATACAAGCTTACTGTACAAGAAGCATTTAGATCTGATCATTATAACATGCTTTAGACCTCTTCAAACAGTAGATCCTGGAGGATTTGCAACTTTACCAGTGGAGAAAGTTTAATTTGATCATGTGTGCCCTGATAAGCAATAAACTGAATCCTCTCGGTTACCAAATTGTCAGTAAACTATCTTCTCTTTTCAATTCAGGTGTCAAGATTTCAGGAAGTCTTAATGCCTATCAGCATTTAGCAACTTACATATGACAGTCTGTCCTCAAAGGCTTCATACTGTGTGGTCTCGTTTCTCTCACCTTTTGCATTCTTTTTCAGTTCATCAATAAGTCAGCAGGCCCTACAGCATGCACGGAGCAAAATATAGTCTCATTAATGAAAATACATGGTCATATTGAATTGTTTATAAGCACAGTCAGCCCAACGTTGAGAAGTCCTCAAACAGTAATGAATAAAATATTCAAGCGCTAACCTTAATTAAAAGTTCCATTTGTGGTCGGATGTTTTACATGCGGCAACAAAATGATGACTGTACAGAGTAATTACCCTTTGGTGCCGTGACTAAAATGAAATGTTCTGTTTTGAAATGGGAAAGATTGAGTTTGTATTGCCTTTGATAATAGGTGTCATTTAAGATGCAGTCCACACCCCAAACAAGTCTTGAAAGTGTTTCGCAGCCTTGAGGAATTCTAATGTTGTTAGTCTCTGAAGGAGTAGCACATTTACACACTGTGCTTAAGAATTACATTTCTGGCAGACACACACACACTTTAGACTTTTGATAATATGGCTGTTTGGTAGTGTCATATGGGAATTTGTATGAACATTTGACATTTGGCATAAGAGCACATATACTTTTGCTTACATTATTTTTGCAACAGTTGGTTACAGATTTACCTTGTAGATCAACACCATAGATTTATACATTAGATACTGTATACAGGCCCTGAGCATGCGTCAATACTGCCGCCATATTAGTACAGTGCTCCCAGGACAAAAGTCATTTAATCACACTTAGTCGAGACCAAAGCCAATCTGACAATCTGATCAAGCCTGCTGGACTTTTGTGCTGCATACGGGTGTAGTAATGAGCAAACAAAGAAAACAAAGCATAAAGGCAGAACATTTCATAGGTAAGATTTTGTTTTTACTGATTTTGTATGTTACAAACTTTTGTGCTAAACCAGTGTTCACCATGAGGCAAAGTAGCACCAACTTGCACTAAACCTTTTTGTTGATGCTAGACTGGTTGAATAAAATCAGCAAAAATGTAAATGAAATATGGCAACAAAACGCTGATGCCAGAAACTTGTATTATTGTCAGCTAAGTGAACATTCGTTTTGTAATGATGCCTGCGCTTCAGTGTGCATACTTTCCACCCTAAATTGTAGAATATTATAAATGTTATATACAATTTAGATCAGAAAGGTGGATATGGACATTGAGATGCAGGGATATTGTTGGATCACACGTGTCGTTCATAATGGAAATTCATTCACAAACTTCTATTCCCTCCGTTAGAATTAGAAGTGAATGGGGATGTTTTTCTGGACATGAATTAGATCAAATTTAACAGGGAGGGAGGCCAATACATTTGCATGCACACAAACACATGCTCTTGTGATGTAAAATTATAATTTTCATAATTGAATAAAATGTTAAGCTGATGACCTGTGTTCATGTGGGTTTCCTCTGGGTGCTCCGGTTTCCCCTACAAGTCCAAAAAACATGTGGTATAGGTGACTTGGGTAGGTTAAATTGTCAGTAGTGTATGTGTGTGAATAAGTGTGTGTGGATGTTTCTCAGTGATGGGTTTCAGCTGAAAGGGCATTCTATATACAAACATATAGATCCGCCATCCGTCAATAGAGCCCGCCATTTTGTACAGCGTAGAGGTCCTTTGAAATGAATGTGGGACTAAGGTGCATTGGCGGACTGGCCATCTGGAGGTAATATATATATATATATATATAATATATATATATATATATATATATATATATATATATATATAATAATATATATATATATATATATATATATATATATATATATATATATATATATATCTGTCTGTCTGTCTGTCTGTCTGTCTGTCTGTCTGTCTGTCTATCTATCTATCTATCTATCTATATATATATATATATTACACTTTGCTGATATCCCCAACTTGAACCGCATTCTAAATTTAAAGGGATTGTTTTTTTTTTTTACAATAAAGAAGATAATTTGAAGTTACCAAATGCTGGAAACTGGTAGCCATTAACTTTCATAGTATTTTTTCCTACAGTGGCTGTCAATGTCTATTGGAACATTCTTTGAAATATCTCCTTTGAAAAATCAAAAAGGTTTGGAACAACTTCAGGGAGAGTAAATTTAATTTCTGGATGAACTACCCCTGTAAAATGTCCTTGTTGTCATTGGTGAACTTCCCCCTATAGGTCACCGGAAACAGATTGGAGAGATATAAGATGTGTCAATATTATAAATTTGAATATTAAATATATACATTACACAACGTTTGGCACTTTAATGCATACATCGACATCTTGCAGAACAGCATTAATTTGATATATACTGTATATCCTTATCATTAAATTATTTGTATCACAATGAGACTAATTGTGCCCACTGAGGTAAAATTCCCCACCCATTCAGTATCTGAGGTATATGTGAGAGACATACAGTCAAAAGATAAAAATATTAGGGAGAAAAAAAAGCACCCTATTTTAATCCTTACCCTCTATCTTCCTCTCTGTATGCAAGTGTGTTCACCACTCATTATTTCTTCTCTCTTTCAACTCCAAGTCTTCTCCAGGTGTCCAGGTGCAAGTCACATCCAGTGAACAGCCACCTTTGGGTCACAAAGCAGCTCCCTCCGGTCCATCCCCACCATCTGCCCGACACGCGAGCACACACAGCTGTGCACAGATACTGACATGACATCTGATGAATACAGAGTTTGTTACAGCATTATTTTCTTCGGTGAGTATAACATATAGTCTGAAGTAGTGTGCAATTTTACACTGTCTGTAATAAGACTAAAACAACAACTGTATGATAGGAACTACACTTGGTTTAAAACTTGTTGTATTGCTATTGAAAAAATATCTTCTACATAGAGTGCATTAGTCCCTATTCACCTTCATTTTTCCCATAGAGAGTTTTAAAAGGACTTCCTTATACTGTATATTAAGAGAGAGAAAGTAAGTTTTTTCTTTTTCTTCAATGGAGGGTGTAGAGAAAAAAAAGTTAATTTAGCTTGCTATGCTTACTGTAATGCTATGATTTGTGAACTTCTCTGTACAGCATTATAGGTAATGTTTTCCCACAAATTACACTATTGAATGCAATAATAAAAATAAGAGGTACCACTTTATTTTGATGGTCCATTTGAGTATTACTAGACCGTCTGCTTAATATCTGTTGATATGCTCCTTCAACAGACATTTAACTGACTATAAGAAACTTTGCAAGTACATGTCAACTTAACACTAACCTTAACCCCAACCTAACAGTCTACTTATAATCTAATGACAATTAGTTGGCATGTAGACGCAATGTAACTTATATTCAACAAAAGGACCATCAAAATAAAGTGACCAAACAAGATTAAATCGATGCAAATAAAAAGGTTCAACAAAAGCATATACAATTGATTACTGGTGTAACAGTTCACAAAATTCATAGTTCAGTGGTCTAACAGTTTATAAAGTTTTCGATACAGCAAAAATTTTTACTTTGACATTTTTTTTTTTTATTAAAACTAAGATCATAAAGGATGATATTTTCTGTACTTTCAATGCGCGCGTGTGTGTGTGTGTGTGTGTGTGTGAAAAGCACCCTCTCACTAGGGATAGAGGTTGCAGACAGCCAGAAATTTTGGCTGAAATAAAGGAATATTGTAATGGCCCCCGATTAATGTAAACGGTAAATAATTCCTGGCTTTGTCTCACTTACTGGGTAAGCTCATCTTTTCAGTGGTTTTAAATGTTCGTAATGTGCCAACAGTTGGAGAATGACTGACACTCAGGTGTCACACCTGAGCATTTTTGGAAGAGTGCTAATGCTTTCAAGCTGTGCAAAAACACATTTCTAAGCTTATCCGTATGCCCTGGTTCTTGCCTTAATGTTACTAGCCATGTTGCAGCAACGAGCTCATCTCTTTTATTATTTTTCACACACTTTGGCTCTTTGTTTTACAATATCTATTTTCCAAAGAAACTTCAGCAAATCATTCGGTTTGTAATGTGTACCAAACTATACGTTTCATATCAACTGGATCAATAGGAATATGTGTATGATTACATCTCTACAAAGTATTGCCAAGCTGCAGATCACAACAGGTCTATCTTGAAAATATGAGTTATTGTTAGACATCACTTTCCTTGGTAACAAAATGAATGGAAATTTAACTTCCATGACTCAATGCTCTTATATCATGAATACAATTCTGACTTTCCATCCACGTCATCCGATCATTGTCTTAAACTGTGTGTTTGGCTTTCACCCTAGCAAAAGCATTTGAAGAGTTCAGATGCAAAAACCTCTAAGTGCCATCTGAAATTTTCCTCTAATATTAGCATTTTTCTAAACTTCCTATGTTTATGTTCACTTATTTCACTTTAGGCGACAAGGTGGCTCAGTGGTTAGAACTGTTGTCTCACAAGAAGGTCACTGGTTCGAGTTCCAGCTGGGTCAGTTGGCATTTCTTTGTGGAGTTTGCATGTTCTCCGTGTTTTGGCTAGGATTTTCCCCACCGTCCAAAGACATGCAGTATAGGTGAACTGAATAAACTAAATTGGCCGTAGTGTATGTGTGTGAATGAGTGTGTATGGATGATCCGCTGTGTAAAACATATACTGGATAAGTTGGCAGTTCATTCCGCTGTGGCGATCCCTGATGAATAAAGGGGCTAAGCTGAAGGAAAATGAATGAATGAATATTTCACTTTAAAGACAATGAAAATAATCTATTCTTTGTACTAAGAGTAAAATTACTGAAACTACACACAACAGCCCGAGAAAAATGCTAATTTGAGCTGAAAATTTTCTTGATGGTTTTTGCATCTAAACTCTTCATTTATACATCAAAGAATTTAAAAAATCATGTTTTAATGAAAAATCATTAAAAAAAGTTTTATGTGTGTGTTTGCCTTATGTGTGTATATTAGTGTAGTTTAATTCCAGTAAAATAAACAAGGCGTTGTCCTGTTAATCATCACTTTTCTATGGACTGAAATGTCAGGGGTTGAAGAAGTGACCTACTTTGTGAAGAACTGTTCCTGTGAAGTTAGAATCATAATCCCAACACTACTAATTAACAGGCTGATTGCTCAGTACTGATTACTACAGCACTACTGATTAAATAGACAAGTGCACAATGAATCTGATTACAGCCTCTGAGGACTTTGGGGGACACCAAACATTTGTCACTGTCTAAACAGTGCTTAAATGCCGCAGTGATATACAGTAAATCCTTAAATCATACATCATTAAAGTGGAGGCTTATTTGTCATTTCTGGCAGTGACAGAAATCATTATTCAAAAGAAAAATTATGCTGTTTTTATTGCAGCATAAAACAGATAAATTTTAGTATTCTGTATATATCATTGTACTATAGTGATAAAATGTATAAAATAAACCCATAGAGTTTTTTTTAGAGGTGGAGGACAGTTTTCAGTTAGTCCATAAAACAATTCCAAACACTGTAAAAAAAAACCACCCGCTTCAAATGTTATCATTCGACTGAATGGGCGTTATCAATAGTTATCAGTTGATAGATATGGGCCAGTATGGGCCTTCTGCACCCACTGTAAAAACTGTTGGGTTCCACACAATTTCTTCATGTTACAGTTTACTTAATCGTTTTTACAAATTTAAGTGGATTGAATAAAACAATTATGTTGTCCCCCTAAAACTTAAGGATTATGTTGTTTCAGCTAATTTTAAATAAGTAGCTTGAACAAGCAGCAAAAATCTTTTTTTTTCAGTGTAGTAGGCTCAGAAGGCTGTTATCATCCATCCACAAGGTTAATCAGCTATACCACAGGTGTCAAATCCAGTTCCTGGAGGGCCGCAGCTCAGCACAGTTTAGTTCCAACCCTGCTTCAAAACACTTACCTGTAGGTTTCAAACAGAACTAAAAGGACTTTGTTTGATCAGGTGTGTTTAATTAAGGTTGGAACTAAACTGTGCAGAGCTACGGCTCTCCAGGAATTGTATTTGTCACCTGTTAGCTATACTAATAGAGTAGACTCCAGATCCAGATCTGTTTTTACATTACTGTGATGGTTGGGTTTAGGGTTGGGGTAGACATTAATGAAATACAGTTAACGGGAAATTTAATAAATGATATAAACAATTATCATAGTTAACCAGCTATACTAATAGAGAAGACTCCAGATCCAGATCTGTTTTTACATTACTGTAACGATTGGGTTTAGGGTAGGGTTATGTAATCCTAGTGAAATAGTTAATATAATTATTTATAATATTATTTAGAGCAGTATAATCATATTGTTATTATATCTACAAGTCTTTATTAATATAAAAAACAAAATACAAATGTAGTTTGAGGTAAAGTAACAACCCGCTCCTACAATTGGCCATTACTTTACCTTAAGTTAATAAAACACAATTAATGGGAAATTTTATAAATAATATAAATAATTTTCATTAACTTCCGGCCACAGCCGTATGTGATATATAGCTGATTAATCATGTGGATGGATGATAACAGCCTTCTGAGCCTACTACTGGCCCATATCTATCAGCTGATAACCACTGATAATCGGCTATTCAATCGAGTGTTGACATTCGAATCGGCTGGTAAAAAATATCCATATTTTTTGTAATTACTGTTTTTATTTTTTATTTTTCACAGTTTTTTTATGCTTTTGATTTGATTTGATTATGAGACCATGTTCTTTCTTCCAACCCCTTTTAACCTGGAAAAGATCAAAAAAGTGGCTTTTATTAACATTTTTAATAGTTTAAAGTGATATATTGTTTGGGTTGGTGTTGTATATTATGGTACAAAAACCTATTACTTATTTCTCTATATATTATTTATTATACATAATATCATTTTAAACTACTAAAATGTCAATAAAAGTGTGAATTATCAACGTCAAAAGTTGACAGAGCAAAGATCAAGGTCTTATAATGCAATTTACAACTGTAAATAAATGGAAAACACCTGTGAATCACAAAATACAGAAAATACATATATTTTTACAGTGAAGCAATGATACAGAAAACACCTCTTTTCCATCAAAAATCTTGCATTTCTGTCTATAGAATCGAACAGCTTGAACATTCTGCTAAATGTCTCCTTTTGTGTTTCACAGATTTAAAAAGCAAGCTTCAGAAGAAATGAGAGCGAGTAAAATATCTCAGAATCTGCTTTTCTGGAAGAACTACTGCTTTCACTTCAAACTAGTTTAACAGGGCAGGTAAGGTACCAGGAATGAAAAATAGAAAAAAGGAATGTCTCAGACACTGTATTCTCTTCAGGGCCCCTGAAGGGAGGATGTAAAGGAGGAAGAGAAACAGCTTCTTCTTAAGATGTGCTGTTTAATGGATTTTGGGGAGCGGAATCAAAGAGGCGACAGCGAATTATTTTTTCTTTAGGAAGAGTGTGCGAGAACAGCTGAATATGCATCTCTTTTACTTCGTTGAGGACAATCATCTGTATTACTCGTTTAGGTCCCAAGGACATTTTCCCTTGGAGAATACAACAGAAATCTCTATATCATTAAAAGCAGAATGAGGCATTGAGAGGCTTGAGCTCAGTTTTGTGCATCACACACTGACTAAATCCAGACTTTACAGTCATGTTTATTTCGCAGTGTTCCCCTCTGCTGCATTACAGGATTTGTCTTTTAGCATTACTATTGATTTTTTTGCGGGCTCTTTCATGAAACTACAAAGCAAGAAACACTCTAATAAGTGAATTTGCTTTAGAGTTTGCAGTTCTCATCCTTTTTTTGGCCACCATTTCCCCCTCTTTTTTGTTACTTCTTTTGGCTTTGTGCATGTTTTAAAGATCTGGCAGATATGATGATTTGTTAAACAAATGTCTTCATCTGTTGTTTCTTTGACAGCACAGACTGATTCCTGAGACTTTTGCACAAAGCATCCTTTAGGCGCTTGGGTGTTTTATTTTTTTGGGGGGCTGCTCGAGTCTTTGTGCTTTCTTTCTTTCTTTGGCTCGGTGTAAAAAAGATCCTAAAATAAAATGCTGGAAAGTAACAAGGATTTACTCGGGAGCTATTTGGGTTGACTTACTATTGCAAGACCCGTTTTAGGAACACAAATAATGCATACCAACAATATCCTATTTTAAATCGTAAACTTCACATATTTTTTGTAGGTCAGATTGAGTTCAAAGAATTGAGCATCTTTCAATAGTTTTCTGGGTTATTTTCGTTGTCTTTGTCAGTTTATTGAACAGGTTTATTTAAGACTGCAAGTGTTTTAATGCATATCATATATACTTTTTTCTTTGGTAATACTTTTTTTTTGATAATTAGTATTTTTTTTTCTGTAATTTAAGTTATGTTTTCCAAATTATAATTAAATAAATGGGTAACACTTTATAATAACTACACACTATGAGTCATTTATTAAGCATTAGCATCTAGTGAATTCACCAGCTATTTGTTCTATTCACTATTTGTTCTATAGCTCTACATAAATAAACTTTAATAAATAGTTTGTAATCAGTTTATAATTGACTTATAACTACATTTACATTATGCTTTATAATTGTAATTTCATACTTTGTTAATAATTTATTTTTCATTACTAAATTAAGAATTACATTATTTACAAACATTTGTATTTAAGAGCAGTTGGTGGTTTTTAAGATCAATCAGAATGAGTTAGTAAATGAGTAATAAACTACTGAAATCAACGTTTATTATTATTCAGGTGTATAGTAATCATTAGTATGTGTGTTAATAAATGCTTTATTAACTCAACTTCATGCAGTTTTTTGGCCTAATCTAAAGTGAGGACTCTTTATGCTTTATAAATTCCTTATAAATGACAATTAAAGGCTCATTATCAAATGAACAATAATCTTTGCAATCTTATCCAAAAAGTAAAATTACTTTTAAGTTTAAACATTGCTGAAAAATTGGATAAAGCCTAAATTGGATAAAACAACAACAATATAAACATTTAACAATATAATAGGATGCAATGTTTAAACTGTACAGTAATTTTATTTTAGATAAGGTTGTAAAGATTTATTTTTCATATGATACAGTTTCATTTGTGTATCTTCAAATGAATCAAAGTTAATAAAGTCGTTTATTTTCTTTTTTCCTGTTCAGAATATAACTGAGCCTTTAATTGTCATTTATAAGGGATTTATAAGGCATAAATAGTCCTCACTTTAGATTAGGTCACAAAACTGGATGAAGTTGAGTTAATAAAGAATTTATTAACATACAAATTAACTATTAATATATGCCTGAATAATAAGAATTATAAACGGTCATTTAAATAGTTTATTAATCATTTACTAACTCATTCTGAATTATCTTGAAAAACCACCAACAATGCTTAAATAACTGGTTTGTAAATAATGCAATATTTAATATAGAAATAAAAATAAGTCATTGACAAAGTAGGAAAGTACAAGTATTAAGCACATTATAAATGTGCTTGTAAGTCAAGAACACATTATTTGTAGCTGCAGTTATAAACTGCTTACTAACGTTTATCAATGTAGAGTTGATGCTTAACAGATAATGAATTCACAATATGCTAATGCTTAATAAATGGTTCGTAGTGTGTAGTTATTATAAAGTGTTACCAATAAATGTTATTGGATACCTTCTAATTATTTCATAACTATATTCCTATATTGTATAAAAGTACTATGTAACAAAATATTTATGCTGTGAAATTTCCTCAAATTCTACACACAATACCCCATAATGACAATGTGAAAAAAGATGGAAATTGTTGCAAATTTATTAAAAATAAAAAACCTGAAAATGTACAGTAAAAGTATTCACAGCCTTTGCTCAATACTTTGTTGATGCACCTTTGGCAGCAATTACAGCCTCAAGTCTTTTCGAATATGATGCCACAATCTTGGCACACCTGTTTTTGGGAATTTTTGCCCATTCCTCTTGCAGTAGTACCTCTCAAGCTTTATCAGGTTGGATAGGAAGCAACAGAGTACAGCCATTTTCAGATCTCTCCAGAGATGTTCAATAGGATTTAGGTCTGGGCTCTAGCTGGGCCACTCAATACACTTATACAATAATACAAGAAAATTTTATTTCTGTATTAAAAGTGCTTCAAAATGTCATGTTTTATGCAATGTGTTAATTACTTTGTGAAATTCACCAGCAGATAAAACTGTTTCTACACTATTTCTTGACATTTTGAGTATAAAATTAATTTTTAGATTAATTAACTTTGACTTTTGATAATATTAAGTTATATATTATTTTGAACCCCAAATGTGATGTTTTGTGGATGTGACAGATCAGTCCATCCTCTGCTACAAAAAAATTATGTGTTTTAGTAAATAAAAAAGCGGTATAGTGAGACAAGCATCAGTGATACTACACTCTAGGAAATAAAGGTACAAGAGCTGTCACTGAGGTGCACCTTTTTTTAAATCTACATATTTTTACCTAAAGGATCTCTATTAATACCTACTGTGGAAAGAACAAAAGTTTATGTCTTAAAATGTTTAGGTACAGCTTCTGAGGTACCAATATGGATCCTTTAAGTACAAATGTGTATCTTTTTAAAAGGTACCACCTCAGTGACAGCTCTTGTACCCTTATTTCCGAGAGTGTATGGCTACATGAAAATATAAAAATCTCCAATGTGTTATTTTGCTGAGATATATATATATATATATATATATATATATATATATATATATATATATATATATATATATATATATATTGCAATATAAATATAAAATCTCTCCAGATGATTTGTATAACTCTATTTGGAAATATTTCAATAAATAGATCGAATGGGGGTGATCAAGTCTTTTTCTATGCAGTGCAATTCATAAAATAAAATTGCAAGCATACATAAATATGACAGAGCAAAAACTAAAACTAAATAAACAGTGTCTTTTGGTTTTCTGTGGAATCTAACAGCATTCGAATACAAACATTTAACAATCAGATGTAAAATAACAGGATCATTTTAGTTTAAAATATTGTATACAATAATATATTTAGATTTTAATAAACAATCTACTTCTGCACATTGCGATATCAGTGCTCAAACAATATATAGTGAAGCCCCAAGTGACACCATATCTATCTATCTATCTATCTATCTATCTATCTATCTATCTATCTATCTATCTATCTATCTATCTATCTATCTATCTATCTACCCACCTACCTATCTACCTACCTATCTATCTATCTATCTATCTATCTATCTATCTATCTATCTATCTATCTATCTATCTATCTATCTATCTATCTATCTATCTATCTATCTATCTATCTATCTATCTATCTATCTATCTATCTATCTATCTATCTATCTATCTATATATAGAAATATATATAGATATATCTATAGAAACAGGAGGTCTTTCCATTCACATTCATCCTCTCTGCTTAGTCCCCACCCTCACCCATCCCCTTTTACTTAATATTTTTTCCATATCTCTGTAGGCACATAGTTTTGACAATCAAAGTAAGCAGTGTCAGCAAGAAGATGGAGAAGCTCTTTTCAGATGTTGTAATCTTTTGTTTCCCTGCCATAGTTTGGCTCCCACACAAAGCCAATTAGAAGTGCAGTAAAGGGACATTTTATCAGGCAATAACGCTTTATAAAAGATGTAGATGGTTTGGCTGGAGATTTTTGTATATCACTACTGGATGGTTTTCAATGAGCAAGACATTAGTGAAGACATGCAAATATGTAATTTACCACAGTTGTAAAATGCTGGGACAGTTTGAAAATGCACCTGGAAAAAGCTTGAAAAGTCCTTAAATGTGACTTTGGTAAAGGTGTAAGAGGCCTGTGTCTGCTGAAATAACCCATCAGAGGTAACCTTATAAGTCGGAATCAGCTCTTTATCCCTCAAAACACAAAAAACTCAAATACATTTGATCAACCACTGAGATATAATTGAACTAAATATATGAATTTGGTTCACTGAAGCATGCATACATTTATTACACAAACTACTGAAAATAGCTGACCCCCGATAGTCAGTTTGCAGAAGAAATATGTCCTTCTGAGCCTCACATACGCCAGTAAACTCACGCAGCTCTGTGATTGGCCAAAATGCTTAGTTTCACTTTTCGGTTATCGTCTGCTCTTCCCTGTTGATCACCCCTGACCTTCTTTCTGCTGAATCTGAATTTCACGATCTGAATTTCAGGTTTTGAATTTTAGGATATTGAATTTGATGTTCTGAATTTCTTCATCTTGAAAACTTGAAACTGTATTTTTACAAACTGGATATCTGCAGTCTATGTATTCAGAACACAAAAAAATCTGAAGTTTGAAAATACGTCTTTAAAAATCAGCTTTGAAAAATTACGTTGACTTACATTTCAGTTGTTCAATATTCAAGTTATGAAATTCAAATTCAAAACTATTTTTAACGGCATATAAAAATTGTTTTGGCATATTATTAGCTCCATAGAGGGGTGCCAAAAATATAATAAACAATCTAAAAGCATAGATAAATTCAATAAAGAAAAATATGCTAAATAAATTAACAGCATTTTATTGTACAAACTGTATTCAGGTATCCCGTAGTTGAATAATCAAAGGTAAAATAATACTGCATAGTCTTCATTTTATAAACAATGGTACAATTTCTTATCCCTGAATGTTTTTAAAACCCTCACACAGTCACAGGCCTCCAAAAGGCACTTGCAAAATGATAAATTATAATCCATACTCAATGTGATAATTGCGAATGATCACATTGCGATATCGATGCTGAAACAATGTATTGTGCAGCCCTACGATCTAGACAGGGCAGCGTTCAATTGCAGCTGTGTTCATACTCTGTGATGGATCAGTGACAGCTAGGGTACAGATTATATGACTACATAATCACTGGCAACTCAGGCTTACCGAAGCATGCAAGAAGTGATAAGATCAATCATGTGCAAGACTGGAAATGGTACCCTGCAATAAATATTTTTAAATAATCTCACATTCAAATGGTCCATGCGCTGAACGCTGATTTATAGTGAAAGGGGAAAGAAAAGAAGATTATGGAGAAGAAAATGTTTGGGGAGATGCTAGAAACAAGGTCTGTGCATTATACAAAGACTGAAAAAATAGGTGAAAGCCAATAAATAGTTTTGCAATGTGGTGCTGCTGCGACTGAAGAAGCAAATGTTCCGTTATTTCGGTTTAATGCTATTGTAAAACTTATTTATTCTGATATTGTGGTCTAGAACTGCTCCCCGAACTTTCTACTAATCTATTTCTTACTCTCTCATTGGCTGTTGGTCATCGCTGATGTGTTTTCAGTCAAAACTCATTCACACAGAATGATTTAGAATCGCCGACAGGTCCAGACATTTAGCACGCCAAATATTTCACAGACATTGCCTCTCACTGATTGTGTTTTGACAATTCGCTCACTGTGATTGTGTGATTTATCAAATTTGCCTCTGATTTCAGGCTTTTGTCTGTCAGGCCAACATCAAAGTAAAATGTTGGCAGAAATTAAGCAGACAGTCTACTTTACTTTAATTACTAACACTAGCTGACGCAGTTGCAAAGTTTTGCTGATTTCTGTAGTCTCCAACTCTATATTTTGCTATTATTATGCTCAATATTATGCTATGCCATTATCCATTCTCTGCAGATTTTTTTTCAGTTCCATGCTTAACTTCCAGCCATCTTAGAAATTTTTTATATTATTTCTCATTAATGAGTAATGCATGCTACTACTGCATTGAACTGACTGAAGAGATCAAGAGTGTAGATTTGCACTTGACATTGATGGGGACATACATCCCTAGAGTGCATGCATTGCGCAAATTCTTTTTGCACTTTTAAAAACATGAGTAAAGTACTTAATAATATAAAATAAACACCTAATAATAATGTCCCATGCTGCAAGTCATTTTACATGATTTACCGCAATTGGGCTTTGACGAGGAGTGAATGTAAAGAAATTTAAAGAGGTGTGTGATGCAATTTAACTGTTTTATCCTGATTATCTTTTTTCATAATCATGAAGGCCAAAATCGAAACTGAATTTTGAATTACTGAAATAATCAGAATCAGTTTTTGCACTGCAATTAATAGTATTACAGTGAATTCATCGCGAACTTGACTTTGTGCAAGTGTAGGTTTACTAAGGGTTGACAGAGCGTTATTTTGAAGTCAATTTCAGTAATTGGTGGATATTGGTAGGGACATGTCCCCTTCATCTAAATTCTACACCCTTGGATAGATATGATGTGATGTGTGCACCAATTTCGGGCTTTTGTTTGCAATTTTACAGAACCTATAAACAAGCAAAAATCCAGGCTAAAATTTGGAATCAATATGAATGCTGTGAAATGCTGCTCAGTATAAAGAAGGAACTAACAAACAACAACAATCACAAACAGTGATTTTCTTGGCTAGTCCGTTGGGTAGTAAATTAGTAGCTATTTAACGTTCATGGTTAGGTTAGAAGAATCAGTTGCACATTTACCTAATAAACATTATAAAGCCTGTGTATTGTCAGTCAGGACAAAATCAAAGTAAAATGTTGCCAGAAATTCTAGAAAGTCTAGTTATACTTTAATGACTAATGCTAGTTGACATGTGCTTACAAAGTTTTTTTATAAATCAACAAGATGTCTAAAGGGAACAATATACTTTAAAAGTCATCTTCATGTTACATAAATGCCAATGTACAATTTATAGAAGCCTTTTATAACCTTCCTTAATGAAGCACTTTCGAGTAAATGTTAGAGGGCCAAAATCAATATCTCTTATAGTGGTGTTAGTAAATCAATTTTCTTACAGTGGCATAAATTACTTTTCAATATCACAATATCCTCCATAATATGTGCATTACGTAATGGACAATTTTGACGAAAGAATGGAGCGTACGATGGAAAGCAGGGTTTGACAAATGAATCATGACTCACGACTTTGAATCATGACAATTAACAGGGTTACTGAAGCATTCCAGAGTGGCATAATTGCTCAAATACACAGCACACACTGAGAATAAAATTAGGGTGGGACGTTTCTGGACACAAAACCACCTCTGCTTGGATGGACCAGGAGGAGGCGTTTGTGGATGCGAGAGAGTCAAGAGCTATTCTCCTATTGTTACATACTGAAATACGTGAGAATAGAAGATGAGGGGGCGTACGCTTCTTTGCTGATGTCTTAGCTGATTTCTATAGAGTCTCCCACTCTATATTATGCAACTATACTCTGCAGATTTTTCTTTCCATGCTTAACTTTCAATCTTATCTTAGAGATTTCACATTAATCCTCATTAATGAGTAATTCAATCAATATAAGACACCGTGAATGTTCCAAAGTTGGAAGTTTGCATTCTGCATGCTATCACTGCATTGAACTGACTGAAGAGTTAATATCGCAAATTCATATTGAGATATGATGTGCCTCCAGCATCTCTAAAAGATTTCAGCTGAAGTATCTGGAGTTGCATGTTGATGCTCAAGGAGCTTCAAAAAAAGGCAGTAAAACCCAGATAAGACTTGCTTCATTTAAAAAGAAAAGAAAAAAAAACCTACGCACATTCAACAGACGTGCAAAGTCAGCAGTTCAAGGACAGAGATGATTAAACTAGTAATATATGTGGGAATCATAGCACTCAAGAAAAGTCCAAGCGCATGAGAACTGGTAAAGTAATTTGACCCTTCTGAGCGCTGAATAATAACACTAACTGCTCATGACAATGGTTCATACATCATTAAAGCTTTTGAAGTTGGCTTTGATATTAAAGCTTTTACTCAAACTTTTCTTATTACTCAGAGTAACAGAACAGAGTTTCTCTGGCTCTCTCTCTGCTTTTCTACACATTGGCTGCATATCAATTTACTAACTTGTGTGATGAAAGCATGTACTGTACTTCACTGCTGACAGGAAAACTATATAGCTTGCTTTTGAATGTGACCACCTTTTAGGGGAGGAAGTGTTAGCATTGGAAAATGTTAGCAACTGCTGAAATGCTACAGCAACTCTGGCACATGGTAACACGTCGTAAACTTGTGTATATCCTTTTTTTCAATTACAGATGTGAATGTGGCAAGAACATGTTGATACAAAGTGATAACATTTGTATTTACGTGTTAATACAACTTTGATTTTTGCATCTATTATGAGAAAAAAAACAAGGAGTGTTTTTATACTACACAGCACCTTAATTTTGCCATCAATGTAACTTAGCAAAGCTAAGTATTACCGTCTATTAAGTAGGTTTATGATATAACGCCACATAATAAAAAGAAGTTGTGTTTTGATACCACATACCCCTTTTGATGTTCGTAGCAGCATTTATTTATAACACTATTTGAGAAAAGTTACAAACCACAATTTTGAATATTAGCTATTTAAAGTTTTAGGGTTAATTTATGTCTGTATTGAGTTAATATGTCTTAATTCATATATAGTTTGTTTAATTTTTAAGTGGCTGGTGAGTGTAGGCGTTAATACTGGGAGATGCTAATAACAAGTCATAAACCATTGTTCTGAAATCACAGACAATTTCAACATTTGCATATGTATTTATTAGCCTTTATACAAGTCCGTATCAAGACACAACTTCATGTCAGAGGCCAAATTTCAATGTTTGCATTAAATGTTAACAGTCAAGAATTAACATACAAGTTAATATTGGAACATCCTCATAAAAAGTAATTAACCCTTGTTTTGATACCGCTGAGCTATTTCAAGTTGTGCACAATAAGCACATTCACATCTAGTAAGCACATTGACATGTCTGAGCCTCACATGTACATTTATTTAGATTTTTACATTTATGTATGTGATGATGTTAGGTTATCATTCCTTAAAATAAGGGTTATATGTTTTGTGTTGTTCTGCCACTTTAAGGGACGCATGCACTGTGAGTAACGCATGCCTGTGTTATGTTGTATTGAGAAGGTACGGCAGTAGTAAAAAAGCACTCCATTCGACTATGCATTGTCTGGCCTCCAATTATTACAATGTAGATGCTGTTTTCCAGAGCCCCCACACAATGAGGTGAGAGGAAAAACATACATACTGAAAACATACTAAAATAGTGCACTTTGTCCCAAATTGTACATAATACACCTACACTATGCACTCTATTGTCTATGTATGAATCTTGTAATGCTATTTTTGTCATTTAAAAATACATAAGAAAAACTCTAACTGAGAGAGAGAGCATAAAAATGTCCAACATTCAACAAGTACATCATCTGGATCATCTGCTTGATGTGTGTGAACACACTACTCACCATTTAATAACAAAATGACATTGAAAAGCTACTGCCTGAATACATTTGGCATAAAAACAGGATTTCAAACGTGCTACTTCTAGTCTAACTAATGTTTAGGAAAGATACAAACTTGGACGAAAACACTAATTCATCTTAGTTATGTTCTCAGTTGAAAACTGCTGATGAAGTCCATGCATATTATGATTCAATGGCTATGATCAAAGAGAGGAACATCTAAAGATGGCTTTGATTTCATTTGTGAAGACTTTCTAGGCCATGTTCTTTCTAGATTGGAGAAGTGATGGAATTGGAGGTCTGTCGAAGTCTGTTATGTCTGTTTTACAGATGTTTGAAGACCATTGGCATGTCTGCAAGAGAGAAGATCTGAAGATCTACACAGGAGGGTCTCAGCATGAAAAGGATAACGAGAGAGATCAATCACTTTCTCTTTCTCTGTGGCTGTCTCTCATATGCACACAGATCACCCATGTGCGACCCATGAATAAGAGCTGTGTGCGATCATGTATTGAGCAGTGCCAGGCCTGCCAGTGTCCATTTGTCAGTGCATGCGAGTAATGAGTTTAATCTCTCCAGAGACCGCGCATCCATATGCTGTGATTGGGCCTGGGCCACGTCAGCTACAGGATCTTAATCTTAAATTGGCCTCTTAATGTTTAAACTAATTTATGCCACAGCAAGGAAGACATGCCCATGCTGTTCCTGTCTTTGTATTGTACCTTTCTGCTGAGCATGGATTTCAATTATTTATTTATTTCCAGCAGATAAATGGCACCATCTGAGAGATGCATTATGGGTAATGCTTCATTTTCAATCAATAAGTGCTAAAAGAAATGGCTGGTTTCAGGTGGGAATGTAATGACCTGCTGATAAGCGAGAACACATGCACGCATGAACTCCAAAACACACACATACACACGTACTCCTCACGGCAATTATCCTGCACCTGTCTGGCTTTCAATACATGAGACTTTACTAATGTAATTTTCTCAGCACAAGTCTTTTCTTACATCTATGTTAACACAGCTTGGATGCCTCTGCTAGGATAGAGCTGACTGGCACATGCTGCAAACTAATGAACATTCCGAGTTAGTCGTGAATGAAAGCAATCTGTCACAGATGTAGATCTTCTCATATAGTGAATGCGTAGCCGGTGGAGTAAGGATTATAAATATGTTCATTTATATCCATAACAGATCCAGGATTTATTCAGATTTATTTACAATACAGTTCAGAGTCACACATCAATTTTTCGTTCACGTTTTACGCATTTGGAAGATGCTTTTTCTTACATTGCCTTTAAAGTATACATTTGATCAGCTCTTGCGTGCCCTGGGAATTAAACCTACAACCTTGGAGTTGTTAGCACTGTGCCTTACTATTTGAGCTATGAAATTATTCACAAGGTGAATTTAAAAAAAAAAAAGCCCCCTGACGCCAGATGAACTATAGTTGTGATTAAAAATTTATCAAGGAAGTGATTGCGTTATAGACACATGAGTGTCTATTTTTATAGTAATAAAAAGCCACGAATAGTTTGGTGTCAAGTGTGGTGCACACATCATCATCACCACAATTACAGTAAACAAGGTCATAATAGTATTAGCTTAACTTTAAATGTTAATTAACAGAAACATGACCAGCATATTTTCATTTTTGTCATGAACACTGTCAGAACATTTCTGTCTTGGTATAGATCTCGGTATAGATCTGCTATGCCAACACAATCTCACGGCAATTCGTAACTTTTTGATTTAGTGGCTAATTCGTACGAATTCGTACGATCTAATTCGTACAATTTAGTACGAATTGCTTATCCCCCAATGAATGTTGGGTTTAGGAGTGGGGTTAGGTGCCACGCCTTCTTTTTAAAATCGCACGAATTAGCCACTAAACTGACAAAATGTAAAATACTTACGTTTTCCCGTGAGATCAGGCTGGCTATAAGTAACTCCTGTAGCAGATCTAAACACAGGTGGAGCTGGGGTGGACGAGGATCTCTAAAAACGTGCACAGCTTAACAGCATAAAACAACGCGGATCATTTAAACTGATGAGGAGCGAGCTCATTGGCTGCCGAGGTGGCAGCAACCAATCTCCTGGGCCATGGAGTTAATGACACAGGAGCAAATTAGATGACCTATCGGCCTTTGCGTGCATAGTTTCATGGCAGAAATTTCACATACTTTTCAAGACTATTTTGCATATAGGAGAGCGGGTTAACAAAGCGATTTTCTCAGAGCCCTGACAACATTTGCTTTCCAGGCTATAACAGAACATTCAGCATGCAACCCTTGATGGAGCTACCATTAAGACAGTAAATCTAGCAAATATAGTTGTGCTACTTTTGACTCACCAGTGTGTTATTTTCGTCCCTGTTGATGGGGTGAAAAGTAACAATATGAAATTTATGTTTATAGTGAAATTACAATAGAGTCGTTCTACATTGATAAAAATATCACCTGATTTTGATAGACCACTCTTGTGAGTTAGTAACCACTGCAAAATATATTTCTGCTAAAATCACTATCTTTTAAAATTAGGTTTTTCTGAAAAATGTTACTTTTGCCCCGCTCTCCCCTACTGTACTCTTTGTATTTTTACCTGTCAATTACACTAGTAAGTCCATTCACACTATAGTATTGGGTATCAGCTAGTGAATGAAACCATGTGCAGTTTTCAGCTTGCCGCATTTTAACGTAACATTATATAACCATTGTAATTTGTGATTTCACACCTACTTTAGGTTTGTTAAAAATGATAAAATAAGTGAGTTTGTTATATTTTTGTTGATACAAACAATTGACTCCCAACTGTCACTAATTCAAAAGTGAAAGTGATTAAATAGCACCCGTACCCTGTGATAGCAGTATCTACTGCTGTTGTCACACATTGGTTATCAAGTGTGGAAAAAAAGTAATTGTAACAAGCCTATTTTGAATGATTGGATAACAGATGGTCAACTAAAACACACCAATATACCGTTGAAGTCAGAATTATTAGCCCTTCTGTTTATTTTTTCCCCAATTTCTGTTTAACGGAGAGAAGATTTATTCAACACATTTCTAAACATAATAGTTTTAATAACTCATTTCGAATAACTGATTTATTTTATCTTTGCTATGATGACAGTAAATATTTTACTAGATATTTTTCAAGACACAGCTTAAAGTGACATTTAAAGGCTTAACTAGGTTAATTAGGTTAACTAGGCAGTTTAGGGTAATTAGTCAAGTCATTGTATAATAGTGGTTTGTTCTGTAGACTCAAAATAAAAAAAAAAATAGCTTAAAGGGGCTAATAATATTGACCTTAAAATGGTGTTTAAAAATTGCTGCTTTTATTCTATCTGAAAATAAAATAAATAAGACTTTCTCCAGAAGAAAAAATATATAATCAGACATACTGTGAAAATTTTCTTGCTCTGTTAAACATAATTTGGGAAATATTTAAAAAAGACAAAAAAATTCAAAGGGGGGCTAATAATTCTGACTACAACTGTATGTTTAAAAGCATCTTGTGATTTCTTAGAACCATTTCCACTTCTTTCTTCTATCATATATACATCTGTTCTTGATCCAGCTGATTATTTTCATCAACGAGACCAATGATGTAAGACAAGAGAATCTGAAAGGAACTGAAGATGAAGTTTGAATTAGAGTTTGAACTAGAGTCTGAGCATGTGCAATTCTGTTGTATGGTACATTTTATCACGTGATGCAATGTTTTACTCTAAAAATTTAAAGTCCTCAAGTTGGAAATTATCTTTACAGTCCTTTGATAGATATTTCAAGCTTTTTAAAGTCTGAGGTCAGTGATCTTTGGCTTAACCCTTTAACCAAATGGTTGACCATATTTTGACCGTTTTCAATAATAGTTTACACACACAGCATTGTTGGTTTACAAAAAAATATTTATTATTTTTATTTATTGGTTTACAAAAAATATATAACAAACATAATCCTGTTGCACTACTACACTTGATTTTGGTTTTATTATAAAAAAACAAACTAGAAAGCATGTTAAATGGCAATCTGAAATATTTTATGGTATACTTCATAAAAATAAAGATGATTTAGTATTCGAAATTATTTATTTTGATTATGTTTTTAAATAAATTGGTCTTACACTTCATATTTTCAGATTTTTCATAGTATATGTTTTAATTACAGTACTTTTACCATAAACCAACATACTATTTGGTAGAGATTGATATTTTAGAAATTATGGGATTTGTTGAACAAAAATGCATTGAAAATGCAACTAGTGACATTAGGAGTTAAGAAATGGAATCCAAATTTTATTTTCTTGTGGGGCAGTTAAAGGGTTAAAATGGCTGCATGAGATGACTGCTCTACATCACACTTGCTTAGTCTGACATAAAAGTACTACATAGTGAACCCATGCTATCTACTTCATAAGTGAGCAGGAAAGCAAAAAATAATAGGTATGTGGACAGTCCATATTTAAACCATAATCAGTGTGCTTTGTATGTGTGAATGTCTTTTTTGGTGCAGTCTGACAACACATTCCATATCCATTTATTCAGAACACATCGGTGTGCTTAAACTGTGAAAGCAACCTGATTGAATGTGCTTTTAACTACCCTGGTTGAATTTCAGTTGATTTTTTTGTGTGTTTTACATTTCTAGAGACAAGATTACTATTGTCTTATGAGACAGTAACACAAATGTAAAGGGCACATAATGAAAATCATCTTTTGTAAGCTGTTTGGACAGAACTGTGAGCAGGTATAGAGTGTCCACATTCATATTAGGCTAATATAAACAAAGTAGGTCTCTTTTTGAAAATTTCCTGATGTTAAAATAGGATCCAAAATCCCTCCCATTTTGAGGCCCACTGCAACGTGACATAGGAGTGCTATTTCACCGCCCACCGAATTGATTGAGACGCGTATAAACATGTCTCCATAGTAATGCGTACAATCATATCAACAAGACAGGACGTACGCAAAGCAACCAGGACTAAAACATCAGTTCAGCTCGCTGTGATCATCAATCATTATCAAGTTTAAAACATTTTTAAAACAGTGCATGTTGTAATGAATTACAGCGATTTTACTGTCTTTGTCACCA
The DNA here is from genome assembly GCF_903798145.1 of Danio aesculapii. NCBI lineage: Eukaryota > Metazoa > Chordata > Actinopteri > Cypriniformes > Danionidae > Danio > Danio aesculapii. The sequence goes on from NC_079444.1 coordinate 25,019,281, forward strand.
CAGCTGCATGTCAGTATAATTATGAAAGAAGACGCTTCAATGGACGTGGACGTTAAATCAGGTTTATTTTGTGCATTACATAATAAATATCCATACAGCAGTGGATATTAACATGTATCCTGTCACATTTGCAGTGCAAAAACAGTGCAAAGTTAAATGCGTGTGTCCACTGTGTGTGAGTGCATGAACTTTGTAATGACATGGTGTGTGACTCATCATTGCAACTACACAACAAATACATGAAATAAGAAAAAACGTTCTTACTGTAGTATTTTTCACAAACGTTGCATGAGATTTGCTTATTTAATGTCTGTTTATCTGACACAGCCGAGGCAGAGATTGTGGCACACTCTGACAGGCACGTGAAAACGGTGGCTGGGGAGAACTAGCATTAATGGCACAGGCAACTTAAACAGCTACATTGTGTTTAAAGCAGAACATTCCAATGTTCTGAACGTTATAATAAATAATTTGATGGGTGTTTTGAGCTGAAATTTTATAGACATGTTCTGGAGACACAAAACACTTTTTACATCAAGAAAAAGGAGTAAAAATATGCGCCCTTTAAATAATTCTTAATAAAAGGATTTTGAATGAGTAAGTGTATAATTGAGAGGCAAAATGTCCTCTTTCTGTATTTGTAGAGTGCATTCTAAAATAAGGCTTTGTATTTTATTAACATTATGTGTTCAGCGATGTTTCTAATATGTTCAGAGAGTGCTACGCATACATTTCATTTATAAATATCAGATTTTACATTTGCATATTTTAACATTTGGATTAGCAATTTCCATTTTTTCCCAATATCCGGATTCTGTATGAGGTGTTTGGTGGCAAACCACTTTTTATTCAATGATGCTTAAATGCAAACACAAAGGGAGAAAAGCGGACATTTCTGCTCACTCTTTTTCTCTTTCTCTCCGGATTGACACTTTTAATGATAGTTTAAAGATAACTCTGAAGGACCTAAAATTACAGTTGTTAACTCATCTGAAACAAGGTTGATCTGCAGCCTGAGGTTAAACGGCTCTAATATGGTAATCAGAGCTTTTCATCTCATTGTGAAGAGCCATTCAGTCCATGTCACGCCATTTAAGTATTAAGTGCTTTGCGACTTTACAATATGCAAAATAGACTGACTCACAAATTTGCATATTAAATCAAAAGTGATAAAGACCTCACAAACCGTACCTCTTTTACAATCTTTAAATCAAAGGGTCAATGGGTTTTTAATTGCACATACTTAATGCTCAAATAAAATTATTTTAAAAGATAAAATGCACTAAAAAGGTACTGATTTTCAAAAACCGTATAGCTGTAGGAAATGCAATCATTTTAAAAAAGAAAAATGTAATATGAGCAGTCTCTTGATGTATAATAGAAGATATTGGGCTCTATTTTAACAATCTAGGTGCAAAGTCTAAAGCGCATGGGGGAAAAGCATTAAGGACTTCCGTATTTGCCATTTTAGAGGACAGAAAAATACAGTTTGCTCCCTGACGCATGGTCTAACAGGGTTGTGCTTCTCTTAATGAGTTATAGGTGCGCATAACGTGCATTAATCCAATCAGAGTCTCATCTCGTATTCCCATTCAGGTGTGTCGTGCCGTGGCACATTTCCTATTTACATGGCGGCCTTTGTAAGTGTAAAAACGTAATGCTTGACTAGTGAGAAAAAACAGACCATCTGCAGCATGAGGATAAAGAACGAGCCTCCTCCATTCAGCCTCTTTACTTCACTTTTACTCTTTACTTTCATGGATAAGGAAACTGTGAAAACTTATTTCACTGAAGACATCTATTAGCCTACATATTTAATTTAATCTGTTACGTGCAAAGATTTGTTTCAAAACTATTTCTAAATTCAGTTCTAATTTCCAGCAAACAAATAAATGAAGAATAATAACTAAGTGTGGTCAAAAAACAAAATTATATCCAAACACACATCCTATTCTTATGCCCCATATGATGATGTATACATCTCCAAAACCCGACAGCTAACAAGTTCTGCGCTGGACTTTAGTCCAGCTTTCAGTTGGTCAATGGCGCAGTCTATTTCAGTTCCATTAAAATAGCAACATGCCAACAATGCGACTTATCACGCCCATGAATCGACAAAGTGGCACAAATAGATTTGCTAATTTAAACAACGTGGTGCAAAACGTGAAAATTATGGTTGCACTGGTCTGAAAATAGTACCAAATCGTGATAAACACTGCACTGGGTGTATGATAGGGCCCATTCTGTTTAAAAATGATTTGGGACTGCAGCAGACAATGGGTTCTGTGACTAGCGTATATCCTGCAATCTGAGCAAGTCCTGCCTCAAAATTAAAATGTACCCATGCATAGAGTTTTAGCTCACACTGACAGCCTTTAAACTGGGACTGCAGGCTTGAACAAACTTGTGATTTAATATGATAATATGAACAATTATGTTATGCTTACTTAAGTTTACTCATCACTCTCTGCATGACTCTTCTTTAAACTTTCTCTCCCATCTGTTTCTCCTTCGCTAAAAGAGATACAAGTGTACTTCAAATACCCAAGTCCCCTCTTTCCATCACCGGCATGCTTCCTTTCATTCTCTCAGACACAGAGAATGCAACTGCGCACCCAGACAAACACAACGTCTGACAGAACGGACCAGTTAAGACAGAGGCATCATTTAGTATTTATAAAACGGGTCTGTCAGAATGCATTTGTGCCCATATGAGTGCATGTCTGAGCAAACATGCTGCCTTTAAATGTACCTCAAATGAGGGTAAGTGATCCTTTGTTATCAAGAAATCAGCTGCTCAGATAGGATCAGCGAATGGGCTTCATTGGTGTGTAAATGGCCCTCATGACTTCCCAGCTGGGCCGATTTTGGCAAAAGGATGACAGACTCAAACCACCATCTGGACAGGGAGCCACGAGAGTCCGACTGACCTTAGGAAGCAGTGTGTTTTTCTTGTTCTTTTCCCCTTCCTCAGGACATTTCATCTTGTATCGTAATGAGTGATCGTTGAGTCTGCGCTCTCATAATTATGCTCTTATGCCGGAGGACAAGACAAAGGAGAGTACATGGATAATGATCAGGGTGAGACCCTGAAACATTTTGCATAACTCTCGCAAAGTTTAATTGACTTGTGCTAGTTAAAGTCAGCAGGACAGCTACATTAGAGGTGCGCAAATGAGACACTGTTGATAGCAATAAAGTGCAACAATGACTGGACATATTTTCTGTTGCCTATATACATGCTTGCTATTTCATTACTTACACCTGTTCAACAAGTATGAAGAAGAAGATATATACTGAAGTTTAGCGTCAATTCTGTAGCCAGATATTTTAAAGTGTGTTCCACTTCATCAAGCCAATGAGGGAATTTTGACCAAAAGAGCAAGTCTGTTTCATACGTCCACTCCAGCACCCGAGTGACCCAGAATTCAATGTGATTGTGACATCTCAACAGTGTAGTTTCCAAGTGCTCAAGGGCTTAGGGCAATCCATTTAAACTCATTCAGATGTTCTGCTAGTGGTGGACACTTGTGTAATGTAATCAATGACATACATCCAAGTCAAGGAGACAGAGGGAAGTTAGAGGGAAGGCATAAAAAATTGGACTGGAATCCAGCCTGAGACTACAGTTCAGAACAGATAATTAAAAAAAATTGGCTGATTTGATGTGTGTCAATTTCAGCTGTAACATTTGAATGGTAGGGTCAGAAAACAACCTCAAAAAATCATCACAAAATGCTTTGTTGAACATGACAGTGAGTTGATTAAACTCAAATGGCCCACACAGTCCTCACATCCCAATCCAATGCACCAGGGCTATTCAATTGGTGGCCCGTGGGCCGAACTTGGCAATTTTAGGCCCTCCAAATAGTGTGGCCATCAAAAATAAATATAGTTTAGCCAAAAACTGGCTGCTATAGTTATGAAGTGACGTGAGTCTGTTCAATGCAGCACTAGCTGCAGTTGAAGGCTGCGCGGAGCGCGAGTCACCTAACATTGAGTGAGTGGTGCGAGCAGCCGAAAACATTTGGATACCGTATATTCGATAATCGTAAAGGCTTCTCAACGCCGCGTTTCTGTTGAACGGAACGAAACTGCTGCAACTAAACAAAGTTATGCCACCTGTACGCTAGTTTAAAGTTCCGAGCTTATACACCAAGCTTAATACGCACGCACACTGGATTAACTATAGCAACGGGCCATTCACATATCACATCTTTTCCACGCAGCAGTTTTTTATTTCCAATATTAGAACTGCGCCCAGTTTGATGAACTGTTGTCCGTTGTCAGCAAGAGGATTTCCCCTGGGACACCAACAACAGGCGCTACATAATAGTCACTCCCCTACAAAAGCAAGCTCATGATTGGTTAACAGCGTGAATGTCCGTTGAACTTCAGATTTTTCCCATTCACATCAAACGCGCAAAATGCTCAACTTGCACAACTCTCTCCACTTCATTTGTGCAAAGCGCACCGGAGGATGACTATTCGCGTCTTTGCATTGACTTAACATGTAATCACTCACGTTTGATGCTTCATCTGCATCTGGTGTGAATGCAGCATTAGACTCTCCCTCAAACAGTGTATTTGTAGCTGAGCTATAAGAGTTTATTCATGTTGTTTCATTACTGCTCTGCAAAAGCTAATTCACTATGCATGCACTCCCAAAGCATATGTCAGCTATGGAACATTCTACAGCAGGAAGTCAGTCATAATAATGGACATTTTATTTCCAAGATGTGAAGTAAGCCATAGATCATTTACTGGTGACTTGGGTATCTAACCAATCAGACAAGAGTACTGTGGTTCTCAGAAAGAATGGGTTTAGAAAGACCTGGGAAGGGTTGCACCAGCTGTTTGCAAGTTCTTGCTTAAACTTGATGTTCACACTAGAGGCTACTACTAACTACTAGCTAGTTTGTAACTAAATGTGTTCTTATTTCAGTTGCGCCACATGTTCTTAAGGCAGAATGTAATTAGTAGGTCGGAAACTCTCCATAAAGTAATCCGTAGTCACATTGAGTGATGTAATACCCAATAAAAAGCCTTTAAATTGCAATCCAGTTTTTTACAGACCCTAGGACACATTTCTCAATACTTAGGTCACTTTTGTAACTCTTCACACTATTCTCCTAACCGACTTTCAGCTTGACAAAGCAGTACATTTCACATTCGAAATGCACTAAAACTACCAAAACACTTCATTCAGGGCCCAAATAAACTCATTCTTCCAGAACATTAGCAAAAGTTGACAGCGGACAAACACTTTTTCACCCACAAAACAATGACCTAAAAACACTAACAACATGTAGTATTACGCAGTGTTTTCTTGTGTAAAACAAGGACACATCTCTGTTTATGATTGCAATATATATAGTTTATAACTGCATTATATATTAAGGAATGAATCAGACATGATGTAGAATTCATCAATATTTTATGTCGCTTATTTATTTATTTTTTGTTGCACAAAGTAATTTCAAAATACAAGAATTTGTATACACACCATCCACTGATAGAGATACAATAGTAATGCTAATCTGCCTGGTTAAACTGCATTTTGATTTGAAATATGTTTTATTAAAATATTGCTGTTGAATTTTGCTGTCTTATTCAGTTTTGCATGATGTTATTGTTGTGAACAGAAGTTTAACAGTTTTGAAAACAGTATGCAAGCACGTGCAATGTATGTAAGCACATCCTGTATGTACAAAGATTTTTGGCAGTTGTGGTGTCTGAGTGAGAAAAGAATTCATAAAATTTGAGAGATGTAGTCATTGAATTCATTTTGTGCCAAAGCAACGATAATTGATCCTAAGTTTACCCCACATAGACTTCTGTCGTGCTCACAGTGTGAAGAGGTTTGCAAAAGTGACCCAAGTACTAAGAAATGTGACCTAGCGTCTGTAAAAAAAACTGTAAAACTGCTTTAAAATTCTGTATTTATATACATTGCTCCAAAGACAATCTCAACATATCATGAACACAACTGTCCAATGAGAATTAAATGACAAATACAATTTTTATAGTACATTACAGTGGGCCACTAAGAACAGATGAGTCACATACAGTATCTGCATCATACCTTGAAATAATTTTAATAGTCTACACATGAAAGAGAAAAGAACAAGGAGTAAAACTCAGTCATGAAGAAATTCTCATTTTAATTGATGGATACAATTAAGACTAAACTTGAAAGAAAATGTCATTCTTTTCACAGAATTAAAAATGGGAGATTTGGATAAAGGCTGTGAGCAGAGCGAGATCATTCTTCATTATTATCACGAGCTTATCAATGTTAACTAATCTCGCTGTTATCTCTTTTCTATCATTATACATGGGTAGAGGCTGCTGTAAATATTTAGTTGGAATGTAGTGTTACGTTTAAACAAAGTTCAGTGTGGTGCAACACAAAAATATTTTGTAGTGTGCAAGTTGTAACTTAGTGTCCATTTAGGTCACAACTAGGCTACATTTTAACTTGCATGCTGCGTGTGCAAACGACCTCAGATTCCTAAATGCAGAAGAGAAAAAAAAGAGCATTGAAGGGTTTCCTGACCTTAGATGGATGTAATCTAACCTTAAGAAGACCCTGAAAACATGATTAGAAATAATTAAAATGTCATAATTGAGTCAGTTTAAGAGCGGTACATTAAATATACAAAAACACTCCAAATCCAGGGACAACATAATTAACTTTCATTATGGATAAGACTCTTGACCACTAAAATAAGGATCATTCTTGTTTTGATATGTGGGGATGTTTTTACTTGCTTTAAAATACAGCACTTTGAGACAAACTCCAGTGTTTTTTTTTTCTTCAAATGCACAGCCACTTAAAATGAAGGCTAAGTTAGAATGATCCAGAAACCTTGGAATCCAACTGTCAGCGTTTCGTTTGCATTTACCCAATGTTTATAGAGTTCATCTTAAAATATTTTGCCAGTTCTACTTCCAAAAATGTACAAATATCATCAGCACGCTCTCTGAAGTTTTAGAGATGCATTAGTGAAGTCTGACTCATCCCTGCAAATTAGTTCTTTCAGACAATTAGTTTTGATGAACCAGCTAAAAAAAAGGATTCAGTGGTTCTTCTGCATTATTGTTATGTGTTGTCTGACTCCTGGTGTGGTGTATTAAATGCTTAAACACGATCTCATAAAGCCATTGTAGTGTGCAGATTGTGGTTTATTACACATTTTCTGATTAACTTATTTTAATTAGGAGGTTTATTGTAATTTCATGTGTTCCAGTTCAGTTTTGAGCCCTAATGGGGATTAGTGTTCATACCACATAATATTCTCTGTGACACTCAATGTTAGACATTGAATATGACTGTAATAAATATTAATGAAGTTTTAGATTTTGTGGCTATATTATAGTTTTAATGCTTAAACGAGCCACAAAGCTCAGAAAAAAATATGTTAATTGTGTATTAAGAGAATACGTTTTCCCTAATCAATTGTGCATTGTTACAGCAGCCACGATTCAGCTCATAGCTTCAGGTTATTTAGTAAATGTAATTTGAATGCATATTAATCAGTATTAAAACTCTTTTAGATCTCTCAAGCATTTTGCATGCATTAATAAAAAAAAATATTACAACCAATTTTGTCTTAAATATATTCTAAATATAATTTCTATTTCTATTAAGTTACCGTATCAATGTTTAGTACTTCAACTCAAAACTTACAATTTCAAAACTTAAATCTATACCAAGTTATTATACTCAGCTATTTTTAAGGTCTGATATGTTTAAAACTACTGTTAATAATTTGACGTACAGTTGCAATCAGAATTATTAAACCTCCTTTGAATTTTTTTTCTTTGTTAAATATTTCCCGAATTATATTTAATAGAGCGAGGACATTTTCACAGTATGTCTGATAAAAAAAATGTTATCTTCTGGAGAAAGTCTTATTTGTTTTATTCTGGCTAGAATAAAAGCAGTTTTTAATTTTTTAAAAACAAAACAAAACAAAATTATTAGCCCCTTTAAGCTAATTATTATACAGTAACTTGCCTAATTAACCTATCCTGCCTAGTTAACCTAATTAACCTAGTCAAACCTTTAAATGTCACTTTAACCTGTATAGAAGTGTCTTGAAAAATATCTAGTCAAATATTATTTACTGTCATCATGGCAAAGATAAAATAAATCAGTTATTAGAGAGGAGTTATTAATACTATTATGTTTAGAAATGTGTTGAAAAAAATCTTCTCTTCATTAAACAGAAATTGGGGAAAAAGACAAACGGGCAAATAATTCAGGGGTGTTAATAATTCTGATTGCAACTGTATCTGTTATTATATTCTTAATCGAAGTAATTAAGGGTCTCTGGTTCAATAATTTAGGTCTCTGGTTCAAGTTGATACCATCCTGTGTGGAGTTTTCATGTTATCCTCATGCCCGCATGGGTTTGCTCTGTGTGCTCTGGTTTTGCACACATTCCAAAGACATATGTAATATAGTAGGTGAATTATAAACTGGACATAGCTTGTGAGTGTGTGTGTGTGTGTGAATGGGAGAGCATGTGGGTGTTTGCCAGCACTGGGGTTGCATGAGTAACTGCACTCTCACGCCTCTTTCACACTATACATTCTAGCAAAGCAGAAGTGGTGCGTATGCAGCACTTACAGAGAGCAGACCACATTATTTAGATCATAAACAACTGTATGCTTCTCAGCTATGAGACAAGTGTCATGCATCATTGTATTTTCAGGTGCGCTCAGAGTACCAGGCCTGTGACACCATGCGATTTTGTTTCTGAGTTTCAGCATGATGTGGAGTTGTATATGTGCGAATATAGTTATAATAATATTTATACGTAATCAAATTAGTGTGCAATTTTATTCATGGAAGTGCACGCGATGCATAATACTGAGGTAAAATTTTACTGTCATTCAGTGAGTGTGCTTTTGATCATTATCAATGCATTTTGTCACCATCATTTAATTGATTGTAAGCAGTGCTGCAAAAATAGACCCAGTGTTGAAACTCTGCTCCTGCTCCAGACTACCACGGCACTTCTGTGTGTGGTATGAAAGCTCAAAAAATAGAAGCTCTGCTTATGCGTGCTTTGCAAAACCCAGGGTTGGGTTGCAGCCTGTGTTGCCAGATATAGCACATACAAAAGCTGTCCAAAACCCACCCAAACGCAGAAAAAAAAAAACGCCCAAAATATCAGAATAATATTTTATTTAATTTTAATTTTTTTAAATCGAAATTAACCTAGTTATTTTAACCGTCGTAATTTTTTAACCAACACCATCCATCACAGGACCATAACATAACATACACTACCTATTAGAGTATGCGTTACTTTCAAAATGTATGAATTCGTCCCATTTAGTGCTTTAAATTCTTTTGAACTTAATTAGGTGCTGCTTGTCAATCAGACAGCGCTTCTATGTTTGTTATTGCTGTCGATTACGGAAAAAATTATTGATAAGCGTTATAATGAACCACTGTGAGTTTAACTGTAGGCGCTGCGTGATGTATGTGCACAGGAAGGGGTGTCAGATTTTGATACAACTTTTAATAACCTCCTCTTGTGGGTGGGCTATGCACTGGTCACTACTAACTGAATAAACACGCAGTTATGTTTTGTTAAACAAGTTGCATATAAAACGTAAATTTTAAAACCACCCAAATTTTTTCAACCCGCCTATGCCATTTTTTACTCAAATTTAAAACTGCCCAATCTGGCAACACTTAATGCAGCAAGAAGGGCATCTGCTAATAATACATGTGCCAGAGTAATTATTGGTGAGTTTTATTATATATTTAATTGTATTGGCTATTATTGGAATGTTTAATCACATTAGCTATAGGTTGTCATCAGTTAGCTGGTAGAAGAACAAAAGGTTGTGGACCATAATCCAAACTTTATGATTTTATGGTGTGAACAGCTACATCTTTGAGAAGAAGCTTTTGTGTCTAAGGAGAAACTTAAAATGTGTATTTAATTATTTATTATATTTATACTTGGCTCACTTGTTAGCACTGTCACCTCACAGCAAGAAGGTCGCTGGTTTGAGTCTTATCTGGGCCAGTTTGCATTTCTGTGTAGAGTTTGCATGTTCTCCCCATGTTCACGTGCTCCGATTTTGCCTTAAATCCTTCAGATGGGTTTTGTAAACAAGACATGAATGGATTCATTTTAAAGATCTGACTCAAAAGAATAATTTAATCATATAATGCAAATTTTGTCAAAATATCCAGAAGAGATATTTGCATACAAATAGATCCCATTCTGGAGTCATAATAATAATAATAATAATAATAATAATAATAATAATAATAATAATAATACAAAAGTGTCTGAGCAAAATTGCAGCATCTGTACTTCAGTGTGTGAAAGAAAACCAACTCTAAAGAGAGTGGCATGTTGTGCCAATGCAGTTAATTCATGCTAAATTAGCTGAAATCAACCAGAGCGGCTGAGAAACACAAAACCCTTGGCCTGAGTGTTCATTTCAAAGGGTTTTCTTTTCAATCCGAATCTAATGCTCACGTCTGTCACGCTGTTAAACTTGAACATGACAGAGAGGATTTAGATGACAGAACAGGTGTTTGAAAAAAACACAGGTAAAAGCATGCAGTGTCCTTCAATTGTGCAAGCGCACAGTCTGTCATTACCCCGACAGGAGATCATTCTGAGCCGCCTGAGGCTTCCAGGGGCATCTGAGTATGATGAAGGAGAAGAGGACCATCATCTTCACCATTTCTTTTCCTCCGTATGACCTCTAATCATGGCCTGTCTCAGATAGATGAGCTTTAAAAGAGTCCCGTTCATATTCCAAGGTCTTCGTGCCACATAATGGCTTTGCACTTTCTCTTCGTGTAGAGTGAAGAGAGAAAAAGAAGTGACACTGAGATATGGCAGTATGTCACACACAGGGTGAGTGCAGCACACGAGCATCATTGAGATATATTTATTGTACCCTTTCAAAAAAAAAGCTTGTTAAAAACACAAAGACAGGGAGAAAGGATTATAAAGCCAGGTTCTCGTGCTGACTGATCAAGAATCTATTCATCATGCACTAGTTTAGTATTCATATAATTTTATATGAATCTTCCATGTTAGTCAGAAACAACAAGTAATCTCAGGGAGTGATTTGTTTATTTGTGCATGTGTAAAATCCTAGTTTTATTTTCAGATATTATTATTATTTATTTGATATTATTAGTTTAAAGAGCCCCTATTCTGCATTATAAAAGGTCATATTTTGGTTATGGGGGTGTCCAACGGGCTGATATGCATGCAAGGTCAAAAAACACTTCCATTGTCTTATAATCTGCATTTACATTTACCTAATTAACCCAATGACTCCTATATGATTCGTTCAGCGATTCATTTGTTCCCAAACCCCTCCTTAGATGCTAATCTGCGCTAAATGGTCCGATGACCTAGTCTGTTGTGATTGATTGACTGCGTTCAACGTGGGATGGAAAGAAACACCCAACATGCCGAATTGCACGTTGCAGGGTAGGTAAATGTATCAATCATCAAAACTGACTGATGTGATGAATGAATGACTAAAACCCAAAAACAATGTAAACTAATAATCTCTGTTGCTGAACTGGGACATAGTGACGATGCACAGGTCAGGTTTTTTCTAACCCGCGGGTCCCGCTATATATATTATTTGACCCGCCCCAGCTCGCCCTGCACCACTGTATCCATTTTTGCAACACTCCCCGTGAAAACTAAATAGACATATACATTTAGGCAGTGTAATGCAAATTAAAAGAAATTTAATAGTTTATTTTAATATTATAATTTTTAATACTTGCTTATTTTGTGTGTATTTTTTGCTTTAGTGTTTTAAAGCTGCCAGTGTCAATGCAGTAAACAATTTTAGATTTAAATGTACATAGTCTCTTCAATATAATGTAATTCAATTTTATATACAATTTATTAAAGTTTCCATTTTTTGATTGTTATTTGTGTGCATGTGTGTGGTTTTGGAAGCTTCATTTTAAAGTTTTTATTTTAGTGTTAGTATTTTTTGAAATTTCCAAGTTTTAACTTATATCATATACACTACCTGACAAAACTCTTGCTGCTTATCCAAGTTTAGGAACAGCAAATAATAATTTGACTTCTAGTTGATCATTTGGTATCAAAAGTGGCTTATATGAAAGGCAAAGGCCTCTATATTACACTTATTTTACCAAAATAAAATATGATCATGCCTTGATTTTTATTTGTTTAATTAGCACTGTAAGGCTTAGACAAAAGTCTTGTCACTTAACAGAAATAATGTACAGTATAGAATATAAAGTCATGGTATGAAAAAGAATTCATATTGTGTATGACTCCCATGAGCTTGGACGACTGCATCCATACATCTCTGCAATGACTCAAATATCTGATTAATAAAGTCTTCTGGAATGACAATGAAAGCGTTCTTGCAGGACTCCCAGTGTTCATCACGATTCTTTGGATTCATCTTCAATGCTTCCTCCATCTTACCCCAGACATGCTCAATAATGCTCATGTCTCGTGACTGAGCTGGCAATGCTGGAGCACCTTGACCTTCTTTGCTTTCAGGAACTTTGATGTGGAGGCTGAAGTATGAGAAGAAGCGCAATCCTGCTGAAGAATTTGCCCTCTCCTCTGGTTTGTAAAGTAATGGGCAGCACAAATGTCTTGATACCTCAGGCTGTTGATGTTGCTATCCACGCTGCAGATCTCTCGCATGCCACCATACTGAATGTAACCCCAAACCATGACTTTTTCTTCACCAAACTTGACAGATATCTTGGGTCCATGCGGGTTCCAATAGGTCTTCTGCAGTATTTGTGATGATTGGGATGCAGTTCAACAGATCGGAAAAATCTACCTTCTGACACTTTTCCAAATGATCAACTAGAAATCAAGTTATTATTTATTGCTCTTACAACTGGGAACGATGACAATACTTTTGTCAGGTAGTGTAATTAATATAATTTACCACACATTTTACATACTATATAACAAAAAATTATAAAAACACAAAGTATAAATAAAACATATTCATTAATTCAGTTCCGTTTTTTATGGAGACACCATCCATATTCAAAAGACTGTATGTACATTCACACTTATGTGCTTATACTGTACATTTCTCTATCTCTCACCGACATCTTGATTTCACAATCTTGAAACAGATTGATGTTTTTGGTCTTCAGAAGTCGCCCTCCCCACCACACGGTCCTTACAAGCTCTGATCGCAATTACTCAAGTCTGTTCGAAGGAACAACAGTAGTACTGAAGGTCACTGGCAACGAGCTGAGCTGACAGTTGGCAGACGCACAGATACACAGTAATTTACTCCGTCCTTCAGGACGTACGCCTTTCAGAAACCTGCCACGCCACCAGCACAGTGGCTTCGTCATAACGAGCAGATTCATTTTTCCAGAAGAAGCTGAAGCTGAGTTATTATTTTATGGTGGTGCAGATGGTGGTGCTGCTACACCGCCGTGTCACTATTATGACCTGCAGGCATGTTGGAGCTCTGGGTGTTTGTTTGGGTTTTTGCGAGGTGACGGTGCATGAGTTGATTTAAGGTCACTTGAGAAAGTGAGGTTTGTGATTTCAGGTTGCAGTTTCACACTTTTTCTTGTGGTTGTTATGTTGTTATACAGAAAAGTGCACAGTGTAGATGCTAACAAACATGCATGTACTCAGGAAGGCCAGATGGACTGTCAAATTTGACGATAATTCCAAAATAGTAAATTACTAATAGTGTGATATTTTCAATTATGTCCTTTAAATGTAATTTAGTTTATATTGCTTTCATGTTTCTTTTCATTTTCATTTCTTACTTAAAACAATATTGCCTACAATAATTTTACACCAACAGTCAAACTATGTGTACACCTTTTTGACTGTATACCTGTCTATCTGTGTCTACATGTGTGTAATGTTTCAAATTAAAAGGGATAGTTCACCCAAAAATGTAAATTTTTCTTCTGCTGAAAACAAAGAAAGGTATACATTGGCTTCTATAGCATTTTTGTAACTACTCTGGATGTCAGTAGCTATGTTTCCATCCAAAAATACAAATTAACTTTGTGCAAAACTGGATTATTGCATTAACCACATGCAAATAAAGCAGCGTTTCCATCCAGTATTGGCAAACTCTTACATTCACACAAGTACTCATACACTACGGCCAATTTAGTTCATCCAATTCACCTGTAGCGCATGTCTTTGGACTGTGGGGGAAACCGGAGCACCTGGAGGAAACCCACGCGAACACAGAGAGAACATGTAAACTCCACACAGAAATGCCAACTGCCCCTGCTGGGACTCGAACCAGCGACCTTCTTACTGTGAGGTGACAGTGCTAATAAATTATTTTCAAATGTTGAATAAAGAAATAGTAAATGTCTGAAATGATGTTGGCGACGCAGTGGCTAGCACGTTCGCCTCACAGCAAGAAGGTCACTAGTTCTAGCCTTGGCTGGGTCAGTTGGCATTTCTGTGTGGATTTTGCAAGTTCTCCCTGTGTTCGTGTGGGTCACAAGTCCAAAGACATGCTATAGGTGAATAGGGTAGGCTAAATTGTCCGTAGTGTATGTATGTGAATGAGTGTGTATGGATGTTTCCCAGCAATGGATTGCGGCTGGAAGGGCATCAGCTACATAAAACATATGCTGGATAAGTTAGCGGTTTATTCTGCTGTGGCAACCCCAGATTAATAAAGGGACTAAGTCAAAAAGAAAATGAATGAATTAATTATGTTGGAAAGCCCAACTAGAAGACGCAATAGTCCTAGGACATTGGGGTACAGAATTAGCAAGCCCTGAGAAGAATAGGCTTTACACCTAACACACTTTGGCGTCACGTGGGAAGCCTACATACTCCTACAGTAGTGACTCACTAGTGACTAACACACATCAAGTCAACCTTATGAAGAAATCTGTGGGCTTCCTCCTCCTCCTCCACGTCACAAACCAAAGCAGTGAGAACATAAACTATCACTGTTGCTGCCAATGATGATAAAGTATGAATAGCTACATATTTCTGTGCATTCGTAATGCTTCATAGGAACATAGTATAGTTATGTTCCTTATGAAAGCTGTTAAAGGAATAGTTCACTCAAAAATTTAAATTACCCCATTATTTACTCACCCTCAGGCCATCCTCATTGTATATGACTTTTTTCTGTCAGACAAACACACTCGGAGTAGTTTAAAAAATTTTCCCAGCTTTTCCATGATGTTTAAGTGTGTTGGATAGTGGCTTTTTTGAGAGGTTTGATAAAGCTGTTTGATGTTTGAATCAATATCAATACCGCATTTCACATGTTATATTTAATTTGCAATGACAATGTGAACTTAAATCAAGATATATTTGGACATTAATTTCAGAATGCATAATTACCCAAAGAGCTGAGATTTCTCTGCATGAAAGACTCGCGAATCAAAAATTAACCTGCTGCTTCTCAAATAAAGCCGCGGTCATGCAATTTGCAGTTCACTGCAGAGTAAAGTTCAAGCTTTGTGAACTCTAGGTGCATCCCAAATTGCATACTTATGCACTATTCTACGTCATTTTGTAGTATAAAAAGTGTAAGTAGTGCGTTCACACTTCAATTACGTGGATGATGCACTCATTCGACCGGTAAAATGAAGTGTGGAATGTTGGACACTTCACGCACTCTATGACTGCAGTTTTGCTTACGTATCGGAAGGGGCGTAGCTAACAGGCGCACATGTTGGATAATTTTATTTATTTTGGATTGTGAAAGCGAAATTCTCCTACGAGAGTGATTTATAGTGCCTCCCGATGGAGAATGCGGTAATACTCACAGCAGGTATTATTTGGTACTTTGTTCATTTCACTAATTTGGCAACCGTCAAAGACCATCTGGCAAACGGTTGAATTTCCGCTTAGTAAAAAACAATAGTGTTCGATTTGGGATGACACTAAATCACATGTGTCAAAGCCAGTTCCTGGAGGGCCGCAGTTCTGCACAGTTTAGTTCCAACCCTAATTAAACACACCTGATCAAACTAATTGAGTGCTTTAGGTTTGTTTGATCCCTACAGATAGGTGTGTTGAAGTATGGCAGGAACTAAACTCTGCAGGGCTCCGGCCCTCCAGGAATTGACGTTGACACCCCTGCACTACATATACATAGACTATGCTGTTGAGTGTGTAAGTGCATAAGTACATAGTAGTGCATAGTGTATAGTGTGCCATTTTGGGAAGCAGCTTCTGACCTGCGTAAGACCAATCGAAGATCAAAACACGACCTCTCTGTATAGAAATGTTAATTATGGACCAATCACTTGCTATTTTAAATGTCTAATCACCTTATTTTATCCCGCTCCTTTTCGCAGCACCGTACTGCAGAATTTTGCATGCTCAAACTCTAGTGTGACCACGGCATAAGGTAGATGATTAAATATGAAAGAAATGTGGATGATGTGTCCAGATGATTGACAGGTGATGTAACAAAGCGACATAACGATCTGTTAACGAGGAAGTAGTATGTCCCAAAGCTTGCATACTCTTCTGTTTCAGACTCAAAAGTATATACTTTCTTTAAAAAAAAAAAAAAGGACATACTTTTAGGGTGTAGTTTCAGTGTGCAAATTGGGACACAGCAGGAAACAATACAATACTGGACAAGGTATAAACTGAACTCAGGGGAAGAAATACACAAGACATGATTAAACAGATTATAAACAGGGGTGTGACAACAGTGGAACTATTGAAACTAGCGGATGGTGGGAAAACTAAACAAGACATAACAGAAAGCACACGGAACACAGGTAAACAAAGGATCGTGACAGTAGTTGGTTTAGTTCATGGCTTCTACAAAGTTTTTTAATCCTTATGGGAAAACTGAATGTGGAAATGACTTCCAGAAACAGCGCTGCTGAAAAATGTGGACAGCTCTTGACGTAGTCTATTTTAAAACACATGAACATCTACCCAATGCCTTTATGCTAAGCAACTTACACTTTACTCACCAAGTTTAAGTGAAGTTTATTTTTGAACTAATTTCGAGAGAATCACGTGCTTATGATTGCTTGCGGCTGGTCCCGCATTATTCAATTTATGATTCACCAATCAGACGATTCTAAGCCATTATAAATACCCTAAGTTCCATATAACAGCCATCTTCGTCTTGAATAATCCCCCCTTCCACCCCTTTCCTAGATGGGTGGCATGGTGGCCCAGTGGTTAGCACTGTTGCCTCACAGCAAGAACGTCACTGGTTCTAGTCCTTACCAAGCCAGCCGACGTTTCTGTGTAGAGTTTACACATTCTCCCCGTGCTCATGTGGGTTCACCGGTTTCCTCCCACCGTCCAAAAACATGCAACTTAAGTTAATTGACTAATCCAAATTGGCACAATAGACATGCTCCTAGTAAGTAGTTATCTCTTAAGTGCAATCACTATCTGTTCATTAGCTACTACAGCAGGGAAGTTCTCGCAATCTACCTGAGCTCAAACTCCCCTTTCGCCTTGCAAACTGGAGGGAGCCCCAGGCTCGAGGATCTTATGAGCTCAGGCTCTCTCCCGGGACAGCATGCAAAACAAGCTTTATAATCAATCATCAGCTAAGTGTGAACTCTTGAAAGCCCTTTTTCCAAGGACACAATAGCTAATGGATCACAGTCAACTTCAAGCTACAAGCTACCAAAACCAGCAGGACACAGAATTGTTTCAAAGGGCCAAATCAAAGTGCATGCCCATGATCTGCTGAAATGTTCTCATTAGGAAAAAACAGCAGCTCTGCGTGCCTCGTCCACGCCTTTATGTCATAAATTATGCCTCTGTAGTCATTAGGGTGAAGAAAAATGAATGCAAAAAAACATTCTGTGGCCAGAAATGAATTGGTATGGAAGCTGAGGATGAAGCTTTTATCATGTCGTGCAAGATTCAGATCAACATTTGATGGTGGTGGTGCTTGGACCCAGGGCGATTTGAGTGTGTGCGCATGTGTGTGTGTGTTCGCTTGAGTGTTTTGCTTATTCATGCATGCATGTGACATTTCATGAGAAGCCGCTTTCCATCAGTGCCTGTCTGTGGCCAAAGAACGTTTCCTGTCTGCGGGTTTACGATTCAATATCACGTTTTCACAAGCCCGATAACGTCCTTTGTGATTTTGGAAAGACAAGGTCATGAAATGTGACATCCAAAGTTTGCAAGAGAGAGCTAACGGATGTCATGACGCATGGTGTGAGAGTTTTCTGATGCCTGTCATTTACGAGACTCTCTCCTGTGTGTCTGTTTGGGTTTGTTTAACCCTGTGCTACCGAGGGTCACCCTGAGGCATCATAAAATCTTGTTTGTAAGCAGTTGTTTACGAGATGCTTTAATCCAAAGTGACACACTCATTACATAGACAGTCTTTCTGTGGTGACCTGGTGTTTAGTGGCATATACTAAACATGACGCAAGGGGGATGGTTAATGACTTGCATTTTTTTTTAATTAATGCACGTTATGCTGTTGCTTACCCTGTGGGAAAAAAATGCAGGGTTCCACACAATTCATTCATGTTGTCCTAACACAAATCAATTAAGTTAACTTAACAAAAATAAGCAGATTGAACATAAAACAATTAAGTCTTTGTTACTTGTTACTTTTTTGCCACACAGACAAGGTTATAAAACCCATTCTAGGTATATATTGTTTTTAGTTCTCACTGAAACCAATGAGAACTATTCACACCAATGTGCACTTCAGATAAAGCCATTACAAACTACACCATATCTGAAAAAACTCGAAGCAATAATATATCATATAAAAGTAATATTGCTTATCGTACTACAGGAATAAGAATGACTAAATTTCGTACAGGAATAACGGCGCAATCTGTGCATTAGAATAATCCTTTTATTTATTTTCCTTGACGTAATGATGGCGTAATGATGACGTATTTATTTTTAGCTGCGTAAAGCTTTTATAAAAATTGTATTTTTGAAATGATATAAAAGTTTGACCAAAAGAACTGAAAGAGAACTGAAAGGCTACAGTGCTTCACGTTTTCTTCGTGAATTTACGACTAACAACTAGACAAAAACTGGACTGATCCAAACACACTACAAACAATTTCACATTAGTAAAGCACTGGCGATGAAAGCCTACTTTAATGTTGAAACAATGACAGCAAACATTTTCGCAAACAACATGAATAATTCTAAAGCCAAAAGATCAACAAGAAAACCTTCATGCTTACAAACTGTTGATAGTGAATTGAAATAATTGCAGGTTTTGCCATTTGAAAAATGCACCCTTTCAAATAGTGATTTCAAAATAGAAACAATAAATTGTGCGGGCCTTGTTTATATCTCACAATTGAGACATAAAAACTTGCCTTTATGACATTAACACCTTTTTTTATTTTATATATTGTGCTTCAAAATTAGGGCTGCACGATATTGTAAAAATCTGATATTGTGATATTTTATTTTTCTGCGATAAATATCACGATATGAATACGGTTTCACAAGACTGACTTTGAATAGCACTATTTGACTCTTTTTAGGGAGACTAGCAGTATCCAGGTATAGAGACTGAATAATCACAATGGAAACATTTTTTTTTCTTTTTTTTCTTGTTTCTAGTCCAAATATTTAAAAAAATCTAAACATAAAGAGTGAAATATAAAAAAAGTTAAAATATCGTTTTGTTTCCTCCATCAAAAGAAATAAGTGAAAATGAAGTTTTTCTGCCAGTGGGGTACGTGAAATAATCTTGTTTTTGATGTGAAATGTAGATATTTGGACTAAAAACATGACAAAAATTCTAAGTATGAAATTAATTAATTTTTTTGCATAAATCATATAAATTCCAAATAAATACAGTGATTAAATACAATTCTGTGGCTCCTAGTCAACTATGATTCAGACACATTGCATATCTTTGCAATGTGACTATTGTGGATGCTCACATTGCGATATCGATCCTAAAACAATATATTGTGCAGCCCTACCTCATAATCTTCCTCCATACATGTGTATTATTATTAGCTAATATGTTTAATATTAAATAGCAATATCATAATTAATATAATAAGGAAAATCTCTGCACAACTGACAGTGTGCAAATGTCTTCATACTACACATGCATTTTTTAGCCCTGCAGAACTTATCAAACAGCAGGCTGTCTAGACGATTTTAAGCATGGGGGAAATATAATTTGTAATATTTGTGTATGATGGCAGGGGATTATCCATCTGAGGGTTGTGTGATGGACTGGTAAAGGTCCTGAGCTGATTTTTAATTTAGAACTGTTGTGATCACACAGTTGACATCGAGATATAATCAAACCATGCTAATGAACACGAATGTCTAATATAAAAATGTGTGTACATTTTATTCTGGCTTAGTTGAAATGAAAAAAGGTGTATTCATATGCTAATGAGAAGGGAAAAACACTTATGCGAGTAACTATGGCAGTGCTTTCGAGTGCATACGAGCATGTTTTTGTGTATGAAGTACACTTACTGTATTGTTATAAGAAAGGTGGCTGTTTAAAATGGTAATTTTAAAAATAAATTTGAATGCACAGGATATAAAAGTAATTAGTACTAAATAATGCATGTAAACCCCATACACCCCTATGTGTATTTAACACCCTTAATCATTCCGGGATCATTCAGAAAAGCCTACAGTGTAGTGCTTTTCTCAAATTTACTGTACAATAGTGTTTGAGTAGTGACTGATGCAAAAACGCACGATTTGTTCTTGTGTTTTGCGTTCATATATGCAATTAGTCTCTATATTCATGCTGATTTAAATGTAAATAGTTTCTTTAAGCAAGCATATCGGTGTATGTGTGAATGTTTACCAGGGGCGTTAAAGTGTGTTGCATAAATGTTTTTAAAATAAGGTTTGGCTGTGAGTGTGTGCGTGTTTTTGAGAGATGAAAGCAAAAGCAAAGGTAAATTAGACGGGCTTTTTTGTGATCATTTTCCCACAGGGTGGATTCATCTGCTGAGGGAGCCGTTTACTTCTCTCATTTCATGCTGCGCTTTATGGTTTAATGTGAAGTTAAAAAAATTATTTGTTACAATATTTACTTTCATTATGATGGTGCTGGCAGAATAGCTCCCTGTAAATATTGGATTTAACACACCAAATCCCTTTTATCTGTACAAATATCCGTGGTTGTTCTGGTTTTTCTTTTTTTTTTTGCAGATATTCAGTCTAGTTCAAGATCCTCAATTTGATTTTACTGACAGTAACAATTTTTTTAGTGACAATTATCAAGGATTGTCCTTATTGAAGTTATTTCATGCACTAATCCAATCTGTCATTTAAAATTCATGACCTGTTGATACCTGTCCTGTCAGATATATGCCTTAAAAGTGCACCAGCATTATTATTAATTATTATTATTATTATTATTATTAAAACGATTCCAATATACATAACTTTGTGGCGAGCCATTTTAACAATTAATCTAAAGACATTTCTAATTTGAACTATAATACTCCACTATTTTAATACGATTTAAACTATTTATTTTTCATAAAACAAAGTATTTTTATATACTACTTCATACTGCTAGTATGAATGTACTTCATACTAGCACCCAATTACTAATATATATTTATTAGTATAATATGTACAAGTATCTAAATAAATGAGATCTAGAAATGAAGTGTGAAGTGAACTTTAAAAGTAATTGCTAAACTAGTATATTAACGGCGCTCTTTTATTAATACTGATATATAAGACGTGTTTCATTTGCACTATAGCTAAAATAAACGGAAGTCTTTATTAAACTCTCTTTTTATGAGTTAATAAACATTCTTTGAACAGACTATCAGGCCCGTAGACAGATTATTGAAAAGGGGTGGTTATTTTTTTTCTGAAAACTGAATATTTTTGCAGTTATTCGCAGGATTTTTTTAAAAACTATGAGGTATAAAAATAGCATTTTAGTGACTTTTAAGAAAACATTTTTGCTGGCTTAACTTGTCGGATAGTTATCATAACCACACTTTCTGATGTACTAAAAATATTTGCTACCATTTTGTCATATTGCTTAGCATACTATTTTACGATTAAGTGTTTATTTACAAATGTGAATTTAAACTAAGTTTTATTTTACAGTTTTATACATAATGAAAACGTAGAATAAGGAAATATGAAAAGATACTTGCTTTTAAAATACTTTTTTTTAAAAATCTGTTGAAACTTTAAATTAAAAACTGAAGCCTAGGCAAAAAACAAACTGGCCAGCTCATTCAACTTTCCTTAGTCAGAATGTGGCTATTTGAATAATAAGAAAAATTAAAACATAATAATAATAATAATAATAATAATAATAATAATAATGATGATAATAATAATAAAACTTTTGGTCTTTCGAACCCCCCTTGCTTATGGGTCTGACTCATACAATTTAACTTAATAAATTGTATGACGAGAGGATTAATTAATTAATAATATATATAAAAATAAATAAATAAATTTAAAAAGTATATATATATATATATATATATATATATATATATATATATATATATATATATATATATATATATATATATATATATATATATATATATACATATAGTTCGATTTACCCGTCCCCACCAGTGTCAAGTGCAAACCTACGCCATTGATTTAATGAATATATTAATGAATATATTCATATATTATATATTAATATATTGAATAATATTTACTTAATGTAAAAGGTATTAGCATGGCTTAAAATATAAAACGTACAATAAATAAATAAAAACACTAGTAGGCTATGTTTTTTAGATTAAATGTTAGGATATGTAATCCATCAAGAAAGCATCCAATCAAAGTCCAATCTGTTGTTAAGAGCATAATTATCATTTTTCACAAAATATACAAACTAAATATGTCTCTTATTACACAGCTCAGCTTTGTGCAAGATTATAGTAAACCAGCATAGTTCTCGATCATCTAAATCTCTGCCATGTTGAAGCAATATTACAATTGATGGGATTAAGTTCAGACAGAAAGCATATTGGTATTAAAATATGTGACGTGCAGATTTTCATCGCAAAGAGGCATGTAAACACCTTTGCTGCATTACCAATGGTTGCTCAAACATGTACACAATCTCATTAATTAAAACGGTGACATTAAGTTTTATTTATATTTACAGTGGCGTGATGACAAGTGGCACCATGTAAACAATACAGCAAACCCAGCTACAAGCTTGCTCTCCATTACAGTGCCCGTGTTTTAATATATTGCCTTTTTGCGTGACTTACCTCAGAGAATACACAGTATTCTGAAGTGTTACACTTTCAGGTGCCAACCTAAGTAGTACTGAACGAAGCCCTTCTGCTGCCACATCGCAAAAATCCTCACACTTCATAACACGTTGCTGTTTGACCACTTCTCATTTTTCACACATCCGCGCTTCGCTGTCACAAATTGCGCATGCGTAACAGCTGACGTAAAATAAAGAATTCATACAGCTGTCTTGATCGGCACTTGTATTAAGCTTTATTAAGTATTAAGTTTTCATTACATCTTAGTTTAACGTCTTTTATTATTATTTTAATTCCTAAATATCTTATGTTCCCTATGACAGGAGTATTATAAATAGAGGTGGCAGCACATTTTAAATGGAAGTAACTCACACTTGTCAATATTAAGCTGAAGGCCAGAAGCATCAGTAAAAACTGTAGGGACTTTAAAGCAATTGAGATCTGAGAGACATCTTTTAAAAACAAAGCAGTATCATCAGCTAACTGGCTGATTATTAATTCTGTTCCAGCAACAGAAATTCCCTTTAGAGGACTTTCTTTAATATGTAAACTTAAAAATAGTGTAGCAATTAAGAAAAGATGGGGAAATGGGGTATCCTTGTCTTACACCACGCTTTAAAAAAAATACTGGGAGAAGTGCCATTATTAAGCCGAATAGAACTATTTCCATTATTATAAAGCATTTTAATACAATTACAGAAAAGATTCCCAAAACCAAGTTTACGCAGGGCCTGTAACATTAAACAATGTTCCAGGCCATCAAATGCTTTATAATTATCCAAAAAAAGAATAAAACTGTCAGTGGAAATAAGATTTGAATAATCCAATAAATCTAAAATCAAGCGAATATATGAGATATATGTCTCTGGGGTATAAAACCTGATTGCCACTCATCTATTATACTATTTAGAATAGATTTGAACCTTTTTGCTAAGACTAGGGCAATAATTTTATAGTCAGTGTTCAATAAGGACACCAGTTTTCTATTAAAAGTGGGTCTCTATTGGACTTGGGTAATAGAGTTATTAGTCCCTGACATAAAGTAGGAGGGAGCATTAAATTCTCAACACTTTCTAAAACATTTTGTGTAAAACAGGAGCCAGTTTTTTCAAAATAATTTATACATTTCTGCAGAGAACCCATCAGTTCCTGGGAATTTATTTCTATTGAGATTACCAATTGTCTCAGCAATTTAAGTAAGACTAATAGGTGCATCACACAGAAAACACTCTTCAGAACTGATTTTATTTATGTGGGATAACGAATAAAAAAAATGCGTGGCTGATGCCTGACAAAATTTAGAAGGGAATAAATCTTTATAAAATCTGGCATAAAATTCTGCAATTGTTTTGAAGTCTTCAGATATATTTCCATCAATACGTAGTTTTTGAAAATAATTTTTAACTCGTTGCCTTTCAGGCCTAAAAAAATAAGCAGAGTTCTGCTTACCCTCTTCTAGCCATTTTCGACGAGACCTTATGAAGGCACCTTCAGCTTTTTGTATATATATATCTTCTAAAAATGTTTCTGATCTATAAACTCAGATCTCTCTGTGTCGGTAAGATCCTCTATATTTTTATGTGATATTACAGAAATTCTAGCCATAATTTGATCTTCATTATTTTTTCGAGTTTTTGCTAACAGACTACAATAATTTCTACAATATTTACCAATATTACCACTATATTTTCAAATTTAAGAAATTCCCAATTACTACAAAATAAATTATCTTTATTAGCTTTATCCCAATATGAAGAAATTAAATGATCAATTTTAGTTTGAACTTCATTGTGTTTAAAATTGAATTATTAAGTTTCCAGTATGATGATCTTGTATGTGGGCAAGTAGAAGATAGTGGTACATAGATAATAATGGCTTTATGATCAGAAAATAAAGTCAGTTTTTTTGTTTGATAATTCTGCTGAAGTTAACCAAAAGTCAAGTCAGGATTGATTATAAAGTGAGTTATTGTTCCAAGTCAAAATTTTTGTGAAGGATGAGTTTCTCCTCACACATTTACAGCAGAAAACTTTTGTACAAAAGAAAATAAATAATCATTATTACCACTGGTGGGATGAGGGGGCCATCTATATAATTTGTTATTAAACACAACATTAAAGTCACCACCAACAATTCAGATGAGATCAGGCATTGCCAGGGTGGTATGGCCGTAACAATTAAATAAGAGTTTGGATATATAGTTTGAGATAACCGTGCTTCTAATTTACTAAAAAAAGTTTAATATCTTTTGGAGAATTATATCCATAAATATTGGCAATAACATATGTTAGGTTTGCAAACTGTAAAACTAGTAAAATGAAGTGACCATTAATATCACAATCACTAGCCAAAATGTTTCCCCTAAAATAATTTTTTAAAATATAGACTCCAGCAGAATGTTCATTTCCATGGGACACCCATATTTCTGACCCCCATTGTGATCTCCATAAATTAACTTCTTGTACAGTTGAATGAGATTCTTGAAGAAAGCAAAAATCTGTATTAAAACGTTTAAGAAATAAAAAAAAATGCTTAACGCTTAAGAATGTTGCGTAGCCCTCTACAATTGAAAGAGACAATAGACAAGGACATAAAAAGGAAGAAAACAAGAAGGATAAGAAAAACACTGCAACAGGAACAAGACCTAAGAATTACTATAGAGATAGAATATCACTATAATGGAGAACCAACTGGTCAAACCCTAAATCGAAAAGGATGAGGACAACAATCCCTTTATAATTAGCTTGAACTGAACTTTTGAAGTATGAGAAAAAAAAACTTTGAGGTGGAGAAAAAGAGAAAAAAGTGTTTCATAAAAGCTGCAGTTCAAACAATAACACCGCAAAAAAAGTCAAGTGATGCGATTTCGCAGGTCAGAGTTCACCAAGCTTGAACTTTCTAACTCAGCGATCTGTGAAACTTGACGCACGACGTACGACTTGACTCCATGCGTATGAATGGAAGTCTATGGGGAGAAAAGTGCAATGTGACTGCAGCTTTGGGCTTGGGATATCTCATCTCAAAATATGATACTGTACATGTGACTAGCATAAATCCACTGCATTTGGTAGTTTTGCAGATATCAAAGCTGGAAGTATCATGTTTCAATCATCTCCTTTCACATGTGTTAATATCAACCCAATACTGAATTATTCATTCATTCATTTTCTTTTTGGCTTAGTCCCTTTATTAATGTGGGGTCACCACAGTATATTGAACCGCCAATTTATCCATCATATGTTTTACTCATGCCCTTTCAGCCACAACCCATCACTGGGAAACATCCATACACACTCATTCACACACATACACTACTGTCAATTTAGCTTACCTAATTCACCTATAGCCATGTGCTTGGACTGTGGGGGAAACCGGAGCACCCGGAGGAAACCCACACGAACACTTGGAGAACATGCAAACTCCACACAGAAATGCCAACTGACCCAGCAATCTTTTTGCTGTGAGGCAGTTGTGCAACCCACTACACCGCCGTGACACCCAATTTTACTGAATTGTCTTTTTAAAAATCCTAATACCATTAACTACTAGTATTTTTTATTAAGTGCATAACAATTTATGTTTATTTTTGTTTGTATGTAGTTCATATACATGTGTAATAGCATCTTAGTGCTATTTGTCAAGGACTCAAACCCACTTTTGGCCTAGAAGTGACCCACACAGGAACTTTTTTCAGGAAGTTAATCAGCCATATTAATAGGTAACTAAAAGCAATTTACAAATTGTAATGTTTAGTTTTAATTTTAAAACAACTATATTGCTTTTGAATTGCACTTATACAGTAATTATATGTGCAATAATTTATATTATTCCACTTTAATTAAGATTAAGGTTATTTAACAAGCTTAATTTGCTTCTGCGCCTGAAAAATATGTTTCTGATTGGATTTTATAGTTGGATAGTTATATACTTAAATAAATAAATATTGCTACTTAAATAAACTACTTGAAATCAAACGTCAATCATAAAATCAAACATAGCTTGCTGCAAAATACCCTGAAAATACCCACGGCACACTTCTTTCATAAAACAAAAATATGTTTTTCATTTTCAAAATCCTTGTTCTAGTTCTACAGTTTTCAGCCCTTCAGGATAACGCATTCATCTAATTGAAGACAAGATCGCTCTCAACTTGGCCAAGTGTTTATGTTATCAACCACCTCAGTCCACCATCTGCTGGGACGCCAGCCACACATCCCCCATAATTCCCTGTGCAGATGTGGCCATAAGGAGCGAGCTCATCCCAATCTCTCCATGTAATCCCTCCACAGCCCATTCATACTGTATCACATAGTTGCGCAATCACCCATAGACATGGCTTTCATCAGTTCGGTTCCTTTCTTTTATTGAGGTCAATGGCGAAGCATGTTCACACACAGTATACAATCCCACTGCATGGAACGGCTCATCATGTCAGGAGGATTAAATTGCACATTGTCAAATCAAGTGAAAACAAGCACAGATAACAATAATACATTCGAAACAGTTCCCATTAATGCTTTTCCCTTTTTGCCAGTAACACCCACTCCTCTTAATCGAAATTCCAGTGGTGTTCTGCTCACACATCATTTGTTGAAGAGAATTTACGGTTTGAGAGTCATGCATATTTCCTGGCACACTAATAACCCCAAAGTCAGGAGTGACATTAAATGTTTGAAAGATAAGAGGTGAACACAGATTGAAACTGATGACTGACTGACCGCACACTGTCACCTTTCACTTTGAAAGGTGGATTTTTTTCTTTGCGGAATCCGCACGAGGTGCATTTTTTATTGAAATTTTGTGCTTTATCTTGCTGTGCTGGAAGCTCTTCGCTCATTAAAACGCTGTTTGATGTTGCATTTAAATTAGGATGCTCTCCGAATCTCATTTGGTTCAATACGACTATCTTATTTGGTATTTACGATATTCACTTTTAATGTTTAAACATTTGGCACCTTGTATAAATATAATAGACATATTTTTTATCACATGAAATTTCAAGTGTAAGGCAGAATATTTAAAATGATATTCACAAAAAAATGTGAAGCATATACAGATCAACATATACACAAGAGACCCACAAAATTGTACAAAATGTCTTCAATAAATAGTCATGGATCATAAACAGTCCATATATGCATAAGGATTTAAAATGTAGTTGTCAGTAAAAATTGCAAGTTACATATTTCTTGAAGGGTTAGTTCAGCCCCTAAATGAAAACTCTGTCATTGTTTACTCGTCCTCAAGTCATTCCACATCCATAGGATTTTTGTTAATCTTCGGAACAGACGCAATGTACATACTGCAGCTAAATTGGGTTGTCAGTTCCCATTTCCGTTCTTAATCCTTTTCTGTACACAAACAGTTCAGTAATTTACAGGAGAGACAACCACATGCAAAAACAGATTAACTCCTGGAAAATTGAGTTAAAAAAAAAAACGCATTTACAAGAACTCCACACATTGTATGGAATCAAACTTAACCAGTTGTTCATTTAAAAGCTTATTAGAGTTGTGTCTTTCTTTTGTCTGTGCAATGCAAAAAAATCACATGGAATAATGTATGTTTTCACTCATTAGTTTTGCCAGATATTGCTAGGAAAAATTGCAAATAAGAACAAGTCCATATACACCTTTTTTTAAATAAAATGTCACATATACCTCAGGTTACCGGTGTCATTGAATACATTTACATGGACATCAGTAATCAAATTATTTGCCTTAATCTGAATTAGACAATAATATGATTAAGGTGTTTACATGACTTGCTTTTTGAATGTTCCTTTCATGATCATGTTATAGCACATAGATAGATTAACATCATTGCGTTACAGCGCTATTCACATTTTCTCTGGAGTTCCACATAATTTCAGGTGTTTCATTTTTCATTTGTCAACTTTAACTGCAGTTTGGCACTTTCACTTTCATTCAGGAACATTTCATGCATGCCCCCATGGCAAACTATATATTGGATGTCAGTATGAACTGCTGGAAAAGTGTTGTTTTAATTCAATTTGATACCGACCGCTGAATGGGAAAAAACCTCCGCATTTTGTGATGCAGGTGTCTGTGGTCCTTCACTGACTTGGTAGGTGCAGAGTATAGTGTCAAACAGCTGTGTGTGTACAGACTATCCTGTCGCAAAACATGGCAAAAAAAGTCCTAAAGGACGGTAATAGTTTGTTTACGGTGATTACATGTCTGTACTGAACTTCAATAATGTGACTAAAATCGGCATCCTCCACATGTCTTTATTCCATTTATGTTTAGTTTAATTATGAGCTTAATCGAATTAAATGAATCAAAAATCACTGTTTACATGGTGGACTCTTAATCAGGGTATTGTCTTAATCATATTAAAATCGGACTATTGGTGTCCATATAAAACATACTCACAAATACCAATATCAGGAGTGATTTGTTTTCTATACACAAACTGGGCATTCACTCCCGTATTTAAATGCAGTTGTCACTCCTGAAACTTTAAAGTGTATTTGTGGTATTTTTATAGCTATTTGTTTTATTAAACCCGATTTCTGATCCTTCATTGAAAGGCTCGCAAAAACTCTGATGTTTCAAAATGTTCACTTATAGATAAAAAAAGTGTCATGTGACATGTGAGAAAGAACCGCACGCATCAATCAGGGGTACCTGAGCTTCCATGGCCAACTCTGAATGAATTGTTAAATGATCAATGTTTGTCTGAATAAAAGTCTAAACTAAATCTGTTTATCACATTATGTGACTGTCTCTTCAGAAGACTTCTATTAGGGATCAAACTGGATTAAAGCTTTTGATTCAAATGGATTTATTTTTTAATCTCTATATGAAGCATTAGAGTTTCGTGTGAAGAGACTTTCAGTGCAGGAAAAAAAAACTTTCAGATTTCATTAAAACACATGCCTTCACTTACACTCTTGAAAATGAAAGCTACAAAAACAGGTTTTAATTTTTTTTTTTAAATGTTGTAAACAAATTTTTTGGTTCCTGAAAAATGTTACAGGCAACATTTGTTTAAAACAGTGTTTCCCAATCATGTTCCTCGAGGCAATATGTTGGATATCTTTCTTATCTGACCCATTCATTTAAGGTTTTCGAGTCTCTTTTACTGATCTGATTAATTAATTTAGGTTTAAACAGGAAAAGAATTAAAATGTGTACTATTGATGTGCCTTCAGGAACAGGGTTGTAAACAAGAGTATTTTGTTTTTGAATGAGAAGTACTGTAATATTTGATGTAACCAAATTTTTAGTTAAGGGTTTCGCTTTTATTTAACGTTTCAGCATTCATGCAGCTGTTTCTGACATTCAAAGGCAGAAACATGAAACGCAGCTAAATGTTCACACGTTTGACTACATTACATATTCTGTGGATGGATAAGTATTGTGAACAACTTCGATGAAAATGTATGGAGGAACACTTTCGCATGTTGAGATGTACATAATACGTTTGTGTGCTGGTGCTCACCGGCTTCTTCACATGCACACGCGTCAAGCAACTGAAGCAGAGCTTGAAGGTAAACAAACAGCGGTATATCATAAGCATTTTATCGATAATTTTTGACACAGTTGGCATTAAGAAGGAACATAGAAACGTTATCTGACTAACATCTAGCAGCTAAATGTGTCTGGAAAAATATTCAAAGGCTTTTATTTTCATAAACAGCACGGATGATGAACAGTGTGAATGCGTCTGAATGTTCTGATTGGCTGAAGTAGACGTCTCATGCCTCGTGAACGCACTATTTCTGGCAATTTTCTTTCTGCGTTCACACAGAGCAACATTTCAGCAAAATTCTGGTAATGTTACAACCTCTCTTTCCAGATAATTGCTAGAACGAATTTACCGGTATTTTCAAAAAAGGGCCTGTTGACACATGATCCCTTTCTGGAAAATTGCCGGAAAGGGGATATTGACTTAAATAGTAGGAAAAGCCAAAATCATGGAAGTCAGGGTTTACAGGCTTCCAACATTCTTCAAAATATGTTTTTTTTAATTAACAGAAATAAAAAAAACTAAAGGGTAAGTAAATGACCGTGTTGCCAGATTGGAAATGTCAAACTGTCGTACCAGAACTTCAAAATAATTGTATTTGGAGGAAAATTATTGTACACGAGTCATACAGTACAGCTATTATCTAGACAAATAGCGTTTTGACGCAACATGATAAAAAATAAAAAAAACTAGGTGTACCTCAGTGGGAAGGTTCAAACTCCACCACCAAGTCGCTGTCCTGCGTGTGTGGCCAGATGTTAAGGGATTAATTTTAGGGTACAAATTGGATGCCGTCATGGACCGCAACATAGTGCTGGTTGGCTTGAAAGCAGTGCACTCTCCCGAATTTTTAACACACTCAAAGGTAAGCACGAGCCCATTCAGGGTATCTGTAATGAGCCAATTTCGTGGCTTTGTTTTGATGAGATTACCTTTGGAAAACACGTTCAGATGACGCATTTAATTAGGGAAAAACGTAAACATCAAGGGCAAACTCTCCTGTTTTTCTCACCTTCCTTTTCAGCACTACTTTTTAAAACTTTATTGCTTAAACAATCAACCTCAACCTGAAAACGACTGACTTAAGCACGGCCGCGTGCACCAGGAATGTTAACTCACAAGAAAGAGCCATTCTCCACATTGATTGGCTGAGAAAATGTAAGGTAAGATGAGATAGAAAACGTGTCTAACTTCACGTTCACCTCACAGACAGTAGATAAAAGATTCATCTAAAATGAGTATAGAAGCCCTAAGATAACAATGAAATTCATTTTAAATGCCATAAAATTCAGAAATTATTGTACATTATAGGATTTTTTATATTATTGATCGTACATCGTACAGAGGTCGAAATTATCATACAAATACAATAATTATCGTATGTCTGGCAACACTGATAAATGAGTTTTCATTTTTGGGTGAACTATCCCTTTAAGAGCGTCTGTTCCAAAGATGAACATTTTTCATCTGAATTTCCAAACACGTGAGGGTGAGAAAACGATAGCAGAATTTGAATGTAGAGATGTGTCTGTTTTTTTAAATGAATCACAACATCAAACACAAACAAGCACCCTGAGTTATGTGCAATGGTTTTGTAGCATTAAAAAAAGTCAAAATTCCCCAGTGTATAAACTAGCTTCATGCACCCAGTATGATTCTTTTACACAGTAATCAGCTGAAAAACAAAAGTCACTCATTATTATTGATGGCTGGCGAGGGTTTGCTTCTCATGCCATCAGTGGCGGCCCTTGAGGTCTCAGTCACAAACCTTCGAGGAATCCACACCGCCGTCATGATCCGAACATACTCCTTCCGGAAGTTCCTGTTCAGAAGGCCATAAATGATAGCATTGAGGCAGCTGTTAAAATAAGCCATAAAGTAGCTTACGACAAACAACCACTCGGGAACACGTGGAGCCATGACCTCTGGATTGATGGCCACCACCAAACCGATGAGATTGAGCGGAGCCCAGCAGATGGCAAACAAAACAAACACAACAAACATTGTGACAAAGTTGCGCAGGTCACTGGGCCTGACCCTTGAGCGTTCCTCGCTTTTCACCTTCCTCCTCACCTGGATCACCAGAACCCAAATCCGCAGGTAGCAGAAGGTCACCACAGCGATGGGCACTAGGAAGTGAACCACCACCACCACCACAGTGTAGGAACTGCTGGCAGTCTGCGTGAAGGTGCAGGAGTAAACGCGAGGGTCATAACTCAGCGAACCCACAAAGAAATTGGGCAGAATTGCAAGTACAGTGAGTGCCCAGATTAGGGCCACAAGCAGCAGCGTGTTTCGGAAGCTGTACAGACGTCCGTAGGCAAAGCTGTGGCAGATGTAGCAGTAGCGGTTGATGGCGATGCCTGTGATGTTGAAGACGGAGCCAATCACACTCAGGCCCATTAAGAAGCCGCTGATTTTACACTGCATTTCCCCCAGAGACCAGCCATCGTGGAAGATGGCGTACAGCACCAGTGGGTATGGATAGAAAGCCACCACCAGGTCAGCGAAGGCCAGACTGACCACAAACACGTTGCCTGGGAGGAAGAGAGCGAGAGAAAGAGAACTTGTTAATAATTTGATAGTTCCTAGCAGTTTGATGTCAGGGACAGATTTTTTGCAAATAAAAGTATATAAATTTACACTATGGAAAGATTTTTTATATTTTATTTTTTATATTTTATTTCTTATATATATATATATATATATATATATATATATATATATATATATATATATATATATATATATATATATATATATATATATATATATATATACAGTTGACATCAGAATTATTAGCCCCCTTTTAAATTTTTTTTCTTTTTTAAATATTTCCCAAATGATGTTTAACAGAGCAAGGAAATTTTCACAGTATGTCTGATAATATTATTTCTTCTGGAGAAAGTCTTATTTGTTTTATTTCGACTAGAATAAAAACAGTTTTTACATTTTTTTAAGTTTTTAATTTTTATAAAACCATTTTAAGGATAAATTATTTGCCCCTTTAAGCTATATATTTTTTCGATAGTCTACAGAACAAACCATCGTTATACAATAACTTGCCTAATTACCCTAACCTGCCTATAGTTAACCTAATTAACCTAGTTAAGCCTTTAAATGTCAATTTAAGCTGTATAGAAGTGTCTTAAAAAATATCTAGTCAAACATTATTTACTGTCATCATGGCAAAACTATCATGTTTAGAAATGTGTTTAGAAATGTGTTGAAAAAATGTTCTGTTTTGTCATCACTTTAGACATTACGCTAGAGAATCATTCAAACACTAGCTTTAAAGTGACGATGGTAAATAAGCAAAAGTTTCTGCTGTTCTGACGGTCAGCTGCAGATGTGAATGAATGGCAGAAGAAAGTAGTTTCTTGTACAAAAGGGTTTTTAAGACTCTCCGTGTTTGATTTTTTTATACACATGATTATGCCGTCGAACTGTTGTATAAATATAATATCACACCCGTAGCAGGGCAATATGGCTGTATATGGGGGCCTGCGGCCTCGAGCCACAAGTGCTGATATACAGACATTTCACACTGTTACTTGTGATTTTTCTCATATATATTAATAGAAAATCTTAAAAACGTATTACAGTTTACACAAAAATATTTAACAGTACAACTGTTTTCAATATTGATAATAATAATGTTAATATAATAATATTAATTAATAATAATAATATAATAATAACATTAAATATGTAAATAAACAAAGATTCCAAGTTTAAAACCACCTTCACATATTTACAATAAAATACCACCAATATTTTACAAAAAAATTTCTTTTGCACACTGTAATAAATTCTTGAACTTTTCTATTTACATTAATCAAAATTACTAAATGTATTAAGTTAAACTTAATATAAAAAAATAATGAAGCTTGATTCATTAATTAAAATAAGTTAAAGTAACATAAAAAACGTTATTTTTTTTATTGTTATGACTTTTTGTCATATAGTTTTTTACTGTGTATGACACATGTCTGTCATACATGGATTCCTGATTTCTGCACTCAAGTTGATTTTATCTTGTAAGAAACACAACTTCCCTGTATCCACATCCCATCTACAATGCTCCCCTTCCTGTCTTTGCCCCTCAAAGCCTCTGCTGTGACTTTTATACTAAATATGGGCTAAAGTCAAATGAACGACAGCTTGAAAACCCGAGTGCAAATGAGAGAGGAAACAAAAATGAAGAATGACAAAGCTACAGAGCACAAAGGAAAGACAAAGAGCGAATCACATCGACTTCAAAAGCAGGATCCCCAGGGAGTGTGAAGCCTTTGATTAGACTGTGACAGCAGAAAACACATCGCTCTGGAAAACAATGCTCTCTCTTCTAGCCTCTGCCCTCGCAGATTAATCTCATGCATGCATTAAAGCTTGTGTTGTGTCGACCCATCCATTTACTCACATTCTCATGGTAAACAGTCAGATGTTTACAGACGATGCGGAAACAGTTGACTGGGTCGTTTAATTAGCATAGAGTTCAGATAGCCTTTCGTTTCATATTACTGCTTGGTAAATATCTGCACACTGACAACTGCATGCTTGAGTGTAATTTTCAGAAAGTGATTTTCCAGGGAGAATAATGAAAATAGAAGAATGTGTTTATTCTCACAAGCACATGCTCTGGTCAAATGCTAAAAAACGTGTTTTGCATAAAATAATCAAGTGTGTTAGCATTAATATAGTTTTTGCTTAATAATATCCTTTTTTATATGACAAAAATAACCTTAACATAATTAACATAATGTGATTTTTACTATAGTATTTATTGTAAAATATTATTGTATTTATGGATAATTTATTTTCTATATTGAAATAAAAAAATACATAAGGAAATAAAATGACATATATATGATTTAAAAAATCTATTTTATTGACAGAAAATCCTAAAACAAATTTCAGTTAACACAAAAAAAATAATAAATGAAATATTTTATAATGTACAGCATGTGTATATCTATGTGATTGATGTATTTTACTTTCTTTGCATGTTTATATATGTATATGTACTAAGATGCACTCAGCATATATGTATGTATATATTCTGTATATATGTATGTCTATACAACAGTTCTGATTGGCTGCTAGCTGTGCAATATTCTGCGATAACAGCACTCGTACAGCCTCTTCACCCTAGTGTATTACTCCGCTGACATGGAGTGCCAAGCAGAAGAATTAACTCACTACAGACAAATATTGCAGCTGTTGGACAACATAATATACTTTTGAGGCTTTTAAAGGTGAGAATGTAGTTGTTTAGATTGCAACTATGCAGTTTATTCATAAAGATAATGCATATTTTATTGTTTACAAAATTTCAGAAATTAGCATGTCAGCAGCCATCAACATGTAATATTGAGCAGAGCAAAGAATTTGTCATGACGTTCCGCCACAAGATGGCAACAGAGACCACATAAAAAGTCCTTGGGAAGAAAAACTCAGCATTTTCTCAGCATAAATTTCAAACTAGAGCTGAACAAATCATTATAGAACAGGTAAGTGACATTATAAGTTGATTTCTCTCTTTTGTATTTTGTAGTGCTGTATTTATACCCTAGTAATCTAATAGTGTTTGCTTCATTTTGGCTTTTTCTGGGTTAATTTTTGTGAAATCCAGATTGCATCAGAAATACTGGGAAATCTCTGAGATGGCAATCCATGCTGTTCAGGCTTATAATTGTCAGCAAAAAGTCAGCAAAATCACCTGCTTTGTCTTCACTTTAGACATTATGCTAGAGAATCATTCTAATACTAGCTCTAAAGTGACGTTAGTGAAGTAGTAACGGTTTCTGCTGGTCAGCTGCAGACGTGAATGGTGGAAGAAAGTAGTTCCTCACACAAAAGGGTTTTTTAAAACTGTGTTGGATTTTCTTTTTTATACACACAGTTATGCCATCAAACTGTTGTATAACACAATATCACACTCGTAGCAGTGCAATATATCTGTATATTGGCACTTTTGGGGCACTAAGGCATTCAGTCTGCGGCCTCGAGCCAAAGCACACCCCTCAAATAGTGCTGATATACAGCCATATCGCACTGCTACTCGTGTGATATTGCTCATATATTTACTGAGTATGTGTGTATATATTCTGTTATTGTTTTTATCTATCACTTATGGATGCTCTTGGAAATTTATGAAGTTCCCTTTGGAATGAATAAAGTATCTATCTATCTATTAAATTATTTAGAAGCACAACTGTTTTCAACATTGATACTTCTACCTACAACTTCTACTACGACCTGTACTACTACTACTACTACTACTACTAATAATAATAATAATAATAATAATAATAATAATAATAATAATATATTATTATTATGTACAAAAACAAATATTCAGTTAAAATCTCTTTCTAAACCCAATAATTTGACATAATAGCCCAATATTTTGAAAAAATCTTTTGTCATGGCAACCTGCACACATTTTGTTTCTTGTCACTCATACATGCATTTTTGATACCTGTAAGTACACTCATGTTAATATTGTGTCACAAAAAAAAAACTTAAAATATGTAAAAACATTCATAAAAAGCACTATATACCACAAATAAATTTAATAAAAACTATATATGGTCACACTTTCCAATAAGGTTAATTAGTTAATGCATTTACTAACATGAACTAATCATGAACAACACTTGTACAGTATTTATTAATCATAGTTGAACATTTACTAATGCATTATTAACATTCAAGTCCATGCTTGTTAACATTAGTTAATGCACCGTGAGTTAACATGAACTAATAATGAACAACTGTATTTTCATTAACTAACGTGAACTAACATGAACAAATACTGTAGTAAATGTATTGTTCATTGTTTGTTCATGTTAGTAAACGCATTAATTAACAATAACTAATGAACCTTATTGTAAAGTGTGACCATATATATATATTTACAATATAATTATTTCATTTTAAACAGTTTTTCTCTTTTTTTTTTAAACGTTAATGTGATCAGCACATATTCCTGCAAAGTTTGATGAAATTCACCTTTAAAAGAATAACAAATGATTGTATCAAAGACATGAGTGGAGAACAGCTTCAATCAGCCACACATTTCCCCTCATCGCCCACAGCTTTTCAGACCTCCAGACCATTTTAACATTCAGCTGGTGTTTTGCTCCTCCCAGCACTAAGACTCCGGCGGAAACGTGACATCCATATACGCAAGCAGCCCCATTAATCAGATTTCCCCATTGAAAGCCATGCAAAACATTTCATTTAGACATTTTCAGCATACATCACCAATGGCAATGTCTACAAGCCGAAGTAAAAATGCTTGCTTTCACAAAAAAAGGCTCGCAGTCCTTTTCAGCAAATGCCAAAAAGCACTTCTCAGCATGACATTAGAAAGATCATAACCCAATATTCTCTTCTGTTCATCACCGTGGCCTTTAAAAATGATCCAAAAACCCAAAAACTGTTCCGTCTTTCATGAAACGACGCTGACTTTTCTCTGTTCAGCTACTCTTTTTTTTCTTAGCTTTATTCGCAGGCTAAAGCTGAAGTCTATGAAATGATAAACACAATTACCCTGACCTACCTGAGCCCAACCTTTCTTCTGCCTGCTTTTTCTCTTTTCTTTAGACTTTTATCCCCAGCTATTATAATTCAACCTGAGATGAAGCGCATTCAAGGTCATACTGCTGCTCCGTGGATGAATGTATCATGAAATAATGTACAATGTGAGCCTCGGCTTTTGTAAATGCCATTTTTGCATTCACATGCTGTATGTGAATAAGTAACTTGCAACAAGTATGCATACTGTACTTGAAAAAATCTCTATAGCTGGTTATTGTGTTAACTTCGTGAATGGTGCAACTGATATATATACACTCTCAGAAAAAAGGTACACACGAATAATGTTCCTTAAGGAACAGTTTTGTACTTTTGTAAAAGTTGTATATTATATGGTACAGAAAAGGCCTCTTATGATAATGTTCTGTACCTTTTATGGTATAATTGAAATGAACGCACACAATTGTTCTCATAAAAAGGTACATAAGTGTTGGACAACTCCTTTATTACAGTATCTATTGAAAATAAATATTACTGGAAAGTGATTTTATGAATAATTTCCATATTAAAACATGAATCATAATTTAAAAGCATATGTTTAAAGAAACTCATAAACATTAATTATTAAGTTCTAATAACAACTGGTAAAACAAAACTTTAGGTATTGTAAAATGAACATTTATGGCATTTCTTTTTATAAGCATTTGGTAAGCATTTTCTGATACATACATTTTCATTATTGATATCCGCACTTTTTGGCGTTTGCTTTCCACAACGCATGTGAGCTGGCAAAAGTCCTGCAAATGCAAAGTGTTCATGCAGACATTTTACTATTGTAAAATGAATCAAACATTGTGCATATCTCATTACAATACTTTTGAATAATTCTATTTCTATTTTAACATTAAGTAAATGAAATTAACTTTTAAGTGATTACAAAACTATTGTGTGAAAACTGGAGAAACTAATGTTTTATACTGTACATGGGCGAATGTATTTCTGTAACATTTTTGTGAATAGTGTTGTGAAACGTTTAGCAAAAAATAGATCTTTTGATTAATGTTAAAGTATTTTTTATTCTTTATTGTAAATGGAAAAGGTGAATTTACACAAAAATAAACTTAAAAAAAAAACATTGTTTAATAATGTTTGACACTGTTAAGGTACAGAGTGTCTTGTCACTGTAGTGGTCCCTTCATGGATCACATTTGTACCTTTGATGAAGGTACTTTGGGATGGAACTTTGTCAGTAACTGTTACAGTTCATATGGTCCAGTTTCTTCTTCCTCTGAATCATAACATGTAAATGTAATTAAAATTGTTGCTGAGTTTTGTGTAGTTTGCAAAATATGTGTTTAATTGTGTGTTGTAACTTGTAATAGCTCTGGCGGCTTGTAATCCCATCTATTATCAGTGCTTGTACTGTATCTCTCAGGTTAAATCTTTATGGGCTATTCACATATCGAGTTCAAAACCACATTGAAAACGCGATGCGTGCTACTTTCTTTACTGATTTAGATGCGTTTCTAAACTCGCAATCTTCTGCCTTTGCTATCGCCACCATCGGCTGTTCCTACACACATGCAACACGGTCAATTTTCAAAATAGCTCAACTTTTGCCACTGTGTGAATTAATACTGAATGTGTGTCACTGTTATTACTTGGGGTTAGCGTTAAGAGTAAAAAAGTAAAAAAGTGTCTTTAATGCACTCCTGCAATGGGCTCTCAAACTTACTCTGTGCTACTTCATACTCCAAGGCGTTTCTCTCTGTCTCGCTCTGAATTCAGTCAACCAATCACAACAGACAATCACCAGGTTATCAGACCATCATTGCAGATTAGCCGCACGCAAAGGAGGGGTTTGGAAACAAATAAATCATATGGGAGTTGTTGGGATAATTAGGTAAAAATAATTGCATATTATAAGACAATGAAAGTGTTTTTTGACCTTGCATGCATATCAGCCTGTGGTTAGAGACCCCTAAAACCAAAATATGACCTTTTATAATGCATAATCGGGGCTCTTTAAGCAATATAAAAGTAATGTGAAAGTACGTTATTTTTTGTCTTTTTTATCCAACATCGTATATAAACCTCTTACGAGGGCATTTTTATTTGAATAATGCCTTTGGTCATATTATAATCTCTTATTGATATTTCTTTTTTTCTTTCTTTCTTTTTATCTAATCCATCTCTGCACACTGAGCATTATGTAGAAATAATTATTCTGAATCCTGATGTGCTTTGAGATAAACCTAAAAAAAAGTGATGCCCTCTAAGCAAGAACAATAATTAAGTTTCAATTTAGCATAATAATAAGTTGAAGGTTAAAATATAATTTTATTCTAGGTCTAGTTTTCTCGCTGTCTTCAAAATCAAAATATGACAGCTAGAAAGATGACAGTGAGAACCTAATGAGTAATGGGCCTGTGTTTGATTAATGCTATCTGTGTGTGTGCGTGTGTGTGTGTGACAGAATGATACACACAGCAATCAAGTCTAAAGCACGTGACATGAATAATGTCTATGTAGAGTTAAGATTATAAAGAAATCAAAACTGCCATTCAGTTGTGCACATGCTCCACATTGAAGATTGCACACCAGGGCTCTCACACCTCTGACCAGTACATTTA
Source organism: Danio aesculapii (assembly GCF_903798145.1). Taxonomy (NCBI): domain Eukaryota; kingdom Metazoa; phylum Chordata; class Actinopteri; order Cypriniformes; family Danionidae; genus Danio; species Danio aesculapii. Next base: position 25,060,177 of record NC_079444.1, read on the forward strand.
CAAGATTTTTACTCATCTTTCTCCCAACCTTGGCACAATAAAAAAATAAATGCCTGTTAAGACACTTTTGAAAAAAGAAAAAGATGTTGAATCGCTTCTTGAATGTTTCATGTACATCTCAAAGCAAAATATCAAAGTTTTCAAGCTAAAACGGGCTGCTCGATTATAGTAAAAATCATAATCATGATTATTTTGGTCATAATTGTAATCATGATTATTCAAAACGATTACAGTTGAAGTCAAAATTACTAGCTCTCCTGTGAATTAAAACTTTTTTTTAATAAATATTTCCCAAATGATGTTTAACAGAGCAAGGAATTTTCACAATATTTCCTATTATATTTTTTCTTCTGGAGAAAGGCTTATTTGTTTTACTTTGGCTAGTATAAAAGCAGGTTTAAATATTTTGAAACCTATTTTAAGGTCAATATTATTAGCCCCATTAAGCCATATATTTTTTGATTGTCTGTAGATGAAACTACTTACTATTACACTTTAATCTGAATGCTTGTATTTTGAAAAATATCTAGTAAAATATTATATGCTGTCATCATAGCAAACATAAAAGAAATCAGTTTTTAGAAATTAGTTATTAAATCTATTATGTTTAGAAATGGGTAAAAAAAATCTCCTTTCCATTAAACAGAAATTGGGGGAAAAGGGTCTCTAATAATTTAAGAGGGCTAATAATTCTAATAATAATATATATACAGTTATTTTCCCCCCTGTAAATAAGGAAAGGGAAATAAATACAATATAATAAAAACATGAAACAAACTGTTTTTGCATCTTCACTGTAAGAAAAAAAACTTTAATAATAGCTACAAAAGTCCTTCAGTCAAGAGCAGTGAGTGATTCACTCTGATATATGGTTTTGGATTCACGTGTCTTTTGATTCTCAACGCGTTGTTTATTACACAACTGAGGGTTAATATGAATAATCACTAAACACCACGTTTTGACACCTATTTGACCGTTGAAGCGCTCACATTAAGATGACTTTAGATGTGTGTGCTCTGCTCGTCTCTAAGATTCGAATGTACATCAATGAATGATGCACATCCGGTGCTGCAAACTTTACACTACAGTACATGCTTTTAGTAATTTTAACGTGAAACTGAACATTGCAGAGCAAAAATGTGTACAACTGGAAAGGGGGCGGTATATAATGCAATAATCGTTTATCTCGATTAATGCGTTTTCATAATTGTTAGAAGCCAAAATCAAAACTGAATTTTCGGTTAATTGCACAGCCCTATTAACGGATAAATGAGACTGCATGTTTTAGACATTATTACACTGGTTTCTGAAAAGCAAAGGTGTATTGTGTTTCAAAATAAAGTGCATTGATTGCACAAGTGATTGAAATGAATGGGTCTCATAGTGCAGTGTTCTCCTTGTCCAGTGTGAAAGTGCAGTCACTATGGCTGGAGCAGAGCCGGCGTCAGAACATAACTAACAGGGGAGCATACAACGTCCCACTGGGGGGCACACAATCAGCAACCATAATTTGCAAAAACGTGGCATGAAAAAACAGTTAAGTGTGAGCGCTGTACAACAACTAGTATAGATCAGCTCATACTGTCAGCTCATATATTGTCAGCTTCCCATAAATTGAACTAAAAAGATCTAATAATTTGTTGGTTATACAGAATAAATACGTATTACTAACAAAACAGGTTGAGTTTTATTAGATGTAATAATGTTGGAATAGCCAAGAGTCACATTTAAGCGTGTGTAATAAACGCATAACCTTTTAAAAATGCTGAAGGCGGTGCATGCGTACATTAAACCTCCTTAAACAGTGTCCTTCCAATAGGTTGTGCATTTTCGAGAAAGGTCCCTTTTAAAGGCTAGCTGTAGTCAATGGGCCTTTCATTTGAGAAGCATTGAGCATTTGTGGCTGCTAAAAACATGTATGTATTTGAAAATTCTGCCTCGGCTCCATTACTCCCAATCTCCAAATTTAAGCCAGGAGAAGGTGGTAAAATCTGAAAATGTGGTAAAAATCTGAAAATGTGGTAAAAATCAGGTGAGGGCTTTTCTTTTTCTGGATTGCTTTTAAAAATTGTCGGTTGGGTTAAGGGAGGTGGGTGGGCGAGTCAATTGATGCTTTTGAAAATACTATTGGTTAAGTTTAGGGAAGAAGTGGGGTGGGTCAGTCGATTAGTCAGTTAGTCAATCAGTTAATCAGTCAGTCAGTCAGTCAGTCAAACAGTCAGAAAACAGCGGCCTCTGGTGGATTTACTTGAGAACAGCATGTACAAATGACACCTTAAAGAAATATTTGAGATCTCAAATAAGCATACAGTGGCCTCTGGTGAAAGCAAAAACTGCAAAAAAATAAAAATAAAATAAATAAATAAATAAAAACCTAGCTCTTGGGACGTCTCCAGATATTTATATTGCGATACATTTTCAGAATGAGCCTGGGTTGGAAAAAACACATTGTTAGCATTAAGGCTTTACTTCATGTACACATTCTAAAGACACAATGATGCACAAGATGCATCCAATTAGAGAAACAGGTCTCTTCATAAAAAAGCACACATCATCGACTATAGTTTTTAATTTCTATTACATTACACATCATGGAACATTCAATGCTTATTTATATTATTCTTGATATATTACTCTTTAAAAAACTGTGTAGGGGGCACAACAAGCTCTTTGGGGGGGCATGGCCCATGAGTCCCCACCTTAACGCCAGCACTGGGCTGGAGGGAGAGTGAATCCAGCATGCTAAACACTTAAAAAAAACTATTTCGCAGTGTAACATTTTGTTATGATTATGCATTTTTATTCAGTTATGCAGTAATCTTGTTAAATATACCTAAATGCCACAGTGTCACCTCTGAAGCACATATACTGATTTTACTTTAGTTTTATTTTATTTTATTGGTAACTTTTTGTGTTTATTGTGTTTATTTAACCTAATTTATTGTCTTAATCTCTTTCAATCAATTTTAAACATGTACATAGATATTTAAAACAAGACACAGATTTAAAAAGGTAAAAATGTAAAAAAAAAAAAAAAACTCCTTGAATGTAATTTAAACTAAATATCATCTCATAATAGATTCATAAGATGCTACTATTTTTTTTAATTAGGAGAACAAGTGCACCTAAAATGAAATAATGTATATATTATGACATATAGCCATAAGTTAAGTTGCAGGAAACATATCAAAAAGTATATAAGAAAACAGAAATTCCAGAAGAAAGTGTGCACTTTAAATAGACATTTCTGTGATGTATGTTTTTGGAGTTCTGCTAAAATAGAATAGTCAAATTTTTCAGCTTGTGATAGCAAATTAAATGATTTAAATCCTAAACAGATTTGTAAAGCAGACCCGTCGCCACCAGTCAGGGATGGTTCTTTTTTTTCTTTGTCTTTTTTTAAATATGGGCCTTTTTGCAGTTATTAGCCTAATTTTCTATTTAATTATGAGGTTTAAATACTTTTTAGACACTATCTTTTGCTGAATTAGCTTGTCGGATGGTCATCAACCACACTTTTTGATGTACCAAAAACATTTCTTAAAGATTTAGTAGAAAAAAAACATTAGAATAAAACTTATTTTTCAAATACAAATTTATTACATAATTAGAAAAAAAGATGCTGTTCAAGTTTGAAATTAAAAACTAGCCTATTGTCGTGTATTCTGCAAGCACAAACTGGCCAGCACATTCAAATTTCCTCAGTCACGCTGAAGCAACGGCCAAAAGAGGATTCTTCTTGGTCTTAAAGCCTTCTTCGATGGTTATTTTCACGATTCATTATGGCATAGCAGTCAAAATAGTACAAATGAGCTTGTGTATAGGACAAATTTTGGACCTTTGTCAGTGAGGGGTGAGTCTTTTGAACCACTTGAGCCCCCCTGGCCTGTAAAGCATATCAACATTTTAATGGCAATAGTTAATTAAAATGCAGATGATAATTCTAGGTTTTTCATGAATAATGGCATATTGGTTGTAATTTATGGTGATATGAAGAGGAAGAGTGAGAAAAAAGGCAAACGGATTCAGCAAGATTAAGGCAAATGTCTTTGTTATTTCCTATTTAAAATAGTTAGTGTGAAGGAACGGCTGACAGAGGAAGCAGGGGAAAAGTTCTAAGGAAAGAACAGAAGGAGAGAGTCCATTTTCCCTGTCTAAGGCTCATTATAAAAGCACTTGAACAGGGTCAGACGGGGTTATGAATGCCTCAGAGTGCAGTATAAAATGATACATGCATGCTCTGCTCACCTGTCAAAGGCTTTAAGAACAGAAACACAGAGCTACAGCTGCAAGAGACACAGACGCTGCTGCTTCGACATGCCCATAAGACACGTAGCCTTTTTCGTTTTTCCTTAAAGATCTAGACAACCTTTGCAAAAAGAATTTCTGAAGCCATGCCGAGTATAATAAACATCTTGACCTTGCAGTTTCTAACAAATCGCCATCGAGGAAATCCTTCACTGTTTCCAGGCTGTTCATCAAGATAGGTATAGGGCCTCTTGGGAATGAATGACCACACAAATCAACAGAACAAAAGTGAAAGACAGCCAGTGGGATGCAGTAGTGCATTCCTCATATTAATGGATATTTGATCTTTTCTTCTAAAGAAATTCAATCGATAGTATGATAAATTCACTGCATCAAAAAAGCCTGTAAGGTTTTAACCAGAAATGCAATAGCAAAATGAACCTTGAGGAAATTAAAGGTTCAGTAAATGTAACTACAGAACTAAAAGCCATATCGTAAGCAACAATTCAAGTAGTCCTTTCTGACTGATATATGAAATTTCAGCTTGTATTTTAGCTTGAACAGTTTTGTTGAGCTGTCCATGGTACTGAAACCAAACTCAAGCCATGTCAATGTGAATGACAGAATGAGATATATACACACATATTTTTAATTTCAGTCAGCCAGCCCCAGGGCTTCAGCTTAATTGTCATCCCATTCAAAATCAACGTGTTTAAGATCTGATTTCTTTTTGTGAACAATTGATTTTATTATTTCAGTTTTTATTTAATAAAAAAGGATACAGCATTTGACTATATCATAAAACAACCCCGAATCCCCACCCCCACCCAGGTAGACTTGATCTATAGTAACAAAAGTTAAAAGATTGCTGTAAAAAAACAAGACTAATGTTAAATCAAATAAAGAGTAGAAGTTAAGTAAGTACAAATAAATGACTATTACATCATGAGATATAAAAAGGTACATATAAACAGAAAAGCTGTACATTAGAAGGTAGAAACAAAAGATTTGACAATATCAAAAGCTATAATCTAATTTTGACTGAGCTCCATGTATGCGCGCTGTTGAAAGTTCCATACAAATAGTGTCCAGCAAAGACTATACTCATTATATGAGGAGGGATAAGATCTGATTTCTTTAAAAAAAAAACAGCGATCGTCACTGCCTGGCCGATATACCATATAAAATGAGTATCAGACCAAACAAGAAGCATTGCACTAAATTATATTTTTCCACACAATGTCTTTAAAATAATGGAAATTAATTTTACCTCAGTATTTTCAACGGAGTTTCTGCACTTGCCTGCTGCTAATGACCGGGCCTGCATTTAAACAGTCTTTCATCTCTTTTCACAGTCTATTTAACTGATTTGAATTACTTTACAACATCGATGCTGTATAAGGAACCTTATGAAATTGAAAATAGTCACATAAACATTTGAAGAATTGGCTGAAAAACACTAGCTCTGCATATAGCCCATTACATATTCACATACCTGTAGTCTTATGAACAACACTACACTGCAGTTTAAAAGTCTTTACTGTTTACCTTTTTCCAGTCTTACATATGCTGTTATAATTTAAATAGTTGTTTTCTCTTTTAATGTATATTCACATTTTATTAATTTCTTGAATTTATTCCTTTGATAACAAAGCTGGATTTTAAGTCATTACTGCATTCTTAAACTGATTTTTGTGTGGGGAAAGGTACACATTTTTTGCATGATTCTTTAAAGAATGGGAAGTTCAAAGGAAGAGAATGTATTTGAAAGAGAAAACTTTTGATCATTACTTTCACTTTTGATCAAAGTAATTCATCCTTGCTGAACAAAAAAAAAAGTATTAAAAAATAAAACCGACCCATAACTTTTAAATAGCACTATACTCTATATATATATTCCAATTTTATTTCTTTCATTACACAAGAATATCAGCTAATTGGAAGTCAAAAGAGATGAACAGGATTGCTTTCTGCTTTGACTTATTTCATGTTTCTCTTATTAAAACCCAAAAAGTAAAGCCTAGCTTTGAATGATTCTGCCCAAAATAAAACTTCTTGGTCTTTCAGAGAGTGAAAGGTGATCCGTGTGTAATTAGAGGAAATTGAACTTCTGATGGAAAGCACTGTTCTTGCTGCATGTGGCTTATGGTTCATTTCGAGCTCAATTCCTCTTAAGTTCAAGAAGTGTAATTACTAATGGAGGAGGATGACCTTGAGGAACTTCACACGCAGCCTAATTTATGTGCTCATTAGCACAGCATCTGTGCTGTTACTCATAATTGATAAAAGCTGATACCACATGGAGACCCACATGATTAAGGACCAAGTAAAATAAGTAATGAATTCAGAAAATACTTAGAATTACATTAAATGTTACTTATTATACACTACATAAAGACAAATAAACAGTCTACTTTAGCCAATGAACACACAGGATATTATAGTGGTATATTCATCCATATAAATGAAAACAAAGCCAGCAGGTGTAACAGAACAAAACAGATGCAACACAAAACAGAGAGAACATAACAAAAGAAATCATTAAGAAATAATCCAAAACTAGACAGAGATTAAGAACTAAATTAAGTGGAAACACTTAAAGATGCCATCCACTGAAAACCCTAATAAGTTGACTGGACTAAATTAATTGAGCAAACTCGTTGCCTCAATTTAATTGAGTAATGGAGTCTCCCAAAACTTGCATATTTAAGTTTTTTAACTTGCCGGTTTTGTAGACAATACTGAAATTGTTCAGTTAGTGAACATACATCAGTGAAATATACGATTAAAATAACTGATGGCGGAAAATTATCACTGTTTTATCACTAGAAAATGTTTGGCTTATCAAACACATCCTGAGGTGTGCATATTGATGATCTCAGAGTTTTTTAGATTTTAGATTTTCAGAGATTTTAGAGCTGGATAATCTTGTTCTTCTGATGACGTCAGCTGCTCATCACATCTGGATGAATGATCAAAAGTAGGCATACTGTACATGCAAATGCGGAGGGCATGTCCCAAGAGTCACAGTTTGTTTTGTCTTCTGATTGGCCTGTTGTCCACTGGGGTTTTACACTCGTGGATTTTACATGAGAATGAGGAAACAGTGTGTCTGAGGCTCACAGTATGCCCATTTTCATATACTGATCTCTTATTATTCTACTATGTCTTGGTATACACAGATTTTCATTATAGGGCACCTTTAAGAACAGTATGGTCCACTACAACTGTGTGACCAATAAGAGAGTTTAGTAAACTCTATGATTCTGTTTACACCTGGTCACTTCATTCATTGTATCTGATTAGATAGCTATCTGATTTGGGATTTTGGGCCGTATAAATGTGTCTGTACTAAATGGACATATATTCCTTCTATATGCAAATTTAACTTGGTTACTTAAACTTAAGCATCAGAAACACAGCTATTATTAAATTGTTTTATTTTATTTATTTATTCATTGTTTTTTTTACAGAAACAGAAGATGTATGTTATTTGACATACAAAATATCTGTTATGGAGGCTCCACAAAAATCTAAAATCTATATGATCAATTAATCCTGACAGCATATGTTTTTTGGTCATTGTACTTCAGTCATCAGTCATTAAACTAAGTTAAGCATGTTCTTACTTAATTTGATAAGTTACACAAGTTGTTTTAAGTCAGTTTAACATAATATAAGTTAAATGGACTCATAAGGTTAATTTGATTCAGCTTAAAATTTTAAGGCAACCAGTTTTACACGGCAGGAGGCTTTGTACTTCACTCATGATCCAGTAAAACATCATCTTAAATGCACAAGGCAAGGTTTCTGTTGTTAATGCTACCATTTTAGATTAATTTAACATTCTAAATTCATTGCTTAACAAGTAATAACTGGGGCTCAATCGCTTAAACTTCTCCAGTTTGGAATCTGGAATGTGACCCTGACCACCTCCTGCTGCGATTATAGTGATTTCGTTTGCAGTATATCCATCTCGAATGTATTTCAGAGGGCACTTACACCTGGTCTTTTCACAATTAGATAGCTATCCAATCAGAAAAAAACACATTAGGTGAACAGGTGTAAACAGCCCCTAAAAGTTCCTTATACTGCTATTCATTCATTCAGTTTCCTTTGCCACAGTGGAATGAACCACCAACTATTCCAGCATATGTTTTATGCAGTGGATGCCTTTTCAGCAACCCAGTACTGGGAAACACCTATACACACTCATTCACATACACACACATTCACTACGGACAATTTAACTTCCTCTATTCCATTATAGTTCATGTCTTTGGACTGTGGAGAATACCAGAGCACCTGGAGGAAACCCACGCGAACATGTGGAGAACATGCAAACTCCACACAGAAACGCCAAATGGTACAGCCAGGACTCCAACCAGCAACCTTCTTTCTGTGAGGTGACCGTGCTATGAGCCACCAAGCCGCCTATTCTGCTCTTTTATTAACAATCAAGAATTTGTGCAGCATGACTGGTAGAGCATTGCATTATATATTTTAAATACTTTGAAGAGACTGTAAATCATGGTCCAAAGCCTCTTCCAAATGTGTGAATGTAAATTTGATGAGTACAAGAAAAATTGTGGGAAAGGGACTGTCTAATGCCAAAGTCTACAAAGTGTGTTTGAATGACCATGTGTTTTGATTGGTAGCACTAATTTATGTAACATATCTAATATCACATTCACACACGCAACATGATACTGCAGTTATTTATACACCAGCTAAAGGGCATGTGACTTTAAAACCTAACAACAGGACATAATAAGCACATCCTCACACCATAAATGACCATCCAACTGTGAGGAGAGGCAGCCGAAGGGATTGAAAATCCCAATGAAGGGCCATGATGGAGCCGAGGAATAGCAGAGCCAGGGCAGAGACAAGAGGCTGACAAGCCAAGGTGGAGTCATGGGCATGAAGGCCTGAGGTGAACCTGGGGGACACTATAACACTGTAGTGAGCTGGGAATTGGAATGCAGATGGCAGAGCTTGAGAGTTGCACAAAGGCAGAGAAGGCTTTTGATTTGAGGATGGACAAGTGCAGTGTGAAAACGTTCCAGAATGGCACAGGGAGAAGCTGGACTGGAGGACTGCCATGACAGCTGGCTCCAGAATGGTCACAGGGTTGGCTCTGGATCAGTAGCCTGGTCAGGGGCTCATGCTCTAGGTCTGTGGTTGGCAAAGGTAATGTTAAAGGGATAGTACACCTAAAACAGAAAATTCTGTCATCGTTTACTTATTCTTTAGTTGTTTCAAAACTGTTTGACTTTCTTTCTTCTGTTGAACGCCAAAAATTTGGAAACCTGTAACTATTGAATTCCATAGTATTTGTTTTTCCTACTATGAAAGTCGATGGTTACAGGTTTTAATTCATTCATTTTCCTTCGGCTTAGTCTCTTTATTCATCTGCGGTCAGCACAGCGGAATGAACTGCCAACTTATCCAGCATATGTTTTACACAGCGGATGCCCTTCCATCTGCAACCCAGTACTGGGAAACACCCAAACACACTTACTCACACACATACACTATGGCCAATCTATGGCCAATTTAGTTTATTTAATTCACCTGTACCGCATGTTTTTGGACTGTGGGGGAAACCGGAGCACCCAGAGGAAACCCACGCAAACATGGGGAGAACACTCAAAACTCCACACAGAAAAGTCAACTGACCCAGCAGGGATTCGAACCAGTGATCTTCTTGCTGTGAGGCGACAAAGCTAACCACTAAGCCACCGTGTCACCCTAGAGGTTTTTCAGCATTTAAGTGTTTAATTGAGTCAAAAAAATGTAAGAAGTAGTGTGTAAATAGTGAGAACATTTTAATTTTGGGGTGAACTACAGTATGTTTTTAAGGGGAACCAAAGTTTACATAATCACATAACACTCTGCGTAATCTGGAAAAATCCCTAAAGGACCATAGGCGGGACAGCAGAACCTTGGACAACTTATTTAAGCATAAAACAAAACACACAAAGGGAGCATTTGGACACAAAAAATCTATAAAATCAGACATTTAGATGTTAGTGGGTGAGCTCTGGAATAAAATGTATTTTCTATGAAGTGTGCAAAGGAGAACTCGAGTGAAAAATGATCCGCTTTACCACTCAAAAGAAAAAAAAAAATGACCTGCCTTTGATCACAGGCTTTTATCATTTCAAAGGTTTTCATCAGAGAAGATCTTAGCATTAAATGTGTAGGTTACATGTTTAAAAGTATAAACCTTGATCCTGAAAAGGTTAAAGCACTTATCGACATTAACCTTCCCAGGTTTTAGACTCCATTCAAGAGTTCAATTTTTTATACCTATATTACAACTTGCAGCAGGGTGAAGAACTCGGGTCAAGGCAAATCACTGAGGAAAAGCGGTTCTGTTCCTTTGGAGTGATATATTCACAAGGTCATTTCATACTAGGTAAAATATGCAAATCACATTATAGGGCTGTTGCAACTTTTGGGATATGCAGATGAGGACGGTGACATGTTTTTTTTGTTGTATATTTTTTACGGGTTGCAAATGGTGGCAGGGGTCTAGTCCTTGGGGATATGAGAACTAGAAATGATGAAAAACTGGACTGAGGCTCAAATGGAGCACCGAGGGCTAATCTTAATGGTACCCGGAAGCGTTCACTCTCAGCGGCACCAAATGACAAGCACTACTATTGTGCCCTTGAGCCATGGCCACTGCCACCACAGCTTCAAACAGCTGCCCTCACTTCCAGAGCATGTAAGTGTCCTGTCGTGTCTCTCTGATGCTATTACTGCTTATAGAAGGTATTATCTTTAGATAGTGTATGCAATGCCAGACATTACTGTGTACTTAAGTAAATAAATAAATAAACTTAAATACACTGTACACTTAAAGAAATAAACAGATGAGCCAATCAATCAATCAATCAATCAATCAATCAATCAATCAATCAATCAATCAATCAATCAATCAATCAATCAATCAATCAATCAATCAATCAATCAATCAATCAATCAGTCAGTCTTTCTATCTATCTATCTATCTATCTATCTATCTATCTATCTATCTATCTATCTATCTATCTATCTATCTATCTATCAATTTAGATTCCAACATTTTTGGCTCTATACACCAAATGGCTTTAATTTGAGTATTAACTTAATTTGGTATTTACATCCAAATCATGTGAACGCTGAAGGAATTGCAACAGTTTGCACATGTGCCTCCCACTTGTTAAGGGACCAAAAGTATTTGGACATAATAATAACCATAAATCAAACTTTCTCTTTTTAATACTTGGTTGCAAATCTTTTGCAGTCAATTACAGTTTCATCTCTGGTGATGCTCTGCCAGGCCTCTACAACAAATCTCTTCAGATCCTGCTTGTTCTTGGGGCATTTTCCCTTCAGTTTTATCTTCAGCAATTGAAACGCATGCTTAATCGAATTCAGGTCAGGTGATTGACTTGGCCATTTCCAAAATTCCACTTCTTTCCCTTCAAAAACTTTTTGGTTGCTTTTGCAGTATGCTTTGGGCCATTGTCCATCTGCATTGTGAAGCGCCGTTCAAGTTATAAAGCATTTGGCAGTATATAAGCAGACAATATTGCCCAAAACTTTTAGAATTCATCCTGCTGCTTTTGTCAACATTCACATCATCAATAAATACAATAAAAGCAGTTTCATTGGCAGCCATACATGGCCACCACCATGTTTCACTGCTTAGGGTCATAAGCAGTTCCTTTTCATCTCCATACTCCATACAAGTGTTAAAACCAGTACATTCTCATATAATTTTCCAGATGATCCCAAACTAAGCTCATGGATTTATTCATAACTGACCACCATTTCTAGCTTTTCCTTGTGACATTCACCTGAATGTACTATAAATTAAGTATATTAATATATAAAAAACCTATGCCGTCAAAATATGTACCAAGCTTTGATCACATTCAAATCATACTCTTCCCTGACTGTTGCTGAAAATGTTTCACGTCATTCTGCCTACACAAACTGAAAGAGACAATATCCCACCTGTATCAAAGCTCCAGTAACCCCGTGATCAGTCAACCCACTCTGAACCTCAGCCTTCCTTCCAGCCAAACACTATTACGTCACTCAGCCCTCTGAAGAGCCCCACACAAAACAATATCCTCATTGAAGGCCTCTGTCAAAATGTCAACACGCCGACCTTTGACTCCTTCAAAGTGAATCAGATGAGTCACGGAGTAATGTAAATAAAATGCCGCAGATTACATAACTGCAAACAGCAGAATAAACGTCACAGAGCTTCAGCGGCAGTGAAATCTTTTTTTTTTTCAGGTCTGCTTAATTTTTCTCTTTTTTCTGATCAGCGTGGATTTTTATTTCATGCTGATGTAAAAGTAAAGTTTTAAAGGGTTTAAAATGTTTCAGGCGTGCGATCTTTGATCAGATCTAAATTGGGATTCATGAAATTCAAATTGTGTGCCTCAGCCCTCAATTCCCAATGATCAAATGATTTAGTCCAGAGATTTGCATTATTATCACTGGTCGCAAGGGGTAAAATGAAGGATTTCATTAAAGTCAAGTGATCAGATCATGCCTCAGTATATGCATGAATAAATGGATCTTGAAAATCTGGGCATTCAGCACTTTTTCGCTGGGCCCTCTGTTTTGTGAAATCAGGAAGGAGGGGTTTGAAGATCACGGTGATGTGCCTCAGCCTGCCTGCCTGCCTGTCTCACTGTTTTATCTTGTGCCAAGGTATAGTCAGCATGGGATCATTTGCCTGAAGTGCAAAGTAAAGTTGGCAAAGATTTACTGTTTAGTTTTGTTCAGTGTAATTTAAAGGTGAAATATGTAAGACTTTTTTGGTGAAAATAAATAGTTTCCATCATATTTAATTTTCACTGACTACTATAATGAAAAAAGTGAAACTACTGTCTTTCATTCATTCATTCATTTTCCTTCAGCTTAGTCCCTTATTTATCAAGGGTCACCACAGCAGAATAAACCGGCAACTATTCCAGCATATGTTTTACGCAGCGGAAGCCCTTCCAGCTTCAACCCAGTACTGGGAAATACCCATACACTCACACATTCATACACACTCACACACTATGGCCAACTGTGTTCATCCAATTCACTTATAGCATATGTCTTTGGACTGTGGGGGGAAACCAGAGCACCAGAAGGAAAGCCACGTGAACACGGGGAGAACATGCAAACTCCACACAGAAATGGCATCTGGTCCAGCCAGGACTCAAACCACTGACCTTCTTGCTGTGAGGCGATTGTTTTACCCACTGCGCCACCATGACGCCCCGTGTCTTTCATTCAAAAGTAAATTTTTATATTGGCTTAAGTGAAATTTATGTTTTTTGACATTAACCTGTTTTATTAAAACTGTCTTTAAACAATCCTCCTAGGAAAAATGTAAAGTATTAGTTTTTCTGATTAGTCACTTTATTAAAAAAGGGGTCGCCACAGCCGAATAAACCGCCAACTTTTTTCAGCATAAGTTTTACACAGGGGATGCCCTTCCAGCTGCAACCCAACACTGGGAAACACCCATACACTCTTGCATTCACACTCATACACTACGGCCAATTTAGCTTATAGTGCATGTCTTTGGACTGTCGAGGAAACCAAAGCACCCGGAGGAAACCCTGAGGAAAATGCAAACTCCACACAGAAATGCCAACTGAGCCAGCCAAAGCTCAAACCAGTGTCCTTCTTGCTGTAAGGCAATTGTGCAAACCACTACGCCACCATGACGCCCCCTCATTATACACTAATCATTTAAATTGTGATCTTCACCTCAAACAAAACCCAATAGAGCTGTATTCAAAACTAAACAACACCATACAAAACTATTGAACTCATCATAATTTGGAGCACTCTAGGTATAATTTTTAAATATAAAAACATTTGTAAATATAAATATTTTGAGTTTTTTGTCTGTAAATACATAAGAAAGTTATATTGTAAACGCTTCAATACATCCAACTGTGTTTCAATATGAATAAAGTACAACAAAAAAAGTAAATGTTACACACTGAAACCTGCATATAAACAATGACACCAGAAACTAAAAACTAAGCTGGGCAGAAACAGAGACAACATAGTTCTCCTTTAACACAGGTTTTATGGCAATTACACACACACAAAAATGACAATAATTTTGGCTGGGGTTAAAAAACTAAACAAAAACAACTAAGAAAAAAGTGCTCAAGCAAACTGTTCCTGTCAGAGCAAATATACAACTGCAAGACCTTTGGTTTAAAGTGTCTGCTGAATGAAACATCTTGAGACGATAACATCATGGTCCAGTGAGAATCAGGGATGCATGTGTTAAATGGGACGTAAACAGAAAGGGTGGACATGTTTTTGTTTTATGCACTGAAATCCAAAACATCTCTGAAGAAGTTTTACAGAAGCCGCTGTCCCGAGACAAACAACTACTGCTGTGAACCGACCATCAAGCAAACCTGAAAGCCAGGGCAAGTCTCCTATTTGATCCTGTGGTGGAGCCAAAGAAGACCAGAATACAAATAGTTTTGGTGCAGATTTTCTTTTTCCACCCGTTAAATTTTGAATTCCTCCCTGGGCAATGACATTTTGCGGGTGCATCTGTGAGGGAAAGACTGGAAAGGAAGAAAAAGAAGTGAAAGATGGAATAGAAAACACTAGCAGAGTTCAATTAGACTGGTGAATTCACTCGTGACGGCTCTCCTAGTGCCACTAGCTCAGCTGGGATGAATGAATTGATAATTATAGGATCTTCTAAACCTCCAGGCAAAACAAGTCAAATTCAGGAAGAGTGATAACAGCCCTTTTCAAAAGATGGAATAGGGAAAAAAATTATTCGGATTATACAGACTCATTCACACTATGAAGAAAATGATCATGTCCCTAAATGTCCCGCACAGTACACTGCAATTCAAAAGGTCAGTACAATTAAATTTTTTTAAATTCTTTTGTTTGTTCTTGAAATGTCATAAACTGAACTGAATTGAAAAATTGTATTTAGTTTATGACAAATATAGAATAACAACTGAATAAATGAATAACTAATAAATGAAGAACTCCTTCAATTTTTATATTGTTAAAACTTAAAGCAATATGCCGATTTGGTGCCCCCAAAACTGAATTTTTTTTTGACCAAAACAACTGTTTTTTTTATTTTTTGGGGCACCAAATCAGCTTATTGATTTTTACTTAAATTAGTTCAGAAGGGTCTTTTTTCAATCAGGAATTGTCTGAAACTTTAAAAAAAAGTCTTAACTGTCACTGATTTACTAAATAAAATATTACACATTTTTTAAAATATTAAAAAATAAATGTGACGATGGGGGTTGTGATGACATGGAGACAGATTAGATCCAAATGCAATAAGTTTAATAGTTCTCAGCAAACAAATCCAAATCACCAGGCTAAATCGTAGTCGGTTAAGCATGCAAGATTCAGAGTAACAAAAAATAAGTCTAACAAGGCAGTCAAGGGAAAATCAGGGTAACACTTTATTTTGATGGTCAGTTTGAGTTTTAGTAGACTGTCTGCTTAATATCTGCTGATACTGCTGCTAAACAGACGTTTAACTGACTATAAGAAACTTTGCAAGTACATGTCAACTTACACTAACCCCAACCCTAACCACAGCCTAACAGTCTATTTATAATCTAATGACAATTAGTTGGCATGTAGATGCAATGTAACTTAAATTTAACAAACGGACCATCAAAATAAAGTGTGAACAAAAGCAGTAACCAAAAAAGCAGTGGTCAACACAACAGATACAAAGCTCATAACAAAAAGGTAGTACAAAACAATGGGACAGTGAGGCAGTAGATATTGGCAATACTTCACACTTAGTGTTTGGTGTGGCCAGATTAATATGGCCAACAGGAAGTAACCAATGAAGAACTGGTAGTCAGAATTTAGGCGAGGGCTCTGGTGGCTGGATGAGTGGTTACCAGTCCTGTTTATTACAATAAACAAGTTTGAACCGCCAACCTGATTTGACCGACATGTTCCTGGATTAACATCTATGTTGATCCTGGAACAACATTCCAATCAGCCAATAAGAATTAAGGAATACAGTAGGTTTACATTTTATATTAAGTTTAGGCTTTGGTTTGTCTTTGTTACCTTCTCTTCTCTTTAAACAACAATCCGATGTTATTGCATTTGCTTTACTGGTCACGAGAAGACGCATTATGCTTCATAGGAAGTATCTACCCCCCCCCCCCCCTCTTAATAGCTGGTTAATGGATCTTATGACATTTCGTAGCCTAAGGTTCTTTCTGCATTCTAAATGATTTTGAGATATTGAGCTTCAAAGTTTTTGCATTCCATATAGTAAACCATATGTGTGTAAAAGTTCTCTTTCATACATTAAAATGACAGAGACCTTAAATGTACTATGAATGTACTGTAAATGATCTCTTAAATTCTCTTAAATTTGCTAATCGGGGTAAAATAAACAGGGTAAATGCAGATTGAACCTTCTACAAACTCATTTTCCACCTGGAATAATAAGGTTCAATCTGCAGATCATTAATTGAAGCATTACTTTTCACCAAATACAATCAGTCTGCTTATTTGGTGTTTGATGTTTGAGAAAGTTACATTTTTGCTTTCTAACACATTTATTGAATGCTTTAGGATTATTATTTTCTTGTTCAAATTAAGCCTACAAGGCTGTGCTAAATATTTTGTCCAGATGTTAATTTTATGTAATTAATATGGCAATATTTATTGAATTAAATGCTTTATATGATTTATTGAATTACATTTATTGAATTATATGTCCAATGAATTAAATTAAATATTTGCCCTTCACTGTTTAATATCAAATTTAAAGACTTTAAAATAAAACAGACAATGAGCAAATTCTTTAATGAAATGCTGACTGGCTCACAGAATCAACCTTAGAGCCAAGCTAGAGTTCAACTTTGTAGATAAAACCTTTGTTGTTATTTAAATAAAAAAAAATCTTAAAATGTAAATAACTTATAAAAAACCACAAAATGTAAATAAGTTGTCATTTAATAAGACTATCTGAATAATTCTATTTTGACAAAGATGTCAGACCTTATCATTCTAAGGTCACGATTTCTCCATAAAAGGTGAAATATTGCATTAAGGGCTCTACTGACAAATTTTATAAAACCTGGACCTGCTTTCTAACTTGTTTGCACTCTTTGACCTCCTAGATTCTGACTGAGCTTGTCAGGGGTAAACTTGTCTTTATGTTGTTCTATGTCATCTAGTTGTGTGAGTATTCTGCCTGAATTGTTTTTATGTTGTTTTCTTTCCTCTTTTTACATTTATGTACCATACACAATAATATATAGTCTCATTGTTTATTTTGTGTACATTTAAAAGAGTGTATGGATTTCTCATTTGATTCTCATTCCTCCCTAGGGGTTTGTGGGTGGGTGTGGGTACAGTACGTAAAGTTGGATAGTTCTAGTTTGAACTTGGGGTTTAAAAAAATGAAGTGCATCCCAAATCGCATTCTTATGCACTATTCCACACCATTTTGTAGTATAAATAGTGTAAGTAGTGCAATCACAGTGAAAACTCTAAAAACAATAAGTGCACTTTAATTACCACTGGGATGCATTTATTCAACCGTTAAAATGAAGTGTGGAATGTTGGACACTTCACAAACTCAACAGTCGGTGCTTTACTCATGTATCAGAAGGAGCGGAGCTGTCGGGCACTGATGTTGGATTACTTTATTTATTTTGGAGTGTGAACACAAAATTCTCCTACGAAAGTGATTGAGAGTGCCGCCTCCCGATCTTTAATTCGATTATACTCATGGCAGGTATTATTTGGTACTTTGGTCATTTATTTCACTAATTTGGGAATCGTCAAACGTCATCAGGAAAACGCTTAGTAAAAAACATTAGTGTTCCATTTGGGGCAACACTAGTAATATCACACTACATACATATGCTATACTCTTGAGTGGGTGAGTGCATAAGTACATAGTGCAAGACCATAGTGTATAGTGTGCCATTTGGGACGTAGCTAATGTGTTGTTCTCTGTTGTGTTTTCCTATATTTTACCTGTCTGTGTTATACAGTATATTTTAAAAAAAGTTTAGGCTTACGGTTAGGTTTATGCACTTCTACATGATTGTTATCCAACTGCTATTCTCCATTGATTTTGGGAATAATTTACAGTTATGGTTGGGTTTAGGGGTAGGAAATAAGTATGGAACAAAAATGATGTTCCAGGATCAACATAGATGTTAATCCAGGTCACATTGTACTTGGCAAATCATGACGTGCAGTTTGACAGTGGTGTTTGATGAACTATAATGAATAATGTGTTACATATATGTGCAATTTGTATTTACGTCGTTATTTTACATTATGCCTCATTTATTTCCATATTTTAAAATTTCCTCTACATTTAATTTAATATAGTGATACTGAATATTGCCTCACAGCAAGAAGGTTGCTGGTTCAAGTCCCAACTGGGCCAGTAGGCATTTCTGTGTGTTGTTTGCATGTTCTCCTTGTGTTGGTGTGGGTTTCCTCCGGGTGCTCCAGTTTCCCCTGGAGTCCAAAGTCCATGCGCTATAGGTGAATTAAATAAACTAAATTGGCAATAGAGTATGTGTGTGAACGAGAGTGTATGGGTGTTTTGTAGTCCTGAGTTGCAGATGGAAGGGCATTCGCTGTGTAAAACATATGCTGGATAAGTTGGTTCGTTTCGTTGTGGCGACCCCAGATGAATAAAGGGACTAAGTAGAAGGAAAATGAATGAATAACACTGAATATCAAGTGACATAATAACAAATGAAGGAATAACACTAGATTATGTAATATTTATGCAATATTGTGTGGTATTAGTTTTTTTTATGTCACTTCAAAACAATACATCCTGTTCTAAAATGTGTTTATATATAAATGTTAAGGAATGCAAGGTCATATAACAAAACAAACCAAACCAAAACGTAATTAAATTCTGCATCCTCATGCAAGTTATCCAACATGGACCTTTATTTCCTTCTAAATAGGATTTTCTTTCTGCTACTGTTTTCAACAACTTTTGCTTAAATGCCTGACCTTGAAAACAGATTGCTTCTAAAAGACTCGTACACAGAGTTTTCAGAGTTACAAAGCTCAAAAAGTATAACAGAAGTGACCCTACTATTTTAAAAATAGTACAACAACATCGAGGTTAACTTCTTACCAAGAGACCCCAGGGTTAACGCTCTCAGGAATACATACACAATAAGACAGAACAGCACATCATCTGTTGCATTAAAGCCTTAAAGGCCTTGTGTTTAAAATTCTTCTGGATGTCTTTAAACCAGCTAAAAATCCATGCATTCCTTCCCTCAGAGTTGACCCGAGCCATGTTACACTTTGATACTTCTGGAACGAGTTTTACTGCCCAGTAAGGAGGATCTGCAGGCACTAAATAACAGCAGGGGAGGTGCTCTCTCTCTCTCTCTCTCAAAAGACTATTTAGATCATCTTCAGCATGCAATGTGCATGAAATCCACAGCTCTTCAGCCCAATCCCACTTCCAAACGGAATTGCCCAAGGGTCCTCAATGACAGTTACATAAGTTTCTTCTCCTGAATGATCACAACGCATTCAAGACTGATATAGAAGGGATTTGGATCTGTCCATGGTGCTGAACTGGGTCACACATATGTATTGGGAGTCACATTATTCTCCTCATGAGAGACGCGGGTGTATGTGCTTATGTTGCTGTTGGCGGTCTTTCTTTGAAGGGTTCTGTTCTTCCTCTCTTTCCTGCTTCCTCTCCAGATTCTAAATGTCAGACAAACAAACAACCAAGTGCTTTGCTATTGGTGTTCAAGCATGTGTGTGTGTTTGCGTGAACAGAGAGAGTTGTTTCCACACTTGTGAAGGACATGAACACCCTTTTAGGTGGCGTGAATAGTGGGTCAGCTATAGCACATGATCAACAAGGCTCAGAAACTGAGAAGGAGAAACTCAATATCACACAATTGGAGAAAAAGCAGATGTACCATATACGTGAGGCACTGCAGCTGATGCTGAAAGGTTTTGACAACTTTGCGGATGGACACTGACCTCATTTAGGTTTAATCATGCATAGCCCTGTGGCTGTGGAAAAAGCAAGATGCACAAATTTCCCTTCAAATGCAAACAAGGAGAGAATCAAACAGAATATATATCTCTGAAGATACTCAGAGTAATAATAGTTCTGGCCAAAAGTGAAAATCATTCACCGTTATGTTATATCAAACCCACATAACTTCCTCAAAACTCAGTCCCATGTTGCACAGGTATTTTTTGCCAAAAATATATTAGTTTCTTACTCCGAGGGTGTTATGAAGCGGACAGGAGACAGAGGTAAGGAAACGTTAGGGTGTTTATTAAATGACAACAAGGAGCACATGAAGGATAGCCAGGAGGATCAGGAATGATGTTGGGGTCTTTTCCTCCGTGGCTGGGTAACAGGAATACACGAGGATGGACAGCACACACCAGATACAGCTGACAGAGGATGACACAGACTTGGAAGGACTGGAAGACAGGACGATTCGGGAGGACCAGGAAGACTAGGAGGAATACAAAGAGAACAGGTAAGTAAATCGTTTGTTTTAGCTGAGGATGACTACGCTGAGTGGTCGCTCAGTTGTCCGCTTTCGTCGAGACGAGCCCGGACAATGAGCGACTGGAGTGCTGTGCTTTTATCTGGTGCTCGTGAATGTGATGCAGCTGTGTGCTCATTAGAAGTCAGGTGATGGTGATCTTCGTGAGTGGGGGTCGTGAGAGCCTGACCAATCCATGACAGTACCCCCCTCCCCAGGGCCCGCTCCTGAGGGCCGACACCTCCGACGCCGTGGTGGTCTCCCTCTGCCTCTAGGCGCTGGGAACTCAGGGTGGCTCTCATGAAACTCCACCATGAGACTAGGATCGAGAATATCAGCTCTGGGAACCCATGTCCTTTCTTCGGGGCCGTACCCTTCCCAGTCCACCAGGTACTCCAACTGGCCACCACGACGTCGGGAACGCAAGATCTCCTTCACTGCGTAGACGGCTCCTTCTTCTAGGAGCAGTGGAGGAGGGGGTTCCTCTTCGTGGTCAGGCTCTGTGGAGGGAAGAACAGGATCGTGATAGGGTTTCAGGAGTGATACGTGGAATGTAGGGTGAATACGGTAGTGAGAGGGTAATTGTAGTTTGTAGGTGACGGGGTTAACCTGTTCCACGATGGTGAAGGGACCAACAAATCGGGGACTTAACTTGCGAGAGGGCAGTCGCATGCGTATGTCCCGGGTGGATAGCCACACCTTTTGTCCGGGTGTGTATCTGGGTTCTTCAGACCTTCTCCTATCGGCGGTTACCTTGCTTCGACGGACTGCCCTCTGCAGATGTTGATGAGCCTCGTCCCAGACTCTCTCGCTCTCCCGGAACCAGTGATCCACTGCGGGGACATCAGATGGTTCGCCATCCCAGGGAAAGAGCGGTGGTTGGAAGCCCAGGACGCACTGGAATGGCGTGAGTCCGGTGGAGGGTTGCCGCAGTGAATTTTGGGCATATTCTGCCCAGCCCAAATACTGGCTCCAGGAGTTCTGGTGACCACTGCAGAAGGTCCTCAGGAACCGTCCCACCTCCTGAATCTTCCTCTCTGTCTGCCCGTTGGTTTGGGGATGATATCCAGAAGAGAGGCTGACGGCCACACCTAGGAGCTTGAAGAAGGCTTTCCATAGACGTGAGATGAACTGTGGACCTCTGTCCGACACAATATCTTCTGGAATACCAAATGACCTGAAGACTTGATTAAAGATATTGTCGGCAGTTTCAAAGGCTGTGGGAAGACCTTTCAGAGGGATTAGTTTGACAAACTTTGAGAATCTATCTACTATGACTAGAATACAGGTATTACCTTCTGACGAAGGGAGGTCAGTGATAAAGTCCACTCCTAGGTGTGACCAGGGACGGTTCGGAATCGGCAAGGGATGGAGCTTTCCAGCGGGTAGATGACGTGGGCTCTTGGATTGGGCACAGTCCTTACAGCCCTGAACATATTGCCTCACATCCCTTGCCATGTTTGGCCACCAGAATCGTTGGGATACTAGCGAGAGAGTATTGTTGATCCCTGGATGTCCAGTGCCTAGCGAGGTATGTAAGGAGTGGATCAGATCTACCCGGTGTTCAGGTGGTATGAACTGCCGATGAGGAGGGCATCCCGGCGGAGCAGGGGCTTCCGGAGTGGCAACGACTGGAGGAGCGTTCCAGGTGATCGGACAAATGGAGATGTGTTCGGGAAGAATCTTCGTTGGGAGTTCTTCATGATCGTGATGCTCGTGTAAACGAGAGAGAGCGTCTGCTCTTAGATTCTTGGGTCCTGGACGATAGGAAATGGAGAAATCAAACCGTGAGAAGAAAAGTGACCATCTGGCTTGACGTGGACATAGTCTCTTGGCCTCTTTGATGTATTGGAGGTTTTTGTGATCTGTGATCACCTGGAACGGATGTTTGGCTCCCTCCAACCAGTGACGCCACTCCTCCAAGGCTAGCTTGATTGCTAGAAGCTCCCTGTCTCCTATGCTGTAATTCTGCTCCGCCGGGCTCAACTTCCGAGAGAAATAGGCACAGGGATGCAGTCGGGGCGGTGTATCATGATGTTGAGATAATACTGCCCCGACGCCGGTGGTGGATGCGTCCACTTCCACCACGAAAGGAAGATTTGGGTCAGGATGAGTCAGGAGTGGGGCCCTTGTGAACTCCTTCTTAAGAAGGCGGAAGGCTGCGGCTGCTTCTTTGGTCCACTCCAGTCCTTTGGGTTTACCCTTGAGGAGATTAGTGAGAGGTGATGTAATCCTGCTGTAGTCCTTGATAAACCGTCTATAAAAGTTAGCAAACCAAGAAACCTCTGGAGCTCCTTAATGGAAGTGGGTTCTGACCAGGATAGAACAGCCTCAATTTTCTTCCCATCCATACGTATACCGGTTTGGTCAATGATGTATCCCAAGAAATGAATCGACTTCTGGTGGAATGAGCATTTCTCCGCTTTGAGGTAGAGGTGATGTTCTCTCAATGTGTGTAGGACCTCCGCAACGTGTTGGCGATGTTCGGCCTCACTCCGGGAGTAAATGAGGATGTCATCTATGTACACTATTACACAGTGGTGAAGAAACTCCCGGAGGACTTCATGAATGAAGTTTTGGAATACGGAGGGGGCGTTGACCAGACCGTAAGGCATGACCTCATATTCATAGTGGCCAGTAGGGGTCACGAATGCTGTCTTCCATTGGTCCCCCTCACGTATTCTTATCAGATTATACGCGCTGCGGAGGTCCAATTTAGTGAAGACTTTAGCTTCTCGGAGCTGTTCCAAAGCGGCTGGTACCAGAGGAAGGGGATATCGGTATTTTACTGTACCGTTATTTAGGACCCTGTAGTCGATGCATGGACGCAGCCCTCCGTCCTTCTTGGCCACAAAGAAGAAGCTTGAGGCGGCTGGTGATTTTGAGTGACGTATGTACCCCTGACTCAGAGCCTCCCTTATGTAATCTTCCATTGCCTGATTCTCTGGAAGCGAGAGCGGGTAGATCCTACCTCTTGGCAACTGGGCATCTGGAACTAGGTCGATCGCGCAGTCCCATGGCCGATGCGGCGGTAGCTGGGAAGCTCTCTTGGGGCAGAAGACATCATGAAAGGAGCTGTACTCCTTAGGAATGTGGATAGACTGCTTCTCAGGAGGGCTCTCGACCGATGTTGCAAACAAAGAAATGGGGTTCCGACCTTGAAGAGGGAGATTTGGAAAACAGGCAGGTGTACATCCAGATCCCCATTTCTTTATCTCTCCTGTGCCCCAAGAGATGATGGGATCGTGCTTCACCAGCCACGGGCGCCCTAGAATGATGTCCATATTTGCACCCTCCAGAACCAGAAATTGAATCCTCTCTTGATGTAACAACCCCACTTGAAGAAGGATGTCTTCGCATTGTCGATGGATACGGGTCGAAGATCGAGTGCACTGGGTTATCGGTTGTATCTGGTATATATGCGAGGACGCCTCAGTACGGAGGTGGAGTTGACGACAGAGGGATTGGGAGATGAAGTTCCCTGCTGACCCGGAGTCGATGAGGGCTGTGACAAGGAGAGAAATAGAGGCAGTAGTTATTTGTACGGTGGTAGTAAGTGGTTTACATTGTTCAATATTCGTACTGAATACACTCACTGAAGTCCGAATGGGACGAAGGGGACACTCCATACGGGTGTGTCCACTGACACCGCAGTATAGACACAGACCCCGGGTCAGCCTCCTCTGTCGTTCCGCTGATGTCAGTCTTCCAGACTCTATTATCATGGGTTCTGGTTCTGGAGAGGCTGTTGACTCAGGCGATTGGAGGAGTGCAGACGAGGGGGGGATGGTGTCCTGTTGATAGGAACGGAGACGATCGGAACATCGGAGAGAATGTTGGATGAATCTCTCCAGACCCATTGTATCATCTAATGTGGCCAGTTGGATTCGGAGAGTGGGTTCCAAGCCGAGCCGGTACGTGGTCAACAACGATCTCTCATTCCATCCACTTGCAGCTGCTAGAGTGCGAAACCGGAGAGCATATTCCTGTGTAGATAGAGTACCTTGCTTTAGATGATACAGCTGCTCTCCAGCGGCTACTTCCCCATCAGAACGTCCAAACACCTCTTTGAAATACTCCGTGAAGGTAGTGATGGAATTCATGACCGGCCCGGCTTGGTTCCAGATCGTCTCAGCCCATTTAAGTGCAGGTCCAGAGAGTAGAGATACGATGTAGGCGATCTTCGACTTATCTGTGGGATATAGAGAAGGTTGCATTTCGAATATGAGGGAACATTGTAACAGAAAACCATTGCACTCCCCCGCTCCGCCTGAGTAGGGCGCTGGTCGGGCCATGGGACTGGAAGGAAGGGTCGAAGAAGAAACTGTGGAGGCGGAAGTGCTCGGTGCTGGTGGTGCGTTGGAAAGTGGAGCTGGTGGCTGTAGAATCCGCTTCAACTGGTCCACCAGCTCTTGAAGGTGATCGGGGGTGCTCATGTTGTCGTCGTTATAGGTCCGGGCTTCTGTTATGAAGCGGACAGGAGACAGAGGTAAGGAAACGTTAGGGTGTTTATTAAATGACAACAAGGAGCACATGAAGGATAGCCAGGAGGATCAGGAATGATGTTGGGGTCTTTTCCTCCGTGGCTGGGTAACAGGAATACACGAGGATGGACAGCACACACCAGATACAGCTGACAGAGGATGACACAGACTTGGAAGGACTGGAAGACAGGACGATTCGGGAGGACCAGGAAGACTAGGAGGAATACAAAGAGAACAGGTAAGTAAATCGTTTGTTTTAGCTGAGGATGACTACGCTGAGTGGTCGCTCAGTTGTCCGCTTTCGTCGAGACGAGCCCGGACAATGAGCGACTGGAGTGCTGTGCTTTTATCTGGTGCTCGTGAATGTGATGCAGCTGTGTGCTCATTAGAAGTCAGGTGATGGTGATCTTCGTGAGTGGGGGTCGTGAGAGCCTGACCAATCCATGACAGAGGGCTGTTTATATCATACCTGTCATCATTGGGATGTGAAAATAAGGGATATGCCATAAAAAATTAGGGATATGCCACCATAATAAGGGATATGCTTATTATGCCCCCCCCCCCCAATCCTCTTAAAAATGGGTTTATTTATTGACAGAAGGCGAATTTATTTGTATGAAGATTTTTTCGGCCCCTCAGATTTTCAAATACTTATTATTTATTCAGCTTTCATAAGATGTAAGATTAAAGTAAAAAATGTTAAATTGTGAAACGTTATTACACTATAAAATAACTGTTCAAAAGTAGTTTTTGATTTAATTTAATAATTTATTACAGTGATTTTAATGATGAATTTTCAGCTTCATAACTTCAGTCTTCAAAGTCACATGACCCTTCAGAAATCACTCTGATATTTTTATTGTGATGATTATTTTTAATATTATTATTGATGGTAATAGTATTAAAAGCAATAATGACTGAAGTAACAATAAGAAAGCAGTTTTTTTTTTTTTAATTTTAATAAATATTTAACCATTTAATTTTTTTTCACATTTAATAAATGCAACCTTGATGATCAAAATAATTTTCTTGAAAAAAAAAAGACATGAAAAAAAACTGACCCCAAACTTTTGACCGGTAGTGTATTCTTGCCAAAAATACATAAGATGGGTTAAAATGACTAAACTGCAGCCTTTTCTGTCTTTTAAGTTGGGAGCCATCATCAAGGTTTTTATTATGTGCAGATTAAACTACTGCAACTCTTTGTATTCAGGAGTTTTGCATGCTTCAATTGTACGCCTGCAGTGGGACAAAAATTTTTTAGTATCTCACCAGTTTTATCATCCCCTACTGGCTCCCAGTTCAATTTAGGATCCAATACAAGTTATTGTTGTTTGTTTTTAAAGGTTTGAATGGTCTGGCACCTACTTACATTGGTGAGCTTCTTCACTGGCACACTTCATTGAGGCCAATTATCTCGGAAAACCAAAATCACAGTTAATATCAAAAGGAGACAGGGCTTTTTCTGTCACAGCCCCTGGGTGTGCATGGTCTGCGCATGGTCTGCCTTTACATATCAGGTCATGCTCTCCACTTGGTACTTTTAAGTGCCATTTAAAAAAATCACCTTCCTTCTCTTGTTTTGACTTTAATTAATAGATTTTAATTCGTTTGTCATATTTTGTTTATATATATATATATATATATATATATATATATATATATATATATATATATATATATATATATATATATATATATACATATATATATATATATATATATATATATATATATATATATATATATATACATATATATATATATATATATATATATATATATATATATATATATACATATATATATATATATATATATATATATATATATATATATATATACATATATATATATATATACATATATATATACATATATATATATATATATATATATATATACATATATATATATATATATATATATATATATATATATATATATATATATATATATATATATATATATATATATATATATATATATATATATACACACACACAGTTGAAGCCAGAATTATTAGCCCCCTGAATTATTAGCCCCCCTGTTTATTTTTTCCCCAATTTCTGTTTAACGGAGAGAAGACTTTTCAACACATTTCTGAACATAATAGTTTTAATAATTTCTCATTTCTAATAACTGATTTATTTTATCTTTGCTTTGATGACAGTAAATAATAGTTGTCTAGATATTTTTCAAGACACTTTTATACAGCTTAAAGAGACATTTAAAGGCTTAACTAGGTTAATTAGGTTAACTAGGCAGGTTAGGGTAATTAGGCAAGTTATTGTATAACGATGGTTTGTTCTGCAGACTATCGAAAAAATGTAACATAAAGGGGCTAATAATATTGACCTTAAAATGGTTCTTAAAAATTGAAAACTGCTTTTATTCTAGCCGAAATAAAACAATTACGACTTTCTCCAGAAGAACAGAAGAAAAAAATATTATCAGACATAAAGAAAAAAAAAATTCAGAGGGGGGCTAATAATTCTGACCTCAACTGTATGTATATATATATATATATATATATATATATATATATATATATATATATATATATATATATATATATATATATATATATATATATATATATATACACACACATTTTGTATCTGTCAAATATTGGCCAGTCTTAACAAATCATAAATCAATGGAAAGCTTATTTATTCAGCTTTCATGAGATGTTTAAATCTCAATTTAATAAAAAAAAAATGTTAGTGGTCCAGTGTCACATTTATATAATGTTCATGCTAATCATCTCTTTATCTCTTTGTTTGTATGTGACAACAGAATTGGATTTTGCTTTTTAAAATTTACATAAAAGTTTAAAAACTATGTTTTTTTCATGGGTAAAGTTTTTAGTTACTATAAAATCATTCCACATAAATCCGCAGGTTATTTTCTGTGCAGAAATAGCAATGTCCAAAGATTCTGACTGGCCCTACAGCTACTTTAACTCCACCCCGGTCGCAGGTACACTCCGCAACGTCCTTTATTTTTTCTGACTTCAATTAAAATCTAACTACACTTACTCAGTCACAGCACAGAAACACTCCATCTGTCTCCACTCATGTTCACAGTCTCCTGTGGCTTACAATGCCATTTCCCACACAAACACACCTCAGCGCTCACAAACACGTGCTGACGGTCCCGCTGACCGCTGTAGCATACACACTTATGTGGCTGAGCAGGGGCCTGCCAGGAATCTGACAGCAGGGGGACTTCACTTGGCACTCACCCCCCTTTCCAGAAACGATTACATAACCACACAAGGGACGGAGAAAGGGAGAGAGGCCAGCGGACAGTGATACTCCAGAAGCCCTGGTCGCCATGTGCCTGACAGCTGTACAAGTAATCCTGAATGTGAACTCGACATGGAAGTCAGACTAATAAAGCATCTGTTCTGCATAACATAAACAGAGTCGTGGAGAGAAAGAATCCTTTTACACAGTCTCTTTCATACCCATACTCTCATCAGAATGTAAAAGACTGAGATTTTTTTACCAGTCATAAATTTTTCACGCCTGTGCATGTTCGTACGGTGTGATTAACAAGAATCAGGATTCTGGGAGGTGGGAACACTTGTTTGGCGGCTTTCAGTTTCTATTGTTTCTCATCTGTCTTTCCCTTGTTGTTAGTTGACACAGAGCGCACTATCGTTTCTCCATGCACCGTTTCCTAGTGCTTTAATGTCTATTTGGGTCTTAGTGACAGCGTTATTGCTTGTGTGAGATGCCTGATTGGCTCTGCTAATGACAAAGGGCTGAAAAATTGTCCTCCTTTACACAGGATCCTCTCAGGCGAGAGGCGAGAAGACAGCGGCGGTGGTCATGGCCATCGGGGGGAAACCACGCACAAAATTTGACAGCATTCATACAATCTAATGAGCCGGTGATGCCACCTCCATGAGCTTTGGAGGGGGAAGGCATTGAGAGAGAGAGAGAGAGAGAGAGAGAGAGAGAGAGAGAGAGAGAGAGAGAGAGAGAGTCAGGAGTGTCTATAAGAAAGAGGGTGTAATACGAGTGCGAGAGCGCCTTTGAAGCAGACAGGTCTGGCTCTTGCTCAATACGAAAAGCATGAGCTTTGAAGTACACTCTTGTGTGAGTGCTCTTCGTGCGTATGTCCCGGCAGATGCACAAACTATCAAGGGGTTCTGAATGCAGTCCCGCTCAATTGTATCAGTGGTGTGTGAAAAAACCCCACAAACACGCATACATTATATGTACATTCATTGTCACATGCGCTGAAAGAGCTGAAAGTCATGCATTAAAAGTCCAACAGCAGATTGACATCATAGTTCAACTGGAGTACAGATGAACTTTAGAGTATTTTACTGTGGTTTATTTGATAAAGTGTTAAATGCTGCCATCTGAACTTTGGTGAACACAAAAAAGTGCATTGAAACTGCTGAAAGACTAGCTCTTAGTCTACTTCCAACAACTCTGCTGGGATTTGACTGAAACTTGGACGCAACACTGAACAAAGACATCTAAATGAATTTTAAAAAGCATGTGGTGTTGCAAGATGCAACTCTATAAAGGACAATGCTTAGGCATGCCTTTATTTTTTAGATAGTAGAGCAACAGCATTGAGTTGTGTTTTTTATTTCTTTTGCAGTGTTGGCAATTACAGTTTAATACAGGTACTTGAAGCTTGTCTGCTTGCAGCAGATCTTTCTTTGTGTGACAGAGAAACATCTGGTGCTGTTTTAAGTGCTTTACAAGTCTTATAAGCTCTACATACGTCCCCTACAAATAAAATACCATCATATGTATGAATATAGAACAATAAATTAAGCCCAATACAAAGCACCGTTTTAGGTTCATTCACAAAATAGACATCAGTAGAGCTGTTTGTTTTGTTTTTTTGCTTCGAATCTTTGTGCAGACCAACAGAAGCAAAAAAAAAATCCTATTATAAATGTACACACTCCCTAGGTGTTCTTAAAAACACTTCTTTTGCAGACAAGATTACTATATGTGTAAAAAAAAAACCATTTGTTCATGCTGTTAGGGGGTCGTTCAAGTGGGTAATTAGTTTCAACATCAATTTCAAAGCATCAAATGCCTCCATTTACAATTATAGAAAAGGTCTAACTAGGCACAGGAGGGAGCCAGATTTCCACGAAAAAATTATGCTCAACTACAGTCGAAAGTCTTTGAAGCCTTATTGCTGAGAGCGATAAGGCGCTGTAAATTTTTCATGACATGGTCAAGGTGAAGTGATCTTAAAACTACCCAAAAGCTCAGACTTGAAAAAATGCTGAAACAGGGTGTTTCTTCACAAAAATGAACTTATGTGGGACAAAAATATTTATACAGCTGCTACAGTAGAAGTTAAGTTTGTTATGCATAAGCGTATTTAGTGCTCGAATGCTACATTTTCATTAAAACAAACTCAAAGGTTACTAAATTGTTTAAAAAAGATGGCTTATAGGTTACAGATTTTTTTGCTCTTTAGCTGGTTACATAAGTTGTTTTGCCACTTGCAGGGCATTTTCAGGTTAGTGTAATAATGTAATATACCATAAAAACGATTTTTTTGTGCTTTTAGCCCATACGTCGAGAGTAAGGTAAGTAGTTACACATAAGGGTAAAGGGTCTACATTCAAATCAACTCAAACCCCTCAAAGCAGACATCTGTGTTAGAGAACAGAAGCGCGCGTTTTCAACATGTATAATTTACACTTAAGGCATCACGTCAGAGAAGATTTCTGTCAAACAAAGGGGACTTAACTCGACTAATTACTATTAATTAATTCAGTCAGTGCAGTATTCATTAACTGTTTCCCCCATTCCCACACTAGTGCTGAATGGCACGTCAAGCTTTATCAGAGTACAGCAAGAACAGAGTACAGTGCGCGTGAACCAAAAGACAAACAAAAGCTCACCAGCATTTCTCAGTTTCCGATTCCTGAACACCGAGATTATGACTAACAGGTTACCCAAAACATCCACCACAGTGGTGAAGATCAGCACGCTGGCCAGCACCGCTATCGCCCAGGCGGGGCGCGCGCTCGAACCCAACGCGCGACCGACGTGCCCCAAATCTGTGCTGTTCGTCAGAAAGGCGATGTTTTCTGGCATCCCGGACCAACTCGTTCTTCGAGGTTTAAAAAGTTATTCACGCAACCTGAGAGGTAAAAATAAAATAAAATTAACAACGGAATGTGCATGCTAAGGTAAAAAGTAGTTGAGTATCTTTGTTTCTTTTCCCGTACTTGTAAAAGACAGTCATTCCTCCATCCTTGCAGAAGAAGTTGGGAACAGTTGAGCCATGAATGTGTGGCTGATCCTCTCATTCCTCTCTCCAGAAATACGAGTCCGATTTAACATCTTTTCAGCTCCTCAAACTCATTTCCAGTTGTTTTTCTAGCTGGAATGTTCACCTTGCTTTTCTCTCACCTTAAAATTACTAAACAACAAGACAGTGTTGGCGCCGTGTTGCCCCATGGCGACCGTTACTTTCGCTCCAAGTTATTTTTTAAGCAGCTGCTCGGAATTGTAAATCCAGCGCGTGATCAGAGGGGAATCTGGCCAGATGATTGGCTCGCGCTCTGAACTGAGACAAATCATGCAGAGAGCCGTGCATCTCTTATTTGCGCGGGAGTTGTCATAACAACCTCTGCTCTCCGTGAGCGCGCGACTCCAGTAAAGATACGCACGGCATGACTGAGGCAGCAAGAGGAGATGTGGAAAATCCTTTGTCAGGTAACCACAATTTCACTTCACGTGGTGACTTTAAATGAATTGCTTTTATTTGTCACAAACATTTGGTGATAAACATTTGGTTCACAATTATGTTTTTAGAACAGTTTGGGTACTTTTTGGGGCGCGAATGGTCGTCCAAAAAATTCTTTCTAAACTAAATCGTCTCATGCATAGGCAGGCTCCTATTAAACTTGTTTTAACGTAAAACACGCATGTATTTACAGATGCAAGATAATCATTGGTCTGTTTAGTTAACCTATTATCTATACTAACATTCATAAATTAATTTAAATGAGGTGGGGGCAAACAGCGTGCATCCTTCTTGCTGTTAAAACTTTAAATTATTCTTTATTTTTCCTTCGGCTTAGTCCCTTTATTAATCAGGGGTTGCCACAGCAGAATGAATCGCCAATTTATCCAGTATATGTATTTTACACAGCAGATGCCCTTCCAGCTGCAACCCAGTACTGGGAAACACCCATACACTCTTCCATTCACACACATACACCAATTTAGTTAATTCAATTCACCTAAAGCGCATGTCTTTGGACTGTGGAGGAAACCGATGTCCTGACATTTTATCCTACCCATCAGATTATGCTAGCAACACTGTATTTGAATGGTTCTGAGGTTGGGGTTAGGGATTAGGTAGGTTAGGGCAATATTACAATTTCCTATTACACTACTCCACGTTATAATTTACACTGGTAGCAAAATCTAATGGGTAGCATATTGTGTCATCAAAATGTGTTACTTATTGAACGGGAAGTACGACAATCTGACATGGTAGGACAAATCGACAGAACACCAGAGCACCTGGAGGAAACCCACGTGAACGTGTAAACTCCACAAAGAAATGCCAACTGACCCAGCTGGGACTCGCAACCTTCTTGCTGTGAGGTGACAGTGCTAACCACTGAGGGACCGTGTCACCACTTTAAATTATGAGAATGGTAATTAGTAAACCAAATGTAGATACTTCTTTTTTTTCATTTTGAGTAAGTTCATATGAACACAGTTTATATGCAACAGGTTGTCAATTTTCACAAAATATTTTTTTTTTTCACTGAAACAATAATAGTTTAATTTTCAAAAAGCATAAAAAGTTTTGCTTATTTGTTAGAAAAAGTGTCATGCAAACTCATCATATCATGGTTTTGCAGCTGAAATCACAAAAATAAAATACTACTGTGAGCTATTAGCATAAAAAAAATCACATTTAAAAATGTTCACTTAGAACTAATTCATGCTGGCTTATTTATGCTGGCATTTTTTTATTTGCCCATTCGAATACATTTTGATTAAGTTACAATTTTAGACTCAACATTGTGAGTTAATCTGTTTCACCAACTGAGTAGAAAGTTCCAAACAAAGCCAGAGCAGGACATTAGTACATGTCAGAGCATTGTTCCTGAATAAATCAAGCGATTTCATGATCCAATCATCAA
The DNA here is from genome assembly GCF_903798145.1 of Danio aesculapii. Lineage (NCBI taxonomy): Eukaryota > Metazoa > Chordata > Actinopteri > Cypriniformes > Danionidae > Danio > Danio aesculapii. Next base: position 25,093,653 of record NC_079444.1, read on the forward strand.
TCAAAGTGTTTTTTTCTTTAATTGTTTCTAATTGAATCAGCCATTCTGAACAAACCAATGAATTACTCATTAAAGGGATAGTTCACCTATAAAATTAAAATCCCCCATCATTTACTCACCCTTCACTTGTTCCAAATGTGAGTTTCTTTGTTCTGTTGAACAGAAAAGAAGATATTCTGAAGAATGCTGGAAACCAGTAACTATTTGCATCCATAGTGTTAGTTTTTTCCTAATAAGGATGTCACTGGTTGCAGGTTTCCAGCATGTTTCAGAATATCTTTCATTTGTGCTAAGCAGAAAAAGAAATCATAAAGGTTTGGAACAACTTGAGAGTGTGTAATCAGTGAGTAAATATTTATTTTTGGGTGAACTGTCTCTTTAAGACAGGGACTTACTGTCACCTGCTGGTGGTTTCTGTGCCATATTAATAATTAACAGGCAAAAAACATCCAAGATAACACCACAAAAATTCTCTTTACTGTTACTGTTATGAAAATAACTCAACTATTGATATGCTATTTTTATTAGCTTAATTGAATTTTCTTTAGAGACTTTACTGACACAAGCAACCACTGACAAAGTCAAATCACCCAGAACTATGATAATATATTAATTATAGTAATAAACAAAATGATGATATCCCAGTTTCCCAGTTAAACAATTCTGTGTTTAATAGATATCTAATAGACATCTAAATTTAGACAGCTCAGCTAAAACAAAGCTAAACTTATGCTGTCAGTGAAAATATAATAGACATCTAAAAATAGCCCAAAACTAGTCATCAAACTGACAGATTAGACAGACTTCACATGTGTAGTCATTCATTTCTGTTTATTTGATGACAAGTCAAATTTTGGCCTATTCTTAGACGTCTATTAGATTTTCACTGACAGCCCAAATTTAGCCTTGTTTTAACCAAAACGACTGTTTAGATGTTTATTAGACATCTATTAGACATCTTTTAAAAACAAAAAATGCTTGCTTTTTTAAACAATAAAATTAAACAATATGTTTCAACACTGATCGCCATTGAAAAGCAACGTCTAGCATGTTGACAAAATGTTTTTAGGCCTCCTAAAAGTGTGAAATTAGTTTTTTCCTTGTCTGCTTTTGACATCGATCAGTCACATGACTAACGTGCTATAATCTGCAGTCCAGCTTGTCTATTTCCAGGGGTCCTGCATCAAAGCAAGCCAAGCAGCCACTATTTAAAGCATCTTTAGCTTGAATCATATTTGATTAAGAGTGTCTAGACTATGACCGACAAGCATGACATGCAGTCTGACAGGGTGCGAGAATATTATTTTCCTCTGTTTTCCAGTGATACCGGACGGAAACATGTAATTACTCTACACTGATCTAAGTCTTCTCACCCGTGAACCCTCGGGTGTGTTGAAAATATCCTCAGGGCTTTTTTTTTCATTCCCACTACAAAGTAGCATAAAGACTCCGAACTGAGACGGCTCGACAAGAAAAACTGAAGGAGCAGAAGAGATGTGACTGCACTGTGCTCTATGTTTCAGTCTCTTTAAGTTGTTGAAATGAAGAACATAAGGTAGTTCCTACATATAAGAGAAAGCAGGCGCAATATTTGAAGCAGCTACGTTTCTGCTGTGCCGTGCCTTTTAATCTCCCCACAAGAATCTGTTGGAGACTTTTCACAATTTAAGGCATTAATTAAGCATTTTATCCAATAAACATCAAGGGCTGGCTGCGCTACGTATGTTTTTTCGGCATAATCATCAATTGTTTATAAGCACAACCCCTAGAGGTTGAAGAAACGGCACTGGATAATAGGGATGGTTGGGCTTAGTGTTCTCAAGTTGAATCACACTGGCATATGAATCTCCGTCACTGCAGGAGATCGGTTTAATGAGAAGACTGCTATCTGTAGAGGTCTTAAACACAAGAACAGAGAACATGGTGCTGTGATCCCATTTAAACAAAAAAAAAAAGTATTTTCCAAATGCATGGTGAACCTCTTACGACAGCAATTTAATGCATCACACCATGCAAAAGGCTTGAGGCTTGTTTGTAATTGTTGAATTGTTGCTCTGATAATTTTCTGTTGTTGCTCAAGTAAACAGGCTTTAGGTGAATGGGTCTGACCGCCGTGCGGAAATTTTCTAAAATCGTGTAGTGAAATTCAAAGGAAATTCAACTGTTACCCTTTATTCTACTTCTTTATTCTAAGATTGTTCTGAAAATGCTTTGCTTCTTAAAAGAAATACTCCAGCTCTTTTTATTAAACTTCACCCCATGTCTTGTGTTTTTACCTAGTAGGCTGCTTTTCTCTGTAAAACACATACTAGCTGAAATGGTATGACTGACCACATCATAAAACAAACTCAACTTCAATTAAATGAATGTGCCATATTTAAGTTCAGTAAGAGGGGTTTTAGGGGGGTTATGGTAATAAATTGTATTCATGTAGTAGTTATAAACCATTTATGACCCTTTAACTACTTTTTGAGCATAGGTCAGAAAAGGAAACTGTTCAATATATTGTTAATCTCTTTTTGAGAAAGGTACTTGGCAGATTATTGTTGAAGTGGGAGAAATAAAGAAACATATTTTAATTGCAAAAACTCAAGCTATAAAACTACAGTATACAAATTTAGATTTTCAATGTTGACCTTTTAATTTTTTCTAATTATATCCATAGTTTTTTGTGTTTATAGATGTGTTCACATGGCAGGTGGAAAAAAAACTTGAGTTTATTACAAATAAAGATTTTTAAACATTCACAAGCTAATATTTTTAATTAAAAAGGAGCATTACTAGAGGGTTACAAAGTATCTGTAGACATCAGTGTATTTTACACTATGTTGAGTCTTGTGTTTTTGTATGTTTACGCAACCAAACTGTGCTGAAAACATTAAATTTTCCTTAACATTTTTTAAGGAATTTTAAAAGGTTTTGAAAATGTACACTAAATTGATAATAATAATAATAATAATAATAATAATAATATCAATAATAATAATTATTATTATTATAACAATTCTGTACATTTATATAGAGCTTTTATGGACACTTAAAGTGCTTTGCATTTATTTTTTTGGTTGGGGGGGGGCTCCACCACCAGTGTGCACTTGGATTATCCACCTGGGTGATGTGACGGCAGCCATATTGTGCCAGACCGCACACCACCTGATAGGTGGAGACGAGACAGAGTGATAAGGCCAATGTTGGACAGAGACCAGTGGGCAAATTTGGCCAGGATGTCGGGGTTAAAACCCTACTCTTTTTTAAAGGACATCCGGGGATTTTTAACAGAGAATCGGTTTAATGTCTCATCTGAAGGATGGCGCTCACTGAGCAGTATAGAGTCCCCGTCACTATACTGGGGCATTAGGACCCACACTGACCGCAGGCTGAGTGCCCCCTGCTGGCCTCACTAAAACTACTTCTGGCAGCAACCTAGCTTTCCCATGTGGTCTCCCATTCAGGTTCTGACCACGCGCAGCACTTCCTTAGAGTTGCGGAGAGCTAGCTGCCGGCATTTGCAGTGGCGATTCTTGGCTACCCGGGGCCCTAAGCAAATATAAGCACCATGTATTATTGACTGATATTGAAGGGGGAGGTTGTATTTGCAACTGTTATTAAAGACCGGGGTGGGGGTGGTTGCAGGTCGATTTTTGTGGGGCATTGTGGTGCCTTACGTAATTTGCTTGGCCCCACACAACTTTGCGTAGTGAACATAATAGGGCATATCGAGTATTTGTCACTAATCATTTAGGGTACTTTTTTGTAAGCTAAGCTACATGTTAATTTAAGACTTGCTGTACAGTGAGTCTCTTGGAAGTATAATTTCAGTACAGATGCTTCAAGTAAGCAGTATTCACTATATTTTGAAATGCAGCCAAACTGAATTCAGATCTTGACCCTCATGTTCTTACAGCTTAAAGCCTGCATGCCTTGAGGTAAACATGAGCTAGTAGGAAATCCATGAGTGACACTAATAACCTGCCACTTATTTATAGTTAGGCTGAATAAATAGGCAGATTCTGGGGGGAAATGGGAAATTGGTGTCACAGACTCTGAATCATTGCATTGCAGTTATTTTTCCCTGTATGAATCGGGAACTCAAACCTTGCCGTGAAGAGCAAGTCAGGACAACTGCATTGTGAAAGGTAATGGGCTGCTTTTCAGTTCCGCTCCACAATCTCCTGATATTTTTTTTGTCAGAGCTAGTGCTCTGCAAAGCTTATTTTTAAGTGAACAAACAAGTGGACTTGTTAACCCTGATATTTCTAACACGACTGCCAGCTTTATTGGAGACGTCGTGCCAATATGGGCATTACTGCAGGCTTTGCATGTCCTGAGACATAAAACAAGCAAATCAAACTTTGGTCTAATGCAAATATGATTATGCCTGGATTAGGTAATCGCCCTTTACCTTCTTTTGGTGATTTACGGACTCAGTGGGATTTCGAAGTGAATTTGTTTGGATAGCTGAGGTTATTTGCAAGCTTGAACATGGCTCCAAGCTAAAAGCCTATCAGACAGGTTCAGTTTCAACAGACAGAGAAAAGCAAAGGACAGAACAAGAAAATCTCAACTAGCCTCAAGCATGCCTTAATCCACTCAACTCTTTGTTTCAACAAGGTGTTCTTTTTCTTTGTCTGTGAAATTATTCATGAGTTAATGATACTTTAAAACAAATATGTTATGTAATGAGTTACCAGCAAACCAAATTCAGGTTTTCTAGGCTTAGAGCAAAATGGCTTACAATGCAATTTATTCATTTTAATGCAGCATGGCAGATTGGTTTTTGACTATTTAACATTGAGACATTCTGTAAATTGGATACAGTATGTCAGACATAATAGGCTAAATGTGTTTTTTTTTTTTTTAAATGAGTGAGCCATTGAATATTTAATTCAACCAGTTTGTGTAAACACACCGAGTGAGTCACTGAATCTGAGACAAAACAGTTGTTTGTTCTGTGGCTTTACAACTAATTTTACTGAATGAACAGGTAAAAACTAAGTTGAACAAATAGCAAAGTATACTTGAAGTAGTTTGATGTTTCTTGTCCCACCACTGTTTCTTGTCCCACCACTTAACTTTGTTTATTGCTTCAAAGTTTACAGCATATATTTCATATTTACGGCTGCTAGCTTACATGCTTCAAGTTAAAACATTTTTTTTAAATATGCTCTTGTGCTGCATAACATACAATCGAAATACTCATATTTAACTGTCAGCTAATTCTGACTCTAAACTGAAAGATCACTTTGGTGGAAGAATGAAAGAATTTGAAATGACAGCAGCGAAAACAGAAGCACTTTTGTTATTATCATTAATAAACTACAAACGACTAAATTAAAGCATTGCGACTGAAATGACAATACATTTACTGGAAAATAACTTCTGAATAACTTCTTAAAACTACTGTAAATTGTAGATTATTAGCCTATATACACTCACTGGCCACTTTATTAGGTACACCTTATTAGTGCCGGATTGGACCTTCTTTTGCCTTCAGAACTACATTAATCCTTCGTGGCATAGATTCAACACGGTACTAGAAGTATTCCTCAGAGACTTTGGCCCATATTGACATGACAGTATCACGCAGTTGCTGCAGATTTGTCGGCTGCTGATGATGCGAATCTTCCGTTTTACCACATCCAAAAAGTGCTCTATTGGATTGAGTTCTGGTGACTGTGGAGGCCATTTGAGTACAGTGAACTCATTTTCATGTTCAAGAAACCAGTCTGAAAAGATTTGCGCTTTATGACATGGTATGTTATCCTGCTGGAAGTAGCCTTCAGAAGATGGGTACACTGTGATCATAAAGGGATGGACATGGTCAGCAACAATACTCAGGTAGGCTGTTGCATTGACACAATGCTCAATTGGTACTAATGGGCCCAAAGTGTGCCAAGAAATTATCCCCCACACCATTACACCACCAGCAGCCTGAGCTGTTGATACAAGACAGGATGGATGCATGCTTTCATGTTGTTAACGCCAAATTCTGACCCTACGATCCGAATGTCACAGCAAAAATCAAGACCCACTGGACCAGGCAACATTCTTCCAATCTTCTATTGTGCAATTTTGGTGAGCCTGTGTGAATTGTAGCTTCAGTTTCCTGTTCTTAGCTGAAAGGAGTGGCACCCGGTGTGGTCTTCTGCTGCTGTAGCCTATCTGCTTCAAGGTTGTACGTGTTGTGTGTTCAGAGATGCTCTTCTGCATACCTCAGTTGTAACGAGTGGTTATTTGAGTTACTGTTGCCTTTCTATCAGTTCGAACCAGTCTGGCCATTCTCCTCTGACCTCTGGCATCAACAAGGCATTTGTGCCCTGGATGCCTTCACTGGATATTTTCCCGTTTTCTGACCATTCTCTATAAACCCTAGTGATGCGTGAAAATCCATGTAGATCAAGAGTTTCTGAAATACTCAGACCAGCCCGTCTGGCACCAACAACCATTCCACATTCAGTCCCTTAAATCACCTTTTTTCCCCATTATGATGCTTGGTTTGAATCATTTTGACCATGTCTACATACCTAAATGCATTGTGTTGCTGCCATGTGATTGGCTGATTATAAATTTGAGTTGACAAGCAGTTGGACAGGTGTACCTAATAAAGTGGCTGGTGAGTATGTGCATAACTGAGGCATTAACATTAACATTTTTCCATCTTTGTGGAAGATTGTGTGAATCACTATTGACCAAAATAGATTAACGGAGGACATTCCACTATATATGGATAACACAGCTTAAAAATGATGCACTAAAATCTGTACTTAACAACAGAAAGGTATCAATGGAAAACACAGAGAGCCCAGTTTCATATAACATATACTCACCCATGCACAGATGAATTTTTCGAAGCTTTGAATTGATTCACTGGTTCAAAACATTTGAAAGACCACATGCTAGCAACACAGTCACTGGAAACAACTGGAAAGAAGGAGAGCACAGAAACTTTAAAACACTAAGTAACTGTTATGATGAGTCTTTTTTTACAGACTTCAATTGACTTTGACAGTTTTATATGCACTCTGAACCACTTATTTGAAACATTTCTAAACCATAGTTAATGTATTAATTCTGAGCAGACTATTTTTTAAATAAATTCTTTACAGATTCAATGTTCACAGTGACTAACTGTATTGCATAAAAAAAACTAACAAAAAACACATCCGTTGTGTACATAACTGGCCAAAATGCTGAAAAAAAAGTTACGTTGAAATTGTTGCATCAATATCCTTGTTAAGCAACATTTGCAAATCTACATTCAAGTCATTCTGTTCATTTGAGCAGTTACATTTTATACCATATACACAACATTCATAATAATTATGAAACCAAACATTAAGTTTGACAAACAAAATTAATTCACATCTTAAAGCTTCCCGCTTTCTGCTTTCACCAACAGCAGTTATAACACAAACTAAAGCACATTTACATCAGACTTTATCTTGAGTTTCCACAAGCTTTGTTGTCGTCTGAAATGTTGGAGAAACTTTTCCCAATTATCGTCTCATAAAACTGACAATTTCCTTATTTAAACTGTCTGAGATGTCTTTTCTCAACATGCGTCAGCAAAAGACAAAAGAGTGAATTTGGCACAAGTAAATGTGCTCTGTAAACATGCCTCTGTTGTCGGTACGTCTCTGAATCTGGCACATGGTGTTATAAGCTTGTGACGTATAGCGGCATCTGTTCCAAAGTGGTGTATTTAACATCCACAGTGTGTGTGTGTGTGTGTGTGTACGCGCGTCTGTCTGGAGGCAAAGGCAGATGTTTTGCGTGGAGATGAGGCCTGGTTAGTGTGTCTAATCTGGGTATTATTCAGTAGACTGTGTGGGTATAATCACCCCTAACTCTCTCATGTCTCCAAGCAGAAACAGGGGAATGATAATCCAGCATCTCCCTTATATAACCAGCCGTCTTTCTGTCAGTCCACTTGTTTTAGAAGTCAAAGCAATTGGTGCTGCTGGAGTGTGGGTTCTCTGGTGGGTCGGTATGCTTTAAGATGTAAACACCAGTGTTAATTCAGAGGGATTATGAGTAGTTTCATTTGCTTGTAAGTTATTCGTCTTGCACGTTTGATTCGGTTGAAGTCGACTGTGAGATTGACCTTGACGATCCACTTGCGGTTTGCTTGATTTAATTGCTCATCAGTCTTTAGTGGTGGAATGTGATTGGCATCATTTTCAAATCTGAAAATCACAAGAGACAATTGAAAGTAGCGAGAATGTGAAGAGGTGGGACATGCTTCACAATTTATGCAAGCGGCTTTGAGATGATATTTTGCATTTGCATACTATTCAATGTGACAAAACATGTGTTTTATGATGTGGAGATTTTGCATGAATTTTCCATCCCAGAATAAAAAAAAATGATGATCATAAAAAAGTTAATCCTAACTTTTGATCAATAAACTCAGGGTTTTTTACCCACCAGAGTTTAAATCTCGCAATCTACACATTTCGATCTCTTAAATTTTTTTTTTTTTACTTTTAACTAATAAAAATGCTAATTGGCGGCATGGTGGCTCGTTGGTTAGCACAGTTGCTTCACAGCAAGAAGGTCACTGGTTCAAACGCCAGTTAGCATTTCTTTATAGAGTTTGCATGTTCTCCTCATGTTAGCCTCCAGGTGCTCCAGTTTCCCCACGGTTCAAAGACATGCACTATAAGTGAATTGGGTAACTAAATTGGCTGTGTGTGTATGACAGTGGTCCTCAACCACCAAGCCATTGGTACCGGGCTGCACAAGAAATAATTGTTTGTTGTTTTATTTATCTGAGTTTGAAAGATCTTTTATTTTGAAAAATTACCATATTCTCCTGCTTACATCTCGTTCACTTGAGTGCCCCAATTTAACCCCACAAGCAGCAAAATGAGTAAGAAATGGCCCGTTTCCACTGAGTGCTACGGTACGATTCGGTATACTTTTATGGACGTTTCCACTGTCAAAAGGCACCAAAAAGTGAACCGTACCATACCACTTTTTGGGTACTGTTTCGAAAGGGTACCTGGCACAACAAAAGAGTACCAAAAAGCGGAGCAAGATGCGTAGCTGAACGCTATTGGTTTACAGAGATACATCACTAGCTCGTGCACAAGCCAGGAGAATAAAAACAAAGGAAGCACCATTTTTAAATACAAAACCGAGACATTACACCGTAATATTATAAACATCTAATAACGAGCCATGGAGCTCAAGCAAACCTTGTCATCGTCTTGATGAACAGCCACAAAGCCAAGAAGAGCAGAATCTACCCTGTGCCCTGTAGTTGTGTACAAGGCCATCTGAAGCGCGAGCAGATTCACTTTCTCATTTGCGCTCGCCGCACATCTATATTTGAAATAACAAACTTCTTGAGCTCATGATAATAACGTGCGTGTGGTTATCAAAGTGCTTTGGACATGCGGTCTTTTCAGAAACAGACAAACGCGAGAGTGATGTGTGAAAAAACAAAGGAGAAGCCGGAAAAACAAATGATTTTTCCAGCAACCTAAAGTATGACCAAACTGCCATGTTTAATTATTATCATCACCTTTTGGACTATTATGAACTCGGGGGAGGAATGAACTCGTAAAAAAGGTTACATGTGCTGGTGAAAATTAAAGATACAGATGAGAGGTTTGCACTGACTGGGCTATATGATGCGTGTTATTTTTGAACCCTAAATGTATGCTATGTGTAGTTTTTCTGTAGTTGGTAACATATCAGAGACTGTAAGGGGCTGTATGTGTTCATATATGTTCATTTATTTCTTTATTTTATATAATTTCAGATGTTACAGTAGGCTATTTCACATATAATTGATCTGCAGTTATAATCAAATCATGTTCATAGAAAGGTTAGTAATGAACATTTATACACCAGTATTTATTTGTATGAAGCATCTGTTTTGTGAGAAGTGCTTCTCATATGATATGTGAACGACCCGTACAGCTTTACTGTAGATGTTTCCTTGAGCGAGAATGATGTTGACTGAAACTTTCTGTCGTAGACCACGCCCACCAGGGTACCATTAGTACCTTTTTGGCAGTGGAAACACAAGCCTGATAAATGTGACCCGTAACATACCGCACCGTACTGTACCACTCAGTGGAAACAGGCCAAAAGAGACATCTCTGATAAGTTTCTTTGCTAAGGGGAAAGGTCAAATGAAGTACCTGCGAACTGCCAAACAATAGATCCGCAGCCTATTTGTCAACAAATCAGGGGAATCCAACATGTTAGAGCAAGAAGATCAACTGCTGGAGATCGCAAATGACGCCTGCCTTAGGGGCCGTTCGTATATTGCGTCTTTTCTAGAGTTCGTGCAAGTTTGTTATTTCCAATGGAGGTGCCCTGCTCGCGCCTTCCACCGCAAGTCACATGACAACTGACCGATCAGCTTCAGCTTGTATGGAATATAAACATTTCGGTAGATTAATTATCTCAGACAAATACAGAACACTCAAACACTGTAGTGCCTTGTACCCCACCGGTCTGCACTAAAGACCAACGTTAAGTTGTCAAATGTTGACAGATCCGTGGTGATAAATAGGTTGGGGACCACTAGTGTATGAATGTGTGTGAATGCGAGAGTAAATGGGTGTTTCATATTACTAGGTTGTGGCTATAAGGGCATCCGCTGCGTAAAACATATGTAGTTGGTGGTTCATTCCATTGTGGCGACCCCTGACAAATAAGGGACTAAGCCAAAGGAAAATAAACGAATGAATGAATTGAAATGGGTTTGATCAAAGAATTGTGCGATGTAAGCTCATAACTACAAGATATATAATTGAACAAATAACTTAATTACAATGTACATTTCCAATCGCACAGAGTAATCTCCAAACGTGGAAGAAAATAATTTGAACTATGACTAAATAAAAGTCAGAATTTTCATAATTATGTTTTATTACGAGATGAATTTAGTAAGAAAAAATAAATAAATGTAAAACTAATTCTGTGAGAAAATATATCAACTCAAAATTGTGACAGTCAGATAGTCAGAAGAGTTGAATGAACTACTATGAGAATTACAATATTTAAAGTCAATGGGACATACAGTATTCAGAAGAAAACAATCAGAACTGTGGGATTAAATGTAAAATTGGTTAAGGGGTGGGGTGGGGGGTGGGAGTCCAAATTAAGCCCTTTTCATTTGTTTATCCTGTAGGGAAAACAGGATTAGACAGAGAAATGTATGATAAAAATAAAACAAATAGATGAATAAATAAAACTACACACATCAATGGGACGCAAGCTGCTTGTACTAATGTGTGCAAATGAGATTGCACAATTTCATTCAAATTAGCCACTTGATTTTCAAAACATAATGCAGTTATGTATAGCCAGAACAGACTGCTTAATGTGTGTGTAAATGCATGTTCAGCTGACCATGTAACCTATTTTTCTAACCCGCTATGCATTAAACATACTCAAAAGTTGAAGTAAATTACAAAAAATAAATGCTAATTATTTTCACTGTGCATTTGAAGCACTTTCAAACATAAAAAAAACAAAAAAACAAAGTGCTCATACTCACCAATACACCCACAGCAAAAAAGCAGAAAAACGCATGATGTTTACAAGACCCCCCTCTCTGATGAATCCAGCCTATTCTTGGAGATGTCACCATACAACAAAGAAAAAAAAGGGCCCAGAAATGAAAGCGTCATTATGTTTCGATCATATAAGCCGGATTCTTGGAACACAGCCCGTAAACAAGCTTTGGATCATGCAATCGGATTGCGTCGTCTTCTGTGTAGTTGTCTCTGCAAAAGAACAAATAATGCATTTGGAAATTCTATAGTGTCTTAAATTGTTTGCCTTCAGCAGGAGTGTCCTTTTGTGTGCTTCTTCAACAAGTAATGGAACAAACAATGATGTAACTATCAAAAACTGGAACACTGCATAACACTGCAACTGTACTCCTGTGGAAGGAAAGGCTGGCTTGTGCAAAGGCTTGTTTTCCTTCATTATATGTGCATATGGCAATAATTCCCATCGAACTGTTCAATTAAGTGTCAAACATGGGAGATTTTAAAAGGAACAGAAATTGCCATCAGTTGTAATCACATCAATTTGCATAAAAAATTGGGAGTGAAGAGCTTTTCAGAAAACAGATGCTTCTCTCCTTGAGGAATTACATGAACATTACTTTATCAAATAGACATAACAATATTATAAGAGGAAACATCTTTACTATTCTCAGTATGTACAACATACCTGTTATGCATTATTCTTATTATTTTACACTACACAACGTGTTTTAGTCATACATACAACATAAGATTTAAGATTTACACATTACATGGACAACGTTAACATGTATGAGCACAATACAGAACAACCAGAACCTCCAACCCTCACGGTCATCTCGAACACCATTAAAATAATCAGATTTATTGCTTTAATAAAATTTTCTCAGGTTAAAAGATCTTGCTTAACGAAATATAAAAGTAAAATAAAAATCTTCATGATTTTTTTTCCTATTAATTGACATTCTTTGTAAAATGATTTTACAAAGATGCTATAAAAAATATAAAAAAAATTATAAATGATTAAAATTCACAAGTATTCACGATCATTAAAATCAAATATTTAAAAAATCTAAGCAAGATTTATGCCATGGCTTCAAAAACAGTCTTGCGCTGTGAATTTCATTTTCAATTCTGTATTCTATGGGCAATTGCGAAAACATAGAATGAAACATCAAGTTACAAATCCTATATTTCTATTTGTAGCTTGGTAGGGTATGTTCACACTTGTACAGTGGTTGTTCTAGACCAAACAATTTATATACATTTAGTTCTGGTTCACTTTGAGTTTTTAAACCAAACCTATAGACTTTTTTTCTGAATGGAGGGTGCCATAGCGATCAGTGCCTTCTAGTAGGATGCTTAGAACTTCCGTTTACAGTGTTTACAACTTGAAAGTCTTGATCCGAAAATGAGTGTTATTACTGTTTTGAGTGGTTTAGAGAGTTTTTTTTGGTGATGCACAACTCTGATTTTGAAAGGTGTATGTTAAAGATGTCATACTTCTATGAGATGTGATTCAAGCGTGAGAGAAAAACGTTCTTCTAATTCAATGTCTGCCATCAGATCAGATGCTGAAATATAGCGTCAGTATTTCCAACCTATCAGGTGTTATACAGAGCTCAGTGCACACACACACAACACTCCTAATACATCACTGTATTAAAAAGAGCAAACCATATTATTGGCATAAAATAAAGTATGTAAACCATGCAAGTTCTAAAAAATAAAAGTACGTTACTGATACTCTGCTGGCTGATTTGCATGTTGATTCTAATCGGGAGCAGTTATGGTTCTTTTAGTTGTGTAGGATTTACCATGTGTTTTTCTGTTTTTCTGTTCTGTTTTTCTTCAAAATGCCACTTTATTTTTTACTTTGTGTCGCTCTTACAATCAGTGTGTCAGTGGGACAGTACAGGTTATGTGTGTGTCAAACATTTTGGTCAGTTACATTTGTTTAGGTTGGTTATATGTTGGTTATTAAAGAGAAAGAGAAAATGTTGACTTTAGTGATGACGATGCTCCATTTAAATGGCACATGACACACTGGCGATAAGGGTAAATTACTTGCAGCGTTTGTTTTTCATTCCCATTAGATCGCATTTTAAAAATAATCCGTCCAGAAGGTGGCGCTGCACAGCAGCAGGATTAGTTCAAAGTTATTAATACATACCTGCCAACATTTGTCTCTGAAAATCTGGAAGAGGGGGTGGGGGATGTGTGGCTTGGTGTCGGGAGTGAGGTGTCTGAATAACACAGCTGAGAACCGGGTTTCGGGCGGCCGCTGCGATCAGATACTATATCAAAGTCAGCATCCCGGAGGTGTTACAGACTGTACCAAAAAGCTGAGGACCCGGGGGCGAAGAGGGCAAAATTCTGGGAGTTTTCTGGGAGAAATAACAAAACGGGAGGATGGCAGGAGATTGGTCGGAAATATGGGAGACTCCCGGGAAAAACAAGAGAGTTGGCAGGTATGCGTTAATCGCTATTAAACTATAATTTTAAAGCTGTCCAAATGTGACACTTTTTACGCATGAAGCTGCCGATCGGACGTTTAAAGCATCCTCTTTACGCAAACATGCAAAGCTTCATGGGTAATTTTGCATTCCATGAAAAAGGACCATAGGTAAATAAATAAATACATTTTATGTGACAACATTTTTGGTTCTTGGTCTTTGCTACATTCGAACCACAGCACACTTTGTTTGGTGTGAATTCACAGGTAATTTGGACACAGATGATGATAGTGTTCACACTTACAGTATGTTATTCCAATGAGTCGCTTTAACAGACTAATGTAGCCAGAGTACATTTTTACCAAACAAAATCTCACAAGTATGAACTCTAAACAATAAAAAGCACTTAAAGTGATTTTCATGAGTCACTTTATAAATACAGCATGTTCAAATGCTCAAACAGAAGTCTACAACATAATGTACGCATGAATCATTCATCACAGATGTTAACATACACTCATGACAGTTCTGTGGTGATTTAAGTGTTGCTCCTAAATTAAAGAATATCCACAAAAAGAAGCAGAAAGAGCAAAACACGGTAAGATGACAGATGTGTAACGATTGATTAATATGGAGTTACTGTGTGCATTACTGACAAGACACAAAAAGAGCACAAGACTACATAAACAGCTTTTCATTTGAGCTGAACGCACCTGTGCGCTTTCAGTCCTGGAATCATTTTGAGTACACACATTACCAGATCCATACAAACCTAAGCTTCGATAAAACTAATTAAACAGACTTGTTTTTCTCCACGGCTTCTACACAGGAATAAAACCTCTCTTCACCATCTGTCATAGCAAAACATTGGCAGTCCAAGGACATACTTAAATATTTGAAAGATTTTAGGCCCGTCGTCCACAACTATATTCAAAGGGCTGAAAATATATCATTGTTTTTATATAATTCAATGGACAAGGAGTAAGGATAAGTATTTTACAAATATATATATATTTTTACTATATTTCTATATGATAAATTTTATATTTATTCAGGTTTAGAAAGTATACTTTTAAAATGGCCTCTCATATCCATGTTTTCATAGACTCTCAATCCTAGCTCTATTAAAAATAACAAAACTAAATACATACAAAAAGATTGTTGAAGGGTGCGTCAATAAAATAAGCAATATTTTGAATTTGAATTATTTAGATTCTTTTAATGCTAAGTTGAAACCATTTTGAGGCCTCTTATAAGTAGTAGCCTTCCTGGTTGAGAAACAACCCTGTATGTGGATTCCATCAATAACATATTTGGTTTCACAAACACAATAGCATATCAACACAAACCTGTTATTAGACAGCTTCTTCAATGCACACATGAAAGTATGTGTTAAATCCAACACAGGCTTGTTGTGGATACATACACCGGTCTACATTTCTGGAGAGGTATGTCTGGCTGCATTTCATCGTTAAAATGAATGCTACGGTGTGGTATGATGCCGTCTACAGCTTCTGTTCATTTTAGTGCTACCAGCTGACCGCTTACCTCTGTGTGGACAGCTTTTCTGGCATTACTAGTTTGCCCAGTAGCTCACTGTGTACGTCATCAGACTTGGGACACAGAGCAGAATTGATCACAACGATGGGGTTTGAGTCTGGCAAACAATGGTTCCAGAAACCAGATAAAACAGATATAATAACTAAATAAATAAACAACTAGCTGAAAATGTGGTCAAATCACGACAATGTTTCTTTTTCTAGATTGCTTTCGAAAACACTATCGAAGGGTCAGTCATTCAGTCGACAGCAAGCTGGCCTGGGGTGCGTTTCCCAAAGAACGACGTAACTCTCGGCTAAACTATCATAGTACAATGCATTGTTTGGGAAAAGAACGTTGTAGTGACGAGTGTTTCCCAAAACCCGTAGTTTCTCTGTCGCAGATCCATCGTTTGAGCCATGTTAGTTATAACGTAAAACGCCCATAATGATGCTCTAAACGGGGTGGTAACTTCAACTTCTTTAGAGAAGAACACCGTAATTTCTTTGTGCAAATTATATTGTTTTACACGCACACGCATTTTTTAAATAAAAAAAAACTGCATTCGTTTTCCATATTAATTGAAAAATATGTTAATGGCACATATAGGGCCTATATTTCCTTTACAAATATTATTGAGAACATTACATATTCTGTTCTAAATTAACAAAATCACTTACAAAAGCTAACACGTATTCTGATATCATATATAAATCATATAAATAAATAAATAATGAGGCTATTTATTAAGAAATGAAATGTTATATAGAGTACAGATACTTAATAAATAACCCACTATAAATGAAAAGCATTAACGTGTGCTATGGTTTTTGTTTTCACAAGCTTTGGAGACATAACGTAAATTCCGCTTTTAAATATTAGATCACCTATAGCTTTTGTCATGAACCACGGCTGTGTTCAAAATGACATCTATGTTTTTAAAGTGCACTGCATAGGGAGCACAATTGTAAATATTAAGATCACTAAAACTGAACTGAAAAAATACTTTGAAAACAAATTACACCTAAGAGAGATGACCTTAACGTTTTTTTTTTTTAAATCATTCCAAGTGTAAATGTTAGAATGTTCTAAACGAATAGGGCATAGGGGGGATAACTGGAAATAGACAACACAATCTCAAGGCAATTTGTAACTTTTTGATTTAGTGGCTTATTCATATGATTCGTAATTCGTACGATCTAATTCATACAATTTAGTACGATTTGCTCATCCCCCAATGACGGTTGGGTTTAGGGTTAGGTGCCATGCCTGCTTTTTAAAATCGTACAATTTCGTATGACTCATACAAATTTGTACGAATTAGCCATTAAACTGACAAATGGTAAAATACGTTTTCTCATGAGATCAGGCTGAAATAGAACACAGCCAGGAACTATGTTTCTAATTACAGCTCCAGAGGTGTAGTTGCAAGTATAGAAGTTTGCAACGCAGTTTGCGAATGTTCGTTGGAACAATGGATTTGGGAAACGCCAAATGAACGAACTATGTTTGTAACGACACAACTTGCAACCTTAGTTGGCTAACGATGGTTTTCGGAAATGCACCCCTGGTCGGCTGAAGTGTATATTGCACCCTCTGGTGGATTTACGTGAAAAGAGGACATGCGAAAGGAATTTGTGATCATCAAAAAGCGTACACTTGCCTCTGGTGGATTTGCAAAAACAGCAAGCAGACGTACCTAACGTAATGCATTTCGCTGTCCCCAGAAATGCAGACCTTGGTACTTTCCCACAATGAGTCTGGTTTGGTTACAACTATGCATCACCAAGATAACCCCCCAAAAATGTACCCCACCAACATGTAGTTCCAAACCTTTATGAGTTTTTCTTGGGTGCATGTCTGGAACAACATGAAGGTGAGTAAATGATGATGATTTTCATTTTTGGGTAAACAATCCCTTTCAAACACACATGAAGAAGTGTCACTAATTAACACTATGACTGAAGCCCAAAGTATACTTTTTAAGTATAAACTAGGGTATGTGTACAATGTGCATCAAAACAATGCACACATACTCTGCACACAGCACAATTTTTCTACGCAGGTTAACAATATATTTGCAGTTCACACAGGTGCTTCGAGTTTTTCTACTACTTAGTTTGTATACCCTGAACCAAACACTGAACCAAGCTGTATCACAGTGTGAAAATAAAAAACAAGGCTTCTTTGTTGATAGACAAATATGTTCTCATATTTCTGGGAAATTATTGTGGATCTCTCAGTGTGCTTCACACAGGTACACAGTCTTTCTTCTCTACACGCACCAGACACTTTCCTACAAACTCTGATACAAGGACTCCATAATAATAATAATAATAATAATAATAATATAAGTTTGAGCTAACTTAGACTTATCATGGCATCTATATTGCTGTTCTCTGGTGATCTGAAGTGCTTTTTTTGTGTGAGAGGAATAAAATATTTTGACAATTCATAAAAAAAATGACAAGACATTTTCAATTACTCAAATTTGCACAGACTGGAGCACCTGTGCATTTAACTGTGAATGTGTAACACCTCCATTGGTACTGCAGTTTCCGGGATGGCAGGAGGGCACTCCGACAAAATGCTAAATACCTCAGCTTCAAGTGTGCCTCTAGAATCTAGAAGTGAGAGGAGTGAGGTTCACTCACACAGCTCCTACTAAATTACCTCTGTTACACTCACCCACTAAAATCTCACTCCCATCCGGGTCACGGCACCAACGTAAACCCTCCAGTTCTACACCTATTGCTCAGAGTGAGATTTAAACACTTTTAGCATGGAAAGTAGCTGATCTCCATCACCCATTACTTTCACCAACCTAAACATCACTCTTTAGGGGTCATAGCAAAATAGCAAAAAAAGTCACTCCTTTGGTTTTACTTGCACCACTCCAAGCAGGATTTAAACCTGTGAATCTGCATGGGAAACACATCTCGTAAGACAGGGGGGTGAGGTTTACTTGCACAACTCCCATCAGTTTTTCTATTTTGCACTCTCCCCTGCTGGTCTACATTACACCTCCTTCCCCAAATACAATCCCGGTCCCTGCACCAATGTAAACTATTTTACATCACTCAGAGCAAGATTTAATCTAACATCAGTTGCTAGTGCATCTCTTGAGAGCAGGGTAGTAAGATTTACTCACACAGTTCAAACAATTTGGCATCTGTTACACGTGTGAATACAGTTTAAAAAAAGATGTATACTTTGGGCTTAAGGCTGTTTCCATTCCCAACAGATCAGCACACATCTTTGTCAGTAGCATGATCACAAGTATTGAGTAAAATTAAGCACATTTTGTCCAGTTAATGGTCAATAATAATCTCTCATGTTGGACAGAGATGTCTTTGGGCTCTGACTGCGCAAACGGGCCCGAAGCGAAATCCTGCCCAGTCTGTCGATCTCCTGCTGGCTGCCGAATGTGTGAGTGTCCTCCCAAACACGCGGACGCTCTTCCCAGGCTAGAAGGGGAGGGTGAGAAAGCAAGTATTGGCTGGAGTGATGGTAGTCAGGCCTAGATCGTCCTTCACTAAATCTCAGCGGGTGAATAGTAGAGGCAATGTCGTAATGATCTGGTTCCCGATATTCTTCATAAACAGGTGAACCGTTATCATCTAGAGTTAAAGAAGTGCGGAAATCTCTCTGGCCATGGTACCGTCGTAACGGGTAGCCAGTCTGCAGTGATAGAGTGCTGCCATCCAATCGAACACTGCCGCCCAGACGAGTCGGTGTGCCACCTAGCCGTGAAGGGGTCAGTGGAGGTGGCGGAGCAGGGAGGGGTGGAGGTGGTGGTGTAGGGGTTTGGTCTCGAGGCGGCGATTCCAAGCCTGGGAGAGAGGTGTCATGCCAGTCTGACGTTTGCCATTGATAAGCTGGAAAATTACAATTATTAATAAAAATAATTATTGTCGCGATCACAATTTGCATTGTTCACTGATAAACTTAAAAATACTAACACTAGTAATAATGGAGATGATAACAAAGAACAACAACAGTTGAAGAACAACTCTGCCACTATTACTATAATAGTAATGATGATAATAATGCCATTCAAAAGTTTGCAGTCAGAACGTTCTCTTTTTAAGAAGGTAACATGTAAACTATTTTTGCTTAATTTCATATATATATATATATATATATATATATATATATATATATATATATATATATATATATATATATATATATATATATATATATATATATTCACAGTTAGGTTCATAAATATTTGGACATTGACACAATTCTAACATTTCTGCTCTATACACCAACACAATAGATTTGAAATGTTTGAAATGCTTTAATTTGAGGGTATTTACATCCAAATCAGGTGAACGCTGTAGGAATTGCAACAGTTTGCATATGTGCCTCCCACTTGTAAAGGGTCCAAAAGTAATTGGACAATTGGCTTCTAAGCTGTTCTAAGGCCAGGTGTGTGTTATTCCCTTGTTATCCCAATTACAATGAGCAGATAAAAGGCCCAGAGTTCATTTCAAGTTCATTTCAGAGTTGATTTTGCATTTGGAATCTGTTACTGTCAACTCTCAAGATGAGATCCAAAGAGCTGTCACTATCAGTCAAGCAAGCCTGAAAAAACTAAACAAAACCGTTGATGAGATGAGATCAAGATCAACTTGTACCAGAGTGATGGGAGGAGAGAAGTATGGAGAAGGAAGTTTGGACGGTGCTTCACGGTGCAGATGGAGAATGACCCAACGCATACTGCAAAAGCAACCAAAGAGGTTTTGAAGGGAAAGAAGGTGAATGTTATGCAATGGCCAAGTCAATCACCTGATCTGAATTTGTTGAGAATGCATTTCACTTGCTGAAGACAAAACTTATGAGAAAATGCCTCAAGAACAAGTTGGTATTCAAGACAGTTGCTGTAGAGGCCTGGCAGAGCATCACCAGACATGAAACCCAATGTCTGGTGATGCCTTTGTGTTCCAGACTTCAGGCTGTATTTGACTGCAAAGGATTTGCAACCAAGTATTAAAAAGTGAAAGTTTGATTTATGATTATTATTCTGTCCAATTATTTTGGGCCCTTAACAAGTGGGAGGCACATATGCAAACTGTTGTAATTCCTACAGCATTCACCTGATTTGGATGTAAATACCCTCAAATTAAACTTGACAGTCTGCAGGTAAAGCACATCTTGATTGTTTCATTTCAAATCCATTGTGTAGGTGTATAGAGCCAAAAATGTTAGAATTGTGTTGATGTCCAAATATTTATGTACCTGACTGTATAGTTGTAATATATACATACAGTAAGGTATGTAATTTGTCATATGCAAATATTAAATACACAAGATACATTTATGATCTAAGCTATTTTTGAATCTCACTAAATTTGAGCTCTTACAATTTATAAAATACTCTTTGACGAAATCCAAGCATATCTCATCCTCACAGTGAAGGTGTGGGCTTGCTGTGAAGAGACATAAAATGGAAAAATGTTTCAGGGGTGCATTTTAATGAGTAATGAGATGAAAACAAATAAACAACAAAGAGCCCAATCGAAAACAAAAACAATCAACTTGTTTATGCCTGATGAAATACTTCAGGATGGAACCTTTTTTTAATATGGGATGCACGTAAAGGTTTATAAACACGTCTGACCAAGTGAAACAAAGTAAAATGGAATATCAAAACCAAACAAAAAAGTGGACTCACAGGTGCTACTGTGAGGCTGCATGTCACCCAGACCTGCAACTGTTAATAGAGAGGAAAACACATCATGATTCACCGGTTATGATATAACATCCTTTTACAGCATTTGTATTCAGTTTGAGCATTAGATACCTATCAGTACTTGCTCATTTAAAAGTTTATTTGTATATGTAAACTGTAGAAGTTAAAAGTATTTAAAATAAAAGTTTTAAAGAGCTCAGATTTTGTCCTTTTTACAAGATGTAAAATAAGACGTGTCTGTGAAATTTCAGGTCAAAATACCCATCAGATCATTTATTATACCCAGTTGAAAATGTACATTTTTGGGTCAGAGGGAATCGTAGATGTTTTGGCGCCTGTGCCTTTAAATGAAAATTAGCTAGCTCTCCATGCATACACTTGGAACATTTAGCTTCAAAGAAGGAAATCCAGGGTCGGATGGCAGGATAAACACAGACAAATGACAACTCAGACACAATGAAACAGAGACCCACACTCACAAATACTATAGTATTAGAGTAAGATGAATGAGCCACACAAAATGCTGTCACACCAATCAATGTGCACGGGCACACATTCACACACACACAAACAAATTAGCACACATGTGCACGCGTTTAACACGTTGTGATGTTTTTGATCATATACTCGCTGCAAATGTGTCAGGATGCTGCATAGAGATCCATTATAGCTAAGTTACTGTACAAAATAAACCTGATTAAACCTCTACAATCTGGGATTCCTGTTGTGGGATTGAAGTGTAGAGTTGTGTACACTGTGCAGCTGTAGTCAGGGATGGGCAGTATTTATGATACAGGTATTTCAAATAAGTATTTTAAATATAAAATAGTATTTTGTAATTTGTATTTGATAGCGATTATGAAAATAGCTTAAAACTTACTTTAAGTGTCTTGCATTTTTGTATTTTTAAAATACTGTAAACTACTTTGTAAGAAATCTTCATCAAGACATGATATAAATGCACCCTCTGATTGGTGCTTTGGATGTTATTGACTCTTCCATTTAAAGAAGAATTGAAAAAATCTTAGGAGAAAGAGTTTACTGTACAAATAATAGTAGTTTTGAATGGATTGCTAATGCCAAATGATTGTCGTTTAACGAAACAACATAAAAATAAGTCCTACAGTGGCGATTCCTACAATACTTCATTGGCTGTTTCAAATGCCAGTATTTGATTAGTAGGTCCACTGTATTCACTATAAAATATGCAGGGTTCTACACAATTCATTCATGTTGTCCCAACACAAATTGTTTAAGTTAACTTAATACTTTTAACAAATTTATGTGGATTGAACATAAAAAATTAAGTTGTCCCAATGAAATCTCAAGAATTGTGTTGTTTCAGCTCATTTTAAATAAGTAGTTTGAACGAGCAAAAAAAAAACATCTTTTAATGTAGTTAATGAAGAGGAAAGATGCAAGCCTTAATGTCACAACATACGCAACACAAATATTTAAGTATCAAAAACTTCTATTACAGTTTTTACATTGAGTATTAAAGAGTTCAATAGCAAAAAAAAAAACAACTATATTTCTAAAAAATTCTGTAAACAAAAAATTGATACATTAACTCTTTATTTAACCCCCTTTTAAAATATTAAAGGGTTGAATAATCAATGTACAGAGATGATGGCAATTTTACTGGCCTCATTTGCTATCAAACATTGTTTACTTCACTAAGTCAGTTTAATGGGGAAGGGATAGATCGAATAGGTTTAATTGATGGAAGATTTGCAAAGAAATGTCATGCTCCTTTGTAAAAGTATTTTGTAGTATTTTTAAAATACATAATACAGTACCTTATTTTGATAATCATTGTGACTGATGTATTTTGTAGTTTATTTTGATACACTTAAAATTAATGTATTTGGTATTTTATTTTAAAATACATTTCAATGTATTTTTGCCCAACCCTGGCTGTAGTGTTTCAAGTGGTTATGAATTACAGTACACAGCTCAAAAAAGTATAGTTCAAAACGCTACAAAACTGCAAAGCATACCACTGGGATATGGTTATACACGCATGTCAATCAATATAGGTGGGCGGAGGAAAAATGCACTGGTATGTCACGATGTGGTGGGCCTCAAAATGATGGGGATTTGGATGCTATTATAACATCAGGAAATTTTTCAAAATAGATCTGT
This sequence comes from Danio aesculapii, assembly GCF_903798145.1. Classification (NCBI taxonomy): domain Eukaryota; kingdom Metazoa; phylum Chordata; class Actinopteri; order Cypriniformes; family Danionidae; genus Danio; species Danio aesculapii. The sequence continues at coordinate 25,117,010 of NC_079444.1, forward strand.
TGTGTTTACAACACACCAATACACACCTATACACATTTCTGTCCAAACATCTTCCAAATAGTAGATTTTGCATAATAGGTGCCGTTTATATTTATAATAACACCGGAAACCAGAGATTCAGGCCAGATTTACTACCAGCTTCAATACCAGCATGGATGCAAACACTATTTTGAAGTTTAAAAAAAATACTTTCTGAAGTTGAAGCTGTTAAAAGGTGGGCCAATCTAATATAGATTAAGCCCCATGGACCCTACATCAATTTTTTTTTTGACAGCAGCAATAAATCTGAACAAAGATGCAAAAAGGGTTGTCCACAACAAGACCATCGTAAAGATGGAGTCTGCTTTAGCTTTGTGGATCAGTGACTGCAGGAAAAATGTTAATGCCTGTCTGACAAAAGAGTATAAAGTGTGTAGTGAGGGGTATTACAGCTTTAAACCATCTATAATAGTTGTAAAAAAATAAAGCTGAAATTGTCTATTGTGGGCTATTTTAAGAACGTAACTCCTGTGATTAACGAGGGACCACTGTAGTTTACTAAGGTTTTTTGTGTGGTTATTATTGACACTCTGAAAAGCATCTCTTAACATTATTTGCATTAGGGTGCATGTAAACAGTCATTGAGATACTATTGTGGAATTTGCTAATACTGTAGGTTGTGGTTGCTAATACAGTAAGTTTTAATGATTATTAGGCTTATGATTAATTGACTCTCTGTCAATTCGTTATTGATGGATTTGAATTTCTGCCTTCCAATCCATGCCAGCATGGATCAACATTTATCCTTTTTCACATTACTTTATTAATATGATTATATGAATGAAGTTAACACATTGCTTAATATAAGAATGTTCAGAGCGTTTGCCTGTCTCTTTGTTACTCTATTTTCAGGAGCCACCAAACTAGGTCAGATGGTATTTTAAAGCTCATATTCAGTTTAAAGCGATTTTCCTTTTTATTCAAGATATACTTAGTGTACTAAGAATATAGCAGTCTGAATGCTGTTTATACCAGTTTTGAACTAGTTTGATAAGACAGCTGAGAGTTGATTGGTGATTGTGAGCAGAGCGGCCTAGGAACTCATTGCGAGTTGTGAAGCTGGCTTCTGCTGAAGAAACTGCAAACATTCATTCATTCATTCATTCATTCATTTTCTTTTCGGCTTAGTCCCTTTATTAATCTGGGGTCACCACAGCGGAATGAACCACCAACTTATCCAGCATGTTTTACGCAGTGGATGCCTTTCAAGCCGCAACCCATCACTGGGAAATCCATACACACTCATTCGCACACATACATACACTATGGACAATTTAGCCTACCCAATTCACCTGTACCGCATGTCTTTGGACTGTGGGGGGAAACCACAGCACCCGGAGGAAACCCATGCAAACGCAGGGAGAACTCCACACAGAAACGCCAACTGACCTAGCCAAGGCTCGAACCAGCGACCTTCTTGCTGTGAGGTGACAGCACTACCTACTGCGCCACTGTCTTCTATCTTCAGTAAATCTTTATTTATTTATTTAAATCTCTGACTTCGGCTCTTCTTTATCTGACAGATTGGTCATTCTTTAGGTTAAAACTGTTTACTATCCCTACATTATCTTTGCACAATAATATGTAATCAATCCAAAACATTTTTACCATAGCAAAGCAATACATTTTACCATTTGCATCACATATCTGTGTGTATGTCTTTTTCAAATCTGGTACTGAATAGCATTTCCAATGAGAACAGTAATACAAAGTAAAATGGTTATTTTTTTAATAAACATAAATGTATATGTTAAGATTTAATGTAAGTGCTATAGTACTTTCCAAGGCATTAAAACACTATTTTTATGAGCACTCATTGGCCAAAATGAGCATGCTTTATAGTGTCACTAACTGGATATTTTGAAACTGCTCTAAGACCCATAAAATTAGCTGATTCAGGAAGATGTGCTACTTGAGCAAAATTACACTGCGTTATTTAGCATAACCAACAAAAACAGTCCACTTTCATCCAGACCTCTGAGAGAGAAAGGTGGAGCTGTGAACTCCTCAGACAGCATGAATTACCATAGTATGTGTGAGTTTCAGGCAAACAGCTTGTGGTCGGGCAGGTTTAATTAGAAACTGGTTGTGGTGCGCATTAAAACCAGGTCACTGCGGCTGGTGCTGTTCTTCACCAACTAAAGGCTAGTTCAACAGTTCAGGTTCTCAATGCAGCTGGATTATGTGAGCGATTAGAGAGCGAATCTAAACCCTGGTTTTATACGAGTCCAGAGTTGTGCAGTTTAATTAACAGCCCTAATCCTACTTTCTCCAGCATGGACTGAGCTCCTGCTTCATTGGACAGTTTCTGTGCTTTGGGATTTCACCTTCACCTTTTCATGCAGTGTGGGTTTTTAAGGCTTAAATAGGTTATTAACCTTTAAACCTTCAGGGGTCACTGTATGCATAAAATCATACAAACATGTATGAATGGCATCCATAATTCACCTTCTTTTATCTATTCCGACTAAAAATGTTTACCACAATATCAGTGGGTGTAAATAGGGGTCAAAAACATCAGCAAGAAAATAAAGTCATTAGACATATCCCTACTGTAAAATTTTATTCTTGTAAAAATATTTCCCAAGTGATGTTTAACAAAGAGATTCTTTCCAACAAATTTTAAATATAATAGTTATTTCAGGGCTGTCATAAAAAAACAACAACAAAATATTACTATAAATCTGACAGCACATGGCACTCTACTTATCTCTACATGCCAATGCTTCCCTTGCTCAAGTGCAGATTTCTATGGTCAGTTTTTGTTCTATAATGATGCTAAACTGTGTAATTGGATGTGGTTTCCAGGCAACTGATTTCCTAGATGCGCCAGATGTCTCTCACATCAATCTTTCTACTCGCATGCTGAATTTTTTTCACCTCAAATCAATATTTCACATCCGTTTTATTTATTTGCCTAGTGGCCATGTAATAAGGTGGAAATTCAGCTTTTTAACAAGATGCTGATTAAGGTTTTATTGGAAATTATTGATTATCTCAAACTAAAACCATAAAACAAACAGGTATTACTTAAAATAATTCCTTTATTCATTAATTTTCTTTTCAAAATGTAAAATATATTTAAAAAAAAAAATTATATATAAATGTATATATATATATATATAGCATCAATATTATTAGTCTTCCTTAAAGGGCACCTATTTTACCCCTTTTTCAAGATTTAAGATAAGTCTCCTTTTTTGTCTCCAGAATGTTTCTGTTAAGTTTCAGCTCGAAATATCCATCAGATTATTTATTATAACTTTTTGTATATTGGAAATTTGAGCTTTTATGACATCGTAGCTGTTTTTGTTGCCTGTGCCTTTAATGCAAATAAGTTGGCTCTCCCAGCCTATTGCTCCCATGTGCATGTCAGAGGCAGAGTCATTGAGATTGCTCACAATAAACTGATTTCACGCGGCTGCCATTTTTAAAAGCGAAATCGAGGCTGCGGTGGGAAGAAACCCGGAAGTATCGCTGGGAGTTACATTAGAACGTTGTGTACTTGGCTCTATATCTCATCAGCGAATAGAAAGAGACACAAATTTATCATTTCACCGCCTTCTGAGTGACCCGAAGGTCCGTTCTGAATGAATGGTGAAAATATAAAGGGATATCAGAGCTCATTTTCAGCTAAGTTAAGGGAAACGGCACTAGTTAGCTAACATTTTCTTTCCCAAACACACGTTTTAGATGCCATTTATCAAACTAAAGTTAATGAACTGATTCTTTCACTGTATTAGACTTGTCACGTTACTGAATTAAAAGAAAATTTGCCAATTTCCCGCTAACATTTTAAGCACTGTTGATGGCTTTCTTAAAACAGCGCTGATTGGCCATTGTGTTCACGTGCTCAACAGATATGCTTGTGATTGGCCGAGAAGGTCATCAGTTCACCCTCCGCTGTTTACTGAGCACAAACACAGCCGAGCGATCTGCTTGATGACTCTACTTGATCCTTATGGCTGTTTCGCGCTTGCGCTCCAGTCTCCGTGTATCTGTGTTTGCACTGGGTGAAGAGCGGTAAACTGAGTGCAAACACAAGATACATGGAGACTGGATCGCGAAGCAGCCGTGAAGATCAGTCGAGTCATCCGCGCTCAGCGGCGCTTCAATTTTAACTTAGCGGGAATTAGACTGTTTTAAAACTTCAGTACCGGGACAACACGAGGGTGTGCTACAGAGGACTGCAGTGTTTATCGCTCACCAAGTTACATAGGCTGAAGCAGGGAAGCGTCCCCTCTGTTTACCTGCTGCCATGAACTGAAGCCTAGGAGGACACTTGAGCATATTACTCTTACAGAGCTTGTGATGTTGTTTGATGCTAAATTGCTTTTAATTGTTTAAATTAAACGTACTGACTGATATTAAAGTGATGTTTACACCATATCTGTATTTTGAAATCTTGGCAACAGCTGGAGGTTTGTAGTCCACAGCATGTCACTGCAATGTTTACAGTGCTGGTCCTATACTTCCGCGTTTCTTCCCACCACAGCCTCGCTTTGGTTCTTTAAAATGGCGGCCGCGTGAAATAAGCGTATTGCTGTGATGAGTGCAGCCATCGCGTAGATAAACAGCTCAGTGACAGACAAGAATGAAGCAGATCTCCCTTACTACAGTAAGAATTTTCCCAACGGTTATTTGATACAGTTTTGTGGAGTTAAGTCAAGCCTTTCTGCAACGACGAAGCCTCATTCACACTAGCAGCAACTTTGTAGCTGCCTGTTGATGTGCTGCTAATGCAGGTCTGAGCACGTAGACTACAACCGGCCCCTGAACGAGCTGAGAGAAGATCACGTGAGCTCTACTGGTGCTCCTAATGGCTGTCGCTCAAGAAAGTTACTCTTCATTTGCATAAAGTTAAAGAATTCTTAACTTTGTTTTGTCACTCGACACGCCCACCTGGTCGCCAACAGTCGCTGTCACCCGTGTAGATGGAGGTTGCCGGAAGTTGCTCACTCTCAATTGATATAAACGGTCACTTGTCGCTTTGCCACTGCTAGTCGCTCGTAGTGTGAATGAGGCTTGAGTCAAACACAATGTTGTTACAAAGTTTGCGCACACACATATCTTTAACTTTGCACTGTTTTTGCATGGCAAATGTGACCGGATACACGTCTTTATTACATGCACTGTTTTAAAATTATTTTAAACTTGAGGTGAACAGAGCTTTTAATCCTAGTTGCTTTGCGCACGTCCTGTCTTGTGGATGTGATTATATGCGTTACTATGAAGACATGTTAATAGGAGGCTGTCATTTAATTTGGTTGCAGTGGGCCTCAAAATTGCAGGGATTTGGATTCTATTTTAAACGTCGTAAATTTTAAAAAGAGAGACTCATTGTGTTTATATCACTCCAATATGACTGGACACACTATTCCTACACACAGTATGATTTTCATCATAGGTGCCCTTTAAAAATCTTTTTTATTTTCAGATTTTCTACAGAACAAACCACTGTTCAATAACTTAATTATCCTAACTAACCTAGTTAAGGTTTCAAATTGCACTTTAAGTTGAATAAATAGCATCTTGCAAAATAAGTATTAAATATTATACACTGTCACCATGCAAAATTAAAAGATTTTAGCTAGTATGTTGCGAAGACTATTTTGTTTATAATGTGTTCCATTAAACAAGACTTGAGAAATATAAAAAAAAAACAATCATTTCTAATTTCACAAAAGGGCTATTCATTTTGACTTCTACTGTATATATATATTTCAGTAATAATTAATCTGTTTTTAATGTTTTTTTTTAAATTTTATAAGATGTAGTAGTTAGGATAACTGATATTCAGACAGGAAATAAAGATATTATCATCATCATCATCATCATCATCATCATCATCAGAAAGAAAGAAAGAAATAAATAAAGAAAGAAAGAAAGAAAGACCAAATGACAAAGGCAGACAGACAGACAGATAAATAGATAGACAGATAAATAGATCGATAGATAGACAGACAGACAGACAGACAGACAGATAGATAGATAGATAGATACATAGATACATAGATACATAGATAGATAGATGTTTTATAGACAGACAGACAGACAGATCATACCTATGGATAGATGGACAGATATATATCATACCTTCATTTTCAATGGTGTCCACTGCATTATTTACCAGTCGTATAACGGTCACTATGGAGGCTTCAAAGCATAAACAAGTGTAAACGTCAATCAACAATGAACTAATGATCAAACATCAAACAAACACTTCAAACAAACATCAAGCACTGAAAACCTTACATAAGCATTTATATAAATCACTTTGTTTCATTCCGTAATCCTCCGGCATCACGAAATCTGCTAAACAAAAGCAAGTAGACGTCAGATGTGTCGGTCTAGCGTCTATTTTGTGCAGCTGAAGTGATACTACACTACTGAGTCATGATAGCAATCGCGTTTGGAGAGCGAATCAAAGGCAGATGGATTGTAATTACTGCTCTGACCTATTCAAGCTGTCACGTCGTTAGCGCGGGGTAGGGTTATTACTAATCCTCATGATTTCCTTTTGGAAAGATCAGGCAACACGAGTCATTCTAATTAGCTGAATGGAATCATCAGTTGCTTATTTTGCATGAGATCGGGTTATTATGTTACAGGTGGGGAGTTGAGAGTGTTTATACAGGTTAATGTGATAATATCTTATGTGTATGTTATATGAAGATAGTGGAGTGACTTAGAGTTTAATTATTGACTTCAATTTTTAAGTCTAGTCTATACAGCCTTCACTTGTTCAAAACTTTCTTTTAAAGTTTCTTTCTTCTGCTGAATACAAAAGAAAGTATTTTGAACAGAACAGTTTTCCATTGAGTTCCACAGTAGGAAAAACAAATACTATGGAAGTCAATTGTTACATGTTTTCGGCTTTCTACAAAATATCTACTTTAATTTTCAACTAAATAAAGAAACTGAAAGATTTTAAACAAATTGGGAGTGAGTAAATAGTGAGTACATCTTAATTTTTCCTTTTGACCAATTTCTTGGTTAAATTGTTTTCTCTGCACAATATATCGTTTTAGCATCGATATCGCATCATACAAAATTGATCAAATGACTTTTGAATAGTTTTGTCTATTGTCATAAGACTGGTCTTGTTAAATTCCTTGGAACAAACTTGTTAATTTGTTATAGAGCTGTACAATTTAAACTTTTATGTAGATTAAAACAAATTTAAATTATATTAATATTATTTTTATTTTATTTATTTATTTATTTTTTGAAAAAGGATGAGAAAAAAATATTTATTTTAGGTGTGGGTTTAAGTAAAATGTTAATAATTGTTTTGTTTTATAAAAGGACTGCTGACATTTTTCCCCAAATTTAAAATAAATATATTGCAATTGAAGTTTTTTCTTTCAAAAAATGGAAAATGACAGTTGGTCAGAATAAATAATGTATGTTTCATATAAACATATCTGAAAACTTAAAAACAAATAAATTAAATAAAATGTTATAACCGATGGTTTAAATGACAACACAGATTCTTAATTTGGTAGAAATTGTGTATGCATACACCAATTAATGTATAATAGTTTTCATTTAAGCCCTTTACAACAAAATGCATACATACAAGGCCTGAGAAATAATGTTAAAAGTAACATTGTTATACATTACAGACACATCCTAAACCATAATTAGAAGCATTTAAAATGTAAATGAAGCAATTAAGCCTGCACATATCATGAGCTGCAGTGACACTGGCTAAGGTTACGGTATATTTCACTAATCACTATGTAAAAAATGTATTAAGGTGACAGCCAGACCACTTCAATTATTACTATTACATCCTTCTACGATGCAAGTAAATCACATGTACACTCACCGACCACTTTATTAGGTACACCTGTCCAGCTGCTCGTTAACGCAAATTTCTAATCAGCCAATCACGTGCCAGCAACTCAGTGCATTAAGGCATGTAGACATGGTCAAGACAAGCTGCTGCAGTTCAAACAGCATCACAATGGGGAATAAAGGGGATTTAAGTGACTTTGAAAATGGCATGGTTGTTGGTGCCAGACGAGCTGGTCTGAGTATTTCAGAAACTACTGATCTACTGGGATTTTCACGCACAACCATCTCTTGGGTTTACAGAGAATGGTCTGAAAAAGAGGAACTATCCAGTGAGCGGCAGTTCTGTGGGCGCAAATGCCTTGTTGATGCCAGAGGTCAGAGGAGAATGACCAGACTGGTTCAAGCTGATAGACAGGCAACCGTAACTCAAATAACCACTCGTTATAACTGAGGTATACAGAAGAGCATCTCTGAATGCACAACACGTCCAACTCTGAGGCAGATGGGCTACAGCAACAGAAGACCACACCGGGTGCCACTCCTAAGAACAGGAAACTGAGGCTACAATTGACACAGGCTCACCAAAATTGGACAATAGAAGATTGGAAAAACGTTGCCTAATCTGATGAGTCTCGATTTTTGCTGCAACATTCGGATGTTAGGGTCAGAATTTGGCATCAAAAACATCAAAGCATGGATCCATCCTGCCTTGTATCAATGGTTCAGGATAGCTGTGGTGGTGATGGTGGTGTAATGGTGTGGTGAATATTTTCTTGGCACACTTTGGGCCCATTAGTACCAATTGAGCATCGTGTCAACGCCACAGTTTACCTGAGTATTGTTGCTGCCCATGTCCATCCCTTTATGTCCACAGTGTACCCATCTCTGATGGCTACTTACAGCAGGATAACATGCCATGTCATAAAGGGCAAATCATCTCAGACTGGTTTCTTGAACATGACAATGAGTTGTCTGTACTCAAATGGCCTCCACAGTCACAAGTTCTCAATCCAATAGAGCACCTTTGGGATTTGGGGAAACGGGAGATTCGTATAATGGATGTGCAGCTGACAAATCTTCAGCAACTGTGTGATGCTATCATGTCAATATGGACCAAAATCTCTGAGGAATATTTTTTATTACCTTGTTGAATCTATGCCATGATGTATTAAGGCAAAAGGGGGTCCAACCCGGTACTAGTAAGGTGTACCTAATAAAGTGGCTGGTGAGTGTATTTGTGACCAAATTTGACTAAATAATCTATATTGTTAGCCATTTGCTAATAAGCTGTTAGATTTCACTTACCAGTGATTGAGTTGGAGGCTAAGAATAAGTGTAGCACAGATATGCAGTATTTTCACATGTCTACTTTTGAACAGACTAACTGATAAAAGTCTTGACAGAGCAGTACGTGCACTATTCCTGTTCATATCAATGGAGGCAAAGCATTTACATTACATTTAACATATTTTTGTCCTTTCTTGACTTTCATTGCACGGATATACAGTAAACATCCTGAACATTCAGCTAAACCTCTTTATTAATCATTCCATAACATATAAAAAGTAATAGAGGTTTGGAATGTCACAAGAGTGAGTAACTGACTTCCATCCGAACTGTTCCTTAAAGCATCTCAAAAGCTGACTAACAAAAAGAGCTGATGGGTGCAAAGAGACGAGGCTTATATAACATGAAGTGAGAAAACATCAATGTGAAGGGTTCATTCAGTATGTTATCTAATTGCACTGTAGTTTATTCAGAAGTTGCAGTCTTGCTTTAATAATTTTTGTGAAACCATGGGGAATTGTGAAATGTATATTCCAAAGCCTAATAATCTACTAGATAGGTAGAGTTAAAGCGTAATAGAAAAAGATGCCCTAAAGAAACAATCCCCTTTTAAAACCATCCGCTGAACTTTTCCACAGCAGCAAATTAAGCTTTGAAAAATGTTTGAGCAGTGGAAGTTTGTTTTGCAGGGTAAGCTGAGGATTTTGGCTCTGGTAATGGTTGTATCTCACCGTTGTCGTCGCAGGAATCGGACTGGAAAGACCTGAGGGAATGAGCCTCGCTGGTGCTGCTGTCAGAGAAGCCGGTGACCTCTTCTGCTGCGTTTACAGCTCCTGCAGGAAAATAAAGTGGCAGATTCTCACACAGATCTAAGTACGTGCCAGCGCATGCATTTCTGGTGTATATGCACTCAACATATGCAAATACAATTACGACAGAGGGATAGTTGTTGTCTTTTCATGATTTTCACTTTGTTTGTGAATTATTGTTTTATACTTTAGCAATTTGTGTCAATTACATTATTACACAATATTCACATAATGATAACAGATTTTTCTCCATTCTGTTGTAAAAATTCCATGTCAGATTCATGTCATTGTCAACAAAATGATACACTGGGTCATGGGGAAACTGCCAAATTATATCAAGAATTCTTAATGTTTGTTTGTGTAATGCAGAGATTCTCAGCCTTACTTAAGTCACCCTCAGATTTGAAGTAGATGATTTAAGTATATGTTAAAAGTAAATTAAGGGTAATCCAAGGTATTTGGATTACATTATATGCAAGACAGTTTGATCATGTAATCCACAGGTGTCAAATCCAATTGCTGGAGGGCCACAGCTCTGCGATTAGTTTTGGTTAGTTCCAACCCTGCTTCAGCACACTAAAGCTGCGGTCACAATAGACTTTTCTTCCCATAGGATTCCATTCTTACACACGCAAATGCGTCAGACCAGAAATGCAAGCTAGTGCGACAAGTTTCGCAGATCGCTGCTTTGCAAAGTTCTAGCTCGGTGAACTCTGACCTGTGAAATTGCATCACTTGACTGAGTGAGACTAAACATTTCAAAACATGACCTCTCTAGACAGAAATGTAAAATATGGACCTTATCTTGTTTAATTCTGCCCCTTTTCACAGCGCCATACTACAGAATTTCACAAGCTCAAACTCTAGTGTGACTGCAGATGCACCTGAAGGTTTCAAACTAACCAATTAGTTCAATTAGTTTGATCATGTGTGTTTAATTAGGGTTAAAGCAGAGCTGCGGCCCTCCAGGAATTAGATTTAACACCTGTGATGTAATCTGTCAGCAACAGACTACAATTGACTCACTAATTGATTGATTGATTGATTGATTGGTTGATTGATTGATTGATTGATTGATTGATTGTAAATAATCTACTAACACTGTATATCTGTGATAAGGCCAGTGAAAGTATTGACATTTCAAATCTCTCACCAAACATCCAACATCCAAAAACAGTCTTGCACACAGTATGCTCAAACAATCCACTTTTAGAGCTTAATACTCTCTCTATGGCACGATCAAATCTGCTAAAGTGAAAGAGCAATATTATCTGTCCTATATTTATAGCACAGTAAACACTGTTAAATCCAACATGCAGTCTGACAAATGACTTTCTGCTTGAAGATCTCACTAACAAGACCAAGGTCATCTCTTTGAGCACTCAATGCGTAGAAGGAAAAAAAAAACATGTGGACGAAAGTAACACATTTCCACAAGTGGAGGTGTAATAATCACTCTCACATTATGTACAAGCTGCCTACCTGCATGGGCACACTGTTAAACATTTTATGAGACAAAAAGGCTCCTGTTGGCCTATTTTGAAGGTTTGCAATAATAAAGCATGGCAGATGGTTCTGATTATTATAATCTGCTCTGCTGTGAAACAATTTATGAGTCCCTGGTCAAGTTGAAGCTATAATGTATAAAATACTGGCAAAAATGGATGACATAGGCCTGAATATATATATATATATATATATATATATATATATATATATATATATATATATATATATATATATATATATATATATATATGTATATATATATATATATATATATATATATATATATATATTTTTTTTTTTTTTTTTTTTTTTTTAACTTCAAATTTGGTATACAGTGATTGACCTGTGCAGTACTCACCCTTAAATTTCCCTTTTAGATTTTGTATTGAAAATGGGATTTTTTTTAACCAATTTGTTGCATCTGAGTCTAAAATTGTCATATGTTGTGACAAACGTTTATTTGATATAAAACGAAAATGGATACTCTTATGGTGACTTCACCATAAGTCATTACAATAGGATTTAACATTTTTTTGTGCAGATCGATTTTTTATGAGATTGTGTGTAAATCATGCCACAACAAATGTAATATGCTGAGATATGTTGTCATATCAGTTTGGTCACACTTAACTCAGACAGTCACACCATATTACAAACGTAAGTAGAGGTCTGAAAACATCATCTAAAGTGGTTGGATGCTGTAATAATATCTTGTCAGAGGAACAACATAAATGTACAGTATATCTTTTTACTGAACAATGAAACAACTAAACTATGAAATTTACTAAACGATGAAATTAACAATTGGATGTGCCAAAACTTTCTTCAGTTAAACAAAGAGAAAACTGAAGTGATTGCGTTTGGGAACAGAGATGAGGTTCTCAAGGTGAATGCGTACCTTGAAGTCAAAATTTTGGTATGGTGCAACACTAATATATATATATACATATACTGTTGAAGTCAGAATTATTAGCCTCCCTTTGAATTTTTTTTTTCTTTTTCAAATATTTCCCAAATGATATTTAATAGAGCAAAGAATTTTCACAGTATGTCTGATAATATGTTTTCTTCTGGAGAAAGTCTTATTTGTTTTATTTCGCTAGAATAAAAGCAGTTTTAATTTTTTTAAAACACCATTTTAAGGCCAAACTGATTAGCCCCTTTAATCTATTATTTTAAGCTAATATTCTTTTCAGTCTACAGAACAAACCATCGTTATACAATAACTTGCCTAATTACCCTAACCTGCCTAGTTAACCTAATTAACCTAGTTAACCCTTTAAATGTCACTTTAAGCTGTATTGAAGTGTCTTGAAAAATATCTAGTCAAATATTATTTACTGTCATCATGGCAAAGATAAAATAAATCAGTTATTAGAAATGAGTTATTAAAACTATTATGTTTAGAAATGTGTTGAAAAAATCTTCTCACCATTAAAAAGAAATTGGGGAAAAAAACAGGGGGGGGGGCTAATAATATTATATATAATATAATAATATAATATAATATAATCATATAATATATATGCAATGTGTTTGACAGCACTAATATACAGTGTTGGGGTAATGCATTACAAGTTACATAATTATATTACTTTTTTAAGTAAAATGTACAGTAACGCATTAAAAAAGTTATATTTGAGTTACTTTTAAAAAATGTAACGGGAGTTACTTTTTTAGTTAATTTGTTTCTAAAAAACAAATTGCTGAAGTAAAATGAACGTAGTCACATTGAATAACACACTTAATAGAATTTGCTACCTTTGGAAACAAACAGAACTGAAGATGGTAGGTCAGACCCTTACATTTCTATGATGGAAATATTCTCATTATTTTGAACACATCGGAGAAAAGGAAAAAGGAATTGTCTCAATGGCCAGTGATTGTACTTGACTAATAGGACAAAAAGTACATAAATAGCAAACATATTGCTTTAAACTGTATATGTGGCATCTATCTATCTATCTATCTATCTATCTATCTATCTATCTATCTATCTATCTATCTATCTATCTATCTATCTATCTATCTATCTATCTATCTATCTATCTATCTATCTATATTTATTATGTAAACACACTTACAAGCACTGTTTGTGATTAACTCATAATGTATAGCATTTATCAGGGTGTGGAAAGTGTGTGAAAGCCTCCTATTATCTCTAAGGTAATTACACTCCATCACACGTTATTGTTTGATGGGATTGCGCAAATGGAGACCAGTGTATATATGCATCTCATCCACACAAAGGCTGACATTTAATTGGCCATGGGGTGTTAGGGGGTCATGCTGAAATTGCTTTCGCTGCAGTTTGTCAGCCTCCGTTTGATCTGAGATGAGTGGAGTGTGTATGTGTGCCATATTTTTACCTCCACTTCTGTACACTTCCTGTCCATCTGCCTGATAACCCCTGCCTTCCCACTTCAGAGCTCGGACTTCATGCTCCATGGTGTTGTCGTCATCATCTTCATCATCCTCATCCTCCTCTTCTTCCCAGGGCGGTTTGCGGATAGGACTGCGTTCGGATGGGTTTGGGGACAGTGATTGGGGTAGATTTGGTGCCACGCTGCATATGGCTACACCTCTCCGTGGCATCCCAAGGATGTGTGGCGGATCTGGCTGGAAGGTGCTCATCTGTGGAGGGCAGCAGAGGGTGGCCAGGCCTCCATCAGCCTTCTCCATCTCCCCTCGAGGGATGCCCTGGCATTGGGGAAGTGTGTAGGCTGTGGGACGCACCATGACCTGAGGTGGCCCTCCTGTACTATCATTTCGGTACAAGCTAGCGCGACACTCGCCACTGACCCGTACAGATTTGAACTCAATTCCCTCTGCGCCGATGCTGGTCTTTTGCAGCATGTAGTTTGTCTCCGTGGAGATGCCCACCGCCTCTCCTCGGCTCCAGTCCTTCCGGAGGACTTTTTTACGGAAAGCGGCCAGCAGGGTCAACAAGACCAAAACCACAAACAGCAAAACGCCGATGCCGATGATCTCTCCAGGTCCGACATATGACAGGGCTTCGGTGTCCAGGCTGTCTAGCGATGGCTGCCCGCAGAACTGACCCTCAAAGCCTGTGCTGCAGTTACAGTAGAAGGCCCCAAACGTGTTCACACACTTTCCTCCATTTTCACACTCCTCTCTTTCACACTCGTTCACATCCTCATCACATCTGTGGACAGAAAGATCATTTTCATGTTATGAAGTGATAGCTTACTATTTATACTGCATTCTATTTAAAGTGATACAGTTCTCATAAATGAAAACACCACAGCTCATTTACTCAGATGTATTAGACATTCTGTTGAAATTCCACCACTGATATTGGACATCTTGAAATATCCTAAACTTCTTTGTTTGTTGTTCCATAAAATATGTAAAGTAATAAAGGGTGCTAAACAATATGTATATTTTAATTGGAACATTTTAAACAAATATAAAGATAACCAAATGAACAAATAAAGACTATAGAATACACAAGACATGTCACTTTTGTAGTTTTGAATGGGGGAAACTGTAACGGTCAAAATGGCGAATGAAGTCTCGCCTACTAGTACAGAAGCCAATCTGCGATCACTATAGACTGACATTTCTCCGGGGAAAATCTCGGACTACATGTGTGCTTTTACTTTTATGTTTACATATGTAAAAATTGCACCATTATTTTAATAAGATTACCATTCAGAAATCATTCTAATATGCTAATATGGTGCTATCATCCGTGTTGAAAACTGATTTTTTTGTGAACATTGAACTTGATTCTTTTTTTTTAAGAACTATAAGGCCAGACGGAATCTGCGGATGTTTTTTGCTATTTCTGCGGAGAATTATGTTAAAAATCTGCGGATTTCTGCTGAATTATTTTGGGAGTATAACTAAAACCTTAACATGTGAAATAAAAAATAATATCTTTTAAACTTGTATTTAATGTTTAAAATGCAAATCCAATTAGATTCACTTTATTTGGTAAATAAAGCAAGTCTCTCATATAATATCTCTACTAAAAGACAGAAAATATCACTGTACAAACTGCATTGTACATAAATCTTCATATTTATTTATTTATTTATTCATATTTTATCTTCATAATTGTCATATTAGTCAATATTATTACTGTAATTAATTTAAAACCTGAATAAATATAAATTTACACACATTTACTCAAGTAAATAAACAATCAATGATGGGCTAAAAATCTGCGGAAATCTGCGTAAAATCTGCGTAAAATCTGCGTAATTCTGAGCGCGCAGATTCCGTGTGGGCCTACTAATTACCCTAACCTGCCTAGTTACCCTAATTAACCTAGCTAAGCCTTTAAATGTCACTTTAAGCTGTATAGAAGTGTCTTGAAAAATATGTAGTAAAATATTATTTACTGTCATCATGACAAAGATAAAATAAATCAGTTATTAGAGATGAGTTATTCAAACTATTATGTTTAGAAATGTGTTGAAAAAAAAATAAACAGGGGAGCTAATAATTCAGGGGGGCTAATAATTCTGACTTCAACTGTATATCTTCACTGTCATCATCATCATCGATTTATCATCCAGGGATGCAAACTTGTTACGTTTTGATATCAAAAATCTTTTTAGACTCATGTCTGTTGGAATATCAGAGGTTAGCGTAAGTTAGAGTCCGCTCATTATCCTTCAAAAGACTGAAAACTTAAATAAGTCTGATTAATAAAGGAATTACTTTACTGTCACTTCTAATCTATTTAATGAGTCCTTGCTCAATAGAAATGAATAGTGAATGCATGAAACTCTCCATGCATGCATAATAGCAGTGTACTAATATGAACTCAGCCTTAGTGTTTCTCTCATTATCTGATCTTAAGCAGAGAAATCGGTTTCTTGTTGCCTTCAAAAGTTTGTGAATTTTCACATTTAGCAGAAATCCCCACTGCACTGCAAACAGCAAATATGTAATGATGAGAGAACTCTTTATATGTACTCTGAGCGCCAGACCTTTCAAGGAATCTCTCAAGCGAGTGTAAGAGAACATAATGAGAGAGTTGTTTGTATTGCATAACTTAATGACATAAAGAATGTAGTTATACAGCGGTTATATAAAGCAATTAGGTTTTTATTATGCTCTCCTTACGATTTAAAAGGACATAAAGAGGAGAAGGACACATGCAGGTCCCAGAATTTTCTCAGAACGTTGGGTTTAGGTTTGGGTTTGCTTAAAAAAAGCAACAACAGCATCCTCTAGTGGAGAAACAACTTTAATTCAACTCAAATTGAATAAAAAATAATTACGCTGCACAGAAATTAGAGAAGCCTTAATGGGATTTCTGTGATGGATTGCTGTTAAACGATTTGAGTAATTAGTGAAAAGATCTAATTAAAATGAGTAAACAACATAGCCATTTTACAGTGTCACGTAAGTATTGAACCATTCGTTCAAACAATCAAGGTGTCAGAAAAAAAGCAACAGTTGAACACTAAGAATAATGACTTTTAGAAGAGTGTGCTGCTGCCCAAAACACAGTCCTTACTAAACACTAAAAACACAATTAGCATAAACAAAATTGACTGTCAAACCGTATGTTTGCTCAAGAATGGGTCCCTTAAAATTAGTTTTAATTTGTTAAATGAGACTCCATTATTGCGTTTTAACAGAATAAACGTATAAAGTCTAAGCAATTGAAACTTTTTACAATTTCAAACTGAAAAAACATCATTTTTTAAAATGTGATTTTGTCTAAATTTTGACCAATTATGGAAAATATACATTTCTTTCCTACACAGACTTTCAAAATTGATCATTTAAAATATATTTACTTGTGTTACAAATATACTCACCGGCCACTTTATTAGGTACACCTTACTAGTACCGGGTTGGACCCCCTTTTGCCTTAATACATCATGGCATAGATTCAACAAGGTACTGGAAATATTTCTCAGAGATTTTGGTCCTTATTCCAGTTCCACCAAATCCCAAAGGTGCTCTATTGGATTGAGATCTGGTGACTGTGGAGGCCATTTAAATACAGTGAACTCATTTTCATGTTCAAAAAGCCAGTCTGAGATGATTTGCACTTTATGACATGGCGCGTTATCCTGCTGGAAGTAGCCATGAAAAGATGGGTACACTGTGGACATAAAGGAATGGACATGGTCAGAAATAATACTCAGGTAGGCTGTGGTGTTGAAACGATGCTCAATAGTGGTTGGTACTAATGGGCCCAAAGTGTACCAAGAAAATATTCACCACACCATTACACCGCCATCACCACCAGCCTGAACTATAGCAAGATGGATCCATGCTTTCATGTTGTTAACGCCAAATTCTGGTCCTACCTTTTAAATGCCGCAGCAGAAATTGAAACTAATCATAGCAGAAAACGTTTTTCCAATCTTCTATTGTCCAATTTTGGTGAGCCTGTGTGAATTGTAGCCTCAGTTTCCTGTTCTTAGCTGACAGGAGTGGCACCCGGTGGGGTCTTCTGCTGCTGTAGCCCATCCGTTTCAAGGTCGGATGTGTTGTGTATTCAGAGATGCTCTTCTGTATACCTCAGTTGTAACGAGTGGTTATTTGAGTTACAGTTGCCTTTCTATTAGCTCGAACCAGTCTGGCTTTCTCCTCTGGCTTCTGGCATCAACAAGGCATTTGTGTCCACAGAACTGCCACTCACTGGATATTGCCTCTTTTTTGGACCATTCTCTGTAAACCCTAGAGATGGTTGTGCGTGAAAATCCCAGTAGATCAGCGGTTTCTGAAATATTCAGACCAGCCCATCTTGCACCAACAACCATGCCAAGTTCAAAGTCACTTAAATTCCCTTTATTTCCCATTCTGATGCTGGGTATGAACTGCAGCAGATCGTCTTGACCATGTCTACGTGCCTAAAAGCATTCAGTTGCAGCCATGGTATAGGCTGATTAGAAATTTGTGTTAACGAGCAGTACGACAGGTGTACCTAATAAAGTGGCCAGTGAGTGTATATGTATATATGATCACATCTGTTTAAAACCCAAGATAACAGAACATTAAAAATCCCCAAAATACTAAACATTATTCATTCATTAATTTTCCTTCGGCTTAGTCCCTTTTCTTTATCAGGGGTCGGCATAGTGGAATGAACCGCCAACTTATCCAGCATATGTTTTACACAGCAGATGCCCTTTCAGCTGCAACCCAGTACTGGGAAACACCAACACACTTTCACATTCACACTCATACACTAAGCGATCATGCTACTTACTGCATCTAGGGTAGCATCTAACATCTCTCTCAAATATTCTGTATATAAAACTGTATTATACAGTTCAAAATTATAAGACATGAATGAACCAACCCTCTGACGATGACGAACCAACCCTCTGGAAATAGTTTAGTAGCCTATACATTTTAAGTTTGCAGATATTTTATGTTTTAGCAAGTCTTTAAAAAGATGGTTCTACAGCAAATCGTTGTTCTCAGTAACAGGCCTAATAAGAACCATATCACCCTAATAAACAGTTTTTTATTTTTAAATGGTTGTGCTATAATTTAGGGCTCATGTGACAAATCATGAAGTTCTGAATTGCACATTAACGATAACAGCAAGATCTGAAATACACAAGATTTATTTAAATGTTGACAAATCTTACATGAGTCCAGTGTAGCCTTTGAGGCAGCCGCAGAGGAAGGTGTTTCCAACAGCCTTACAATCCCCTCCGTTCTGACAAGGTGACGGCACACAGGACGTCACTTCCATCTCACAGCGAGACCCGGTGAACTGCGGCAGGCAGCTGCACGAGAAATCTGAAGAAACATACAGTACAAGACAAAACACCTGAAACAGATCTCTTCATTGAGCACACCAATATGCTGATAATGCACAGAAATGTAAGTGCACCAACTTTACAAGACTATATAACTCACAAAAATGCAAGTGTGCTGTGTTTACAAGACATCATTAATAAAACGGTTTATCTCCTGGGAGTGATGTCAAACTGAATAATTTGAGCATCTATCTCCACCTATTTCATTTGTCATTTTCAAAAAATCATTAAAAAAGAAATAAAGTATTGCTGCATGTCAGTAGAAAAGGTATGGCTCAAGATTGCACTTCTGCTGCACAACACGTTTTTACAATTCCTTGGGTCAATAAAACATCTGCATTTATGGTATATTTATTCCTCAATTAATTCAAAACGTTTTGCCCTGCTTCGATGCTCTTGAATCCGCATTAATGTTCCTGTTAAATATCACACCTGTACACTTGAATAAACACACTGAAAGCTGGTTAATGTATTTGTATGGAGGGTGAAATCAACATAAGAGCCAAATATAGTTGTTATACAATTAGTTTAAGTGTAAAGAGTTAGTTCAACTAAGTTCTGTTATTAATTACTCACGCTCCTGCCATTCTAAACATTCATCTTCAGAGATGCCTCATCCTTCATTAGACAGTAATGGTTCAGAGAAAGTAAAAGTCAAGAAACATTGTCAAAACAGTCCGTTTGACTTCGGTTGTAATCATACGAAGCTCCGAGAACACTTTTGAGTGCCATAAACAACAACGTTAAACTTTGTTCAACAATGTGTTACTCATAAGATCCAGATGCGAGTTTACTACATGGAAGCTTGTTGCGATGCTGACTCTAATGCCAACACATTGTATTGTCTGCAGTAAATAAAACATTGGCAACATATGTATTTCTCGAGCTTTGCATGATTACAGTTCAACCACTGAAATCACATGGAATTAGGGCTGCACGATATTGGAAATATTCTGAAATATGAACACAACTTTATCAGATGGCTTGTATAACTATTTGGAAACATTGAACATTTTAGATTGACTGCAAAGATTCTGTAGGAGAGTGCATAAAATATAATAATCTAGATAAAGCATAGATAAATTCAATAAACAAAAACATACAAATTAAATAAACATTGTTTTATTGTTTTCTGAGGAGTTGAACTGTATTCTGGTATAGAGTAATTGAATAATCAAATGTAATATAAAACTGTAGTCTTCGTTGTATAAACGACTCAGCTAAATTAATCATTATTAATTGTTCAATTTTACGTCCGGTTCAATTTCTTATGCCTGAATGCTTTTAAAACCCTCAAATTCACAGGCCTTAAAAAATACTTGTGAAATGATCAATTATAATCCAGACCTTTTAATAATATATAATCCAGTATAACGCATATTGTGCACTGTGACTATTGCAAATGATCACATTGCGATATCGAAGCTGAGATGACACATTGTGCAGCCCTATTCCTTTTCTAAACTTTGAACATCTCAAAATCACTGTTGTCTATGGAGGATGAATGAACTATTTTTGAGTGAACAATTTTTTTTTTCATGAATTTTATGAAGTCATTTATGACTTTACTATGATAAAGAACAACAGGTAAATGCGTTTTTTATAAGAACGTGCATTGTCAGCTTATGAAGCATTATCAAGTTAAAGGGATAGTTCATTCAAAATGAAAAATTGTGAGTTGACGAGAGTGAGGAGTGTTTTTGCCAAAATGGTTCTTTCTTGTGATTGTCCAAGATGCAGCAACTGCTACAAATTACATTCGCAGGCATGACTCTGTTCTGATAAATGAACTTGTGTCTGAGTGCATGCTCACACATATATCATCATGAGACTGGAAGCTCTCGCTCACTACAGTGTTTGAACTGTTTCCCCAGACTGTCGATTAAAGCTGATACTTACGGTGGCCGAGAGAGCTAAATGTGCTGCAATTTAAGAAAATATGCTGCAAATCGTCACATTGTTAACACTTTTTAATAAAACGTGTTGCATTATCTCACAACGCAAAAAAAATGATAAAAACGTGCTGCATTTTCTCACAACACCAAAACATCAAAACTCAATGGCAATGTTCAAAGGGGACCACAAAAACGTGACAGACGTCACTGTGCCATGACTATTGCTCAGTAATGTTGTAGGTGATCTTTGAAAGGTGAGTTTTTTGTTTGTTTATTTTATTTTACATTTTTTTTGTTTATGTCTTTTGCATTATTTTAGCCGACACAGCAAAATCCTCTGAGTAAGATTTACTCAGTTCAGAGTATTTGGCTAAATAAATAAGGGCAAGCAGGTGGGTAAAAAGTAAATCTGTTGTTTGTGGAGTTGCTTAATGATCCTCTGCTGAGATTTTGAGAGATTATTTTTTTAGATGATTTCATCTAAGTCTGTGACTAAAGTCAGTTGTAGATTTGTTTTTTTCTTCTGTGTTTCTGCTTATTAACAGCATATGGTCATCATCAGTACTCAATCATCACCCAATTAATCCTTTCATTGTCTCATTAACTTGAGTAACATCAACTCAATTTAGAAATACACCAAATACTATCTAAACTGAGTACATTTTACTCAAAGGATTTTGCTGTATAAATAACCTTAAACTAAATTGTCAGGTCTATCACGTTTTAGGGTCTCCTTGAAACATTTCCGTTGTGTTGTGAGAAAACGCAGCGAGTTTTCATAAAATGTTTGTGTTGTGAGAAAATGCAGCATGTTCTTTAAAAATGTGTTCGGCCTTGCATAGATCAATCACTTCACTTCATAAGATATGCGTGTGTGTGTTTTTTTATCTTAAAAATGGCTTCCCGTTGACTTCCATTTTATTATTTTTATTTAAGTCACCTTTATCTTGAATGATCTGGAAGTAAATTAACAGAACATTTTCATCTTCGGATGAACTCTCCATTTAAGACTGCGTGTACTGTAAACACATTCTATTCTAAGCACTTTCTATTTCTCACCACCAGAGGGCATCTTTGCACAAGCAGCTCCATTCTGACACGGTCCTCCAAGGCAGGGATCAGGATATAAAACACATCCGAGCTTGACGTCACTTAGTCCTGCTACCTCTGCATAGCGGCTCCTCTTATTTTGTAAAGGGAGTTCATTGCCATTGAGCATGAGGGACCTGAGGCACCCCTGAAAGCCTTCTTGCACCCTCGGGGGCTTCTGACTGCCTCCACCCACCGGTCCACGCAACACCTGAGCCCCAAAAAAGAGCGATGCATCTGCAGCCAAGGGCCAGATTCGGACAGGGGCCCGTGCAGAGCGCCGGCGCTCCACATAGCTGTCGTCCAGAGAAAGAAGAGTGTAGTTGCTGGTCAGCTCCAGGGTCACGCTGTGCCATGACCCATCATTGATTGGACGACCTGAGATGCCCAGGATATCCAATCTGTTGTCGCAGTCCATCTGGAACCACAGGCGCCCTTCCTCAATCTGAATAAACACACAAACACTTTGTCAAACTTTATTTTAGGGTTAATTCTCACTATTAACAAAACAAAACTAAGACTTTTTTTCTTAATAACCTTCTAATATTTAGGTAGGTAGGATTAGGGGTGTAGAATATGATCACGCAGGATATGTACAGTTGAAGTCAGAATTATTAGCCCCCATTTGAATTTTTTTTTTTAAAATATTTCCCAAATGATGTTTAACAGACCAAGGAAATTTTCACAGTGTGTCTGATAATATTTTTTTATTCTGGAGAGAGTCTTATAAGTTTAATTACAGCTAGAATAAAAGCAGTTTTTAATTTTTTAAACACCATTTTAATGACAAAATTATTAGCCCCTTTAAGCTATATATGTTTTTTTTCTGATAGTCTACAGAACAAACCATCCTTATTCAATAACTTGCCTAATTACCCTACCATGTCAAAGATAAAATAAATCAGTTATTAGAGATGAGTTATTAAAACTATTATGTTTAGAAATGTGTTGAAGAAATCTTCTCTTCATTAAACGGAAATTGGGGGGAAAAATAAACAGGGGGGCTAATAATTCTGACTACTGTATGTGCCCCTGGACCACAGAATCAGTTTTATGGGTATATTTTTGTCAATAGCCAAAAATACATTGTAAGTAGAGATGCTCCAATCGGGATTTTTACAGCCGATACTGAGTAACGATTCCTTGTCATTGTGATCAGCCAAGTACCAATGTTAATGCTTCAAACTGTTTGTTTTTTTCCCCCAATTTCTGTTTAACGGAGAGAAGATTTTCTAAACATAGAACACATAATAAACACATTTCTAAACATAATAGTTTTCTATTAACTGATTTATTTTATCTTTGTCATGATGACAGTAAATAATATTTGACTAGATATTTTTCAAGACACTTCTATACAGCTTAAATAATAATAATTCAGGGGGGCTAATAATTCTGACTTTACCTGAATGTACTTTATAAGTACTAATAAAAAGCCAATATGTTATTAATAGGCATGCTATTAAGCTACTAGTTAGTTAATAGTGAGAATTGTTCCCTACACTAAAGTAATACAGCACTTACTACAGCAAACACATTGGGTGAATATCAAAGACTATTTTTTCACCATTGTATGAAGTGGAGCCACTTGGAAGACTTTTCTAGTTTAAGTCGTTCAATAATTCCTTTTCCAAGGCCCTTCCAGTTGCTTGTAAGCAAATGGTATATGAAAATGTCATTATAAGGCATCAGTTCTATGGTTATGTGGTTTTATGTTTATGTAAACAAAATAGACAAATGTCCTTACCATTTGTAAGGGTGCTGCAAATCAAGAATTCGATTTAAAGCTATAGGTAACACTTTATTTTGATGGTCCTTTTGAGTATTAGTAAACTGTTTGCTTAATATAATCCACAAGGATGTGTTTTGAGCCCCATCCTCTACATTTTATTCACACATAACTGTGTCACATGCCACAAGAACAACACATCCATCATTAGGTTTGCAGATGACACTGCAGTGATAGGACGTATCACTGGGGGAGATGTGGCAGTTTACAGGAGGGAGGTGGCCAGTCTAGCGACATGGTGTGAGGACGACAACCTCACCATCAACAAGGACAAGACTAAGGAGATGATAGTGGACATAAGGAAGAAGAGGGGAACTCTTTTATCCGTGAACTTGAAGAGAAAAGAGTGAGCAGTTTTAAATACCTGGGGGTCCACATCAGAGAGGGCCTCACCTGGACACTGAACACCACCCAGCTGGTCAAGAAAGCACAACAGCGGCTGTACTTCTTAAGGAAGCTAAGGAAACTTGATCTGTCATCTAAGATGCTCAGCAACTTCTACAGCTGTGTGGTTGAGAGCATCCTGACCAGCTGTATAACTGTGTGGTATGGCAATGCTACTGTAAAGGATCACAAACGTCTTCAGAGAGTGGTGAGGACTGCAGAGAAGATCATCAGGACCCCACTGCCTTCTCTGATTATCTACCATCGCAGAGCCCACAAGAGAGCTGCCTCCATCCTGAAAGACCCCACGCACCCACATCACAGAATACTCACACTCATACCCTCAGGGCGTTGGCATAAGAGTGTATCTCACACTCTTATATACATTATTCTGGGAGTATTGTAAATAAAAATGTAAATAATAAATAAATTGTAAATAATATATGAAATAAAAAATTATAGCTTTTTAACTTTTATTTAACATTTAAAATGCAAATCTATCTAGATTATTTTATTTGTTTAATTAAGTCTCTCATATAATATACCTACTAAAGACAGAACATATTACTTTACAAACTGTATTGTAAATAAATCAAACGAACACTTTCATATTAGTCAATTTTATTAAAAAATGAATTAAAAAAACTAATAAATATAAATTTACACACATTCACACAAGTAAATAAATAGACTCAATGATGGTCTTAAAAAATGTGTGTATTTCTGCGTACACAGATTCCGTGCAAGCTTACTCATCACCAAAAACTTACTAGAACTAGATATTTCAAATTCCATAAATTATTCAAATGTGTCTATATGTTACCTTAAGCAATGTGCAGGGGTCTGCGCGTGTGTACATGATGACACCCTGGCTCTGCAGAGTTCGGATTTTCAAGCCCAGCTTCATGTCTCTGCTCTTATCACTGTCCGTCACTCTGTATTTGATGTAACTGTTCCCCGCGAAGCTCAAAGATGTTTGACCTACAGCACAGAGAGCAGTCAGTCAAACACACCAGCATTATAGTTCAAAATCTGCTATTTATACACACTCTCACAAAAAGACATTTGTAGAAGTGTTTGGCCTCAACCACCTACTGTGAAATGTCATTTAAATACAAGTCTGACACACCCTGAGGACATTTCACAAGAGGAACACAGGGTTTGAAAGAAATGCATGTTTGTCAGCCATTTCAAAGGCTAAAAGAAATGCATTCAGATACAAAATTTGCTTTGTATATAAAATGACATTCTTACTTGGAGCTACTTGGGGGATTAAAAACAACAACAAACATACCCCTGTGGTATATGATATTGTATATGCAATTTATTTCTGGTCCTCACATGTGATTGGCTGAGAATTTTTTCAAACCATGTCATTTTCTAGCAGTGTCGCAGTGGTACTTATTTCATCATTTAAATGACTTCAGGATTTTTCACTGCAGGTGTCAAATAGCAGAGGTCTAAACTCAATCATGTGACAAATAATGCTGTTATTATGTTATATAATGTATTCTCAATAGTTTTTAGGTTATAATGTTGCTTTTAGGCTTTAAATATGTGGTTTACTTGAAAATATAGTATTTGGAAATGTTTTTTGATGATTTCAGAAAAATGACGTCCATTAAGCATTCAAAAATGTATTCTTTCATTAATTATCCCAAAGTGATATATTCGGATTAGCATTAGTTTTGATTTTTTCCAAACAACAAGTTTTTAAAGGACACTACCTTTTTTTCCACTCCACAATGTAACGACAGAATCATCAAGCTGTAAATAGTATTGTATTAAAATAGTTTTGAGCGAGATGCTAATGGTCTAATCCGATTCAATGATTTATGCTAAGCTAAGCTAAAAGTGCTCCAGCCTGAACCAGACTTTGTGACATTTAAAAAAAGAGCCAATTTCCAAAAAAAGTGAAGTGTTCCTTCAAGACACATTGTACAGAAGCTGTTTCCTTATATTTTCACACTTGTACGATTGAACTGCTCACTCTCAGAAAAAAATGGTACAATGTTGTACCAAAGAAGGTACAAACCCTTGTCACTGTTATGGAACAGAATTGTACCTAAAGAGAAAGAAACAAATTTGCACCATTGCAGTTTGTACATTTGAGGACATGATTTGTACCATGGGAAACCAAAATGTACCTTTGGTTTTTTAAACCTGCAGAGACAATATTGCACCTTCATCAAAGGTACAAATCTGATCCATAAAGGCACCACTACAGTGACAAGACACTCTGTACCTAAGCAGGGTCAAATGTGTTCCTTCACTATTTAAAGGCATTTTGCTGTATCCAAAATGTGTTGATTTATTTTAAGTAAATATAAAACATCATATACATTTTTAAACAATGTTTTTTTTAAGTTTATTTTTATGTAAATGCACATTTTTTACAATAAAGAATAAAAAATACTTTAACATCAATCAAAAGATCTATTGTTTGCTAAACGTTTCACAACACTTTTCACAAAAATGTTACAGAAATACATTCTCCTATCTACAATATAAAACTGTTTTTCTCAGATTTTTACACAATACCTCTGTAATCACGTAAAAGTTCATTTAATTTACTTAATTTTAAAATGTAACGAGACATGCTCAATGTTTCATTCGTTTTACAATAGTAAAATGTCTGCATGAACACTTTGCATTTGCAGGACTTTTGCCAGCTCATGTGCGTAGTGGAAAGCAAACGCCAAAAGGTGCGGATATCAATAACGAAAATGTGTTGATCATAAAACACATTGGAATATGGAAATTATTCATGAAATCACTTTCCAGTAATATTTATTTTCATAAACATTGTAATAAAGAAGTTATCCAACACTTATGTACCTTTTTTATGAAAATAATTGTGTTCCTTAATTTAAATTGTAGTCTACGTTGTGAAATATAAAACCCAGAATTACCCAGAATAAAATAAAGCCTTTAGCTATGGTTAATATAAAAAATGTGAAAGGCCAGTTTGCATCAAACCTGCGCACTTGTCCAACTTGTCTGGTAGACATTGGCAGAGAGAGGGCGCTGTGGGGCCGCTACGCACACACTGCATATCTGACGGACATGTTTGCCCATCACAGAGCTCAAGAGAAGACGGACATATTCCTCCTGCATTCAATATGCACAAAAAGTTAGACAGCAAAGCGAATGTAAATTGTCACTCAAAGCTCCTGTTTGAATTTAAACAAGCAGGATAAATTATTCACACACTGAAATGCATCCTAGACAAAGCATTTGAATGAGATTTATCACTGGAAAATGGCAGCAATGCACTAAAAAGGTGTTTCTATATGCCTTTGAACAAATTTGAATTATATATACAATTTTTCAAATGCTTAAATTCCTGATTAACATTTCAGGAAATCTTTATTTTAATGAGTTAAATTTTTGTAATAAATATTTTATTACATTTTGACGATATTTATTAGGTAAAACTCTTTTCCTATTGCAGATACAGAGAAGAAGGACATGAGTTAAATATGTAGGAAGCAAGCAACTGGAAACTGTCACTCAAACTTGCTGATTAAAATGAAACAAGCAGGATAAATAATGCATGCTATGAAATGCATCCAAGTCAAAAAATCAGAATTTGTTTTGAAGAAGGAATTCATGCATAAGAGTATGAAATCCATCCTAGACAAAACGCATATTAGTTCTGGATTACTGAAATGCCCCTTAGAGAAACAGTTTGTATTGTTCTGAATTAGTACGAACATACTATATAATACATACTGGTTAAAAACATTAATGAATCAAGAACAAAACATATAAAGTAAATCTTAATGAATTAATTAATGCATAATGCATCCTAGACAAAACATTTGAATTAGTTTTGATTTAATAGAGTAATGAAAACTATGAAATGTATCCTGTACAAAGCATTTTAATTCGTTTTAAATTATTTATTGCATTCTATGATATGCATCCTTAAAAACATTTGGTTTATTCATTCCTTAAAGGGATATTTTACACAAAAGGTTCAATTCTGCCTTCATTTACTCACACCTTCACTTGTGCAAAACCTGTTTGAGTTTCTTTCTTCTGTTAAACAAAAAAAAAGAGATATTTTGAAGTATGCTGATTGCTCCCATTGACTTCAACATAGTATTTATTGTCCTACTATGGATGTTGATGGGTCCCAGCAACCAACGTTCTTCAAAATATCTTCTTTTGTGTTCAACAGAAGAAAGAAACTCATAAAGATTTAAAAACACACTAGGGAGAACAAATGATGAACTCATTTTTATTTTTGGGTGAACTATCCCTTTAATGCATATTATGAAATGCAGCCTTGACTACATATTTCACTTAGTTTGAATTAGTAAATTAATGCACACTATGAATGCATCCTAGATCAAACATTTGAATTAGTTTTAAATGAATACATCCTAGAATAAACACATACTTAATCCGGAACTGGCAAATAAGTGGATATTTATGAACGCATCCTAGACTTAACATCCAAATTTGTTTTCTCATTTGAGACGAGAGCAGAGTACCAACCCGGGCATGTGCACATCTCTTTCCTGCTGAAGCGTGGTGACACAAAGCTCACTCTGGAAGTGGTGTAAGTGACCAAACCAATGGAGTCGAGACTGAGACTGAGCTCGCAGGCTCTCTCTCCGCATTCCAGCTCCCCTGAGCAGCTTTGATCCAGGACACTGACCAACCGCAACGCTCCCTTCAGCAGACCCTTCGCCTCCTCCAGCTTGAGAGCCAGTTCTCCTGGACCTACAAATCCTCCATCTGGAGTCTCCACGGCAAGAAGCACCTCCAGCTGATTGGTGCGGCTCAGTGGCTGGACACCCAGGATATGGAGAGGGTCTGGCTCGTCCAGAACATCTGCCCCTACACCGATCAGTGAGCTACGGAGAACCTTCTTCATGTCCGTCATGTAAACACCCACAAAATCCTCGGGTGACAGGTCCTGGAAACGTAGAGTCACTGCATTCTGCACCATCTCATCTGTGGCCTGCTCCACCAGGATACTGACGCCAACAGTCACTGAAAAACGCCCATCACTGACCGTGGCGTTCAGAGAGTATCTAAAACATATTGATAAAGTGTGAAAACACATATGTGATGAATGTGTTCTTGTGACAAAGTAAATATATGGTAACACTTTATTTTGTAGGCCGATTTGAGTATTAGTAGACTGTCTGCCTAATATCTGTTCATACTGCTCCTTCAACAGACATTTAACTGACTATAAGAAACTTTGCATGTCACACTAACCCTAACCCCAACCTAACAGTCTACTTATAATCTAATGAGAATTAGTTGGCATGTAGATGCAATGTAACTTAAATATCACAAACAGACCATCAAAATAAAGTGTGACCAAATATATACCAGATGTGGTATGTGAACATTTTGAGTTTACTCGCTTCATTCGCATATGAAATTATAGACACGGATTTGCGTTATGGGCAGGGCTTCTGTCTGCCTGGTGACCCTAGTTTCCTTGCTAAATGCCTAACGTGGTTTTTTATTGAGAAAGTAGCTGTGCTTTATGTGATTTAGGAAGACTGAAAAACAGTACACTCTTCGGCACCATCCATTAGATCCTTTCTGAGGTGCACCCAGCTCTGTAAGTTCAGAAACTCTTCCAGAAACTATACCTGGAGGATGAAAACTTTTTTGCATTACTTCCGACTGAGCCGAGCCGCTAAATTTCAGATTTTCCAACGAGCGAATCGCACGTTAAGTCCGTCAAACATGCAAAACTCTCAATATACGCCACTTCATTTGTACAAATCTTGTCATTCGCGCAGCTTCATTTGCACAAATAGAGGGATGTCTATTCGCGTCTCTGCATTGACTTAACATGTAAATCACTCGTGCTTGATGCTTGATCCTCATCTGGTGTAAACGCACCATAAGAATGACAATGTTCTCACACTTTTACTCAGCCTTAAAGGGGTGGTCCAGAATGTAATTTTAAGGCTTGGTTGTGTTAATAAGATGTAAAGCAATGTGTGCTCATGTTTCACTTGAAGGAAATCACGTTATTTTTCATAAATCTCACTTTGATTATATACATCTACTCAGCTAACATGAAAAACGACTGATATATTTCCTAGTTCCTCTAAAAGGCCCGCCCTCAAATGACTCTGATTGGTCATGGGTCATAATGTGCTGTGATTCGCGGATCGGCTCCACGTCACGCCCGTACAAGCACACGCGTTTTGTGTAAACAGTCTGTCAATCTCATGCCCGCTCTCTAAAATAAAATCTGACAAGTGTCTGTAACCAGGGCCGGCGCATCCATAGACACCTCCCTCACCACCCGTGTCCTCAGCAGTTATATCCGCGCCTAGGGCAGCAGAATAGAGAGGGCGGCGTCCGCGACACCTTTGCCTGGAGTGGCAGTTCAGCTTGCTCCGGCCCTGTCTGAAAAATGGGGTGCGGCTCCTTTAAGAGAGTTTGCCATTGTGTGTGTGTGAGTGTGTGTGTGTGTGTGCGTGTGTGTGTGTGTGTATGAATCTGTAGACGCATGTAACACGAGAAGCGCATGTGCTTGGGACCGATGTTTATTTTTCTTTTTCTCTGATGCTTGGATTAAGTTATTTTCTGTAATTTACAGTGACACTGTTGACAGAAGAATGAAACACAAGATGTGGGATGCGACCTGTGTGAGCCTTGAATTATTTTTCTGCTGCTACACGAGTTAGGCGAGCTCTCCTGTATTTTTTTAACTCACATTTATTTGGAATATGCATGTGTAAATAATATGAATCGTTCACATATCTTTTGTGAGTTCATTATCTGAGATGTAAAACGCATGGAAAAGCTGCCTAGATTAGATGACCATACAGTATGTGTGCATGCATCTATTGTTTTTTTTGTTTTTTAAATGACATCACCAACTCTTGGCCTAGGATGTATTTTATAGTTCTTTCAATCCTTTTTGTAGATCTGTGTGAATGGCGATCATTTTAAACCATTGGCATCTGCAAAGATCCATAATTGTAAAAGGAATCCTTACTGTATATTTATAAAGAGAAACTTAAAGAATTCCAATTATGGAAAAATCCCTTATATAAGGTGTTTAAACACAGTTGTGTGGCAAAAGTGTGTAAATATGGCCAGCCTCTAATAGTAAAAATGAATGAATTCTTTTTTTATAATCTAAATAAATAAAATATAGTCTGCAGATACACTTTGACTGATATTCTCCTGTTGCACATGTCCTCAGAGGGGAAATAAGAGAATCTCTCCCTCATTGGAATTGATAGTCCAGAGTATAAAACATCTGTATTGAATCTGCTGCTATGCTAATGCAGGAGCATTCTAGCTCCGCCTTTTTTTCAGAATAGAGCTGGGAGCACAATCTCATTTGAATTTAAAGCAATAGTCACCAAAATGGCACAAATTTGATCAAAGCCTATAAGGGGCAGTTTCAAATAGCTATAAAACATTATTTATTGGGTATTCTTAGCTGAAACTTCACATACACACTCTCGGGACATTAGAGACTTATTTTACACCTTGTAAAAAAAGGACATAATAGGTCCCCTTTAAAGAAAATGTTCAAATTAAGTTTGCATGTATTTTACCTTCCAGGCTCCAGCCCATTTAGCGCCACAATCTTCCCATCCTGTCTGTTGATTGTAAAAGGGCTTCTTGTTTGTGGTCTCTGGCTGAAAGACAGAACATCATTGTCGTCTCGGTCTGTGGCATAGACCTTGCCTATAATCCCGCCAGGAAACACATCTGCGGCCATGACAATGCTGATTTCCAGTGGGAAGGCCACAGGTTTGAAGAGGCTGTCTCCAATGACACGCACAAACACAAAGGATGTGGAGGACAGACGAGGCTTGCCGGAGTCACGCGCCTTGTTGACAAGAACAAAAATACACTGTACAACTGCCACATTTGAAAGCTTCATCAAACTACAGTAATGAATTCAATTCCTTTAGAAATGTCACTGCAGCTACATGGCCGTTTCTTCTACTTTTATGCTCCAGAGGGAAATTTTTACTCAAAGAAAATCTGATTTCCACTTACTCTTTCTGTTATATGAAGGTCACATTAAAATTGACCAGACACTGCTTTTTTTTTGAATGACTTCAATTATTTGTTTATTAAACTTCTTCTATTATCTTTACTATTATGTATAGATTTAAATAGTTTTTCTTGTAAACTGAGCATGTATTTGTAAAAAAAAAAAAAAAAAAGAATATATATATATATATATATATATATATATATATATATATATACAGTTGAAGTCAGAGTTATTAAAACCCCTTTGAATTTTTCTTTTTTAAATATTTTCCAAATGATGTTTAACAGAGTAAATTTTCACAGTATGTCTGATAATATATTTTTCTCCTGGCGAAAGTCTTATTTGTTTTAATTCGGCTCGAATAAAAGCAGTTTTAAATTTTTTAAACACCATTATAAGGACAAATTATTAGTCCCTTTAAAGTATTTTTTTCGATAGTCTGCAGAACAAACCATCTTTATACAATAACTTGCCTAATTACCTTAACCTGCCTAGTTAACCTAATTAACCTAGTTAAGCCTTTAAATGTCTCTTTAAGTTGTATGTATATATGTGTGTTAAACAATATCTAGTAAAATATCATTTACTGTCTACTAATAATATTGGGCAAAAAATAAACAGAGGGGCTAATAATTCAGGGCGACTAATAATTCTGACTTCAAATGTATACATACATACATATATATACATATATATACATATATATATATATATATATATATATATATATATATATATATATATATATATATATATATATATATATATATATATATATATATATATATATATATATATATATATATATATATATATATATAGTTGAGGTCACAATTATTATCCCCCCTGTTTATTTTTTTCCCAATTTCTGTTTAACAGAAAGAATATTTTTTTCAACACATTTCCAAACATAATAGTTTTAATAATTCATTTCTTTTATCTTTGCCATGATGACAGTGAATAATATTTGTCTAGATATTTTTCAAGACACTTCTATACAGCTTAAAGTGACATTTAAAAGTTTAACTAGGTTAATTAGGTTAACTAGGCAGGTTAGGGAAATTAGGCAATTATTGTATAACGATGGTTTGTTCTGTAGACCGGGAAAAAAAATAGCTTAAAGGGGCTAATAATTTTGACCTTAAAATGGTGTTTAAAAACTTAAAAACTGCTTTTATTCTAGCTGAAATAAAACAAATAAGACTTTCTCCAGAAGAAAGAATATTATCAGACATACTGTGAAAAATTGCTCCGTTAAACATAATTTGGGAAATATTTCATCAGAGTTCGCGTTAGACTTTCTCATTGTCCGTCATTTTGATGGAGAGGGTTGTAAAAATTCCATCATAACCTATTATTGCCCGTCATTTAATTTGCATATTTTCTAATAATTTTTTCATTCGCATTTTATTCATAAACTCGCGCGACAAGCATATTAGGCTAAATTATTCATTTATTTATTTGACAAATAAAAAAAATACTTTAAAAAACGAATTAAAAAAAAATCTAATTTATTGTTTATTATAGCTATGGCAACTTTTATGATCAATCAGTGCTAATTTCTGCATTGTTGTGCAACACTGGACAAATCCGCTACTCATTTTAGCTTTTCTACAGATGTCGCAAACCATTTTGCCGCCTTCCCTCCTCAGCCGCTCGCTTGGTTGGCCTGTAACAGCTGTAGGCAACTGAGGATTTTTGTCTGTTTGTTCTTCATCGTCCACTGCATCCCTTCCTCTTTTTTCACCTTTATTAATAATATTACAACTATTTGCCCATTTAAAGAAACTTTTCACACTCAGCTGCCGTGACATTTTTGCAACTGTATGCAGCGGTGACAAAGAGGAGACAAAACAAAACTATTGAGAAAATCTTATTTAGTTAGTCTTATATTAGTTTGAAAATATATGCATTATAATATATGCTATATATGCATTAAATATATATATATATATATATATATATATATATATATATATATATATATATATATATATATATATATATATATATATATATATATATATTTACAACATATAAAAACTGATAAGGTAAATATTATTAGCCCCCTTAAAAATACATTTGTTTGATTGGCTGCAGAGCAAACCAATGTTGTCCACTGCCTTGCCTGTTTTTACCGTCTCTCTGTTAAAAATCAATTGGTTTATCCTTCAAAAAAGTTGTAAAATTTCACAGGAAGAATAATAATTTTGACATTAATAACACAAAATTTCTTGCAAATATTGGACGGGATGTATTTCAAATAATGTCTAATGTGGGTTTATTAATGCATATTAAGAGACTAAAAGATCAACATTATGATTTCTGCTTTAATATAAATTTGTCAAAATGAAGAATTTAAGCTTCAAATTAAGTTCCACATATGCAATCTATACTTTATTTGTTCTGTTCATTTGCATAATGAACTGAAATAACCGTAATGAACATTTTAGTTATAAAAATGTCAAATTATATAAACGTTTATTAATACATAACTTGACTGGCATTTCACTCCAGAAAACTTTGTTTAAATAGGTCAGAAGTGCTCAAAGTAGAAGAAATGCTCACATAAGACTCTGGCTTTCCTTTTGACAGACACTTGACTTTTCAAAGCAGTTTTCTGGAGTTGCACTAACCTGAATCTCAAGTGTATATTCTCGAGTTGCATCCGGACCAAACGCTCGGCTTGTCCGTAACTCTCCATTCTGGTCCAAACTAAAGGCATTGCCCTCATTTCCAGACACCAGGCGAAACTCAAAAGGTCCACCATTTCTAGCTGAGTCCTTATCAGAAACTGACAGCGTGAGGATGGTTGTTCCTGCAGGCTTGTTCAACTTGAAAAACACACAAACACATAAATAAGTTACCGATTTTAAAATGTATTACTAATTCAGTCACATGGTTATTATATTCATATTCTGCACTAAAATATTTGAGGGCTGTTCATGATTTTCTGGGTCTTGGTCAGAATTTTTCAGGGTAATTGATATCTGGCTGCTTCCTAGACTTAGTTAAGAACTGGCATCCTAAAATTACTGATATTCTAGTCCACAGGCTCCTCATAGATAAATCTCTTCAACATAAGTCTAGGGTATCCTTTCGATTTTTTATCGTCTGGCTGCGGTGGATCATAAGTCACTGCACATCTCTCTTCAACAAGCCGTACGATTCATTTTCATAGGGAGATGAGTTACGTGCTGAAATTTAATATGTAGAAGTTGGGCAACTCTGCATCTGTATTTCTCTTCCTTTTTACGACGCGTCTCAATATTTATGTATTTGTTCCTAAATTACTTGGAGTGATTTTTTGTTGGTAGAACCTTGTAGCAAGTTAATGTTTAGAGCAATACATTACATATAATTTTTGCTAAAGGAGCATATAATTCAACCATTGTGTTAAAAATTGTTGTACGAAACAAGGTAACCTCTTAAATTATTTCATACTGGGTTTACATAATTTTAAGGTGTTGTTCATATGATTTATTCCAAAATACATCTCCCTTGAGAACAAAACTTACTTCACTGAGAAAAGAAAAAGATTTAGTAATCCTTTAAACTCTATTGAAGGGTGTTCACAAGACTGTCATGTAGGGCTGGACGATATGGCAAAATTTATATCACGATATATTTCTTAATTTCAGTCAATACGATATAATTCCGATATCGATATGGACAATATTAAGAAGCCAAGAAAAAACTGGCAAGACTGCACACAATGGATGTCTGTACCCACAAATGTCTGCAAACTGAATTTGCAAAGTCTATAATAACATCCGGGCTCTCATAACTTTTTTTATACCCCAAAAAAATAGTCAAAAAATGTATGTTTACTTTTTATTTGTATTTAGCTTTTATATATATATATATATATATATAAGCTATAATTCCAAAATGAATGTCTAATAATTATAGAATATTAATGATGATGAAAATGACAATAATAGTAACAATGAATTGCATCTCTCATTATGATGCTGCCTTGAATGTGCTTGATTGCAAGTGATCTGCTATAAAAAAAAGTCTGTTACTTTATGAAAAATAAATTTATGGTTTGCATCAAACAAAAATGAAGCATTGCAGTAAAAAATATTTATTTTGTATTGTTTTTATATGAATGTCAATTTAATAAATAATAATTTAATAAATAATTTCTGCTAAAAAAAGAAACGAAAGACTATAATAAATCATTCAATTCAATGTCGAAAGCTGTAAAACAGTCATCATCAGTAACTAAATAGTAAAATAACATACATCTCAAGAAAGAACGGACAAAAGAAAGTAAAGTCTCACTTCTATCATTCTTTAAAAGTTTTGGTTTGGGTTTGTGTCATTTTAAATGCTCAGTCTCGTTATGAGCTGATCTTCATTTTTCTGTGTTTGTGGAATAAAGCAGGCGAGTCAGCCGCATCAATTTATGAGCAGGCAGAGCAGGATTCTCGTGATGACCACCGGCGCAATAACGCTCTTTGTTATGAGCCGCAGTTTCAGTGTAAACTTAGTAAAGGCGAGCTTCTTTGGCGATGACGTGTACAGTGTTAGATTTTATATTTAGCGGACATTTGCACTGAACACGCAGTGAATGCAACGCATCGAGATTCGGGCACCTTCTTCGAAAACACTCGATTGATCTCAGCTGGCAGATCAACATTTACCATATGTCATGATTGCTGTCATCTGCGCCATTATTTGTAACTTTAGGTGGGATTTGCAAACCTGTGAACTTTTCACTCTTCAGCTGTTTGCATTTCCCACGGTCATAAAAGCTCCCTGTCATCTGACAGCGGAAAGCCTTGAGTGATTGACAGCTAATATTAACCATTATAGTGGCAGGGAAGAGCGATTTAGGAGGTTTTTAGAAAAATCAAAACAGGTGGCACTACAACCATTATATGCAGTCGCACAAATGCTCCCAAATATATTACGAGGTTGCATAAATTAAATTTCGGACGCATATGCGACCAAAATGGTCGCAATTTCAAGCCCTGTATATGCAAATTTATATTAAAATACCAGAAATGGGTTTAAAACTCATATCAGTGTTATTGGAAAAATCTACCGCGATATATATTGATATCGAATTATGTCCAGCCCTACTGTCATGACACCTTTGTAATTATTATGTGACACATATGAAGGAAATTTTATGACAACTGTTGTTTTATTTTTAAATGAAACAATGACATTGCTTGAAATGTATTTGAAATTTACATAAAGGTAGCAACACCAAAGCTCCAAAAATATGAGTTTATTAACTTTAGCACTTTGTGATAGCCTTTTTAAGTTAATAAAATCACATCTTTGGTGTTACCGCCTTAATGAAAATTTTTGTATACTTGTTGTTAGGCTGAGCACCCATTTTAGATTGATGTGCTTGCTTTTGTAGATTTTTTCTTGAGATGTATTTGCCAACTTGACATAACCAAATACATCAAAACCTGTCTTTGTTTTGACATCTTGACATTACTTGTAATAAACATACACACAAGGCCATTATAATTATGTTGTGAATATGTTTCTGATCCCTTTTTTTCAGTGGAACAAACTGAATTTGTCATTAATATTTAATGCCATTTATTGACTTCTTATGGCAAATTCATGGTGTACCATTCTAGTTATAACATATGAATGACACGGTTATGAAATTCAAGTTATAATGGCTTCATGACAATCATGTTTATGACGGATTTATGACAAGTTATGTTGTCTTAGGAATGTCAATTAATCATGATAAAGACAACTTGACAAAAACAATCACTGAGCGAATGACAAATCTCATTCGTATTCATGATGTGTTATGACATTATTATAAAGTTTTCAAGACCTTCAGTGTTGAAAAAGTGTTACTAAAGCGGTTAATTCCAGATTATGATAACATGGCAATGTGGATGGGTTACAGAACTGAAACTAGAAAACTACATATGACTTATGTCAGTGGTTCAAAATCTTTCATTTTAAACAGTAACTATATCTATCACACACTTTGATCTACATCATACAGACATTTTCCATTTCATTCAACAGCTACAGCTCTCATAGCAGGAGAGGTAATATTTGAAATAGCAAAGTATGGCCAATTTAATATATTTATGCTCTTGGTTAATATCTCTGACATAAAAATGCCCTTTGAATCTGAAAACATTTGAAGCTATGATGCGCTCACAATGCCTGGAACTACTTTAGCTGTGCCTTTCCTGGAAAATGATTGCAGAACATCAGTCAACCAATCAGAATCAAGCATCCGACAGCCCAGCAGAACAAATTGTGAACATTCAATATATACTTTTCCAGGGTTTGCAGAAATTCCTAAGCAACAGTAATAGGGACCCTTAGCAACAGTCACACATCGCATATAGGCAAGCAACAAACATATAGAAGAGCTGAAACTGTGGCTCACACCTGAATAACAGCTGAAGCATTAGCAGGAGAGAAGAGCGGCGGGTTGTCGTTCACATCAGCAATCTCGATATTGACATTCACAGTGGTTGACTTGGCAGGTGACCCGCTGTCAAACGCTTGCACAGACAATGAGTAGCTCGAGACCTTAAGCAAGCCAGACAGGAGGATAAATGTCAGGCAAAAACAGTTCAGAATGACTCAACTCTCGACAAATGTCTTTTTTTAAAGAACAAGACTGTCCGATCGCCCACAGTCGCTTAAGAGCCTCAATTTCAACCCCACATTCCCTAATTAAAGACTTTATGGCTGATTTAAAGATAATTGGCCGAAATCGAGCCGTGTCTCAGGAGAAGGTCTTGAGGAGCCCCAGCGAAGGGACGTCAGGATTCATTAGCCAAAGTAACCAAGCTCATTCCAAGGACTAACCGTCTCTCTGTCCAGGGCCTTGTTAACTTTCAGAAGCCCGGTAACGGGGTCGATCCAAAACTGGTTTTCACGATCCCCTTTCAGAATGGAGTAAGTGATGCGACCGTTGATCTGACTGTCCAAGTCCTCAGCAAACAGCTGCACATATAAAAATACACAGACAACAAGCCCATGCAGTCATAACAAACATTATATAGACACCTTCCACATTTCTCACATTATAACAGTTTATTTACTACAGTTAAGAAAATGATAATAAAACAGGACAAGTTCACAATTCTTTGCTATAAACTGTCAGATCAAATAATGTATGTTTATACATGGAGGTATAAATGGATTTCAATCAACTGTTAGTGTGACAATTTGTACTATCAATTATTGGTGTCACAATTACCAGTTTCAAGATCAACATCAATTAATTTTCTGATGGTTAGTATCATTAATATTAGGTTAGATTTAGCTTGTGATGTCAGGTGACCAAAATTCAATGTCTATCCAACGTCTAAGGACAACGCTATTTTGATAATGACGTCAAATGACTTTGATACTTAGTTGATTTTAGATTTATTGTTGGAAAGTGACCAAAATCCAACATGGAGCCAACATCTTGACGTCAAAAACTGAAATGTATTCAACAGGTATGGCACCTGATAGATGTCATAGTGGTAATGTCCACACAATGTCAAGCTGTAACATCATTAGACGTTGATATTTGGTTGATTTTAAGTTGGACATTGACGTCAGCCTGACAGTGGGTTCTGACGTCAACCCGATTTTTATTTTCAAACAAAATGCAACAACACCAACGTTGGGGTACATTGTCAATGTGATGTCATGTTGACTTCTTGTGCCTCCTGGGTGTTTAAGGACCATTTCAGTCATCATACAGTAAACATTCACATAAGTCAGATGCATCTAAAAAGTCTCTGGGTCAATGCGTGTAAAGATTTGGGACATCTTCTTGGACATTTTTAACTCTTCCAAACAGTTTGCTGCAATTATAAATCGCAATGTCTTGAGGTAGTTCATTACGATGCGATTTACCTTCTGTGTCCAATTTGATTGGACAGGAATCACAGGACTGATTTTTCCAATTCCCATAGACAAGAAAAAATATAGTAGTGACTACAGGTTGACGGAAAGTAGTGGAGTAAAAGTACAGATGGAGCACTAAAAATGTACTCAAGGGAAAGTAGAAGTACACATTTTAAAAACTACTTAGTAAATTACAATTTCTGAGAAAAAACTACCCAATTACAGCAGTTTAAGTATTTGTAATTTGTTACTTCATACCACTGCATAGCAGTCAAAATAGGACAAATCAGTATATATAGGACAAATTCTGGACCTTTGTCTGTGGGGGTGGGTCTTCCGAACCCTACCTGGCTACAGGCCTAAATACTATAACTAATCTATGACTAATTTGTTTCCACCTTTATCTTCAATGACAACCTTTAGTCTCTAGTTTTATGCAAACCTGAACTTCAGTCTTTTCAGTTTACATTATTTTGCTATCCTCATTTAATTAAGCTGACTATAGTACTGCATCCACTAGTAAAAGTAATACCAAAATGAATATTTTTTGCTTTGACTGTATATCCTAGCATATTCAAGAGGCCCAAACTCCCTGAATTTATCCGGATCATGAAGCAAATTACAACCTCTTATGGTAAATTATATTACAGCTCAAACACACAGTACAAATGAATAACTAATGTGAGTTCATTAAGGGGATTTATGTGAGCAATACGCTTAATTATATGCTAGCCGTGAAATTAAAATTATGTCTGCGGATAATTAAATGCCAATGAAGTGGCTCGGTTAATGAGAGAACTTTACCCTTGTGACGGTTTCTCCAATGGCTATGTCTTCGCTGATCAGAACATTGTAGATTTCCTCACTGAACGAGGGCGAGTTGTCATTGACGTCCAGGAGCTCGATGGTTACAATGATCGCAGCTCTCAAGGGAAGTGAGCCTCCATCAAAGGCCTCGACGTTTAAGAAAAAGTCCTTGCAGATCTCATAGTCCAGATCATCAGCCACAGAAATGATGCCTGGAAATCATGTGAGAAATGAGTCATTAATTTAGATGAATATGAAAGGCACTAGAGTTGCATAACTGGCAGTACAAAGGCGCAAGAAAAGCCAGAATATTTAATTCACGCACAACAGCCAGATGAAATACTTCCCTGCTGCACCTTTAAGAGCTTAAATCTTTTAAAGTAAGGGTTTAAACCTGAAGCACTTTATTCTGTTGTCAAAACTGAATACAAGGGAAGTGATATAACTATAAAGACGCTGCTATATTTCAAGCTTTCCACCGACTGCCCACATCTTTTTACTAGACAAAGACTGCTCTCAATAACTGTCCCCATGTTTTCTGCATGTTAAGCACAGTTATTAGGGTTTTGTGGAGCATTCTTAACTAATTTTCCCAATCGCTGCACATATATTGTGCCGTTTTAACGTTCACTTTGTCAAATCATAATGTCCTGTCTAGAGTCAATAGATTTTCTTGAATGTCTTTCATTGACTTTCATTGAATAAGGAACGATAAATGACCTCAACATTATCGTTTGTCTGTGTTAGCTACAAGTGAATTCACAGAAAAATGTCAAACTAAACAATTCAATGCATTTTTATGTGCAGAAAACATGCGCCTTACCTCTTGAATCATCGATGGAAAACTTCCCCAGCTCATTTCCAGACAAAAATCGATAGTAGATTTCTGCATTCACTCCAATATCGCCACTCGTGGCAACGACACGCAGCAGTTCTGTTCCAACTGCAACATCTTCCGGCACTGTGACTGAATAATCTTGCTTTTCAAACACAGGTGGGTTGTCGTTTACGTCCAGAACCATGATGGTGAGGTCCACCTGGGCTGAGAGTGAACCTGCGGCCCCGGCTCGGTCTGCAGCCTTGATCCTGATCTGATACAAGTCTTGTACTTCTCTATCCAGGGTTTTCTCGAGGATCACCAGACCAGAAGATGGATCAATGGAGAAGACGCCACCAGCAGAGTCAACAAGTGAGTATACAATCTTCCTGTTTAGACCTGTGAGAAGGCAGATTCATTAGTATAATTCAATTGAGGAAAAAACTATCTATCTATCTATCTATCTATCTATCTATCTATCTATCTATCTATCTATCTATCTATCTATCTATCTATCTATCTATCTATCTATCTATCTATCTATCTATCTATCTATCTATCTATCTATCTATCTATCTATCTATCTATCTATCTATCTATCTATCTATCTATCTATCTATCTATCTATCTATCTATCTATCTATCTATCTATCTATCTATCTATCTATCTATCTATCTATCTATCTATCTATCTATCTATCTATCTGTTTATCTATCTATCTATCTATGTCTATCTATCTGTCTGTCGGTCTGTCTGTCTGTCTGTCTATTTATCTAACTATCTATCTAACCCACATACCCATCCATCCATAAGGGGGGTGGGGGAGTTATGAGGTTTTATTTGTAGTTTAAATTGACTGGCTATTTAAAGTGCCCTACTCATTATGTTCACTGCTGAAAAAAAACAACATACGCTGGTAAGGTATGTTTTGATGCTGGTATGCTGGTCTTGCTGGTTGGTTTTAATGCTGGTTTCAATGCTGGTCTTGCTGGTCCTGACCAGCATTGAGACAAGCATCGAGACCAGCGAAACCAGCATTGAAACCAGCAAGACCATGCACTGCAGATTACATTTAACAGTCTGTACTCTGTCTTGATTGACCAGATGGACAGGTTGTTGTACGCATGCATCAAAATGAAAATTCTAGGCCGAAACTGTACATTTTTGATGCATTTGACTGAAACTAAAATTGATTATTATTATTTTTATTTATTTCACTCAATAACTCAGACTAATTTGATTTTACAAAATACATTAAATACATTAATTGAACGTGTTGTGAGGTGTCAGTTTACCATCGTTGTACCATGACATCACAGTAGAGCTATTGCAAGCAGCAAGAAAAAGTATACTACATAAAAATATCTTGTCAGCGCATTATTTGAGTGAACTGAGCACATGTGGTTCAAGCATACAAGTTTACAGGTTCATAAACAGAATATCCACAGATATTTAGTCAGCATATTGATTGAGGGAGAATGAAATATAAATTTCTTGGCTCAAATTTTTGGCTCTTTTTGCCAAAAAAACTAAACAAAAAATATAGAATAATTTAACATTTTTTGCAGATGAAAATTCAGTGCACCCCTAGTTTGGTGATGAAATTCAAATATAGTAAATGGTAAACCGTAGATTATCAAGACATCAAACAATATTTCAAACATCATTTGGGACAGAGTCCTCATCTTTTTAACAGTATGCAAAGAATATTTGCTTTCACAGTGTAAAAGACTTGTTTTTAACAAGTCAGCAACATGAACCAAACTTTTCCAATCCTCATTTTCAACTGTTTGAGTTTGTGTCAAAACAGACTGTTACGTTTAGAGATGTATTCTTTACGGTTATTGTGATGTTTATATTGTGTGAATGTCTTTCTCCCTGTTCTTCCTTTTTTGCCTTGACTCCTCCCCTCCTGAGTTTCTAGCAGGTTGCTGATTGCTTCCTCCAGCTGTGAAAAACAGAGGCCAGACACTCAGATGTTGAGAAGGGAGCTAGAGAGAAACCTTTCTCCAGAGTTCTAACTAGGTTTTAGATTATACTAAAAGTTGCTGTGAACTGCTGAAAGGTTGAAATGTTCAGATTATTGGTGGACCTGTCGAACTTAGACCTGTTGATGACTAAGCCCTGTTGTTTAAACAACCACTGATTAAACTTTGATTTCTTTCTTTTGCCAGGGTGGTCAGTGTAGATTTGTTGTTAATTTTCATAGTTTGTTGTAGTATATTTAGACGTTTAACTCCCAGACAGAACCCTGTTTTGTTTGTTATTTTGGCTTAATTCCCTTCCTGAAGCTAGTGCTTGCTTGAAATCACTACATTGTGTGTGACTTATTTCAGTGTTCCTCAACCACGTTTCTGGAGGCCCACCAACACTGCAGGTTTTGGATGTCTCCTTTGTATGTCATGCCCATTACTGGTCTTTTAGTCTCTGCTAATGAGCTGATGATCTGAATCAGATGTGTTTGGTTAAGGAGACATGGAAAATGTGCAGAGCTGGTGGTCCTCCAGTAATGTGGTTAAGAAACACTGACTTATTTGATTTGTAAACAAGTTTTTGAACTTGTGGTGTTGTGACTGGTACCAGTTTAGTGCTCTTTATTGAAATTAAACTAACATCGTTGCATTCCACGTATTCCCCTAGAACTGTGTTGGACGTAACAAAGACACTCA
The DNA here is from genome assembly GCF_903798145.1 of Danio aesculapii. Classification (NCBI taxonomy): domain Eukaryota; kingdom Metazoa; phylum Chordata; class Actinopteri; order Cypriniformes; family Danionidae; genus Danio; species Danio aesculapii. The sequence continues at coordinate 25,161,548 of NC_079444.1, forward strand.
TCGTAAACCATGTAGGCCATTAGCTGCAAATTTATTATAAGCCTTTTTTAGGTTTGTGCTGGAGCTACTGATAACTTGTTTCAGGCAATTCAGAATGTTGTTTTTTTTTTTTGCAAGATATTAACTTCATTTAGCATACATTTTGGTCTATGATACTACAGAGCTTCATCAACAAACAGATATTATATAAAAGTTAAGAAAGCTTAAAGGAGAACTGTGTTGAAGAGAAAGTAGGATTAAAATACAAGTAAAAAATAAAGATGTGGTGATCAATCACAAGATGCCTTAAACATTCATTTAAACCCAACCTTAATTTTGCATGTATGAAATATTTACCTTCATCTGGATCATTAGCCTGAAGGCGTGTGAGCAAGGCCTTGGGTGCTGCACTCTCATATACACTTGCCATGAACCGTGTGAAAGCAAATGATGGGGCATTATCATTAACATCCAGAATGGTCAAAGAAATTTCTGAGCGACAAAAAAGGCCTCCACCATCGGTAGCCTGTGCTATCAACATATAACCTGCATTTTTCTCGCGGTCCAACAGAGCGGCCGTCTTCAGTTCACCTGGCATGAAAACAGAGACACATAATAAAAATGCAGAACCATGGGCCAGAGCTGCATTAAGTACAAAGTAAAGTGAGATGAATAAAAGATACTGTAAATAATGAATGACGGTCCTAACTTTTTTGTGTGTCATAAATGTTTCATTCAATCAAGCCTTGTGACGTCAATGAGGTAATTACTAAATCAATGCAATATATCAAAGAGATGCTTTAACTTTCCCAGTCAATTTAGGATAACTACAAACTGTATTTAAGCCATATGAACACTTAAATGTACCAAATTAAGTCAACTAAAGTAAAGGTTGGAATACACAACATGAGTTTTAAAATCTGAAGAGGTTTTAAAACAATAAGCATAATACATTTGGCAACTATGTAAATGGCTACATAAAAATAAAATATCAGCTCGTCCTAAATATCAGCAACAATATAAACTTGTATGAAATCTTCTAACGAAAAGAATCGTAGTCAAAAAATATTTATTTTTATCTGTCAAAGTCTACAGAAATGCTGTGGCTTACAGCTAGTGTAGAATCCTCTTGTACAAATCTGAGCAAAAGTTGTGTAGTGTATTCAAGCCGATTTAAGATACTGAATAATGAAATGTGTGAAAAGTACATGACAAAGTTGACACAGAAATACCAGAATTTGCATCCATGAAAAAATCCTCAACACCAATGCCAAACAGAGAGTACTGAATTTCTGCATTGGCGCCAGTGTCCATGTCTGTTGCTCCAACAGTCAGAATAGCAGTATTAACAGCCACATCTTCTGGAAACGAGGCCTTATATTGAGCCTAAAGCATAATATTAAACAAATAACAATAATATAAGTACTTAATTCTTAGAATAAAATTCAAAACAAGACTTCATTCAGATCAGTATGCAAGCCATAAACATGGCAGTTGTTAACTTGGGTTGTATTAAACGACAAATGTCAGTCTAAATCAATTGCTCAGACCTGATTGCAGATGGGGCTGTTGTCATTGGCATCCATGACAGTGACCTCCACGCCTATGCGGGTTACAAACAGGCCGTCGCTGGCTGTGATATTGAGCAGGTATTGATCCTGCTCCTCTCTGTCCAAAGGCCGCTTCACGTAAACCTTCCACTCACCCTGAATAGGAGCCAGCGCAAACACTCCCTTGGGGTTTCCTCCTGAGACAAAAAGAAGCCCACAGAATCGAGATGCAGGAACAAAGCAGATTTGTAAAGCTCTGCACAGCAATCAAACAACTTTATATTTAATTAATGTAGTATATAATGTTGTTGTATTTAATTTGCAAATATATATATATATTTTTTTTTTTTTTCATAGACTGTTTTGAACAAATCAAATTAGAATGTGTGCTAACAACCATCAAAATAACTCTAAGAGCATGCTAAGTGAACCAAAACACTTAGGGACACTCTCGGGGAGGGTATATAAAGTATCTCACGTTATTGGAAACAATAAACTGAGCTTAATTCTAACAATCTGTTCACATCCCCAGATGGGCTTTAAACAAAGTAATGTGACACATAAAGCAGATGGCTCTTTACTCATATAGCTTTTGCACACTTAGTTCATTAAATTAAACCCTTTCAATGTGATTATCTTTCCCGGAGAGCCTCCATGAGCCATAAATCATCCTCCAGTGGCCTACTTTAATACGCACCTGTGATATGGAAGCTGACAAGCCGATTCTGATCAGAGCTGTCTCCATCACGAGTGCTCAGCACCGAAACCACCTCCCCCAGTGGGTCACTCTCTCGCACTGCACCTCTGTAATACTCCCTCTCGAAAGTAGGGGGGTTGTCGTTGACGTCTGCTATTGCAACAGTTACTACAGCTGTGGAGGAAAGTGAGACACCCTCACCTAGATCAGATGCCACAACGTTAAAGGTGTAAGATGGGCACATTTCATGGTCCAAGTCACCGAGAGTGGTGATCCAACCAGTCTTGCTGTCTATAACAAACATTGCACCCGCATCAGATCCACTGGCTTTTTCCTGCTCTTGGTTTAGGGTTGGGCCAAGGCTGTAATTAACTTGTCCATTAGAGCCCCAATCAGGGTCAAGTGCTCGTACCTGGATAACTCGAGTACCTCTAGGCATGCCTTCCATGACCATGGCCACATAAGAACTGGTTTCAAATAATGGTTTGTTGTCATTCACATCCAGTACCTTGACTTCTACATCTACTACAGACATGGACTCAACCAGTGCCTGCCTCATGGTGGCTGCAACTTTGAAATGGTAAATGTTTGTAAGTTCATAGTCAAGGGGACTAACAAGCCTTAGAAGTCCAGTTTCTCTCTCAACAAAAAATGTCCCACCCTGGTTACTCTCCCCAGTCTCCCCATTTACCACAGAAAATAAGGCAGTCTGCCCAGGACTTATATACACTGATCCTAAGGCTGTCCCAACAGGTGTGTCCTCTGGGACTGTGAAAGAGTACTGGGGCTGGGAGAAAGAGGGTACACTTGCATCAGGTGGCAAGACATGAATAAATGCAGATACAAGAGAATGTTTGGCTGGGACACCTCCATCAGTAGCTTTGACAAAAAAGGAGAGTACCGTTCCTCTGAGATGTGCCAAGCTTCCTTTTGTGACCATCCACCCACTGTCAGGCTCAATCTCCAACACATCCACTAGGGGAAGCCTTGCTTCACTGTACAGAGAGTAGGCAACTCTGCCATTGTCACCAGCATCTGGGTCCTGAGCCTGGATCTGAGTCACCAGTGATCCCATTGGCACATTAGCCTTTATGCTAACTCTATACTCCATAGCTCTAAAACGTGGAGCGTTATCATTCTCGTCAGCAAGAATTACCCTAACAGTGCAGAAGGACGCTCTTCCGCCCCCATCAAGTGCCATAACAGTCAGTACAATGTCTCGATTTATTGGGTTCTCTCTGTCGAGTTTCTGAGCTGTTGTTATCAGGCCGTCAGCTCCAATGTTGAATTGACTCTTTCCAAGATCATTGATGAAGGAGTACATGATCTGGCCAAAAATCCCTGAGTCCTCATCTGTGGCACGCACTTGAATGACTCTGGAACCAGCAGGGGCATTCTCACGGACCTCTGCCAAATAAAACCTCTGACTAAAGACAGGGCTGTAAAGGTTGGCCCCCATCACTCGAATGTTCACTTGTGCAGTGTTGGTGAATACCCCATCTGATACGGACACATTAAGGTTGTATGTTGGCCGCATTCCCTGTCTGCGCTGACTGGACAACGAGATGACACCTGTCTGTGAGTCTATTATGAAGTTCATTTTTTCATCTCCAGAGAGTATGCTGTACCTCAAACTCTCAGAGTCTGAGCTGTCTAAATCAGATGCTTGGATGCATGTCACAATATGCCCTCTGGGAGCCAGTTCACTCACAAAGGCTTCGTAAAGTGGTTGGTTGAAGGATGGTGGGTTGTCATTCACGTCACTCAGGAAGACGGTGACCGTGACCTCACAGTTCTGGGATGGGGAACCATTGTCTGTTGCCCTTACAATAAAGCTGAAGCTTGATGTAAGTTCATAGTCTAGAAGACGAGCTGTTAACAAAAGTCCACTAATACTATCGATGTGGAAGTAATCTGTGCTGTTAAATCCATCAGAAAGTATTTCATAGCTAATCACATTGTTTTTTTCAGAGTCCTTGTCTGTTGCCAAGAGCCGCATCACACTGGACCCGATCATTGAGTTTTCTGGCAAAGTTGTTGTGTATGAGGTATTTCGAAATACAGGAGCATTGTCATTTACGTCCACCACAACTATGTCCACGTCTACTTCAGATCTAGCTCCAGTTATAGTGTCTGTAGACCTTATGGTTAGCCTGTAATTGGGAGTGGTCTCATAGTCTAAAGGATATATGACACTAATCACACCACTGTCAAAGCCAATGTCGAACTGAAAGTAGGGATCCCCTTCCACAATAGTGTATATAATGTTTTGGCCCTCTGGACTTGTGGCATTTATGCATAATATGGCGGTGGACACCCCAATGTCCTCTCTTACTGATATGCCATAAAAAGACTTGTCAAACACAGGCATGGCCTTGTTTACAACTGTAACTGGAAGCTCAGCAACAGTGAAGAGGGAGGGGTAGCCTGCATCACGTGCAAGGACGACAAGTGGATATTCAACATTAGACAAGTCTGCATCAAAGACCTTTTTAAGAGTAAGATCCCCAGTGAGCTTGTTCACTTCAAAATGAGGATGGTTCTCCTTCAGCTCATAGTACACTGCGCCATTTATTCCTTTGTCCAAATCTGTCGCCGACACCTGGAAGATGGATGAGCCAGGCTGTGCATCAACCTGCACAGCAGCATAATATGGGAGGCCTACAAATTCTGGGGCATTGTCGTTAACATCCTCAACTTCTACTCTGATGGTTACTCTAGCAACTCGCAGCTGGTCATATTCTCTACTTGCCTCTACCACCAGTTCATACAATTCCTGTTGTTCTCGATCGAAAGGGACTCCTGTGGTTTGAATGACCCCTGATGTGGGACGAATTGTAAAGCTCGTCCCTGCATTCAAAAGAGTGTACTTTAGTGGTTCATTTAAGCGGTTTCCTACAGCATTTACAATGCTCACTATGGTAATGTTCACACTGTTCTCTAGTACAGAGGAGGTGTATGAGGTCTGACTGAAAAGGAGGCCACTGTCCATTGCCTCCCTGACTAGCACAGTAACAAGTGCTGTGCAAAAGTACCGCCCGTCTGACACTTTGACATTGAAACGATAACGGTCTTTGGACAGTTTGCTGTTTTTGACAGTGAGGACCCCCGACGATGGATCCATTTCAAAGTGCTCCAAGTTGCTATCAGCCAAAGAAAACATTAGATCAGTGGTCATGTCTGGATCAGTGGCTTCTACTCTCAGAACCTCAACCCCAACATATGTTGGAAGAAGCAAAATAGTCTCATAAGCTTCTTGTGAGAACTGAGGGGGAGAGTCATTGATGTTCACAACCCTGATTAGGACCTTGGCTGGCTTCTCTGCTGTTAGCTGAGGCCTGCCACTGTCCCTCACATTCACAGAAAAATAAAAAGAGCTGAAGGTTTCGTAGTCCAGCTTGGCTATAGTTCTCACAGAACCCGTTCCCGAGTCCACTGTAAAGAACAGTTTAGCTGTGTCCTCCACAATCTGGAAGACTAGGAGGGCGTTGTGATTCTTGTCAGCATCTGTGGCTTCAATTACCAAGGGCTTTCCATCCTCAGTCATCACCACACTATTGACGTGGGCTGCCTCACTGATGGTCCCTGTATATGTGAGATCCTGGAAAACTGGAGGATTATCATTTTCATCAACCACTTGGATGCAGACAGTGACACTAGAGGCAATCCCGGCCATGTTAACAGCCTGGATGACCAATATGTATGAGGAGGTCATCTCAAAGTCAAAATCCTTTTGTGTTGTGATGACACCTGTGTAGCGATTAATTTTAAACCTCCTCTCATCATTTCCTTCTTTAATGTCATAAATCAGCATAGATCGGCTGATTGCACACACAATTATGACAAAAGTCCCGACAGCCACATTCTCTGTGATCTCAGCCTGGTATTCTTGTTGGGCAAACTTTGGACTGGAGAAATCAGACAGAGAGATGGCGATCCTACAAGTAGTGGTGCTACTTAACGGCGGGGTACCTCCATCTGTGGCTCTCACAGTAATGGTATAAAAGCCCACAGTTGTAAGGTCCAGCTCTCTGGCTACTGAAATGATGCCAGACAGTGGATCAATTCCAAATATGCCACCAGTGTTGCCTGAGGGGGAAAAAAAGCACACATGCCTTTCAGTTTGTGATGAAAAGGGGCAGATAAAGGATAAATCAAAAGATAAATCTTAAGATGCATGACATGTTAAAAGAATGAGCTAATGCATCACACTCAGCGGCACAGACAATCCGTTTTACTCAAAACAGCTGAACAATGGAAATGTTATCCGGGAGTGTAATAAATTCCAGAGCCGAGAACAAAGTGTTTACCTGCATCAATTGAGTAAACTATCTCTCCGTTTCTCCCAAAGTCTCTGTCTAGAGCGATCACCTGCAAAGCTGATGTTCCTAGAGGGGCTGATTCAAACACTGTACTATCATAATTAGTGTGAGTAAAAATGGGAGCCTGGTTATTGGCATCCTCCAAAGTCACAATAATCCGTGCCAAGTCTCTGTAATATGGAAATTCCTGATCTTTCACCTGGGATAAAAACAGATGACAGGAAAGACAGAGCAACAGAGCTGAGAAGAACTCTAACAGTTGATTCATTGAAAGGATATGTGAGAAAAAAGCAAAAGCAAAAGAAAGAAGTAAAAAAAACAGACAGAAATAAACCAATAAAAGAAAACATCTGGTATGCTGAACTATATTTTATGATATCAATATTTATACAACAGTTCTGTCTGGTTCTTGAATCTGATATTCTGCAATATCAGAACTCATACAGCCCCCTCACCCTTCTGTATTACTCCACCCCCATAAAGTGACAGCAGATCAATGGACTCACTACAGTTTGACATATATTGCAGCTGCTGGACAACATAATGAACTTTTGACACTTTTTTAGGTCAGAATGTAGTTGTTTAGATTGCATTTATGCAGTTTATTTATAAAATATTATGCCTATTTTAAATATTTATATTTTCGGAGATTCAGCGCGTCAGCATCCATCAGCCTGTCATAGCAAAGACGGTTGACGTTGTCCATCCATAATATGGTGACAGAGAACGCATAATAAGCCCTAAGTGGAGAAAAACTCAAACTCGTAACTTCAAACTACAGCTGATCAAATCATTATTAATCAGGTAAGTGACTTTCTGATTCGATCTCTCTCTTTTGTATGCTGTAGTGCTATATTTATACCATAGTAATTTGAGTGTGTTGAGTGTGAGATAGGACCCACATATTAGGAATGTGTGTATTTTGTGTTGGCCATTCTTTGTATAACCTTTACTTTTTGGTTGATCACCTCTTTGTTTCTAATGCGTCTCCTGTTTTCTTTACTGCAGACTAGTTCAGTAAACAGAAAGAAAGAAGAAATGCCCGCATGTGTTTAGCGTTTTTCCTTATCGCAAACACAACAGTAATCTGGTAGTGTTTGCGTTGCTTTGGCTTTTTCAGGGTTAATTACTGTGATCTCCATATTGCAACAGAGAAATACTGAGAAATCTATGTAGACTGATGGCATTTCATGCCGTTCAGCCTTATAATATTAAAATGTGAGCAAAATTACCTGTTTTATCATTACTTTAGACATTACACTAGAGAATCATTCAAATGCTAGCTCTAAAATGCAACGGTTTCTTCTGTTCTGACGTGTTCTGCAGATATGAAGGAATGGCGGAAGAAAGTAGTTCCTCATACAAAAGGGTTTTTAGACTCTACGTGTTTTATTTTCTTTTTTTTATATACACGATTATGCCGTCGAACTGTTGTTTAAACACTTGTAGCAGTGTGATATGGCTGTATATCCTCACTGGTGGGACACTAAGGCACTCAGCCTGTGGCCTCATGCTAACGCACGCCTCCCACCAATGCCAATATACAGTACAGCCATATCGCACTGCTACTCATGTGATATTGCTTTTTTGTCTTACATGCAGTACACTGTAAATACTGTAGGGTTCAAGAGGCCATCATTTAAAGTAAAAAGATTTATTTTGGAAAAGGTACTGGATATGTTTTTGTATAACCCTGGATCAAACAAATCATCAGATTTTTTTGGAGTCCATTACACATCAATTCTGTCACAAAAGCAAACGCTAAACAAAAAAAATAATTATACAACTTTTTTTCTTCAATGCACCCTGTTTTTTAATTGTAGCTCACCGCACATTCAAAAAAATAGCTTGTTTAAAAAATATATGCAACCTCATGTTGTGTCTATAACATTACACACTGCCTCAGAAACTTTTGTTCATCATAATAAAATTGCATGGGGCTTGAGTTTTTTCACAACCAAGTGTGTAAGGTTTCTGTGCATGAAACTTTTTTAGGATAATAAATATAAAAAAAACTCTCACTTTCCTTCAGTTTAGTCCCTGATTAATCAGGGGTTGCCACAGCAGAATGAACTGCTAATTACTATGGCATATGTTTTATGCGGTGGATAATATGAAAAACACATTTGAAAATTTCTGACTCAGTGAAATTCATAATAGTATTAAATACAAAATATATAATTATGTTTAATTTATGTTTAATCAGACCCTATTGCATGTCACAAGTAAAATACTTATCAAATCTACCAATATATTGCAACCTTCATCAAGCTGCGTAGGAAAATAATTGTTTCTTACCATAATAGTAAGAATGTGCTGAGTGCGGGCTTCATAGTCCAGTCGGTCTGCTGTGTACATGACACCAGTACCAGGATTGATCCTAAACATCCGCATGCTAGCCGGATCAACGCTGCTATGAATAGAGTAGCTTAACTTTGCCCGTTCATCCCTATCCCTGGCCCTGACACGCAAGACCTCAGTGTCGGCTGGTGTATCCTCAGACACCAAGACTTCATACGTGTGCTCCGAGAAAATGGGAGTGTTGTCATTGCTGTCCGAAACCTTTATGTAAATCTGTAGATGCAGGAGACAGAGAGCCATTTCAGCTTTTCACTGAGAAATTCATCTAATGTAAACAGATACCTACAAGCAATCTACACATCTGCAATCTGTACTGATGTCAAAGCAGCTTAAATTAGAAATGGAAAATGCACATGTTAAAGTGACAATACAATGTGGGTTTCTGGGACACTGGAATACACAGCCGCCCCCTGGCAAAATTGAAGACGTATTCAGAGCAGATTAAATAGATATCTCTTTCACAAAGCAAAAGTACATTGATAGAATTAGATAAAAGCTGGCATGCTTGAGATGATTCTCTCTCGGATATTTCAACCGCAGCAGCCACAACTATATTTTTGTGCAAAGTTAGCAGTCTTATATATGTTACGGATTGTTCCTGGATGTTTGTGTAACTAATAATATACCTGTGTAGTGGCAGTGTTTGTCCCATCTGTCACCTGTACCGTCATGTTGTATAGCGACTGTGTCTCTGCATCTAGAGGTCTTGCTATTACTATGGTTCCAATGCCTCTTTGAATATCAAACGGACCATCATAGTTACCTATTAAAACAAGAAATCACAGTTAGTATGACCTGAAAAATGAAAAGTGGCAGAAAATGCACTGCATGCGTTCATTTATCCAACAAAGAGCTAAAGGTTTTGCAGAAAAGGATCAAGGTAAACACTTAACGAATCACACTGCCATGCGCTTCTGTGAGAAATACATTTTTTATGATTCACAGCGATTCATCAAAGTTTCACAGCTTTCGAAACATCCACCGCTTGATGTTGGGATCTTTCCCATCAGCCTCAGGACTCTTATCTTCGACTTCCACAAACATCTGTGTCAGGTTCAGGCCTCTCCACGGCAGATTCGCAAAATCATTAATTCAGGTCCATTCTGACGGATAAGGGCATACTTGCGGAGCATCTTTAGTATTCATTGCATGCATCTGTTCCAATTCCACTCAATTTCCACTGCACTTAAGTGAGATCAGAAGACCCAAAGTCTGGAAGGTATCTTAGCACTCAAAGTGTTTACAGGATTGAGCGCTTCACGTTTGCCTTGCGGCAAAGGGAGTTTTTAAAGTGAGAATCTAAAAGTATCAGATAAACTAGCCAAACCCTTCACACGCAGGAAAATAGCTACAAAATACTGACAGTTAGCCTACCACTGTCAGATGAACAGTTTGCGCCACAGGAGCTTTGCGGGATATAAAACTTCTCCCGTGACGTTCGTCCACCTTCCCAGAGAGAGAGGAAAAACACAGAGAGAGAGGAAAAACAGAATTTGTAAGTCAAAACATTATATTAAAAGTAGAGTTCAAATAAAAATGATCTCATTGTTTATTCTCCCTCTTGTGGTTTTAAACATTTATGAGTTTCATTCTTCTGTTTAACACATAACTGCTTAACACATAAGAGATTTTGAAAAATGCTGGCCATCGACCTCCATAGTTGGAAAAAAAATGTTATAGACCATTTTGAGGGATGTAAACTAAAACAATGGTCCCAACGTATTTCCTGTTTTACATTTTTAGTTTCTATAACTTCCGAAAAACCAACAAGAGCCACATATAAATGAATAATGTTATAATAGCTGTTAATATTAATTAACATTAATTAATGATTGAATTGCATTTTGTTATAGGCATAAAATAGTATGATAACAATCAGGAAATGTTTATGGGCCAATGACATGACCACATTGAAATGGTCTATGGAAGTCAATGAGTGCATCTTCTTCTGTGTTCAACAGAAGAAAGAAATTAAAATTGATTTTGAACAACTGAGGAATAAATAAATGATGGAATTTCCTTTTTTGGGTGAACAATCCCTTTAAAAGCATAATTCACATGATAATGAAAATTGGCTCTTAATTTACAGACTTTTTTCAGTAGAACATTAAAGAAGAGTTTTAGCTTAAATAAGCTTAGTCCTTGGTGATTTAAAAATGCAAGCTGATATATTTTATTTATTAAATTTTGCCTACATTAAGCAGGTAAAATACGTATTAAACGCGTGATGATATTTCCTGGTAAATATATTTTTAAAGAAGCTGTTAATATGAAATTGAATCTAAATATGGAAAAACCTAAATAATAATAATAATAACAACAAATAAACTATTTTTTTTTCCAAACTGTTATGTGTAATGACAATGGAATGACACAATAAGATACTGAACCACTGAAATGTATTTAATACTTTGTGTACAAGGTAGGGATGTCCAGATCCGATCACATGATCGAAAATCAAAAATTATTCTCATTATTTTTGAACACATCTATAGTTATATGGTGGCACAGAGACATACCTCTTTCTTAACCTCCCACAGAAACAGCAACACGTGCGCTATAACATCACTTTGTTGCAGAGACGCTATTGGTTAAATGCCAGCAAAGTAGAACATGAAAGCAGCTTGAAGCGGAAAGCGCGAGTATGTCTGCGGTCTGGAGATATCATAAAGTTGATGATGACAACATTGCCATAGCTAACTGTGAGATATGTAAACTTGGGATTGCCTATCGGGTGTTTGAATTTAAGGTGCTATTTGTTTGTTTTTTATATTAGATTCTTTTAATATTAACTGTTGCACTGAAGTCCAAAAGTGAAGAATTGATGTTATTTATTCTTTGATTGTTTAAGCTACCTCACAGAAGTGTTCTGTTTGTCAATAGAGTTGTTGAATGTTAAAAAAAAGGTCGATTAAATAAAACATAAGGAACATCCTGGATCTGTTTCTTCGCACTTCTTTTTTTTTTTTTTTTATGTATTACAGAAGTATCAGATCGTGTTTCGGTATCGGTAGATACTCAAAATCAAATGACTCAGACTCAAACTCGAGGGCAAAACAACCTGACTGGGACATCCTTAGTACATGTTTTATTTTTTATAATGACAACTTCAAGATGCCTCTTGTATGTATTGCTCAACAGAGCCTTCTGATGATCTCTGATCATAAGTTCTTATTTTCTTTTGAATTGAAGTCCAGTGATTGGCTGGGCAATTCAACGAGCTTTATTTTCTTTTCTGAAACCAGTTGAAAGCTTCCCTGGCTGTGTTTGGGGTGATTGTCTTGCTGAAATATCCACCCTGGCTTTGGATTTTAGCTGCTGTCTGGGCTTTCTATGCCTTTGTAGGGGCTGTTTACACCTGGTCACTTCATACGTTTTCTCTCAGCGCATAGCTATCTGATTTCTGAAAATGGTTCTGATTATTCTAATATTAATTTAACAATTTAATTTCAGCATTTTCATTTTTCATGCCCTCTCAGATTTATTTGTAACATTTCTGGAGGAGTAAAATTTACATATGTGGTTTCAACAACCAGATGCATATAGACTCGTATAGTTTCATCAAGAATGCATCCCAGACAACTTCCTGAAGTGATCGGAGTGATCAGATTTATATCTGTCTCAATTGCATTTCGAAAGGCATTTAACGCTGTCAGGATTCTACCACTTCAGTTTGTTGATTCTTACTTTGGTGGCAGAGTCCAGACACTAGTCCTGTCATGTCTTGTATATTGTGCTCGGCTCGAGTTTTATCGGGTCGAGGACTCATATTTCTCGTCGTTGTACAGTTGAAGTCAGAATTATTAAACCCCCTTTAAATTATTATCCTGGGGCTTGTGTTTGTTCTGTTTGCAGCGTGGTGTTTCATTCTCAGTGTCTCAGTCTAGTTGGTTTCGGTTGCGCTGAAAAGGAACATGCATGTTGCATGTGTGCTGTAAGTGCACGGTAAGTGTTTTTATTTATCGTCTACTCGTGTCTTGCATTCAGGCTTCTGTTGGTGTTTTTTTAGCACATGGTTTATGTATAGATGCGCCGTGTGTTTTAGTGTTGTGTTTCTTGTGAACATTCGGTCAATGAGTTCTCTCATTGGCTACATGTTCTAGTCCTGTTTTTGGCTTGTGTTGTTTCTTTGTGTCATATGTCCTGTCTATTGTCTAGTCCCACCCTCCTTGTTAACCCATTATTAGTTTATTATGTTCACCTGTTTGTTTGTTAATTCTTTCACTTTAAAGTCTTCTCATGTCTGCTGTCCTGTGCCAGTTCGTCATATGTAGTTATCCTGTCGAGTCGTGTCCTGTTTCGTCCAGTCCTAATCCTTGCCAACCCTGCCCAGTCAAGATTGTTTGTTCTTTGTTAATGTTTTCCCCATCTGGGTGGTTTTTGTTCTCATTTTGTTTTATTTTATAATTAATAAATACCCATTTTAGTTCTGCACTTAAGTCCTCATCCTTTCCCTAACCTCAACCATGCATTGACCGTTCATACGGTCATGGAAAACCTGGAAAAGTGATGGAATTTTGACATGGCATTTTCCAGGCCTGGAAAAGTTTTAGAAAAACAGAAAAAAATCTGATATTACGTTATTTTGTATTTCTGTGATATATATTGCGATGAGAATACAATTTCACTAGATTATTTAACAGGTTTATTTGGATTGATTGGGAGGGATTTTGTAGAGGAGTGAATCTCGAATAATATATAAATTACAAGCATTGTTAAAATATATTAAAGATAAAAATGAATTATAGTTTTCAGCTATTCACTATTCAGGTACAGATATTGAATAATCATCACTGCATGGTCTTCATTGTATATTATTTAATCTTTAGTAAAGTTTATTAAGAAAATTCTTGTGGCCGGATGTTTAAAAATGTGAAAAATTTAAATGTTCACACAGTAACAGGCCTTAAAGGGACAGTTTACGCAAAGATTAAAATGTTCTCACTATTTACTCACACTTCACTTGGTTCAATACTATAGGAGTTATTAAATTATATTGTTTTTGTGTTCATTTAAAAAAAAAAAAAAAAAAAAAAAAAAGAAGAATCTTAAATATTTGAAACAAGTGAAGGGTGTAATGAAAATGGTAAGTAATTTTGGAGTGAATCTCTACTATCTCTTGTTTTTGGCCAAAAACTTGCTCTCACATCATTAGTGCTGTGTAAGCATTATCAAAATCTATTTTACATAGATAGAAAAAAATATATAAACAAAACAGACTGTTGCGTGTTCTATGATTTGCTTTAATAAATTTGAACGTCATTGTTTTTCTTATTAGTTACCATGTATATGTAGACATTACGTCATGAAAATGTTCTTGAAAGTCTTGGAAAAGTCATGAAATTTTAGTAGTAAATATGTGTATAAACCCTGACCGTGACAAAACCTGCCTATATCATGATCGGATAGCTGTCCAGTCAGAAATAAACGAATGAAGTGAGCAGGTGTAAACAGCCCCTTACACCTCCCTTTCTTCATGTGTTTACACTTCATCCCTTTGCTATTTCATTTTATTACACATAACTAAATGTCTAAACTAATTAGTTTTTTGTATGCATGGGTTACTTTGGTTGTTACTGATAACTGGTGAAAATTTCAAGTCAACAGCACCTTTAGAAATATGTTTTCTGAGAGAAATAGTCACGTGTTCAAGTCCTTTTTGTACATGCTGTATGCTTGTTTGTTATTTGACTCTCAAATTGGCAGTAGCTGTTGACTTGCATTTTATGAATCCACCCTTTAAGCAGAACAAGGACATAAAACAACTATTTTTAAACACATATTCATTTGGAAGTTACCCAAATGAATTTGCACAAGCATGGGACAGCATCTGCAATGCTCAGCAAAATCCCAACCGCTGAGAGGATTTAATCAAAATGACCCTCTTTACATATTCAAGTTGACTAACTTCATCATCCACGCATCTTCTGTTGTCCAACTATAGCATGTGCAGAAAATATAGGTGCAAATGATAAATACATAGAGCAGTTTAATGCGACGAGCACATAGAGTAAATCATTGTCAGGACAGTTTACTGAAGACGTCCACTCCATTAAATTACATTTACATTTGTTCATTTATCCGAAGCGGTTTTATCCGAAGCAAGTGAGGAATGCTACATCACAAGTGATTTATCCTAAGCGGACAGTAACATCAGTAATACCAGGGACATTAAAGTTTGCAACCCTGTTTAATTTATGACTGGAACTGCTGCATTATTGATGCTCACCGATGATGTCGAACCATAAAGGGGTTTCTGTCTGCCAAACCGAGACCACTCCAACTGACTCATACACTTTAGCGTTTTCCACCACTGTGAAGTTGTAAACGGCTGCAGTAAATCGCAAGGCTAGTGGCGAAGGCACGGGCTTCCGAATCCATTCAACATGCAAACGGGCTGTCGACCACTTCTGAGGGGTCCCATTGTCAATGGCTTTTATCTGAGCGGGGCAGAGAAAAATATGAAGCAGAAAGAGCTGAAAACTTATTCTGCTAAAGCTTGACATGAAAAAAAAAAGCCTCAATATGCACTTAAGTAGCCATCTGTCTGGTGCTTTACCGTTAGAATATCATAGCCACCAGCCGTGACCATCTTCTTGGAATAAACCATGGCTGTTTTAGCATCGATAACGAATTTGCCGTCATCATTTCCATCCACAATGCTGTATGTGAGGTCTGAGTTGGATCCTTCATCTCGATCGTAGGCGAAGACTCTGTAGACTGGGTCGCCGCGTTTGTTTCGATCCCGCTCTGGAAGACTGATTCGATAAATAGACTCTTTGAATTCAGGAGTGTTGTCATTTTCATCTTGGACATGCACGATCACCCAGACGGTGGACTGCCTGAAGATCCCTCCTCCATCCATGACTGTGACCTAGATTAACACGCATAAACAAAATTAGGATGAGAAATGCACAGCTTCTGAAGATAAAGTAAGCAGTGGGTTTTAATTTCAGTGACTTTCTGAAGGCCCTTATTGCCTATTCAAACTTTCACTCGTTCACCAATGTTCATGCTTTTTTTTCTTATGTCTATATTCATTCTTTAAATGTGCTGCTGTTCCGACAGTTTGAGGTCAGTAAGATTTTGACTTGAAATAAATGAATACTTTTCAGCAAGGACAAAGTAAATTAGTTTGATCTGACAATAAAGACAGATATGACAAAACGACAAAAGCATCTTTCAAGCACCAAAACAATACAAGTCTAATAGTAAAGTTTTATTTTTTGTCTTGCAAAACAGAATGAGTCCTTTAATTTCCATTGAATCATTCATTCATTCATTTTCTTTTCGGCTTAGTCCCTTTTTTATTAATCTGGGGTAGCCACAGCGGAATGAACTGCCAAATCATCCAGCGGATAATTTGGTTATAGGCTATATTTGTTATAGGTTTTATGCAGCGGATGCCCTTCCAGCTGCAACCCATCACTGGGAAACTTCCATACATACTCATTTACACACAAACACTACGGACAATTTAGCTCATCCAATTCACCTATACTTTTGGAAACAGGAGAAAACCCACACGAACACGGGGAAAACATGCAAACTCCACACAGAAATGCCAACTGACCCTGCCGAGGCTCGAACCAGCAACCTTCTTGCTGTGAGGCGATTGTGCTACCCACTGCGCCACCGTGACATCACCTCCATTGAATCAATTCAAAATAAAATCATATTTTGTATGATCACAAGTTCTTTCATGTAATTTGAAAGCTATTTGAAACTAGATATTTGATGTGTTTTCTTTGAATATAATATTCCTTTTATATATTTTGCTTGATGTAGACTTGAAAATGTAATCTATAATTATGAACATATAAAAGAGTTGGACAATAAAACTGAAACGCCTGGTTTTAGAACACAATAATTCATTAATATAGTGTAGGGCCTCCTTTTGTGGCCAATAAAGCGTCAAGATACAAGTCCTGCACAGTGGCCGGAGGGATTTTAAGCCATTTTTCCTGTCGAATAGTGACAAACTATCACTGATCCAACCCCATGCTTCACACTGGACATGCAACAGTCTGGGTGGTATGCATTTTTGGGGCTTCTCCACACCGTAACTCTACTGGATGTGGAAAAGACATTAAATATGAACTCATCACCATTGAAACGAACATGTGGCATGAGTGACCAAAGGTTTGACTATAGTAGCTCGGCTATCTATATTGACTCTGTGGAGCTCCTGATGAACGGTTTTGCTACATAGATATACAGTCAAGTCCATAAATATTGGGACATTGACACAATTTTATAATTTTTGGCTCTATACACCAACATAATGGGTTTGAAATGAAACAAACAAGATGTGCTTAAACTGCAGACTGTCGGCTTTAATTTAAGGGTATTTACATCCAAATGAAGTGAACGTTGTAAGAATTACAACAGTTTGCATATGTGCCTCCCACTTGTTAAGGGAGGCACATATTGTTTCCTACACCTAATTTGGATGTAAATACCCTCAAATTAAACTTGACAGTCTGCAGTTAAAGCACGTCTTGTTTGTTTAATTTCAAAACCATTGTTTTGGTGTATAGAGCCAAAAAATGTTAGAACTACAGTATGTCGATGTCCTAAAATTTTTGAACATGACTGTATATAATCACCTTTTCAATGTCATTAGCTGCTATAACTAATTTAGAATTTAATCTTTAAAAAATAAACTATAAAGAAATAAATAAACAAAAATAAATGAATAAATAGATATTATAATTAATATTATAACATTGCATCACGGTGGCGTAGTAGGTAGCACGATCGCCTCACAGCAAGAAGGTCGCTGGTTTGAGCCCCGGCTGGGTCAGTTGGCATTTCTGTGTGGAGTTCGCATGTTCTCCCTGTGTTCACGTGGGTTTCCTCCAAGTGCTCCAGTTTCCCCCACAAGTCCAAAGACATGCGCTATAGGTGAACTGAATAAGCTAAATTGGCCGTAGTGTATGAGTGTGAATGCAAGAATGTATGAGTGTTTCCCAGTGTTGGGTTGTGGCTAGAAGGGCATCCACTGCATAGAACATGGCTGGATAAGTTGTGGCGACCCCTGATTAATAAAGGGGACTAAGCAAAAAAGAAAATGAATGAATAAATGATATTATATTACACATATACTTGAATATGTGGTTTATGAGGACCTCTACGTAGGTTTAATATTTGTTATAATGTAATAAACAACTTATTATATTGCCTTACCCTAACACTAACCCTAAACTCAACCCTTATTGTCAAAAGATCAGTTGTACAGTACAAACAAACACACAATTTGTATATTAGTTGAATTTCACCTGTTTATTTATAAATTGTGTGCTACTGTAAATGGCAAGTACCATACTTTGCAATTTTTGTGCTATATTCCACTACAAAATTTTGTCTATACGATATGTACACATTTTACAGTACATATCCAAAACTCTAACTCATCCTAGGGCCAGACAAAATGTGCTGACAATTATTGCTATTTCTGCAGAGAATTTTGTAAAAAATCTGTGGATTTATGCGGAATGATTTTAGCAGTATCATAACTAAAAAGTTAATATATGAAATAAAAATAATACACTTTTAACTTTTATTTAATGTTTACAATGCAAATCCAATTAGATCCACATTAGGTAAACAAAGCAAGTCTCTCATATAATGCACCTACTGAAAGGCAGAAAATATGACTTTACAAACTGTATTGGATATAAATCATATGCAACATTTTAATGTTTCTATTATAATATCACAATAATATCAGTGAAATGAATTTAAAACTGAATAAATATCAGTTTACACAAGTAAATGCATTGACTCAATGATGGGTAAAAAAATCTGTGGAAATCTGCAGATTTACATAAAACATGATTAAAACAAATAAATTACAATCTTCAGCCCCCTTTTGTTTTCAAGTAACTAAATGTGTTACTTTGTCATTTTTAAGGAAAGTAATGGGTTATTTTGTTTTAGCTTTTATTTTCCCATAATATATTTTCAGATTGTAATATATTACTTTTAAAAAGTAACTTTTTCCAACTCAGTATATGACACATGCATTTAAAATATCAATGAATAAATAAATCCTAGACTTTCAGTGAAAAAGGCACTCACTCAAGACATATCAAGCACTTAGCAGCTACCGTACCTACAACACCCTACAAATCCCACAGAAACACCTCAACAATATCATAGCAAACCTACATCTCTCTTTCTTTATGTTCACTTATTTCTTCCTGCCTCCTGAACATATTGCAGTGTGATTGTGTTTGGGGTATAATAATAATTAAGTTTGGTTTTAATGTAAAGTTTGATTTTAAAGTGTAGCACAAGTCAAAAGGTCTGAGTCAAAAGTCAACTGAGTCTGGTTTCTCTCAAGGTTTTTTTTCTTCACTTTCGGCAAGTAGTGAAGTTTTTTTTTTTTTTCCTCTCCGCTGTCGCCACTAGCTTGCATGGTTCGGGATCTGTAGAGCTGCGCATCGTTGGATTTGCTCTTCAGTATTTGGACTCTCAGTAGTGATTTTTTAAACCACACTGAACTGAGCTAAACTGAACTGAACTTAAACACTACAAACTGAACTACACTGTTCCTATTTACTGTGACCTTTTATGTGAAGCTGCTTTGACACAATCTATATTGTATAAGCGCTATACAAAAAAGGTGAATTGAATTGAATTGAATTGAATCTTTTACATTCTCTATTAAGCGAAATAAAAATGCTGCAAATAAAAAAAACCAGCCTGCCTTTCCTCGATTTCTACTCTGAAATAATTGAAAACCAGATCGACCACAATGTATTCATTAGGGAGAAAAAAAAAGACATAGAGGTTCAACTGATCTCACTGTTCAACACGGCGCTACACAGGAGATTCACAGAACTTGATCAGAGAGCGGTCACAAAAAAAAAAAAAACGGGCCGCTGGCTAACTGCACCACTGCAATCTCACAAGCAGCGAGCAGATCATGAAAGCCTCGCTGGACTGAATCTTTAAAGGGCTCCGTCCGCGTCAATCACTGGAGACACCAATGCCTGGGCCGCTCTTAAAAGCAAGCCACCTTGAGGGCTCTAGATGCCAGATATGAACTTTGAAACTGCAGAGTGAATCATCATTTAGTGAACACAAAATCAATGGCCCTCATTCCATCCTGTCCCATGTAGAGCAGGGATCACGAGGAGCCACACCCGTCCCATTGATCCGCGCTACTGTACTGCCCTCACTGACTGATCAGTAATTTAAGAGCTGCTCACCAGACTGTATGAAAATTTGCACATCTGCACGTGTTTTGATGATAAATAAGTGTCCTTGGGAGGCATGCGCTACTAGCTTTATCCTTTCTGTCACTTATATTGCACATGTAGGCGGGTTGCTTGCTGTACTGCACCTTATTTTTTAAAGGTTAGAAATGGAAATACTGTTTGGAATTTGTAAATCCATTTCTCACTCATTACTACAAATGTTTCCCCTTATATTCCAAAGAATTCCATAGGATACTGGTAACCTCTGTGTGATTTGTTGGACACGGTGCAAATGTGTTCCACCAATAGATCAATAAATAAGTCAGTGTGTATCCTATATGTTAATCAATTTAATACTTGAGGCTATGGACGGGTTGTAATTCAATTTGCTACGTCGTTATAGCTAAGTTTTGGCATTTGTGACTAATCGTGGAAATGTGATTGTGGTTTCAGCATTTCGTGATCTTATTATATGGTGCCTTTGAAAATTAAAAGCAATCTGCAAGTTTGTTTCACACATAAGTTGACATTTTAATTTACACTGATGTCAGTTTAAACCTGCATGTTTTTTTTTATTTTTTATTTTATCAATGCAATAAAATGACATTTTGAAGAATGGACATGCTTTTCTTTTCCAAGGAATTATAATTTTCTATTATTATTATGTCTGCCAAACCCTACAATATAAAACATAACATAAAATAAAGACAGTAAAATAGTAAACATTATATGAAGAATCTACTTTTTTTCTGCAAACTTACCTCAGAGAAGAATGGATTTATGCATAAATGATACATCATTATTTTTTAATTATAAGAAAACAAGGACTATTTAATACAAATCTATTGGCACTAGCAATTGAAAATGATCATATATATACATGTCTGTATGTATATGTATATTTACATACATGCACATAATTGTGTACAGAC
The DNA here is from genome assembly GCF_903798145.1 of Danio aesculapii. Lineage (NCBI taxonomy): Eukaryota > Metazoa > Chordata > Actinopteri > Cypriniformes > Danionidae > Danio > Danio aesculapii. The sequence continues at coordinate 25,182,596 of NC_079444.1, forward strand.
AATTTAGGGCTGTGCAATTTGACAATATGTATCGTAAAGACAAAATAAAAAACCTATAGATTCACATTATGCTACATATATCAGTATTGCCATACATTGTTTATGTTTATTTACATTTAATGTTTACATTTAGCATTTTATTTAGCAATATTTTATGCAGTAATTTTTAAAGTGTTTAATTTTTCATTAATATTTATTTTAGATGTCTACATTCTATAAATGAGTACATTTTTAAATATTTAAAAAATGTTAAATAAAATATTTTAAAATGCATATATATATATATATATATATATATATATATATATATATATATATATATATATATATATATATATATATATATGTATATATATATATATATATATATATATATATATATATATATATATATATATATATATATATATATATATATATATATATATACACACATATATACATATACACACACACACATATATATATATATATATATATATATATATATATATATATATATATATATATATATATATATATATATATATATATATATATATATATATATATATATACACACACACACGTACACACTGCCTGACAAAAGTCGTGTCGTTCTCATAGAAATCAGTCAAGTTTGGTAAGGAAAAAAATCATGGTTTGGAGTTACATTCAGTATGGGGGCGTGCCAGAGATCAGCAGAGTGGATGGCAACATCAACAGGGGTATCAAGACATTTGTGCTGCCCATGCTTCCCCAGGATAGCACTTTTCTCATACTGTACTTAAGTCTCTACATCAAAAATCCTGAAAGCAAAGAACAGGGTGCTCCAGGATAGGACAGCCCAGTCACCAGGTATGAACATTATTGAGCATGTTAGGGGTAAGGTGAAGGAGGAGGCATTAAAGATGAATCCATTGAATCTTGATGTACTCTGGGAGTGCTTTCTATGGCATTCCAGATTACTTTATTAATATGCTATTTGACTACATTATTTCTGTTAAGTTACAAGACTTTTGTCTAAGTAAAGTCAGACCTTACTGTCCTAATTAAATAATTAAAAATGAAGGCATGATTATATTTTATTTTGGTAAAATAAGCGTAATCTAGGGGTCTTTGCCTTTCATATATGCCACTTCTGATACCAAATGATCAACTAGGTCAAGTTATTTGTTGTTTCTAAAACTTGGATAGGCGACAAGACTTTTGTTAGGTAGTGTGTATATGAAATCACTTACATCATGGTACGAGTTGTTTGTCATATCGCCCAGCCCTAACACAATTTATAGAATACAATTATAGAAAATATTATATATTTTATTCTATGCAATATAAATAATAGAAACCCACCTCTAGAAAGTGCTCAGCTTGTTGCTCTCTATCCAGTTTCCTTGACGTGGTGGTGATAAGTCCTGAAAAACATTTAAATAAAAAAAAAAATAAAAAACGCTAAAACTGAATAAGCTTCGAACTTTCCTGACAACCGTGCAGCGTAAGATGTAAAGGCTGCCACAATCAGCATGGAGAGCCGCTCCACTCGACAATGATTAATAACATGTCAGCAAAGGTGCATAAATTTACACAACATTGTTTGTTTATTGCACAAAAAAGCAGCTCGTGACACCAGGCCCTTTGGCATAAACCCACAGATGGCATGTGGTGAATGCATAGGGTTATTTTCCAAACCCCCAGTGGCTGTAAATAGGTTTTAAAAACACTTCAGTGCAGACAGAGCGGCAGAGATTGAGAAGACGAAGACTTTCCTGCATATGAATGCTTCCTTAAGGCACAAGACATCTGGATGCCGGAGTCTGAAGGTAAATAACTTTAAGTGGGTCTAAGGGTGTGACATCAACTCCTGCTGGAGACATACTGACAAGCTTGACAATCGCATAAAACTATTGAGAATGCCATTCAAGTCTCTTAAGACTTGTCGTCCTTTGGAAGAATGTGTGACTTACAGTTGCCCTGTTATGCCATTTCAGCGCTTTTTAATTTCATTCTCGAGGTCTCGTACGACATGTTTACATCCGTTCAAGGTCAAATTTAGTTGAATTGTCTCATAATGTGCAATGCTTTTTTTTTATAAAAGTGAATCTGCAGAAAATGCAGACTTTTCGACATTTCGAGAACACAAAGCACAATCCTTTAGGCGTCAAGAACTATTAAAGGGCAGGTACATTTTGTTCATGTGCAGGGGTGCAAGACGTACTCAGAAAAAGTACCAGCGAAATATATATATTGACCAGAAACTGATTTTATTTTCATAGTCAAATTTAAGCACTTTCCACTTTCCAGTGTATTTTCAAACTTTACAAATGTGGCAAATTAATTATTTACAAACTTATGCATACTTTATATCAGGTGCTATTATAGTATTTTATAATAATTTTAGGAATGCTGGCATGTTTTTCCAAAGCCCAATACTGAATTACTGTAATTCACATTCTTAAAAGTAATTTACTCACATATTAAATGTGTCATCTTTCTTACATGAAGTAATATTCATCCATTGTGTTTTCATTTTATGCAAAAGCTGAAAGATTTAATTTAGATTAATAGTTAATTATTGTTAGCTATTTAGTCAGATACATATTTATGAAAGCAACATAATTGCATTTTAAAGCTGTTTCAAGCACTTTTTCCAAAATCGAAGTACTTTTCAAACCTTGAAAACACCAGATCAAGCTTTTTCAAGGATTTTCAGAACCTGTATGAACCAAACTGACCAAAGATAGACTTGAGGAAAAGTAAAATAGTAAAGCTTTAATTTGTACTTAAGTATTTAAAAAGTAATCAACAGCAGTTCAGTTTTTAAGCAGTCCAGCAACTTAATAAGCTTAATTAGCTTAATTAGCTTGTGCTTCATCCTGCTCCATCCTGAAATAAATTTTTTGTTAAAGAATTTTTTAGGATATTTCTGTTCAAAATAAATAAATCAAATCAAATCAAAACTTAAATGTTTGGATTTTCATTTTTGATTGGAAAATCTCTTCAAAGAGGAGAAGAAGGCCAGAAACACATTCCAGACTGTGTGTGTACTGATTTACTGATCATATGACACAGAATTAAAATAAACAATACTGATATTTGAAGCAATTTTGGTGTTGTTAATTCCCCTGTGCAGTCTAACCTTTAATTTTTTGTTTGGGGCTTTTTTTAACAAATGTCACCTGAACCATAAGCAAAAGGGTCATTTTTAGAAAGTGAGATTTGCATATCATCGGAAAGCTTTCCATTGATTTATGGTTACTGCTATATTTTAATGTAAGGGTCGAATAATATTTGGTTGAGATACAACTAAAAGTCTGAAATCTGAATATTGAGTACATCGCCTTTAAAGTAGTCTAAAAAAGGCTCTTAGCAATGTTTTTAAGTAATTAAAAATATATTTATATATATATATATATATATATATATATATATATATATATATATATATATATATATATTTACAGTATGAAATTTACAAAGCAAAATTGCATTTTTCATCAAAAAAGCGAAAACTATAAAATATATTGTTCCCTATTCCTACAAATAAACATGCTCAACTTAATTCATGACTAATTTGAATAATTAATGAGAAAGGTGTTTACAGCTAACTCAGTCGGTTCTATGTAAATGATCTAGGCTATTTTAAAGTCCAAAGCTCATGGCGTGAAAGCATTAAAGGCGAGTTTGAATCCACTTATGCTATTTTAAGGACGAAAAAATAAGCTCTGCGCCTTGGCGCATGGTCTAACAGGGTTGTGCTTATTCTCTTAATAAGTTATGGGTTATTTGACTATAACATGCATCACACCAATCAGAATTAAACCAATCAAGACTCTTAAAGGGAATCCCATTCCATTAGCTTGAAGATTGAATGGATAAAGACATCCATTAGCTTACATAATTAGTTTATTTTGTTAAGCGCAAAGATTGGTTTCAAAACTATTTCTAAATTTAATTCTAATTTACAGAAAAATTAACAATATTATCGAAATGTGGTCAAAAACCTGAGTTATTTCTAATCACACATCCTTTTCTTATGCCCCATATGGTGATGCAGACATCTCCAAAACAAATTGGTTTAGATGGACAAATCTAAACTTTATTAAAACAAATATAAATATGCATATAATAAATAATACTGCTGATAATAATAACATTATACAAATGCAGACTGTCATGAATAAACTGAAAAAAGCCCCCCGAGGTGAAGGAGGTAGTGGTTTTTGTAGAAAATAATAATTTTTGTAACAATTTAATCCATTCATTTTGTTTCATATGTAAAGATATTTGTGTATTGCGGTATCCTGTGTGTCTTAAGCAATATGTAAGCGTTCGGACTCACACAGGCGTCAGGCACATACCTAAAGCGCTCTGTGCTAGACTTAAGACTAGCTTTCAGTTGGTCAGTGGGGCAGTCTATTTCAAAATAGCAACACGCCTTAACATACATCTATTATAGATTGGAACACCCATGAGTTTACAAAGTGGAACAAATGGATTTGCTATTTCAACTATGCGGCGCAAAACGTAAAAATGACTGTTGCACTGGTCTCAAAATAGCAACAAATCACGTCAAACACGTCCTGCGCTTTATTGCGCTCAGTGTACGAAAAGGCCCCTAATATCATAATATCAAATATCATCCCTGGTAAGAAAATCATTAAATACAACTTAATTATTAAAATTAATTTAATAAAAACATCTCAGTTGTGCATTCTCACTATATACTCAGTGTGAAAACAAACATCTTTAGCATAACTTATGTGAAATGCTTTTGAAGTTCGTGTACATTTTTAAGCCGTAAAACAAAATGAATAAATAAAAATAAATTACAAATTATATATATATATATTTATTTTTTTGCAAAATGTGCTCAAGTCAAAGTGTAAGTAGTCAGTTTAAACAAGTAAAATTACTTCAGTATTTTACACTCCTGTTCATGGGCACCTAGCAAAGACTTGGCATTATTCAATTTTGTTTCAAAAATGTGCAGGAATTACAGTGAATTACTGAGTCATTTCAGACTATTCAGAATGTTTTTTTTTTTCTTTTGTGAAAAAATTACTCACTTCATAAAGCACTTTGATCTTCGAAACGATCACAGAAAGCCATATTACACAATATATAAAACGCAACTCTGAAAAAAAGCATAATAGGGCCACTTTAAATCTCAGCCAGTTTCTCATCCAGAGCTTAACACACCAATCATAAGGATGACTTTTAAAATGCGTCTGCATCCTTTTTGAAGCTTTAGAGCTCCAATCCCCATTTGTAGATTTTCCTTTTGTGCTCCACAGAACAAAGTGATCTGGGAGGTTCTCGGAGAGTCTGTTTTTCAAATATATATATATACATGCATAAATGTATTGCAAATTCCAGCATTTTGAAGAACACTGTGCCTCTTTCAGCACAAGTTCCTATTATTTACCTGAAATAAATCTATGGTGCATGCTTTCCGAGCCAGCGGTTCTCTGTGAAATATAACTATGGCAACAAAGAGCTCCTGATGGCACAGGTTGAATTGCACTGCTGGAATCCGCAGAATTCCCTAATGTGTGCCATCCAGAGAGACTCAATTAGAGGAATTAGATGAGCGATGAACTCACAGAGCTGATGAGGGACCGATGCGCGGCAGGCTGCAAGGAAATCAGAGTGAAAGCGTTTTCTCTTTTAAGCCGTTCATTTATTTAAGTATAAAATATATTGTTGGGAGGGCATTGGTAAGGAATGGAATTGTAAAAGATATGACTCTATTAGAGGCAAGCGCTCTAAACTAATAATCAAACATGCACTCTCTATTTTCAGGGTGCAGTAATTGGTTGCTGGCTTAGTCACAGCACATTTGTTTTTATAAAAGAGCTCGCGATGCAATTTATCTGAACACTTAGGTTGAGTTCAACAGACAATCACGAAAAGAGAGCTGGATAAGTGGAGCGCAATTACGACGGCTTTTTCCCAGCAGTGGCTGAATGTGAAGTAGAATCTATGACTGCAGTCTGGGGTCAAAACTACACACACGTTCAAGTAGAATATGTGCTGATATTTAATAATCAAGTATATTGCAGTCACGAACATGCATGATGGACACTTTGATATCATAATTAATTCTTTATCATCTAGACTTTTAAGATGCCTTTCAAGAATATTCAGCTAGTTGTATTGGAAGTGGTGCTTCAAGACTTTATAGGCTATTCATTTTCAAACATAAACATTTTTAACATGTTTAAACATTATTCGTGTCAATACGGCCTACAACTTGCCTGATCTTTTAATAGAATGTCCGGTTTGTTTGTTTTTTATAAGGCCTATTTAAAAAGGTACGTTTTGCTGCTTATTTAAATTGCTTATATAAGTTTAACCAGCCTGATCTTATGAGAAAACGTAAGTATTTTACGTTTTGACAGTTTAGTGGCTAATTCGTACGAATTCGTACGAGTTCAGTCGTATGAAATTGTACGATTTTAAAAAGGAGGCATTGCACCAAACTCCACCCCTAAACCCAACCGTCATTGGCGGATGAGCAAATCGTACTAAATTGTACGAATTAGATCATACGAATTCGTACGAATTAGCCACCAAATCAAAAAGTTACGAATTGCCGTGAGATTGTGTTGGTTTAACAACACAATTATTAAGGTTTTTGGGGGGAAACTTAATTGTTTTGTGTTCAATCCAGTTCAATTTGTAAAAAAAACAATTAAGTTAACTTAATGTATTTGTGTTGGAACAACATGAAGGAATTTTGTGAAACCCAACACTTTTTACAGTACACTGTAAAAAAACGATATGACAAAAAGTCACACAGTAAAAAATACTTGGTTTCACAAAATCAATTTGTGTTGGAAAAACATGAAGGAATTAAGAAAACTCTCAAGAATTTGTATTGTTTCAGCTCATTTTAAATAAGTAGTTTGAGCAAACAGCAAACGTAATTTTTTGAGGGCATGACAGTATATTTTTATGTTATTTTAACTTATTTTAATAAGTTAATCAGGTTTCAATTATTTGTAACTTAATTTTTGAGCCAGTTTAATTAATGTGGTTGAGATGACTCAAATATGATTTGATTCTACTAAACAATTTATGGTATTTTTTACGGTGTACTGACTAATTATTTTTAAATTGTACATTTTAGTAAGATTTGCTCATCCCACAATAAGGGGTACACTGTAAAAAGAGATTTGTTGACTTTACTTCTAAAAAGTGAGTAAAATTGGCATTTATTTTTAAATTAAAGTTAAATCAACTTGACAGTTTCAAGTTACAATGAGTTCACTTACGTACATTGTTTTAAAGTAAAGTCAACTTGTTGCTTTTAAGGCAAATGATTTACACACATTAAGTAACTAATCCCTTTTCACTAATCACAGTGTATATTTTACGATAAATTTTATGGTAAATTAATTTATGGTGTCTTGAACCATGCCTAGGCACGATTGTCGCCGCTCCCCGCTCCCCTCTCCCCCTAGGCCTGCACTCACATTGCATTTTTTGCCTTCTAAGCCTAAGCACACTTATGTCATCACTAATGCAACTGTTCAATTAAACAGAAGAGAAGCGTTCTCGCTACATACAATGGAGATTGCTTTAGTTATATTGTTTTGTATTATTTTAGGTCATTTGATATGCAGTGACACAGTCAAATCTTTTGCTGAACAGATCCAGGAGGTTTGCTGAAAATGTCAGCTGACGTGCAGCGAGGAGTTTGTACCTTTAAAAAACCATGACAGTCCACGTTCATTAAAAAGTAAGCATGATTGCAAAATTTATATAAAATAGCCTCTTAAAAGTGATGTCGGGTCTTCAGTTTCGCACTCAGGCGCGCTTTGCACTCACACTACAAGCGTACCGCGCCAAAGCCAAACCAAACTGTGCTCTGGCAAACTCCAACCGGGACTGGGCCCGATTCAGAGCACTCACACTTGTTAAACGAACCGCGAAATGAGGGTCAAACATGCCGCCTGGGCATGGTTTGGATAGCCTAGTGCGAGTACACCCTTAGTTTTGACACAAATTTCCAGTCATTTGAATTGAGGGAAATAAATTTTGAACCAATTATGTAAAATCATTTTGGTTTGAATGCCCTTGTGAATTAATCTTGGAACACATTTTACTATTTTGGAGCCAATTAATCTCAACCACTTAATCTGGACAACCAGAATTCTTTCTGTTTGTTATTTCACTTCAACTCAAAACAACTGTTTAATAACACTTACTGTTGACTGAGACTAAATTCAGAATTAGCCTTAGTACAGTTACAGCTCACTGAGTAAAGCAACAAACATTCATGTTGTTAATTAAGCTGCCAACACCCAAAGCATGACTGCTACACTTCTGCAAGGCAGAACGCAAATAGAGAGTAATGCAGTTGCTTTTTTCCAGATGTGCCTACAGCACACAAGTTGAAAAAAATCTACATTTTTCAGAATGCTACAAACGCACCACACATCATATGACAAGAAAAACCTATATCAGCTTTACACTGTATTGATTATACACATTACAGAAATAATGGTAAATTTCTCCATATATAAAACATGCTACAGCAACTACAGAACTACAGCAAGAATTCACCAGTGGCAACAAATGCCAATGGAGGGTGAGCTTAGAAGTGTGCTGAAATTGGCGAAGGAAGCAGCACACGTTACATTTTCTTGCAGTTTTGCAATATATGCAATGCAATATATGCGCCACCCCTAAGATAACTTTTATTGTCAACATTATTCCCTCTTAATGCAATCCCATTCAAAACACTCAACTACACACCCACTCACCAGGTAGTTACACCAGCACAATCCCTTTATTTTGTCCAAACACAAAACGATTGTTAACTTTAGTTTTTAAAATAAATTAAAGTATATTGAAAATAAAACAATTAAACGGTCCAAAAAATGACAAGAATAGCGCTGTTTGTGCAACTTTGTTTAGTGCATGTAATAAGCTTAAGTAGTCTTAAGTTATTAGGTCTTAACTTAAGCTCTTAGTTATTATTTAATAACTCCATAAAATCATTTATAGGAGTTTTTATAAAGCTTTTACAGTAGCTATAATGAAGTTCACTCAAAAAAGTATGTTTGCTGTTTGTTCAACCTACAGTACTTATTTAAAATGAGCTGAAACAACACAATTCTTGTGTTTTTTTGGGGACTAAATTGTTTTATGTCCAATCCACATAAATTTGTAAAGACTAATAATTTTACTTAATTCCTTTATGTTGTCCCAACACAAATCAATTAGTGGAACCCAGCATTTTTTACAGTGTTCAGTAGTTTTTTAAAATAATATTCGCATTACTTCTGAATCAAATGTAGCTATTTATCAGTCTTAATATTAATGAATGCTTTATTACTTCATTATAAAGAGTTATGGCACCTCGAAACATTTGTTTACTCTGAACATGTATGTATAATAAATACATACACGACAATAAATAATACAAAACATCTAAAGATTTATTTGTTATTATACCTATTATAGCCCCTTTTTGCAGCCTAACCTACTCTCCCTGACAAAAGTCTTGTCGTCGATCTGAGTAACAAATAATAACATGACTTCTAGTTGATCATTTGGAAACATGGCAGAAGGTATATTTTTTTCCCGATGAATCGTCTGTTGAACTGCATCCCAATCATCACAAATACTGCAGAAGATCTATTGGAACCCGCACGGACCCAAGATTCTCACAGAAATCAGTCAAGTTTGAGGTTTGGGGTTACATTCAGGATGGAGGCGTGCAAGAGATCTGCAGTGTGGATTGCAACATCAACAGCCTGAGGTATTAAGTCATTTGTGCTGCCCATTACATTACAAACCAGAGGAGAGGGCAAATTCCTCAGCAGGATAGCGCGCCTTCTCATACTTCAGCCTCCACATCAAAGATCCTGAAAGCAAAGAAGGTCAAGGTGCTCCAGGATTGGCCAGCCCAGTCACCAGACATGAACATTATTGAGCATGTCTGGGGTAAGATGAAGAAGTAGGCAATGAAGATGAATCCAAAGAATCTTGATGAACTCTGGGGGTCCTGTAAGAAAGCTTTCTTTGCCATTCCAGATGACTTTATTAATAAGATATTTGAGTCATTGTACGGATGCAGTCGTCTAAACTCATGGGAGTCATATATAATATTAATGCTATTTCCACTGCCCCATGACTTTATATTTTATACTGTACATCATTTCTGTTAAGTGACAAGACTTTTGTCTAAGCAAAGTCAGACCTTACAGTCCTAATTAAATAATAAAAAATCAAGGATCATATTTTATTATGGTAAAATAAACGTAATCTAGGGGTCTTAATATAAGCCATTTCTGATACCAAATGATCAACTAGAAGTCAAGTTATTATTTGTTGTTCCTAAAACTTGGATAGGCGACAAGACTTTTGTCAGGTAGTGTATAGTTCCACCAATATTTTACTTGTTTCAAACCTGTTTCGGTTTTGTTCTTCTGTTGAACACAATAGAAGATATTTCGATGCCTTCAACAAAATGTTAGTGTTTTTAGTGTTCAACAGAGTAAAGAAACTCATAAAGCTGTGGAAGCACTTGAGGGTAAGCAAATAATGAGTAAATAATTGTTTTGTGTGAACTATCCCTGACACATGAAAATGTAATCCCATTCAAGCTTTGATTCTTCATTATAATTTTGTTTTTGTTTTTCGTACATTTCATCCTCCTACTGTATACACTCACCTTCATTCATTAGCTTTCACAGAGTTCATATTTGACAGAGAAATATAGTATTTCCCCTCTCCGCTCTACATATTAATTCATCCGCATGCTCGCTCACATCTCATTATATATATTGAGTTAGATTTATTGAGCTTAAACCTCTGTATTCCAGTGTAAATACGTGGTGCCACGCGCTGCCTTGGAGGGATTTGCCGATAGTAGAATGAAAAGCTTTCCTGCTGGCACCGAACCTTGTTTAATTAATTCACTGACTACAGCTGCATACATAAGCTCCCATGACTCACTTCTTAAATGACAAGGAAAAGCAGCACCCGGTGTAATCAGCAGTACCCAGCATGCTATGGGATCAGGACTCTGCATGTGTGTTAACTCTTCACACTAGAATGTCCTGACACCGAAGCAGATTACAGCCTGTGCTGCTCAGTTCATTTAGCAGTACTTGTGAAAGTATTTGTGAAAGCGAGAGGAGGCCGGATTGAGGAGGTTTTGAACACTGCACTGAAATTGCATCGCAGGAAAAGATGGTCAAAGATGATCCGCTTGCAAAATTTATTTTATTTATGTTGCTTTAGATTTTCTGTAGATTAAAAATGATATGAATGTAAATTGCATACCTTTATGCGATGTAATCTCATAAATTTTATTCATTTTTATATTAAAATATGAAGTAAATTCTCATAAAACTAAAATAGAAATTATTTTAAATGGCGCAGTGGGTAGAACGGTCGCCTCACAGCAAGAATGTCGCTGGTTTGATCCTCGGCTAGGTCAGTTAGCATTTCTGGAAGGAGTTTGCATGTCCTCCTTGTTATCGCGTGGGTTTCCTCTGGATGCTCCAGTTTCCCCCACAGTCCAAAGACATGTGCTATAGGTGAATTAGGTAAGCTAAATTGTACGTAGTGTAAGTGTACGAATGAGAGTGTATGGATGTTTCCCAGAGATGGGTTGCAGCTGGAAGGGTATCCGCTGCATAAAACATATGCTGGATAAGTTGGCGGTTCATTCCAGTGTGGCAACCCCAGAAATAAAAGGACTAAGCCGAAAAGAAAATGAATGAATGAATGAATGAATGAATGAATGTATTTATTATCCTTTATTCATTTTCCTTCGGCTTAGTCCTTTATTTATTAGGGGTCGCCACAGCAGAATGAACCGCCAACTATTCCAGGATATGTTTTACGCCACGGATGCCCCTTCAGCTGCAACCCAGTACTGGGAAACACCCATACACTACCGCCAATTTAGTTTACTCAATTCACTTATACTGCATGTCTTTGGACTGTGGGGGCACAGGAGCACCCAGAGGAAACCCACACCAACACAGGGAAAACATGTACACCCCACACAAAAACAAACGAGACTCATACCAGTGACCTTCATGTTGTGAGGCGACAGTGCTAACCACTGAGCCACCGTGCCGGTGCCGCCTTTATTATTCTTATTTATTACATTTTTTATTTTAAATTAAACACATTTATCGCGTATAATCCCTGGGTCCCTTACTTTATATCTGAATTTATATCTTTTATATCTTAATTTTATAGTTATAATAACTATAACTTTGGAATTAATTTGCCTACTGTAGCTGAAAAAAATCAAACATTTTAAAACAATTTATTGTCCTAGACTGAACAAAAAGTAGGTTTTTACGTAGAAACATTTTTCACCTCATTGCAAGTAAATTTCATTCACATTTTACCAAGAAATTATTTATATGACATTTCTGAAGTAGAAAGAACTTTTTTCTAATTTATTAAATACATCTGGAATCTTGCTTCTGCCACAATACAAATGTAAAAATAAATCATTTAAAAATCTATACAAATCTTATCTGATGATTAACTGCAAGTGTCCATTATCTCAAAATTAGAATGTTTCTCAAAATTAGCATGCGTAAACAGACTAATCTGATTCTAAACATAAGTCAGTGTGAGTTGTTGATGTGACAATGCCTCTGATGTTGCATTTTACACACGGCTATTGTAAAAATTGTGGAGTTTGCATGTACTCCTCGTATCTTCGTGGGTTTCCTCCGGGTGCTCCGGTTTCCCTCACAGTCCAAAGATATGCGCTATAGGGGTAGCCTAAATTGTCCGCAGTGTATGTGTGTGGAAGCATGAGTCTGTGGGTGTTTCCCAGTGATGGGTTGCAGCTGGAAGTGCATCCACTGCGTTAAACATATGCTGGATGAGTTGGCGGTTCATTCCGCTGTGGCGACCCCTGATTAATAAAGGGACTAAGCCAAAATGAATGAATGAATTTTCCAAAAACAGAAATTGATGCATTTTGTCACTAAAACCATGTCCTCTTGTGTAATACGTTTATTTTAAATGAGCAATTCCACTGAAAATTAAAATGAAAAGCTATTATAAAGAAATTGAATCAAGTTCTCAAATCTCATTTACATTTTCTTCACTGTAAAATTTAAACATTCTGATTAAAGAGCAGCGAATGAATCTCTCATTTAGATTTTTCGTTTGACCACATTAAATAACAGAGGTGTCACTTTAAAAATGCAGATCTATAATGAAAGCCTTCGATTGCTTTCCTAACTGTTTATGTTCATTCATTCATTTTCTTTTCGGCTTAGTCCCTTTATTAATATGGGGTCGCCACAGCGGAATGAACCGCCAACTTATCCAGCATTTGTTTTATGCAGTAGATGCCCTTCTAGCTGCAACCCATCACTAGGAAACACATACACACTTATTCACACACACTACGGACAATTTAGCCTACCCAATTCACCTGTACCGCATGTCTTTGGACTGCGGGGGAAAGAACATGCAAACTCCACACAGAAACACCAACTGACCCAGCCGAGGCTCGAACCAGCGACCTTCTTGCTGTGAGGCGACAGCACTACCTACTGCGCCACTGCGTCGCCCTGTTTATGTTCATTTAAGACAAATTTTGTTGTGATTAAAAGTAAACCCACCAAGATCGACATGTTTAGATATTATTATTATTATTATGTGTATATATCTGTTCAAACATGAACTCAAAACCCAGAGTGTCCACTTTTACTCTGCTTCAAATCGTGGGTACAGTATCAGTTTGGGAAAAAGCATCTATTTATGACTATAGAGCGTGTCTGATAGATCACGCACCGCTACATGAACTGACTGTTTTGTTTTTGGCGCCTGTAATGAAAAGGAAGAGAATCCTGCTGGTTTTATATATATATATATATATATATATATATATATATATATATATATATATATATATATATATATATATATATATATACACATATATATATACACACACATATATAAAAATATATATATATAAAATATATTTTAAAAAATCTATTGTGTTTTCATACCTAAAAAAAATTATAAGGAAAAATATTGTAAAAAATACTATTATGGGATGATTGCAGGATGGAATTGTAAAATAAAGTAAAATCTCGATAAAAATGGAAGCGTTGACAAGTATGACTGTGAGACATAAATATACTATATATAAACTGGCTTTTACTCTAACTCTAGCAATTCATTTCACAGTTCTTTATTTTCTTTGAATTCTGAGTGTTTTTTGGTTTATTTTTCAAATGAAAAAAAAAAGTACCTGTGTTGTAATCGATGGAAAAGAAGTTCTGAGGATTTCCAGCAGTGATTCGGTACGTGAGACGGCTATCTGAGGCCGTAACATCCGGATCCTGGGCTTGAACACGAACCACAGACACGTCTTTAGGAGAGTTCTCCATAACATATGGGTGGTAGATGGGTTCAGAAGTCAAAGGCGCATTATCATTCACATCCTCCACCTGAATGAACACCTCAATAGATGCGGAAAGCGGAACGACGCCTCGATCCGTCGCATATACAGTCAGCCAATAGGAATCCTGAGCCTCACAGTCCAGAGAGTCAGCGGTGTAAATCATTCCTGTAAGAACAGAGGGAAAAGAACATATTCAGTATCGATCATCTGTTTGATGAATTCAACAAGAACTACTTCACGCAGTTTGTGGGCTTTCATGACAAATTCGGTTTTTATGACACATCAACCGCTATCAGTTCTCGGGCTCGAGTGAGCCGGGAACATTCGGTTATTTTTCAAGCTATCCATAACTCGGTTTTTGTGATTCAACTACACATCAAAAGCGTCCAAGCCTACCATGAGTCAAACTTTGCTGTCAAACTTTATTAAAGCGTAATGTGCCTAACATTTTGAGGAGATTAAAGTCAGGCTGAAAGATTAATGTTTTTAGAGACACACACACTTCCAAAAAAGTTCAGCAGAGAGTTTCAAAAGCAAGAGCTGGTGTGGTATGCCTAACAAAAAGAAAGGGGGGAAGTGTAATTTCTCTTCACATTTTCTCTGGGGAAATTTACTCAACTGTCAACGATACCTGAGACCCACCTAAAGCAATTCAGAGAAAATGCTTTCTTGTGTGCGGAGCTTCGTTTTCTTACTACAGTCCACCGCCTACAACTCAATTGCGAACAGATTAAATGTGTAAAACATCTGCAATGAATTATTCAAAGTGGCAATGAGCGACACAGAAATCATTGTTATCAGGGTCACCCAGGCTAGCTGTCATGAAAATTATTTTTTACTAACTAATATTTACAGTAAAGCCTTTTTCCATACTGTGTGAATATAGCATATCTTGTCGATTTGTTCATTCCCTGTAGATTAGAAATGTGTATTATGAATGGAAATAGTAAAAAGGTGTGTATATATAGGTTAAAGACGAAAGATGTTTTAAGCATCAAAACAAAGAAAGTGTTTTTTTAATACATCAAGAGCAAAATATACACTATTTTACAATGATTTGCAGCAGATTCACACTAAAATATTTTTCAGATCAACAAGGTTATATACTTCAAGATGCTGTCAGGTGTGAAAACAATATGGCTATCATTCAGGTGATCATAAAAATTATCTTTTAGTAACTAGTATTTACTGTAAAGCCTTTCTCCATATTGTGTAAATATAGCATTTCTTGTAGATTTGCTCATTCCCTGTAGATTAGAAATGTGCACTTTAAATGGAAATAGTAAAAATATGTATATATAGGTTAAAGACGAAAGATGTTTCAAGCTTCAAAACAATGAAAGTGTGTTTTTTCATACACCCGAGCAAAAAATACACAATTTTATAGTGATTTTCAGCAGACTCCCACTGAAATATTTTTCAGAGTTCATGATCTTGTCTGGTGTGAAAACAATATGGCTATCACCCAGCCGATCATGTAATGTAATGTGTATTTATATAGCACATTTTTTGTGTATGCCCATACACCCAAAGCGCTTCACAATCATGAGGGGGTCTCTCCACACCACCACCAGTGTGCAGCATAAACTTGGATGATGTGACTGCAGCCACAGGACAACGGTGCCAGTGCGCTCACCCCACACCAGAGTGGGGAGACAGTGATAGAGCCGATTTTGTGGATGGGGATGATTGGGAGGCCATGATTGGTAAAGGCCGATGGAGAGACTTTGGACAGGACACTGGGGTTACACCCCTACTCTTAACGAGAAGTGCCATGGGATTTTTAATGACCACAGATAGTCAGGACTTCGGTGTAACGGCTCATCCGAAAGATGGTGTTCACTGACAATAGTGTCTTCTTCACTATACTGGGGCATTAGGACTTACACAGACCACAGGTTGAGTGCCCGCTGCTGGCCTCACTAACACCACTTCCCGCAGCAACCTAGTTTTCTCATGTGGTCTCCCATCATACAAGTTATATTTTAGTAACTAGTATTTACAGTAAAGCCTTTCTCAATATTGTGGGAATATAGCATTTCTTGTAGATTTGCTCATTCCCAGTGGATTAGAAATGTGTTTTATGAATGAAAATAGTACAAATGTGTATATATAGGTCAAAGACGAAAGATGTTTCAAGCATTAAAACAATGAAAGTGTATTTTTTTTAATACATCTGAATGTTTACGGTTTTCTTTTTATTTTTAAATCAGAGCAAAAATATACACTATTTTACAATGATTTGCAGCAGACTCCTACTAAATTATTTTTCAGATTAACACGCTTATATACTTTAAACTCCTGTCAGGTATGAAAACACTATGACAATCACCCAGGCGACAGGTAGCTGTGTAAAAAATAATATTTTAGTAACTACTTTTTACAGTTCTATTTACAGTAAAGCCTTTCTCCATATTGTATGAATATAGCCTTTGCTCATTCCCTGTAGATAAGAAATGTGAATTTTGAATGCAGGTAGTTCCATTTTATGTATAGCTCATGGTGAAAGCATCAAAACAATGAAGGTGTATTTTTAATACACATCAGAATGTTTACTGTTTCCTTTTTTTAAGTCAGAGCAAAAACATACACCATTTTACAATGATTTGCAGCAGACTCCCACTGAAATGTGTTTCAGCGTAACAAGTTTATATGCTTAAAAATTCTGTCTGGTATATTCTGAAAACAATATAGAAATCACCCAGGCTAGCTGTCATAAAAAATATATATTTTAGTAAATTACAATAAAGTCTTGCTCCATATTGTGTGAATATACACTAAAAATGTTAGCTTAAGGCAGCTTATTACCAGGTTTTTGTTCTGTAATATACAACACCTGGTGGCTCCTCCCCTTTTTGAAAAAACTGCCAAAAAGCATTTTGCTTTTAGCACAGCTCTGCCAGTGAGAGTGATTGAGCTCAAACGCATCAAATAAAAAAACGTCTTGAAGGGTCAGGACATGTCAGATCCTATACAGAATTTGATTGGTCAGAAGAGTTGAAGAGAAACTGAAATACAAGGTTACATCAAAACATTGTTGACCCATTTAGGTGAAAGTGACAACCTTCAAGCTTTGCATTATTATCTTATTTTCTAAATGTGAATTTTGTCACTGTTTTGGAGCACACTAAATTATAGATAGGTTATTCTTAAGACTAACATACTGATAGGAACGTCTATTATTTTGATTTCATGGGGACTTTTGATTTCAAGCCATGTCTGGTGTTTTATGAAAAGAAAAAAAAACATTTGATGACATATAAAAAAACTATTTTTAAAGATGCTCCTCGGCTGTGCTTGCTTAGATTGTAGCATTATTTCTGACATACTTGTACCTAAAATGAATGCTTGCACATATATTTATGAATATTCTGGGTTTGCCAAGATAAATGACATCATGAAGGTGGTGCACTGGGTAAAGAATCTTGAATCCTCTCCTGAATTTTTGACATATAGGGAGAGGAGACTTTCTGTCTTCAAATATCTGTATACTGTTATTTTGACAATTGTAATCCTCGAAACCTTTCTTGTTTCCTTGCCGCTTTAGCTACTGTATTTGGTCTGCAATGACTTTTTGGAAGTGCCTAGCAACCCGAATGACAAAAACATTACACTGAATGACAATACTTCCACTTCAGCATATATTCAACTAGGCACTAGGATATTCATCAAGGTGCTTGAGCAGTAAAATTATTCACAAGTTTCCACAACCTCTGCTTATTTTTCAAACAAATCACACAGTAATATTAAAATAACTGCTTGATCCTCTTATACTGTAACCTCTAATCAACCACATATTCATTTCAACAGTCTGCTGTTTTATTTAATGGAAAATAAAGACATAAGCACAAACAGGACATTCATTTATTCATTTTCTTTTGGCTTAGTCTCTATTTCAGAGGTCACCACAGCAGAATGAACCACCAACTATTCCGACATATTTTTTCGCAGCGGATGTCCTTCCAGCTGCAACCCAGTATTGGGAAACACCCGTACACATCCATTCACTCAAACTACAGACAGTTTAGTTTATTCAATTCACCTTTAGCACATGTCTTGGGGGACTGTGGGGCACTCGGAGGAAACCCACGCCAACACGAGGAGAACATGCAAACTCCACACAGAAATGCCAACTGAGGCGACAGTGTTAAAAACTGTGCCACCTCACAAAGAGGACATTGAAGACATTATCTAACCATGCACATTATTTAAATGCCAATAAACAGGGTTTCTGCATGTTTCACTTTTTTTAAGACCATTATAAAGCAAA
This sequence comes from Danio aesculapii, assembly GCF_903798145.1. Taxonomy (NCBI): domain Eukaryota; kingdom Metazoa; phylum Chordata; class Actinopteri; order Cypriniformes; family Danionidae; genus Danio; species Danio aesculapii. The sequence goes on from NC_079444.1 coordinate 25,201,261, forward strand.
TTTCAGACTTATACAGGGCTAAACGCTAAGGATTAATACAAGTAAAATACATGGAGAACTTCCAAACAAATGTCATTGTAAGGAAGATAATTACACCTTAATGGTAAATGGAGTTAAATATTTAACTTTTGTTAAAAGAATTATTGGCGATTGGTAGACCCGATTGGGTAACTTTAGACAGAGAAAAATGAAGGCCTGTTTGAAATGATTTAAGACATACAACACAAAATTTCAGGAAATTAAAAGACCTTTTAAGGCCTAAACTTTTTTTTTTTTTTAAGACCCCGCAGACACCCTGAACAAATGGTTTTGCCATGTAATGTATAAAGGACTAATGAATTTTAACTTTTCAGTTTTAAATAATTAAACATTTTGTTATCAACGTTGAAACAGTTGACACATTATGAGCATTTATTTTAGCTAATTTATTTAAAAAATAACAAAAAAAATAAATTTGTCATATTGTACATGACTGTCAGTTCAATGCATTAATTTAATTTAAAAACTAAAAAAGTTTAAAATTAAACAACTATGCCTTTCATCTTTGAATTCTTCTCTTAACTGATAGTTCACCTAAAAAATGAAAATGTAATCATCCTCAAGTGGAATTTCTTCAATCTGTAGAACACAAAAGAAGACATTTTGAAAAAAGCTGAAAACCATTAACTTCCATAGCAGGAAAATACTATACAAGTCAATGGTTTTCAGTCTTTTTTCAAAATATCTTCTGTATAAGAAACTCATAAATGTTTGAAACAAGTAAAGGGTGAGTAGATGATGGCAAAATTTTCAGTTTTGGATAAACTATCCCTTTAATTTATTAGCAAACAGTGAGAACGTTTACATGGACACCAGTAATCCAATTTTAATACGATTAAGACGATACTCTGATTAAGAGTCTACAGTAAACAGTGATTTTTGATTAATTTAACCCAATTAAGGTCATAATCGAACTAAACAGAAATCGAATTAAGACATGTAAAGTATTCTGATTTTAGCCGCATTACTGAAGTACAGGTATCTAATCACCGCAATCAAACTATTACCATTGTGTAGAACTTTCACCACATTTTGCGATAGGATAGTGTATACCAGGGGTGTCCAAATTCGGTCCCGGAGGGCCGGTGTCCTGCAAAGTTTAGTTCCAACCTCAATTAGACACACCTGAACCAGCTAATCAAGCTCTTTCTAGGTATACTAGAAACTTCCAGGCAGGTTGTGTTGAAGAAAGTTGGAACAAAACTATGCAGGACACCGGCCCTCCAGGACTGAGTTTGAACACCCCTGGTCTATTCACGCATGGCTGTTTGACACTATTCTCTGCACCTACTGAGTCAGTAAAGGACCACAAACACGTTCATTGCAAACTGCAGAGGGTTTTTTTTTTCCAAAACGGCATGCGATATGAAATTCCATTGAAGCTACACACCTCCAGCAGTTCATCCTCGCATCCGATACCTCAGTTTGTCACTAAGGGCATGCATGAAACATTCCTGAATAAAAGTGAAAGTGCCAAACTGCAGTTAAAGTCGACAAATTAAAAATGAAACACCTGAAATTACATGAAACTCTGTAGGAAATGTGGATAGCATGGTGACGCAATGACGTTCATCGAATTATGTGCTCTAACATGTAAAACGGGATCATAATCATTTTATTGTCTTATTCAGTTTAAGGCAATAGAAAAATGATGATCTGATGTCCATGTAAATGTAGTCGTTGAAAGTAATTAAGACTAATTTGCCTAATTTAGATGCTAATAATCAGCCAAAAGTCTTAAAATACTATTGTGAAGCACTATGCAAGATGTATGTGGCAACACACCCATAAATGATCAATGGCCATCTTCTTCAAAGCAATTGCAAGTGACCTACATTAAGAGAGTATAGAGAAAACATTCTGAAGTGTGAAAAGTGTGAGAACAACATGAATCGTCAAACAGTCTGTTTACACTTTAGGTGTAACACAGTACACTGTGCATCGGACATGATTGCTGAGTGGACAGATCTTTAGCTAGTGGCGTCCGATCCAAAGTGACATCTTGGACATATCGCCAACTTTAGATGGGCTGGGAATCCCACCGCGGGCTACAAACGGCTCCGCTCAGAGACTGTATGACCTTCAGGTCTTCAGCGCAGCAAATCTAATCATTCCTGACCAAAGTGCTGCCTCTGCCTTTCTGTGATTAGCAGCTCTTCGACAATGCATCACGAACACATGTAAATACGATCGCTGATGGGAAGGGGCATCGCTGACAGAATGACCCATTTTGTGGCAGTGCAATGCAACGTCGATCGGTCAACCATAGCACAGAACAAAAGCAGTCAGCCGTGAAGCCATTCGGCCGAAGGGATTCCAGCCCTCACAGCCACCAGAAGCTAAAAAAAAGAAGAGTATACTCAGTGCGCAGGTCCTTGATTCTTACTCAAACCTTAAAAGCACTGAGAAGGACACCCGAGGGGACAGAGACACAAAGGATATGGGTGGAAACTGAAAGGTTCCTCAGTGAGCTAATGCTGTGTGACGGGTCAGTTCGCCTGAAGGAAACATACTATGTTCACCATACACACCTTCAGAGCAAAACAACCCCACTTCACGTTATTTAACTTCTCAGTCAACCGGTTAAGCTGAGCGAAAGACCACACTAAAGGTCCTGTTGGACTGGATGAAAAAACAATACAATTATACATTTAGTCCTGGTTCACTAAGTGCTCACACACTAACCATTTAAAGGGGTCCTGAACTGCCTTTTTGTTTGCACTGTTTTCATGAGGCCCACTTATGATGTTATCTAGACTTTATACTGTACATAAAAAAGGATAAATTTACATAAAAAGTAAAAAAAAAAAAATACTTGTCCACTCTCTAGCATATTCAGCCTTATCAGAATACACCTGTTGAATTGATGTGGTGGATTGCAGGCTCAGGTGTAAAAGGCACACTGCTTGCCCACCGATGTTTATTGCATATGACTGATGGCCCACTTCTTTCACAGATAGAGTAGATGCTAGGGGTGCATAATATACCCAGCAGGCACACAACGTCATGATAGGTTAGATTTAGGTTGTGATGTCAGGTGACCAAAATTCAATGTCTAGGCAGTGACGTCCTATAATGTCATCAAATGATGTTGATATATGGTTGATTTTTAGGTTGTGTTGGAAAGTGACCAAAATCCAACATCGAGCCAACATCTTAAAACATCATATTGAGGTCAAATACTGATATGTATTTGTCAGGTATGGCAACCAAAATCTAACGTCTGATAGATGTCATAGTAGTAACATCCACCAACGTCAAGCTGTAACGTCATTAGATGTTGATTTTTGATTGATTTTAGGTTGGACATTGACGTCAACCCGATTTTTATTTCCAAACAAAATGCAACGTCCCCACGACATTGGGGTACAACGTCAATCTGACGTCATGTTGACATCCTGTGCCTGCTGGGTTTTATTTTAGCATCATTCACAATAGACCCTTTTCCCATTTAAGGGTTTCACAGATGTCATCATAGTTGGGAAAACTTAGAGCGCAGAGGTAGAGTACAACAAATATTTTTTTTTACATTCTTATTTGCTCAAATAATACACGAAAAACTCTGCGATGATGTTATAAAGATTTTCAGAAAAAGGAATAAAATTGTGTGAGACTGATGACGGCAGCCAGAGGAGAGAATAACGTGAAGTTTACTGTCCTGTGCCATAATAGCTGCATTAGAAATACCTTGCACAAGCAGTAATTCTTTTTTTGTAATATAAAGCAAAGATGATATACTACATACATAAATACATATAAATGTTCATACATTTAAAAAAAAAATCTAAATAAAAACTTTCAAGGATTTAAGATGTTGATGACCGTTAAATGCATCATAACAGGCTTGTGAAAAGGGTCCATAGTCACATTGCAGGATATGCAATATTGAGTCTGGATTGTAATTTATAATCTTCATGGTTTTTTTTTGAGGCCTTTGCGAAAGTATAATGATTTTAAAAGCATTCAGGCACAAAAAAAAACTACTGTTACTTCAATGATTAATTTTACGGAATTATTTTTATTTGTATTATTCAATTACTGTACCTATTGTTAGACTCAGAAAAGAACAAACACTGTTTGTTTCAAATGTATTGTATTTAATTGTATTATTATAGATGGTTTAATATATTTTATGCAGATGCACTTTTCTACAGAATCATCCCAATCAGTCTAAAATTATTTATTATTTCCAAGTAGAGATATTGAATTCATCTGGTAAAAAGTGTGTTCATATCGCGATATATATTGCAGAATAACAAAATAAAGCATCATATTTTTCCAATATCATGCAGCCCTACTAGATGCTGCTGTGATTTGATTTAATTTAATAAAAAGACATACTGACATATTAAACAATAACACAGAAAACAAGAATGAAGCCATAATCAAAAAAAGCTACTCACATTTATGGGGTGTAACATTACTGTCATATTCAGTATCATCTGCACAGCATCATCTTTCAGTCAATCAGACTTCCCTGTTTGTAAACAAATCTACAATAAAATTAAGTTTAAAAAAGGATGCAGATTGTCTTTAAAAATAAAGTTCATCCACTTTTAGCATTGGGATCAGAAGGAAGGCAATTCTAATGATGCAAAGCACTGAGCAGAATCATGTTGCCTTTGGTTCAATCTTTATCATTTGGTTGATAATTTAACCTGCATTGTCTCTCTTATTATTTACTACCTACTGCAGTGTGAACTAGTGACTATTTTAAATAGGAAGTGATGTAGAAGCAGGTGGTGATCTTTTTTTTAGGCTGAAAGTTTTGTGTTCTGAAACTATAGGTTGTTGACCTCTTATATGTCAAAAGATCAGAAAATATTGATTTCTCAGTTCATGACCCCTTTAAAACCAACCCCAAAGATACAAAACAGATGGATACATAAACTTTTATGACATGTACATAAAAAATGACATCAAAACCCAGAATACAAATTGGCAGCAGGTTCTTTCAAGATTTTTCTGTGGGGTTGTATAATGAAGCTTTCAGAGTTCAGAGTCTGTGGTAAATATAACTCAACAATACCTGAACATTTTGTTCTAAAACAAAGACTAGAACCCAAGCATTTAGATCTAGAAGCCTGTCACACAACATGATGGCTTAAAATCCACATTTTCATTCATTTTCCTTTGGCTTGGTCCCTTATTTATCAGGGGTTGCCACAGCAGAATGAACCACCAACTATTCCAGTGTATATTTACATTATATACTTCCAGTCGCAACCCAGTACTGGGAAACACCCATACACTCTGACATTCACACACACACACACACACACACACACTCAAACACTACAGCCAATTTAGTTAATCTAATTCACCTATATGTCTTTGGGCTGTGGGGGAAACCAGAGTACCCAGAGGAAACCCATGTGAACTAATGTGAATTCCACACAGAAATGCCAACTAACTGGGACTCGAACCAGTGACCTTCTCTGTGAGGCTACAGTGCAAACCACTGAGCCACTTTGTTGCCCAAATCGACAATTTAATATTTTTAATTTACTCAATCTATTAAGGCATCGCAATGTGTGCATTTGCAAAATATCACATAGCAGGATGTGCACCATAGGCACCACAGATTGAATTTGTGGTATCTTTGTCACATAATAGAGTAAATGTTACTTTAATAATAGAGTGAACGTCTTCATTTTTGTAAAGACAGAGCTCTTTTACGTTTGATCGTTCAATTTCTGTACCTGAAACTGTGAGTCTCCACAAAAAAAAAAAACATAGAGGACTGTTTATTTCATTTGCACCTCTGTTCTATTGCATTTATCTTGCTCGTCATGTTTATTGTATTTTATGCATACACACTCTCTTGCAAAATCGCCCCAATCATTCTGAAATAACAAATCATTTCCAGAGCTATTTAAGCTATCTGGTGAAATTGTTTTGATATTGCAGAAAAACAAAATATTGCAACGTCAGTGTTTTCCAATGTCACACAGCTCTACTCATGAACTGAAAAACCCCACTTTAGGACACAAAGGTTTTTTTGTATACTGTATATAGTTTACATAGTTTATATAGGCTTAGATTAAGCACACACGCTCTTCTAGACCTTTGTGATATTTACTTCTGTAATGTAAATGTATAACATATTGAAACAATTTGAATAATGAAAAGACTATGAATATGTTATAGTGCTACCTTGAATTATGATATGAGCTTAAAAACGTTTATATGCAGATTTTATGCATGACTTAATCAAAGAAGCCCATGCTGAATTCAGCAGACTATATCCGTAATAGGTACTGTAGAAGAGTATGTTTGCTACTCTGAATGTCCTGAATTAAGATCCTTATTATGCACATGTAAAAAAAATCATTCAAATTAACATTGATTGGTTCTTATGTTCTTTGATTAAGCAAAATGATTCAACTTTAAGATCAGATTGAGATTTAATATCTAAGCCCTATAATGCAGTAATGTTAGCAGCAGGTTATCAAACTGAAAGACTTTTTATGATTAGGTTTCATTAGATTAGCAAAAGCCAATCAAACTCACACTTATATTATAAGCATTCTGAGCTATAAATAAGAGTCTTTCACAGCCCAAACAGAAATGAGGGTTAAATGAAAAGTGTACCAAATCATCTAGATAGTTCCAGTTAAAGTGAAGTTGATGGATGGAGAGAAGGTTCACTAATGAGCCGTTTCCTCTGCTTTTAAGCATGCTAGATTTTTTTATACTGCGATAGGAGTAAATTGGGGTGCAATTCAGCCTGAAATTCAGCCAAATGTACTCTTATTACATTAACATCTTGTGGGTATTCAGGGAATACGGGAAACAAAGCTTTTCTTTTCGTAGCTAGTTTTACAGGAGTAAACAACATCTGAAATGTTAAAAGATGTTAAAAATGTATGAAGTTTGCTTTTTACTATCCTAAAAACCCTTGACACAGATAACAATATATATTTTAAGCACAAAACTCATTGGTCATCATATCACATTACATCCTTTCATCATATTGAAAAACCTTTCAGGGAAACTGCAGTATAAATGTGAAAGTCACACAAGCAATGTCCACTCACACTGAGAATACAGCGATCTGCTTCTATACACTCACACTCTGAGAAACTACATCAGTCGAGTCAGAAGTATGACAGATGGCATAAAAAATGACACAAGGATCCAACGCTGTCTAGAACAGGACTCTACAGACTCAAGACATGCTTTCCACAGTTTGATTCAAAGATTCTGGCTTTGAAGAAGAAGATGTTTTGATGGAGTCCCACAGGTTCTGGTGCTGAGAATCAGAAATTGTACAAAACACGAGTCTTGTCCCTGCTCAAATTAAAGAGACACAGATTTACACTAAAAGCCTGATTTTGTAAAGCATTTGAACGCCAGATCCTGATTTGCAGTCGCAAAAGTGACTAGAGCAATGCAAATGATTTGACATGCTGCAATTGGCTTTCAGCTCATTGTGAATCGCAAAACCACTGATCATGTCACTGAAAACCACACTAAACCCATCTGCTTCCTTTTCCTTTACAAGCCATTGCTTTTAGCATTTATCATTATTCATGAAAGTCATTCAACAGGTGTGTGTTACGAACACCAAGGACTGCTTATGGAGCTAAAAAGGTAGAAAATCGGTGGCACGTCCTTCAACTGTAACAAACTTAAAAGTATGATTATGTGTTTTGTGGTTAGCCACATCACAAAAAGGCCCCAATTATCCTTTAAGATCTAGCAAATTAGCCATTTCAAATGCAAAACACATTGACACACATGCTATTTAGCTTAATAGCAGATGTTTTCCTGCAAATAAAATGACAGCCATAATGTAATTTCGAAACGTTCAAAACATTCGGTGGCTCTGCCTTAATTAGGACTTCCTTAAGAAAAAATAACAAAAGTTCAAATTTTAAGATGGAAACAATCAATAATATTCATAATTTGCCAGAATGTAAAACATAACCAAGCAGAACTAAGCCACCGACTCATCCTTCATGTCTACAATCAACATCAAGCGCAGTTCTTTTCACACCGGGCATCTTGAATTACCAGGAGTTCACAAGCATAGCAACTAAACATGCTGAAAAAGCACTTTTCCTTTTCAACAAATCTTTTCCCTGTCCTTTTCATATTTTAATTCTGCATCTTTGTTACGGCAAGAGAGACGTTTCCTTTGTATGCCATGCAGGCATCAAAAGGAAAACCCTTGATAGCTCCCCTGAATTACAATCAAAGTTCAAGAAGTCTGTAAGAGGATGTGGGCTTGTGGTAAAGATCTCTGACTCCCATATGCTCCAAAAATATGTTGTCTTTCAAAAAGCTAAACAGAATACATCAGTCTTGTGGAACGTGTGAGGATGTGTAGCACAAGCAACCCTTTGTGCAGGTGTCTGAGAGATTTTGACATAAAGGACTTAACCTGACTCTGGAGAAAAAGAGGCCAAATCTCAGAGGCAAATTAGAGCTGAACTTGTTTCTCGACAGGCGTCTGAGTGAGAGTGCACTCTGATTTATTTCCCAAAGTGTGGGTAGGAATACCAATGCCTGCTCAAAGCAGCAGAGCGCTCCGACGATAAGGCCTTCATAAATCCCACCAGCCTTTTTAAGTTCACTCTTGCATCTGAGCAAAGAGACTTCCTATATCGGAATCGCTCTACATATACAAACCTCCATGCCGAGTGCATCTCGACTGGCGACTGAGATCAAGTGGCTTTGATTTCTGCTCGCTTGGAAGTCTATTGCATGAACTGCCCGCTTTCAATCATCGCAAAAGTCCAGTAACAACAACGACTGACAACACACCACACACAACCTGGTGTCTAAATGGATATCGGTAGAAGGATGTGTAGTGAGTGTGCTGAGCCAATGCCACTGTCCTTTCTTATCCCAAAGGTTTTACTTTGAAGATGAAAGACAACTCTTATTCTTTTGTATCCGCTTCCCCTACAACTTGTCTGTTGCTGCTGGTAGGGCATTCAATTCTCTGTGGAAAATCCATGCTCATTTGAGGTTCTGGCACAAACGTGCACCACTCGCTTACTTTAAACAGGGGCCTGATTAACAGGCTCAGCCTAATTAGCTGACATGTGAATGGAAGACCACAGTTACATCTCACTGCCCGTTGTAGTTCTGTAATCAATAGTCATTAGTTGTAATTAATAGTGAATCTGGCACCGCACACAAGCGCTGCGAGTAACTAAGCAGTTTTTCTTCTTCAATATTGCAAATATCAGACCTCACATAAATGATTTTGAGGCGCAGACTGTGAAAGATCACTGTTTCAAACCACACAGAGGTTAAGTCCCACCTTTCTGGGTGAGCGGTCTTTTCCAGTGGCTGCAATTTCAGAGGCAATTGTAGACTCCGAGCACAAATTCATTGCCAAGACAAATAACGTCACAGTGACCTTTTAATACCATTCAGTCAGCACACTGCAGTAAAATGTTAAGGCATAAATTCACAGGTTTTGTTTTATCGTACGAGCATTGACTCAGGACTGGTTAGTCTTCACAAAATGTAAAACATAGCAGACAGCATGAGCAAAACGCACAAAAAGAATCAAGTTATACATACCTGTTTCTTCATCAATGGCAAATCTTCCGAGGCCACTTCTAGCATTAATGGAGTATCTGATCACTCCATCTCTGCCCTTGTCATCATCCTGAGCAGTCACCTGGAGGACACTTGTTCCATGACGAGAGTTTTCTTTTACAGAGCCCCTCACTGCAAATTCAGAAAAGTATGGCTCATTGAGGTTCTCATTGACATCAATGACTTCCACTTCAAGATAAGACTCGGAGCGAAGCTTGACTGGGAAACCCAAGTCCTCTGCAACTAGTGAGAGATTGTAAAACTGTTGCTTCTCATAATCCAGGTCCTTAGCCACCTTAATAGCACCACTTTCAGAATTAATCTTAAATGTTCCATTGAAGTCGTTGGGCAGGGAGTATCTCACCCATCCACCAGATCCGATGTCCGGGTCTTGCGTTTGCAGCCAAGCTATAACTGCACCTATGGGAAGGTCTTCCAAAACACGGCAACTGTAGCTCTTGGGAATAAACACAGGAGCACAGTCATTTACATCCTCAAGGTAGACTCTCAGTGTTGTCTCTGAGAACATCTGATTCCCTCTTTCTGCCTTATCTGTAGCTTGAATTTTGAGAGTGAAATCAGAAATGGACTCCCTGTCCAAATGACCAGACACATAAACAGAACCAGTCTCGCTGTTTATGGAAAACAGAGGGGTGTTTGTTAACAAGGTGTATGAAATTTCACCATTCACGCCAAGATCATTATCTGAAGCTGTGACCTGGATCACTTCTGTGCCAGTGGCTGCGTTCTCTGTTACAACAGCAGTGTAGCTCTTGAGGGAGAATTCTGGGCTATTATCATTCACATCCTCGATGTTTATGGTTAACAATCTCCAGCTGGATCTCTGTGGAATGCCCAAGTCATATACAGTTATGTTAAGGAGGTATCGGTCTGAACGTTCACGGTCCAGTGGCTGATAGATGTATATTAGGCCAGTTTCTATGTCAATATTAAAACAGCTGTCACTGTTCGGATCTGATATGGCATGCAGGATGCGACCATTGTAACCTGTGTCACCATCATTTGTGTTCACCTGAAGGACACTGGCTCCCACAGGCATGTCCTCACGAACTACAATATCTGATGGAAAGGATTCAAACTGAGGCGTCTGTTTGTTGACAGAAAACAGATCTGTGTAGCCTTCCTCCACTTTGGATTTGCTAATAGCAGTGGCTCTTTTTAGAAGTTTCTCAGCTAACTTTTGTGCAACTTTTGTGTCTCGACAATTAAAACTCCTTGCTGGCATACTGCCACGGACTAATGATATATTTACAAATGTGGGTTCAGAGAGCATCTCACCATCTGACGCAGCTATTTTCAAGTTGAACTGTTCAATCCTTGCACTCATTGCACTGAGGGGTCTTTTCAATGACAACATCCCAGAGTCTGGGTTAAGACTGAATACATCTTGCTCATTTCCGGACACAATTTCATATTTAACCAATCCAAGCTCATCAATATCAATGGCAGACATTATGATGATGGTCTGACCAACAGGAAAATCACGTCCTATTGCACCTTTACATGACACACGCTCAAAAAGGGGTTGGTTGTCATTGATGTTCAAGACTTGTACAGTAACATTGACCTCACTTTCTCGTCTGTAAGGTGAGCCCCAGTCAGAGGCCCGGACAGCAAATACATACGTTTCCAAGGATGATTCAAAATCCAGTTCTTTGGATGTCATTAGCTCTCCTGTAGTTTGGTTGATGATAAACGGTAAGGCCTGAAGGCTGGCTATACTGTATGTTATGCACCCATTCTCACCTTTATCATCATCCACGGCTGATAGAGTGAGAATGACTGTGCCAATGGGAATACTCTCATTCACAAAAACTTCATAAAATGTGCTGGTAAATATTGGTGACTTGTTGTTAGCATCCTCAACCTTGATCTGCACTTTTGCTGTCATGCCACTCACTGTCTCCATCACCTCTAAATTAAACAGCTCCTGGCTTAATGTGGTAAACTCTTGTGCTGTCGAGATAACACCAGTAAGTGGATTAATTATAAAAAATATTGAATCAGAGGTCAGACTTAGGGCGTAGCTGACAACTGGCAGTCTTGGAGATATCCTCACAGTTTCTACAATAGTCCCTGGTGGTGCAGTCTCAATAATTGAGGTTTTGTAATTTTTCCTTTCAAAACTCACTTGCACAGACTGTGGCTTTTTCACTAGGAGCTGTACAGTCTGAACGCTCGAAAATCTTGGTGGTGTGCCTCTGTCTTTGGCTTGAAAAGTGAGATTGCAACCGTAAGGAAATTTATCCCAGTTGACAGGCTCAGACATCTTCAGCTTGTACTCATTTCCAAGTGGAGCTCTGTCAAGGACAAACTGCTCCTGAGGATCACCTGCAATAATGGCAACCCACTCTATTTCTCCATTGGGTCCTTCGTCCAAGTCTTCAACAGTAACAACAGCATAAACTGGCTCTTTGTCTGATATTAAAGGGTAAAGTGCAACTGCAGTCAGTGTTGGCGGAAATTCATTGATACGCAGAACACTGATCACTAGTTTGGCTGTACTGCTAATGCCGCTGTTCCCATAAACCTTCATTCCACGATCCACTGCTAAAACTTCAAGGTCAAATCTGCTCTTTTTATCTGCATTGGGCTTAGCTGTGAGTGATACCACCCCGCTGGTTGGGTGGACAGCAAACTCCTCAACGTCTTCTCTGAAGAAATAGTAAAACTCGCCATTGGAACCGATGTCTGCATCAGTGGCAGTCACCTGAGCCACATTCGATCCCAATGGAGTACTTTCTGGAATATTAATGGCATAGGAAGTGGGAGAGAACAAAGGTCGGAGGTCGTTCATGTCCATAATTTGCACATTAACTGTCACAGAAGCCTCCAGCCCCCCTCCGGCAGTAGCCCTCACAGTTAATGTATAATTATCCTGCACTTCCCGGTTCAGAATGGCAGCGCTGCCACCGCTAGTCCGTATGCGGAGAAAACAAAAGTCCCCCAACATGAATTCCTCAACCTGAAACAGCCCCTCATCGTCCCCAGATTCAATAGAATATTCGATGTCTAATGGGCCCAACTTAGACAGAACAATCCCCATTTTAACATCAGTCCTAATGTATGTCCGAGCTGCACAGTTCTCATAAATGGTGGCATTGTAGATGGAGCTGGTAAATTGAATAGAGGACGACCCAGGCTCCTGTAGTTGCCCCAAACTGGAAAGCAGGTGGAGGAGCAATAAGGAGAAACTGGTGAGACGGATCCTCATACTGCCCCCAGGGCAGCGGTTTATAGCCATGCCATCATCCAGTTACCCTGCAAATAAGAGATATATATGCAGTAAACCGTTTCAATCTAGGGCATTCATCTCTCAGAGACATTTCTTATTGCTCAAATAAACTTGAAGGCAGTTATTTATTCAGAAGCCCTTGGTTTGGATTAAATTGTCAAAAATATATAAATTCCTGACCCTGTTCTCCGTGGACTTAATAACACACTTTCACAAAAGATTGACAAGCCAGTCAGATAATCTTATAAAATTGATAAGAGCTCAAATGAAATGTAAAGTGACATATAATATTGAAAAGCTAATATTAAATTAATTTTACAAGAGCAAAAACAAAGATGTCTGAATAATAGACATTATCCACAGTTTGGGGCATTTAAAGTAAATAACTTTGATCGTGTAAAACAAAACCCGATTTCTCCAAAGAACACACGAGTCACCAACAATATGCGATTGCCATCAAAGGAAACTTTCACCGCTGTGGGGTCTATTAAATGATGTATATTAGCGTGAGCGAGCATTCAGTTGTTCTCCAATAATTAGTGCATCAAAATATGTGAATGAGCTCTTACCTCTGGCTTAGGGAGAAAGAAATCTGTGCGCTGCAGACATTCGAGAGCCCGCTCTGAGAAACTACATCCTTCACTTCTTTCTTGCCATACAGCACTCACTGCCACTCACAGTTGACTGTAATCAGAGGAGCGCGCATCTCCTGAAGCGCGCTCACGGCACGTTATCCCGTGAATGCGCAAACGACACCGCTGTTGCTGCTGCTGTCCCATAGCAACACTAAGATCTAAATCTTATCGCTCACGATTACCTGACAATTCAATTAATTAGTTAAAGATAAGAAAGAGCGCACGATAATCTTGTTATTTTGAATACAGTTTAAAGCGTATTCGTTTTACATATATTCATTATTTAAAAATACGTTTGTAAGGATGTAATGATAACGATAATTAAATGTTACGTTTTAAACGTATTGAACGAGGTTAGATTTTGTGCACAGCCTTGTCTTGTGTTTTTATTTTAAACTCTGTTAAGCGGTGCATCCCATCTCTCACACAGTCCCTCTCCGTGATTCCATCACGGAAACTAATGCCGAGAGATTCCGGAAACACACGATTGGAGCCGAGGCGCTACTCGACAACTTACGGAAATTCACGAAAGATTCCGGAAGGACTTTACGACGGAAGGCAGCGGCAGCAGCGAGCTAGTCAAGATAACATTCCTTCTTTAACACGTTGTACAGTATACGCTTGTATTTCCTATCAAACATAATGTCTTTAATGTGTTATAATAAGGGATGTGGACAGCGTTTTGATCTCGAAAAGAATTCAGATGGTAAGACTTTAAATAATAAATAAACGATAGCTCGGCTGCTATGGTAGACTAGTTAGCTGGAAAAACTGAGTGACAAAACCCACTTGTGTTTAATAATAGTTTATACATGTTACATACAAGTTATATTATTAACCAAACATGACAGCCTTACAAATAATTACCATGTTGATATATTTAACTGTTATTTAGCATGTTAGCATTTACTAAAGTATCTACAATGAAGCTGGTCATTGATGTTTGAATGAAACGTAATCAATAGCAAAGTTAATAAACTGATATTTATTTTATAGATGGCTAATAACAAGACAAATATATTAACTTCTTAAGCAACAATCCTGTAGCTGAGCAGTTGGAGTGTTTTACTAACTGTAGGTATATACACAAACATGTGACTATGCTCTCTTGACGTCATTTTTCACAGTAAATCACTTTCCTCCACAGATGCATGCACATATCATCCTGGAGTGCCAGTGTTTCATGATGCATTAAAGGTATAAAAATCAGTTCATCTTTGATGAGAATATTATCCTGCCTTTATTTACTGTTTATTATAATCAAACATATTAAATTGTCTCTCACATTGATTCCCTAGGGTTGGTCTTGCTGCAAGAGACGAACTACTGACTTTTCAGATTTCCTCAGTATTGCTGTAAGTGCTACAGATGAGATCAGATGAGCTTTTGATAAATGGGAGTTGTGTATTTGCTCATAAGGTTTAAAGTTATTGAATTGGCTGCAGTCTTTGCATGTTCATATGCAGGGATGGGCAAAAATACATTGAAATATATTTTAAAATAGAATACCAAATACATCCATTTTAAGTGTATGAAAATAAACTACAAATTACAGCAGCCACAACAAGTATCAAAATAAAATACTGCATTTTGTATTTTAAAAATACTACAAAATCTTTAACAAGGAAACATACCATTTCTTTGCAAACCTTCCATCAATAGTCCTATTGGATCAATCCTTTCACCATTAAATTGACTTAAGGAAGTAAACAATGTCTGATAGCAACAGCTTTTCTCTGCCACTATGTTCACCTATTAGGGGAAGTTGTGGCCTAATGGTTTGTAAGTTGGACTTGTAACCCAAAGGTAACTTTCTCTTTGAGTTACAAGTCAAACTCATTAACCATTAGGCCACAACCTCCTATAGGCGATCAAAGTGGCAGTATATTTCCTCTGCATTTCCACCTGCAGTATTGAGACTGAGATTGATGATGTTCTGAAGCTCCTCATCTTGTTCTCTCGGACTGATATTTCATTCCATCTCATTTCTTAAGCAAATATGCTAAATTGTACACTGTACAGCCATTATATACTTCTGCTCTTAGCATTGCTCGGTATGCTATTTTCAATAGTTGTTGACTTGTTCCTGATTCTACCCCCAGCATTTGTCTGTTATATTCTTTAAGCATATTTTCCATCCATACTCCAATTATTGACCTCCAACCTTCTTAAAATAATAAATCAGTTTTCTGTTCTGATCTCAAACTTAGGCAAATAACAGAGAAATCAACAATTAGAGGCCTCATTTATAAGTTGTCATCATGGTCCGTAGACTTCTTGCAAAGTATTTTACAGTATTTTGAAACTACAAAAATACAAGACACTAAAGTATTTTGATACAAAATATTAAGCCATCAAATAAAAATTACAACATACTAGCTTGTATTTGAAATACGTATTTAAAATACATGTATCATAAATACTGCCCATCCATGTTCATATCTATTAATAAATCTTAGGGTTGCACAAAAGGCCCTCATAATCAGGAGAAGCCCGCAGAGCCCGTGAAACCAGAGGTGAAGTCTTCTTTGGACAAGAATGATGTGAAGCCAAAGTATGATGAATTTATTATCCAAGCACCAAAACCTCTTGAATCTATTCAGCGACCAAGGTAAACGCACACTTGAAGAAGACAGGGTAATCCCCATTTGTATTTTCTGGTTCCCTAGCTCAGATGTGCAGATGATAAAGTACTTCAACATTAAATTTAGAGTACAACTACTTCTCTTTAGAAATCCACCTAGCTGAAACTCTCATTAATGATTAACAGTAATAAATGAATTGACATTTTTTAATTGTCTTTATAGTCCAGATGAGCCGTTTTCTGTCCTGCAACCGAAGATCTCCCCTTCACTCAAGCAGGCTTTAGAAAAGCTCAAATTAACTGAGGAAAATGCACATGAGATAAAAGGTAAGAAAAGCTAGACCCTCCTTTTCCCTCCCATTCCATATTTGTCTTCTATTCTGATGCTTTTTATTCTCTTTCTTGTATTATAGAGGAGGATAGTGATGAAATTAAGATAGGGACGTCCTGTAAGAATGGAGGCTGCAGTAAGGTACTGTTCTCTCTGCCTGCTTCTTAGATTAGAAACCATGGCACACTGAGTCTCTTTAGTCCATTATAAACAATGGATTCTGCTTTTCAGACATTCGCCGGACAAGCCAGTGATGATGAGACCTGTTTGTATCACGCCGGCGTGCCTATTTTTCATGAAGGGTAAATTAGCTACTGCTGGTAAAGTATGGATGGAGAAATCTCAGATGTATCCGCAGACTCCGCAATTAAGGCTTTTTTATCTTTCCTCATAAAAGGATGAAATATTGGAGCTGCTGTAAGAGGAAAACCTCAGACTTCAACACGTTTCTGTCTCAGGAGGGTTGTACCCGCGGAAAGCATCAGTGGAAGAAAAAAGATGCAGTAAGTGTCTAAGATGGGATTTAAAAGTCAAAGCACTATATTACTTGAATTGATTTTTTAAAAATCCTCTCACATTTCACAGTTATACTGTATCTTTTCATTCAGTCCAATAAAGCAGCATAACAACTAGGGCTGCAAAACATATTGTTTCAACATCGATATCAAAATGTCCGCATCTGCAATAGTCACATCGCAGGATCTCAATGTCAAGTATGGATTATTGTTGACCAGTAGCTTGTAGATTATTAGAAAGTTTAACCATTTACAGTGTATTAATTGCATTTGTTTTTGTTATTTTTGCCTTGGTAAACACATGGAGTTTAAAGCATTCAGGCACAAAAACCAAAAACATTTTACATTATATTTTTAAAATATTTGTGTCCAACTGCTGTCCGCTTGTTAAGCATGATGTCACGCAAAGCGGCTTCCAAGTGCTCTATCAAACTGTAAGGGGAGACTCAACAAATGGTAATAATAAACGTTTACAAAGCGATGTAATACTTTCAAAAATCATGATCGCTATATATAGATCCATGCCTAATATGGCCAGAAAGTGATTTTTTTTTTTTATAAATTGTCAATTTATTCATTTTAATAGTGTCTGTGATGCAGCAAGTCCACAGACTGTTGTGTACTCCATGATTTTATAAATAATTCACTTTAATGTGTGATATGATTAAAGTTATCATGAACTAATATTTTCTCAATTCAAATGAGTAGCGGCTTGAATCCGGAAACAGTATTCCAGGTCACGACTTAAGCAGATTACTACTTAGCAGACAAATATGATATAAAGCACTTTTCTCTCACTTATATGATTTCCACTAAAAATCTAGTTTAAAATTTATTTTAATAATTTAGTACTTTAATAAAACTAAATATTGGCTGTTTTTAAAGGGGCAGAGCTAGTGTGGTGTAGAGCTTTGTGTTTCAGTTGAGATTACATCAAGTAAAAAATAAAAAGTGTATTAAAGTTCATTTTAATAATTTATGCAGATACACTCCCCTATACGATCGCCCTAATCTTTCTGAAATAATTAGTTCTTCAAATTCTTCAAAAGGATTTACTCAATCTATCTAGTGAATATTATTTTATATCGCAATGTATATCGCTGAAAATCTAAATATTACAATGTCAATTTTTTCCAATATCAAGTAGCCCTAGTCACAAAAAGAACATATGGGCGCACATCCAGTTTGGAAATTGCCAAATAATTTGTTGACCATAATGTTGCATATTTATAATTTTTCTTCATGTGAAGGGTGACATTTTTGATTTGTGTGTGCAGGGAAAGAAAGTTGTACCTTGCAGGTTTGATTGGCACCAAACAGGAAGTCAGGTCATCATTTCAATTTATGCCAAAAACTCTGTACCAGAGCTGAGCTTGGTAGAGGGGAACAGCACTGTGGTAAGACAACAAGGTCACTTCTGTTAGATTTTGTGTCCTATGTAATGTCATTAAATAAAATAAAAGTGGTTTATATACGTTTACGCAAATGTTTGTGCTTTGGAATTGTGTATGTTTGTATCATCTTTAGGTTTACATTTACAAAGCAAGGTTTTTATTCCTACAGCTCAAAATCCACATTATATTTGAAGGAGAGAAGGAATTTGAGAAGCAGATCAGTTTATGGGGGGTAAGTAAAATGTTTTTCATGAAAGCTGTATACATTGAGACATTAGCATTACCAAATTATACATTGTTCTCCCAAAGATCTCTCCACGTACTAACATTCTCCTGTGCTACCGTAATAGTATTTATTATTTTATAACAAAGTTGAGGGAAAACAACAAAAAAACAAGACCTTACACTTATACCAAGTGCTAGAAGTCTGAGATTGTCTTTTTTTCCCTCAAGGTAATCGATCCAAGTAAAAGCTTGGTGAACATGATGGCTACCAAAATTGAGATTGTGTTGAAGAAAGCAGAACCAATGTCATGGGCACGACTGGATCTTCCACCTGTAGTGCCTCCAAAGGAAAAGGAGAAGGAAAAAGATGTTGATAGTGAGGATGAGTGTGATGATGATTAAGAGACTATATGAGGACCACTATTCTTAGCCATGTATACGAGTGGGAATGTTTCTAAGGTGTGACAATGAAGCATGAATGTGAGAAATTCTGGAAGAAGTTCATGTTTGTCCAATGTCAAATTGAAAAATGTAAGTCACAGGGCATGTTTAGAGGGTAATTTAATTAAAGCTCTCAAGAAACAAGTTACAGTGTATGTTTCAGATCAAAACAGGTCCAGTCTTACCAAATATAGCAATTAACTTTCCACTTTTTCAGAGTAATTGAAAGTACATTAAAGCGGTTCATTTTGATTACTTGACCTTCAAACTGAAACACAAAAAAAGAAAGAAAAAAAAAACACTATAGGCTTAGTTTCATTTCTCTCAAGTAGCAGGCATATGAATTTTGTATGAGTCTCAGATATTCTTGGAGTATATTTGCATACTAAATTGCAATTAGTCTTGTATCTACTGCAGTGTTAGAGTGTGCGCATACAGCTAAACAAGATAATTGGTCATGACACTTGGCACATTAAAAAGGTGGCATGTATACAGAACTGAACTTTAAAAACTGGCCTACTTTCTTAGCCTGATTTCACAAGGAAATATAATTCGGTTTAGTTCATTTAGTGGTTAATTCGTACAAGTTCAGTTGTACAAAAAAAAAAAAAAATGTAGGATTTCAGAGAGGCATGGCACCCAACCCCACCCCTAAACCAAACCATCAGTGGGGGGGATGAGCAACTCAAACCTAATTGTGAGAGAGAGAGAGATTGTAGGAATTCATACGAATTAGCCACTAAATCAAAAAGTTACAAATTGCAGTGTGTGTTGTCTTTCAGAATATTAGCATGAACATCTTTTGGAAGCCGTTTAATGGGTATAGTGTGTAGGTAGTCATTTAGGTTATATAGAAGTCTTAATTTCCTGAGGTTTAAAAAATAAAAAAAAAAGCTTTTAATATCTCCAACTTTAAGGCCCACCACAATGTGTCCTAGGAGTGTGGTTTCCTTGCCCACTGATTTGTTTGACAGTTAACAACATGTCTTGCAAATAATCATAAGACAGAACGTGCCAGGATTTTATAACCAGGATTATAAATCTGTTCAGTTGTGATTCAGTCATCAAATGTGATAGTTTAATGATTTTTTAATTTATTTATTTTTAAATTGTCCATGTGTGTAATCAACTACAGCAATTTTACTACATTTAATTAAACACAGCTGCAGGTCTGTACATTTAAAAAAATAAATTAAAAAAAAACATTCTATCCCTGGTTGTGGACATAATATCGGATTTATTTTGTACATTAACAATGTATATCCATGCAGCAGTGTATTTTATCAGGCATCTTGTAACATTTGCTGTGCAAAACGGTGCAAAGTTAAATGAAAACCGTGCGCATGGGAGTGTACTTTGTAATGACATCGTGCGATTCATTGCAACTCCACAACAAATAAAGTTCTTACTGTAGTACTTCTCACAAACGTTACGAGAGATCTGCTTGAGATGTCTGGCACACGGACACGTGGGAACAGTGGGTGGGGAGAATTGGCATTAAAAGGCACAGGCAACAGAAACAGCTACATTGTGTTCAGAGCAGGGAAAAAAAAAAAAATTCTTTAAAATAAGGTATGAATTCTCATGGGTATTTTTAGCTGAAACTTTAGACAAAATCTGGAGCCACAAAAAAATTAAAATAAAGGCTTTTAAATCTTGAAGGGGTAAAATAGATGCTCTATAAAATACTGTAACAAAAACCCAGGCAAGAACATGCTGCAAAAATCTCCATTTATTTATTAAATTTAATCATTTTAAAAAAAATCAAGTCAATCAAAGTCAAATCTCTTTTGGACCTCAGATGCTCCAAAGACAAAGTTTGCATCTGTGGCTTCAGTTGTCAGGCACTGATCTTCACCATCCTGAGTGAACAAGAGAGATCATAATGGGAAGGTGTATTAAAAATGCAGATTGGGGGAGGATTTAAAAAAATAATAATAAATATATACAAGTTCACAAGATCAAAAAAGGCGCATTTGCAAACGTTACAACATGTCAAACTTCATGCCAGCAAAATCATTTAAGCGACACCCACCTCACTGAAATACTTCTCAATTAGAGCTTGAGCCGCTCTGTAAACAGCATTGTTCTCATGGTTCTGAAGAAACTCAATTCGATCCAGCCCTCCCACTTCCTCCACCAACAAACAAAGCTTATCCACCTCCCCTAGTTTCTCAGCAGCCTGCAGAAGGCACACAGTTAATATTTCAGCATATCCCACACAATGCCAAGCACTGGGAGTTGCAGTAGGGTTTTTGTATAAAGCCACACAAAAGGCAGACTCACCAGGAAAATGTTACTGATGGCATCCAAGATGACCAGGACAGTTTTGGTGTCTTTAACTTGCAGCAAGTTCAAAATAGCCTCTAAAGCACCACACTTAACCAGATGAACGACTTGCTCTACAGTCCCACCGCTTGTGTAGTTGGTCACTGCCCACACTGCCTCTCGTTGGGTTTTGAAGTCACCCTGCAAATAAAATAAAGGTGTGGGGGGTGTTCCAAAATCATTCTGGTCAAAAATCAAAGCGCATAGAATTTAATTGTTCTACAAAAGCAACCAAACTTTTACATAACATTTAGTAGCAGCACAAGACAGGATTCAGTTCAGCCAGTTGCTTAGTGAAGTCGCTCTTCTATAGTAGAACCTCAAAGATTTGACAATACATGTTACGGTGCACTTTCACCAACTGAAAATGCAACTACATCCGAGAAGGCCCCAGGAGGGACTGCTTGTATAATTGGCCTCATTTTAGGAGCAGCTTAAGCACACAATCAAAGCCAGAGCATTTTATGGGGAACTCTGCGGGGGCAGAAGATGATAAACATGCAAGCAAGGCATCAGTTATGACATACATTTCTTAGTAGATCCACTAGTGGAGCCAACAGTCCACACGTGATGAGCTGTTGGATCTGTTGGCAGGGTCCAGCTGCAATGTTGGACACTGCCCAAGCTGCCTCCTTCTGAACACTGGACTTCTGATGCCGCATCAGCCTGGGCAAAGCACTCAACACGCCTGCATCTATGGCCGCTTGCGTCTGTAGGTCTGAGCCACTTACAATGTTCCCAATTGAACGTAGGGCTGGAGTCTGGAGAATTGAGTCTTTAAATCAGAAGTTCAACCCAAAAATAAAGGTTCAAAAAGTAAAAAAAAAAAAAAGGTACTTACCACCACAGCAAGTTCCTCAAAGGCCAAGAGTTCAACCAACCGTGTAAGGATTCCAGCCTTGATGATCACATCAATTCGCTCGTTTGGTCCATCAGTCAGGTATGAAATGGCCCAGCATGCATCAGACAGGATGGATTTGTCACTATGATGGAGTAATTGAATAATGGAGGGGAGCATTTGTTGGACGGCACTGAAACGAGGAAAGGGATTCTTGTTCCTACAAAGGTTCGACAGGGTCCATGTGAGATTGCGAAGGTATCCCACCTGCAAAACATTGATTTTATTTTATTTTTTTACTCTTTTAAAAACCCAACAGTCAACTTTATCAAATGCAATGTGTGTAGTTAACTCCATTTACTGAAAGTTAATTCTACTAATTTGAAGAATTTAACTGTTGAAGGCGGAGTTAAATACCTCATTACTTTAACTTAAATGGAGTAAGTTCACAGTACTCCTATGGATTAGTTTAACTCAAATGGTTCGTAGCAATTGGTTTCCTCAAACGGTTTAAGTCGTCTTAACTTATTGGGTTTTACAGTACTTCGTTGGTTTGAGTTCATTCATTGGGTTTTACTAAGCTCAAATTGCTTTCACTTAAATGGATTAAGTCACAGTACTCAGGATTAGTTTTTGAACTGAATATTTTATTGCATTCGGTATCCTCAAATGGTTTAAGATACCTTAACTTTTTGGGTTTTACGATTTATTTTTCAAACCCACAACCTTTGTTGCGAAGTTTTACTTCTTGAGTCACAAGGAGGCATCACTTAAGGAATCATTTACAGAAATCAGGCCTCAGTTACAGGAATTGATCAAATACACAGTAACTACTGTAAAATCCAATAAGTCAACTAAAACCGTTTGCAACAAACCATTCGCATTAAAACTAATCTATACGAGTACTGTGAACTTGCTCCATTTAAGTTGAAGTAATGTGGTATTTAACTCATTGCCTTCAACACTGAGTTCAAAACTTTTCAAATGAGTAGAATTAACTTTCAGCAAATTAAACCACTCATTTCTTTTGATAAAGTTGACTGCTGGGTTTCACGGTGTACATGTTTATTTACATTTGCAACTCCAGAGGTCTAGGATAGGAAATCTAAACTTACAGGAGCATCTGGAGTGAGCTGTGCCAACAGCGCAGGGATTACCCCACAGTCAATCAAGGCATCTCTATAGGAGGAACCATCACCTAATAAAAACAATGCATTGGCAAGAAATTCCCCCAAAAAAGTACACCTTGCATCTTAATTTCTGTACATCAACGCAAGTTTCTCAAAGCAATACAGTAAAAGTATTCCATCTTGACATGCTTTCTGGATGTAGAGACCCCTTGAAACTCCTCTAAAACTCCCATCATCCTAACCTGCAATGTTGCCTAAAGCCCAGACAGCCTGTTCACTGATGTTCAGCATTGGTGAAGCCAGAAGTGCGATGAAGGCTGGCACCGCACCGTGCTCTACCACCTGCTGTGTGTGCCAAGAGGTGCCAGATGCAACATTAGTGAGTGACCAAGCAGCCTCAAACTGCAGCGTGGGGTCATCATTCCTGCCTAGAAACTCCACAAAGCGGGTCAGAAGTCCTGCTTCGATGATCTCTTTCAGGGGAGGGTTCCTTTCCCGAGAAAGCAGCTTCCTGTAGGGACCAACCTAAAGGTTGATAATGATAACACAAGTGGCCAATCCTATTTATTAAAAGGTCATTGTCCTGCAGATTTCAGCTCCAAACAATTCCAGCACACTATCCTGTAAATTTGTAATCATTACAAAAGACGCTTATTTGCTGGTTCACGCATTTAAATCAAGTCTGGAGCTTGACTCTGTAGGACAGCCACCCTTCAAGAGCAAGTTTGGACACCCCTGCTTATTAACACAGCAGGAGATCATTGATAGTGAAGTAAAAATTTGTTACTACACCTTGCCGCTTGACAACCGTTCCTCTGCTTCTCTGGGCAGTCAGTGTTAACGTTTACAACAATTTCTTCAATTGTTGTACAGATGACCTTAAATGTGAAAACACCGAGTTGTAGGAGTACTGCAATAATGTGGTCTAATTTAAAAAATGAGCATTAAACACCTGTTCATTGTCAGTGTTAAACTCTGGTGACAGAGGTTCTTCATCTCCCAAGGATGTAATATTTCTTCTCTTCATGATACCCTCAACCCTTTGAGCTTTTCGAAGCTCAACACACTCCGCAACTCTGCGGTCACGCATTTTCTGCAAGCAGAGATACAGTGTGAATATCAAAAGATTAAAGACCGAATAGTTGAAAGGATGAAAATAGTCGGAATGGATGCACAGCTCACCGTTGGCTCCTTGCCCTTATTTTTAAACTTGGACATGCGTTTATCTGAAAGGTTTTCTGTAGGCATTTTGATTCTCAGTGCTCTAGCTGAGGGCAAATCACTCTTAATAAACTTTTAGAAAAAACGATTTTAAGATCAAACGTTACAATAACTGATAAAACAGAGCCGGCAGCGGGAGCTTGTTTATAAAACAGACCCACAGACAAGCGCACGCGGTTGCAATGAGCTTTATATAGGCGAGCACAACTAGACTCAGGTGAGACTCATTTGTAGCATACGCCTCCTGCCAGAGGATTTCTGAATGCTTTAGTTTATATAAAATCTTATTCACGTTTTGTATCACAGAATAGTATTTTAGTTAAAACTTGAGCTAACACCATACCCTTGATAAAGACATTAATATTTACAATAATGTTCCTGTGAAATAAAAAAAGTATGTTGTCGCCATCTAGTGGCCAATAGTGATATGGGAAGATGCTGCATGTGTTTGATCCTGAAATATCTATTTAATTTTTCTATTTATTGATTTTATTATCCATAACATTAAATTCCGTTAAACATATATATCTGGTATCAATTAATTACAATCAGGTCCAGTTCAGGCCAACCTGAAGGGATTGGGAGAGTGTAAAGACTGTGTAAAATTCAAGTAATCAAATGATGGAATAGCAAAAATGTTGGAATAATGTTCTTGCATAAGATATTAAGTCAAGATAAGCACAAATATGGTTTTAATGTTTTTTAATCCAGTCAACATTCAGAATGGATAATGGCTGGACTAATGAGTCCACAAATTCAAGCAATATTATAATCTTTATCTATTATAATTTGAAGTTTGCGTAAAAAAAAATATTATTCAGGTATTATTTTGATGAGAGAAATTGAGTATGCCTGTGTCCACAGTGTGAGTCTTCTGTGTAAGAATAAACATTTACTGATTATGAGTGGCAGTAATTCTGCTCTACATGTTGAATATGCAAGAGAGAATCTGATAATGACAAATCGTCACCTTAGGTCACCTAAGGTTCTATCTGACATTTTTATTAATTGACAACTTATTTACATCATGGGATGTTTTTTTTATAAGTTGTTTACATTTTAAGACTTTTTATTTAAAAAACAAATGTTACACAAATACTGTTTGCTATGGAAAGCAAACACTTTGAAGCTCAATATCTCAAAATCATTCAGAATGCAGACAGAACCTTATAATTCCAAGGTGACGAAATATCTGATTTGAAAACAGTCTATAAATGTATATGTAGTCAATGACAGCGAGCAAGAATATGTGTATAACATAAATAAGATCAATAATTAATCATTTTGAAATTATTTAGAATTAGGTATAGTTGTATTCTGATGTCATCACTGTCTTTTGCTTTAAGGATCAGGACCATGGCTCCTCCTCAAAAGCCCCTACCCCTCATTTATTTATAATATATATTATAAGTAAATATATATATAAAAAAAGATTTATATTTATTTTAAATTAATAAAAGTATTATTGTTGTTGTTGGTATTATTATCATACAATTAATATTCTAAATAAATAACAGAAATCAGTCCTAAATGTAACTGGAACACAAAGACACAACTGGAGTGATGTGCTAAGATCATTTAAGAAATCTTCTCTAGGAATATTCATTTAATTTGATAATTCTATAAGATATAAAAATATGTGTTATAGAATTATCTGTTGTCTTTTAGACCCGACTCATGGAGAAGTCTTAGCCTACCTCTCTGGCTCGTCACTCTCCTTTCTGCTTCATAGCATGTTTTGGGTTATTGGGTTGCATTCAGTAATACACGTGTGCTTTTTATTTCATACTTGCCTTACACTTTCTTGACAGCAAAAGGCAAATCATTCTAATGTCAAATCAAAAATGCAAATGACGAAATTAAACAATAACCCATAAGTTATTAATTATTTCTTGTATGGTGTTGATGAATGCAAACTTGAGATAAACTGATGAGGTTGTAAAAGTAGCCTACGAGAAGCAGCATTAAACAGTTATAAAAACTAATGTTCAAAGTGTCCAGATGATGGCGCTGTGCCCGTATAAATAAGACGAAACTCTAAATTAGTCTTTTAATAACACTGACAGAAATAAGCTATTTAAGAGAAAATAATCAACACGTTTTCTGATCAGTGGAAAGCCAGATTCATGGATATTTACAACCTGATGCTAATCTTTGATTTTGACACACACAAAAATCAGCTTGTACAACTTATTTTAGAGGTTTATATGTATCCTATGCAAAAATAATCCCTCCCTAATAAATAATCCCTAATAAACCTTCCACTGATTAAAAATGTTTTTAATGCAAAAAATGTTCCACTTTTCGTTTTCTTTCAGAATTTAGAACTTAATTCGTTTTAATTTTTTATTAGGTATATTATTTGAATCAGATTTTCATCTTAACGGACTGTGAAAACAAGATGTAAATATTATAAAATAAATAAATAATAAACACGTGTCACGTGACGCGCGCGAGAGTCGCTGAAGTGAACGCGCATCGCACGCGCTCATACACCCAGAGACTCTCCGCTTGTGAGAACACGAGCAATGGACCAAAATAGCGACCGAACGGTAAGTTTTATTATGATTTGTGTCGTATTAATATTCAATAGCGATCTAATGTCTACTAGTTAAGTTCGTGTTCATGTTTTTGTTTAATTAGAACGATCTTGTTTATTAATGAACCAAGTTCATAAGTAAGAATATGTTTGATGGCGACATGAAGTGGTTTTTGCCACACAGTTTGATTTTCAATGGCATGCATTGATTGAGATTTCTGGTTAATGTTTCCGACGGCATTTCAGCACCACGGACAGCTCGGGTCTCTTTCAACTTTTGTGTCTGACACATTTTAATTAGTAATTCATGCCTCTTTTTGGATTTATATAATGTAAACAATATAACTTGCAGCGTTTTTTATAGCAATAGATGAACTAGCTCTTTGTGCGTCATGCATCTCCACTGTTGGTGGTTTGTCACGGATCCAACTGAACAGAATGCGCTTTATAAGTTTGCCCAACAATTTTGTGTTAAAACAATTCAGGTTTTCTGCCGAGTTGAAGTCCTGGCTGTTTAAAAATGCATACCTTCCTTGAAATTAGAAAGCAAAATCTATAATGGAGGGAAATACAGTTTTTCTGTGTACAAATACCAAATCTTGAGTACAGATATATGAAGGATCAATTTTATGAAATATACATGAGGCTGTGTTCATAGTGGGTCTCTGCAAGTCTGTTACAACAAAAAGTTGTATTGGACGGGCATTTATCAAAAATGGTGCTCAAATCCCTCACAGATGTTCTCTTGACATTACACTTTAAAATTTCTGTGAAACGATGGTAGATATAACCCTCTAACCTTGTAGTATAACAACAGATGAGCTAATATTGAAATTTTTTCTTTGCGTTAAAACATGAAACCACATCGCTTTCGTTTTGACTGAAAACCAGGAATTTTCTTGTTTGTTTGTTGGTTTGTTTGTTTGTTTTAGAAATGCTTCTATATTGTTGTGTCTTTCGATTTATAAATCATTGTAAGATGTTTAATTTCACACTACTTTCAGATATGTGCCTCAGATGATCCAAAAATATTACAAAAAACGAGCTCTGAGATACTGAAAACACAGTTATTGTGAACTGTTCATGTGAAATGATCACCATACTCATTCAATTATTCATTTTCCTTCGGCTTAGTCCCTTATTTGTCAAGGGTTGCCACAGCGGAATGAACCGTCAACTATTCCAGTATATATTTTACGTGGCAAATCCCCTTCCAGCCGCAACCCAGTACTAGGAAACACCCATACACTCTCACATTCACACACATACACTCATACAGGACATTACGGCCAATTTAGTTTATCCAATTCACCTATAGCGCATGTCTTTGGACTGTGGGGGAAACCGGAGCACCCGGAGATAACCCACACGAACACAGGGAGAATATGCAAGCCAACTGGCCCAGCCGGCACTCGAACCAGCGACCTTCTTGCTGTGAGGTGACAGTGCTAACCACTGAGCCACTGAAATGCAGGCTTTAGATTTTGATAATCATGCAAAACTGTTTCACATTCTCAGGTATTGTCATTTGGTGACATGGTGTTATTTAACACCAATTTTACTCACATTTGGCACTTAAAGGGATAGTTTATTCAAAATCGAAAATTCCGTCTTCATTTACTTCATTTATTCACCCTACTTGTTCCAAACCAAATTTAAAATTAAAAACCAGTATAACCATTGACTTCAGTGGTGGCGCAGAGGTTAGCACGATCACCTCACAGCAAGAAGGTTGCTGGTTCAAGCCCCGGCTGGGCCACTTGGCTTGCATGTTCAGGTTCACGTGGGTTTCCTCCTGGTGCTCCAGTTTCCCCCACAGTTTAAAGACATCCGGTATAGGTGAATTGAATAAGCTAAATTGGCCATAGTGTATGTGTGTGAATGCAAAATTGTATGGGTGTTTCCCAGTATTGGGTTGTGGCTAAAAAGGCATCTGCTAAGTAAAACATAACCTGGATAAGTTGGTGGTTCATTCCACTGTGGCAACCCCTGATTAATAAAGGGACTAAGCTGAAAATAAAATGAATGAATGAATGAAGTCAATGGTTACAGGTTTTCAGCGTTCTTCAAAACATCTTTGTGCTCAACAGAATAAAGAAACTCATAAAGGTTTATAACCCCTTAAGGGTAAGTAAATATTGAATTAAGTTAAGTTAATGCCTTTAATTTTATGACCTGAATAAAACTCTTGAGTGGGCATATTCAGTCTGCATAAGATCGTTATGTTCTGGCTCTGGGTGCATTGGTAAATCTCAGAGGTTATGATTCTGAACCAGTGCATGAATCTAAATCAATACATATTTTAAGATGAACGTTGATCATCTCCAACCTGGTGATGCATCTCAAAGGGATCTGAGATCAAGCGAACTTCTCGGTGTGCGTTTCAACTTTGTTTTCCTCCTGATCCGCAGATATTCAGAGGAAGGCAGAGAAATCCTCACACTTTAGAATAAGACGTTGCCCTGGCGACAGCTCATCCTTATCACGACTCTCGCAAATATGCACCTCTGTGATTCAGTGGGAGGTTGATGATCTCCAGGGAAAGTGCTGTTCTGAACATTTCTGCTTCTTCTCACTCTTTCAGATGCCCTGAGGGTCCATACCTGTGTCCAACACTCTGATCTGACAGAGGGTCGAGGAAATGGGGGTTTTACATTTGCTGGCGTTTGTGCTGAT
This sequence comes from Danio aesculapii, assembly GCF_903798145.1. Taxonomy (NCBI): domain Eukaryota; kingdom Metazoa; phylum Chordata; class Actinopteri; order Cypriniformes; family Danionidae; genus Danio; species Danio aesculapii. The sequence continues at coordinate 25,230,974 of NC_079444.1, forward strand.
TGGGAACAGATTGGGTCCTACCCGGATTTTAGCCAAGGCCCAGGCTAGTGAGCGACGAGTTTTGGCCCACATTCCTGGAGACATTATCATCGGGGCACTTTTCTCCGTCCACCATCAGCCACCAGCCGATAAGGTCCACGAGCGCAAGTGTGGCGCCGTTCGAGAGCAGTATGGCATCCAGCGGGTGGAGGCCATGATGCACACCCTGGACCGCATCAACGCAGACCCGCTCATCCTGCCTAACATCACCCTAGGCTGCGAAATCCGAGACTCCTGCTGGCATTCGGCTGTGGCTCTGGAGCAGAGCATTGAATTCATCCGGGACACTCTGGTCTCAGCCGAGGAGGAGGAAGGCATGGCTAAATGTTCCACTGAAGGCGGAGGGACTCCCATGAAAGGGAAGAAGCCCATTGTGGGTCTGATCGGGCCTGGATCCAGCTCTGTGGCCATCCAGGTGCAAAATCTCCTGCAGCTCTTCAACATTCCCCAGATCGCGTATTCGGCGACCAGCATGGATCTCAGCGATAAGTCTTTGTATAAGTACTTCATGAGAGTGGTGCCCTCTGATGCCCAACAGGCCCGAGCAATGGTAGACATCGTCAAAAGATACAACTGGACCTACGTTTCTGCCATTCACACTGAAGGTATGTGATCTCGGCCTCTGGGGAAGGATTTCAGTTCATGGGTTATTATGAGATTTTCCACCATTTGAACTAAATCTGCCCTCAAACTCTTTTTCTTTTGAGCTGAATTCTTTTTTTTTCTTCTTTGAGCTTTGGTGGTTTAATTTCTTTCTCGCATTAGTGCTTCACAAAAGTGTTCTAGTGAGATCTTTAACAGCACATAACACTATTATTTAAAGTGTTAAATCCTCCTCATTCTCAAGATGAGAGATTTCCTGAGGGATTTTATTAGGTGATAATGTATCACTGTATCTGATGCTTTATCTTGGGCTAAAGAGCTAAATGTCTTTATTATCCTTAAAGGGTGAATATGCCACATGTAGTCAATATTCAGATATCTGGTATTCATTTGAATAATTTATGGATTTAATATTCAATTATATTTAACACCTTTTGACACCAGGTTTATCATGGATGTACATAGCAGTGCTTTTTAGTACCACTGGGACACTATAGTTTGATGTTTATTTAATTACATTTTATTAATGTTTTTATATATAATTTATTGATTGATTAATTTATTATTATTATTATTATTATTATTATTATTATTATTATTATTAGAATAATGTCAATAAAAACTTTGCAGGTAATTAATTAATTGCAGGTAATTAAAATTGCACAGATATAAAAAAAATATGTGAAAATACATACATTTACATTTAAAAATGGGTTTGTTCTCATTTACACCTCTTTTACGTCTCTTTTGAGATAACAAGAAGCTTATGATGTTGTTTTATGAAGCTGTTCTTGAAAGTATTGTCAGGTATGGTATCACTGTGTGGTTTGGCACACATCTGTACACATCTGTACAGTGTAAATCTAAGTTGATGCACCACTTAAGGACAGGATGGAAAATTGTTGGGCATGATGAATATTTGATTCATAATAATATTTGACTTAATCAGGTGGAAATGATTCTGAGAAATCCAACTCATTTTGTTTTGTATTCACATTATGAACTGCTTCCCTCTGGTAGAAGATATAGGGTCCCTAAGTGTAGGTTGAACCGATACAAGAATTTGTTTGTACCTGTTTTAGTGGGCTTATCAAGAGTTTTATCAAGAGTTTAACAAGAGTATATTAATCATAATTATCATTATTATATTGTAACTACTGTATTTTATATTGTTTTTATTGTATGTTTTATTGTATGTCTGCAGCAATATGGTGATGGCCATATCAAATAGTAGTAGTAAATAAAGTTTTCTACTATTACTACAATATATTTCCTAGCAAAAAAATATTTTCACATTTTAAGTCTTTCACATAAAAATAAGTCTATTGGCTTTCTTAGTCAACATAGGAAGATTATTTTTTGGAGTTGCTGTTCACACAATGGCAATAAAACGTTATTAATACATAAAATTCTTATATTTTTATACAGTTACTTGTTTTTTTTATTTCAAAATGAAATGGTTTTGACTTTTAGTTTACTATTATTTCCCTTGTACATAGTTATAGTCCAAATATTAAAAACTCAAAGAAGACTAGAAGATTGATTAGCTCACAGACAGGTGATAATTGCTAGTGGATAGTTAAATATGGAGCCAACCCGGTTTTCACCCACATACAAAACAAAGAGCTGTGAAATGCTCCATAATGTTGATTTATTTGCCTGCAGTTTCTTTCGCTCCTTTTGTAGTAAATCATACATAGCTCCTCCATCTATAATATCCAGATCAAAAATTTGTAGTCACATTTGATTTGATTTCGATTTTGTAAGTTTTGTCTTGAAAACAACCAAATACTGTATATTCCTATAGAAACTGTTACTGAGAGCTGCTTGTGGATGAAGTACACAAATTTACTAAATTTACACAAAATTACTAAAGTATTAAAAGTAAATTTAAAGATGCTTAATCTATCAATTTTTTTGCATTAAAATTTCATTTTTTTTTCAAAGCTTCAAAGCTCACATTTTTATAGTTCTGTACATGATTTTTCATTTACAACAATAAATCCTAAAACTCATTAGTAACTTTCTTTTCTTGGCATCAGTCACAGGCACTCAAGCTCAAGCAAGATTTTTGATTCATTTTGAACCCATTTGTAAATTCAGAATGATTTGAATCAGTGAGTTGTTGACTGGAGACTTGCTCTGACTGAATCATTTTAATCAGTGAATCGCTGACTGGAGACTCATTCTGAGTGAATAATTTAAATCAGTGTATCATTTACTAAAGACTTGCTCTGAATTGATCGTTTGAATCAATAAATTATTTACTCCTGACTTGCTCTGTGGATGATTGGAATCACTGGATCATGAACTCCTGACTTGCTCTTAGTAATTAATTCTGATTAATGAATTGCCAAGTGTAGACAAACTCTGAATGGATTACTTGAATCAGTGAGTTGTTAACTGGAGACTCGCTCTGACAAAATCATTTAAATCAGTGAACTATTTACTGTAGACTCGCTTTGACCAAATCATTTAAATCATTTAATCATTGACTGGAGACTAGTTCTAAAAGAATAATTTAAATCAGTGTATCATTTTCTGAAATTTCTGAATTGCTCTGAATTGATCATTTGAATCAGTGAATCGTTTGCTCCTGACTTGCTCTGTGGATTATTAATCACTGAATCATGAGCTCCTGACTTGCGCATAATAGTTCATTTCAATTACTGAAACTGTAGACATACTCTGAATGGATCATTTGAGTCAGTGAGTTGTTAACTGGAGACTCGCTCTGACCAAATCATTTAAATCAGTGAGTTGTTGACTGGAGGTTCAGTGTATCATTTACTAAAGATTTGCTCTGAATTGATCATTTGAATCAGTGAATCATTTACCCCTGACTTGCTCTCAAGTATTCATTTCAATTACTGAATTGTAACTGTAGACATACTCTGAATGGATCATTTGAATCAATAAATTATTTACTCCTGACTTGCTCTGTGGATTATTGGAATCACTGAATCGTGAACTGCTGACTTGCTCCTAATAGTTCATTTTAGTTACTGAATCATTAACTGTAGACATACTCTGAATTATTCATATGAATCAGTGAGTTGTTAACTGCAGACTCGCTCTGACCAAATCATTTGAATCAGTGAGTTGTTGATTGCAGATGTGCTCTGAACAGATTATTTGAATCAGTTAATCATTGACTGGAGACTGAACCAATAATTAGAATCAGTGTATCATTTACTAAAGACTTGCTCTGAATTGATCATTTGAATCAGTGAATCGTTTACTCCTGACTTGCTCTATAGGTTATTGAAATCACTGAATCATGAACTCCTGACTTGCTCTTAGTAATTTATTTCAATTACGGAATCATTAACTGTAGACATACTCTGAATGGATCATTTGGATCATTTGAATCATTGAATCGTTAACTGTTGACTTTTATCTGCAGATCATCAGAATCACTGAATCGTTAACTCGTGAATTTATCTGAACAGGTTATTTGACTAATTAAATTATTTACTGTCAAATGTTGAATGATCATTTGAATGATTACATTGTATGTAGTCATGTTGTGGACAGTTGATTCACTGATTCGGCTACTGTAATCTTATTCTGAAGAGACCAAATAATTTACTGAATCGTTAAGCATTGACTTGCTCTATACTAATAATTTGAATCATTGAATCAAAAAAGAGGCAGACAGATCCAGACAGTCCAGTCCACAAATAAACGGTTCAGTGCGTTTTATAATTCATTTCAGAATAACTTTATAATTTCTATAATCTTTTATTTTGTAACATTTATTAGTTTATAATACTCTTACAGTCAAGTTCAGTGAATTAAAAAAATACTAAGTTACCGCTTGAATAATAGTATGATTTACTTTCTTTTTATAAAGTTCCCTTCCTAGGGCCATTCAGTCGTCGTGTCAATCACCGTCATACCTTCCCACAGATTATTCTCCCTACATCTATTGTTTCATCATGTTCAAGCGAGTCTTTGATGTTGGAAAACCACCCCGATGATGTTTTGCATAGACTGAACACAGACTGAATGTTTAATAGACACGCTCGCATATTGTATTGCTTTTGCCGCGCTTTTGTTTTGCCCTCTTTTTTTTGGCCTCACGACAGACCACAGAACAAACAGAAATCATTAGCTGAAAGGGCGACCACGATGATCATTTACATCTTTAGCTCTGTGGGCGTTTAATGAATTTTCCTGTTTGAGCAAACACACTGTTTAAAGACTTGTCACTTCTGCAGCGTCTGGCTCTCTGTAGGAGGGAAAGAGTCAGCCGAGGTCGACAAAATATCTGTTAGGGTGTTCAGGGGTCATTTTAGACACTTCTTGGATTGCGAGACCACTTGTTATTCTGTTCTTTATTAATGAAATGCCAGGAAAATATTATGCAACTTTAATCATATATCCATTTTTATCTGAGACAGAAGGTTCTGGTGAAGTTTGAGCGCAGAGAGAGAGAATCAATTCACTGAACTGGCACCGAGGAATGAAAGATTTGAAGAAGTTTTTTTTTTCCCTGAGGAGAGAGATTAAGAGATGGAGTCATGCACACTTGGAAGTACACTTCTCAAATCTCTGACTTCACAGAGAACAAGAATGAAATCTGTTTGATAGTCAATATGTTTGATAGTCAATATGATATAATAATTATATCTTCTTAAATATTTACTCCATGGCAAAAATAATAACAGGATGTCTGTTAATCACACAAACTATTTCTTAGAATTAATTTTCTTGTGTTTCTTGAAAAGTATTTGTACCGTCATACTGATTTTTGCTAACAGTTTGTTATGATTTAGATTGAGACACACTGTAAAACATTACAAATGGCGAAAGGGTGTTAAGTGGTTGTAAACAATTTATATGGTCTGAATTTACTAATTAAATGTAGTAATGATCAACTTAATTAGTTTGTTTAAATTCAGCCCATAAAAATTGTTTGCAACCACTTAACTTAAAAAAATGTAGTAAATCCATTGAATCTTTATTTTCAGTGTGTTTATAGAGACAGTTATTTTTAATGATTTATATTTTTATATATATATATATATATATATTTTTTTTTTTTTTTTTTTTTTTTTTTTACTGTATTTACTGTTTTTTTTTACTTTATAATATTTTAATACATTACAAAAGGTATAGCTAGCACATGGTCATTGTGTGATTTGGTTCTCACGAGCATTTCTTATTATTATCATAGCTCACAACATTTAAATTTAGAAACTAAATATTTTTACTGCCACTTCCATCAGTTAAATCCAGAATTGCTGGATATATATATATATATATATATATATATATATATATATATATATATATATATATATATATATATATATATATATATATATATATATATATATATATATATATATATATATATATATATATATATATATAAATATATATAAGTAATTTATAGTTATAAATAAATAATAAATATATTTAAATAATATATTTTTTTATTGAATTTTAGCTACATAAATAACATGTGATGTGGACATGAAAATGAACTTTATAAATACCTAATATGTGCTGCAGTTTTAGCAAAAGCCCTGTATACTATTTGGATACATTTCCTTCAAACTCTCGTGTTAGGATGAACAGCGATGGACAGTTCTCACCTTGCAAATACAGTTTACACACTGGAACGCTAATGGCAGCTTGGAGTTAAGTGCTTTTCTCTGGGATGTGTTGGTGATAGGGGATCTCAGGGACTTTACAGTATGTATATATATATATATATATATATATATATATATATATATATATATATATATATATATATATATATATATATATATGCTATATAGATTGATATATACAATTGAAGCCCCCCTAAATTAGTAGCTCCCCTGTTTATTTTTCTCCAATTTCTGTTTAACGGATAGAAGATTTTTTTCAACAAATTTCTAAACATAATAGTTAAACTAATTTCTCATAAATTATTTATTTTTACCTTTGCCATAATGACAGTAAATAATATTTTAAAAATATTTCAAGACATACAGCTATACAGCTTAAAGTGACATTTAAAAGCTTAACTAGATTAATTAGGTTAGGCAAGTTATTGTATAACATTGGTTCGTTCTTTAGACTATAGCAAATAATAGCTTAAAGGGTTAGGGTTAGTTTCCTTGCTCTGTTAAACATATTTTGGGAAAGATATAAGAAATGTAAAAAAAAATTCAAAGGGGGCTAATAGTTCTGACTTCAACTGTATATATATATATATATATATATATATATATATATATATATATATATATATATATATATATATATATATATATATATATATATATATATATATATATATATATATATATATATATATATATCCATCAACAGAGCTCATAATCTAGAGTTTAATTAATATTTTTGTACATTGATTTAGAAGAAACAGATGTATGTGGTTGAAATTAATCTGTATGTTTGGGTTTTATCAAACCATGTCTGCATTTGTATCAAATTCGCACCTCGTAAAATGTGTGAAGACTGGGAGCATTCCTCACACAAAAGTAGGTGACCTGATTTTTATGTAAATTGGGGGAGTTTACCCCTGACGCTTTGTGAAAGAGGGGCAGCATGGCCTGTTTTTCATTAGTTTTTTAAAGCATGAAAAAGTGAAATCTATTTGCTCTTTCTGAGCATTTCCAGGAAGCAAAGCATGGAATATGAACCCTTTTGTAGAATATTAACTGTGTAGGTGACTTTGCAGTAAATCTAAATTTAAATTCAACATAACCAACACCTCAAAAGTATTGTTTCATGTGTCAAATCTAAATTTACATGATTACTCAAAACTGTGTTCAATAGCAACCCAGACTTGTTGGAAATTCATGATTATGCCAACAAAAACTGACATATGTTACTTCAGACACATTTCAGATTATGCAAATTTAGCTATTTTTCATCTTTTGCTGATGTGGGTTTATTAAACAGTTTTAAAACAAAATGTTTAATATCTGGTGCTAATAGTGTTAATTGAATAATGGCAATAAAAATGATTAGTCATGTTATGTTTTATTATTATGTTTCAATTATTGTTTTTACAGTCATAGTGTAAAATAATTACTTTGACTTGTAAATATACTGTTCAGCTTTAAGAACAAAATTCCTATGATGTTTAGCACTACTGAGAGCCCGCCTGTAACTATAGTAACTAACTAGTGTGTGTTCGGAGTTCGCTCCTGTTTTCAGTGTACAACAAGAAACTTCAGCAGTTAGTTTCGTCACTGTCAAGAGGAAAAGATGGAACAAATGTTCAAATGCATGGTCAGTTTTCTCTGAAGCATGGTAAAAGTGACATTAATACAGACTTTGATTGGAGCCAAAACTCTGATGTTTTTGCAAATTTGCATATGCGATCCAATAGTATATTAGGATATGGTTAACCAAAGACATCAAAGATCAAGTTTTGTTTTTGTGAAGGATATCATAATAGTATACTGACCTCAATATATTACACTAACATGTACACCTTCAGATAATGCCTCCTCCAATGCTCCTGCAACAACAAACACAACCTAGATGTATTTTAAAGCCTTTTTTAGACTTCTGATATACCGTTTTTTTGAGCACAAAATCACAAAATAAACGAATATTGAATATTAATAATAATAAACTAGGGCGTCACAGTGGCTCAGTGGGTAGCACAATCGCCTCACAGCAAGAAGGTTGCTGGTTCGAGCCCCGACTGGGTCAGTTGGCATTTCTATGTGCAGTTTGCATGTTCTCCCCATGATCGTGTGGGTTTCCTCCAGGTGCTCCGGTTTCCCCCACAAGTCCAAAAGCATGTGGTATAGGTGAACTGGGTAAGCTAAATTGTCCGTAGTGTATGAGTGTGAGTGTGTATGGATGTTTCCCAGTGATGGGTTGTAGCTGGAAGGGCATCCGCTGCGTAAAACATATGCTGGATAAGTTGGCGTTCATTCTGCTGTGGCAACTCCAGATTAATAAAGGGACTAAGCTGAAAAAAAATGAATGAATGAATAATAAACTACTTGTATTAAACTAATGTATTCGCTTTAGCATCAACTGCCAAATCCACAGAAGGCTAAATCAAAAGCAGACAAAAGCTATCAAGTTCACAGAATCTTTATTATGTCTATTAATGTGAACAGCTGGTGAAAAAACTGCGTGTGTATTAGTATATTAGATCTGTGTAGCAGCGTCTCTCTGACATGCAGAACACTACTAAAAAGCATGGCATAGGACAGCGCGGCGCATCCGTGTGCAAACCCCTTTACACTTCAGAACTTTCATTAAGGGAATTTAGTGAGAATCGATGCTCGCTGCTTTTCACAATGCATTGTGAGACTTTTAAGGCAGCAAATGTTTCATTGCACTGGAGGTATTTTGTGATTGAGAGAAACAGCCCTAAAACTAGACGACTCCCTTATTAGTGCCCTGACTAGTGAACGAGGGAGCTGATTGAGATTCACACAGTGTCTTCAGGTGTGAAAACCATGGAAAAAATTGTATCATAGACTTTGATCTCTTTAGTTATTTAATAATAATGAACATCCGAGGTGGTGATATGGCCATGACATAAGGAAGATAATTTAACAGCCTGACAATTATTCCTAATGTGTACGTTCCTGGAAAAAACCCATGACTACAATCAAGACTTTTAGGGAAGTTCAGAAACAATGCTTATGTAAAGAGACTTTAAACTCTGGGTTGTTGGAACCCAACTTTGGGTCAAATGTGGACAAACCCAACCATTAGTTTAAAAAGTTTCATTTCAATTTAATTGAAAAAAATGTATCCAGAATTATGTCAGAATTATGACAACCCAGCAGAGAAATAATAACTCTTGGATTGGACTCTTTGCAGATCTCAAACTATATCATTGTACACTAAAGGAAATTGAAGGTGTAAAAACCATATCACAACCTCTTCAAGCCTTAAAATATGTTTTAAAAATCATTCGCTCTTTCGCTCTTCAGGGAATTATGGAGAGAGTGGAATGGAGGCCTTCAAAGACATGGCAGCGAAGGAGGGCATCTGCATTGCCCACTCCGACAAGATCTACAGTAATGCTGGAGAGCAGAATTTTGACCGTCTCCTCGATAAACTGAGGAGTCACCTACCCAAAGCCCGTGTGGTGGCATGTTTCTGCGAGGGGATGACCGTACGGGGCATCCTTATGGCCATGAGACGCCGCCGCCTGGTTGGAGAGTTCCTGTTGGTTGGCAGGTGAGTAACCCAAAACATGCACTTCATGCGTATGGGTTTACATTAGTGGCAGACACTTTCTTCTCAGAGCAGCAGCAAGACACACTCCTGAACTTATGCTTGTGAGCTAAAGCAAGTCATCTTGGCAGGTTTGGGAGGCAAACTGTTTTAGGTGTAGGTGGTGTATTAGAAAAATGTACTGCACATCTATAACACTTACTGATGCAAAAAAGTACTTGGGGAAATATAATGATCAGGGCTTGTTGCCACATGTTTTTCTCTAGTGAGTTTTTGGTTGTGAGTAGATTTTGGTTTCAGTGTTCATTTAGTGTCCGTTCTGTTCATTTCAGTGTTCATTCTGGACACAATGCATAAGATATTTAATATGCTGTTGAGGCTTGTCAAATTTATTCATTTATTTTCTTTTCGGCTTAGTCCGTTTATTAATATGGGCTCGCCACAGCGGAATGAACCGCCAACTTATCCACCATATGTTTTACGCAGCGGATGCCCTTCCAGCTGCAACACATCAATGGGAAACATCCACACACACTCATTCACACACAAAAACTACAGAAAATTTTGCTTACCCAGTTCACTCCACACAGAAATGCCAACTGACCCAGCCATGGATCAAACCAGCCACCTTCTTGCTGTGAGGCGATTGTGTTACCCACGGCGCCACTGTGCTGCCCCTATGTCAAATTATATGGGGTAAAATATCAGAATGGAAAAAAGCAACTGTAAATTATATTTGAAGCTTATTTTTGAACAGTATTTATTTGCTGTTTACAATTTGGAGTTGTTATGGTATTTGGAAAACTTAAAAAGGCCCAGTGTGTTTAGAAATGTTTATGTTCGTAATATATTCATATTCATTTATATGAACTTTTAGACAACACAATACCTTTCTTTTTTATCTCCAGAAGAGTTGAAAAATCAGAAATTGGTGAAATAACCAGATTTTTACGGAGACCCGGAAGGGACGTGGTGGTGGGGAAAAAAATTGGTGGAAGAAAAAAAACTGGGTGTGATAAAAAAAAAAAAGGAGTGATAGAAAAACATATTTTTAAGGTTTTTGCGTTATCTCGCAAAGATGTTTCTCCTCAAACACTTCCTGTTCACTTAATTCATGTAAACCCTCCCGCTTTTGCCGAAATTCTCCCGTATTTTACCATTCTATCCCACTTTTTTTACATTAAAGCTGTGCGTCGATCATCACCTTTCATATGCAACTTCTAAACCAGGGAATGCATGTATAAGCGCTGACTGACAGACGCGCTCCGTACAATAAACTGATCCCAGATCAGCTTCTGTACATGCCATTTAAAGTAACACCTCTGTTATCAAACAAGCAGCAAATGAATCTCTCGTTTTGTTTTGTTTGATAACAGAGGTGTCTCTGTAAGAATGCACAGATCTATAATGAAAGCATTCCATTACTTTAGAAACTGTTGGTGCTCATTTAAGAGAAAATAAGCTGTTTAAAATAAAACATGCAGGACGGAGATGTTTACATATTATTCAGTGGATTTGTCTGTTTAAACATACACCTGAATCCAAAAGTGTCCTGCACTTTTGCTCCTCTGTAAATGGCGTGTACTGAAGCTGATCTGGGATCAGTTTGTTGTACGAAACGCGTCTGTCAGTCAGGGCTTATACATGCATTCATTGGTTAGGAGGTTGCATATGAAAGGTGACGATCGACGCACAACTTTAATGTAAAGGAAGTGAATGCAGATATTTTAATATTAATTTCAGCATGCTTTTATCAAAAATATATCAGAAATATGGGAAAATACTTATTTATAGAATGATATTGGGATAGAATGGTAAAATACAGGAGAATTTTGGCAAAAACGGGAGGGTTTACATGAATGAAGTGAACATTAAGTGTTTGGGGAGAAACAGTTTTGCGGGATAACGCAAAACATCTTTGCGAGGGAACGCAAAAAAACTTAAAAACATGTTTTCCTATCACTTTTTTTTCTCCCACCCAGTTTTATTTTCTTCCACCTATTTTTTTTTCTTCCACCTATTTTTTTCCCCACAACCACGTGCTTTCTGGGTCTCCGTAGATTTTCAATAAGAACAAATGAAAACATTTGTGACCCTGGATAACAAAACCAGTCATAATGGTCCGTTTTTCAGGTCTACATTTTTTGAGATTTAGATTGTCCAAATAATGTTCCTAGCAATACAAATAACTAATACAAAATTTAGAAAGAGTTTTGATATATTTTCAGTAATACATTTATACAATATCTTCATGGAACAAGATCTTTAGATAATATTCTAATGTTATTTAAAATGTCATAAAAATAACCTATAAAAATGTTTTCAGTTTTGGCTATTCCTACAAATATTCAAGTGCAATTTAAAAGGTTTTGTATTGCAGGGTCAAATTTGTTATTTAAACCAATTGTCATTTTCTGAAGAAAAAAAATCTCTAAATGACTAATTTTATTAAAAATTTTGAAGAAATGTTATCAGAAACCAACATAATAAAACAACTATTTGCATTTAATTCAAACACGCATCTAAGGCTCAATCCCAATTTGATTTTTTTTTACCCCTACCTCTTCCCCTTGGCACAGAGAGTAAAGGGGAAGGACTTCAAATTTTACCCCTAAGAAATGGGACACCACTACAACACCTGCACACGTCATCATATGTCATCTTGATCTTTTACTTCATATGAGATTGACGATGGTGACTGCTGTAGTTATTCCAGTTGTGTTATTTTTGGTATTTATCTTTAGGAAATCACTGAAGGCAACAATATCATGTTCTCATAATGATATAATGTGGCAATAAGAATGTAACTGTACTGTGCATTTACACAGTAGCCATATTCATCTATGTAAACACACAAAAACAGCATTAACATTTTACCAGACACTGCAAAAAGCTCATTCCCAGCCACTAGACTTTTCTCTTTTATAGGAGTTATTATTAGGGATTATAGATAGCAAAATTCAGCGTTTTTTAAAAATCGTTTTTTAAAGCATGACCGTAAAACACAAACGCCATTATGGATATATTAAAACATGCTTGTTTGTTGTAAAAATTAGTAATAATGACAAAAAAAAAACTAAATTGTGCATACCCAAATTTTTTTACCCCTTGGTTTTGAGTGTGGTCCTGAAAAATTTCAGTTACAAGTGATACCTATCCATTCCCTATAGCCCTACGCCTTCAAGCTAAAGAGAATTGCTACACTCCTACATCTTCACATGAACGCGGAAAACGAGGGGTAGAGGTAAGGGGAAGGGCTAAGGAGTAGAATTGGGATTGGGCCTAAGAATTCAGGTACATCCAAAGCAGTTTATGTCCATAACAATTTATATAATTATTAAGTTGCTGCGAGATTTTAAAATCCATAGAGATGCAAAACCTCAAAGTTACCCAGATATATAACACATTTGATGACTTTCAATTGAGACAGTCTACCTAAGTCACAGCTGAATCTTCCTTTCTGCCTGTTATCTTGTGTTCATTTAGTGCTTTTTCCTCAGAGACTGTGGGTCAGATAGGGCCACACCATCAGGCCGTTCTGTAGCTGTCTGCCTTTTGAATGTCCACCCACGCCTGTTGATCATCATCTGCTTCATCTGTGTGTGTGAAAAAGAGAGAGAGACACTTAATCAAGATGGATCGAGGCTCATCTTTCTGTCTTTCATCACCACAAATGTTACCATCCTCATCATCATCACCATTGTAGTGAACATTCATCCACCACTGAAGCGAGGTATGTGATTTACCGTATGTTGGTTTCAGTGACAAGCACTTGATTTATGTAATGAGACTTCAGCAAAAAACTTAACTAATCTCAAAATGGAGGAGATTGTTTCTTAAAGGTACAGTTAACCACCAAAATGTACATTTGCTGTCAGTTTACTCACTCTGAGGTCATCTAATATGTCAATGTATGTAACTTTGGTGGAAATAGGTAAATTTTACAACTCCCCTGGAGTTAAACAGTTGAGTTTTTGCTTTTGTATAATGTTATTATTATCATTAGTATTATTTATTATATGCATATTTATATTTGTTTTATTAAAAACACGCTTAGATTTGTCCACCTGTGAGGTTTTGGACCATATGGGGCATAGGACGTGGCTTTGGATATAACTCAGTTTTTGAACACACTTCGTTATTATTGTTCATTTATTCATTTGCTGTAAATTAGAACTGAATTTAGAAATAGTTTTAAAACAAATGTTTGTGCTTAACAAATGAAGTTAATATTTAGGCTAATTAATGACTTCAGTGAGTGTGTCTAACACTGTTTCCTTATCCACGAAAGAGAGACAGTGAAAGTAAAGGCGATTGGAGGAGGATCATTCTTTATCCTCGCGCTGCAGATGGTCTGTTTAACTGTTTTCTCGCTAGTGAAGCGTTTAGTTTTTACAGTCGTCCATGTAAATAGCAGTTGCACCATGGTGCGATGCAATTGACTCTTAAAGGGAATGGGAGATGAGACTCTGATTTGTTTATGTTCAAAACACACCCATAACTCAGTAAGAGAATAAGCACAGCCCTGCTAGACCATGCGCTGCGGCTCGGGGGCATATTTTTCCATCCTCAAAATAGCAAAAGTGGATTTGGACACGCCCTTAATGCTTTTGCGCCCTGCACTTTAAGAGCTTCACACACCGGATGCACCGCTCGGCGCCGCGACATGGCACGCACATGACAGTTGAAAGTATCACACACCAGATGCGCACATTCGCATGCTATTTAAAATGAAACTAATCAGATGGCGCTCTGTGGCACGGCAGAAATATGAACTTTGTCCTGAGTCATAGCTGGGCGCCACCGACATGCGGCGCCGGTGTGTGTACCCTGATAGAAACCTATGTTTAGAATTCTAAAATGCATGGCGCTGCGTGGCGCTACACGGCGCGTCGGTGTGCGGCGCTTCTGGTGTGTGACCCCCTTTAGACTTTGCGCCTAGACCGTTAAAATAGAGCCCAAAGTAAAGCAAAAATTTATTCAGTTTTTTAAAATAAATTCATTACAGTTTTCGTTAATCTATTAGGATGAAATCATTATTTTAGGTGTAACAAGATGAAGTAATTCATTTACAAACTGACCATTCAGCAAGTGACAAAAAGGTGAATGTCTTTGATGGATCCTGTGAAAGGAGTATTTTGAGAGTTTGACTCGACTTCGACATGTTGAAAAATGTGCACGTGCTGCTATTCCTAGTGTCAGATGAATTCTTCCCATTTTTAATCATCTTCTGGAGTGTGACATCTAAATTACCTATTTTTAGCTTCACCCCCAATTCGGTTCTCACTGTTCCATTAATAAATCACTTATGGATATTAAGGACGGAAATAATGTATTATGTCTTTGAGATATTAAACCAAGAATAATCCCTGTAATCTTTGCTTCTGTTCAGGAGCTCTTGGGTTTGATCATTAAACATTAGTGGCTCATTGGTGGACACGAGGACCAGTTTATAAACTTCTAAAGGTCAAATGGGTCATTTTTAAGGACTTAAAATGCTTTATTTCTAAAATATTGTTTTGCATTTGTATTTAGTGCAAGTTTAAGGATGAGCATATATTAAATAGACATTCTGCTAAATGTACACTACCTGACAAAAGCCTTG
Organism: Danio aesculapii; assembly: GCF_903798145.1. NCBI lineage: Eukaryota > Metazoa > Chordata > Actinopteri > Cypriniformes > Danionidae > Danio > Danio aesculapii. The sequence goes on from NC_079444.1 coordinate 25,246,404, forward strand.
CCGCCGATGCAAGTTTTAGGAACAACAAATAATAACTTGACTTCTTGTTGATCATTTGGTATCAGAAGTGGCTTATATAAAAGGCATAGGCCTCTAGATTATGCTTATTTTATCAAAATAAAATATGATCATGCCATGACTTTTAATTATTTAATTAGGACAGTTAGGTTTGACTCTGCTTAGACAAAAGTCTTGTCACTTAACTGAAATATAAAGTCATGGTGCAGTGGAAATAGCTTTAATATTGTATATGACTCCCATGAGCTTAGAGGACTGCATCCATACATGTTTGCAATGACTCAAATAACTTATTAATAAAGTCATCTGGAATGGCAAAGAAAGCATTCTTGCAGGACTCCCAGCGTTCATCAAGATTCTTTGGATTAATTTTCAATGCCTCCATCTTACCCCAGACATGCTCAATAATGTTCATGTCTGGTGACTGGGCTGGCCAATTCTGGAGCGCCTTGACTTTCTTTGTTTTCAGGAACGTTGATGTGGAGGCTGAAGTATGAGAAGAAGCGCTATCCTGCTGAAGAATTTGCCCTCTCCTCTGGTTTGTAATGTAATGGGCAGCACAAATGTCTTAATACCTCAGGCTATTGATGTTGCCATCCACTCTGCAGATCTCTTGCGTGCCTCCATACTGAATGTAAACCCAAACCATGATTTTTCTTTTACCAAACTTGACTGATTTCTGTGAGAACCTTGGGTCTATGCGGGTTCCAGTAGGTCTTCTGCAGTATTTGTGATGATTGGGATGCAGTTCAACAGATGATTCATCAGAAAAATCTACCTTCTGCCAATTTTCCAAATCATAAACTAGAAGTCAAGTTATTATTTGATGCTCTTGCAACTGGTATCAATAACAAGACTTTTGTCAGGTAGTGTAAATGAGGTGGCAGAATACTATACAATTACATCAAAACTTTACTGAGAAAATAGAAAACTTATAAAAAAAAACATGAATCAATTGGGTTTATTTAAATAAAAAATATTGTAAAATACAGTGTATGCCAAATAAATGTACACATATTCTGCAGTGGATACTGAAAATGGATCAAAAGGGGATTTTCTCAAGTGAGAAAATATATTTTTTTAATGTCACTGAATAAATAATTTTTCATTTTGGTTTAAGTTTTGAAATGTTTACTGTGCTTTTAAACATTTTTAATTTATTTATTTGTTTGTTTAGTTGTGATCATTTTAATAATTCATGTTTAGTACTGAAACTTATTTCAGTTTGTTTTCAAGGCATTTATTTATTTTATCATAACATTTTATTTTTCAATTACTAAAATCAAAATTTTTTGGGCTTATTTAAGGATAAAAATGTTGGTTTACACCAACAAAAACCAGGCATAAAAAATCCTTTAGGAAAACATTTCCTGTGAGATATATTTAACTTTTAATAGCTCATAATCATTGATCTGCATGCATCTGGAAAATCTTTGTTTTTGTGAAGTTTAACTTGTGGCTTTGCTCTGCGGTGAGGGCCTAAATTTTGCTTATTTATGTCGTTTGTGAATATTTGAAGAGGATCTATTTCAGAAAATGGTGTCATGGTCTTTATTCTGGGCCTCTGGGCATTAAACAGCCAGCAGGACGGGCTGAGTGAAGATGCCATGTTTATGGGGTGCCAGTGTGTGTGTGTGCGTGTGTGTGCGTGTGTGTGTGTGTGTGTGTGTGTGTGTGTGTTATGAAGTGTCAGACAGGAGCTCCAGGGAAGGTGTTGAGTATTTTTTTCTTTGGTTCAATGAGAATATGGTCACTGTGTTTCTGTTCCAGTTTCATGATGTTTGTGCAGCTGCAAAAGTGATAAAGTGTCTCCGGATAATACATGGGCTTTCTTTGGTATCTCAGAAACAGCATGTGCATTTCTCATTTCAAAATACATGTTTTGTACTCTTCAAATGTAAAATATATTGCAAAATGTATATCAAATCAAAGGGAAACTAAATACATTTCAGATATTAAAATGCATTGTTTTTACATTTTATTTTAGACTCTAATTATCATTTTTAAAAGGTATAAATGGCCAACAAATTAAAATGATACATATGATGCAAAATATACAGCAAAATTTTCTTTTGGGGACATTTCCAACAATAATATCATTGTACCTGTTGCAGGCCTGCAGCAAAGTTCCTTGATTATTATGCTGAATAAAAGTACAGCTCCCAGCCATATTGGCTTTGAATACAGCCACTTTTCATTTTATATTGGTTTTAGTATTCACATCGAAACTCTTTGATCATTTTTGATTGAGATGCTAATGGTCTAATCCAACTCAATGATTTATGCTAAGCTAAGCTAAAAGTGCCCTCGCCAAACCTGAAAATTGACTGAATGGTAAAAATCAACTGTTTACTCTAAAATGATTTTTTTTTTTTTTTAAAGTAGAGTGTTACTTTAAACAAATGGCCAAAATATGAATCCATTTTTTTAAACTAAATTCGTTACAATTTCTGTTAATAAATTAGGTTGTAATGACAATTATAAAACTAAATACATTATTAATATTAAAATGCATCTTTAGTCAATGAAAAACGCATTACACTTTATTTTAGACAATATAATTATCATTTTTAAAGGGTATAAATGGCCAACAAATTGATAGATCTGATGCAAAATATACTGCAAAATTTTCTTTAGGGTACAAGGGGACATTTCCAACAATAAAAGGCATTTTCAGTAAAAGCAAAATGCATTTTTTTATTTTAGACAATAATATAATTAAAAAGCATGTATAAAAATGGCCAGCAAATTAGTAAATTAAAATAATGATATTGATAGATGGTAAAATATATTGCAAAATTTACTTCAGGGGAAATTAAAATGCATTTTCAACAATAAAATGCATTTTCAGTAAATGCTAAATGTATTTTTAATAAATTTTAGACAATATAACATCTCTCTATCTCTTATACAAAATATATTAAATAAGGTACTTTAGAAATTGCATTTCTAACATTAAAATAATGAGACTCCAGTACATATTTTAATATTACACCAAAACAGCAGTTACCAAAAGCAGTTTGACAGCATCTGCTCTCAGCGGCTCATTGACAGCCATGAAAACAGTGATGTCCAAACACTGCTGTTTCTCGACTGAATGACTCTCAGTGATTTACTAATGAGCAGTTCACAGCCGTCTGTCTCTGGGGAGTGTGAGGACACTGTATTGTGCTGTATTATGTTGTGCTGCATTGTTTGTTGAAATGTTCATCAGTGAAGTGTGAAGAGCCGATCCTTTGCCGATGAGGGCTGATCTGAGTCCTGCAGGGATGGAGGAAAATGTAACCTAATTTAGTCAGGTTTAGTTGGCGTAAATCTGATATTATTTTCGGTCCTTAATACAGCAGCCTCCCACAGAACCGTGTGTGTGTCATTCCTCTGTGGGCTAATTGTTAACGGATTAAAACTGGGATTCGTGTCTTTCCAAAACGTGAAAGTCCCACACAATTTTTCCTTAAACATTGACATAAAGCATATAAGTTTTTATTGTTTCTTATTAATTATTGTTATTATTATATTTTTGATACACTATTATTGTTGTTGTTGTTTTATTTTATTTATTACATTTCATTATATACATACATACATACAGTTGAAGTCAGAATTATTAGCCCTGCTTTGGATTTTTTTTCTTTTTTAAATATTTCCCAAATGATGTTTAACAGAGCAAGGAAATTTTCACAGTATGTCTGATAATATTTTTCTTCTGGAGAAAGTCTTTTGTTTAAATTTGTTTTAATTTGGCTTGAATGAAAGCAGTTTTAATTTTATTTTAAACCATTTTAAGGTCAAAATTATTAACCCCTCCAAGCTATATATTTTTTCAACTGTCTACAGAATAATTCAGAAGGGCTAATAATTCTGACTTCAACTGTATATATATATATATATATATATATATATATATATATATATATATATATATATATATATATATATATATATATATATATATATATATATATATATATATATTCTAAGTTTCTTGTCATTATATATTTTAAAAAAACCTTGTCAGGCATATTTAAAGCAAAAATCTAAAAAAATATAAAATATAATTTAAATATGTTGAGTTATATTGTAATTTACTTATATATAAGTATGTGGTTTCATTTTTATAACATAAATATATCTGTTACACTGTGTCATATGATGGGGTCACTGACAAGGAAGTACAGATCCAAATGTGGGTTTATTACACAGAGATGGTTAGGCAAGCAACAGTCAACACAGGGGCAAACAGATGTATACAGGGAATTCAAAGTCGTGGTCGAATAATAAGCGAAAAGTCAGTCCCGATGGCAAACAACGTAAGCAATGAACAAACAAAGCAAAGATCGGTACACGGCAAGACAAGGCAAGAGAAACGTGTTGTAATGTTCATAGTAACAGTAACAAGACTTAGCACTGATGCGTGTGTCTGCGCTGCTTTTAAAGTCCATGTAATCAGTTCTGAACAGCTTCAGCTGTGTGTGTCAAAGATATATACATTGGATATCGCATAAGGACCCTGAGCATGCATTAGTAGCGCCGCCACATTTGTATAGTGTTTCCAGGACAAATGACCTTCAACCGCACTAGTCAAGACTAAAGTCAATGTGAAGATGCTGGACTTTTAGCAGTGTATGGGTATAGTAATGAACAAACAAAGAAAACAAAGCATAAAGGCAGAACATTTCATAGGTAAAATTTTGTTTTTACATTTTTGTATGCTACGAACTTTTGTGCTTAACAAGTATTGATGATACGACAGTCTCTTACTACACTGATCATAATGCAAAGCAGCACTAAACTCACTAAACACTAGGCTTATGCTGGTTTTGTTAAATAAAATCATCAAACAAGTTAAATTAAATATGACAACAAGATGCTGCTGTGCTAGAAACTTGTTTTATTGTCATCGGCTAAGTGAACGAGTCATTCAACGGGGATTCATTCACAAACGAATCGCTTCCTCCGTTAGAATTAGAAGTGAAAGCAGGTGAGGGGGTGTGTTTCAAGACATAGATTAGATCAAATTTAACAGGTAGTGAGGATAATACATTTCCATGCAAACAAACACACGCAATTTGTCAGGAATGCCTGTGCGGTCATTTATCCATCGATGTAGAAAAGTAATGTAAAATTACAATTTTCGTAATTTAAAAAAATATATTTGCATACTGACCACGGGTAAAACTCCTGATTATAGATATATGCATATACATTTATATAGCTCTGGCTGTGGATGGCCAGTCCTACACTGCACCTTGGTCTCACATTCATTTCAAAGGGGCGCTCCCCTGTACCACATTCCTTCCAATAGACAACTATAGCGTAGGCGACATCTAGTGTAAATATCTATGTGTGTGTTAGCAATCAGTGGAAAACCAGAACAGGTGTGAGTGTGTGGTGCATGACAGGATTTGTAGTCCATATGGTGACAGATTTGTAGTCCTGAGTGAAAGTGAATCATTCCCAGCGATCTACATGTCTGGATCGCTGGTGATTTTAACGCACTGATTGACAACGGAACATTTTTCACCAATATTTTGTCATTTTTTACACAATTTTTTGTGAAATTTTTTTGGGTTCATATTTATGTAGAAGACCACTATAAATGTGTCAGATTATTGACTTTTATTATCATGTAGGTGTTTATTTATTTGAATTATTTTTACAATTGATATTGTCTAATTTTAAATGTATACATTTATTTTTATTTTATTCTATTTAGTTCTGCTATAGTTTTTCGATTTTGTTGCAATTTAATTTTAATTTAACTTGTTTGTTAATTTATTTCGGCGGCAAGGATCATTATGGGAAAAAATTACAACCTTGATTGTACAAAATGTTATGTTAAAACTTTGTTAAAATCACAAATAAATATATAAAACTATATATATAGTTGAAGTAAAATTATCCCCCCCCCCCTGTTTATTTTTTCCCCAATGAATTTTTCCAACACATTTCTAAACACAATAGTTTTAATAACTCATTTCTAATAACTGATTTATTTTATCTTTGTCATGATGACAGTAAATAATTTTTGTCTAGATATTTTTCAAGACACTTCTATACAGCTTAAAGTGACATTTAAAGGCTTAACTAGGTTACTTAGGTTAACTAGGCAGGTTAGGGTAATTAGGCAAGTTATTGTACGACGATGGTTTGTTCTGTAGACTATCAGAAAAGAATATAGCTTAAAGGGGCTAATAATTTTGACCTTAAAATGGTGTTTAAAAATTAAAAACTGCTTTTATTCTATCCAAAATAAAAAAATAAAACTTTCTCCAGAGGTAAAAATATTATCAGACATACTGTGAAAATGTCCTTGCTCTCTTAAACATCCTTTGGAAAATATTTAAAAAAAGAAAAAAAAATTCATAGGGGGGCTATTAATTCTGACTTCAACTGTATATATAATGTAAATTTAATGTTCCTTCCATATACAATCTGCCATGATTAGTGTCCCATGTCTAGTGTTGAATCTTTGCTTTGTTGTCCCTTTTTTGTGCCATGTTTCGTCATTTATCCTCACCCCTTATTACCTGTTTCCTATCAGTCTTTGTGTATTTCAGCTCCTTTATTTCTGATTGTCATTCGATAAACGTGGTCAGTGCGTCTGGTTTTGCGTCATGTTTAATAAATTGTGATTTTACTGCACGTGAATCCGCCTCTCGTCTGTTTCCTAGACCGTCGTTACACTTTTTAAATGTAATGAAATCCAGACACCTTTGACTCTCGTTTACCAAAATACAAATCAGCGCAAAATAACAGTGCAGTATGAATGCAGTCAGACGTCTCTGTAAGTGTTGCAGCGCTGTTGCTTTGGCGTTTTTGTTGTCTTTGTAAGTTTTCCTGCAGCAGCAGTGGGCAGAGGGAGGCTGACCGCTGGGGTCAGTGTGTGGGTTTACTGAGCTGTTCAGCTCTTTTCCATCAGATGATTCAAGCTGCTGCTAACATGCTCCTCTATGCTTTCCCTCCCGTTGCGTTTGCCTCCAAGGACAAGTTATGAAAGCCTCTCCTTACCTACCATGAGAACAAAAATGAAGCCTCCCACACACTGCCGAGTTGTGTAACATTTAGCGTTATGAGTTTAGGAAGTGTTCAAGAACATATTGATGAAAAGGACACTGGAAAGTATAGTTATTTGTTGGTGTTCATAAAGAGGAGGATGGAGACAAAGACATTTCTTGTCATCCAGTTTTTCAGATTCTCAGGCGTAGTATTTAAGTGGTCAACTGAGTCTCATAACTATTTCTATCTGGTATTAACATGCATTTAAAGACGTTGTGTGTTCAGATTTCACTGTAACCTTTCCATCTTGTTTTGTCATGCTTCACATTACTTTTGCAAAAGCACTCAATGTGACACTCTTAAATGAAAAATAATATGTGTTATGCAAAGGTTATGAAGCGTGTGATCAATCAGAACAGCAAGTGAATGAAAGGGAATTGCATGGCAACTATTATTTTTTGAAAAAAAGCTTTGGTACGGGGTGTCACGGTGGCGCAATGGGTAGCACAAGCGCCTCACAGCAAGAAGGTCGCTGGTTCGAGCCTCGGCTGGGTCAGTTGGCATTTCTGTGTGGAGATGATATGTTCTCCCCGTGTTCACGTGGGTTTCCTCCGGGTGCTCCGGTTTCTCCCACAAGTCAAAAGACATGTGCTGTAGGTGAATCAGGTAAGCTACTGTAAATTGGCCATAGTGTATGTGTGTGATTGAGTGTGCATGGATGTTTCCCTGTGATGGGTTGCAGCTGGAAGGGCATCCGCTGCATAAAACATATGCTGGATGGTTTGTCGGTTTATTCCGCTGTGGCGACCCCAGATTAATAATGGGGCTAAGCAGAAAAGAAAATGAATGTTTTGGTACAAGTTTAGTAGCCTTTTAGGCAGATACATTTTTTCATAGTTCTTAGAACTGTTGGTGTAAATTCCTACTTAATAGATTTGTACCACAGGAACTAGGAACGATTTTAGTTAAAGAAACTTATGTTGGAGGAACTAAAATTGCTCCTACTTCAGAGTAAGGTGAAAGCTATATCAATAGATGCTCTCAATGATGTAATATATCAAGAGCTTTCGCATCGGGTAGTTATAGGAACTACTTATTGACCAAACACAGGCATCAAGAAATAACGCCACAGTATGTTAAAATGTAGATGTAGATGTTTTACCTTACACTTCTGTCTTTGGCATCATGTTTTTTTCTCAGCTTTAAAATAAAAAATTCTGTCATCATTTACTCACCCCTGTCTTGTTCCAAACCAGTTGAATTTTTTTGTTGTTGTTGTTGTTCTGTTAAACACAAATGAAGGTATTTTGAAGAATGTTGGAAACCTGTAACCATTGCAACATAGGCTCATTCTGAAAACGTAGCCCTATATACATTTCTGGAGATCGTGAATTATGTAGCCAGAGGTACGTATGGCTGCATTTCATTTTTTAAGTGAACGCTACGGGGCGGTATGATGCCGTTCCTTTTCGTGCTTATCAGCTGACCGCTTACCTCTTTATGGACGGGTTTCCCACTGTTACCAGTTTGTCCAGTTAGCTCGCCATTTACGTCAGTGGACTTGAGAGGAGATGACCATGACGACGGCGTTCAAGTCCTGTGAAGAACGGTTCCAAGTAGTGGATAAGACAAAAACAGAAGCTAAAAAATAAAATAAAGAAGTAAAGAACAGGGTGAGAATGTGGTAAAACATGGTAAAAATCAGACAAGGGCTTTTCTTTTTCTGGATTGCTTTTTAAATTTGTTGGTTGGGTGTAGGGAAGTGGGTGGGCGGGTCAATCTGTGCTTTTTAAAATACTATTGGTTGGGTTTAGGGAAGGGGTAGGGTGGGTAAGTTAATCGGTCAGTCAGTCAGACATTCAATCTGTCAAACAGTCAGTCGACTCCAGCCTCTGGTGGATTTACGAGAGAGCAGCAGGCGTGAATGGCACTCACGAGAGAAATTTGAGACCTCAAAAAGCATACACAGGAGGTTCTCGTGGATTCGCAAAAACAAAAACTCAAAAAACTTATCTCCTGGGATGTATTTGACGGTCTACAGAAATGTATATAGAGGTACGTTTTTAGAATGAGCCTGGGTTGAACCATTGACATCCATAGGAAAAACAAGCACTGTATGTATGCATGTATGTATGCCTGTGGTTACAAGTTTCTAACGTTCTTCAAAACATCTTCTTCTGTGCAAAAAAAAAACCTCAAACTGGATTGGAAAAAGTCAAGAGTATGAAAATAATTGCAGAATTGTAATTTTTTTTGGTGAACTATTCCTTAAGTGATATGTAGCCCTGCAAAGATATATATTCCTCTTTTATTTTGCTCTGACAAACCATGCAGTTTTACAGCTATTGTTGGCCATCTTGTCTCACTTCAGAGTTCTTGCTGCCTGTGCAAGTGCAAACAGGAAAATGGCTCTATGTGAATCATCCAAGTGGCTGGTTCTTATAATTGAGTAACTGTATAACAACCTGGTGCAAAAGCTTTCTAATGTTTTTAAAGTCCACATGTAGGCAGTAGGCAGACAGTATGTGGTCTTTGTGAGCTGCTTTTCAGTGGATAGTGCTTCAATAGTGACATTAAACTAAACTAAACTTGACATTTGTGACTCTGGTCACAAAACCTTATATATATATATATATATATATATTATTCCATGGGTATATTTGTGGGAATAGCCAAAAATACATTGTATGAATCAAAAGGGGTTTTTATTTTATGCTAAAAATCATTAGAACATTAAGTAAAGCACATCTTTCATTTGAGATATTTTGGAAATTTCCTTACGCAAATCTATTAAAAAACGATGAGTAATATGTATTGTTAAAATATAATATGGACAGTTTCATTGGTGATTTTCTCAATATTTAGAATTGTTTAATAGTTGTCTCTTGACATCACACATCAACGAAAAGCATATTTATTCTCATTTTCCAAAAGTTTACCTTTATGACTGGTTTTGTAATCCAGGGTCACATTTGTATTAAACTGAACTGAATCAGTTTTAATTTAACTAGACCTACACCAGCATTCTAACACTACTCTCCTGCCTACCTGATATGCTGGCATGTTTCACAATCTGAACTGTTGTTAAGGCCTTTTTTTCTCGTCTTCATCTATGTTAAGCTTTGGCTAAATTCAATTCATTTCAAGTTTACTTGTATAGCACTTTTTACAATAATCAATGTTTCAAAACAGCTTTATAAAAGGTGCACATTATTGCATTACAATAAAATTCGGAAAATTTAAGATTATTAGTTACCATATCTTTATTAGTTACTAATAACTTTAACTAACTAAGTAGTAACTAATAGCTTTTAACAGTTAAAGTATTATATATATAGACATAGTTATCTTGCAGTTATATAGCATATAGGAAATGTGTTCATGTTTAATAAAGTACATTTGTGTCATTAAGTGTTGTAAGAAATAAAATCTGCCTCGAGCCAACTTCCACTCTAAATGGTGTGTGGGTTAAATGCTCATTTCCCAAAAGGACTGAATTATGATAGAAAAGAGAAGTCAACAGTTTGTTGTCTCTGCATTGTTTGAGGTGACTACATCTGGAGCAAATGGTGACCATTGTAGAATGGGGAAAACTGCATTAACATAGAGAGATAGAGAGAGTAGATGTGTCAACAGCCAAGGAGCAACTTCATTAACATCTAAAGGAAACATCTACAGTACAACCATATAAAAGGTTTGAGTTTAAGAATGTTCAGGGATCATTCTGACTCCGATGAAACCAGGGTACTGCCATGTACTTTATGACTGCTATGCTGAATCTTCATTGAGATTTTCTACGTCACCCTCATTTTTTTCTTACAGTGTATTTAATGAAGTGTATTTATTTTACAATGTACACTCTACAGTACATTGTAAAAGTACAGCTTTACCACATAAGCAGTCACACTATGAAAGCAATTCAGCCAACGTGTTTTTTTTACCACTTCTGGAAGACACAAGGACAAGCACAAAATCCTATTTTCTAGCCTATTTTATACACCCGCCAAAGTCTGTAACACTACTGTCAGTTTGAAATAGTGTCTGGTTGTGTCCTAAAGACCTAATTCATAGTGTAACCTGGTCACAACTACTGGGCTTCGACTGCTATGTGGGTCAGTTTGGACTGGGAGGCTCCTTGACTGCTTCCCAAGAGAGTTTGTTCTATAAAAAAAGCCATTGGTTACTCACTCGTCTCTTACACACTTTGCAGTGATGGTTGGGCCGACCGCTATGATGTCACTGATGGCTTCCAGAGGGAGGCAGCAGGGGGAATCACTATCAAACTGCAGTCTGCTTATGTCACGTGGTTTGATGATTACTACCTGAACCTGCAGCCAGACACAAACATGCGCAACCCCTGGTTCCCAGAGTTCTGGCAGCATCGCTTCCAGTGCCGGCTGAAAGGTCATCCTCAGGAGAGTGTTAAATACAACAAAACCTGCACCAGTGAGTGGAAGAGCATCTCTGACCATGACAGAATAGAACATTTTATCTGTACGTCTGTCTTTTCATTTATCTTTGTGTTCAATCATCTAGTCATCTGCCTGACATAAATCCATCCATTAATTTTTTTCATTTGTCCATTTATCTATCCATATAAACAGTACAGCTATATTTTTAGTTCTACATAGGAATGAATTCCTTGTCTTCCTCATTTCATTTTTTGTTCAACTATTCATCATCCGTTTATCCATCCAATCATGCATTGATTCCTCTATTTGTCTATAAGCCTTTTCTCAGTCATTTCATTTATACATTGAACTATACATCATCTATCTATCCATCCATCAATCATTCCAGACCTTTAACCATCCAGTCATAACTTTATAATTTCCTCGTTTCATTCATATCATCCATTAATCAGTCAATCCATCCAATCAACTATATGGGAATCTTTCATTCCATCAACTTATATATCTGTCCTACTTTATATCTATCTGTCTATCCGTCCATCCGTTCATATTTTAGTGTTTTATTCTGTCATCTCTGTTTAATTATCTATCCATCCACATATCAGTGTTTCATTCTGTCATCTCATTCATTTATCCATTCATTCAACTATAAAACTAACCCTAGTCTTTCAGTTCATCAATTTATCTATCTGTTCAACTTTCCATCCATCCATTCATCAGTTGATTCAATTGATCTGAATGTATTTAATTACATCAAGTCACCCATTTATTCAACTATTCACCATTTATCCATCAATTCATCCACCCATCCATCTATGCATTCATATATTAGTGTTTCATTAATTAATTAATTAATTCATTCATTCATTCATTCAACTATATGGCAGTCTAGCGGTTCATGAATTTATCTGTCTGTTCAACTTTCCATACATCCGTTCATCAGTTGATTCCATTGATCTGAATGTCTTTAATTCCATCAAGTCACCTATTTATTCAACTATTCACCATTTATCCATCAATTTCTCTATCCATCCATCTATCCACCCATATATTAGTGTTTCATTTATGAATTAATTCATTCATTCAACTATATGGCAATCTTTCAGTTCATAATTTTTTTCTATTTGTTCAACTTTTCATCCATCCATTATTCGGTTGGTTTGTTTGATCTGAATGTCTGCAATTAGACCAACTCATCTATTTATTCAACTATTCACCAATTATCTATCAATTCATCCATCCATCCATATAATAGTGTTTCATTCATTCATTCATTCATTCATTCATTCATTCATTCATTCATTCATTCATTCATTCATTCATTCAACTATTTGTCAATCTTTCAGTTCATCAATTTATCTGTTTAACTTTTCATCCATTCATCAGTTGATTCATTTGTTCTGAATATCTTTAATGTAATCAAGTCATTTATCCATCAATCCATATATTAGTGTTTCGGTTCCTTCCTTCATTCAACTATATGGCAGTCTTTTGGTTGATTCATTTGATCTGAATGTCTTTAATGCCATCAAGTCATCTATTTATTCAACTATTCACCATATATCCATCACATCCATCCATCCATCCATCCATCCATCCATCCATGTACTAGCGTTTCATTTCATTCATGCCTTCGCATTTGTTCATTCGTTCATTCAAACTGTACCTCAGTCTTTCATTCTATCAGTGCATCTAATCATCCAACTAATCATTTTATTCATCAGTCCATCTAATAATCAATCTTTTAGTTTAAAAAATGTATTAAAGAGAGATATAAAATGTCACTATAAGTTTGAAAAGGCGCACATTGATAATGTTTGTGTGATTGTTTTTACCATCTCACAGAGAAAGAGTCTCTTCGACACCAGTACGCTCAGGACACAAAGATGGGTTTTGTGATCAATGCCATCTACTCAATGGCTTTCGGCCTCCACGCCATGCAGAAGTCCCTGTGTCCTGGCTATGCAGGTCTTTGTGAAGCCATGCGGCCGATTGATGGAGGTAAACTCTTAGAATTCCTCATGAGGACAAACTTCAGCGGCGTCTCAGGCGAAGTGGTGCTGTTTGATGAAAACGGAGACTCCCCGGGGAGGTACGAATCTTTCATATTCTGCTCCACACGCAAGCCAGAATGTGCTTCTAAACTCCTTTCAAAGACAATCAAAACTATCTGTTGTTGATGTCATTGTAAAGTCATTTTCAAAAACATTTTCTTTGATGATTGTAAAAATGATTTAACCATTTCACACTCATGACAGTGCTTCTACATGTGTTTTTCCAGGTATGAAATCATGAACTTTAAACAGATGAGTGAAGAAGACTACAGCTACATCCACGTGGGCAGCTGGGACAACAGAGGGCTGAAGATGGATGATGAGGAGATTTGGGCCAACAGCAGTGCCATCATCAGATCAGTGTGCAGCGATCCTTGCGAAAAAGCTCAGATAAAGGTGAGAAAAGGCATCTTTTGTGAATATGTGCTTTTTATTATTTGAAAGGTGTAATATTTATGTTTATGCACACCAATTTATTTTATACAATTTATGGTAAAAGGTTTTTCAGAGATGTACTTTATGCTCACTAGGGCTATGTTTATTTACTATAATACACTGTATAATTTTATTTGTTTAAAATGTCTGTTTTCTGTTTTCATTTGTTTTAAAATATATTTAATATCTGTGATGTTAAAGCTAATTATGTATGAATGCAGAGTTGGGTGTAGCAGTAATGTAACGAATTACATTTTAAATTTGTGTCATTTGATTACAGTTACTAACGTCAATGTTGCGTTAGTTGCATTACAATTATAGTTTTTAGAAGAAAAAATGCTTTCCTTTAAATGACGTTTTCCTCTGCAACATCATTTAATAAGCATGCACTTTTAAATTGCTGGAGAACATCAGCTGAAATGGTTGCTGTCGAGAGTAGTTGCTTCCAGTGGACATACAGACATTACTTTGATTTCATTGAGCGTAAAAACAAAAATATTGCTGTGAAATGCAGTCTACGTCCAGTCTCTAAAGAACGTTTGACTGCTTTTAACTTGACCAGCAACTTGTTCAAGCACTTAAATAGAAAGTATTCTACAATAATATTCGTCACCAAGGAAGACACCCGCACCCAAAAACACAGCGGTCCATCTTAGCCTAAACAGGTTAAATAGGATTTTTGTGCAGGATCGGGATTGAAGGTATCTTCTGAATGTAAAATGAAGCGTAGCTGCTTATGGGGCCATTTACATACTGTATTGCGTCTTTTGTGCGCGCTCACATATCTCAGGAACACCCAGTTGAAAACCGCGTGTCACGGGACAAGAACTGACTGATCAGCTTCATACGTTGTAAAGAATATACACATTTAGGTAGACTAATTACCTCAGGCAAACACAGAACACCCAAACACTGCAGTGCTTTTTCATACAATAGATCAATGTCAATGGTTACAGACAGGGCTTAATTTGTGCCGGAACACGCCGGATCCGGCACCTCTGAAATCTGATTTTACCAATCCCTCTCCTCAACCACCCTCCTTCCCCGTCCGCTGTTCACTTTCATTTTCTTCCGCCACTCCCCAACCCTCTTCACTTTCGTCTGCGACAACCCCCTGCTCTTCACGTTACGCGTAACCCCTCTGCCATCCAACATCAACTATTATTTTGGAGCGGGATAGTGGCTTAGTGGTTACCACATATCTTTGGCTCACTTCCAAAGACATGCGGTAGTGTATGAGTGTGTGTGTGTGTGTGTGTGTGTGAAAGAGAGAGTGTATGGGAGTTTCTCAGTACTAGGTTGCGACTGGAAGGGAATCTGCTGCATAAAACATATGCCAGGGTAGTTAGCGGGTCATTGCGCTGTGGCGACTCCTGACAAATCAGGGACTAAATCAAAGTAAAGTGAATGAATGAATAATTTTGTTCCTTCAACTGGAAATTTTAACAGAGCAAGGGAATTTCACAGTGTCTTCATGGTATTTAATATTTTTCTTCTGTTTTATTCTTCTTTCTTCTTTCATTTGGTTAGACTGGAATAAAAGTTTTAACAAAAATATATATCAATATTATTAGCCCCCTTATGAGTATGTTTTCTCTCCATTGGCTACAGAGCAAATTATCCAATTGTCTCCATTGTCCAATGACTTGCCTAATAAACCTAACTCGTCTAATTAAACTAATTAACCTAGTTAAGCCTTAAACTGCACTTTAAGTTGAGTTTCCTAGTATCTTGCAAAATAACTAGTAACATATTATGTGCTGTCATCATGGCAAAGACAAAAGTAATTAAAAATATTTTAAAATAAGAAATAATATAAAATAAAATCTTGTAATGCTGTCAGATCAGAGACTCAAAAACAAACAAACACAACTTCGGAGCTAACAACAGGTTTTCTTTAAAGATTTTTTAGGTATTTCACGTTAGTAACCACAAACCAATGCATTAAAACAGTTGCCACTGAATAGCAGTGTACTGCAACCACCCACAACACTTTAAGAGCGAAATCTATAACTTACATAACCTGACCTCTCTTTCCTGACCCCCTCAGGTTATCCGTAAAGGAGAGGTGAGCTGCTGCTGGACCTGCACTCCATGTAAAGAAAACGAGTTTGTGTTTGACGAATACACCTGCCGAGCATGTGAGCTTGGATCCTGGCCTACAGACGACCTTACAGGTGATTCTCCATCCACTTTCGAAGCAAAATATTCTTTTACACATGATTCTCCAACTCATACACCAGCCACACGAGCATCTCATCCTGGACGACAGCGTGTGATATAAGAATCTGGGTCATGGAAGAACATAGGAGACCCATTTATCTCTTAGAGCGTTATTTGAGAATCTGGACCATGGCAACTTAATGCCAAAAACAGAGATTTGGACTTGGCAGGGGTCCCGTCTGAATGTTCCAGAATTGCTGTCAAGCGTGAGCCCTGAAGCAGCAGACGCTCAGCGTGGAGCATTACTGAGAGCCGAGACCGCTCTGCTGTTCATGCTCGATCACAAATGACCATTTCGACATTTAGTAGCAGGTGCTTTTGAGTTGGAGTACCTGCGATTGTTTTTTAATTGCTTGGTGGTTGGAGTTTACATCAGGGTTTGCAGTATTTATACACTCTAGAGAGACAATGATTTACTAACAGAGATGATGAACATGAAAGTAAAGGAGAAATCTGTTGTAATGTTGCAGCTGTAGTCACACTTACTGTACAATTAACCTTCATAATGCATTCACAATATGTTTGTGCCCAAAGATCCATTATTTTATAAAACAGCAATAACTTAATATTATTCACTTAAACCCATTTGCTGAACAATAGCATTAGATAATGTGAAAATTAGATCATGTGAAAAAATTGATCTGTTTTAAATGTTAACATTTTATCACTACATTTACTCCACATTTACAATTAATTAATTAATAAATAAAAAAAGTCGTAATTAATCGTCTGTTATTTTAATACATCAGCACATACAAATACAGTCTCAGCTATTGATCTTATTCTTCGATGCGGAAGTGCGTTCGTTTTTGTGATTGTTTTAGAACTTCCGACTCAGCTGCCTATGGGAGAAATGACTAGTAATAATAAACGGCAGAAAATGGTCAAACTACTTGCTCTACACGCAAGTGTTTTCATGACTATACAGACAAAGTAAAATAAGATAATAAGAAAACATCAGTTTGCAACTTTAAGCAGCAAAACGAGCTGTTTTTAACGTCTATAAATGAATGGAAGTGAATGAGACCGGAAGTCTCGAGCCAAAAAGATTCCAGTGGCTGCGCCCGCTCGTACGCGAAGAATAAGGTGAATACAGTAGGAAATAATAAATGAAATAAAAAACAGGATAATACAGTCAGGCTAGAAGCTAAATATGCACCATAGATTACAAAATCAGGAGAAATTATTCATGTAATGCCCAAAAGGTGTCCATAGCTGCCAACTTTTGATGTACAGTGCATCCGGAAAGTATTCATAGCGCTTTACTTTTTCCACATTTTTTTATGGTACAGCCTTATTCCAAAATTGAATTAAATTCATTTATTTCCTCACAATTCTACACACAATACCTCATAATGACAATTTGAATTTTTTTTTTTAATTGTTGCAAATTTATTAAAATTAAAAAACCTGAAAAATCATATGTACATAAGTATTGACAGTCTTTGCCGTGAAACTCTAAATTGAGCTCAGGTACATTCTGTTTCCACTGATCATTCTCATTTCAGCAGCTTAATTGGAGTTCACCTGTGGTAAATTCAGTTGATTGGACATGATTTGAAAAGGCATACACCTGTCTATATAAGGTCCCAGGGTTGACAGTGCATGTCAAAGCACAGACCAAGCATGAAGACAAAGGAATTGTCTGTAGACCTCCGAGACAGGATTGTCTCAAGGCACAAGGCTGGGGAAGGTTACAGAAAAATTTCTGCTGCCTCTGAAAGTTCCAATGAGCACAGTGACCTCCATCATCCGTAAGTAGAAGATGTTTGGAACCACCAGGACTCTTCCTAGAGCTGGCCGGGCATCTAAGCTGAGTGATTGGGGGAGAAGGGCCTTAGTCAGGGGCGTGATCAATAACCCGATGGTCACTCTGTCTGAGCTCCAGCATTCTTCTGTGGAGAGAGGAGAACCTTACAGAAGGACAACCATCTGTGCAGCAATCCACCAATCAGACCTGTATGGTAGAGTGGCCAGACCGAAGCCAATCCCTGCCTGAAATTTGCCAAACTTCTTCTGAATGTGAAATATTGGAAAATGTTACAAACTACAAAATTTCAACAAAGTGTTATAATTTTTTTGGTTTCTGTTGAAATTTGCTCTTAAAAAAATTTATTCAATATTTTTCTCTAACATATAAATTTGGGTGTACTAATTTTGGACCGTTATTTTGTTCCAGTTTGGCTTCAGTAATGACTAATCTAATGTATATGCACAAATATAACAATGTAAAGCTTCCTATAGAAAATATTTGTGAGGGGTGTAGTCAAATATGCTGAGCACTATATATTTTCATGACAATCAACAGAATACAGTGCCAAAAGTCTGTGAGATATAGTGAGGCTAAATACATTTTATAATAGTTTTTTTTGACAATAATAACTTAAGAAAATGTTTGAAAATATTGTGGGATTCCCTTGTGATAATTAATTTCTCTCTATACAAATCTAAAACACCAAACATCTACCCAATTTATAATAATAGGAAATATGAAAAATGTGTATTTTGAGGGCCTTGCAAAGTTTTATTCCCTTGTTAAATTCAATGCTGTTTTTTGATCCAAATCAAGACTTAGTTTCATCCCCATTCACTGTTTGTTGATGCAAATCGCACATGCTAAATATATCAGGGCTTGTTGGTGTTAGTCTCTAATGCATAATGCATGCTGCTTGGTTGAACGAATGGTTTTGTTTGTTTTTGCCCCTTCTTTTTGTTTATAAAGCTGTACGGTAATTCAGCCACGAGTTTTACCGTGTCATCTGCATAATGAAGGATGTTCTCTGTGCAATTTTTAATGCCACACATCAGTGATTCTGAATAATCAAAGACACTGGCACTACACCAACGTGCTCAGTTATGATAAGTAATGTTTGCACTACACATAGATCTTAATGCGCTATAATTGATACCCCTGAAGTGAAAACATTTTATTTAAAGTTCCGGGACAGTCACATTAATACAGGGCTCGAGAGTAAGGACTGCCTGATGGATAAACAATTGGGACAGTTGACAAAGCTGAGCTCTCATGTATTTTTGCATTCAGATGGACAAATAAACACAAAAATGTCCTCATATGGGGTGAGGCAGTGGCGCAGTGGGTAGCACTGTCACCTCACAGCAAGAACATCGCTGATTTGAGCCTTTTTCTGGGTCAGTTGGCATTTCTGTGTGGAGTTTGCATGTTCTCCACGTGTTTGTGTGGGTTTCCTCCGGGTGCTCCGGTTCCCCCTACAAGTTCAAAGACATGCGCTATAGGTGAATTGGGTACGCAAAAAAATTGTTCGTAGTGTATGTGTGTGATTGAGTGTGTATGGATGTTTCCCAGTGATGGGTCGCAGCTGGAAGGGTATCCGCTGTGAAAAACATATGCTACATAAGTTGGTGGTTCATTCCGCTGTGGCAACAGATTACTAAGCCAAAAAGAAAATAAATGAATGAATGAATGAATATCCTCATATGTCCTGTTAGTTGTGTCTTAAACAATTGTGTAAAACAATAAGAGAAGAGTTGAGCTTGAAATCTGACGTGTGCCATTACTATTGATCTAGGGTGCAGTTCTGAAAACCATTGTCTGGCAACTAAGGTCGCAAGGTTCCTTCATTACAAACATACTTTGTTGATTTGGCGCTTCCCAAATCCATCGTTCCAACGAACATTCGTAAACTGTGTAGCAAACTTGTACACTTGCAACTACACCTCTACAGCTGTAGTTAGAAGCATAGTTCCTGGCTGTGTTCTATTCCCAGTTATCCCCCCTATGCCATACTCCTTTAGAACATTACAACAGTCAAACTTGGAATGGTTTAAAAAACACATTAAAGTCATCTTTCTTAGGTGTATTTTGCTTTCAAAGTATTTTTTTACAGTTCAGTTTTAGCAATCTTTAAATTGACAATTGTGTTCCCTTTATATGTGAGATTAGAATATTTTCAGCCAAATGGTTTAATGTTTTAAAATAGAATATAGAATATTCTCAATAATATTTGTAAAGGAAACATAGACCGTATATGTGTTGTTTACATATATTTCCATTAATATGAAAAACGAGTGCATGGTTTTACCAAAACTAATGTTGTTGTTGTTGTTTTTTAACGCATGTGCGGGTAAACAATATAATTTGCACAAAAACAATTTTTTTAATTATTATAAAAATGATAAGTTGTTACTCCACCCCACTTAGAGCGTCATTGTGGATATTTTACGTTATAACTAACGTCGTTTAAATGATGTATCCTATTTAAAATGAGCAGAAACAACACAATTCTTGAGGTTTTTAGGGACAACTTGATTGCTTTATGTTCAATCTACTTAAATTTGTAAAAAAAATAATAATAATAAGTTAAATTAATTCTTTCATGATGCCCCAAGACAAAGCGATTGTGTGGAATCCAGCATTTTTTACAGTGTAATATATTGTAAACACTGCTGTGACATTACTCAAACAACATAAGGGACAGCTCCTTTAAGCCCAATGAAACAATCTGTTAGTTTGGTTAGTTAACTTTAATTTCAAACCTGTTAAAACACAAAGGAAGTTATACTGGAAAAAAGCCATTGACTTATATAGTATTTGTATTACTAGTTAGAACTATTACTATTATATAGTATTAAAATCTTTCAGTCAATTTTGAGTTAACTACACTCATTTCGTTTGTTAAAGTTGACTGCTGGGTTTTACATTGTATGGATTTCAGTGGCTCCTTTCTTCAAAATTCTTCAAATTATCTTTTTGTGTCCAACAAAAGAAAGAAATTCATAAAAGTACAAGATACAATACAAGAGTATTTTGAGTATTTCAACCTTGAATACCCATAATGGTCTTTTTTTCATGTGCCTTTGAACATGCTTGCCTCTTACTAGCAACTTTCTGCTAACAGCTGATAGCAAAAACATTACTTTACTTCAGACATGACTCTCAAACTACCTGAAAAAGTGAGGTATGCACCTTCACAGTTTAGTAGCTCATAAACAAAAACATCCTATATGACAAAAATTACTGTATATTTTAGGGTAGCGACTTCATCAAATATGATGGCAAATATGCTGGAAAATCTCAATAGAAGCTTCAAATTTAAATATGACATGACACAAATTCAATTCGGTACAGTCATATATGAATGATCCATTCTAGTAGTTACTGAATTCTGGCTGCTCCAGTGTTAAAGCTCCCGTGAAGTGCTTTGAAATGTTCATTTTTTATTCGATGCGTGATGTAATCTCAACTGAAAATGAATAGAGGGTTGGACATAGAGTAGCTGCTCCCCTTTTAAAAAACAGCCAATAGCATTTGGTTTTTATCACAGCTCTGCTAGTGAGAGTGGTTGGGATCAAACATCAAATGAAAAGCAAATGAGAAGCGTCTAGAAGGGGCGGGGCATGTCAGATATTAGAGAGCCTTTGATTGGTCAAGATTTGATGAGAAACTGAAGTATTTCCATTTAAGCAGAAGTAACAAACTGCAAGCTTTGGATGTTTATATCGGTTTAACATTTTCTAAACGCAAATTTTGTCACTGTCTTAGAGCAAACTGGCTAATCGATATCCTTAAGACTAACAGACTGAAACTAACATCTACATTTTTTTATTTTGATTTCACTGGACCTTTAATTTATCTTTAAATTCCTGTTTCTCAGGCTGTGAGCGAATCCCAGTGCAGTACCTTCAGTGGGGAGACCCTGAGCCTATTGCCGCTGTGGTCTTTGCCTGCCTTGGCCTGCTCGCCACCATCTTCGTCACCTTGGTCTTCGTCAGGTTCCACGACACACCGGTGGTGAAATCCTCCAGCAGAGAGCTGTGCTTCATCATCCTGGCTGGCATCTGTTTGGGCTATCTGTGTACCTTCTGCCTCATTGCCAAACCACACGTTGCCTACTGTTACTTGCAGAGGCTGGGCATCGGGCTCTCGCCGGCCATGAGCTACTCGGCCCTGGTCACCAAAACCAACCGCATCGCCCGCATCCTCGCTGGCAGCAAGAAGAAGATCTGCACCAAGAAGCCTCGTTTCATGAGCGCCTGCGCTCAGCTGGTCATCGCCTTCATCCTGATCTTGATTCAGCTGGGCATCATCGTGGCACTCTTCATCATGGAGCCACCACAGGTGATCTACGACTATCCATCCATCCGCGAGGTGCACCTCATCTGCAATACCACAACCCTCGGGGTGGTGGCGCCGCTGGGCTATAATGGACTGCTTATCCTGAGCTGCACCTTCTACGCCTTCAAGACCCGCAACGTCCCCGCCAATTTTAATGAAGCCAAATACATCGCTTTCACCATGTACACCACCTGCATTATCTGGCTGGCGTTCGTGCCAATTTATTTCGGTTCAAACTACAAGATAATCACCATGTGCTTCTCTGTTAGCCTCAGCGCCACCACTGCGCTGTGCTGCATGTTTGTGCCCAAAGTCTACATCATGCTGGCCAAGCCTGAGAGGAACGTACGCAGCGCTTTCACCACATCTACAGTTGTGAGGATGCACGTGGGTGATGGGAAATCTGCCTCGGCCGCTAGCCGCTCTAGCAGTTTGGCTAACCTGTTCAGACGGCGACCCTCTGGCACAGACACGGTCAGGTCAGTATGAGAGCAATGTTATTTTAGTATTGTTTATATATTATCATCGTAGCGTTTTGAAAATGCTTTTTTTTTTTTTAAGTGCCCCCATATTTCTATTAGGGATGTCCTGATCAGGTTTTTTTTTTTGCCCTCGAGCCTTCGAGTTTTGAGTATCTACCGATACCGAAACCCGATCCGATACTTCAATAATAAAAAATAAAAAGAATAAAGAAGAGCGAAGAAACAGATCCTGGATGTTCCTTATTTTTTTCTTGAATTCACCGTATTTTAACATTTAACAACTCTGTTAACAAACAGAGCACTTCTGTAGGTAGCTCGAACAATCAAGTAATAAATAACATCAATTCTTCAGTTTTGGACTTTAGTGCAACAGTAAATATAGAACAAATCTAAAATAAAAACAAATAGCACCTCAACTTAAAACACCCTGCAGACAGACTCAAGTTTACAAATCTCACAGCTTGCTATGGCAATGTTGTCATTATCAACTTTATAATACCTCTAGACCGCAGACATACTCGCGCTTTTCGCTTCAAGCTGCTTCCGTGTTCTACTTTTCCGGCATTTAACCAATAGCGTCTCTGCAACAAAGTTTGCTGTTTCTGTTTGAAGTCAAGAAAGAGGTCTAACTCTGTCCCACCGATTAACTATAGATGTGTTAAAAAAAAATAAAAAAATAAAAAAACATATATATATATATATATACACACATACATGCATGCAATAATTACCCTAACCTGCCTAGTTAACCTAATTAACCTAGTTAAGCCTTTAAATGTCACTTTATGCTGTATCGAAGTGTCTTGAAAAATATCTAGTCAAATATTATTTACTGTCATCATGGCAAAGATAAAATAAATCAGTTATTATGAATGAGTTATTAAACTATTATGTGTAGAAATGTGCTGAAAAAAATCTCTCCTTTAAACAGAAATTAGGAAAAAAAAAATATATATAAATTATATTATATATATATATATATATATATATATATATATATATATATATATATATATATATATATATATATATATATATATATATATTCGAGTCCTGATCGGGAGGTAATGTCCGATTCCGATCGAGTCTGAAACCACGTGATCGGGCCCAATTTCCGATCACACGATCAGATCTGGACATCCCTAACTTCTATTATTATTTTGTATTATTTTTAAATGACCAATTAAAAGGTCTTGGTCACACTTTACAATAAGATTTCATTAGTTAATGATAGTTCATGTATTTACTAACATGAACTAAGTATGAACAGTACGTGAACCACATGTTTTATGTATTATTAAAAAATCTAAATTCATGCTTGTCAACATTAGGTAATGCACAGTGAGTTAACATGAACTAACAACAAAATAAAACACAAACATTAACATAGATGAATATATACTGTAATCATTTTTGTCCATTGTTTGTTTTAGTACATACACTAACATTAACTAGTACAAACTTAATGCAAAGTGTTACCCTCTTTCATTAAATTTGGTTAAAGTGGATTTAAGGGATTTTCCAAAAACATGATTTTGAGAATCATGCACACATTTTGCATGTTCAGTTTATAGGCATGTGCAAGTACTTGATGACCAAAACAACAGTGGTGGACTACAGGACAGTATGTGCGCAGGCATGTAGTGTTTTTTTTTTTACAAAATTCCATCACAGCTCCTACTAGCCTGGCATGCATAAAACCAGTGGTGTAAAGTAACAAATTACAAATACTCTAATTACTGTAATTGAGTAGTTTTTCTCAGGAATTGTAATTTACTAAGTAGTTTTTAAATTGTGTACTTTTACTTTCCCTTGAGTACATTTTTAGTGCTGCATCTGTACTTTTACTCCACTACTTTCCTTCAATCTGCAGTCTCTACTTTAATTTTTCCTGTCTGTGGGGATTAGAAAAATCAGTCCTGTGATTCCTGTCCAATCAAAATCACACATAGAAAGTAAATCGCATCATACTGAACTACCTCAAGACATGGGCGATTTATAATTGCAGCAAACATTAAAAGCATTAAAAGTAACCAAGAAGTTGTCCAAAATCTTTACACGTATTGACCCAGAGAATGTTTAGACTGAATGTCACTGATGAGAAGACGGCGTATAATCCTGTATAAATGCACTACAGAATGTTGCGTTTACACACACGCATCAGCCGTTCACAGCATAATACTCATTACTCACTACTCTTGAGTATTTTTGAAAAAGCTACTTTTTACTCATATTTTGAGTACTATTTAACCGATACTTTTACTCTATTTGCACTACATTTTTGGGCAAGTACATAGATATTTACATTAGTTGTCGCCTACGCTATTGTTGTCTATTGGAAGGAATGTGTCAATAGAGCCGCCATTTTAGTACAGGGTAGCGCTCCTTTGAAATGAATGTGGGACCAAGGTATAGGCCTTCCAGAGCCAGAGCTATATACACATATATACATTTCCCAGTGGTCAGTATAACTAAAAAGAGTATTTTTTTTTAAATTACGAAAATTATAATTTTACATCACTTTCAATGGATAAGTCATCGCACGGACATTGCCGACAAAAAGCATGTGTTTGCGTGCATGGAAATGTATTATCCTCCCTCTCTGTTAAATTTGATGTAATCGATGTCCTGAAACACACCCCCTCACCTGCTTTCACTTCTCATTCTAACAGAGGGAGCGATTCGTTTGTGAATGAATCTCCGTTATGAATGACTCGTTCACATAGCCGACTATAATCCAAGTTTCTAGCACCGCAGCATCTTGTCATATTTCATTTACATAGTTTGCTGATTTTATTCAACAAAATTAGCATAAGCCTAGTATTTAGTTCGAGTTGGTGCTACTTTGCCTTATGATCAGTATTATTGTATTATCTTATTATTACTGTATTATCATTAATACTTGTTTAACACAAAAATTTGTAACATGCAAAAATGTAAAAAACTCAATTTTACCTATGAAATGTTCTGCCTTTATGCTTTGATTTCTTTGTTTGCTCATTACTACACCCGTACGCAATGCTAAAATCTAGCATTTTCACATTGGCTTTGATCTTGACTAGTGCAGTTGAATCACATTTGTCCTGGGACCACTGTACAAATATGGTGGCGCTAATAGCCCCTTTCACACAGTGAAATCGTTAAATATCCGGAAAATTTCCTGAACGACTTTACCGGTAAATTTATAAATAAAGGTGTTCACACAGGCACGGACGCTCAGGATTTTTTTTCAGAAAAGACCATTCACACATCCATTCCAAAATACCGGTAAATTCTGACATCATTAACCAGAAAGGATCTATAAACGGCTGCGCTTGTATTTGTAAACATAAAAGGGGTCGGCCTTTTCTTGATGTTTCATGTTTATTTAAAGCTTTAGCGTTCATGCAGTTGCATTGTGAGACATCCAAAAGCAGAAATGCGAACCGCAGCTAAATACACACTTGACTACATTACAAACTATGTGAATGGATAAGTATTGTGAACAACTTATATGAAAACATATGGAGGAACACTTTCACATGTCGAGATGTACATAATATGTGTGTGTGCTGGCATTCACCGGTGTCATGAGAAATTGAGTCCCCCCTGAGAATTGAGTCCACCTATAGGACCCCGAGACATCCTATTGTTTTACTGGAGTTGTAATAGGTATAGTTTGTAGTGCCTAATTATTAAGTACAGTATATGAAATCACATTCATAATTTATATAATTCCCAGAGATGGGTTGCTAAAAGGGCATCCGCTGCATATAAACTTGCTGGATAAGTTGGCGGTTCGTTCCGCTGTGGCGACCCCGGATTAATAAAGGGACTAAGCCGACAAGAAAATGAATCAATGAATGAATTTATATAATGAAAAAAGCGTGACTATTTCATTCCACCATTAAAATGGCATGTATAAGTGTTATATTGACCTTTCGTGTACTTATGTATAATTAAAGGCATACATGTGTTATGAAAATCAGCATTTATCTTTTAACTGTTTAGTTAGCCCAGTTAGCTCATGTGCTAGCATACTCATACCCCTACCATTAGCCTCCTGGCTACAATAAGCTAACGCAGCTCTGATTAGTCACACAACAAGGTATCACAATAAAAGCTTTTAATCAGGCATTCACCACAGATGATCCCTTAGGGGTCCTAAGTGGACTCGATTGCAGGGGGGTAGGCATGGGCCGGTATAAGATTCTGACGGTATGATAACCCTGGATAAAAATATCACAGTATTGTGCTCACTGCTCTAAAATATATTCTTTTTAAATATCTTGGTAAAAAACTAAAACTTGTTTCCCCTTTAAAAACAATATATTCTATTTTTTGAAAGATGATTATGATATTTTGGAGCAGTAAACATGTCAGGCTAAATAATTCAAATGAATCATAAACTTCTGCTGTCATCAGTTGTTTCAAAAACACAGATTCTTTACAATTTAAAATGGCATCTTTGGATTTTTTTTTGTTGGAGATACTGTTGTAGCGATGCAGTGGCGCAGTAGGTGCTGTCACCTCACAGCAAGAAGGTCGCTGGTTCGAGCCTCGGGTGGGTCAGATGGCGTTTCTGTGTGGAAGTTTGCATGTTTGTAAGTTTGCCTGCGTTCGTGTGGGTTTTCTCCGAGTGCTCTGGTTTCCCCCACAGTCCAAAGACATGTGGTACAGGTGAATTGGGTGGGCTAAATTGTCCGTAGTGTGTGAATGAGTGTGTGTGATGTTTCCCAGAGATGGGTTGCAGCTGGAAGGGCATCCGCTGCGTAAAACAATTGCTGGATAAGTTGGCGGTTCATTCCGCTGTGGCGACCCCAGATTAATAAAGGGACTGAGCCGAAAAGAAAATGAATGAATGATGCTGTTGTCCTAAAAACCCCAAAAAAAGTAAATAAAAAATCTTCCACATACCTTAGGAACGGTATTACAGAAAATTTTGGTGGTTTTAAAACCTTGATTTTTTTCAAACCACGGTATACCTTGAAAACGGTTTTCGTCCTATGCCTACAGGGGGGACTCGATTTCTCACCACATGGGCAAATTACCGGTAATGTTACACCTTCTCTTTCTGGAAAATAGCCGGAACAAATTCACCAGTATTTTCAAAAAGGGCCTGTTCACACATACAGACCTTTATGTAAAATTGCCGGTAATTTTCTGGAAAGGTCTGTATGTGGGGCTAAAGACGCATGATCAGGGTCTATATATGATATCTAGTGTAAATATCTATGGGGCAAGTAATGGTACTTTTACTTGAGTATGATTTTACAGTACTTTTACCACCACGGCATAAAACTACCTTTTCAATGAACAGTATTTGGCAATGCTGATGTCTGTGAGTAAAACTTTTAAAAAATGAAACAAAAATGCTTGGTCATAACTGTTTTTTTTTTTATCCAACTCTCTAAAGTTGGGAATTGACAAACACGTTTTTCCCCTTTTTCCTTTATGCTTCTTTGAAACTCTTCAGTTTAATTGGATTCACACTGAATGAATTTAAGGATAACGAGGCATGGTGTGTCAATTATTTCGTATGTCATTTTTGAAAATTCTTTTTTTTTCCCCTCTTTACAATACAGTCACCGCTCTTGATTGCAGAAGAAGCCGCTTCTGACTAATTAAATAAATAAAGCTCACATTAAATCTGTTTATCTCTCAGTAATGCCTGCCAAAGACTCGCTTTTGAGGATGAAAATGAGTTTAGACTGAAAAGGAATCAACTCCCCAACTGAGCATTTTTAGAGCACATTAAAAAAAGCCAATATTCCTTCTCGAAAGAGAAAAAGAGCCCCAACCAATTACCTCGTCCGCCTGTGAATCATTCCTGGAGTTCGGTGCATGTGGGTCGATGGGTCCCCAGGTGCATTACAACAGAAGTTAGAGATTTGCTGTCTGACGTACAGGACTGGATGAGGTTGGTAATTGTGCTGGAATGGATGGATTGGGATGGTTAATGGCACGGTCATTTCTCTTGCCTTTAAGCTCTAATGATACACTCTGGCAAGGGGACATAGAGGCCGTGTGGGGTGTGTGGGGAGAAAGTCCCTCTTTGGTTTTTAAAACAAGGTAATTCTGTGCTCTAAATGAATCCCAAAGTTCGTAAATGAACTCTAAATGTGTTGTGTTGAAAGTGCTGGAAAGGACAGCTGTTCAACTGGCTAGCACTGTAGCATTGTTTCCATGACAATCAAGTCTCTCAGTATAATGAGACACACGACTGTCTGCCTCCTGTTATAATGTAAAAGCACTATGTTGTCGTGTAGATATATGCGTTTTTTAATATTGTTATTATGGTGGCTTGAGAAAGCCAACATACTGTTATACTACTTAAACCTATTATTTTTCCGTCTTCTTCTTGGACTATTTTAAGAACAGACCATTCATGCTACAACCACCAAACTAACTCCAAACCTCACAACTATACTGAATTAAGTTGCTATATCTTTTCCAACTGATCCGACTTACAGTTTTCTGAAAACTGTCTCGGAAAATTCGGAAAAGTCCCATTGACTTAACATAGGACCAAACTTTAAGACCTCATAACTTTGTGCCAGACTGTCATACAGACTTAATATTGGGCTCATTTGCCAATCACTGGTGACCTTTCAACTTACTAGCCACACCCTAGCAACCACTTACGGCACCCTAGCAACTGTCCCATAGACTTCCATTATAAAAAAAAACTGCCATTGACTTTACATTGGACATGCTAACAGCATACCAATCCATACTAGCAATATACTAATCCATACTAAGAGTATACTAACAAGCATACTAATCATACTAGAAACATACTAACAAACATACAAACATGCTAACTCATACTATAAACATACTAGCAACATGCTAATTTATACTAAATTCATGCGAACAACATACTAGTTTATACTAGAAACATGCTAGCAACATTCTAATTCATACTTGAACCATGCTTATTTATGTTAGCAACTGCCTAGCAGCTATTCAGAACACCTTAGCAACAGCCTAGCAACACCTTAGCAACCGCCTAGCAACCATATAGGTACACTTTAGCAACTGCCTAGCAACCACCTAGCAAAATCTTAGCAAAGACCTAGAACACTCTAGCAACTGCCTAGCAACACCTTAGCAACCACCTTGCAACGCCTTAGCAACCACTCAGAACATCCTAGCAACTGCCTAGCAAGATCTTAGCAACCACCTAGCAACGCCCTAGTAACCGCTTAGCAATCACTCAGAACACCCTAGAAACCACCAAGCAACACCTTAGCAACCACCTAGAACACCTTAGCAACCGCCTAGCAACACTTTAGCAACCCCCAACAAGACCTTAGCAACCACTCAGAACACCTTAGCAACCACCCAGAACACCCTAGCAACCACCTAGCAGCACCTTATCAACTGCCTAGCAAGAAACATGCTAACCCATATGTAGTTATAACTGTTTCTAACGTCTTAAAAACTACTTCAATAGTTTTAAACGTTAAAACTACTTCAACGTTTCAGACTAGGCTTCCTTAAGCCACCATAAAGTTAGTCTATGAACATTACTTTTCTAGTTATTATTGTTATTGGCTTTTTTTCAGGAGATTGACGAGGTTCCTATCTAAAATGTAGTATTTCTGAAATTTATGTAACAAAAAAACAATAATTATCATTGTACATTTCTAATTTACATCTGCTATTTATTTATTAATATTAGTTTATTTATGTATTTGGATGTACAATGAATACATAAAATTCACAATGCTCCTTTCTTTTCTGCAGTTCCAATGGCAAAACAGTGACCTGGGCACAGAACGAGAGAAGCTATCGACCCAACCTTTGGAAACGGATCTCAATCCACATCAAGAAAAAAGAAGAAGCCAACCAGACGGCCATTATCAAACCTTTCTCAAAGGGCTGCGATCGACCGCCAGACGCGGGAGTGAAACTATCATACGACGGCTCCCAGAAAAACCAACGCTACCCCGTAACCTACCGGCCTCGAACACCATCACCACTGCCAACCATTTGCCAGCGTCCTTCGATGAAAAGATGCGACGTGGAAGATGGTGAACGTGCGCAAGTAGTAGCCATACCTTCATACCTAACTGAACGCTTACAACACCAACCGTCCTCCATCATGGATCAAATCAGCTGCGTGGTCAGTCAATTCACAGCCAACATCACTGAACTCAACAGCATGATGCTTCCCGGTTCACCACCAGGAACAGCCGTCAACACCACTGCCACCTCCGCCAACCCCCCAAGACCCTGTTCACCATCCTACCGCCTCCACCAGCAGGAAAGACCACATCCTACCACCGTCACCACATACGCAGATGTTGTGGCCGCAGCAAACACCACCCCTCGTTCCGCAGTTGGCATCGCCGGTGGCATCATAGCCGGCGGGAGCAGCCGAGCTTCACCCGCCAGCCTTTTTGACAGCACCTACGACTCCTCGTGTGCAGTCAGGACCACTGATTTCGAGGACTTGGGCGCCTTGACACCACCTTCACCGTTCAGAGACTCCTCTGTTGACTCAATCAGCGAGTCTCCAACGTCGCCAGCTTCCGAGCTGCCATTGTGTGAGCCCTGCTCCCCCATATACGACCAGCTGATGCTGCGCCACTACAGCCAGAGCTCGTCTTCGCTCTGAGAGCTTTTCTGGAGACCAAGAGGCAGCTGCTTAGATCGCAAAATCCTGCTGTAAATGTCAAGGAGTGTAAACTCTTAATATAGAAGCACTCGCCGAGGACATTTTTATGGTGCTTGGAATCCGGCCCGTCCTCAAAAATCCCAATCTGCGCAAGGCACTCCACCAAACGGCTTCTCAGATAATTAGGGATGTACTTGATACTCAAGAGCGCTCTGACTAACTTTTACGATCCTTCTTGGCAAGATGATGGTCAAGCTGGAAGATTTAATAACATTCCAACGACGTCAATCCGGAGAGGTGTGTAAAATAACCAATAGCTAAACTCCTGATGTAACCACAGGTGATGTCATTTCCTCTCTCCTGTTGCCTGAACGTCGTGCACGATTCTTTGTAGAAGTGCAAACGTTTGAATGTAGGACCAAATTGAGCCTTCGAGCGCAAAGTAGTTTGTTTAAATATTGGTCATTTTTGTTTTGTTTTTTTCTAGCTTAGAGGTTGCATGTTGTGCCACTTCATTTAACTTATAAAAATGATATTTATTATATTTTTCATAATAAATCTAATAGAAGTGATGTAAGGGAAGGTTTATTTAGATACTAAAGAAATCAGACACTTTAACGTAGGCTGTGCGTCTTTCAGATGGATGAATTTATTGATTTCTATCAACATGTCCCAGTTTTTCTTTATTCATTTCAAATATGAAGTTTGAGTAAAAGATGTACATGTTTTCAACACTACCATTCAAAGGTTTGGGGTCAGAAAAATGTCACTTATGAGAATTAAATACTTTTATGCAGTGAGGATACATTAAATTGATCATTTTATTTTGCTACTGTAAACTTCTGTGGTAAAAACATGTTTCAAATAAATGCTGCTGTTTTGATCCTTCAGTTCATTAAAATCCTAATAATGAAATTAAACAGCACAGCTTCAGGATTAATAATAAACTATTCTATATAGTTTAAATTACGGTTTTTAAAGGATCATGTAACTAAAGACTTCAATTTGAAATAAACTTTGTCATCAAACAAATAAATGGTGATAAAAAGGGTAATAACATTTCTTTGTATTCATCAAATAAGTGCAGCTTTGGTGAGCATAAGTACAGTGGCCGAGAGAACCTAACCTGCTGCGATTTAAGAAAACACGTGCAATTACAAAAACGCCAGCGAATTCAGAAAGAATCTTCATCAGTTTGAGAGCACACATGCTGCAAATCCTCACAACGCATACATTATAAAACATGCTGCATTTTCCCACAACGCAAACAATTTAATGAAGTGCACTGCATTTTCTCATCATGCAAACAATTTAATCAAGCGCACTGCATTTTCTCACAATGTAAACAATTTAATGAAGCGCACTGCATTTTCTCACAATGTAAACAATTTAATCAAGCGCACTGCATTTTCTCACAATGTAAACAATTTAATCAAGCGCACTGCATTTTCTCACAATGTAAACAATTTAATCAAGCGCGCTGCATTTTCTCACAATGCAAACAATTTAATGAAGCGCGCTGCATTTTCCCACACCTCAAAAAAATTAATAAAGCGCACTGCATTTTCCCCCAACGTAAACAATTTAATGAAGCGCACTGCATTATCTCACAATGTAAACAATTTACGAAAACACTCTGCATTTTCCCACAACGCAAACAAATTAATGAAACACTCTGTATTTTCTCACAGAGTAAACAATTTACAAAAATGTGCTGCATTTTCCCACAACGCAAACAATTTAATGAAACGCACTGCATTTTCTCACAATGTAAACAATTTATGAAAACACACTGCATTTTCTCCCAATGCAAACAATTTACGAAAACGTGCTGCGTTTTCCCAATACGTGCTGCGTTTTCCCAAAACGCAAACATATTAATTGCAAAAACATCAGAACACAACGGAAATGTTTCAAGGGGACCCAAAAACATGACGGATGCCACTGTGCTGAGACTATTGCTCAGTGAAATTGTAGGTGATGTGTGAAAGGTGTGTTTATTTGTTTGTTTATTTTAACATCCTGATTCCATTGACTTTTATATTTTATTAGTCAAAATAACCACAACCTAAATAGCCAGGTCCGTCATGTATTAGGGTATACCCTTGAATTATTTCCATTGTGCTCCGCGCTATTTGAAAGTGTCGTGAGTAAATGCAGAGCGTTTTTGTAATTTGTTTGCATTGTGAGAAAATGCGACGTATTTTTTAAAAAACGTGTTTGCATTGTGAGATTTAAAATGGATGAAGATCTTTTCCTGAAGTTTCTGCTGTTTTTGTAATTGCAAGTATTTTCTTAAATTGCAGCATGTTAAGCTCTCTCAGCCACCGTACACAAGAACTTTAATTCGAAAACATTTCAAACACATACCAGCCCCAAACTTTTGATCAGTAATGTAGGTTAACTAGTGATTTTTACATGAAGCAATATAGGCCTTTTAATCTAAATGAATCCACTCAGGCTTTTGTTTCAAATACATACAGTAGATGAGCCAAAAACAAAACAACTCCCATTGTCATTACACTGTGGACATGATTCTTAAACACAGGGCATTAATTACAGTCTTTGTTGATAAACCCACATAAAATCTCCCATTAAAGTTAAGCCTTTTCTATGAACTTTATGAACTAGTTTAAGTTGAAACGCTCTGATGTAGTAGGAACGCACATTGTACCTACTGTACCAACAGACATCTATTCTTTCAATCAATGTGCAATATTCTTCTTGAATAGGTGTAATGTAATACGGTCACGTTTGCATGTGGACCAGTGCCATTAGCTGAAATAAGTGCTTAAATGTTCTTTTGAGAACTTTTGTACATTTTCTAAAAGTCTTTTGCATTTTTCGCTCTTTTGCCTTTGATGACAAGACGTTCATAGAATGTAGATTTTGGCTGTGTGTGATGTATTTTTTTACTAACTATTTGTGCTCAGTGGATATGATGGTCATAGTGGATTAAGCTTTGTGACAGTGGAACGAATGTAGCTTGCGATGTTTATGTTACTTTGAGGTTTCATTTATGGCGTGGATAAGTCTTTTTTTATTACTCTTCAAAGCGTGTAAAGAATATTGGTTTTACCTGAGTGTTATTAAAGGGGACTCAATTACAAATGTTTCTCTTTTTTGTTTATATAAAACAGTGAGTGTTAAAACGGGGAGATAATCAAAAAATGAGCTCTTTAGTGATGCTGCGCTCCGAGGCTGGAGTTTGCGTGGTTGTGTTATTTTCACAGTTTCCATGATGAAGTGTGGAATGCAGTTCCACCCCCTCTTTCGTCTTTTCCTTTATGTACTTCTCTCCCTCTATTTATGTATACAGTAAATGCAGTACAGACTTAGATAGATAGATAGATAGATAGATAGACAGACAGACAGACAGACAGACAGACAGACAGACAGACAGACAGACAGACAGACAGACAGACAGACAGACAGACAGACAGACAGACAGATAGATAGATAGATAGATAGATAGATAGATAGATAGATAGATAGATAGACAGACAGACAGACAGACAGACAGACAGACAGACAGACATACGAGATAGATAGATAGATAGATAGATAGATAGATAGATAGATAGATAGATAGATAGATAGATAGATAGATAGATAGATAGATAGATAGATAGATAGATAGATAGATAGATAGATAAAGTAGATAAACAGACAGACAGACAGACAGACAGACGAGATAGATAGATAGATAGATAGATAGATAGATAGATAGATAGATAGATAGATAGATAGATAGATAGATAGATAGACGGACGGACGGACGGACGGACGGACGGACGGATGGATATATAGATAGATAGATAAAGTAGATAGACAGACAGACAGACAGATAGACAGACAGATAGATAGATAGATAGATAGATAGATAGATAGATAGATAGATAGATAGATAGATAGATAGATAGATAGATAGATAGATAGATAGATAGATAGATAGATAGATAGATAGATAGATAGATAGATAGATAGATAGATAGATAGACAGACAGACAGACAGACGGACGGACGGACGGACAGACAGAATGAACAGGCACATCAAGTGTGAATGACATGAATTCTGTCCGCATGAACAAACAGAGTTTGTCTGACAGCTGGTCACAAGTCTCTCCACGCCCTGGGCGGTGCCAGTTTAAGTTCAATGACAGATGAAGAGGTAGTGTGATAAACTCTGGACACACACACCCTCAGAGATGCATAACAATCAGAAGGAGCATTTGTATAAAATTCTTGTCATCGGTGATTTGGGAGTAGGGAAGACCAGCATCATTAAGCGGTATGTGCACCAGACGTACTCCACCAACTACAGAGCCACCATCGGTGTGGATTTCGCGCTCAAAGTTCTAAACTGGGACTCAGAGACGGTCCGGCTGCAGCTGTGGGACATTGCAGGTAAGAGAAAGTAGGCTACAGATTATGGAGACACATTTGTCAGCATTTTTTAAACAAATTTGCTGAAATGCAAGAAATTGCGCTGTTTTAAGTGGCACACAACAACTTAGACTACCTCATAATGAATGTTTAACGGAATGACACCTACAACTGTGTCCTTAGAAAATAATTAGGCTATTAGCCTACAGCAGTAGCCTAACAATAAGACAGATAGAGCCTTAAAAACACTAATTAAATAAATACTCTAAAATCTTCACTTTCAGCACAATAAATATAATATCTATGACAAAAATGTATAGTTGAACTTTAGGTTAGAAAAATATAGAGAGAGATAAGTTACATTACGAAGGAAACTTTTAAATGTAGCCTAGGCTGTACAATTCACTGTAATGAAAGTATAAAATGCACTGATTAGGAAATTCCCCGAGTGATCCAGTTTGGTAAGAATTTGTATAAAATATATATAGTCTAAAGGTCTATTTAAAAAAACTTTATAAATTGTAAGAGTTTTGATTGTTTAACAGTTATAAAACAGATCACGTTCAAAATCGAATTGGTCCATTCCGTGGTAAAAACGTTAGTTGATCTTGTTAAGCAACAAAACACGATCCCAAACCAAGTTTTTTCCGTCTTTTCTTCATCTCTCTCACGTGTCAAGCACGCGCACCTTGAAGATCTTGTTTTCCGCGTGCCCGCATAAGGTCTCATGTGAGACTGAAAGCACGCGGATGACATTGCGGGAAAATCTTTGTAAACAAACCACTTGTTCGTCGCACTTTCTGCTCTCAGTCTTCAATTTCATGTTAAAATAGCACAACTAACCAAAAACAACATTCTTCAAGACAAGCAAAATAGCATGAGAAGTCAATGTAGTAATGCATGAAGATGGCAAAGGGTAACAGCTCTCGTAAAAGCAAAATTTATATGAGCATATAACCAGTTTTCATCAAAATACAAGGGTACTTCTACTACAGTGGAATAATAATACACTTTAATATAAATGGAAACCACTTAAAAAGTGCATTAAGTATAAATAGGCTAGTTAGCCTACGCTTTTTTGTCTTTTTGTCACTGTCTTCTAGGTATGTACTACTACTAACTGGGGAAATGATATGGTAAATATTTGTCAATTCCATAGCATTACAACTCATATCAACACCTCTTTTGCGAGAAAGCAAACTGCTAATTTAAAATACAAAATAAGGTAATATAATAAATTGAATTAAACCTCTAATAATCTAAACTGCACTAAAGAACCCTAAAGGTTTGTACTTCATTATTACAATGTTCTCATTAAAACTGCATTTAATTTTGTTGTCAGTAATCATGCACAGTCATAAACTCCTTGTGGGCATCATAAACTCATCCTTTCTGACAAGGAAGTCATCTGACAAACAGTATCATGAAGTGAAACATGCTGAGTTCATTTTCCTTGCTAGTGACTAAGTTTTCTCAGAAAGCACAGTCATTCAGTTGTCAAGTTAGATGATTGTAAGAATTCGGTAAAGGGCATTCCCTACTGCTTCACCAACGTTCAGTCAACAAAGAAGCAAATACATTAAATTAGCATTTTAATAGTGCACATAAACAAGAGATTTATTTTGACTTGATTGATGGTTTACATTTCATTGCTGTTGTTTGTCAAGTTCCATATGCATAAGCGAAATCAACACAGCATGTTTTGTGGTCCATCATGTGTAAAGCAGACTGCTGTCAGACCCGTGGAGATCAACATGCACCTCCTGATTCTAATTTTGAACAAATAACAGAAGAAACTGAGAGAAACAGCTGTCCAAGGGAATGTTGTGCAATGCTGGCAGCGCAGAAAAGTGGATGCATTCAGAGTTAGACAAGTGAAATGCACAGATGGAATGTGCCATTAGAAGGAAAAATCAGTAGTAACGAGTGTATTCCAATTGAATAAGAAGTTTGCTGTGGATACTGCTCAAAACTATGCACATTAATGAACATTCAGTTGTAGAGAGTCATGTGTTTTTTGTTTAGCAGATTCATTTCACTAAATGTAATCATGCCAGATTTGTCTTGGCAAGGACTTTTTAGAGTTTGGAGTGTGAACTGCAATTTAAAATCTTACTATGGCTATATAGTATATACATTACCAGTCAAAAGTTTGGATTTTTAAATGTTTTAAAATAAGCTTCTCCTGCTCGCCAAGGCTGCATTTATTTCATCCAAAATACAATTGTAAAATAGTGAAATGTTATTGCACTATAAAATAACAGTTCAAAAGTAGATTATAATGTAATTTAATCATTTATTCCAGTTATTTTAAAGATGATTTATCAGCTTCATTACACCAGTCTTCAGAGTCACATGATCCTTCAGAAATCACTTAATATGAATTATTATTATTATTATTAAATCATAATATGAATATTATTGATGGTAATAGTAATAAAAGCTGTAATGACTGGAGTAGTAATTTCATTTGAAACTACATATAATAAGAAAGCAGATATTTAATTTTTTTTATAAATATTTATCAATTTACTTTTGTTTTTTTACATTTAATAAATGCAGCCTTATTGGGCAGAATTATTTACTTTAAAAAACCAACACAATCTCACGGCAATTCATAACTTTTTGATTTAGTGGCTAATTTGTATGAATTTGTACAATCTAATTCGTACAATTTAGTACGATTTGCTCATCCTCCAATGATGGTTGGGTTTAGGGGTGGGATTAGGTGCCACGCCTCCTTTTTAAAATCGTACAAATTCGTATGACTGAACTCGTACAAATTAACCACTAAACTGACAAAACGTAAAATACTTATGTTTCCTCGTGAGATCAGGCTGTAACACCATGAAAAATAAAACCTGACCCCAAATTTTTGACCAGTAGTGTATATACTGTATACTCTATATACACTATGCTTTTATTCTTAGAATCAAAATTAGGTGGGTGAAAAGTAACTATAGGCATAAAAAATTGGTTTAAAATCTATAATTATCAATGCAGGAAATATGAAATCTGGTTTACTGTCGTCTATTTAGAGACAGTTTCCATCATGACTTTAGTGATACCTCAAATTCTATAGCAACGAAATATTGCCTAACTGCCATATACTGCCGAAGATACATTTCAAAATTCACAGTAAACTACTGTAATCCTTTAATTAATGCAGTGGTAATACATTTTGAAGTATTAACATCTAAATTGTACCTTTATAATACACAGACAAAAACACCACCAAATTTCCACAAGCAGAGAAACATATTAATACACAGAAGGCGCTCAATGTGATTTACTAATGGGATTTAACTAATAAACACCATCATGGTAACAACACACATGACATCAAAGTAATGCCATAAACATTATCAATATTTGATCTAACATAAAACTCCAATGAATATAACTGATAAAAAAAGAGAAAAAGTGAAGAGTCATGCAGGGAATTCTGAGAAAGTCAGTTTAGGGTTATTCACTGTATGTAGTAAGGAAATGTACAGTTAATAAAATATATTTATCATTAAATTCACAGCCATTACAGTAGTTACTTTTCACCCACCCTGTATGAATAATTTCTGATGGATCATTTGACACTGAAATCTGGAGCGATGATGCTGGAAATTGAGCTTTGTTGCCAATAAATGACAAGAAAGTTAAATAAAATTGAAGAGTTTAGATGCAAAAACCTTTAGGTGCTGTCTGAATTTTTTATATAAAATGTACTTTTAGTGTGTGTAGTTTGAGTAATTTTACTCTTAGTGCAAAGAAAATGTTATTTTCATTGTCTTTAAAGTGAAATAACTGAACATAAACATAGGAGGTTTAGAAAAATTCAGACGGCACTTAGAGGTTTTTGCATCTAAACTTTTCGATTGTAAAAATATTTCATATTTCAGTGGACATAAATGACTCCTTTTGAAAATAATTTTACGAAATCTTAGTCAAAATCTTTGTAAAAAAATTCTGAACAGTAGTGTATCTGTGTGTTGTATCTGGCTTGTTGTGTCATGCTTTTCCCAATTATTTTGTGCCCTTTTTTTCTCCCTCTCCATCTGCACTGGAAGGTCAGGAGAGGTTCGGCAACATGACGCGGGTTTATTACAGAGAGGCCATGGGGGCGTTTATTGTGTTTGATGTTACCAGACCTGCCACGTTTGAGGCAGTCTCCAAATGGAAGGAGGATCTGGACTCTAAATTAGTACTTTCAAATGGCCAGAGTATCGCCACAGTGCTCCTGGCCAACAAGTGCGACCAAAACAGAGACTTTCTGACTAACAACAGCCTGAAAATGGACCAGTACTGCAGGGAGAATGGATTTGTGGGGTGGTTTGAGACATCTGCTAAGGTAAGGTGCAGCAATTTAATATGATTTTACCAAAATGACAAATAATGTTTGTGTGTATTCTTACAGAAACGTATAGTATAAAGTGTGAAAAATACATGACATGTATTTGAACATGTCACCATTTTTCTCAGAAAACATATTTCTAAAGGTGCTGTTTACTTGAATGTTTTACCAGATGTTGACTACAACCAAAGAAATCCAAATATGCAAGGAAAACAAATCTAATTATTTACAAATGAAGTTATGTGTAATAAAATAAAATGACTCAGGGAAAAAAAATTTAACACATGAAGAAAGTGAGTTGTAGTAAGACAGTGAAAGCCCAGACAGCAGCTGAAACCTCACACAGTTATTCAGCAACCTTGTGTCCTTCATCATTGTAAATTAATATTAGCTGCTTTAGTCGAACATCTACATTATCGGGACGATGAAGATGAATCCAGGGACATTTTAGCAAGAAAATGATCCAAAGCACAGCCAATGAAACTCCCAAATGGTTTCAGAGAAAGGAAATCAAGCTGTAGAATGGCCCAGCCACTTGAATGCAATAGAAAATACTAAGTAAAGCTCAGATTTGATAGACGAGACCTACAGAACCATCAAGATTTTTACACTCTGTTGAAGTCTGGGAAAAAACACAGCTGAGCAGCTCATGTGATTTCATTCTCCATATGAGAGTCATCTTAAAGCTGCCATCACCCAAAAAGCCTTTTATATAAAGTATTAAATATGTTTCAGTAGTTCAGTACTTTCTCCTGTCATTTCATTGTTATTACACATAACTTATTTATCAGATTTTTTTTTGTTTTGTTTTATTTTAATGTTTGTATTGTTTAGGTTTACCAAAATCTTTAATTCCACTTTAACAGCTCCTTTAGAAATATTATTCCTAGGAAAAAAACATGACGTGTTTATTACTCATTTTCCACGCTGTAGGTATATCATAGGTACTGTGGGTACTGTTTATAGGTATAGCAATGGTTCCAGACTCTACCATGGTACATTAAAATATGCCACTGCACTACAGTATATTAAGTGTATTATGTAAGTTTAGACACAGACAATAGGATTAAAAACTAAGAAAAACATGTTGCAGTGTAAATATGTTGTTATTTTTTATGTGGATGTGAATTATGGCATTTTTGCAGTGCAGTGCATAACATAACATTTTGTGCATAACATAGTGCATAACATAACAACTGCATTTTGGGAGTCTAAAAAAAGTAACTTTTGAAAACTGGTTTCAAGAGATATATCTAAAAAGAAACAACAGCCATATCCAGGGCTCCGAACCGGTTTAAGTAACGGAAACGAAAAAACGGAAACGAAAAACGGAAACAAATGACATTTTTCAGGAACAGAAAGGAAAAGCGAAAAAAAAAATCAACTTTAATCGTTCTGAACAGAAACGTTTACAGTTAAACGGTTAATAACGTTATTTTATCGTTCTCTTTATTATATGAATTTGGGAGACAAAAAGCATTAATTTAAGTGTGATTTAGTGAAAATGGTGACATTTGATAACACATGAGTGTGCATATGTGTTCAGTCTCTGAATGAATCATAGACTGTAAAAGATATGGACGTAGTATCCATGATGTCACCCATAGGTTTCTGAAAACCCTAAAAGAAGCTAGCAGTAGGCATAGCCAACCGTCGCCATTTTGTTTGCGCATCATCGCGCCCACCGGAGGATACCAAACAAGGGCAAAGAGGCAGAGCAGAGAGGAGCTACAGACGCCTTCTAGCATTTTGCTTAGACTGGCTTTTCTATGGGAGAAATGCTTAATACTTCATTACTTGCAACACGTTTGTGTTCTGACCACATGTGCTTGGTTGTACACTATAGCAATTAAGTGTTAAATCTTTTAAAAACACTGTTGTAGTACATTGAGCCACCAAACGTTGTTCTTATGACGTTTTTCTACAGGAGGAAAACGCGAATTACTTCCAAATACTATAAATATAGCTTTTGTTAATAAATGCAAGGCTACTCATGAAATCCAGGCATAGCACTGTATGACAACGCTTCAGATAACTGTTCTAGAGCCTACAGCTAATCAATCTGTCAGATTCTGGAGTGCATTACAGGTCTAAAGAAAATTCTAAATGATAAATTATCTTAAGTAAAACAAATACATTTAAAGAGATGGTATATACAGCATGCCATATCATCTGATAATTGTAGGAAATAATTCCAATAAGCAACTGACTGTGTAAAGACAAAACAAAATACTATGCTGTTCTTTCAAAATACACATATATTCTTGCTTTAATATATTATTAAATAAATAAGGGGACCCTGTGGCAACTTTAATAAAATTTCCTTTTGGTACACGATGCAAAATTTACTTTCACCCCCTTTTCGCTCCTGGATGTGTCATCAATCTGGCAACCTGCATTTGCATGGAGCCATCAGAGGAGGGGCCAGGTAATTTGGAGTGCAATACCTTAAATAAACAGTCCTAAGTTGTCATGTTCATCTTTGGGAAATTTCAAAGCTTTTCCATTGTAATTTGAAATAACTGACAAGCAATTTCAATCAAGAAGACATGGAATTCCCTCTTCCTTTGAACACATGTGTGAACAATTCGATTGCTTAAGAATATGTTGTGAATCCAGCATTAATTGTTCTAAGCAAGGTTCTTAACAAAAATTCCTAAGAAGATATTGGTGAATGAGGCCTAATGATATCTGTACACAAAAAGAAAAACGTAATATTATCTACTACAATGGTATTATCATACCGCAAAAGTAGTTCTAGAAGATGGTGTGAATTAGTTTGAATGGTGTTTTATGCAAAAATGATTTTTTGGATTCATTCATTCATTTTCCTTCAGCCTTTTGGTTCTTCTCAACTGGTTCGAATCAAAGCAATCAGTGTGGTGTGAAAACGACCCAAAAACGGCAGAAAAATGCTACAATGTATCATTTGTTCCCCTTGGTCCGGACCAAATGAACCGAACCACAGATGTGAAAGCACCAGTAGTCTATTATTTATCAGGGGTCACCACAGCGGAATCTACCACCAACTATTCCAACATATGTTTTACACAGTGGATGCCCAGTCGTAACCCAGTATTGGGAAACACCCATACACTCTCACATTTACACTCATACACTACAGCCAATTTAATTTATTTTATTCACCTGAAGCGCATGTCTCTGCACTGTGGGGGAAACCAGAGCACCCGGAGGAAACCCACATGAACACGGTGAGAACATGCAAACCCCACACAGAAATACCAACTGGCCCAGCCGGGACTCAAACCAGTGACCATCTTGCTGTGAGGCTACAGTGCTAAGCACTGAGCCCTCTACTTGCATTCTAACAAATATGTTTTGACAGATTTTGCATTATAAAGACC
The DNA here is from genome assembly GCF_903798145.1 of Danio aesculapii. Lineage (NCBI taxonomy): Eukaryota > Metazoa > Chordata > Actinopteri > Cypriniformes > Danionidae > Danio > Danio aesculapii. The sequence continues at coordinate 25,289,822 of NC_079444.1, forward strand.
TTTAAAGCTTCATTAAAGCTTCTGATTGAAGCTTATTAATATTTGCATGCTAATTACACCTGCCACTCATATGCAGAGCAGTTGCCGAGGGAGACAAGAGAATGGACTGTTTGTACACTGTGGTCGTCACAGTAAATCCATTAGGGATTTATTTATTTTAGGACCTCTATCCATTCTTAACAAAGAGTCCAATGAGTCTTAAATGAATTCACCTCCATCTATAAGCATTTTCTCGGGTTTGAATAATCTATTACTTTTCCCATGCCAAATTCAATGGGAGCTAAGATGAATCACAATCTCTCTTCTGAAAGATCAAGCCAAACATTTAGAAACACACACACACACACAAAATAATGCATGTTTTCTCTCTCCAAATTTTAGGAAAACGTCAACATTAATGATGCAGCCAACTTCCTTGTGAAGCACATAATTGCCAGTGAGAACGATATCCTGAAATCAGTGGTTCCAGATACCATCTCTCCTCAACTCAACTCGGATAAAGAAATTACCTGTTCTGCTTGCTTCAAACCTTGAGAAGACAGCAGCGCTGGTGGACTGATGAAGATATAGACCTTCACACCAGAATCGATCTGATTCCAGCACTACGTCGGTCAACCATCGATCAACCGTTGAAGCTACAGACACTTTGAGCTTGCACAGAGTAAATGTATTTATGTTAAAAGCTGCACTTTTTTGATACTTATGTCTAACAAAAGGCTTGGCTGCACAAGGTAATAGATGAGTATTTATTTCTGTCAGACACACAGACAGATGGCTGATTAAACAAGAGTGTTTCATCAGCATGCACACTGTAATATAGTGGTTTCTGGTGGGTAAGATTTAATAACCTCGGAGTCGAATGAAAGTAATCATCTTTTTTTTACTTTAAGTGCAACACTGTTTCAGGAAAGTCACTGATAAAGTCCCAATGATGTTGCACAAAGACTATAGTTATGCATTAGTTATGTCTCAATCATAAACTATGACTTTCTACTTCCTATTTGTAGGCATGATGGCATTTGTGGGAGGAATATTTCATTCTATTGGGCATTTGATTGGATGAAACAATCGCACAGCACAGGAAAAGTCATCAATATTTTACCTATACAGTTATTAATTTAAAAAGCTTAAAGTTTAATTTGTTAAATAAGCCATATGTAAAATTCTAATATATCTGTTATTACCAACACTGGTGGTCTATAAAGGCGCAATATGTGCAATCAATATTAACGAAACCCAACGTTTCTTAAAGTGTACGTTATCCCAAATCCAGAGTAAAAAAAAAGCGTTTTACCTAGTGAACATGTCTTTGCGCCATCAGACTATTCCTTTGTTGTGAATACGCACCCTTTAACACCAAAAAATGTCATACTATTGCTTTAAGTAAACTTTCATTCTTAACTTTGAAGCAAAACAAAATAATATAGACACTATTGTATGAAATTATTGATAACACCCTGAAGCCACCTGCACTGCTGAGAGCTGTTTAGATGAATAAATAAATGTTCTGCACTCGTTCCACAATTAAGGCACAATAAAAATGACAGTGGTGAGAAAACAAAGGTTAAGAAAGCATCTGATTTTAGCGGTTCTGAAATTCACGTTGACAGATGAAATAAGTAAAATTATACTACTATGATAGTTTGATTATACTATTAGGAACACTTTACAATAATGTTGAATTAGTTTGTTAGTTAATGAATTTACTAACATGAACAAACAATCAACAATACATTTATTACAGTATTTATTTAGCATTGTTAATGGCCTTGTTAGTTCATGTTAACTATGTATTTGTAAATGTTGAACTATTAATAAATGCTGTGCTGGTATTGTTCATTATTAGTTCATGTTAGTAAATACTTTAACGATCATTAACCAATGAAACCTTTTTTGTAAAGTGTGACCATGACAGTAGTACAGCTTGATTATATGTAAGCATTTGTTTCACATTTATATGCTGTAAAAAATGCTGGGTTTCACATAATTCCTTCATGTTGTCGGAACATAAGTCGATTAAGTTAACTTCATTGTTTTTACAAATTTAGGTGGATTGAACGCAAAACAATTAAGTTGTCCCCCTTAAAAACTCAAGAATTGAGTTGATTCAGCTCATTTTAAATAAGTAGTTTGAACAAGCAGCAAAAGTCATTTTAGGAGATGATCTTTGGATTCAACATAAAAAGTAAAAATAAGTGTAATTTATTCAACAAAAATGCTTTGTTTACCCCAAGGAATCAAGAAAGACCTCTCACTCTCTTATTCCTCTCTGATTTTGTTACAAGCTGTTCACACATTGGTAATAATATGCCATACATAAATGACAATTTGTATTTATATCCTTCTTAAAGTCATCATAAAGTAAAAAATGGCATTTCCTAAATGCATGTCATTAATTTTATTAATAAATTTATATATTTATGTAATGTGACTTTATGTTCAGGACTTCCCTAGCATAAAATAACAGGGTGTCTGCTAGGTCTTAAAAAATCTTAAAATTTAACCTGTTTATTTTTTCCCCAATTTCTGTTAAACGGATTTTTTTCAACACATTTCTAAACATAATAGTTTTAATAACTCATTTCTAATAACTGGTTTGTTTTATCTTTGCCATGATGACAGTAAATAATATTTGATTAGATATTTTTCAAGACACTTCTATACAGCTTAAAGTGACATTTAGAGGCTTAACTGGGTTAATCAGGCTAACTAGGCAGGTTAGGGTAATTAGGCAAGTTATTGTATAACAGTGGTTTGTTCTGCATACAGTCGAAAAAAAAAACTAATAGCTTAAAGGGGCTAATAATTTTGACCTTAAAACGGTTCATTAATGCTTTTATTCTAGCTGAAATAAAACAAATAAGACTTTCTCCAGAAGAAAAAATATTATCAGACATACTGTGAAAATTTCCTTGCTCTGTTAAACATCATTTGAGAAATATAAAAAAATAATAATTCAAAGGGGGGCTAATAATTCTGACTTAAACTGAATCTCTTTACGTTACCTTACATTCATACAGAAACGCTTTACAGAAGTAAGGAGCAGACATAATATTCATAAATAGGCCTGAAATATAAGGTTTTATATCAAAAACGCATGAGGTTGAATAGAATTTATACTCAAACAATTTGGACTAAAGTTTAACAAAAATATATTTTGGATTATTTATGTAATTGTCTCCACAATAAATATACCTTTAGCAATGTTAAAATTGTCATTGTTTATAAAAATAGAAATATTATGTTGAAAAAGTGTTCTTGTTTTGACACATTAAAGTATGGTGCTAAGAAATAATTACATTGAATTTTTTTTTTTTGTGGCAAAAAAATTATACATTTTCATTGGCCCAACCAAGCCATTAGAAATCATCATTAGTATTTAGCTCTGCAAAATTTAATTCACAAAGGTCTTAAAAAGACCTAAATTTGATGATAAAACCTGCAGAAACCCTGAATAATGACCTCGAAGCTATAAATCAAAGAGTTTAAGCTTCTGATCTTGATTCATTAAAGTTATTTGGAGCTTTATGAATTACTACTTTTACCTCAATACAGTGTTAATGGCCTGGCACGCTATTACGACTTCATGAGCCTTTTATGGTTTTAATTTATAGCATCTGAACTTGCATTCCGCAATAACGCGTCTCGAGTGTTCATAATCAAGCTATTTTTCAGACTGTATATCTAAAAGGAGAGCTGCCAACCTCTTCCCTCATCCTCTCTTGTCTCCTTGAACACCCTGGCCTTTCTTATCTGCTGCCATCCCTCCATTTCATCCCTTTTTTCACTCCTATTTCGCATCTCCTTTGCAGTGATTCAGTGTATGACTCACTGACATTATATAAATCTCCCATGATTGCCTATATCGCCGTGCGCTTTATTCAAATGCTTTAATGTGTATATTGATCTACTGCCTTTCCTTGCGCACCTAGTTTTTATCCTCAAATATTATTTGTCCGTGTGGGAGGTGTTGTATTATTAGGGATTGTTTGGTATTGTTAAATATGTTTTGTTCGCTGTTGTGTGAAGATTGCTGTCTAGAAAACACTGAAGTATTGACATTTTAAATAATGTAAGATTTTTATGCTACTGTATACGTCAAATACAGTATACTCTTAAAGAACGTGTCTAAAGTATAAAGTCGAAATGAAATCTTGCTTTGTTGACTGACTTTTCATTCATACGGCATTAGCATAAGAGTTATCATCACCAATTATATTTAAGTGTGTGTATAACAACATAAAACGTGATCTCTCAGCTGGAATAATGGGATGTGGGAAGGCTAGACAAATTACAGCCTTGTATTTCTTTTCACACCTATACTCAACTCTAGTGTTATCACCATAACAACTGCATGCTACTTTTTCTCTGCAGGCTCTTACATTTGTGTTTAGATTTTTTTCATAGAGCAGGAGGAGGCACTTCTTACCAGCTTCTTGGAAATCGGCTCTGCTAAAACACTGACAAAAGCCCAATATTGAGAGAATTCACTTTCGATTAATTCAGAGAATTCAGATTTGATCGATAATGCGCCTGGTGCTCATTTGTGAGGATTCTAGTGAGCATTGTGTTGATTTACAGCATTAATGCCGCACACAAGATGTTTATGGATGAGGACACAAGAGCTCTGAGAACCTTTGTGTGCTTCTAATGGACCACATGACCGCTTCTGCTTTTTTCACAGGAATTGGATTTGACTACCGCAGGTTGCTGGAACAAATGCAGGCTTAGTCATATGAGAGCCATTACTCGGCCCATGAGAAATTTAAAATAGAAGAGAAATGGAGAATGGATGAAAAGTAAGCTACTATTATTCTCTAGGACTCTTTCCGACTAGCATGAGATATTCTAAACATGTGGTTCTGCAAAGACTCTCCAATCTGATGAGCTATTTCACTTCTATTATTTGGCCTGTTAGTCACGATGATGCCGTTTTTCTCAAAGTAATGACGACTTCCTTAAATTATAATGTTCAGGAACAAGGTCACCCTGACTAGCTGGGCATGTTTTTTTTATTTATTTAGCTAATCAGACTTCATTACTATCAAAATGATTACTTGATTCTATAAATAATGGAGCCATTTATATAGTGTACTATACTCTCTTTTTTCCAAGAACACAAAACCTTAATATACTTCAAATTATAAGTAGAAGAGGTTAGTTGATGTCATTCGAAAGACTCATCTCTTAATTCATTCTCTAAAATGATTTATTTGGTTCCCCATAGAACTACCATAAAGTTTTTGTAAAGAAAAAGTACAATGAGCTATAGCCAGTGGTGGAAAGAGGACTGAAAAATCAGACTTAAGTAAAAGTACCATTACTTGCCTAAAAATGTAGTGCGGGTAAAAGTATCTATTGTAAATATTACTCAAAGTATTAGTAAAAATTAGACCTTTCAAAAGCATTAAAGAGTAGTGAGTAGTAAAGTAGTAGTGTAAACGAAACATTCTGCAGTGCATTTAGTTGCCCAGCAGGCACACAACATCATAAGATGTTAATATTAGGTTAGATTTAGGTTGTGATGTCAGATGACCAAAATTTAATGTCTAGCCAGCGTCTAAGGACAACGCTATTTTGATGTCCAACAATGACGTCAAATGACAGTATTAGGTTGATTTTAGGTTGTGTTGGAAAATGACCAAAATCCAACCAGAAGCCAACATCTTAAACCAACGCCCTATCGATGACAAGTATTGACATTTATTCATCAGGTTTGGCAACCAAAATCCAACATCTGATAGACGTCATAGTGGTAACGTCTATCTTGTGCCTGCTGAGTGTTTCATCAAACAGTAAACATCCGTCATCTTTTCGTCGGTAACATGCATCTAAACAGTCTCTGGGTCAATGTGTGTAAAGATTTTGGACATCTTCTTGAACACTTTTAATGCTTCCAAACAGTTTGCTGCAACTATAAATCGCACATGCCTTGAGGTAGTTCATTATGATGCGATTTACCTTCTGTGTATGATTTAATTGGACAGGAATCACAGGACTGATTTTTCAAATCAGGAAAAAATAAAGTAGTGACTGCAGGTTGAAGGAAAGTAGTGGAGTAAAAGTACTGATGCAGCACTAAAAATGTTCTCAAAAACTACTTAGTACAAAACTAAAAACTACTTAGTAAATTACAATTCCTGAGAAAAACTACTTAATTACAGTAGTTTGAGTATTTATAATTTGTTAATTGTTAGCCATTAAAGTCTGCACTTTAAATTGTAGTGGAAATAGCTGACCATCCTGATAACTTTGTAATACTCATTTCAACCAACTTGGGACACATTAATACCTCTGAAACTATTTAGGTCGGGTAGTGAATTGATCAAGTGAAGGGGCATATTCCTTAAGTAGGTTAAGTCAAATTACTAAATGTTTCTTTAGAATATGTGCAAGAATCCAATATTGGCTCAGTCCCACAAAAATACCTAATTATAAATTCTCTTCAAATACCTTAAAATAATAAAAGTGTCCATTGAGTGTGCACTTCAAAATCTCAAGCAGAAGTAGCAGGTAATCCAGATACTTTTTGCTTACTGTTTTTCTAAATACTATGAATTTGGACATTCTACTCTGGTCATTTGATATATGCCTACTGCTTTTAGGCTACATATTGTATGGAAGGCTACTATGTATGGAAGCATGTTTTGCAGAGAGTGACTGACTTTCACAAAACTATAAACCGAAAGTCAGAGGACATCCAGGCTGATGAAGAAAAGCACACATGATCACAGTTGGCTGTTACACTTTATCCAGTGGTGGAGCTATTTCCCAGTGGGGCCTTATCATATCTCTTAGGGACCTCGACACATAGGGATGATTCATCCACTGAAAGATTCATACAAAAATAATTAACTCATTTCACTCTGTTTATCTGTCACGAGGTTCTCATATGCCGTTGCCACAGCTAATCGCAGCTTTAGCTTCAGGTTTTAATTGTCAGTTTGAGTTAAGATGTATAGGAATAGATCACCCAAATATGAACATTTACCATCATTTACTCAGCCTTCAATTGTCACAGATCCTTTTGAGTTTCTTTCTTCTGTAGCAACTCTGATGCAGTGTTAATTTTGACAGCAAATTTTTATTTCTATTTTAATTTTAGTTATGTTTCAGTCTTCTAAATAATTTTTGTTTTAATCGACTAAATTTTAAAAGATTATAGTCGACTAAATCTACTCTAGATTTAGTTGACTAAAATATATTTGATTTAATTTAAGTGTAATTGAATTAAAATATTGTATACAAATATTTATACAAAATATTCTAACGTAAATAAACATAAATATTCTAACTCTCATGAAATATACAATATAGCTTTTCCATTGAAGGCCAAAAATTAGATATGCATTGTTTATTTATATCATAAGTAATATGTAAAATTGTTTCAGCAATTATTCCACATGTAAGAACAGTAGCCATCTGAAAATGCAGGACTGCGTAATTATTTAGCAAACCCTTTATTTTAACCTGGTAAACTACTAGTCTTTTAAACCAGTTTGTTGAACAGTTTCAAGCCGTTAAATCTTTGAAAGGGCTTAAAATAGTCCACTTTGCAATGTCAGTCTATACCAAGCTTTACTGTCGTAGTTGGTGTTACAAGACATGGTGCTCAGCTATAACACTGATTAAATAAGTAGAGTAATGATGTGGTATCCTGCTTCTTCTGTGGACCAGTTACTTTTCAAATGTGGGTGTGTGTCAGAATCCCACACCAAGATTAATTCTGATTAAATATTTACCAAAATACATTCCTCGATCGCATTCTCGTCTCGTTTTTATTAGTCAACTAAAATGTCAGTATATTATAGTTGTCGTTTTATCACTTAATTTTTATTTGCATTTCATGGTAGAAACATGTTAGTCATGACAATTATAACTAAAATGTTTCATCAACGAAATTAACACTGCTCTGAAGAATGTTGGAAATTGGTAGTACCCACTGACATCAATAGAACAATTACTAAGTTGAACATATTTCAAAACATCTTTTGAGCTGAACAGAAAGAAACTCAACTAGGTTTCTGACAAATGAAGGATGAGTAAATGATGACTGAACTTTCATATTTGGGTGAACTATCACTCATATCAAAACTCGCCAACTGATTAAATCCACATCTTGTGTAGCCTACAGTTATTCATTTTTTTTCTACAATTAGAGGTATTACAGAAATCCCAGAAAAAAAAAAAAGAGTCAAAAACGTCATGTAGCCTATAAAAAACTGAAACTTACCAAATGTTTTTATTCTGGCACCTGTTCTTCCTGTGGCATTTAATTAAAAAAAAAAAAAACCTAATTGCAACAGCGATGACAGCTGACGCTAGGTAACTTGACATTTCCATTCAAGACATTTTAAAGCCATTCACAACATGAATTCAGCTAAAAGCCATGTAAAACCGTTCTCTTCGCTTTTACAGTTATTTTGACGACAGAATATGCTGAAATAATTTATGCACAGGAGCGACTGCTCCTCATACAGACTGCTCGTTATAAGTCTCGGTTTGCAGGCATGCTTGTGGTGTGGTGTGGGTGAAGGAGAAAACGACTGAGACTGTTACTCCTCTCAAACTGACAGATACCAGCTGCATCAGAATCCTCCTTCATCTAAAACTGTCTAATTAAACGCTCTAATTAATTTGCCGCAACATCCCCGTGCCTTTGTCGATTCCTGCAACTCTCGCAGATCCGCAGAGATAACGATGAAAGCAGACATTTTAACTGTATAGATGTACAAGAAAGCGCCAAAAATGGCGCCCTTTTTAGATTAAACAAGATGCTTTAATGGCATAATTGCGTTCGGGTGGTGCCTTGGAAATAGAACAGAAGAGCTTTAAATGTGGTGTTTATGGGGGAGTGGACATTTGCATGGCTACCTATGTTTATTAAAAGCTCTATATGCGTTTCTCTTGAGCCTCTATGAACACTTCACATTAGCTGTGCCGGAGAGAGCATCCCACACACACACCCACACAGCCTGACACGCTCATATACTCTCTCTCTCTCTCTCTCTCTCTCTCTCTCTCTCTCGTATAAGACACACACAAACTCTGATATTTTCTCTCTCTCTCTCTCTCTCTCTCTCTCTCTCTCTCTCTCTCTCTCTCTCTCTCTCTCTCTCTCTCTCTCATAGACCAACACACACCCTGTTAAAAGGAGACGAGCACACACAGTATAAACATCCTCCCACTCATATACTTTGCATTGTTCAGACTTATTGAGACAGAAATCGCTCTTGCTTACTCATTTCCCACTTTTCCTTACACTCTGGCAGTGTCATGTACAGTACATGATGTGCTCAAAGACACTTCGAGGATGCTGATGGTGCTGCCATGATACGTCCAAAAATACTGCACTGCTGTGATTTGTCCTAAAAATGCTAAACAAAACAAAAAGGATAGCATGCCATCAGTGTTTTGGTTTGAGGTTTGCTCGTCTTGTTTCTCTGCATTCTTATAACGATTCAACCTGAAAATAAGATATCCGTTTGGTTATACCGCGCAAGAAAACAGCTTAGATAAAAGCAGATTACTGAATACTGGATAAGACCAGATATCAGGGAAGATGTTTCATGCAGAAAATCTGGAATTGGATTAAAATGCTGAAGCAAGTTCTGTATATAAATAGACAGACAGACTTTTCGGCTTAGTCCCTTTATTAATCAGGGGTTGCCACAGCGGAATTAACCGCCAACATATCCAGCAGTTTACCAAAGTCCCTAAAAGGCAAGTCATTTCACTCGGCCATCTTTGAAACACTTCTCGGGCAGTGTGCTTGGGCATAGAGTGGGGAAACATTAAATTCTCCAAAATTGCTTGCCAATTGGATTTCATATTATGAATCACAAATAAAATTAAACAGCTGTTTCTTTAGTTTCATTTCATCACACAAAATCTGCAGAAACTCAGGTCTGGTCCGAGCCCCTCCCTCAGAGTATTGTCAGCCTATAGTGTACTAGTAGGCAGGGCTTTATTCCATATTGACTGTTACACTTTTCCTCATTAAAAAAGATTGACATTGAAAGAGTGACAGAGTCTTGTGTATTCTAGAGTCTTTGGTTTTACACAGCGAATGCCCTTCCAGCCACAACCCAACACTAGGAAACACACATACACTACAGCCAAGTTAGTTTATTCAATTCACCTATAGCGCATGTCTTTGGACTGTGGGGGAAACCGGAGCACACGGAGGAAACCCACGCGAACACAGGGAGAACATGCAAACCAGCAGCCTTCTAGCTGTGAAGCGATCGTGCTCCCCACTACACCCCCATGACACTTATTTAAAATGTATCTGTTTTAAAAAAAAAGACATATTCATTGATCATAATAAAACAGTTATATATAATAAAAACAAATTAATAATAATTAATTAATAATTAAGAAACCTACAGTGTCTCATCCTCTAGTGTTCTACATGGTTATTCTTGTTGCTTGGCGTATCAACTGTGACTGTAAATGGTATATAGGTTTCCATATGGCTCAGTTCTCCATCGTGTAGAAATCATTTCATTCATTCATTCATTCATTTTCTTTTCAGCTTAGTCCCTTTATTAATCAGCGGTCACCACAGCGGAATGAACCACCAACTTATCCAGCATATTTTTTACGGATGCCCTTCCAGCCGTTACTCTCTCAAATCATATAGGAGTCATTGGGATAATAGGTTAAAATAAATACATATTATAAGACAATGAAAGTGTTTTTATTTGACCTTGCATGCATATCAGCCTGTTATTGGAGACCTTTAAAACCAAAATATGACCTTTTATAATGCAAAATAGGGGCACTTTAATTAATTATCTTTTCATTTAAATGACTCTTAAAAACTTTACCATGTACTCAGGGATGAATTACATCTAAACTAGCTGCAAAACATGTATACACTCTACACACCATAAGACATGGTTAATTCATGTATCTTAATTAGACTTTTTTTAATTTTTAATGCTATTGTAATCGTTATAATTTTCTAATGTATTATCTGTTTTTTCTTTCTTTTTTTGTCATTTAGTTATTGTTTACTGTATATTTTATTAATTTAATAATGTTAATATATTACATATCTTATACATATTAAAAATGCTTTGGCTATACTGTACTAAATGCCATGCCAATAAAGCAACTTAAACCTAAATAATAATAATAATATATTGTAAAATGTTCTTATTAAACTAATAAAAAAAATCTGTGTCTTTAATACGCAGATAAAAACTGTAGAGATAAGTTGTATATGAAAGTGTCAATATGCTCATGGAGACTGCAGTTTCTAAAATGTCTTTCTCTCTTCTTGAGGTGCATTTATATCTGGAGTGTCATCCATCTGGTTGTCAGCAGTGCAGTTCAAACCCTGTAGGCAAACAGGCAGATTTACACAGCGGGAGGAAAAATGGTGACAGATAGAGAGATAAAGAGATAAAAGTCTAAAACAGAAAAAGAGCACATATCCAACTGTAGTTTCTCTCATGTCCTGATCATATCAGTCAGTCGGTGTCACACCAGATAGGAGGAAAATAGCCTGTTTCGTGCACAGACAATCTGTGTATAAGTGAAACTCTATAGAATGATATCAGATATGTTTAGAAGAGCATTCCATCATATCATATTATCTATTTTCTGCATTATGTACAATAATGTGCATAGTGCATTGAGCTGTTTATACTGTGCAGCATAGTCAGTATTAGCGCGGCGCAGTGGGTGAGCGCTGTCGCCTCACAGCAAGAATGACGCTGGTTCGAGCCTCAGCTGGGTCAGTTGCTATTTCTCTGGAGTTTGCATGTTCTCCTCGTGTTCGCGTGTGTTTCCTCCGGGTGCTCCAGTTTCCCCCACAAGTCCAAACACATGCGCTATAGGTGAATTGGGTAAGCTAAATTGTCCGTAGTGTATGTGTGTGAATGAGATTGTATGGGTGTTTCCCAGTGAAGGGTTGCATCTGGAAGGGCATCCGCCATGAAAACATATGCTGGATAAGTTGGCAGTTCATTCTGTTGTGGCGACTCCTGATTAATGAAGAGACTAAACCAAAAGGTTTTGGATTGGATCCTCTTGTTTTGGATTGACTGGCTTTAAATAATAACAGGCGCAAGAGCTCTTTTACTTCCAATCAAAACATTCTGATCCTTAAACTTTACAACACTTTGGCCAATCATATCAGACCTGTGTGGGTTTGGGTCTTTAAAAAGAAATATATTGTCCATTTTGATGGCTGTTTTCTACTTTTCTGAGTCTGTATCCATAAGAGGTCTTAATTTTGACTGGTATTAGCAAGAAAAAAACACTGACCTAGTTAGTGGGTGGATGTGAGCACGGCTGATGGAGTTTAAATGCATTTTAAACTAATTTTGTAGTCAGACTGACATCATAAAATCACATTACATATATAATAATACAATATAATTACATATATATTATTATACTTTAAAACTCAGTGGTATACTAGCATTTTGCTGGATGCAGTAAAGATTTTTTTAAATTATGTCACAATAAGGTAAAAAATTAAAGTGTGCTAGCCTAAAGAGCTTATTTTAATATATAGGTGGGTAGCACGTTTGCCTCACAGCAAGAAGGTCACTGCTTCAAGCCCCGGTTGGGTCAGTTGGCATTTCATGTGTGGAGTTTGGATGTTCTTCCGGTGTTTGGGTGGGTTTCCTCCGGTTTCCCCCACAGTCAGACATGTGCTATAGGTGTATTGAATAAGCTAAATTGTCCGTAGTGTATGCGTGTGAATGCAAGAGTGTATGGGTGTTTCCCAGTGTTGGGTTGTGGCTGGAAGGGGATCCGCTGCGTAAAACATATGCTGGAATAGTTGGTGGTTCATTCCGCTGTGGTGACCCTTGATTAATAAAGGGACTAAGAAATGATTTCTACATAATGATGGAGAACTGAGCCATATGGAAACCTGTATACCATTAATTTACAGCGTACAGTTGAGACACCAAGCAACAACCATAATTATGAAGAACACTTAAAAACCTTAGCAACCCTAATGACCTCTCAGAACACCCTAAGAACCATTCAGAATATCCTAGTAACCTCCTAGCAACCACTCACAACTACCTTGAAATTTCTTAAAAACCGCCAGAATATCCTAGAGACCACAAAGCATCTACTCTGAACACACAAAGTCCCTTTAGGGCATTTCTCTTGTTAGCCATCTTTGAAACAACTCTCAGGCATGCAAGTGCCAATATCTTTGAAGGGCGAGATATAAAATTTTCAAAAAATGTTTAGGATTAAATTTCATATTTAGAATCAGCAATGAAATTTAACAACAACTGTCTCCTATAAAAAAAAAATAAAAATCATAGACTCTACAATACACAAGACATGTCACTCGGATCTTTTTATGGGGAAAAGTGTAACAGTCAATATGGTGAATAGAGCCCTTCCCACTAGTACAGGAGCCAATCATCGATCACTATATGGCGAATAAAGCCCGCCTTCTAGTTCAGTAGCCAATCATCAATCGACTATGGGGGAGCAGTTCGGACCAGACATGAGTTTCTGCAGATTTTGTGTGATTTGGACGTTTAGAAATTAAACTAAAGACAGAGTTGTTGTTTAATTTTATTGATGATTCCTAATATGAAATTCAATCGTAAGCTTGGCAAGCAGTTTTAGAGAATTCGATGTTTCCCCATTCAAACAGAATGCCCGAGCATACCACCTGAGAGGTGTTTCAAAGATGGGCGCTGAGTGAAATGGAGAATGACTTGTCTTAAAGGGACATTGACGAGATCACAACACCAACCTCCTTAATGTTTGTGGAGGGCATGATCAGACGTCATTTTGTCATTCAAATTAAGTAACCACCATAACAATCAATAACTTACCTGTTACACATTTTCATCCCCTGAATAGTATGTCTAATCTCACTGGTCTTAAGAAGTAATTTCCAACTTGTTCCTGACAGCAAATCTCCTTCCAAAATGACACCGACTTCTTTTTTTACAAGTTTGTTGGCATTAAAGTAGTTGATGTCATGTTTTTGAATGGTGGGAATTCATGAGATCAGACTGAAACTGTACCTCAAGTTCATTTCAGATTACAAACCCAAAGAACATTTGTTTTCAAGTGTAGTTCATTCATTTAAAAGTAAAGATTTCAAGCTTTATGTAGATATATTTCTCATGTCCGAGGTATTTGCTGAGATTCCAACTGCAAAGCAACCTTAGAAACCACTCAGAACACCCTTGAAACCACATAGACACCTCAGCAACTACTAAGAAATCACCAAATCGCATATTTCGATACTATATAGTATGTTAAAAACAGTATGCATGTTGAGTAGTATGTCTGAGTTCACTGTAAACCAGTAAGAGAGAAGAATCCAGATGACCTGCTACTTCCGGCGAGATTCTGAACTGTGTATGCAATGGCTGCTACGCTATTCTATGATGCCACACAAGAGAATTCATGAATGGGAGTGAAGCCATACAACTGACATGGGTAAGTCACGTGATAGTGACTAATAATGGATGTAGTACAACCAAATTTCATTCACACTACTCACATTTACATTAACAGTCATGTAGTAAATTCAAATACAAATGTAATACATACTCGAGTAGTAGGCGATTTTGGACGCAGAGTAAGGCCCAATCCCAATTCTATTTTTGTACCCCTACCCCTTCCCCTTGACCCTTAAAACCGAGTGTGAAGGGGAAGGGCTTCAAAATTTACCCCTAAGACATGGGACAGCACTACATCATCAAATGTCATCGCAATCTCTTACTTGATATGAGATCAAATGATGATGATTTTTTTTTTTTTTTGGGGGGGGGGGGGGGGGTTATCTTCAGGCAATCACTGGAGGCATATATCAGGTTAACAATATAATGTGGCAATAAGAGTGAAACTGTACTGTGCAATTACACCATGGCCATATTAATCTATATGGCTATATTCACCTAGCCCTTCCCCTTAGCCTTCAAGCTAAAGACAATTGGGACAAGGGGAAGGGCTAAGGGATAGAATTTGGATTGGGCCTAAGAACACCCTAGCTGCAAAGGAACTTTATCAACCCACTCAAAACACCCTGGTAACTGCATAGCAACCAAACAGAAACACAGAATTCACTCAGAACACCCTAGAAATCCCATAACAACCAATCAGAACATTCTTGCAACCACATAGCAACCCTAGAAACCAATTAGAACAGCAGCATGCCATTCTAAAAGTCCTCAGAGAGTTGTCATCAAAAGTTGAAGAGACTCATTTCAGTATGTTGACATACTTCCAATTGAAATTAAACAGAGTTATTTTATTTTGCGCATTATTCCCTCATAGCATAGTAACAGTAAGCGGTGCGTGATTAAGCGTATCGTGGCTAAAGAAGAAGATCAGAGAAAAACCACCACTCCAAATGCAGTAGAAAATGGTCAGACATTAAATGAATATGACCAAAATTTATGCTAACTTACATGGATTAATTGTTCACCTAAAGATTAACAATGTATGCTAGCAAAATGAACAATGTAAAAATTTCGATTTCACACACACTTTATAACACAGACTCATTCTAAAATCGTAGCCCTATATACATTTCTGGAGATCACGAATTATGTAGCCAGAGCTACGTATTGCCGCAGTTCGTTTTTGAAATGAATGAGACAGGGCGGTATGATGCTGTTTCTTTTCTCGCTTATCAGATGACCGCTTACCTCCATATTGATGACTTTCTCGCTGTTACCAGTTTGTCCGGTAGCTCGACATGTATGTCGGCATTCTTGAGACGCAGAGAGGAGTAGGACCACAACTGGGTTCGAGTCCGGTGAAGAACGGTTCCAGAAAGCAGGTTAGACAAAAACAAAAGCTAAATAAAAAACAAAAATAGACAAAGTAAATAACAGAAAATCTGAAAACGTAGTAAAAACCAGAGGGCTTTTCTTATTCTGGATTGCTTTTTAAAACACTATTGGTTGGGTTTAGGGAAGATGGAGGGTGACTGGATCGGTCGGTTGGTCACTCATCCAGTCTGGTGGATTTACATGAGAATAGGGGCGCAACTGCACATTTACTGATGGGTATGCGGGTTCAACTTTTCCGTGCCCCCCCCCCCCCCCCTCCTCAATCCAATTATATTTTATAACAGGCATGTGACACTGCCAAATTATTTCCATCAATAAATTAAGGATATTTTTTCCTCATCAACATGCTTCAAACAAATACATTTCGCAGTTCTGAACACATCTGAAATAGTGTGAAGTAGTAAAAGGAATAATTACATTAAGCATGTTAAGTCGCAAAGAATTACATCTCATCCCACACCAAATTTCTTCTCAATTTCATTTTCCTCACTAAACAATTACAGCACTTTGACATGCCTTGCTTTTGTACTTTTTGTATCACATTTGTCAAAAAAAATGATAGATATGGGATTCCTAAAGGGCAAAAGAACTGCAATCACTTTTCACATGCATACTGTGAGATGTGTAAGGTCTGTCTTTGCATGAACAGTTGACTAAAACTGCTAATACACCTCTCACTAAGTGAAATAAAAAAAGAGTGTAGAATGTTTAGTGTAAAAAATAAACCGAGACAAACTGGATAGCTCTATATAGATACTTATATCTATACGTATACGTATATAGAGGTACGTAATCAGAGTGAGCCTGGGTTGTTATATGTAGAATTTGCCAATCTTTGCAATCTTCTTTCGCAGAAACTACAGTAGCGTAATTACCTGTTGAAAGATTAGAATTAGAATGAAAATAGATGTCACGATCTTGTATACATGCAGACTGCAGCTGTTATTGGATCAACTCTCCGAAGTATTTCCGGAAAACAATGTTCACATATGGTGTGTGTGTGTGTGTGTGTGTGTGTGTGTGTGTGTGTGTGTGTCTGCTGTTTGAGTGACAAGCCTTTGACAGCCTTCTAAATGTATGTCACTCAAACACATTGCTAGCAGTTAAAGTGCAGCGCTTGAGGATGTGTGGCGACATCAGTCATCCGCTCGCAACACAGGACCCAATTGAAGACCGCATTCTTTACTGCTGTGCTATGTGATTCCGCACTGCTGTTTTCCTGAATGAGATCTAACAGCCTTCAAAGATTATAAATCCTTTGTCATGATGGAAATGATACATTCATGTTGTCAGGTTTTATGTTTCACGTCACACGGATCGTTCTCAGTGTTTCTCAACCGACAGGTCTGTCACTTCCTTAGGCAAGCCTAGCACACCTCCTTTCATCAATAAGTGGGACATTTGAAATAGACCCCAAAGTGGACTCTCAACGGACCCAGTGAATCAAGAGCAGCCAGTGCTCAATATAGAATATAGATTCATGTTAAATGAGCTACAGCGAGAGTACAGTATGCCCGCGCACCCCATCACATCTGCCCAATACAGGCTTCCTGTCGAGAATTACAACCGCTCTGAGGCCCGTTTGTTCTGCAGTTAGTACTAGATTAGGGTTAGGATATCTCTTTGAAAAAAGTTCTTGGCCCCAACTTCCAGCTGGTAGTACCAAAAAAAGCTGACAAAATAGTATAATACAAACCCAGTGTTTCATCCAGTGTTTACAAACAGGTAAAACACTTTTAATAATGTGTTTTTGTTTGTTTCTTTAAATGGAAAAGGTCATACTGTCAAAAAATCTATTTTCCAAATAAAAGATTGATTTTGAGAATGAGTTTTTTCTCTTTTTGTGCCTTAAAAGTTATGACTTTTGATAATAATAATTGAAAAAAGTGACTGGCATTTTAGTATTTTGTTTATATCACTTCAAACTACAATCATCGGCCACTTTATTAGGTACACCTTACTAGTACCAGGTTGGACCCCTTTTGCTTTCAGAACTGCCTTAATCGTTCATGGCTTAAATTCAACAAGGCATTGGAAATATTGCTCAGAGATTTTGCTCCATATTGACATGATAGTATCACGCAGTTGCTGCAGATTTGCTGCACATCCATGATGCGAATCTCCCACTCCACCACATCCCAAAAGTGCTCTATTGGGTTGAGCTATGGTGACTGTGGAGGCCATTTGAATACAGTGAACTAATTTCAAGAAACCAGTCTGAGATGATGCACGCTTTATGACATGTGTGTTATCATGCTGGAAGTAGCCATGAGAAGATGGGTACACTGTGGTCATAAAGGGATGGACATGATCAGCAACAATATTCTGGTAGGCTGCGGCGTTAACACTGCTCAGTTGGTACTAATGGGCCCAAAGTGTGCCAAGAAAATATCCCCACACCATTACACCATTCAGGTTGTTGTTGGTGGTGTTTGTTTGTTTGTATATAAAGTATACAAACAAACAAACAAACACCACCAACAACAACCTGAACCATTGATACAAGGCAGGATGGACCCATGCAGAAATTGAGACTCATTAGACCAGGCAACGTTTTTCCAATCTTCTATTGTGCAATTTTGGTGAGCTTGTGTGAATTGTAGCTTCAGTTTCCTGTTTTTAGCTGACAGGAGTGGCACCCGGTATGGTCTTCTGCTGCTGTAGCCCATCCACTCAAGATTCGTACTAGTAATCAGGTTGTCGTGTCCGTGGTGAAACTTTATTTCGTGTTTGTAAAGTACAGTCATTGTAAATTGATCAGTCATATACAAACAGATAATGAAAATGTTGTATCTGTCTGTTCTAATCGCAGATTTCAGAATTGTACCCTCATAAAATTACGAGTACATTCCGTTTTCCTTTACGATTTTATAATTACTGATGCGTGAATTTTATTTACGCACTAAATATTTACAGTATGACAGCGATTTTATTCCATACTTTTTAAAGTTGCAGCCTCGTGCCCAAGATTACGATTCAGAGACCGTACGACTACAATCAGTCCCCAAGTGACCAAGAAAAGACCTGCTTTTTCCACCTAACACAAGCACAGTGTTGTGGCTGCAGATAATGTCCTATATTGGCTGCTCTAGTGACTCACTGGCTCCAATAAGCTCATTTCAGTCTGCCGCGGCCTCTCCATTCACTCGCTGGCACCAGACAAAGTCAGAGAGGGTGACGCTCTGTCCCAGATTTTATGGTTCTGTTGCAGGTTTATGAGGACCACACTGCGGCAATGTGTAATGTTTAACTCTATTAGGGTCGCCGAGGGAGCAGAAGACAGCTAAAACGTCTCGACTGAATCCAAAACGACTCGGAGAGGAACAAGATGATGTGTCTGTAGTTTCAGCTCTTTCGGTGGATCCTGCTTTTGGAGCAGAGGTGCAGTAATCAGCTCTTTTCTGTAATTAGACAGAGCACAAGTGAATGAGAGAGAGGACATGATGGGTCCCATTCTGTTCTGTTTGGCACTCTTGGGCCTTGCCCTCCAGACATGTCTAATAGGAACCGAGTTTAATTAAAAGAGAGGAGGAATGAATTTGGATGTCTCCGAGATGAATGAGCTGCACAGGGAGGACTGAATATTTAGAAGCAAAGGAGTGAGGAGTGATTGAAAGCATGCAGCTTCTGATTTGTCCACAGCATTTTTTAAAAAAAAATTATTTATTTATCAGATTCCCCATTAACCACTACCAAGGTATTGGCTATTCTTCCAGGGGTCCATCGAACTCCAAACAAAATTACATTAACACATAACAACAAAGACCAATAAAAAAACATAATAATCCAAAAATCATACAAAACATCCAGATTAACAATCCACATAATATTGTGCCATTAAATACTTCTTCAATGATTTTTAAAACCTCATTTTACTTGTTACAAAGCATGTAATGTCTGATAATAATTCATTCTATGTTTTCATTCCTCTGGCTCTGGAGCCACATGTGGCTCTTTGACCAAAAATATGTGGTTCTCCAGCTGTCTCCCTTCAATAAAAAATTAAAACGGTCACTAAAAATCAGTTTCCTTTTGAAAATACAATTAAAATGACCTTTTTATTGTATATTTTTTACGGAAAAATGAATAAGAACAAAAGGACGTTTCAACCAATGCGCGTGTGCGGCGCTGTGGACTAACTTGAATCGCGACACCAATAAAGAGCATGCCATTTACATTTCGATGGTAACCTTGCGCCTTATAATTCAAACAATGTTCATGAGTGGTGAAAAGAAAGAAGTTCTACAAATTGTCATGTACTTGCTCAACATGTGATGCTTCATATATATCCCTATTGGCTCTTTAAAAAAATGCATTTGCCCAAAAAAATCGAAATGGCTCTTTGCTGAAAAAAGGTTCCTGACCCCTGCTCTATACATTATGGTCCATTGATTTGCATTCGTTTTTGAAACGGGAAGCAAAAAATTTCCTTTTGATGGATGCCTGGTGTTAAAACGATGACTAGCATTACTATACAAAAGTTGACAGTACAATACACTTGGAACTCTTGACACAGAAATATTTATGAAACACAGCATAGAAACAATTACTCTATCCTTCACCAATACAAAACCTAAAGTTTTATGCTATTTCATCACTCGTGCAGCTGTATTCTGGACTAACTGTAATTCATCTTATTTACTTGATGCACTCGACCATACCACTGGACTATCGAGATAAGAAAGAACAATTGCCTGAACAATTTGAGATATACAGCACTGTGGTCAAAACATTTCTTAATAATTGATAAACCTCTTCCCATAACTATTACCATTTTATAGATTAGTTTTGACCACTTTAACCTACATTCAAGAAGAACTCCAAGAAGCCTAATTTCCTCTACCTGTTCAACAGACACACTCATTACTGACACATTTAACTGTGGTTTACATTTAAATTGAAAGTTTAATCCAAACACAATACTTTTGGTTTTTGTCAAATTTAAAACCATCTTATTATTCTGTACCCTCTTTACCACTAATTGATGATCTCACAGTTGCAAAAGTGACAGTAAAAGGTTTTTTGGTAACACTTTACAATAATAGTACATGAATAATGATGTATTAATATGTAAACTAAACATTATTATGCATTAACGATGAATTAAGGCATGCGCTAATCATGAACTAACGTTAACTACAACGTCAGTCACACGAGTTCATGTGTGAATAACGGCTACCTTATTTACTTGTTAGTACATGTTGTTAATTAATGTATAAATTAACATTTAAGTTTAACCTAAATGTAAACAACATGAACTCATGACCTGTTAATGTTTAATTATGTCATGACTTTACTTGAAGGGGCACATCATCAACAACTCATCTTTAACTACTCATTAACTCATAATGATTAAATTAAGCATAAATTAATGTTGTAATTAATACATTAATTAACAAACAATCATGTACTTACAATTAAGGTAGCTGTTATCCACACATGACCTCATGTGACTTATGTTGTAGTTAAAGTTAGTTCATGATTAGCGTCAGTAGCTAGCTCTATGCAACTCTCATATGGTCGCTCACTGAAGCTAAGCAGGGCTGCGCACAGTCAGTACCTGGATGGGAGACTACATGGGAAAGCTAGGTTGCTGCCGGAAGTGGTGTTAGTGATGCCAGCAGGAGGCGGTCTGTGTTGGTCCTAACGCCCCAGTATAGTGAAGGGGACTCTATCCTGCTCAGTGAGTGCTGTCTTTTGGATGAGACGTTAAACCGAGATCCTGACTTGACTGGTCATTAAAAATCCCAGGATGTCCTTTGAAAAGAGTAGGGGTTTAACCAAATTTGGCTACTGGTCTCTAATCACCATGGCCTCCTGGTGGATGCTGCACACTAGTGGTGGATGAGGAGATTCCATTCGTGTCGTGTTAACCAATCAAGAGCTTGCTTTTGAAGGGGAATGAATATGACGTAGCACCTGTTGTTGGTGTCCTGAGGTGAAATACTCTTGCCGACACCAGACAACAGTTCATCAAAATGGACTCAGCTTAGTATGAAGCACCCCTGAAAGCCTCCATCATCCAGGTATAGTTTCTGGAGAAGTTGATGAACTCACAGTACTGGGTGCACCTCTGAAAGGATCTTGTGCACTTAGACACGGCGCCGAACGAACATACACTGTTTTTCAGCCTTCCTAAAGCACACTAACAGCTATTGATAGCACAATGTTTCCAAGAAGCATGGGATGCTTATAAGGCGGTGCATGGTGCATACGGAGAGGAAAAGCATGCATCACCTACAGGTGGTTTGTCAAGCCTACTCACCTGTGTGAAGCACACTAAGAATTACACAATATAAGAATTTGCAATCTAAAAGGGGCACTGAAAGAGATTCAAAGACACTGAATACAAATGTTTGACAACCTGAAAGAATCCATAAGGTTATAATAACTTTAAATAGCACATTTTTAACTGCAAACTGCTTGTGCCATTTGTCTTAATTAATAAATACCATTTACTCTAGCTTGATTTAGCGCAAATAAATTCTACACTCATTTAAACATCCACTGTAATGAAAGTGTCTTTCCTCCACATGTGGACTTTAAAATCGAATCAGCGGTAATGCAAAACGCCCCGTTACTTTTCACAAAGCAGACTTTAGATGAGAAAGGGATTATGAGTTAATGAATGTATTAATCTTCTCAACAGTCTGCCTGGAGTATTCCTCATTAACATCTCGGGTCTCATATAATAAATGTGTTAAAATAGGCTTAAGTAGATTAGATTTTATTATAGATTTTGCAGGCCGGTCCGCATATTAAAGCCCCCGCAGGTCACTCGGTAAAATATTCGCAAGCCAAATCAATCCAAAGTGCAACGATAACACAAGACGACTTCACTGACATCAATACAACAGCAAGCAGACACAACGCCATGACTTTGATCAGTGCGTTATGTGTGGCCTCATTCTGCCATGGATGCTGACAACCTGGAGGCAGAGGCAAGAAAGGACATGCCATGATGAGGTGTGTGAGGCTAAACCACACACACACATACAAAGCTCTCGCCGTTTCTAACAAACTTGACAGCTTGACATTGCACCTGGGTTCGATTCATCTGGATCAGGTCCCAGACAAGTGTGAAGAAGCGAGACGACACGGGAACTGAGACAAAGGGAGTTTGCAGTCACCTTGTACGGTTGCGCACGCTGTTGAGCTGCCGCATGTACAGTAGAGAGCGTTTTACAGTGGCCGCACACATTCGCACTCTCATCCGCCGAGGTACTTCAGACTGTTTGATGAGATTCTGTTGCCATGGAGACAGCTGAAAGTGATTGATTGGCCAGCACCTGAAAAGTGCTCACCGAAACTTCTAGATCAAGCCGTTATTTTTAAAAGGCCCGGTGGGAAATCTCTGCGTGAAGGACGTGGATCAAGAGAAAGTTTTGCTACATCTGCGTACTGTGTGAGATACAATGAAGGTCATTGCAAAAATACTGGCACAATTAAAGACGGCGCTCTCATTAGACGGCATGTGCATTCGCTTTACACGGTAATGCATGGAAGTGAAGTGACACAGTTTTGAGACTAATCACTTCACTGGCAGTGATGATTCTGTAAAGAACCTTCATCATTGCTCTTCAAATAAATGTTATTTATTGGCTTTTACTACTAAGAAAATGGCTCCAAAAGGTTTTTGAAGAGATGCCATAGAGGAGCCATTTTGGAGTTTTTAGAGAACCCTTCAGTTCTTAAAGGTGCCATAGAGTGGATTGAATCACTATGTAAAATTGTTCTCTGATATCTGCATAACAGGTATGTGGCTTAGGTTTTATGTTCTCATTGAATGATAATCTTCTAGAATAAAAGCATTTTTTTAACCATATTTGAAAAAAAAAAAGACTTCAGCTGAAGTGATAGAGAGATTTATTTAGGAAGAGTGAATAAAATAAAAGTTTTGATTCTACTATAAGCTTAGTCTTGACAAAAGAGCCAGACAGAGATGTATTTACAGTTATATTTTGTGGTTTTAATGTATAAAACAGGCAGGAATTAACAATAACCTGTGCATATTTGCATTTTCACTCCAGAATAAATCACAATAAGAGCTGAGCGATATGACACAATGCATAAACGTACATTAAACACTTCTATTCAGCAGATTGTGTTTGCTGCCGCTAAATAAATTTAGAATCCATATGTCCTGAATTTTGCAGTCTGACAATGAGCTGTAATGAGATGAGAGGCTCCATGCCTGGTTGCATTACCTGAGAGCTGTATAATGCCTGTCTTTTTTTTTCAAAATTTTTTTTCAAAATAAAAGTCACAAATACATAGTAAGTGTAATACAAATGTACATGAACTTAAAAATAAGGGAAATGATCATTGTTGCAATCTCATTAGGAGCCAATTAAATTCTGCATGGGGGTATCTACAGTTGGAAGCCAGAATTATTAGCCCCCCTGTTTATTTTTTCCCACGATTTCTGTTTATAGAGAGACAATTTTTTTCAACACATTTCTAAACATAATAGTTTTAATTCATTTCTAATAACCGATTTATTTAATCTTTGCCATGATGACAGTAAATAATATTATACTAGATAACTTTCTAGACACTTCTATACAGCTTAAAGTGACATTTAAAGGCTTAACTAGGTTAATTAGGTTAACTAGGCAGGTTAGGGTAATTAGGCAAGTCATTGTATAACGATGGTTTGTTCTGTAAACTAATCGGGAAAAAAATAGCTTAAAGGGGCTAATAATTTTGATAGTTTGATACTTTTGAAAATAGATTTAAAAAAATTTAAAACTGCTTTCATTCTAGCCGAAATAAAACAAATAAGACTTTGTCCTGAAGAAAAAATAGTATCAGACATACTGTGAAAATGTCCTTGCTCTGTTAAACATCATGTAGGAAATATAAAAAAAAAGAGAAAAAAAAATTTAAGTGGGGCTAACAATTCTGACTTCAACTGTATATTAGTCCCGTGAGGATTGTCCGTCACGGATTAATCCGTGAGGATTGTCATTGTTTTGTCTTTCACCAGGATTTAACACTTACAGAACTTACATGAGAACAAGGAAACAATGGTGTTTGAGATTCTGAGTGTGCATTTCCATGTACTGAACTTTTATTCAGCTATGTCAAGGTATCCAGATCTTCATTCTATGACAGCTTTAATGCTAGGAACATTTGAATAATCTAATAAACAATTAAATGACCTGTAAAAAACCCTTTGAGCAAAAGGTTCTATGGATTTTAGAGGTTCTTCATGGAAAAAGCGAATCTCTTTAGGCACTTTATTTGCACTAATGGATCTTTGACGGTTTATATTCCTCAAAAGATTCTTTACAATGAAGTAAGCTTCTTATCTTATCTTATATTATTAAAACACTAAGAACTAAATGGCTCTTTTAAAAAATTAATTGAAAGGTTTTTGGTTTTTCCTAATGAATCACTTTTGGGCTCTTTATTTTTAGGAGCATCTTTCCATTCCACGTGGTTTAAAAATTACGGTTCTCTATTGCAATCAGTGGTTCAACAATGAACCTTTATCTCTGACTAAATTTTTCCATTCCAAGTACTTTTAAAACTAAAGGTCTACTTGTTTCTCTGTGATTTCTTCCACAGCATATACTGAAGAATCATTATTACAAGAATCATCACATGAAATTAGAGATTAAATCAATATGTATCCTTGGAGATGCCACAAGGACAATCTTAAAAACATCTCACCATCTCATTTGATAATAAACATTAACCTACGTCATCATAGTCAAGGTCATGCATTCATATTCAAAATAAAAATGTGCACTTGAATGCACTGAAAGTTTTACTTTTGGATAAAAGTCTGGCAGCTGAATAAATGTATTTTGGAGGTCAAGTATCTTTTTTGGGCCGTTCTGAGTTTTCACTTCTCTGCCAGTTCAGATGAATCATTGTTCGCTCTCTTGTACGCAGGCATGAGCAGATCCTCTCTGGGGACGAGACATGACTCTATATATCACACTGGCTCTCTGAGGCCCACGGCCCGGACAGAAAGGTAAAGATTGAAAAAAAAACCAACATTTTCACAAAGGCTTTTCTGTAAGCCAAGACAATGAGAAACTGGGAAAACGAAATGAAGCCATTTGTAACCATTCCATGGACAGTTTGTGCTGCGTCAGGATCATGTGAAACGAATACCAATGCCAACAATAAGAAGAACATCTCCTCGGTGGGCTGGGTTTTGTTTTATAGGGCCATAAATTACAATACAAAAAATAGTTTGTTTATTAAAGTCTGTATTTTTGGATGCACAAACACAGTAATAGTATTTGTAGGTCGACTGCAAGAAATAAAGATATCAAGCTCAGTTTACATATAGGTAAATAAACATATTAGTCTCTCAAATGTTTGTAAACTATTGGACTCAAGCATTGATGACGTGTGATTTAAATATAGTATGACATCGCCCTCCAGTGGACGCTTACAGAACTTGGTTACTCTTTGCTATGCATCAAAAAACCTTAATGGAGACAGAATTTCCGTACACTCCCACCAGGCATTATCCTATTAAGAATTAAATAAATTATATGCAATATACATTTAAAAAAGGATATACAGCTATGATTTAAAATTTACAGCTGTAATGTGGTTAAGTTAAACCAATATATCTTTTATTCTGGTATTTATTATAATTATTCAGAGTTTCTGCAGGTTTTTAAGGCATTTTAAATACATATTAAGACCATTATGAATGAAATTTTAGACTTATACAGGGCTAAATGCTAGGGAGTGTTTTCCAATATCCCAGTTAGAGAAGATTTTCACTTGCCCTATCAAAAAACTAGTAAAATTTAATAATAATAATAAAAATTTTGTTTTAATATTTTTTTTTATTAATTTTCAAATATATCCATTTCACAAACTCTATAACCCTTACCAAAAATAGAACAACATAGCTGTCAATTACTTCAGTCAATGATAATAATAATTTAATAATAAAAAATCTAGGTCTGGTCAGTATCTCCAGAAGTAAATAAATGGAGCACTTCTAAGCACATGTTACTGTAAGGAAAGTAATTAAATGTTATTTTTTAATAAAAAGTTATAAGTTTTATTGAGATGGATTGTTGGTGATTGTTTAGGTGTTAATGGCCAGATTGGGTAGATATTAGGCATGGAACGATAACCGGTTTTCAAAGTATACAGCAGTTTGGAAAACTACACCATTCCTACGATATGCAAGTTTTTGTTTACATGTTTTTTTTTTTGTTTTTGTTTTTTAGGACAACAGTATCTCCAGCAGAAAATATATCCAAAGATGCCTTTTCAAGGTGCAAAGAAATCAGTATTTTTTTAAACTAATGAAGACAGCAGAAGTTAACGATTTATTTGAATTATTCCGTCTGACATGTTTACTCTTCAAAAATATTTAAAATTTTTCTCAAGACAAAACTGATCGTGTTACAAGGGGAAAAAGTTTTAGTTTTTTTACCCAGACATTTAAAAATGATATATTTATAGCAGTAATCACAATACCATGATACCATGGAACCATTTATATAAGGTAAATCCAAGGTACCATACCATCAGAATCTTATACCAGCCCATGACTAGTAGCTATACATGAACAAAATAAAGACTTGTTAAAAAATATTTAGAACCTACAATGCAACATTTCAGAAGATTTAAGCTTTTGAGATTTAAGACTTTTAAGACCCTGCGGATACCTCGATTATTTGCTTTATTTTATTTATTGTTTCCTAGGAAATCTTATATTTATTTTTAGACAAAAACAATGTTATAACTTGATAAATGAATAGTGGAATAACCCTGATTTTCTGAACTAATGTAAAATAAATCCTTTTACAGACAATATTTGAAATTTGATAAAAAAACAAAAAACTAATCTTTTTTCATAAACCCATAACTAATGCATCCAGTATCCTTATAATTTCATAAACTAAAAAAGGTTTATCACATACATTATTATATGCGTGGTATCTATATATACCAGGGGGGCCCAAACCTTTTCTTATAAAGGGCCAAAAATCAATCCTGACCGAGGGATGTGGGCCAAAGCTAAATATATACCAAACCGTATGGCATTAAATTTGCCATGAGCAATTTCCTAATATATTTGCTAAGATTTAAAAAAACTACAAATAATGTTGCTTTAAAAGATATTAATTAAAGATGCAGTATCATTTGTAGCATTTCAGAAAGAACATATTACAGTAAAAACATAAACAATCCCATTTATAACACAATGGAGTTCAATGCTGATTACACTAGTGGAGCTGCTCCAGCCTTTACCTTAATTTGCTGGCTGTCTTGTGCATGTGTCAACTGACAGTATTTACAGTTTAAAGGTTTGATTTATTTACAACATTTAAGTTTTAAAACAAAGAAACTAAAGTTTACATTAACATCAAAATGATGATTTCTGTCAAAGGCACCCCCCCCCCACCCCTATTATTCTCCCTCTCTTTTCTCCAACTTTGGCCCACGGGCCCTACTTTGGGCATCTCTGATATATACATTTCATTTATACATATACAAAAAATAGAAATGATCTAATAAATATGAATAAAAGACTCTTAGAGCATCATTTCATTTGATTTTTTTAATATAAAGCTTTTGCTTTTATACAAACATCAAAGACATAAGGCTTTCTTTTGTCTCTTTACATAAATTACATTTCAAATACACAGCAATACTTCAATTATAATGTCAGATTTTAAACTAATCGTTATTGCTAATTAAAAAAAAACTCTGCTACTGAAAATGAGGATGAATCTCCATTACGATGAGTTCACATCCTCTTGAAAGAGATCTGCAATAAAAGGTTGCTAATAAATGTTCTGTGCTAATAACTCTCCATAAAAGCCTCTAGTAAATTCCTAACTGTACAAGAAGAAAGAGCACACTAAAGACAGAAGAGACCATACACAACCCTGATGTCAGTAAGATCTGTTTACATGGCTTAACCCGCATATCCTGACTATGGCAGACAATAATCTCTGATTGGATCATTTTTGGTAGGGTTTGAAATGACAATGACCAACCAAATAAAATAAAATGACATAGCATCAACCTTCTGTGTAAACAAGCGTCTTTAAACTTAACTGAACACATCGGATTAAAAAAAATAAATGAATTAATTAAAAAAAAGAAAAAGATTAAATAAAAAACACATTTAATGCTCTCAAAGCTGATTGGTTAGTGATTATAAAAACACCGGTCAGTTTCCAAACCGCTGAGTTAGTGTGAACACATTCCTGCTCCGTCATCCTGCCCTTGAACATCCAATAAGCCAAAATTTATGCTATGAACTTCAATTCATCTTCAGACAATGCTGATATTGTGCGCACATAGAGGTCACATCTTGCCAGCGGTAATTACATTGCAAAATGTTTTCAGATCCACATCAACGTAAACATAAAACTGCCTTCACACTGTGACTTCACATTTAATGATGGTGCAGAAGGAGAGAATGTAAGAGAGAGAGAGAGAGAGAGAGAGATTGTGTGCAAGAGCTTTCCATGCCTTTGTCATTGTTGGTCGATGGGAAGACTCAATCTCCCGGATCCACACACGCACGTCCGTCAGCCCAGCTGCACGTCCATGTCAACGGGACACAGCACAAATCTGGGGTCCAGTTTAGGTGTGAAGTCACCAAAGTGTTTGGAAGCCTCTGTCCCGAAAACATCAAGCACTTTCCTGTTCATCAGAGCAAACCTGGACAAAACGATACAATCCATTACTTGATGCCTAAGGAGTTCATGAGCATAATTAATTAGATTTCATATTTTTATGAATGATTTAACATTTTTTCAAGATAAAGGTCAAGTTTTTGCTTCAGTGGAACACTAAAGAAGATTTTTAGCTGGAACTTTAGTCCTTGTTAATTAATAACAACATTAAGGCCCAGTTTCACAAACAGGGCTTAGATTAAGCCAGGACTAGGCCTTAGTTAGATTAGGCTATTTAAGCCCCATTTATAAAAAATGGCCTTAGAAAAATATATTACTGGTGTGCACCTGGAGATTAAAAAAAAAAATGACACTGTCGTATTTTAAGACATGTCAACGCAGGTTATTTTGGGTCAAGACAGCGCAAACATGAAATTTACTCTTGACTAGCCTTAAACCTTGTTTGTGAAACCGGGGGTAAAGCTAATAGCTGTTAGCACACTTTGAACAGAATATTTTAAAAAGATATACAGGTAGTACTTTGAAACGAACACATTGAACAGACCAATTGGGTAAACAGCGAGGAAACGAAGTATTGAACACGTCAGGTTTTTTTCCTGGGAATAACATTTCTAAAGGAGTTGTCAACATTGAATTGGACCAGATTTTGGTAATAACCCAAACAATACAAACATAAAAACAAAACCAAAAAAATGTGATAAATTAGTTATGTGTAATAACAATGAAATGACATGAGGAGAAAGTACTGAACTACTGAAACATATTTAACACATGATAAAAGGCTTTTTTGGTTACGGCAGCTTAAAGACACCTCTCATATGGAGAATGAAGTCACAGGCATTGCTCAGGTGTGACTTTTTTCCCCAGACTTCAACAGAGTGTAAAAAACTTGATGAATCTGTGGGTCTCGTCTATCAAATCTGATCTTTATTTTGTATTTTTTATTGGATTCAGTCAGGTGATTGGCTGGGCCATTCTACAGCTTTATTTTCTTTCTCTGAAAGCATTTGAGAGTTTCCTTGGCTGTGTTTTGAATCATTGTCTTGCTGAAATATCCACCCTGGTTTCCTCATCATCATCCTGCTAATGTAAATGTTGGACTGAAACAGCTAATATTAATTTACAGCGACAAAGATCAGAGGGTTGCTGAATAACTAGTAAGAGACTTCAGCTGCGGTTTGGGCTTTCACTGTCTTTCTACACCTCCCTTACTTTATGTGTTCAATACTTTTTCCCAGTCATTTCATTTTATTACACATAACTTCATTTGTAAACTAATTAGAATTGATTTCTTTGCATATATGGATTTATTTGTATGCTATCTACATCCGGTGAAAATTTCATGTCAAACGGTGATGTGTTCAATACTTCTTTTCCTCGCTGCATGCACAGCTAGTGTTTTTCAGCCAAATGATAAACTTCCTGTGAAAGATTTATGTGACTATTTTGAATTTGATAAGGTTGCTTTTGATATCATTATTATTATTCCTTTGTAATGAAATAAAATCAGTTTACTAGACTTAAGCATTCATTTAGCTGTTCAAGTGTAAAACGAGAGGAAAGAGTATAAACGCAAGCTTTGTCAGTAGCAGCAGGCTAGCTCAGAAACGCCATTAAAAACACTGGGGTAAAATACATTTTCATATTTTAAAGAGATGGAGCAGAAAATGGAATTTAAAGCAGTGCTTCTTCACATTCATTTATTTTGCTCATCTCTTTTTCTGCTAAAGTAATGGTATCTGCTCTCCAAGAATCAGAATCATGATTTCAGCTAAATGGATTGTGGTTGAGTAAATAAAACACTACATTTTCATCACGGGGTGGAAGCTTTAATGAATCATTAATATATATATAAATTTTTATTTTATTATTATTTTTTTTTACTAATACACACCTGCCCTTTGTCAAACGCAGTAGAAACTTCCAGTACGATGGTCTCAGATTTTGCATTTCCATAACAGCCTGTACAGATTCATCATTGGATACATTGAGGAAAAAACAAAAACAAACAAAAAAAACACACACACAGACAAATTAATTACATTGATGTAAAAGCAATTTTCAGAAAGAATGTATGATAAATCAGGGACTTAGCCGTAGGAAAATGAATGAACATTATTTTTCACATTTTTTATTTTTCTTTAAGCTACACGACATAATCAAAATATCTTTAAAATAATTGATTGATTTCAGAGTTATATGAAGCCCCTTCCTCAGACATTAAGTGGTCAGCCTACCCTCTGTGTTCTGATTGGCTAACCACTGCACATTGAAGAAAATGTCATGCTCATATGCAGGATTATGCACAATTTAAAGTTTGTAATTTCAAAAACACAAGTAGCAGCTCATCGTAATCCTATCAGCAATTTGTTGTAGGCCTTAAAAAAGTAAATTCTGAGAAAGAAAATATTAAAATAAATAACTGCGAAATAACTTTGCAGATGTTGTTAATGTTCAAACAGCAACATTCCACACAAACTAAAAAGTTTACAACAAAAACAAGATTGCCTTTAATTTTACATCACTTGCTTTATCATTTAGAACCTTCCTAATATATTTAGCTTTTCTATTAAAAGTGACACCTTTTTTTACAAGTTCACCTGCTGTAATTCTTATTCAGATCAGGTCTGTGTCATCAATAAGTCACAAGTCACTCTGTCATAAACAGCTTCTGCATTTTAATGCGTTTTGGATTTTCCCTTTGCGTAAAAGTGTCCTTGGGTGTTCAGAAGGTGCTTTGAGCGGATTTCTTTTAAAAAACTTTTGAAACTTACCGCTTGAAAACAGATGGCAGTGGAGATGGCATAGATTACTGTGTCCGCCTCAGGGAAGTATGGGAACCTGCCTGCCTCGATCCCTTTGAAATACAATGTCTAAAAACACAGTGAAAAGACGATAAATACAACACACACACACACACACACACACACACACACACACACACACTTACGTATGCATAATAGCAACACAATAACATAGAACAAGCAGTAGCAATAATCAGAACATCACTGAATGGAGAAAACAATGGACTGTGGCTGTTTTGATATTTACAGTAATATTATTTCATAATTTCAGTGTTGTTAATAAATGATTTATTCACTCATAATATGAATTGTACAAAAATATGATTTGTGTTTGTTTTTGCATGCATTTTAAAATTATTTTTCATACATATGAATTTTCTGGTAAAAGTAATTTGCGTCTATAAATTATTTTAAGGCTTTATATTATTTAGTGTGTTTTTGTTTGTTTGTTTGTTTATTTTTTTACATCAAATAACTATTTATTTTACTTAAATGTTTAAAACCAAAGCTTAAATGATGATTCAAAATTAGATGTGTTAAAAATGTTTTGGTAAAAAGTTTTTGATAGAAAAAGTAAAAGCTTTTTTAGCATTTGCTTCTTTTTGGTCCATAAAAGGAAATCAACCTCAAGTCTTACTATGCTTTCAAAGCAATCCAATAGCTTAGCAGGCAAAAATAAATAAATAATAAGAATAAAGTGACTAAAAAACAGTTTGTTAATTCAAAATTCAAGATACAAGTCATTTAAAAAAAAAAGAGCAAAAATTGCAGTCACATAATGACCATTGTTAACCATAGGTGCATTCGCAGACTGATCGAAATCTGTCTTAAAGTGGTGCATGCCAGTTAGAAATTTTGTCCTTTTGTTATTGACTACTTAAATTTAATTAGTAATTCCCTTAATGCTAAAAATGAACTATAGTTTGTAGAGACTATTCTGTTTATTTTGTTGTTGTTGCAATAATAAATAAATAAATAATTGATCATGGCATGTAATCTGTCATCATGCAGCAAACTACGAGCCCCGAAGTGTCCGACCTGATGAGTAGGGTGAAGCTGCAGGCCCGGAGACCCAACTACATGATCAAACCTGCATGCTCACATCAGCACTTTCAGACCTTTTGTTTTCTCAGACAGCGCCACCTGCTGTTGGGTCCAGTGAAGCAGGAAAGTCCAGGAGACCCAACTGTACGCTCTTACGTCTTGAACCAGGTTCACTACGTAATGGACGATCGCCTACACCTCGCCCTACCCTAAACCCAACCATCACAGTAATATGGGCATTACCTTAGTGGGCGGTACAATGTCCACTACGTATTGGACCTGGTCCACATCGGATATGTGACCCTAACCCTAACCCATCTATGCTCGGATAATCTCGTTGATTGCCGGCTATAGCCATGCTTTATGTCGAACGCTCCTAATGTTAGAACTAGAAGCAATTTTAATTTAAGAAATCACATGATGATTAAGTAGGTCACATTACCAAACCAGACCAAGCTAAGAACAAAAAATAAGTAATAGACAAATGAATAAATAAATTGAAAATAAAGTATATAAAGAAACATTTTAAGTCTGTGTATGGTAGAGTTTGATGTTTGGTCACCCAATCAGCAAAGAGGGACTGTGTATAATTCCCGCCCACACAGAGAACAAATTTTAAAGCGGTTTATTTTGTTTTGGTTTCATTGCATTTTCACTTTGTGTGTAAGAATGTGACAAAAACAAAAAGGAATATTTGAAAAATGTTCAATTATGCTCGTGAGAAGGTTCAAATTTGGCATAATCTAAAGTTTATTAATTTTTCTATTTTGAAAACAAAAATGAGAAAATCAATTATACGTGGGTACACAGACCATTTTGCAGTATATTTTACTAGGTGTATTCTGTAAATGTTGGTAAAAAATCCTAATAGAAAGATCTGCAAAATATCTCCAGCACTCCAAATAAGAAAATCATGTTTTTAATTATTATTTTAGTTGGTCTATTCACAGGTCAGCACGGTGGCGCAGTGGGTAATGCTGTCGTCTCACAGCAAAAAAGTTGCAGGTTCAAGCCTCGGCTGGGTCAGATGGCGTTTCTGTGTAGAGTTTGCATGTTCTCCCAGTGTTCGCGTGGGTTTTCAAACACATGCACTATAGGTGAATTGGGTAAGCTAAATTGGCCATAGTGTGTGTGTGTGTGTGTGTGTGTGTGTGTGTGTGTGTGTGTGTGTGAGAATGAGAGGGTCTGGGTGTTTCCCAGTGATGGAAGGGCTTCCGCTGCGTAAAAAATTTGCTGGACAAGTTGGCGGTTCATTTTGCTTTGGCGACCCTATATTAATAAAGGGACTAAGCTGGAAAGAAAATGAATGAATGGTCTACTCACAGTTCTTGCTTTACTTAAATGACTACAGTGCAAGACAATCATTACCTCCACTAGTTTGGAGAAGAGGTACATGGAGATGGTGGTGCTCTTATAGAAGAACATTGACGTTCCAGCCAAAAAACCTGAAAAGATAAACGGGTGAGCTGAGGACCTTTACAAGATGCTCAAAATCAACTGTTCAAACCACAATTCACCTGCTATGAGTGCGTGGAGCTCATCATCCA
This sequence comes from Danio aesculapii, assembly GCF_903798145.1. Taxonomy (NCBI): domain Eukaryota; kingdom Metazoa; phylum Chordata; class Actinopteri; order Cypriniformes; family Danionidae; genus Danio; species Danio aesculapii. The sequence goes on from NC_079444.1 coordinate 25,324,666, forward strand.
GGTTGCGCATCCATCTCAGTAAACAGCTTGTGCCCTTTCATGAAAAAAGAAATGAGATATCAGAAACTCCACATCCGAAAAAGCCTTCCTGAGAAGGAAACAAACTCCTCGAAAAGTTGCTAGAAACTTGCTGTCTCATAAAAACAACCATCAGCGAATGGTAGTGGCGATGAAGTACCTTGTATATACTGACAAAAGAGCCCAGGAAAGCTCCTAGCTGGAAGTTTTCTTTGTTGTAGAGCAGCCAGAGCAGACGCGAGGGTTTGGTGAAGGCCTGTCTGAACGCTGAGGGAACCTTCAAACAGCACTGAATGAGGTAACCCACGCTGAACATCCGGATGAAACCCTTTCAAAAAACACACAAACAAAACATCTCAGAAGCTTCTCTCCGGAAAACAAATCGCAACTTCACAATCGGCTGTCACTCGGCAAGCAAAGGGCACAGAGCCTTTCGTTCATATAAACGCTCCTCATTTATGCGCTCACAGTCCCACACAAGCACTCAGAACAGACAGATGAAAGGATTGAAAGACAGCAGGTTTGGAGGTCTCAGACTCTTACTTTAACACAGTAGGAGATGCAGTTGTCTTGATGGTGTTTGCAACATCTATGCCTGGGTCCATGCTTGCATCTAAAGGGGACACACACACACACATACAATGAATGCAAACACCGTGTTTTGAGGCAAGGGAACATTCACACATGATAATGAAGCTGACTGTTGAACAAGGAGGATCTTAAGTGTCGAATGCAGGAAAAAAAAAACTGTTTAAATGTACATAGATTAAAATTAAAAGTCCTGCATAACATAATATTTTAAGAAATATGTTACAGTGTGGGCCAGCACGGTGGTGCAGTGGGTAGCAATCGAGCCTTGACTGGGTCAGAGTGGAGTCTGTGTGGAGTTTGCATGTTCTCCCTGTGTTCACATAGTTTTCCTACGGGTGCTCCGGTTTCCCAAAGACATGTGGTATAGGTGAAATTGGATAAATTGCCCGTAGTTAATATTAATAATAATATTAATAATAATAATAATAATAATAATAATTAATTTTATTTGTAATGCGCTTGTCTTTAACTCAAAGCGCTACAAGGCAAGCAAAACAGCACAACAATGAAAAGATGCAATAAAACAATAAGAATATGAACCATAAGATAGAATAAAAAGTTAACAGATTGATCATCCTAAGTTAAAAGCAATGGTAAAACGATGAGTCTTAAAGAGCCCATATTATACATGAAATAGGGTCATATTTAGGTTGTAAGGGTCTCCAACAACAGTCTAATATGCATGCAAGGTCAAACAACACTTTCATGGTCTTATAATCTGCATTTATTTTTACCTAATTATCCCAGCGACTCCCATTTGAATCGTATAGCGATTCATTTGTTCCCAAACCCCTCCTCAGCGCGAAGCTAATCTGCGCTGATTGGACCGATGACAGCCTGCTGCGATTGGTCGACAACACTGACAGGCTTCAGTAGGAGACAGAGCGAAATGCCCAGCAGCTAATCAACAATTTAAAAGTAGTCACAGTGCACACACGCTTTATAGTGGATTTTGGCTGCCAGTGGGTGAATGTAAATACAGACGATGGACTACAAAATACTGACGACTAACTATTTTATTGAGCAAAAAGTTCAAGAACTGGCGAGGAGATCTCCTTGCCCGTCGCAGACTACTCGCTCTTTTCACACACACACACACACACAGACAGGGCCGGCGCGTCCATAGAGGAGACCTAGAGCGGCAGAATAGAGGGGGCGGTGCTCAGTTAGAACCGTGAATCTCTCAGTTATATCACCACACACAAAACACAACTAAATACATAATGTGCAAGATAGAGTAAACGAGGCAACAGTTTTAATCGCACGTACTTACACTGGGGAAATGGGGGAAGAAACTGATTCATGATGCACTGATCCATGTTCTGACTGGTTCTGACAGTCTTCACTGATCCTTCCTTTAACAAACTGATGAAGTCTTCTTTTTAAGCATGTAATTTCCAGAAGCATTCGATCTGCTCAAGGCTAGGCTATTTTGCTGAGGTTTCATCTTTGATTAGACTGTCAATAAAATCCATCTTCACAGCGTGACTTCATTCCACCGGTGTCTCTCTCTGTGTCTGTGTGTGTGACTTTTTTTCTGTTAGTGGGTGGGGCCGCAGGTTTCAAATTTCCCGGCTTTGCGTGTGCAACTACTTGTGTTTCGTAGCTGCGTCATCACGAAACACCTAATGACTCGTTATCAAGACGACTCGTTTGAAGCACTATGAGTCGACTCTTTTATAGATGAATCAATAGTTTTAAACACTGTACACTTACAGATTTAAGCCTTAGCTGGATATTTCACTTCACTTAAAGCTGTGCTACACACTACATGGAAGGGCATTTTCAAAAACCCATAATATGGGCTCTTTAAGAAGTTTCTTAAAACAGTCCAGAGAGGCATTCCACAGCTTGGGCGCACTATATGAGCAAGCCCTCCCACCCATGGTCTTGAGTTTGCAACGTGGCTGATACAGGGTAAGTCCTGATGTCGAACGAAGACTGCAGGCTGGGGTGCATGCACTGCTTTAAAGGTTAAAATCAAGGTCTTAAAATCAATCCGTGATTTAATAGGAAGCCAGTGTAATTGTTGTAATACAGTAGTAATATGGTGGCGTGATGATGTGTGTCAGAACCCGTGCAGCGGAATTTTGAATATACTGTAATCTTCTGAGAGAACTTGTAGGTAAACCCTCAAAAAGTGAATTACAGAAATCAAGACATGATGTGATAAAGGCATAGATAAGCCTCTCCGCATCAGGTCGTGAAAGAATGGTCTAATCCATGCAATATTGCGGAGATGAAAGAAGGCAGTTTTTGTTAAGTGTTTGAAAAGGGAGTTAAAACTGAGCTGTGCACCAAAGAGCACCCCAAGGTTACGCATCTGGGTTGAAGGAGACAGTTGAACATTATCAACCGAAAGTGTGAAATCCTTATACTGGCTAACATTAGTAGGGGTGCCAATTAGTAAGACCTCAGTTTTGGAACTGTTTAATTTAAGGAAGTTTTGATTCATCCAAGATTTAATTTCTAAAAGACAGGCAGATAAAACTGACGTAGCAGTGTTAAGATGAATGAGTGTGTGTGGATATTTCCCAGTGATGGGTTGCAGCTGGAAGGGCATCCGCTGCAAAAAAAACATTTGCTGGATAAGTTGGCGGTGCATTCCGCTGTGGCGACCCCGGATTAATAAAGGGACTAAGCCCAAAGAAATTGAATGAATGAATGTTAGTGTAGGGCTGCACTATATAATTTCAACACTGATATCGCAATGTGCATATTCTCAATAGTCACATCGCAGGATATGTAATGTTGAGTCTAAATTATAGTTGACCAGGAGCTACAGAATTGTATTTAATCACTGAATTTATACGATTTATACTCATTTATGCTTCTTACTAAGAATTTCTAGTCCAAATATCTACATTTCAAAGTGAAAATAAGATTTTACTTATCCTACTAGCACATAATAATACTTGTTTAAAAAAAAAAACAGTTAATTTTTACTTATTTCTTCTGAAGTTGAAAAGAAAAGATCATTTTTTTTATATTTTTACTAGAAACGAGACAAAGTATGTTTTTTGCATTGTGTTTATCCAATTTCTATACCTGAATACTGTTAGACTCCCTTAAAAAATGCCAAATAGTGCCGTTCAATTTATCTGTAGTAAAGTGTTTTCATATCGCAATATTTAATCACAGAAAAACTAAATATTGTAATATCCATTTTTTTCCAATATTGTCCACTGTTCAGCCCTATTACGGTGTTACAATTTTATATTAAATACATTTTAATTTAGCTATTGTAAATACGGCTCTTCTGAATTTTTTACTCATCAATAAAAAAACTGTTTGTAACACATTGGAAAAATATGACATTGCAATATTTTGTTTTGCTGCCATATATGTTGTGTGACGATTGGATGCCTGTTTGCTCACCAATTAATTCAATGCATATAAATAAGAGTTGATGTGCTAGCTTCTGGAGGATGGTGTGGCTACTTGGACATCCTCGTGTCAAAAACATCTCTTTCATTCTGTAACCGTATGGTTTCGTTTTGCATTATTTATATAATGTAGTTGAAGTTAACTGTGATTAAATCTTCTTTATTTATCTCTAGACATTTATTTCTTTTGCTTGATTTGTTGTTTCATTAGTTCTATGTATAATAAATAAGTTGCATATAGATCATTTTGTTGTCTGAGCTCTTTTATGTTGCAACTCAAACGAGGGGATCGTAACAGTTGCGATTTGAATAAAATTACTAGATGATTTGAATAGCTCGTAAAGAAATCGAATTGGATGATCAAGTCTTTTTCGAGTACAGAAATTGTACGATTAAATGTAAAATAACATGGTCATCATTGTATACATAATTAAAAAATAATATATCTTTTAATCTTTAATAAACAATCTAATCCTGCGATGTGACTATTGCAAATACACACATTGTGATATCGATGCTCAAATGATGCACTGTCCCCTCACAGCAATAAGGTTGCTGGTTTGAGTCCCAGCTGGGCCAGTTGGCATTTCTGTGTGGAGTTTGCATGTTCTCCCCGTGTTCGTGTGGGTTTCCTCCTGGTGCTTTGATTTTCCCCACTGTATTATTATTATTGTTGTTATCAGTTGTTATTATTAATGTTGTCCTTTCTTTCTTTTTACTGTCATTATTATTATCATACATTACAAGCATTGTTGTCACTCCATGCCTGACTGCTTTCTTTTTGTTTTATTTATATCTATGATACTTGCTTTATTCATTGACTGTTATTGTGCCTTATGTATGAACTCTGACCTGTCCACCAAGCTACTTTTACACGCACACACACACACGCAAGTACCTGACTATATTGTTATTTTTTATATATTTTTTGTTTGTTGTTGTTGTTTTTATTAGTTTCTTTGTATTTGTATGATCCCAATTTGTGTACCTTTTTTGCATATTCTAATAAATAAAAAAATAAATAAAAAAAGGATGTAATAATTATATAATTTTTTGGTGTGCATAAAATTGCATCTTCTGTTAAAAATACCATTGTCTCATACAATGATCGGGACGTCCCGAATAATGAATAAATCTCATACAATTGTCTCATACAATAATTTAAAAGCAAATTTTAAGCTGGCAACATCAAAACCTAAAAAAATATCAAGATTTATTGAAAAATCTTTTAATTAATAATGTATTTTTATATTTTGGTGTTGTTGACTATGTGCTTTTGTACTTTTGGTTGAGCACTCATTTGACTCTGACGTGCAGGCTTTTGTGCATTTTTCTTTGTATTTGAAATATGTGCTAGTTTATCTGTGACACTTACAAGAGTCTAGGAGTTTTGCGTGCGAAAGCTCTGATGCAGCTCCCTCTAGAGGCCGGTGTTTGCTCTGGTCTTTCGTCCGTTGGCTGTGCGTCTCTCTCTAAACCCTGGCCATACGTGTGTTCAGCTAGGCAAGAGTGTGTCGGGATCTCCTCCTTCCCAACTATAAATCTGCAACAACCAGACACATAATCTCCTTTAACCGTCTGACATGAGTTGTTTTTACTCTATCCTAAGGGGGCTTTAGGATTAACAGCAAATCCTTGGGAATTTACGAAGTACGTTTAGAAGTGCTACAAACCTTTAAATAAACTTACTTTAAGGCAGAAAAAGCGAAGCCATTCAGTCCGTCTTACACCTGAAGATAAAAGCAGAAATGAAATAATAAGTTTGACGATTGTGGTCTAACAACTAGCTTTGGTGTTTTCTGAAGAATGGGCTTGTTTGTGCCATTTCTGATCTTAATCCAGATCCAGGACTGAGAAGCAATGAGTTGACCAACTGACCTGAAGAAAAACATGTAGAGGGACGCAGTCAAGCAGAACAGAAGAACCTGGAGAGAACAAAAGTGGAAATTATTTGATTACAATACATTTTATGATCAGGTCAAGGTCATTCTGTCATTTTCTTTTCGGCTTGGTCCCTTATTAATCTGGGGTCACCACAGTGGAATGAACCGCTAATTTATCCAGCATATGTTTTACACAGTGGATGCCCTTCCAGGTTACTAAATTAAATTTCTTTGTTTAAATTCTGCCCATATAAATAGTTTGCAAACAGTTACCCTAAAAAAAAAAAGTAAATCCAATGAATAATTATTTTTCCAGCATTATTTCTTCCAGTTTTGTTCAATTACAAGATATCTGTGCTGTCGTGCGCTGATATCAGATTTGACAATAATGGCATCTGCAATGCAATAATTAAATGAGTACAAATTAAAGAATATGGCGGGCTCAGACGAAAATGGTCATTGAAAATGCAGGACTCCTTTTTTTAAAGATTTATTTTTGGTATTTTTGCCTTTATTTGACAGGACAGTAGGTTGATAAGAAGTGAAGGGGGAGAGAGAGGGGGGTAGGATCAGGAAATGTCCAAGAGCCGGGATTCGAAACTTAGGATGCAGCATATTTCAGCACACTAACCACTGGGCTATCACACTGGGTGTTCTTTTTTTCATTCTAATCAAAAGTAGACAACTGCTGTAAACCGTGTCTAAAACATTTTGAGCTTGTTCACTTTTGACTCTTCTAGAGGTAGTCAAAAATGTTCAGTCTGACTGCTTTCACAGTGTAAATGCTCATGTGACTGCATCTAAATAGCCACAAAAAATAAACATCTAATCCTGGTCTACTGATCTAACATTTCATTTTAGCACATTGTGAGAAACAAAACAATGTATTCATAATGTTGCTTTGTACCAAAACACACTAAAAATCAAAAATCTTTAAACTCTAAAATCAAAATATTACTAGTCACAAATGCTCTTTTAAATAGCTTACTTTGAACTAGTGGTTTGTTCCTTACAGGCACAATATTTAAGATTGTGAACAACAGAAAAACTATGACAATGATCACCTCACGTAAACCTCATGCGCTTTATTCAGTGTTAAACACTAATAATGTGAGTTTGAATGCCATTTTACATGACATTTATTGCCATACTACTAAAGCAGCAGCAGATAGTTCACCTCAGATCTTGAAAATAAAATAAAACATTTGAAATTGAACTTTAGAACTGTGAAATAATGCAAACCAACACATATGAGTGATTCAGCATCTACATTTAATAATGTTAAAGAGGTTTAATATTTATTAAATAGATTACAAACCTTACCATTTCATAAGTGAGTTTCTATTCTGTGCTTCTGCATGGCTGTATTTAAATTTCCTGTTGCGTTTCGTCAGGGTGCAAACAGCCAAATGCTTATCATTGCGCATCTCGTCATGTAGCGTGTTGTTTAGGACATGCAGTTACAATGTAACCTGCTCACCTAATGTTTACGTTCATAATATTTATATCATTTGCTAATTAATAACCTCACGTGGAAGTCTGAATCTGCGTCTCATTTGAATCTGAGTCTGCTACTGTCCACCGGAGGTCATATTTCGGTCACAGATGCATGCTTTGAAAGCCTTTCTGAATGAATGAATGATGAATGAATGAATGAAAGAAATATGCAGTTTTCCACCAAGGCAACCCGGGGTGCTGAAATATAATTGGCTGAACTGGCACTGGGCAAGTTGTAAGAACAAAAACAAAGAAAGGCGTTCCGGCACATAACGCACATTTTCAGAGCAGAATATCTGACTTTAGCATTGTTTTTCAGATAAACAAGAATGTTCACTTAGCATATTTCTTAATATCTGCAAACATATGATGGCATTTTTATGCTTTAGAAGGGTCAAAAACTTACATACAGCACCTTTAAAGCTACGTTGCTTTTGTGCTGCGTCACACTCATCTCCCATCGGCAATTTCATTTAATTTCAACAGTTTTCAGGCCTATGCACACCGGGAGGCTTTTTGCTCGCGTTTTCCGTCGACGTTTAACCCCTCGTGACTAAATAAAGTGCGCCAATGTGATCCTGCACACCAACGCGCAAAACGGCAGGCGTAAAACACGTCATTTTTAAAGAAATGCCTCATGTTAATTTTTGTTTGATGTGTCACGTCAAAGCCTTCTCCACCAATCAGATTGGCACTTTTGTTCACAGAGCTGCTGAAGTTACAATAAATAGTACTTGTAGGTGCTCAAGTGCAAAACTGTCAATGCGAACATTGAAGAAGATGACCAGTGGCAATATGAACGTGGAGCTGCTTATTGCACTGGTGAACAATAATCATTTCTTCATTGCTAGAGCCGGAGCTGCTACTTGAACATCCATGCTTGTTCGAGTCGCCAGTAACTTTAACAACAAGCGTGTTAACTTTCTCTCTTCTTCTTTTGTGTTACAAGCGGGTGTCAGAAGCTTAAAGTTGTGTAGCACCATCTAACGTCAAGGAGTAATTTTACATACTCTTCTGCTCGACGCCAGTGAAAATCCCTTGGGTTTGAATACAGAAAAACGTCTCGAAAAACGCTGACGATAAACGCAAAACGAAAGCATCCCCGTGTGTACGAGCCTTTACTCTGCTTTTTACTACCATGGTAATACATTTTGAATAATTTAGCTCATCCAAAAGATGATTGTGCAGGAATCCCTTAGAATATAATGAAGACACAACTCCCATGATTTATCAAGTTATCAAACTACGTCTTTGACTGTTGTGAATACGCATCCTCTAGTGGTGAAAATGACATACTGTGCCTTTAAGTAGTGCTCGTGTCACATTATGAGCTCCTGTGAAAGTGAGTGTGATAAAATGAGAGGGAAGAGTTGAAACAAAACTGAAATACAACTAGTTAAGAGAGATATGAATACTGGTTAACATAAGATGGAAACGGTCATTTGTCTCAGCTGAGCACTTGTGATCAGATGACTGAAAAAAAAAAAGATGAAACAAGGCCTTGCCAAACCACTAACAGTAGCATAAACTGCAAAATACCTCTCCATGTTTCATGGGCTTAACAAGACCTCTGGTGACAGCCATCCGAAAAATCGTCTCCGTTGCCTGGAAAAGACACAGCGCACTTAAGATCATAATCAGCCGAGGTTTCCGTGAAACAGACAGTTTTGATAACAGCTTTCCAGAAAAGTAACATAAGTGACAGAAACAGATGCGATGCTGACTACTGCCAGGAAATGGTCATGCAAGAATGAAAGAGCTGTCAGAAAAACTTAATGCAGCGGAGATGACATAAAGTGATGCTGATCGTCTTACCAGGTTTGCCATGTAAATTGTTAAGAGTCCTCTCCTGTGTAAGACAGAAAGGCAAGATCTCTTTATGCATGATCATTTATGTTTCTGAAACATTAAAAATCATCAAAATAATAACTATAAATGTCTTCATAATTGTTCTTATTCTATGAGAATAGAAAGCATAAATAATAAATCACATAAATAATGATCACAGACAAACAATGTAATAGGAATCACATTTACTAGCTGATAAATAAACAGACCAAAAATAATTAATCTTTTACCATGGTGTACAATATTATTACTGTATTTTAATAAATAAAAAAAGTATAAAAAAAAAAATAAATTAACTCTTAATAGCAGGTTTTATGGCTTCTTAACCCTTTAACTACCCCACAAAGAAAAAAAAAACTGGATTGCATTTCTTAACTCCTAATGTTGCTAGTTAACACACTCAATGCATTTTTTTTCAACACATCCCATAATTTCTAAAATATAAACCTCATGATATGTCAGTTTATGGTAAAAGTACTCAAACTTAATAAATATACTATGAAAAATCTGAAAATACGAAGTGTAAGACCAATTAAAAAAAAAAAAATCAAAATAAAACATTGTTGAATACTAAATCATCTTTATTTTTTGAAGTATGCCATAAAATATTTCAGATTCTTCCTAACATGTTTACTTGTTGTTTGTTTTTTACAATAAACCAAAATTAAGAGTAGTAATGCAAGAGGATTGTGTTTGTTTGATTTTTGTAAACCATTCTTTTTTTTAAATGACTTTAACCAGTCATTATTAAAAAACAGTAAAAACATGGTCAACTGTTTGGTAGAGCGGCAGTCAAAGACAAAAACACTCTTCTATGAGTAAATAGATCTATACAATTTTTAATACCAACATTAGATAACATTAGCCAGCAGCAGTAGTCAAGAAATATGCAAGTTCCATGCATTTCCTCAAAATGTCACGCATTTCCTCAAACAAATAAAACAAGACGCTCAAGCTCTAAAATATTAGAATATTTAGAGACAGAAAATATTTATCTTCTAATGCAGTATGCTGTTACTAACAGTACTGAATACCAGCACAATATATTCCACAGGCAATCAGAATCTTTAAAGAGTTTAACCATTTACAGCGCATGTTTATAATAAACAATGACACTGTGTTAGTGCGGATGTATAGTGTATAGTTAACATCTTTGAAAGTGATTCAAAGCCTGGTTCACACCTAAAATTACATTTCCATATGCAAGTTCATTGGTAAATTTGGTAAATATAATTAAATATGAATATTTGCATGAAATTTGTAATAAAATGGGCCAAAGGTCATTTGTGTGAAAGGAACTGTCAGGGGCTAACCTGCTTTTCGCTCTATTAGTATGGCAATATATGAGGCCGGCAGTGCCGCCCCAAAGCCGGCTGACCAGGAGTAGAAGCGTCCAACAGCCTCCTGAATAACAGAAAGAACAAGAAAGAAACAATGGAGAGGATAGCAGGTCATTATTATTTATACCCGTGAACTACAAAACAGGCGTGCTTTCAACCGAGGATAATATCGCTGTTGAATATTAAGTCTCATTTAAATGTGGTCACGAATTATGTGAGTACATTCCATTGTGCGGACCGGTCAGCAGAATGAGGGTCGTAAATCCAAACGTTTATCTGGTTCATGATTTATTTAATGTGTCAAAGGTCTTAACCATGCTATTTGGACGGATATGTGTGTAGACCTTTAAACAGCAATAGGAACAGGGATTCAAAGGTGCTTTACAGCTTGACATACACGTGGGAACAGGGAAACGTTTCCAAGACTGTTTTTTTTTAGCAGAATTTGGTTGAGATTACCGCAAAATGCAGAAAAATGCAATGTAGAGGCCTCCATTTGCAGTCAGGAAAGATGTGGACTGCAGGATTTCAGGAAGCAGCCTTTTTTTGTAGTAATCCTTTTTCCTTCTCCTTAAAATGGCTGCAATCTGAAACAGAAAAGTTCAATGCTTTGTCACCCAAATACCGCTGACCTACAGTCTAATGATAGAACGAGACATGTTTTTTTGCGAAACTGAATTGAATGTCAACTCTGCAATGCTACAGTTCACCCTGAACTGCAGTTTTGCAATTATAAGCCAATGATACATTCAGGAGTTGACACAGTGATGCTCCCACTGTCAGATCAATAAACTGACAGTCAAGTCATCACAAGCCAGGAAATACAAGATAACATTAACTGATAAATAAATGTACTACAGTGGAATATAGCTAACAACCTGAGGTTATGCGGTATGCTTTGTAAAGTTTGTGCATTTAATCTTGGCTCTTTTGAACAATTGTTTAAAAGAACTAGCAAATTATGCTAGTGTATTTAAAGATATCCATCCATAAAAATTGAGCTATAAAAGTAGTTTTTCATCTCAACTGTTAAACATTTGATTCACTTCAAATGTTCTCATTAGCTTCCCCTGTGGAGTCAATCCAGGGCCTATATATACTCGCAAAATAAAAGTTTTGTAAACAAAAAAATAAAGTATTAAGCAAAAATAATTAAATAAATGCAAATATACAAAAATGTATTTAATTTTTATTAAATTCAATAACCACTGGATGTAAATTAATTAAATTTTTGAGAAATAAAAATAAAATTTGAGAATAAAATAAGAACTGCAAATAAATAAGAACTGCAAATAAAAATCAAGCAGTGCAAAAAAAAAATTATAATAATAAATATATATATATATATATATATATATATATATATATATATATATATATATATATATATATATATATATATATATATGCAATTAAAAAAGAAACAATATGTATATTTGCGAAACATTTTCACTTTGCACTTCACGTTTCTGCACGTTTCACTTAGTGGCCCTGATTTGACAAGGGGGTGGAGTCAGGGAACTTGGGCGTTTAAGGCAAGTAATGTTTGGTTTTGCAAAGGCAATGCAAAAAATATATGCAAATATATGATTTTTTTTATTGCAAATATTTTCTGCACTATTTTTTGCAGTTCTTTTATTTATTTATTTTTTTGCAAATTTAAATTTTATTTCTCAAAACTTAATTTTCCCTTTGCAGTTCTTTATTTTTGTTAGCAAAATTTCTTTATTTCGCAAAAAAAATTTATTTTGCTTTGCGATTTTTGGAGATTTGCATTTTTTTATTTATTGTTCAATACTTTATTTTATGTTTGTAAAATTTTATGTTTCTTTTATTTTGCACGTACATATGGCCCTAGATTGACTCCATATTCCTCATAGCTAATATTTTTATGAATCAAACAATGTTCAAAACACACTGTTCTTGGCTGAATAATTCAAAAACTGTTTTGTAAAGATTATTATTTAAAATATAAAAGAAATCCTGTTGTTGTTGTTTTTTACACTGTTTACTCATTTTAACTTTTATCACTAATAAAAGTTTACAATAAATCACTCTTGCACAAACATGGATAATTTACACATTTTGTTTTAAAGACCTGGTTAAATTATTACTTTATATATATATATATATATAAATATATAGATGGATGAATGGATGGATGGATAGCACTTTTATCTATTTATTTTTTTGAAAGGCTTGTATAACATGGATTCGATGTATCATTCAATTAAAAGATTCTAGAGAAACGATTCTCGGTCGAGTCAGTTGATTCAAGACCGTCGTCCAGACTGACTCGCATGAACAGATCAATTATAAACCAGACATTAATTAATTTAATTTATGAGAGGTGCTTCGTGAACACATCGTTCGAGACCTTGTGGTGGGGTTTAAAAATAAAGACCAATCAGGCAAGAGCCGTACCACTAAACTAACCAATAAGAAGAATGGGCTGTCAAAATTTTAAGACTAAAAAAACAGGCTAGAACGAATCAACCGATTCACTTAAAAGATCCGACTCGTAAGAACGATTCCTTAACACTTAATTAAGTTTTGATATCTATTTAACATTTAGTTTAAATATAACATCTCAAAATATATTTCATTGGAAAAAGTACCCTAACAATTCATGTTAAATCTGCAGTTTCGGTTCATTGAGAATGTAGACAAACCAGGGAGATTAACATCAATGCTGTGCGACAATCACATTCTTTTAATTCACAACATCATTTAAAACAATGTTGTAACGCGGAAACAAAAGCGAATGTGTATAAAGTTCGCACAAAATCCGCAGAGAAGCTTTTGACAGTTTGATCCTTATCCAGCAGCAGCAGTTTCCCCTCAGCTCACCTGAGCATGACATTAGTCTAACGAGTCTCTCCTGCACACTTTACATGCTAGTGATTGTAAAGACGATAGGTTGAGCCCCGCTTCAGTGTGTTTATATCTAAAGTTGTCACCAGTCTCAGGCCCTCGTATCCTCCAACTGGACTCTAGTGTAGCTGCAGGCTAACTGCGCCCTTGCCTCGGTAAATGAACGGTTAGACCCAAGCTGTTTCACTCACCAGGTAGAGAGGAGCATATATCTTGAAAGACACCTCCAGAGCTCCGGCTGTCACCTGCAGGGTGGAAGCCGTACATGACGGACTCCATGTGTGTCCCAACTCATAGCAGCTATGCGGTATGGACTTACTGAGAGCAGCCATGTTTAGCACACCACCGCGGGAGCGCGCGTCAACTCTATCTCACAAAAACGCTTCCGATGGACGCGCGCTCCCGCGCAGGGTAGATAGATGTCAGTGGTTGTTTTAACTATTTATTTACGTTTTGTGCAATTATCCATTATGTAGTTATAATTTGATGGCATCGCTTCAAAACTAACTTAAGAGTGAATTTATTCTCATAATAAATGAGATAACAAATAAGGGTAACGTGTAACATTAGCCGTTGTTTTCCATTCCGACGTATATCTAATCTACTTTTTATTTTTTCATCTTCCTATCTACATACATATTTTAATCTATCCCTTATCCTATCTACCTGTATTCCATCTATCCAGTAAAACAAATCTACTTTTTATTTTCTGTCCATAGTCTGCCAAGGTTCATGCCCTCCATTCATTCTGTAAAGCTAGTCATTCATCTTTCTATCAATCTATTATTAAAAAATACCAAGATATAAGCAAATATATAATGAGACCTCAAAGAAACGTTCACGTCACTTGTTTTTTACATTAACAATCTGTATTTTGGCACTACAGTGTAGTGTTTGAAAACAACTGTAGAGGGCGATAAGTGCACATCTTTCATAACTAGACATTTGTACAATAATTAAGATAGTAACACTTAGATGATGTTATTTTTTTGTGAACGAAATAGTTCATGAACTGTAAATGTGTTAACTCAGTTTTCAAGAGCATCACAGGGTTAGAATTATACTGCATGTTGTTCTAAACCAAAGATTAGTGAAGTAAAACGATGCTGACAGCTCAAGTGCCTTTATTGGGACCAGAATACAGCTCATAGCCACTCAGTTAATGTACATGGCTTCTCCTAAAAAAAAAATACAAAAAAAGAGAGAATGGGGGCAGATATTAAATACACAACACTTGAAAAGCTAAGACGGTGACAGGGAAACAAAACAGCCTAATGTCATCATTCATCATCATCCCAGTCCTTCTTTCCTTGTGGAGCTTTGGGTCCACCAGCCGGCTTGGCCATTATTATCTGTGAAGAAAAAAATCAGATACAGTCAGACATGCACAGAGTAAAAGACAGTCCGCTGTGCAGTGCAAAACCCTGTGAAGAAAAAAAGTGTTTTTAGTGCATGCGGCATGCAAGTAAATGTGCCAAAACGCCCAGATGAATTTCAACATGTTACAGTGAGTAATAAGTTAGTGATGTTTGAGAGTTATGAAACTAGAACTCAGACTTACATTCAAACTTATCTCAGACTAATATTTAGCATCATCAGACAACATGACTGTAATTAGTAAACAAAACCATTCTGTCTGTGGGTGTAGACACTTGTAGTCTTTTCTACATCATCCTTGGAGTTCAAGGATGTCAAAACCAGATTATGTATCATATATGTTAATCCAAACTTCAATAACTATGGCTGTTAAACTCATTGGGTCAAGGTGAATTTCCACACAGTGTTCATGCAGCCCGGTTCACTCCAGTGGTTAAGCACTCCAAACAGTGGCATGTTTTTGTGCACCTTTGCTATTATTTTGGATTTCTTATCAATGATGTGCATCAAATTTGTCTGGCTCATCATCCCAACCGTCCTTGTCCCAGTGTCCTTGCTGTTTGGGGGCTTTGGGTCCCCCTGCTGGCTTTGCCATAATGATCTGGCACATACACATCACATTATAATCCAAGAAAACAAAAAACTACAATCCCAAAGAGATAAACATGGAAGGAGAAAAATGGAATGATATACTAATAAGTGAAAGAGATCTAACCTGATCCACACGGAGGACAGTGATGGCTGCATTTGTGGCCAGTTTGATGCCCCAGTACTTGACCAGGTATGGATCGAGGATGCCTGCCTCCATCATGTCTCTCACTGCAGGACCCTCTCCCTAAAACAGTCATTAAAAGCAGCGGTCAAAAAAAAAGTCTGATTATGTGTATTTACACTGTAAAGACGCAATGACCAGGGCAGGAAAAAAAAAATTATAAAAAACTAGCTGACTAAAAGCTGATGATAAAAGATCTGTCTTTTCTCCATATTTGTATTTAATCTTCGCAGGGTATACTTTTTTATTATTTTTGACAAGTTGTTTTACTATAGTTTGACAGAAAAGTTCTGATTTGGCCATCTTCTTTTAATATAGGCTTTTTTAAACCAGTAAGCATCTTAATGCCATTTCTAAGGTGTGATTTTTGCACGTAATGTATGCAACAGTATTATATTAGTTTATATTGGTTATGTGGCGGATGTTGTGCTCTCTCAGTCTCGTTAAACATACTTAAATACTTGTGCTACATGACAACAGATAAGCTTTTTTAGACCTCGTGTATGAGATTGAAGGTTTGGGACTCTACTGAAGTTTGTTTTGAAACGAAAGCTTCAGAGTTGATGTCATTCACTTGTTTTTTAAATGATGCACAACTTGCATTGACAGGTGAAAATCCGATCTTCTTGCTTACACTGCAGAAACAAGGGCAGGGGTGCAATTCAAATATAAATTTCCACATATGAACAAGGCCTGAATCTGATTTGAGTAAATCAGAATCCATGTAATTTTTTCTTGCTTACATGTACATATCTCATCTGTGGCACATCGGAGGGCAAAAAAAATTAGGAATTGATTTACTTGAACTATGCAGTACTGCGTTTCCTCTAGGATTTTTTTCCAGCTGTTTGTGCACAACACTTCTTGCACACCCTCAAATATATGCTGCTCAAGTGCAGATTAATAAACTGATGAAGTGCGATTTAGTGAGTTTATGTAACAAGTATGTCTCCAACATTTATTAGATTTGCTAGGAATAATTTTGAATGTCTCCAATAGACCTACAGAGCGGCATTACTGCGTCCTGAAGTAAAGTGAAACGGCTATAAACTCCAGCAAGATAGTCATTGTATTCAGAACTATAAAACTTATAAATAATAAATAAAGTATAATTATGGAGACTCTGTTCATCTTAACTGAACGCTATGTTGTGTTTGTTAGCCTCACCAATCAGTCAGTCAGCATGTCACCTCAAAGGTTTTGCGCTGTTATAATTCACTTACATGTTAATATGTTTTTGGTGCGATTATAATCCTCTATTAAAAAAAAAAAAAAAAAAAAAAACAACTGAAGGATTTGAATGGGAAGCTGTAATGTAGCCGTGGCGGGACGAATTTTGGTGTGGCACCCCGCCATGGAAGAATGAATGAAGCGGAAACCATGCAGTGTAAATGCCTTGTGTTGAGCCTGTCAGCACCTTATCTGGTTTAAGTCTGCTATGGATGAATAAATTACACAAACTGTATATTGAGTTAGTCATTGAACAATTAGTCCAAACAATTTAAAGAAAAAAAAAAAAGAGACAATAAAGTGATTTGGGACAGCAGCACTCCTCACGGTGTGATGTCACTTATAAATATAGTCCACACAAAAGTGTTTTACTTTCAATTACTAGATTTAAGTAGCAAAGGTTTATATTATAGAGGTATATTTGTAGATAAAGCCAAAAATGCATTTAATGTTTTTTTAATGCATTTACTTACCTGAACAATCTTGTACAAAATTGAATAACCATAGTTCAACATTTACTAATGCATTATCAAAATTTAAAGTTGTGCTTGTTAACATGATCCAACAACAAACATAAATAGCGTTAACAAAGCTGAATCAATTCAATACTGTAATGAATGTTTTCATTTTCTGCTCATGTAAGTAAATACATTAACTAATGGACCATTATTTTTTAAAGATTTACCAATTTTGTTTAAGCCAAAAATCTGAATTTAAAGCTTGTCTTTTTCACTATATTTAAGATTACAGATATTCAAATAGATGTAAAAGCAAAGGATCAATGGAAAGCTAATTCAAACGATTTCAGATTGTCAAATAGAAAAAAATATTGTGGTTTTGTGGTCCTAGGTCACATAAGTGAATAGTGTAACATAGCTAATTTCATCAGTTGTTATAGATGGTGTTGTACTCTCTAAATAATCTAAAAGGCCTTATCTTCAGCCATAAAATATACTTGGTCACTGAGCATTAACACTTTTAAAAATGCAATATCCAGGGTCCTTTTTATTTTTATATGAGGTCGTTTGCCACCAATCGAGCACTCACCTCAATATCAAAGCCTGAGTCTTATTGCCCTCGTGATGCGTGGCGTTACAGTTTGGAGATCAGCTCGTTGCCCTTCACGCCAGAGTTCTCTGCCAAGTGCACGGGGCAGTGCTTCAAACGCCTCTGCGTACTTCTTGATAGCGTACTGCTCCAGGCCTGGGCAGGACTTACAGGACATATTTTTTAAATTATTTTACACTGTTCAGCTTTTGCCAGCAGCAAAATTAAATTAGACTGATGTGCGTACTTCTTCCCTATGAGGTGATGTGCTTCGCCCAGCTCAATTTCAGTGGCACCAGCACCCGGACAAAGACGTGCATCCTGGGGGAAAATAACTCCTGTTAGTGCCACACTTGTCATTTAAGAGACTTTAATTAGAAGCGGTTTTATGTTCGGTTTTAAGTTTTAAACTACCTCACCCTGACAAGGACTTTGAAGGTGTTAACTCCATCATCAATGGCACGCTCAATGTCATCCATCAGGTTATCTGTGGACCCGCGAATGACTAAAGTAGAGATGGCACCGTCCTCTTTATCTAGAAATAGGAGTGACATGAGGTATTTGATATACATTTAGGTCAAGGACATGTTCATTTTTCTAAGATGACTTTAATACCAAAGACTATAGAATATACAAGACACATCACTCATATAGTTTTGAATGGGGGAAAAGTGTAATAGGGCAATTATGGCGAATGAAAGCCCCGCCTACTAGTACAGAAGCCAATCATCGTTCGCTATAGACTGACATTATTGGGGGAGAAGCTCGAACAGACATGTGCTTTTACAGTTTTTGTGGTCAACAATGCACTGGAATCTCAGCGAATACTTTTCTTCACAGACATAAGAAATATCCACATCCCTCCTTTTTTTAATATTAAGATTTTTCTTTGAAATCTGTAATAGGCTACCACTACTAACACGTAATCATTGGTAAAATAATAAGCCTTCAGCAAAACCTGATATTTCCTGCAGGTTTTGACGCAAACTAACAGTGCGTTCACACCGAAAGTGGTAAGAGCGTCCAAGGAGAGCGTCAAAAATCACTACATTGATCTCGTATTTAAGGGGCCGTGTGCAGCATATCAGTTACAATCCTGCATAAAACATGCTCTCTAGCGTGAAAATGTTGCACCACTTCTTATCAATTCATTTATAACAACGGAAGATCACGTTGCATGTGGTGTGGCTTTGCTCCACTATCTGAAATATCCTGAAGCAGCAATACTGTTTGTACTGTCGCATGAGATTCCCGCATTTTTAAAGATAAATATATATAACATTAATGCATATCAGTAACTCGCCAGTAATTATTTAATAAATGTTCCTGTAAGAAAACATAGTAAATAATTGGAATTATTAATATAATAATCTGAACCAAAGTTCACAGGTCTGTGTTCTCTGAACTCCTCTCAAGCGATGACTTCTTCATTCTGACGCGCCGTGCTGCTCCTCACTGCTTATCACTGCAGCTCTCATTGAAACTGCAAAACTGCAGTCGTTGAGTGCCTGAAGTGTCCATCATTCCACACTTCATTTTACCGGTTGAATGTGTGCATCACACCCGGGTAATAAAGTGCACTTACCCATTTGTAAAGTTTTCAGTGTGAATGCACTATTTATACTACAAAATGACAGAATAGTGCATAAGTATGCGTTTTGGGATGCACCTAAAGTATTACTTTCCAAAATATTACTGTCCACAGACATTTAATGAAAGGTAAGCACACACCAATCCACACACCTTGTACGTGTGTAATTTGTAAACACAGGATGAAACATACTATTTCCTTACCATGTTTGAAGACCACAACCTGTGTATCTCCAACCTCAGACAGGTAAACACTGTCACAGCGTCCCATCTCTTCTGGAGGAGGGGAAGTCTGTTTGTCCCAGCAAAAATAAATAGCATTTAGACTGAACACAATGTCTAACACCATTTGGTTTATCACCATCTCATTGCTTCACAAAAAAACGATGCTAAACCAGTCTGCACTCACCAGTCTGGGCAATGCTGTGGCTCCGACAGTTTTGCATAGTCTTCGGAGGTCCCATTTTGAGTTGAGCCTAAGTAAACAACAAAAAAACATCAATAAATATCATACATTTAATGAAATCAAAAAATTATTGACACAATCTGGATGATAAAGTAATATGAACTCTTGCTTACCTGACCACCATGAGCTTGTACTTGTTGGCATAATGAAGAGCCATATCAGCAACTTTGCCCCCAGTCACAACCACACTGGCCCCTGAATCCGCAATAGACTTCACCTGGGCCTCCATCAGGTCCTCCTCTCCTTTACTGAAATTCATGAGCTCATCTGCATTCTTGATAAGTACTGTTCCCTATAAAAACATCACAAAGAATTATTAAAAGCTACAGACCAAAGGAAAACAATGATAACTAACTGCACAATCATACAAATAAAACTCTGTCAATCCTGTAGATGCACAGAATAGACAGTATAAGGGTCTTTCACACAGAAAGCATTTTCCTTTCTAACGTGTTACTTTTCTATTGTTTTCCAATGTAAACATACACTTTTGACGGACTTGTGTGATCATTAAGCTCACATCTTTTTAGGTGCCGTTTCAAGTTAAAAAAATCTTCAACTTTCAAACACCGCACAGCTCATAATTGTCAGTTCCACAGCAGCAGACCAATGAGAAGAGCTCGAAGGTGATGCAACTATTGTAAGTCTTTGTTTACAGGCGCTCATCCGTGTCCAGATACCCTCATGCTCTCTGCTGTGCTTTTTTTTTTAAAGCAATTCTGGACCACTATGTCTCACATTTTTAGAAGCCAAGACGCATTCAGTGTGAATGAGCCTTTAAACAAAACTTGCCCCACCTCTGAGCTGTTCTGATTGGTCCACTGCTGTGGAACTGACAGCGATGAGTGTGAAAGCTTTATTTTTTAACTTGAGTGTCTAAAAATTGTGCCATTCACGTGCGTGACTTTTCAACACACATGAGCCTAATGGTCTCACACGTTCATCCAACGCGTTTACATTGAAACAGAAAAGAAAATAGCGCATTAGAAAGAAAAACGCAACCTGTGTGAATGGCCCCTAAAGCATTCAATTCAATCTGAATTTTCCTACCTTGGTTTCAGTAACCGTGCAGTCAAACGGACAGGAGAACACTGCTATCTTTGCATCTTTTACTGACGTGACATCACCTTCTGCCTCTTTCTTAAACACCATCCCGTGAAGCACAGTAGAAGAGTTCAGTCCACAGCCCTGTAAAAAAAGTGAATACACAAATGAATGTAACATATTGAAACTCTGCACTTCAATAACTGTCTGGTTTAGCTCAGCTACCAAATCAGACCTCTGAAAACTATGTCGAATAGTTCAGACTGCTGATCAAATCACTGGTACAACCCTCCCTACTCTCCAAGAACTGTACTTATCCAGAGCAAGCAGAAGGGCTTCCAAAATCCCTCTGGACCCCTCACACTGCCTCTGAACTTTTACCTTCTGATCAACGCTACAGGAGCACCAGAACAGCCCGACACAGAATTGGTTTCTTCCCTCAGGCAATCCATCGCATGAACACTTGATGATAATAATTATGAAACAAACATCACTACTTGCTTAACTACATACACATATACACTTATACACATTACACACACACACTTTACATGCCCATTCGCACATAACAGCTGCACATATAACATTGTATACAGTAATATACCTGTACATACACTTGTCAATTTGTATATTTGCACTCACTACTTCTATTTGT
Organism: Danio aesculapii; assembly: GCF_903798145.1. Lineage (NCBI taxonomy): Eukaryota > Metazoa > Chordata > Actinopteri > Cypriniformes > Danionidae > Danio > Danio aesculapii. Next base: position 25,346,284 of record NC_079444.1, read on the forward strand.
TTAAATATACTATCTGTTTTTTGTCCTGTCTCTGTAATTCTGTTGCACTGTTGAAGCTGTCACGAAAACAAATTTCTCGTATGTGTGATCATTGCTGACAATAAAGCTCTTTCTGATTCTGATTTAACATAACATGGATTAAAGAAACACCTATGTTCAGTACTACTTACCAAAATTTTGCATACTCTGACATTGTCAACATTGAAACTAGCAGACTCAGGGAAGATGGAGACTGTAAAAAAAAAAAATAAAAATAATAATAAAAAATATATATTAAATTTTATTACACCCAAAATCTAAAGGAACTTTGTAACAGTACAGTAAAGCAATCATGCATTACCGCAGGCCTGTGCGATGAGGTTGGCCAGGAAATCCTCATTGCCGTACTGTTTGCTCATGACAGCAGAGCGGATCATGGCTGTCGCCTCATCCAGGTCGTGCAGATTCTTTGCAGAGGAGCAGACGCAATCAGGCAGAATTTCCAGAGCCTTCTTACAAGCCATCTCATAGCCCTCAATCACCTGGAATAAAAGCATATTTACAGTTAAAAACTTAATTATTAGCCCTCCTGTGTATATTTAATTATTTTTCAAAGATTCCCCAAGTGATGTTTAAGTCACAGTATTTCCTATTATATTAGTCTTCTGGAGAAAGTCTTTCCTTTAGTTTGCAGGAATTATAATAAAAATATTTAAATAAATAACAAAATTGCTATGGTCAATTTCATACGCCCAAATTTATTGACAAACAAAAGTGAGTGCATGCAAACATAACTAGTGACACAGTGCTTCAGATCTGTTGTTGACGGACCTCTGAAACAGACAGGCCCATCCTCAGCAGCTCCTCTGCAAGCTCCAACAGAGCTCCAGCAAACACCAGAACAAAGTTTGTGCCATCGCCTACTTCCTGTTCCTGCATGTGGGACGCCATCACTATCATTTTTGCTGCTGGGTGCTGAACCTTGGGGGAAGGGGAGAAAAGAGAGATATAAATAGACTTCCAAATGATATAAATTAACGCATGCATTACAATTATGATTACTAGTATGTACCTCCAGCTCTCTCAGAATAGTTGCAGCATCATTAGTGACAAACAGTTTCTCCAAGTGGTTGATGACCATTTTGTTCATACCTGTATAAAGTGAAACAAACATGAACAAACGCTACAAAAAATAACCCAATCAAATGCGATTTCATCATCTGCAGGAAATAATCAAGTGGCAAAACACTGTTTTACATTTGTAATAGTTTGGACAAACTGCAACTTAATGTAAATGGGGCATTAAAATGATCTTAAATAACCTCACCATTGGGTCCATAAGCAGTTCTTGTGGTTTGTGCCAATTCCTTGCATGCCTGGATGTTCCTGAAAACAGCTTCCTCAAGACCTGAATAGTGCTGATAGAGGAAAGAAACACACTTGTAAGAGATTGTAGTTTCATAAACAGCAACTGAAACATTAAAGTAGAATATTGTCTAACATTACGCTTCATAATGGTTCTCTACTCGACAAAATGTTATGGATTTTACTATTATATGCTATTTTTCTATTTTGCAAGTTTAATTATTAATCAGCGGTCACCACAGCGGAATGAACCACCAACTTATCCAGCATATTTTTTACGCAGCGGATGCCCTTCCAGCCGTTTCTCTCTCGAATCATATAGGATTCGTTAGGATAATTAGGCTAAAATAAATGCATATTATAAGACAATGAAAGTGTTTTATTTGACCTTGCATGCATATCAGCCCGTTATTGGAGACCTTTAAAACCAAAATATGACCTTTTATAATGCAAAATAGGGGCTCTTTAATTAATTAACTTTTCATTTAAATGACTCTTAAAAACTTTACCATGTACTCAGGGATGAATTAACATCTAAACTAGCTGCAAAAAATGTATACACCCTACACACCATAAGACATGGTTAATTCATGTATCTTAATTAGACTTTTTAATTATTATTGCTATTGTAATCGTTATAATTTTCAAATGTATTATCTGTTTTTTTCTTTCTTTTTTGTCATTTATTTATTATTTACTGTATATTTTATTAATTTACTGATGTTATTATATTACATATCTTATACATATTAAAAAGTTTGGCTATACTGTACTAAATGCCATGCCAATAAAGCAACTTAAACTTAAATAATAATAATAATATATTGTAAAATGTTCTTATTAAACTAATAAAAAAAAATCTGTGTTTTTAAAACACAAATAAAAACTGTAGAGATATGTTGTATATGAAAGTTGCAATATGCTCATTGAGACTGCAGTTTCTAAAATGTCTTTCTCTCTTCTTGAGGTGCATTTATATCTGGAGTGTCATCCATCTGGTTGTCAGCAGTGCAGTTCAAACCCTGTAGGCAAACAGGCAGATTTACACAGCGGGAGGAAAAATGGTGACAGATAGAGAGATAAAGAGATAAAAGTCTAAAACAGAAAAAGAGCACATATCCAACTGTAGTTTCTCTCATGTCCTGATCATATCAGTCAGTCGGTGTCACACCAGATAGGAGGAAAATAGCCTGTTTCGTGCACAGACAATCTGTGTATAAGTGAAACTCTATAGAATGATATCAGATATGTTTGGAAGAGCATTCCATCATATCATATGCATTTTTTGCATTATGAACAATAATGTGGATAGTACATTGAGCTGTTTATACTGTGCAGCATAGTTAGTATTAGGGCGAGAATGTCTATCACAGCAAGAACATCGCTGGGTCGAGCCTCAGCTGGGTCAGTTGCCATTTCTCTGGAGTTTGCATGTTCTCCCCGTGTTCGCGTGTTTCCCCCGGGTGCTCCAGTTTCCCCCACAAGTCCAACACATGCGCTATAGGTGAATTGGGTAAGCTAAATTGTCCGTAGTGTATGTGTGTGAATGAGAGTGTATGGGTGTTTCCCAGTGATGGGTTGCAGCTGGAAGGGCATCCGCCTTGAAAACATATGCTGGATAAGTTGGCACTTCATTCTGTTGTGGCGACCCCTGATTAATGAAGAGACAAAACCAAAAAGTTTTGGATTGGATCCTCTTGTTTTGGATTGACTGGCTTTAAATAATAACAGGCGCAAGAGCTCTTTTACTTCCAATCAAAACATTCTGATCCTTAACTTTACAACACTTTGGCCAATCATATCAGACCTGTGTGGGTTGGGTCTTTAAAAAGAAAATATTGTCCATTTTGATGGCTGTTTTCTACTTTTCTGAGTCTGTATCCATTAGAGGTCTTAATTTTGACTGGTATTAGCAAGAAAAAAACACTGACCTAGTTAGTGGGTGGATGTGAGTTTAAATGCTTTTTAACTAATTTTGTTGTCAGACTGACATCATAAAATCACATTACATATATAATAATACAATATAATTACATATATATTAATATACTTTAAAACTCAGTGGTATACTAGCATTTTGCTGGATGCAGTAAAGATTTTTTAAATTATGTTACAATAAGGTAAAAATTAAAAGTGTGCTAGCCTAAGAGCTTATTTTATATATAGTGGGTAGCACGTTTGCCTCACAGCAAGAAGGTCACTGCTTCAAGCCCCGGTTGGGTCAGTTGGCATTTCATGTGTGGAGTTTGGATGTTCTTCCCGTGTTTGGGTGGGTTTCCTCCGGTTTCCCCCACAGTCAAACATGTGCTATAGGTGTATTGAATAAGCTAAATTGTCCGTAGTGTATGCGTGTGAATGCAAGAGTGTATGGGTGTTTCCCAGTGTTGGGTTGTGGCTGGAAGGGCATCCGCTGTGTAAAACATATGCTGGAATAGTTGGTGGTTCATTCCGCTGTGGTGACCCTTGATTAATAAAGGGACTAAGAAATGATTTCTACATAATGATGGAGAACTGAGCCATATGGAAACCTGTATACCATTAATTTACAGCGTACAGTTGAGACACCTAGCAACAACCATAACTATGAAGAACACTTAAAAACCTTAGCAACCCTAATGAACTCTCAGAACACCCTAAGAACCATTCAGAATATCCTAGTAACCTCCTAGCAACCACTCACAACTACCTTGAAATTTCTTAAAAACCGCCAGAATATCCTAGAGACCACAAAGCATCTACTCTGAACACACAAAGTCCCTTTAGGGCATTTCTCTTGTTGGCCATCTTTAAAACACCTCTCAGGCATGCAAGTGCAAGTGCCAATATCTTTGAAGGGCGAGATATAAAATTTTCAAAAAATGTTTAGGATTAAATTTCATATTTAGAATCAGCAATGAAATTTAACAACAACTGTCCTATAAAAAAAAAATAAAAATCATAGACTCTACAATACACAAGACATGTCACTCGGATCTTTTATGGGGAAAAGTGTAACAGTCAATATGGTGATAGAGCCCTTCCCACTAGTACAGGAGCCAATCATCGATCACTATATGGCGAATAAAGCCCGCCTTCTAGTTCAGTAGCCAATCATCAATCGACTATGGGGGAGCATTCGACCAGACATGAGTTTCTGCAGATTTTGTGTGATTTGGCGTTTAGAAATTAAACTAAAGACAGAGTTGTTGTTTAATTTTATTGATGATTCCTAAATGAAATTCAATCGTAAGCTTGGCAAGCAGTTTTAGAGAATTCGATGTTTCCCCATTCAAACAGAATGCCCGAGCATACCACCTGAGAGGTGTTTCAAAGATGGGCGCTGAGTGAAATGGAGAATGACTTGTCTTAAAGGGACATTGACGAGATCACAACACCAACCTCCTTAATGTTTGTGGAGGGCATGATCAGACGTCATTTTGTCATTCAAATTAAGTAACCACCATAACAATCAATAACTTACCTGTTACACATTTTCATCCCCTGAATAGTATGTCTAATCTCACTGGTCTTAAGAAGTAATTTCCAACTTGTTCCTGACAGCAAATCTCCTTCCAAAATGACACCGACTTCTTTTTTTACAAGTTTGTTGGCATTAAAGTAGTTGCTGTCATGTTTTTGAATGGTGGGAATTCATGAGATCAGACTGAAACTGTACCTCAAGTTCATTTCAGATTACAAACCCAAAGAACATTTGTTTTCAAGTGTAGTTCATTCATTTAAAAGTAAAGATTTCAAGCTTTATGTAGATATATTTCTCATGTCCAAGGTATTTGCTGAGATTCCAACTGCAAAGGAACCTTAGAAACCACTCAGAACACTCTTGAAACCACATAGACACCTCAGCAACTACTAAGAAATCACCAAATCGCATACTTCCATACTATATAGTATGTTAATAACAGTATGCATGTTGAGTAGTATGTCTGAGTTCACAGTAAACCAGTAAGAGAGAAGAATCCAGATGACCTGCTACTTCCGGCGAGATTCTGAACTGTGTTTGCAATGGCTGCTACGCTATTCTATGATGCCACACAAGAGAATTCATGAATGGGAGTGAAGCCATACAACTGACATGGGTAAGTCACGTGATAGTGACTAATAATGGATGTAGTACAACCAAATTTCATTCACACTACTCACATTTACATTAACAGTCGTGTAGTAAATTCAAATACAAATGTAATACATACTCGAGTAGTAGGCGATTTGGACGCAGACTAAGGCCCAATCCCAATTTTATTTTTTACCCCTACCCCTACCCCTTCCCTTGACCCTTAAAACCGAGTGTGAAGGGGAAGGGCTTCAAAATTTACCCCTAAGACATGGGACAGCACTACATCATCAAATGTCATCGCAATCTCTTACTTGATATGAGATCAAATGATGATGATTTTTTTTTTTGGGGGGGGGGGGGGGTTATCTTCAGGCAATCACTGGAGGCATATATCAGGTTAACAATATAATGTGGCAATAAGAGTGAAACTGTACTGTGCATTTACACCATGGCCATATTAATCTATATGGCTATATTCACCTAGCCCTTCCCCTTAGCCTTCAAGCTAAAGACAATTGGGACAAGGGGAAGGGCTAAGGGATGAATTTGGATTGGCCTAAGAACACCCTAGCTGCAAAGGAACTTTATCAACCCACTCAAACACCCTGGTAACTGCATAGCAACCAAACAGAAACACAGAATTCACTCAGAACACCCTAGAAATCCCATAACAACCAATCAGAACATTCTTGCAACCACATAGCAACCCTAGAAACCAATTAGAACAGCAGCATGCCATTCTAAAAGTCCTCAGAGAGTTGTCATCAAAAGTTGAAGAGACTCATTTCAGTATGTTGACATACTTCCAATTGAAATTAAACAGAGTTATTTTATTTTGCGCATTATTCCCTCATAGCATAGTAACAGTAAGCGGTGCGTGATTAAGCGTATCGTGGCTAAAGAAGAAGATCAGAGAAAAACCACCACTCCAAATGCAGTAGAAAAATGGTCAGACATTAAATGAATATGACCAAAATTTATGCTAACTTACATGGATTAATTGTTCACCTAACGATTAACAATGTATGCTAGCAAAATAAACATTGTAAATTTCGATTTCACACACACTTTATAACACAGACTCATTCTAAAATCGTAGCCCTATATACATTTCTGGAGATCACGAATTATGTAGCCAGAGCTACGTATGGCTTCATTTCGTTTTTGAAATGAATGATACAGGGCGGTATGATGCTGTTTCTTTTCTCGCTTATCAGATGACCGCTTACCTCCATATTGATGACTTTCTCGCTGTTACCAGTTTGTCCGGTAGCTCGACATGTATGTCGGCATTCTTGAGACGCAGAGAGGAGTAGGACCACAACTGGGTTCGAGTCCGGTGAAGAACGGTTCCAGAAAGCAGGTTAGACAAAAACAAAAGCTAAATAAAAAACAAAAATAGACAAAGTAAATAACAGAAAATCTGAAAACGTAGTAAAAACCAGAGGGCTTTTCTTATTCTGGATTGCTTTTTAAAACACTATTGGTTGGGTTTAGGGAAGATGGAGGGTGACTGGATCGGTCGGTTGGTCACTCATCCAGTCTGGTGGATTTACATGAGAATAGGGGCGCAACTGCACATTTACTGATGGGTATGCGGGTTCAACTTTTCCGTGCCCCCCCTCCCCCCTCCTCAATCCAATTATATTTTATAACAGGCATGTGACACTGCCAAATTATTTCCATCAATAAATTAAGGATATTTTTTCCTCATCAACATGCTTCAAACAAATACATTTCGCAGTTCTGAACACATCTGAAATAGTGTGAAGTAGTAAAAGGAATAATTACATTAAGCATGTTAAGTCGCAAAGAATTACATCTCATCCCACACCAAATTTCTTCTCAATTTCATTTTCCTCACTAAACAATTACAGCACTTTGACATGCCTTGCTTTTGTACTTTTTGTATCACATTTGTCAAAAAAAATGATAGATATGGGATTCCTAAAGGGCAAAAGAACTGCAATCACTTTTCACATGCATACTGTGAGATGTGTAAGGTCTGTCTTTGCATGAACAGTTGACTAAAACTGCTAATACACCTTCACTAAGTGAAATAAAAAAAGTGTAGAATGTTTAGTGTAAAAAATAAACCGAGACAAACTGGATAGCTCTATAGATACTTATATCTATACGTATACGTATATAGAGGTACGTAATCAGAGTGAGCCTGGGTTGTTATATGTAGAATTTGCCAATCTTTGCAATCTTCTTTCGCAGAAACTACAGTACAGTAGCGTAATTACCTGTTGAAAGATTAGAATTAGAATGAAAATAGATGTCACGATCTTGTATACATGCAGACTGCAGCTGTTATTGGATCAACTCTCCGAAGTATTTCCGGAAAACAATGTTCACATATGGTGTGTGTGTGTGTGTGTGTGTGTGTCTGCTGTTTGAGTGACAAGCCTTTGACAGCCTTCTAAATGTATGTCACTCAAACACATTGCTAGCAGTTAAAGTGCAGCGCTTGAGGATGTGTGGCGACATCAGTCATCCGCTCGCAACACAGGACCCAATTGAAGACCGCATTCTTTACTGCTGTGCTATGTGATTCCGCACTGCTGTTTTCCTGAATGAGATCTAACAGCCTTCAAAGATTATAAATCCTTTGTCATGATGGAAATGATACATTCATGTTGTCAGGTTTTATGTTTCACGTCACACGGATCGTTCTCAGTGTTTCTCAACCGACAGGTCTGTCACTTCCTTAGGCAAGCCTAGCACACCTCCTTTCATCAATAAGTGGGACATTGAAATAGACCCCAAAGTGGACTCTCAACGGACCCAGTGAATCAAGAGCAGCCAGTGCTCAATATAGAATATAGATTCATGTTAAATGAGCTACAGCGAGAGTACAGTATGCCCGCGCACCCCATCACATCTGCCCAATACAGGCTTCCTGTCGAGAATTACAACCGCTCTGAGGCCCGTTTGTTCTGCAGTTAGTACTAGATTAGGGTTAGGATATCTCTTTGAAAAAAGTTCTTGGCCCAACTTCCAGCTGGTAGTACCAAAAAAAGCTGACAAAATAGTATAATACAAACCCAGTGTTTCATCCAGTGTTTACAAACAGGTAAAACACTTTTAATAATGTGTTTTTGTTTGTTTCTTTAAATGGAAAAGGTCATACTGTCAAAAAATCTATTTTCCAAATAAAAGATTGATTTTGAGAATGAGTTTTTTCTCTTTTGTGCCTTAAAAGTTATGACTTTTGATAATAATAATTGAAAAAAGTGACTGGCATTTTAGTATTTTGTTTATATCACTTCAAACTACAATCATCGGCCACTTTATTAGGTACACCTTACTAGTACCAGGTTGGACCCCTTTTGCTTTCAGAACTGCCTTAATCGTTCATGGCTTAAATTCAACAAGGCATTGGAAATATTGCTCAGAGATTTTGCTCCATATTGACATGATAGTATCACGCAGTTGCTGCAGATTTGCTGCACATCCATGATGCGAATCTCCCACTCCACCACATCCCAAAAGTGCTCTATTGGGTTGAGCTATGGTGACTGTGGAGGCCATTTGAATACAGTGAACTAATTTCAAGAAACCAGTCTGAGATGATGCACGCTTTATGACATGTGTGTTATCATGCTGGAAGTAGCCATGAGAAGATGGGTACACTGTGGTCATAAAGGGATGGACATGATCAGCAACAATATTCTGGTAGGCTGCGGCGTTAACACTGCTCAGTTGGTACTAATGGGCCCAAAGTGTGCCAAGAAAATATCCCCACACCATTACACCATTCAGGTTGTTGTTGGTGGTGTTTGTTTGTTTGTTTGTATACTTTATATACAAACAAACAAACACCACCAACAACAACCTGAACCATTGATACAAGGCAGGATGGACCCATGCAGAAATTGAGACTCATTAGACCAGGCAACGTTTTTCCAATCTTCTATTGTGCAATTTTGGTGAGCTTGTGTGAATTGTAGCTTCAGTTTCCTGTTTTTAGCTGACAGGAGTGGCACCCGGTATGGTCTTCTGCTGCTGTAGCCCATCCACTCAAGATTCGTACTAGTAATCAGGTTGTCGTGTCCGTGGTGAAACTTTATTTCGTGTTTGTAAAGTACAGTCATTGTAAATTGATCAGTCATATACAAACAGATAATGAAAATGTTGTATCTGTCTGTTCTAATCGCAGATTTCAGAATTGTACCCTCATAAAATTACGAGTACATTCCGTTTTCCTTTACGATTTTATAATACTGATGCGTGAATTTTATTTACGCACTAAATATTTACAGTAATGACAGCGATTTTATTCCATACTTTTAAAAGTTGCAGCCTCGTGCCCAAGATTACGATTCAGAGACCGTACGACTACAATCAGTCCCCAAGTGACCAAGAAAAGACCTGCTTTTTCCACCTAACACAAGCACAGTGTTGTGGCTGCAGATAATGTCCTATATTGGCTGCTCTAGTGACTCACTGGCTCCAATAAGCTCATTTCAGTCTGCCGCGGCCTCTCCATTCACTCGCTGGCACCAGACAAAGTCAGAGGAGGGTGACGCTCTTGTCCCAGATTTTATGGTTCTGTTGCAGGTTTATGAGGACCACACTGCGGCAATGTGTAATGTTTAACTCTATTAGGGTCGCGAGGGAGCAGAAGACAGCTAAAACGTCTCGACTGAATCCAAAACGACTCGGAGAGGAACAAGATGATGTGTCTGTAGTTTCAGCTCTTTCGGTGGATCCTGCTTTTGGAGCAGAGGTGCAGTAATCAGCTCTTTTCTGTAATTAGACAGAGCACAAGTGAATGAGAGAGAGGACATGATGGGTCCCATTCTGTTCTGTTTGGCACTCTTGGGCCTTGCCCTCCAGACATGTCTAATAGGAACCGAGTTTAATTAAAGAGAGGAGGAATGAATTTGGATGTCTCCGAGATGAATGAGCTGCACAGGGAGGACTGAATATTTAGAAGCAAAGGAGTGAGGAGTGATTGAAAGCATGCAGCTTCTGATTTGTCCACAGCATTTTTTAAAAAAAATTATTATTTATCAGATTCCCCATTAACACTACCAAGGTATTGGCTATTCTTCCAGGGGTCCATCGAACTCCAAACAAAATTACATTAACACATAACAACAAAGACCAATAAAAAAACATAATAATCCAAAAATCATACAAAACATCCAGATTAACAATCCACATAATATTGTGCCATTAAATACTTCTTCAATGATTTTTTAAAACCTCATTTTACTTGTTACAAAGCATGTAATGTCTGATAATAATTCATTCTATGTTTTCATTCCTCTGGCTCTGGAGCCACATGTGGCTCTTTGACCAAAAATATGTGGTTCTCCAGCTGTCTCCCTTCAATAAAAATTAAAACGGTCACTAAAAATCAGTTTCCTTTTGAAAAATACAATTAAAATGACCTTTTTATTGTATATTTTTTACGGAAAATGAATAAGAACAAAAGGACGTTTCAAACCAATGCGCGTGTGCGGCGCTGTGGACTAACTTGAATCGCGACACCAATAAAGAGCATGCCATTTACATTTCGATGGTAACCTTGCGCCTTATAATTCAACAATGTTCATGAGTGGTGAAAAGAAAGAAGTTCTACAAATTGTCATGTACTTGCTCAACATGTGATGCTTCATATATATCCCTATTGGCTCTTTAAAAAAATGCATTTGCCCAAAAAAATCGAAATGGCTCTTTGCTGAAAAAAGGTTCCTGACCCCTGCTCTATACATTAGGTCCATTGATTTGCATTCGTTTTTGAAACGGGAAGCAAAAATTTCCTTTTGATGGATGCCTGGTGTTAAACGATGACTAGCATTACTATACAAAAGTTGACAGTACAATACACTTGGAACTCTTGACACAGAAATATTTATGAAACACAGCATAGAAACAATTACTCTATCCTTCACCAATACAAACCTAAAGTTTTATGCTATTTCATCACTCGTGCAGCTGTATTCTGGACTAACTGTAATTCATCTTATTTACTTGATGCACTCGACCATACCACTGGACTATCGAGATAAGAAAGAACAATTGCCCTGAACAATTTGAGATATACAGCACTGTGGTCAAAACATTTCTTAATAATTGATAAACCTCTTCCCATACTATTACCATTTTATAGATTAGTTTTGACCACTTTAACCTACATTCAAGAAGAACTCCAAGAAGCCTAATTTCCTCTACCTGTTCAACAGACACACTCATTACTGACACATTTAACTGTGGTTTACATTTAAATTGAAAGTTTAATCCAAACACAATACTTTGGTTTTTGTCAAATTTAAAACCAACTTATTATTCTGTACCCTCTTTACCACTAATTGATGATCTCACAGTTGCAAAAGTGACAGTAAAAGGTTTTTTGGTAACACTTTACAATAATAGTACATGAATAATGATGTATTAATATGTAAACTAAACATTATTATGCATTAACGATGAATTAAGGCATGCGCTAATCATGAACTAACGTTAACTACAACGTCAGTCACACGAGTTCATGTGTGAATAACGGCTACCTTATTTACTTGTTAGTACATGTTGTTAATTAATGTATAAATTAACATTTAAGTTTAACCTAAATGTAAACAACATGAACTCATGACCTGTTAATGTTTAATTATGTCATGACTTTACTTGAAGGGGCACATCATCAACAACTCATCTTTAACTACTCATTAACTCATAATGATTAAATTAAGCATAAATTAATGTTGTAATTAATACATTAATTAACAAACAATCATGTACTTACAATTAAGGTAGCTGTTATCCACACATGACCTCATGTGACTTATGTTGTAGTTAAAGTTAGTTCATGATTAGCGTCAGTAGCTAGCTCTATGCAACTCTCATATGGTCGCTCACTGAAGCTAAGCAGGGCTGCGCACAGTCAGTACCTGGATGGGAGACTACATGGGAAAGCTAGGTGCTGCCGGAAGTGGTGTTAGTGATGCCAGCAGGAGGCGGTCTGTGTTGGTCCTAACGCCCCAGTAAGTGAAGGGGACTCTATCCTGCTCAGGAGTGCTGTCTTTTGGATGAGACGTTAAACCGAGATCCTGACTTGACTGGTCATTAAAAATCCCAGGATGTCCTTTGAAAAGAGTAGGGGTTTAACCAATTTGGCTACTGGTCTCTAATCACCATGCGCCTCCTGGTGGATGCTGCACACTAGTGGGGGATGAGGAGATTCCATTCGTGTCGTGTTAACCAATCAAGAGCTTGCTTTTGAAGGGGAATGAATATGACGTAGCACCTGTTGTTGGTGTCCTGAGGTGAAATACTCTTGCCGACACCAGACAACAGTTCATCAAAATGGACTCAGCTTAGTATGAAGCACCCCTGAAAGCCTCCATCATCCAGGTATAGTTTCTGGAGAAGTTGATGAACTCACAGTACTGGGTGCACCTCTGAAAGGATCTTGTGCACTTAGACACGGCGCCGAACGAACATACACTGTTTTTCAGCCTTCCTAAAGCACACTAACAGCTATTGATAGCACAATGTTTCCAAGAAGCATGGGATGCTTATAAGGCGGTGCATGGTGCATACGGAGAGGAAAAGCATGCATCACCTACAGGTGGTTTGTCAAGCCTACTCACCTGTGTGAAGCACACTAAGAATTACACAATATAAGAATTTGCAATCTAAAAGGGGCACTGAAAGAGATTCAAAGACACTGAATACAAATGTTTGACAACCTGAAAGAATCCATAAGGTTATAATAACTTTAAATAGCACATTTTTAACTGCAAACTGCTTGTGCCATTTGTCTTAATTAATAAATACCATTTACTCTAGCTTGATTTAGCGCAAATAAATTCTACACTCATTTAAACATCCACTGTAATGAAAGTGTCTTTCCTCCACATGTGGACTTTAAAATCGAATCAGCGGTAATGCAAAACGCCCCGTTACTTTTCACAAAGCAGACTTTAGATGAGAAAGGGATTATGAGTTAATGAATGTATTAATCTTCTCAACAGTCTGCCTGGAGTATTCCTCATTAACATCTCGGGTCTCATATAATAAATGTGTTAAAATAGGCTTAAGTAGATTAGATTTTATTATAGATTTTGCAGGCCGGTCCGCATATTAAAGCCCCCGCAGGTCACTCGGTAAAATATTCGCAAGCCAAATCAATCCAAAGTGCAACGATAACACAAGACGACTTCACTGACATCAATACAACAGCAAGCAGACACAACGCCATGACTTTGATCAGTGCGTTATGTGTGGCCTCATTCTGCCATGGATGCTGACAACCTGGAGGCAGAGGCAAGAAAGGACATGCCATGATGAGGTGTGTGAGGCTAAACCACACACACACATACAAAGCTCTCGCCGTTTCTAACAACTTGACAGCTTGACATTGCACCTGGGTTCGATTCATCTGGATCAGGTCCCAGACAAGTGTGAAGAAGCGAGACGACACGGGAACTGAGACAACGGGAGTTTGCAGTCACCTTGTACGGTTTGCGCACGCTGTTGAGCTGCCGCATGTACAGTAGAGAGCGTTTTACAGTGGCCGCACACATTCGCACTTCTCATCCGCCGAGGGTACTTCAGACTGTTTGATGAGATTTCTGTTGCCATGGAGACAGCTGAAAGTGATTGATGGGCCAGCACCTGAAAAGTGCTCACCGAAACTTCTAGATTCAAGCCGTTATTTTTAAAAGGCCCGGTGGGAAATCTCTGCGTGAAGGACGTGGATCAAGAGAAAGTTTTGCTACATCTGGTTACTGTGTGAGATTACAATGAAGGTCATTGCAAAAATACTGGCACAATTAAAGACGGCGCTTCATTAGACGGCCATGTGCATTCGCTTTACACGGTAATGCATGGAAGTGAAGTGACACAGTTTTGAGACTAATCACTTCACTGGCAGTGATGATTCTGTAAAGAACCTTCATCATTGCTCTTCAAATAAATGTTATTTATTGGCTTTTACTACTAAGAAAATGGCTCCAAAAGGTTTTTGAAGAGATGCCATAGAGGAGCCATTTTGGAGTTTTTAGAGAACCCTTCAGTTCTTAAAGGTGCCATAGAGTGGATTGAATCACTATGTAAAATTGTTCTCTGATATCTGCATAACAGGTATGTGGCTTAGGTTTTATGTTCTCATTGAATGATAATCTTCTAGAATAAAAGCATTTTTTTAACCATATTGAAAAAAAAAAGACTTCAGCTGAAGTGATAGAGAGATTTATTTAGGAAGAGTGAATAAAATAAAAGTTTGATTCTACTATAAGCTTAGTCTTGACAAAGAGCCAGACAGAGATGTATTTACAGTTATATTTTGTGGTTTTAATGTATAAAACAGGCAGGAATTAACAATAACCTGTGCATATTTGCATTTTCACTCCAGAATAAATCACAATAAGAGCTGAGCGATATGACACAATGCATAAACGTACATTAAACACTTCTATTCAGCAGATTGTGTTTGCTGCCGCCTAAATAAATTTAGAATCCATATGTCCTGAATTTTGCAGTCTGACAATGAGCTGTAATGAGATGAGAGGCTCCATGCCTGGTTGCATTACCTGAGAGCTGTATAATGCCTGTCTTTTTTTTCAAAATTTTTTTTCAAAATAAAAGTCACAAATACATAGTAAGTGTAATACAAATGTACATGAACTTAAAAATAAGGGAAATGATCATTGTTGCAATCTCATTAGGAGCCAATTAAATTCTGCATGGGGGTATCTACAGTTGGAAGCCAGAATTATTAGCCCCCCTGTTTATTTTTTCCCACGATTCTGTTTATAGAGAGACAATTTTTTTCAACACATTTCTAAACATAATAGTTTTAATTCATTTCTAATAACCGATTTATTTAATCTTTGCCATGATGACAGTAAATAATATTATACTAGATAACTTTCTAGACACTTCTATACAGCTTAAAGTGACATTTAAAGGCTTACTAGGTTAATTAGGTTAACTAGGCAGGTTAGGGTAATTAGGCAAGTCATTGTATAACGATGGTTTGTTCTGTAAACTAATCGGGAAAAAAATAGCTTAAAGGGGCTAATAATTTTGATAGGTTTGATACTTTTGAAAATAGATTTAAAAAAATTTTAAAACTGCTTTCATTCTAGCCGAAATAAAACAAATAAGACTTTGTCCTGAAGAAAAATAGTATCAGACATACTGTGAAAATGTCCTTGCTCTGTTAAACCTCATGTAGGAAATATAAAAAAAAGAGAAAAAAAATTTAAGTGGGGCTAACAATTCTGACTTCAACTGTATATTAGTCCCGTGAGGATTGTCCGTCACGGATTAATCCGTGAGGATTGTCATTGTTTTGTCTTTCACCCAGGATTTAACACTTACAGAACTTACATGAGAACAAGGAAACAATGGTGTTTGAGATTCTGAGTGTGCATTTCCATGTACTGAACTTTTATTCAGCTATGTCAAGGTATCCAGATCTTCATTCTATGACAGCTTTAATGCTAGGAACATTTGAATAATCTAATAAACAATTAAATGACCTGTAAAAAACCCTTTGAGCAAAAGGTTCTATGGATTTAGAGGTTCTTCATGGAAAAAGCGAATCTCTTTAGGCACTTTATTTGCACTAATGGATCTTTGACGGTTATATTCCTCAAAAGATTCTTTACAATGAAGTAAGCTTCTTATCTTATCTTATATTATTAAAACACTAAGAACTAAATGGCTCTTTTAAAAAATTAATTGAAAGGTTTTTGGTTTTTCCTCTAATGAATCACTTTTTGGGCTCTTTATTTTAGGAGCATCTTTCCATTCCACGTGTTTAAAAATTACGGTTCTCTATTGCAATCAGTGGTTCAACAATTGAACCTTTATCTCTGACTAAATTTTTCCATTCAAGTACTTTTAAAACTAAAGGTCTACTTGTTTCTCTGTGATTTCTTCCCACAGCATATACTGAAGAATCATTATTACAAGAATCATCACATGAAATTAGAGATTAAATCAATATGTATCCTTGGAGATGCCACAAGGGACAATCTTAAAACATCTCACCATCTCATTTGATAATAAACATTAACCTACGTCATCATAGTCAAGGTCATGCATTCATATTCAAATAAAAATGTGCACTTGAATGCACTGAAAGTTTTACTTTTGGATAAAGTCTGGCAGCTGAATAAATGTATTTTGGAGGTCAAGTATCTTTTTTGGGCCGTTCTGAGTTTTCACTTCTCTGCCAGTTCAGATGAATCATTGTTCGCTCTCTTGTACGCAGGCATGAGCAGATCCTCTCTGGGGACGAGACATGACTCTATATATCACACTGGCTCTCTGAGGCCCACGGCCCGGACAGAAAGGTAAAGATTGAAAAAAAAACCAACATTTTCACAAAGGCTTTTCTGTAAGCCAAGACAATGAGAAACTGGGAAAACGAAATGAAGCCATTTGTAACCATTCCCATGGACAGTTTGTGCTGCGTCAGGATCATGTGAAACGAATACCAATGCCAACAATAAGAAGAACATCTCCTCGGTGGGCTGGGTTTTGTTTTATAGGGCCATAAATTACAATACAAAAATAGTTTGTTTATTAAGTCTGTATTTTTGGATGCACAAACACAGTAATAGTATTTGTAGGTCGACTGCAAGAAATAAAGATATCAAGCTCAGTTTACATATAGGTAAAATAAACATATTAGTCTCTCAAATGTTTGTAAACTATTGGACTCAAGCATTGATGACGTGTGATTTAAATATAGTATGACATCGCCCTCCAGTGGACGCTTACAGAACTTGGTTACTCTTTGCTATGCATCAAAAAACCTTAATGGAAGACAGAATTTCCGTACACTCCCACCAGGCATTATCCTATTAAGAATTAAATAAATTATATGCAATATACATTTAAAAAAGGATATACAGCTATGATTTAAAATTTACAGCTGTAATGTGGTTAAGTTAAACCAATTATCTTTTATTCTGGTATTATTATAATTATTTCAGAGTTTCTGCAGGTTTTTAAGGCATTTTAAATACATATTAAGACCATTATGAATGAAATTTTAGACTTATACAGGGCTAAATGCTAGGGAGTGTTTTCCAATATCCCAGTTAGAGAAGATTTTCACTTTGCCCTATCAAAAAACTAGTAAAATTTAATAATAATAATAAAAATTTTGTTTTAATATTTTTTTTATTAATTTTCAAATATATCCATTTCACAAACTCTATAACCCTTACCAAAAATAGAAACAACATAGCTGTCAATTACTTCAGTCAATGATAATAATAATTTAATAATAAAAAATCTAGGTCTGGTCAGTATCTCCAGAAGTAAATAAATGGAGCACTTCTAAGCACATGTACTGTAAGGAAAGTAATTAAATGTTATTTTTTAATAAAAAGTTATAAGTTTTATTGAGATGGATTGTTGGTGATTGTTTAGGTGTTAATGGCCAGATTGGGTAGATATTAGGCATGGAACGATAACCGGTTTTCAAAGTATACAGCAGTTTGGAAAACTACACCATTCCTACGATATGCAAGTTTTTGTTTACATGTTTTTTTTTTTTGTTTTTGTTTTTTAGGACAACAGTATCTCCAGCAGAAAATATATCCAAAGATGCCTTTTCAAGGTGCAAAGAAATCAGTATTTTTTTAAACTAATGAAGACAGCAGAAGTTAACGATTTATTTGAATTATTCCGTCTGACATGTTTACTCTTCAAAAATATTTAAAATTTTTCTCAAGACAAAACTGATCGTGTTACAAGGGGAAAAAGTTTTAGTTTTTTTTACCCAGACATTTAAAAATGATATATTTATAGCAGTAATCACAATACCATGATACCATGGAACCATTTATATAAGGTAAATCCAAGGTACCATACCATCAGAATCTTATACCAGCCCATGACTAGTAGCTATACATGAACAAAATAAGACTTGTTAAAAAATATTTAGAACCTACAATGCAAACATTTCAGAAGATTTAAGCTTTTGAGATTTAAGACTTTTAAGACCCTGCGGATACCTCGATTATTTGCTTATTTTATTTATTGTTTCCTAGGAAATCTTATATTTATTTTTAGACAAAAACAATGTTATAACTTGATAAATGAATAGTGGAATAACCCTGATTTTCTGAACTAATGTAAAATAAATCCTTTTACAGACAATATTTGAAATTTGATAAAAAAACAAAAAACTAATCTTTTTTCATAAACCCATAACTAATGCATCCAGTATCCTTATAATTTCATAAACTAAAAAAGGTTTATCACATACATTATTATATGCGTGGTATCTATATATACCAGGGGGGCCCAAACCTTTTCTTATAAAGGGCCAAAATCAATCCTGACCGAGGGATGTGGGCCAAAGCTAAATATATACCAAACCGTATGGCATTAAATTTGCCATGAGCAATTTCCTAATATATTTGCTAAGATTTAAAAAAACTACAAATAATGTTGCTTTAAAAGATATTAATTAAAGATGCAGTATCATTTGTAGCATTTCAGAAAGAACATATTACAGTAAAACATAAACAATCCCATTTATAACACAATGGAGTTCAATGCTGATTACACTAGTGGAGCTGCTCCAGCCTTTACCTTAATTTGCTGGCTGTCTTGTGCCATGTGTCAACTGACAGTATTACAGTTTAAAGGTTTGATTTATTTACAACATTTAAGTTTTAAAACAAAGAAACTAAAGTTTACATTAACATCAAAATGATGATTTCTGTCAAAGGCACCCCCCCCCCACCCCTATTATTCTCCCTCTCTTTTCTCCAACTTTGGCCCACGGGCCCTACTTTGGGCATCTCTGATATATACATTTCATTTATACATATACAAAAAATAGAAATGATCTAATAAATATGAATAAAAGACTCTTAGAGCATCATTTCATTTGATTTTTTTAATATAAAGCTTTTGCTTTTATACAAACATCAAAGACATAAGGCTTTCTTTTGTCTCTTTACATAAATTACATTTCAAATACACAGCAATACTTCAATTATAATGTCAGATTTTAAACTAATCGTTATTGCTAATTAAAAAAAAACTCTGCTACTGAAAATGAGGATGAATCTCCATTACGATGAGTTCACATCCTCTTGAAAGAGATCTGCAATAAAAGGTTGCTAATAAATGTTCTGTGCTAATAACTCTCCATAAAGCCTCTAGTAAATTCCTAACTGTACAAGAAGAAAGAGCACACTAAAGACAGAAGAGACCATACACAACCCTGATGTCAGTAAGATCTGTTTACATGGCTTAACCCGCATATCCTGACTATGGCAGACAATAATCTCTGATTGGATCATTTTTGGTAGGGTTTGAAATGACAATGACCAACCAAATAAAATAAAATGACATAGCATCAACCTTCTGTGTAAACAAGCGTCTTTAAACTTAACTGAACACATCGGATTAAAAAAATAAATGAATTAATTAAAAAAAGAAAAAGATTAAATAAAAAAACACATTTAATGCTCTCAAAGCTGATTGGTTAGTGATTATAAAAACACCGGTCAGTTTCCAAACCGCTGAGTTAGTGTGAACACATTCCTGCTCCGTCATCCTGCCCTTGAACATCCAATAAGCCAAAATTTATGCTATGAACTTCAATTCATCTTCAGACCAATGCTGATATTGTGCGCACATAGAGGTCACATCTTGCCAGCGGTAATTACATTGCAAAATGTTTTCAGATCCACATCAACGTAAACATAAAACTGCCTTCACACTGTGACTTCACATTTAATGATGGTGCAGAAGGAGAGAATGTAAGAGAGAGAGAGAGAGAGAGAGAGATTGTGTGCAAGAGCTTTCCATGCCTTTGTCATTGTTGGTCGATGGGAAGACTCAATCTCCCGGATCCACACAACGCACGTCCGTCAGCCCAGCTGCACGTCCATGTCAACGGGACACAGCACAAATCTGGGGTCCAGTTTAGGTGTGAAGTCACCAAAGTGTTTGGAAGCCTCTGTCCCGAAAACATCAAGCACTTTCCTGTTCATCAGAGCAAACCTGGACAAAACGATACAATCCATTACTTGATGCCTAAGGAGTTCATGAGCATAATTAATTAGATTTCATATTTTTATGAATGATTTAACATTTTTTCAAGATAAAGGTCAAGTTTTTGCTTCAGTGGAACACTAAAGAAGATTTTTAGCTGGAACTTTAGTCCTTGTTAATTAATAACAACATTAAGGCCCAGTTTCACAAACAGGGCTTAGATTAAGCCAGGACTAGGCCTTAGTTAGATTAGGCTATTTAAGCCCCATTTATAAAAAATGGCCTTAGAAAAATATATTACTGGTGTGCACCTGGAGATTAAAAAAAAAAATGACACTGTCGTATTTTTAAGACATGTCAACGCAGGTTATTTTGGGTCAAGGACAGCGCAAACATGAAATTTACTCTTGACTAGCCTTAAACCTTGTTTGTGAAACCGGGGTAAAGCTAATAGCTGTTAGCACACTTTGAACAGAATATTTTAAAAAGATATACAGGTAGTACTTTGAAACGAACACATTGAACAGACCATTGGGTAAAACAGCGAGGAAACGAAGTATTGAACACGTCAGGGTTTTTTTCCTGGGAATAACATTTCTAAAGGAGTTGTCAACATTGAATTGGACCAGATTTTGGTAATAACCCAAACAATACAAACATAAAAACAAAACCAAAAAAATGTGATAAATTAGTTATGTGTAATAACAATGAAATGACATGAGGAGAAAGTACTGAACTACTGAAACATATTTAACACATGATAAAAGGCTTTTTTGGTTACGGCAGCTTAAGACACCTCTCATATGGAGAATGAAGTCACAGGCATGCTCAGGTGTGACTTTTTTCCCCAGACTTCAACAGAGTGTAAAAACTTGATGAATCTGTGGGTCTCGTCTATCAAATCTGATCTTTATTTTGTATTTTTTATTGGATTCAGTCAGGTGATTGGCTGGGCCATTCTACAGCTTTATTTTCTTTCTCTGAAAGCATTTGAGAGTTTCCTTGGCTGTGTTTTGAATCATTGTCTTGCTGAAATATCCACCCTGGTTTCCTCATCATCATCCTGCTAATGTAAATGTTGGACTGAAACAGCTAATATTAATTTACAGCGACAAAGATCAGAGGGTTGCTGAATAACTAGTAAGAGACTTCAGCTGCGGTTTGGGCTTTCACTGTCTTTCTACACCTCCCTTACTTTATGTGTTCAATACTTTTTCCCAGTCATTTCATTTATTACACATAAACTTCATTTGTAAACTAATTAGAATTGATTTCTTTGCATATATGGATTTATTTGTATGCTATCTACATCCGGTGAAAATTTCATGTCAAACGGTGATGTGTTCAATACTTCTTTTCCTCGCTGCATGCACAGCTAGTGTTTTTCAGCCAAATGATAAACTTCCTGTGAAAGATTTATGTGACTATTTTGAATTTGATAAGGTTGCTTTTGATATCATTATTATTATTCCTTTGTAATGAAATAAAATCAGTTTACTAGACTTAAGCATTCATTTAGCTGTTCAAGTGTAAAACGAGAGGAAAGAGTATAAACGCAAGCTTTGTCAGTAGCAGCAGGCTAGCTCAGAAACGCCATTAAAAAACACTGGGGTAAATACATTTTCATATTTTAAAGAGATGGAGCAGAAAATGGAATTTAAAGCAGTGCTTCTTCACATTCATTTATTTTGCTCATCTCTTTTTCTGCTAAAGTAATGGTAATCTGCTCTCCAAGAATCAGAATCATGATTTCAGCTAAATGGATTGTGGTTGAGTAAATAAAACACTACATTTTCATCACGGGGTGGAAGCTTTAATGAATCATTAATATATATAAAATTTTTATTTTATTATTATTTTTTTTTACTAATACACACCTGCCCTTTGTCAAACGCAGTAGAAACTTCCAGTACGATGGTCTCAGATTTTGCATTTCCATAACAGCCTGTACAGATTCATCATTGGATACATTGAGGAAAAAACAAAAACAAACAAAAAAACACACACACAGACAAATTAATTACATTGATGTAAAAGCAATTTTCAGAAAGAATGTATAGATAAATCAGGGACTTAGCCGTAGGAAAATGAATGAACATTATTTTTCACATTTTTTATTTTTCTTTAAGCTACACGACATAATCAAAATATCTTTAAAATAATTGATTGATTTCAGAGTTATATGAAGCCCCTTCCTCAGACATTAAGTGGTCAGCCTACCCTCTGTGTTCTGATTGGCTAACCACTGCACATTGAAGAAAATGTCATGCTCATATGCAGGATTATGCACAATTTAAAGTTTGTAATTTCAAAAACACAAGTAGCAGCTCATCGTAATCCTATCAGCAATTTGTTGTAGGCCTTAAAAAAGTAAATTCTGAGAAAGAAAATATTAAAATAAATAACTGCGAAATAACTTTGCAGATGTTGTTAATGTTCAAACAGCAACATTCCACACAAACTAAAAAGTTTACAACAAAAACAAGATTGCCTTTAATTTTACATCACTTGCTTTATCATTTAGAACCTTCCTAATATATTTAGCTTTTCTATTAAAAGTGACACCTTTTTTTACAAGTTCACCTGCTGTAATTCTTATTCAGATCAGGTCTGTGTCATCAATAAGTCACAAGTCACTCTGTCATAAACAGCTTCTGCATTTTAATGCGTTTTGGATTTTCCCTTTGCGTAAAAGTGTCCTGGGTGTTCAGAAGGTGCTTTGAGCGGATTTCTTTTAAAAAACTTTTGAAACTTACCGCTTTGAAAACAGATGGCAGTGGAGATGGCATAGATTACTGTGTCCGCCTCAGGGAAGTATGGGAACCTGCCTGCCTCGATCCCTTTGAAATACAATGTCTAAAAACACAGTGAAAGACGATAAATACAACACACACACACACACACACACACACACACACACCACAACACCTTACGTATGCATAATAGCAACACAATAAACATAGAACAAGCAGTAGCAATAATCAGAACATCACTGAAATGGAGAAAACAATGGACTGTGGCTGTTTTGATATTTACAGTAATATTATTTCATAATTTCAGTGTTGTTAATAAATGATTATTCACTCATAATATGAATTGTACAAAAATATGATTTGTGTTTGTTGTTTGCATGCATTTTAAAATTATTTTTCATACATATGAATTTTCTGGTAAAAAGTAATTTGCGTCTATAAATTATTTTAAGGCTTTATATATTTAGTGTGTTTTTGTTTGTTTGTTTGTTATTTTTTTACATCAAATAACTATTTATTTTACTTAAATGTTTAAAACCAAAGCTTAAATGATGATTCAAAATTAGATGTGTTAAAAATGTTTTGGTAAAAAGTTTTTGATAGAAAAAGTAAAGCTTTTTAGCATTTGCTTCTTTTGGTCCATAAAGGAAATCAACCTCAAGTCTTACTATGCTTTCAAAGCAATCCAATAGCTTAGCAGGCAAAAATAAATAAATAATAAGAATAAAGTGACTAAAAAAACAGTTTGTTACTTCAAAATTCAAGATACAAGTCATTTAAAAAAAAAAGAGCAAAAATTGCAGTCACATAATGACCATGTTAACCATAGGTGCATTCGCAGACTGATCGAAATCTGTCTTAAAGTGGTGCATGCCAGTTAGAAATTTTGTCCTTTTGTTATTGACTACTTAAATTTAATTAGTAATTCCCTTACATGCTAAAAAATGAACTATAGTTTGTAGAGACTATTCTGTTTATTTTGTTGTTGTTGCAATAATAAATAAATAAATAATTGATCATGGCATGTAATCTGTCATCATGCAGCAAACTACGAGCCCCCGAAGTGTCCGACCTGATGAGTAGGGTGAAGCTGCAGGCCGGAGACCCAACTACATGATCAACCTGCATGCTCACATCAGCACTTTCAGACCTTTTGTTTTCTCAGACAGCGCCACCTGCTGTTGGGTCCAGTGAGCAGGAAAGTCCAGGAGACCCAACTGTACGCTCTTACGTCTTGAACCAGGTTCACTACGTAATGGACGATCGCCTACACCTCGCCCTACCCTAAACCCAACCATCACAGTAATATGGGCATTACCTTAGTGGGCGGTACAATGTCCCACTACGTATTGGACCTGGTCCACATCGGATATGTGACCCTAACCCTAACCCATCTATGCTCGGATAATCTCGTTGATTGCCGGCTATAGCCATGCTTTATGTCGAACGCTCCTAATGTTAGAACTAGAAGCAATTTTAATTTAAGAAATCACATGATGATTAAGTAGGTCACATTACCAAACCAGACCAAGCTAAGAACAAAAAATAAGTAATAGACAAATGAATAAATAAATTGAAAATAAAGTATATAAAGAAACATTTTAAGTCTGTGTATGGTAGAGTTTGATGTTTGGTCACCCAATCAGCAAAGAGGGACTGTGTATAATTCCCGCCCACACAGAGAACAAATTTTAAAGCGGTTTATTTTGTTTTGGTTTCATTGCATTTTCACTTTGTGTGTAAGAATGTGACAAAAACAAAAAGGAATATTTGAAAAATGTTCAATTATGCTCGTGAGAAGGTTCAAATTTGGCATAATCTAAAGTTTATTAATTTTTCTATTTTGAAAACAAAAATGAGAAAAATCAATTATACGTGGGTACACAGACCATTTTGCAGTATATTTTACTAGGTGTATTCTGTAAATGTTGGTAAAAAATCCTAATAGAAAGATCTGCAAAATATCTCCAGCACTCCAAATAAGAAAATCATGTTTTTAATTATTATTTTAGTTGGTCTATTCACAGGTCAGCACGGTGGCGCAGTGGGTAATGCTGTCGTCTCACAGCAAAAAAGTTGCAGGTTCAAGCCTCGGCTGGGTCAGATGGCGTTTCTGTGTAGAGTTTGCATGTTCTCCCGTGTTCGCGTGGGTTTTCAAACACATGCACTATAGGTGAATTGGGTAAGCTAAATTGGCCATAGTGTGTGTGTGTGTGTGTGTGTGTGTGTGTGTGTGTGTGTGTGTGAGAATGAGAGGGTCTGGGTGTTTCCCAGTGATGGAAGGGCTTCCGCTGCGTAAAAAATTTGCTGGACAAGTTGGCGGTTCATTTTGCTTTGGCGACCCTATATTAATAAAGGGACTAAGCTGGAAAGAAAATGAATGAATGGTCTACTCACAGTTCTTGCTTTACTTAAATGACTACAGTGCAAGACAATCATTACCTCCACTAGTTTGGAGAAGAGGTACATGGAGATGGTGGTGCTCTTATAGAAGAACATTGACGTTCCAGCCAAAAAACCTGAAAAGATAAACGGGTGAGCTGAGGACCTTTACAAGATGCTCAAAATCAACTGTTCAAACCACAATTCACCTGCTATGAGTGCGTGGAGCTCATCATCCAGGTTGCGCATCCATCTCAGTAAACAGCTTGTGCCCTTTCATGAAAAAGAAATGAGATATCAGAAACTCCACATCCGAAAAAGCCTTCCTGAGAAGGAAACAAACTCCTCGAAAAGTTGCTAGAAACTTGCTGTCTCATAAAAACAACCATCAGCGAATGGTAGTGGCGATGAAGTACCTTGTATATACTGACAAAAGAGCCCAGGAAAGCTCCTAGCTGGAAGTTTTCTTTGTTGTAGAGCAGCCAGAGCAGACGCGAGGGTTTGGTGAAGGCCTGTCTGAACGCTGAGGGAACCTTCAAACAGCACTGAATGAGGTAACCCACGCTGAACATCCGGATGAAACCCTTTCAAAAAACACACAAACAAAACATCTCAGAAGCTTCTCTCCGGAAAACAAATCGCAACTTCACAATCGGCTGTCACTCGGCAAGCAAAGGGCACAGAGCCTTTCGTTCATATAAACGCTCCTCATTTATGCGCTCACAGTCCCACACAAGCACTCAGAACAGACAGATGAAAGGATTGAAAGACAGCAGGGTTTGGAGGTCTCAGACTCTTACTTTAACACAGTAGGAGATGCAGTTGTCTTGATGGTGTTTGCAACATCTATGCCTGGGTCCATGCTTGCATCTAAAGGGGACACACACACACACATACAATGAATGCAAACACCGTGTTTTGAGGCAAGGGAACATTCACACATGATAATGAAGCTGACTGTTGAACAAGGAGGATCTTAAGTGTCGAATGCAGGAAAAAAAAAACTGTTTAAATGTACATAGATAAAATTAAAAGTCCTGCATAACATAATATTTTAAGAAATATGTTACAGTGTGGGCCAGCACGGTGGTGCAGTGGGTAGCAATCGAGCCTTGACTGGGTCAGAGTGGAGTCTGTGTGGAGTTTGCATGTTCTCCCTGTGTTCACATAGTTTTCCTACGGGTGCTCCGGTTTCCCAAAGACATGTGGTATAGGTGAAATTGGATAAATTGCCCGTAGTTAATATTAATAATAATATTAATAATAATAATAATAATAATAATAATTAATTTTATTTGTAATGCGCTTGTCTTTAACTCAAAGCGCTACAAGGCAAGCAAAACAGCACAACAATGAAAAGATGCAATAAAACAATAAGAATATGAACCATAAGATAGAATAAAAAGTTAACAGATTGATCATCCTAAGTTAAAAGCAATGGTAAAACGATGAGTCTTAAAGAGCCCATATTATACATGAAATAGGGTCATATTTAGGTTGTAAGGGTCTCCAACAACAGTCTAATATGCATGCAAGGTCAAACAACACTTTCATGGTCTTATAATCTGCATTTATTTTTACCTAATTATCCCAGCGACTCCCATTTGAATCGTATAGCGATTCATTTGTTCCCAAACCCCTCCTCAGCGCGAAGCTAATCTGCGCTGATTGGACCGATGACAGCCTGCTGCGATTGGTCGACAACACTGACAGGCTTCAGTAGGAGACAGAGCGAAATGCCCAGCAGCTAATCAACAATTTAAAAGTAGTCACAGTGCACACACGCTTTATAGTGGATTTTGGGCTGCCAGTGGGTGAATGTAAATACAGACGATGGACTACAAAATACTGACGACTAACTATTTTATTGAGCAAAAGTTCAAGAACTGCGAGGAGATCTCCTTGCCCGTCGCAGACTACTCGCTCTTTTCACACACACACACACACACAGACAGGGCCGGCGCGTCCATAGAGGAGACCTAGAGCGGCAGAATAGAGGGGGCGGTGCTCAGTTAGAACCGTGAATCTCTCAGTTATATCACCACACACAAAACACAACTAAATACATAATGTGCAAGATAGAGTAAACGAGGCAACAGTTTTAATCGCACGTACTTACACTGGGGAAATGGGGGAAGAAACTGATTCATGATGCACTGATCCATGTTCTGACTGGTTCTGACAGTCTTCACTGATCCTTCCTTTAACAAACTGATGAGTCTTCTTTTTAAGCATGTAATTTCCAGAAGCATTCGATCTGCTCAAGGCTAGGCTATTTTGCTGAGGTTTCATCTTTGATTAGACTGTCAATAAAATCCATCTTCACAGCGTGACTTCATTCCACCGGTGTCTCTCTCTGTGTCTGTGTGTGTGACTTTTTTTCTGTTAGTGGGTGGGGCCGCAGGTTTCAATTTCCCGGCTTTGCGTGTGCAACTACTTGTGTTTCGTAGCTGCGTCATCACGAAAACACCTAATGACTCGTTATCAAGACGACTCGTTTGAAGCACTATGAGTCGACTCTTTTATAGATGAATCAATAGTTTTAAACACTGTACACTTACAGATTTAAGCCTTAGCTGGATATTTCACTTCACTTAAAGCTGTGCTACACACTACATGGAAGGGCATTTTCAAAAACCCATAATATGGGCTCTTTAAGAAGTTTCTTAAAACAGTCCAGAGAGGCATTCCACAGCTTGGGCGCACTATATGAGCAAGCCCTCCCACCCATGGTCTTGAGTTTGCAACGTGGCTGATACAGGGTAAGTCCTGATGTCGAACGAAGACTGCAGGCTGGGGTGCATGCACTGCTTTAAAGGTTAAAATCAAGGTCTTAAAATCAATCCGTGATTTAATAGGAAGCCAGTGTAATTGTTGTAATACAGTAGTAATATGGTGGCGTGATGATGTGTGTCAGAACCCGTGCAGCGGAATTTTGAATATACTGTAATCTTCTGAGAGAACTTGTAGGTAAACCCTCAAAAAGTGAATTACAGAAATCAAGACATGATGTGATAAAGGCATAGATAAGCCTCTCCGCATCAGGTCGTGAAAGAATGGTCTAATCCATGCAATATTGCGGAGATGAAAGAAGGCAGTTTTTGTTAAGTGTTTGAAAAGGGAGTTAAAACTGAGCTGTGCACCAAAGAGCACCCCAAGGTTACGCATCTGGGTTGAAGGAGACAGTTGAACATTATCAACCGAAAGTGTGAAATCCTTATACTGGCTAACATTAGTAGGGGTGCCAATTAGTAAGACCTCAGTTTTGGAACTGTTTAATTTAAGGAAGTTTTGATTCATCCAAGATTTAATTTCTAAAAGACAGGCAGATAAAACTGACGTAGCAGTGTTAAGATGAATGAGTGTGTGTGGATATTTCCCAGTGATGGGTTGCAGCTGGAAGGGCATCCGCTGCAAAAAAAACATTTGCTGGATAAGTTGGCGGTGCATTCCGCTGTGGCGACCCCGGATTAATAAAGGGACTAAGCCCAAAAGAAATTGAATGAATGAATGTTAGTGTAGGGCTGCACTATATAATTTCAACACTGATATCGCAATGTGCATATTCTCAATAGTCACATCGCAGGATATGTAATGTTGAGTCTAAATTATAGTTGACCAGGAGCTACAGAATTGTATTTAATCACTGAATTTATACGATTTATACTCATTTATGCTTCTTACTAAGAATTTCTAGTCCAAATATCTACATTTCAAAGTGAAAATAAGATTTTACTTATCCTACTAGCACATAATAATACTTGTTTAAAAAAAAAAAACAGTTAATTTTTACTTATTTCTTCTGAAGTTGAAAAGAAAAGATCATTTTTTTTATATTTTTACTAGAAACGAGACAAAGTATGTTTTTTGCATTGTGTTTATCCAATTTCTATACCTGAATACTGTTAGACTCCCTTAAAAAAATGCCAAATAGTGCCGTTCAATTTATCTGTAGTAAAGTGTTTTCATATCGCAATATTTAATCACAGAAAAACTAAATATTGTAATATCCATTTTTTTCCAATATTGTCCACTGTTCAGCCCTATTACGGTGTTACAATTTTATATTAAATACATTTTAATTTAGCTATTGTAAATACGGCTCTTCTGAATTTTTTACTCATCAATAAAAAAACTGTTTTGTAACACATTGGAAAAATATGACATTGCAATATTTTGTTTTGCTGCCATATATGTTGTGTGACGATTGGATGCCTGTTTGCTCACCAATTAATTCAATGCATATAAATAAGAGTTGATGTGCTAGCTTCTGGAGGATGGTGTGGCTACTTGGACATCCTCGTGTCAAAAACATCTCTTTCATTCTGTAACCGTATGGTTTCGTTTTGCATTATTTATATAATGTAGTTGAAGTTAACTGTGATTAATCTTCTTTATTTATCTCTAGACATTTATTTCTTTTGCTTGATTTGTTGTTTCATTAGTTCTATGTATAATAAATAAGTTGCATATAGATCATTTTGTTGTCTGAGCTCTTTTATGTTGCAACTCAAACGAGGGGATCGTAACAGTTGCGATTTGAATAAAATTACTAGATGATTTGAATAGCTCGTAAAGAAATCGAATTGGATGATCAAGTCTTTTTCGAGTACAGAAATTGTACGATTAAATGTAAAATAACATGGTCATCATTGTATACATAATTAAAAAATAATATATCTTTTAATCTTTAATAAACAATCTAATCCTGCGATGTGACTATTGCAAATACACACATTGTGATATCGATGCTCAAATGATGCACTGTCCCCTCACAGCAATAAGGTTGCTGGTTTGAGTCCCAGCTGGGCCAGTTGGCATTTCTGTGTGGAGTTTGCATGTTCTCCCCGTGTTCGTGTGGGTTTCCTCCTGGTGCTTTGATTTTCCCCACTGTATTATTATTATTGTTGTTATCAGTTGTTATTATTAATGTTGTCCTTTCTTTCTTTTTACTGTCATTATTATTATCATACATTACAAGCATTGTTGTCACTCCATGCCTGA
Source organism: Danio aesculapii (assembly GCF_903798145.1). Classification (NCBI taxonomy): domain Eukaryota; kingdom Metazoa; phylum Chordata; class Actinopteri; order Cypriniformes; family Danionidae; genus Danio; species Danio aesculapii. Next base: position 25,376,818 of record NC_079444.1, read on the forward strand.
CTGCTTTCTTTTTGTTTTATTTATATCTATGATACTTGCTTTATTCATTGACTGTTATTGTGCCTTATGTATGAACTCTGACCTGTCCACCAAGCTACTTTTACACGCACACACACACACGCAAGTACCTGACTATATTGTTATTTTTTATATATTTTTTGTTTGTTGTTGTTGTTTTTATTAGTTTCTTTGTATTTGTATGATCCCAATTTGTGTACCTTTTTTGCATATTCTAATAAATAAAAAAATAAATAAAAAAAGGATGTAATAATTATATAATTTTTTGGTGTGCATAAAATTGCATCTTCTGTTAAAAATACCATTGTCTCATACAATGATCGGGACGTCCCGAATAATGAATAAATCTCATACAATTGTCTCATACAATAATTTAAAAGCAAATTTTAAGCTGGCAACATCAAAACCTAAAAAAATATCAAGATTTATTGAAAAATCTTTTAATTAATAATGTATTTTTATATTTTGGTGTTGTTGACTATGTGCTTTTGTACTTTTGGTTGAGCACTCATTTGACTCTGACGTGCAGGCTTTTGTGCATTTTTCTTTGTATTTGAAATATGTGCTAGTTTATCTGTGACACTTACAAAGAGTCTAGGAGTTTGCGTGCGAAAGCTCTGATGCAGCTCCCTCTAGAGGCCGGTGTTTGCTCTGGTCTTTCGTCCGTTGGCTGTGCGTCTCTCTCTAAACCCTGGCCATACGTGTGTTCAGCTAGGCAAGAGTGTGTCGGGATCTCCTCCTTCCCAACTATAAATCTGCAACAACCAGACACATAATCTCCTTTAACCGTCTGACATGAGTTGTTTTTACTCTATCCTAAGGGGGCTTTAGGATTAACAGCAAATCCTTGGGAATTTACGAAGTACGTTTAGAAGTGCTACAAACCTTTAAATAAACTTACTTTAAGGCAGAAAAAGCGAAGCCATTCAGTCCGTCTTTACACCTGAAGATAAAAGCAGAAATGAAATAATAAGTTTGACGATTGTGGTCTAACAACTAGCTTTGGTGTTTTCTGAAGAATGGGCTTGTTTGTGCCATTTCTGATCTTAATCCAGATCCAGGACTGAGAAGCAATGAGTTGACCAACTGACCTGAAGAAAAACATGTAGAGGGACGCAGTCAAGCAGAACAGAAGAACCTGGAGAGAACAAAAGTGGAAATTATTTGATTACAATACATTTTATGATCAGGTCAAGGTCATTCTGTCATTTTCTTTTCGGCTTGGTCCCTTTATTAATCTGGGGTCACCACAGTGGAATGAACCGCTAATTTATCCAGCATATGTTTTACACAGTGGATGCCCTTCCAGGTTACTAAATTAAATTTCTTTGTTTAAATTCTGCCCATATAAATAGTTTGCAAACAGTTACCCTAAAAAAAAAAAAGTAAATCCAATGAATAATTATTTTTCCAGCATTATTTCTTCCAGTTTTGTTCAATTACAAGATATCTGTGCTGTCGTGCGCTGATATCAGATTTGACAATAATGGCATCTGCAATGCAATAATTAAATGAGTACAAATTAAAGAATATGGCGGGCTCAGACGAAAATGGTCATTGAAAATGCAGGACTCCTTTTTTTAAAGATTTATTTTTGGTATTTTTGCCTTTATTTGACAGGACAGTAGGTTGATAAGAAGTGAAGGGGGAGAGAGAGGGGGGTAGGATCAGGAAATGTCCAAGAGCCGGGATTCGAACTTAGGATGCAGCATATTTCAGCACACTAACCACTGGGCTATCACACTGGGTGTTCTTTTTTTCATTCTAATCAAAAGTAGACAACTGCTGTAAACCGTGTCTAAAACATTTTGAGCTTGTTCACTTTTGACTCTTCTAGAGGTAGTCAAAAATGTTCAGTCTGACTGCTTTCACAGTGTAAATGCTCATGTGACTGCATCTAAATAGCCACAAAAAAATAAACATCTAATCCTGGTCTACTGATCTAACATGTCATTTTAGCACATTGTGAGAAACAAAACAATGTATTCATAATGTTGCTTTGTACCAAAACACACTAAAAATCAAAAATCTTTAAACTCTAAAATCAAAATATTACTAGTCACAAATGCTCTTTTAAATAGCTTACTTTGAACTAGTGGTTTGTTCCTTACAGGCACAATATTTAAGATTGTGAACAACAGAAAACTATGACAATGATCACCTCACGTAAACCTCATGCGCTTTATTCAGTGTTAAACACTAATAATGTGAGTTTGAATGCCATTTTACATGACATTTATTGCCATACTACTAAAGCAGCAGCAGATAGTTCACCTCAGATCTTGAAAATAAAATAAAACATTTGAAATTGAACTTTAGAACTGTGAAATAATGCAAACCAACACATATGAGTGATTCAGCATCTACATTTAATAATGTTAAAGAGGTTTAATATTTATTAAATAGATTACAAACCTTACCATTTCATAAGTGAGTTTATATTCTGTGCTTCTGCATGGCTGTATTTAAATTTCTGTTGCGTTTCGTCAGGTGCAAACAGCCAAATTGCTTATCATTGCGCATCTCGTCATGTAGCGTGTTGTTAGGACATGCAGTTACAATGTAACCTGCTCACCTAATGTTTACGTTCATAATATTTATATCATTTGCTAATTAATAACCTCACGTGGAAGTCTGAATCTGCGTCTCATTTGAATCTGAGTCTGCTACTGTCCACCGGAGGTCATATTTCGGTCACAGATGCATGCTTTGAAAGCCTTTCTGAATGAATGAATGAATGAATGAATGAATGAAAGAAATATGCAGTTTTCCACCAAGGCAACCCGGGGTGCTGAAATATAATTGGCTGAACTGGCACTGGGCAAGTTGTAAGAACAAAAACAAAGAAAGGCGTTCCGGCACATAACGCACATTTTCAGAGCAGAATATCTGACTTTAGCATTGTTTTTCAGATAAACAAGAATGTTCACTTAGCATATTTCTTAAATATCTGCAAACATATGATGGCATTTTTATGCTTTAGAAGGGTCAAAAACTTACATACAGCACCTTTAAAGCTACGTTGCTTTTGTGCTGCGTCACACTCATCTCCCATCGGCAATTTCATTTAATTTCAACAGTTTTCAGGCCTATGCACACCGGGAGGCTTTTTGCTCGCGTTTTCCGTCGACGTTTAACCCCTCGTGACTAAATAAAGTGCGCCAATGTGATCCTGCACACCAACGCGCAAAACGGCAGGCGTAAACACGTCATTTTTAAAGAAATGCCTCATGTTAATTTTTTGTTTGATGTGTCACGTCAAAGCCTTCTCCACCAATCAGATTGGCACTTTTGTTCACAGAGCTGCTGAAGTTACAATAAATAGTACTTGTAGGTGCTCAAGTGCAAAACTGTCAATGCGAACATTGAAGAAGATGACCAGTGGCAATATGAACGTGGAGCTGCTTATTGCACTGGTGAACAATAATCATTTCTTCATTGCTAGAGCCGGAGCTGCTACTTGAACAATCCATGCTTGTTCGAGTCGCCAGTAACTTTAACAACAAGCGTGTTAACTTTCTCTCTTCTTCTTTTGTGTTACAAGCGGGTGTCAGAAGCTTAAAGTTGTGTAGCACCATCTAACGTCAAGGAGTAATTTTACATACTCTTCTGCTCGACGCCAGTGAAAATCCCTTGGGTTTGAATACAGAAAAACGTCTCGAAAAACGCTGACGATAAACGCAAACGAAAAGCATCCCCGTGTGTACGAGCCTTTACTCTGCTTTTTACTACCATGGTAATACATTTTGAATAATTTAGCTCATCCAAAAAGATGATTGTGCAGGAATCCCTTAGAATATAATGAAGACACAACTCCCATGATTTATCAAGTTATCAAACTACGTCTTTGACTGTTGTGAATACGCATCCTCTAGTGGTGAAAATGACATACTGTGCCTTTAAGTAGTGCTCGTGTCACATTATGAGCTCCTGTGAAAGTGAGTGTGATAAAATGAGAGGGAAGAGTTGAAACAAAACTGAAATACAACTAGTTAAGAGAGATATGAATACTGGTTAACATAAGATGGAAACGGTCATTTGTCTCAGCTGAGCACTTGTGATCAGATGACTGAAAAAAAAAAGATGAAAACAAGGCCTTGCAAACCACTAACAGTAGCATAAACTGCAAAATACCTCTCCATGTTTCATGGGCTTAACAAGACCTCTGGTGACAGCCATCCGAAAAATCGTCTCCGTTGCCTGGAAAAGACACAGCGCACTTAAGATCATAATCAGCCGAGGTTTCCGTGAAACAGACAGTTTTGATAACAGCTTTCCAGAAAAGTAACATAAGTGACAGAAAACAGATGCGATGCTGACTACTGCCAGGAAATGGTCATGCAAGAATGAAAGAGCTGTCAGAAAAACTTAATGCAGCGGAGATGAAATAAAGTGATGCTGAATCGTCTTACCAGGTTTGCCATGTAAATTGTTAAGAGTCCTCTCCTGTGTAAGACAGAAAGGCAAGATCTCTTTATGCATGATCATTTATGTTTCTGAAACATTAAAAATCATCAAAAATAATAACTATAAATGTCTTCATAATTGTTCTTATTCTATGAGAATAGAAAAGCATAAATAATAAATCACATAAATAATGATCACAGACAAACAATGTAATAGGAATCACATTTTACTAGCTGATAAATAAACAGACCAAAAATAATTAATCTTTTACCATGGTGTACAATATTATTACTGTATTTTAATAAATAAAAAAAGTATAAAAAAAAAATAAATTAACTCTTAATAGCAGGTTTTATGGCTTCTTAACCCTTTAACTACCCCACAAAGAAAAAAAAACTGGATTGCATTTCTTAACTCCTAATGTTGCTAGTTAACACACTCAATGCATTTTTTTTCAACACATCCCATAATTTCTAAAATATAAACCTCATGATATGTCAGTTTATGGTAAAAGTACTCAAACTTAATAAATATACTATGAAAAATCTGAAAATACGAAGTGTAAGACCAATTAAAAAAAAAAAAATCAAAATAAAACATTGTTGAATACTAAATCATCTTTATTTTTTGAAGTATGCCATAAAATATTTCAGATTCTTCCTAACATGTTTACTTGTTTGTTTGTTTTTTACAATAAAACCAAAATTAAGAGTAGTAATGCAAGAGGATTGTGTTTGTTTGATTTTTTGTAAACCATTCTTTTTTTTAAATGACTTTAACAGTCATTATTAAAAAACAGTAAAAACATGGTCAACTGTTTGGTAGAGCGGCAGTCAAAGACAAAAACACTCTTCTATGAGTAAATAAGATCTATACAATTTTTAATACCAACATTAGATAACATTAGCCAGCAGTAGTCAAGAAATATGCAAGTTCATGCATTTCCTCAAAAATGTCACGCATTTCCTCAAACAAATAAAACAAGAAGCTCAAGCTCTAAAATATTAGAATATTTAGAGACAGAAAATATTTATTTCTAATGCAGTATGCTGTTACTAAACAGTACTGAATACCAGCACATATATTCCACAGGCAATCAGAATCTTTAAAGAGTTTAACCATTTACAGCGCATGTTTATAATAAACAATGACACTGTGTTAGTGCGGATGTATAGTGTATAGTTAACATCTTTGAAAGTGATTAAAAGCCTGGTTCACACCTAAAATTACATTTCCATATGCAAGTTCATTGTAAATTTGGTTAAATATAATTAAATAATGAATATTTGCATGAAATTTGTAATAAAATGGGCCAAAGGTCATTTGTGATGAAAGGAAACTGTCAGGGCTAACCTGCTTTTCCGCTCTATTAGTATGGCAATATATGAGGCCGGCAGTGCCGCCCCAAAGCCGGCTGACCAGGAGTAGAAGCGTCCCAACAGCCTCCTGAATAACAGAAGAACAAGAAAAGAAACAATGGAGAGGATAGCAGGTCATTATTATTTATAACCGTGAACTACAAAACAGGCGTGCTTTCAACCGAGGATAATATCGCTGTTGAATATTAAGTCTCATTTAAATGTGGTCACGAATTATGTGAGCTACATTCCATTGTGCGGACCGGTCATGCAGAATGAGGGTCGTAAATCCAAACGTTTATCTTGGTTCATGATTTATTTAATGTGTCAAAGGTCTTAACCATGCTATTTGGACGGATATGTGTGTAGACTTTAAACAGCAGATAGGAACAGGGATTCAAAGGTTGCTTTACAGCTTGACCATACACGTGGGACAGCAAACGTTTCCAAGAACTGTTTTTTTTTAGCAGAATTTGGTTGAGATTACCGCAAAATGCAGAAAAATGCAATGTAGAGGCCTCCATTTGCAGTCAGGAAAGATGTGGACTGCAGGATTTCAGGAAGCAGCCTTTTTTTGTAGTAATCCTTTTTCCTTCTCCTTAAAATGGCTGCAATCTGAAACAGAAAAGTTCAATGCTTTGTCACCCAAATACCGCTGACCTACAGTCTAATGATAGAACGAGACATGTTTTTTTGCGAAACTGAATTGAATGTCAACTCTGCAATGCTACAGTTCACCCTGAACTGCAGTTTTGCAATATAAGCCAATGATACATTCAGAGTTGACACAGTGATGCTCCCACTGTCAGATCAATAAACTGACAGTCAAGTCATCACAAGCCAGGAAATACAAGATAACATTAACTGATAAATAAATGTACTACAGTGGAATATAGCTAACAACCTGAGGTTATGCGGTATGCTTTGTAAAGTTTGTGCATTTAATCTGGCTCTTTTGAACAATTGTTTAAAAGAACTAGCAAATTTATGCTAGTGTATTTAAAGATATCCAATCCATAAAATTGAGCTATAAAAGTAAGTTTTTCATCTCAACTGTTAAACATTGATTCACTTCAATGTTCTCATTAGCTTCCCCTGTGGAGTCAATCCAGGGCCTATATATACTCGCAAAATAAAAGTTTTGTAACAAAAAAATAAAGTATTAAGCAAAAATAATTAAATAAATGCAAATATACAAAAATGTATTTAATTTTATTAAATTCAATAACCACTGGATGTAAATTAATTAAATTTTTGAGAAATAAAAATAAAATTTGAGAATAAAATAAGAACTGCAAATAAATAAGAACTGCAAATAAAAATCAAGCAGTGCAAAAAAAAAATTATAATAATAAATATATATATCTATATAATATATATATATATATATATATATATATATATATATATATATATATATATATATATTATATATGCAATTAAAAAGAAACAATATGTATATTTGCGAAACATTTTCACTTTGCACTTCACGTTTCTGCACGTTTCACTTAGTGCCCTGATTTGACAAGGGGTGGAGTCAGGGAACTTGGCGTTTAAGGCAAGTAATGTTTGGTTTTGCAAAGGCAATGCAAAAAATATATGCAAATATATGATTTTTTTTATTGCAAATATTTTCTGCACTATTTTTTGGCAGTTCTTTTATTTATTTATTTTTTTGCAAATTTAAATTTTATTTCTCAAAACTTAATTTTCCCTTTGCAGTTCTTTATTTTTGTTAGCAAATTTCTTTATTTCGCAAAAAAAATTTATTTTGCTTTGCGATTTTTGGAGATTTGCATTTTTTTTATTTATTGTTCAATACTTTATTTTATGTTTGTAAAATTTTATGTTTCTTTTATTTTGCACGTACATATGGCCCTAGATTGACTCCATATTCCTCATAGCTAATATTTTTATGAATCAAACAATGTTCAAAACACACTGTTCTTGGCTGAATAATTCAAAACTGTTTTGTAAAGATTATTATTTAAAATATAAAAGAAATCCTGTTGTTGTTGTTTTTTTTACACTGTTTACTCATTTTAACTTTTATCACTAATAAAAGTTTACAATAAATCACTCTTGCACAAACATGGATAATTTACACATTTTGTTTTAAAGACCTGGTTAATTATTACTTTATATATAATATATATATATAAATATATAGATGGATGAATGAATGGATGGATAGCACTTTTATCTATTATTTTTTTGAAAGGCTTGTATAACATGGATTCGATTGTATCATTCAATTAAAAGATTTCTAGAGAAACGATTCTCGGTCGAGTCAGTTGATTCAAGACCGTCGTCCAGACTGACTCGCATGAACAGATCAATTATAAACCAGACATTAATTAATTTAATTTATGAGAGGTTGCTTCGTGAACACATCGTTCGAGACCTTGTGGTGGGGTTTAAAAATAAAGACCAATCAGGCAAGAGCCGTACCACTAAACAAACCAATAAGAAGAATGGGCTGTCAAAAATTTTAAGACTAAAAAAACAGGCTAGAACGAATCAACCGATTCACTTAATAAATATCCGACTCGTAAGAACGATTCCTTAACACTTAATTAAGTTTTGATATCTATTTAACATTTAGTTTAAATATAACATCTCAAAATATATTTCATTGGAAAAAGTACCCTAACAATTCATGTTAAATCTGCAGTTTCGGTTCATTGAGAATGTAGACAAACCAGGGAGATTAACATCAATGCTGTGCGACAATCACATTCTTTTAATTCACAACATCATTTAAAACAATGTTGTAACGCGGGAAACAAAAGCGAATGTGTATAAAGTTCGCACAAAATCCGCAGAGAAGCTTTTGACAGTTTGATCCTTATCCAGCAGCAGCAGTTTCCCCTCAGCTCACCTGAGCATGACATTAGTCTAACGAGTCTCTCCTGCACACTTTACATGCTAGTGATTGTAAAGACGATAGGTTGAGCCCCCGCTTCAGTGTGTTTATATCTAAGTTGTCACCAGTCTCAGGCCCTCGTATCCTCCAACTGGACTCTAGTGTAGCTGCAGGCTAACTGCGCCCTTGCCTCGGTAAATGAACGGTTAGACCCAAGCTGTTTCACTCACCAGGTAGAGGGAGCATATATCTTGAAGACACCTCCAGAGCTCCGGCTGTCACCTGCAGGGTGGAAGCCGTACATGACGGACTCCATGTGTGTCCCAACTCATAGCAGCTATGCGGTATGGACTTACTGAGAGCAGCCATGTTTAGCACACCACCGCGGGAGCGCGCGTCAACTCTATCTCACAAAAACGCTTCCGATGGACGCGCGCTCCCGCGCAGGGTAGATAGATGTCAGTGGTTGTTTTAACTATTTATTTACGTTTTGTGCAATTATCCATTATGTAGTTATAATTTGATGGCATCGCTTCAAAACTAACTTAAGAGTGAATTTATCTCATAATAAAGAGGATAACAAATAAGGGTAACGTGTAACATTAGCCGTTGTTTTCCATTCCGACGTATATCTAATCTACTTTTTATTTTTTCATCTTCCTATCTACATACATATTTTATATCTATCCCTTATCCTATCTACCTGTATTCCATCTATCCAGTAAACAAATCTACTTTTTATTTTCTGTCCATAGTCTGCCAAGGTTCATGCCCTCCATTCATTCTGTAAAGCTAGTCATTCATCTTTCTATCAATCTATTATTAAAAAATACCAAGATATAAGCAAATATATAATGAGACCTCAAAGAAACGTTCACGTCACTTGTTTTTTTTACATTAACAATCTGTATTTGGCACTACAGTGTAGTGTTTGAAAACAACTGTAGAGGGCGATAAGTGCACATCTTCATAACTAGACATTTGTACAATAATTAAGATAGTAACACTTAGATGATGTTATTTTTTTGTGAACGAAATAGTTCATGAACTGTAAATGTGTTAACTCAGTTTTCAAGAGCATCACAGGGTTAGAATTATACTGCATGTTGTTCTAAACCAAAGATTAGTGAAGTAAAACGATGCTGACAGCTCAAAGTGCCTTTATTGGGACCAGAATACAGCTCATAGCCACTCAGTTAATGTACATGGCTTCTCCTAAAAAAAAAAATACAAAAAAAGATGAGAATGGGGGCAGATATTAAATACACAACACTTGAAAAGCTAATGACGGTGACAGGGAAACAAAACAGCCTAATGTCATCATTCATCATCATCCCAGTCCTTCTTTCCTTGTGGAGCTTTGGGTCCACCAGCCCGGCTTGGCCATTATTATCTGTGAAGAAAAAAATCAGATACAGTCAGACATGCACAGAGTAAAAGACAGTCCGCTGTGCAGTGCAAAACCCTGGAAGAAAAAAAAGTGTTTTTAGTGCATGCGGCATGCAAGTAAATGTGCCAAAACGCCCAGATGAATTTCAACATGTTACAGTGAGTAATAAGTTAGTGATGTTTGAGAGTTATGAAACTAGAACTCAGACTTACATTCAAACTTATCTCAGACTAATATTTAGCATCATCAGACAACATGACTGTAATTAGTAAACAAAACCATTCTGTCTGTGGGTGTAGACACTTGTAGTCTTTTCTACATCATCCTTGGAGTTCAAGGATGTCAAAACCAGATTATGTATCATATATGTTAATCAAACTTCAATAACTATGGCTGTTAAACTCATTGGGTCAAGGTGAATGTCCACACAGGTTCATGCAGCCCGGTTCACTCCAGTGGTTAAGCACTCCAAACAGTGGCAATGTTTTTGTGCACCTTTGCTATTATTTTGGATTTCTTATCAATGATGTGCATCAAATTTGTCGGGCTCATCATCCCAACCGTCCTTGTCCCAGTGTCCTTGCTGTTTGGTGGGGCTTGGGTCCCCCTGCTGGCTTTGCCATAATGATCTGGCACATACAACATCACATTATAATCCAAGAAAACAAAAACTACAATCCCAAAGAGATAAACATGGAAGGAGAAAAAATGGAATGATATACTAATAAGTGAAAGAGATCTAACCTGATCCACACGGAGGACAGTGATGGCTGCATTTGTGGCCAGTTTGATGCCCCAGTACTTGACCAGGTATGGATCGAGGATGCCTGCCTCCATCATGTCTCTCACTGCAGGACCCTCTCCCTAAAACAGTCATTAAAAGCAGCGGTCAAAAAAAAAAGTCTGATTATGTGTATTTACACTGTAAAGACCGCAATGACCAGGGCAGGAAAAAAAAATTATAAAAACTAGCTGACTAAAAGCTGATGATAAAAGATCTGTCTTTTCTCCATATTTGTATTTAATCTTCGCAGGGTTACTTTTTTATTATTTTTGACAAGTTGTTTTACTATAGTTTGACAGAAAGTTCTGATTTGGCCATCTTCTTTAATATAGGCTTTTTTAAACAGTAAGCATCTTAATGCCATTTCTAAGGTGTGGATTTTTGCACGTAATGTATGCAACAGTATTATATTAGTTTATATTGGTTATGTGGCGGATGTTGTGCTCTCTCAGTCTCGTTAAACATACTTAAATACTTGTGCTACATGACAACAGATAAGCTTTTTTAGACCTCGTGTATGAGATTGAAGGTTTGGGACTCTACTGAAGTTTGTTTTGAAACGAAAGCTTCAGAGTTGATGTCATTCACTTGTTTTTTAAATGATGCACAACTTGCATTGACAGGTGAAAATCCGATCTTCTTGCTTACACTGCAGAAACAAGGGCAGGGGTGCAATTCAAATATAAATTTCCACATATGAACAAGGCCTGAATCTGATTTGAGTAAATCAGAATCCATGTAATTTTTTCTTGCTTACATGTACATATCTCATCTGTGGCACATCGGAGGGCAAAAAAAATTAGGAATTGATTTACTTGAACTATGCAGTACTGCGTTTCCTCTAGGATTTTTTTCCAGCTGTTTGTGCACAACACTTCTTGCACACCCTCAAATATATGCTGCTCAAGTGCAGATTAATAAACTGATGAAGTGCGATTTAGTGAGTTTATGTAACAAGTATGTCTCCAACATTTATTAGATTTGCTAGGAATAATTTTGAATGTCTCCAATAGACCTACAGAGCGGCATTACTGCGTCCTGAAGTAAAGTGAAACGGCTATAAACTCCAGCAAGATAGTCATTGTATTCAGAACTATAAAACTTATAAATAATAAATAAAGTATAATTATGGAGACTCTGTTCATCTTAACTGAACGCTATGTTGTGTTTGTTAGCCTCACCATCAGTCCAGTCAGCATGTCACCCACTCAAAGGTTTGCGCTGTTATAATTCACTTACATGTAATATGTTTTTGGTGCGATTATATCCTCTATTAAAAAAAAAAAAAAAAAAAAAAAAACAACTGAAGGATTGGAATGGGAAGCTGTAATGTAGCCGTGGCGGGACGAATTTTGGTGTGGCACCCCGCCATGGAAGAATGAATGAAGCGGAAACCATGCAGTGTAAATGCCTTGTGTTGAAGCCTGTTCAGCACCTTATCTGGTTTAAGTCTGCTATGGATTGAATAAATTACACAAACTGTATATTGAGTTAGTCCATTGAACAATTAGTCCAAACAATTTAAAGAAAAAAAAAAAAGAGACATAAAGTGATTGGGACAGCAGCACTCCTCACGGTGTGATGTCACTTATAAATATAGTCCACACAAAAGTGTTTTACTTTCAATTACTAGATTTAAGTAGCAAAGGTTTATATTATAGAGGTATATTTGTAGATAAAGCCAAAAATGCATTTAATGTTTTTTTAATGCATTTACTTACCTGAACAATCTTGTACAAAATTGAATAACCATAGTTCAACATTTACTAATGCATTATCAAAATTTAAAGTTGTGCTTGTTAACATGATCCAACAACAAACATAAATAGCGTTAACAAAGCTGATCAATTCAATACTGTAATGAATGTTTTCATTTTCTGCTCATGTAAGTAAATACAATTAACTAATGGACCATTATTTTTAAAGATTTACCAATTTTGTTTTAAGCCAAAAATCTGAATTTAAAGCTTGTCTTTTTCACTATATTTAAGATTACAGATATTCAAATAGATGTAAAAGCAAAGATCAATGGAAAGCTAATTCAAACCGATTTCAGATTGTCAAATAGAAAAAAATATTGTGGTTTTGTGGTCCTAGGTCACATAAGTGAATAGTGTAAAATAAGCTAATTTCATCAGTTGTTATAGATGGTGTTGTACTCTCTAAATAATCTAAAAGGCCTTATCTTCAGCCATAAAAATATACTTGGTCACTGAGCATTAACACTTTAAAATGCAATATCCAGGGTCCTTTTTTATTTTTTTATATGAGGTCTGTTGCCACCAAATCGAGCACTCACCTCAATATCAAAGCCTGAGTTCTTATTGCCCTCGTGATGCGTGGCGTACAGTTTGGAGATCAGCTCGTTGCCCTTCACGCCAGAGTTCTCTGCCAGTGCACGGGGGCAGTGCTTCAAACGCCTCTGCGTACTTCTTGGATAGCGTACTGCTCCAGGCCTGGGCAGGACTTTACAGGACATATTTTTTAAATTATTTACACTGTTCAGCTTTTGCCAGCAGCAAAATTAAATTAGACTGATGTGCGTACTTCTCCATATGAGGTTGATGTGCTTCGCCAGCTCAATTCAGTGGCAACCAGCACCCGGACAAAGACGTGCATCCTGGGGGAAAATATACTCCTGTTAGTGCCACACTTGTCATTTAAGAGACTTTAATTAGAAGCGGTTTTATGTTCGGTTTTAAGTTTTAAACTACCTCACCCTGACAAGGACTTTGAAGGTGTTAACTCCATCATCAATGGCACGCTCAATGTCATCCATCAGGTTATCTGTGGACCCGCGAATGACTAAAGTAGAGATGGCACCGTCCTCTTTATCTAGAAATAGGAGTGACATGAGGTATTTGATATACATTTAGGTCAAGGACATGTTCATTTTTCTAAGATGACTTTAATACCAAAGACTATAGAATATACAAGACACATCACTCATATAGTTTTGAATGGGGAAAAGTGTAATGGGCAATATGGCGAATGAAGCCCCGCCTACTAGTACAGAAGGCCAATCATCGTTCGCTATAGACCTGACATTTATCTGGGGGAGAAGCTCGAACCAGACATGTGCTTTTACAGTTTTTGTGGTCAACAAATGCACTGGAATCTCAGCGAATACTTTCTTCACAGACATAAGAAATATCCACATCCCTCCTTTTTTTAATATTAAGATTTTTCTTTGAAATCTGTAATAGGCTACCACTACTAACACTAATCATTGGTAAAATAATAAGTCCTTCAGCAAACCTGATATTTTCCTGCAGGTTTGACGCAAACTAACAGTGCGTTCACACCGAAGTGGGTAGAGCGTCCAAGGAGAGCGTCAAAAATCACTACATTGATCTCGTATTTAAAGGGGGCCGTTGCAGCATATCAGTTACAATCCTGCATAAAACATGCTCTCTAGCGTGAAAATGTTGCACACTTCTTATCAAATTCATTTAACAACGGAAGATCACGTTGCATGTGGTGTGGCTTTGCTCCACTATCTGAAATATCCTGAAGCAGCAATACTGTTTTGTACTGTCGCATGAGATTCCCGCATTTTTAAAGATAAATATATATAACATTAATGCATATCAGTAACTCGCCAGTAATTATTTAATAAATGTTCCTGTAAGAAAACATAGTAAATAATTGGAATTATTAATATAATAATCTGAACCAAAGTTCACAGGTCTGTGTTCTCTGAACTCCTCTCAAGCGATGGACTTCTTCATTCTGACGCGCCGTGCTGCTCCTCACTGCTTATCACTGCCAGCTCTCATTGAACTGCAAAACTGCAGTCGTTGAGTGCCTGAAGTGTCCATCATTCCACACTTCATTTTACCGGTTGAATGTGTGCATCACCCGGGTAATTAAAGTGCACTTACCATTTGTAAAGTTTTCAGTGTGAATGCACTATTTATACTACAAAATGACAGAATAGTGCATAAGTATGCGTTTTGGGATGCACCTAAAGTATTACTTTCCAAAATATTACTGTCCACAGACATTTAATGAAAGGTAAGCACACACCAATCCACACACCTTGTACGTGTGTAATTTGTAAACACAGGATGAAACATACTATTTCCTTACCATGTTTGAAGACCACAACCTGTGTATCTCCAACCTCAGACAGGTAAACACTGTCACAGCGTCCCATCTCTTCTGGAGTAGGGGAAGTCTGTTTGTCCCAGCAAAAATAAATAGCATTTAGACTGAACACAATGTCTAACACCATTTGGTTTATCACCATCTCATTGCTTCACAAAAAAAACGATGCTAAACCAGTCTGCACTCACCAGTCTGGGCAATGCTGTGGCTCCGACAGTTTTGCATAGTCTTCGGAGGTCCCATTTTGAGTTGAGCCTAAGTAAACAACAAAAAAACATCAATAAATATCATACATTTAATGAAATCAAAAATATATTGACACAATCTGGATGATAAAGTAATATGAATCTTGCTTACCTGACCACCATGAGCTTGTACTTGTTGGCATAATGAAGAGCCATATCAGCAACTTTGCCCCCAGTCACAAACCACACTGGCCCCTGAATCCGCAATAGACTTCACCTGGGCCTCCATCAGGTCCTCCTCTCCTTTACTGAAATTCATGAGCTCATCTGCATTCTTGATAAGTACTGTTCCCTATAAAAACATCACAAAGAATTATTAAAAGCTACAGACCAAAGGAAAACAATGATAACTAACTGCACAATCATACAAATAAAACTCTGTCAATCCTGTAGATGCACAGAATAGACAGTATAAGGGTCTTTCACACAGAAAGCATTTTCCTTTCTAACGTGTTACTTTTCTATTGTTTTCCAATGTAAACATACACTTTTGACGGACTTGTGTGATCATTAAGCTCACATCTTTTTAGGTGCCGTTTCAAGTTAAAAAATCTTCAACTTTCAAAACACCGCACAGCTCATAATTGTCAGTTCCACAGCAGCAGACCAATGAGAAGAGCTCGAAGGTGATGCAACTATTGTAAGTCTTTGTTTACAGGCGCTCATCCGTGTCCAGATACCCTCATGCTCTCTGCTGTGCTTTTTTTTTTTAAAGCAATTCTGGACCACTATGTCTCACATTTTTAGAAGCCAAGACGCATTCAGTGTGAATGAGCCTTTAAACAAAACTTGCCCCACCTCTGAGCTGTTCTGATTGGTCCACTGCTGTGGAACTGACAGCGATGAGTGTGAAAGCTTTATTTTTTAAACTTGAGTGTCTAAAAATTGTGCCATTCACGTGCGTGACTTTTCAACACACATGAGCCTAATGGTCTCACACGTTCATCCAACGCGTTTTACATTGAAACAGAAAAGAAAATAGCGCATTAGAAAGAAAAACGCAACCTGTGTGAATGGCCCCTAAAGCATTCAATTCAATCTGCAATTTTCCTACCTTGGTTTCAGTAACCGTGCAGTCAAACGGACAGGAGAACACTGCTATCTTTGCATCTTTTACTGACGTGACATCACCTTCTGCCTCTTTCTTAAACACCATCCCGTGAAGCACAGTAGAAGAGTTCAGTCCACAGCCCTGTAAAAAAAGTGAATACACAAATGAATGTAACATATTGAAACTCTGCACTTCAATAACTGTCTGGTTTAGCTCAGCTACCAAATCAGACCTCTGAAAACTATGTCGAATAGTTCAGACTGCTGATCAAATCACTGGTACAACCCTCCCTACTCTCCAAGAACTGTACTTATCCAGAGCAAGCAGAAGGGCTTCCAAAATCCCTCTGGACCCCTCACACTGCCTCTGAACTTTTACCTTCTGATCAACGCTACAGGAGCACCAGAACAGCCCGACACAGAATTGGTTTCTTCCCTCAGGCAATCCATCGCATGAACACTTGATGATAATAATTATGAAACAAACATCACTACTTGCTATACACTTTTATACACATATACACTTATTTAACAACACACTTTACATGCCCATTCGCACATAACAGCTGCACATATAACATTGTATACAGTAATATACCTGTACATACACTTGTCAATTTGTATATTTGCACTCACTACTTCTATTTGTTTAAATATACTATCTGTTTTTTGTCCTGTCTCTGTAATTCTGTTGCACTGTTGAAGCTGTCACGAAAACAAATTTCTCGTATGTGTGATCATTGCTGACAATAAAGCTCTTTCTGATTCTGATTTAACATAACATGGATTAAAGAAACACCTATGTTCAGTACTACTTACCAAAATTTTGCATACTCTGACATTGTCAACATTGAAACTAGCAGACTCAGGGAAGATGGAGACTGTAAAAAAAAAAATAAAAATAATAATAAAAAATATATATTAAATTTTATTACACCCAAAATCTAAAGGAACTTTGTAACAGTACAGTAAAGCAATCATGCATTACCGCAGGCCTGTGCGATGAGGTTGGCCAGGAAATCCTCATTGCCGTACTGTTTGCTCATGACAGCAGAGCGGATCATGGCTGTCGCCTCATCCAGGTCGTGCAGATTCTTTGCAGAGGAGCAGACGCAATCAGGCAGAATTTCCAGAGCCTTCTTACAAGCCATCTCATAGCCCTCAATCACCTGGAATAAAGCATATTTACAGTTAAAAACTTAATTATTAAGCCCTCCTGTGTATATTTAATTATTTTTCAAAGATTCCCCAAGTGATGTTTAAGTCACAGTATTTCCTATTATATTAGTCTTCTGGAGAAAGTCTTTCCTTTAGTTTGCAGGAATTATAATAAAAATATTTAAATAAATAACAAAAATTGCTATGGTCAATTTCATACGCCCAAATTTATTGACAAACAAAAGTGAGTGCATGCAAACATAACTAGTGACACAGTGCTTCAGATCTGTTGTTGACGGACCTCTGAAACAGACAGGCCCATCCTCAGCAGCTCCTCTGCAAGCTCCAACAGAGCTCCAGCAAACACCAGAACAAAGTTTGTGCCATCGCCTACTTCCTGTTCCTGCATGTGGGACGCCATCACTATCATTTTTGCTGCTGGGTGCTGAACCTTGGGGGAAGGGGAGAAAAGAGAGATATAAATAGACTTCCAAATGATATAAATTAACGCATGCATTACAATTATGATTACTAGTATGTACCTCCAGCTCTCTCAGAATAGTTGCAGCATCATTAGTGACAAACAGTTTCTCCAAGTGGTTGATGACCATTTTGTTCATACCTGTATAAAGTGAAACAAACATGAACAAACGCTACAAAAAAATAACCCAATCAAATGCGATTTCATCATCTGCAGGAAATAATCAAGTGGCAAAACACTGTTTTACATTTGTAATAGTTTGGACAAAACTGCAACTTAATGTAAATGGGGCATTAAAATGATCTTAAATAACCTCACCATTGGGTCCATAAGCAGTTCTTGTGGTTTGTGCCAATTCCTTGCATGCCTGGATGTTCCTGAAAACAGCTTCCTCAAGACCTGAATAGTGCTGATAGAGGAAAGAAACACACTTGTAAGAGATTGTAGTTTCATAAACAGCAACTGAAACATTAAAGTAGAATATTGTCTAACATTACGCTTCATAATATGGTTTCTACTCGACAAAAATGTTATGGATTTTACTATTATATGCTATTTTTCTATTTTGCAAGTTTAAACTGATGCTGCCACCAAAATGCTGAAACCATCTCATGAATTACCTGGGGTTGGTTTTACAGGCTTTCTGCAGGTTTCACCAAGTAAAATTTAAGACTTAAGACATTTTTAAGACCATTATGAATAAAAGTTCAGGCTCATAAATGGCTAAAGGCCAAGGAATTTTTCAAATGGCCCAGATGCAGGGTTCAACGCTAAGGGTTTTTCTACTGGCCCGATCGAACCAGTAGTTGAGTGGTTAAGTTAATAGCTATCTCTTAGCCACATATTTTAAATACATGTCAAAACTAACGTCTGTGAATCTAGAATTAAATATTTTTAAAATCTTAATAAATGTATAATTAGCAAAGTTCAAAGTTTTGTGCAAACAAAAAAGCGGTATGGAAAATGTGCAGGTGTTTTATTGCAGTTCTACATTAAAACAAGGTGGCTGACTTGCCAAACTGACAGCAAACTGCAAAATATCACTCCATTTAAATATCTGCTTTCAAGACGTTAAAAAAAGACAATTTCTTTTAGTCTCATAATTTGATGTTGCTGCCATGTTGCCTGTCTCTTCTTATATAAACACATTTAATAATACAATAATAAATTAATAATTAAAAAAAATATTTTGGATATTTGTGAAAACTATTATGATAAATACAGTTAAAAATTACCTTTATTATTATTTTATTAAAGTTTTATTGAGATGGATTGTTGGTGATTGTATGACCAGATTGGGTAGCAATACATGAACAAAGGAAAATTAAGACTTGTTTTAAAACATTTAAAACCAACCACACATTACAGTAAATTTAGGCCTTTTTAAGGCCTAAAATTTTGATTTGGGGATATAAGACATTTTAAGACTTTGAGACCCTGCAGAAACCCTGTTTTATATTTGCAGATTCAGACTTTTTAGTATAATTTCATTTAGGTATTCTTTGCAAATTCTAAATAAGCAAATCACAATATTATCAGCAAATGACTGTCTAAAAAATTGTATTTATGTGCGTGTGTTTGTGTATATATATATATATATATATATATATATATATATATATATATACATTGTATTATATTGTATACTGTAGAACTTTGTTCACAGTCAATTAAATAGTGCTATTGTTGTTTTGAAGTCATTCTTGCATGTGAATTCAGAACGAATATTCACCGCGTAACAAGTTGTCAGTATTAAAAAAATTAACAGATTTAAGCAAATTAGAGCTGTAACAACAAATTGCACTCACATTATGAATTCCAATGACGTTTTCTTTGATTACTTTTTTCTTAATCATACTAAGTTAAACAGTTCTGACTGAAACGCCTCATTTGAATGGATCCTCGTATGAAAAGTCGAGTGTTCGAATACAAAACTAACTTTATCTCGCCAGACAATATTTTCTCGCCAAAGCATACAGTACATACATTATGGGTAGAACACACACATGGGAGCTGTATACCAGATTATTCATTTCATTTTTAAAGAGGACAAAAGTACATACTGAAACAGTGTTGTGATGGAGGTGTGATGTCTCTCTCAGCCTGTCAGACAGTGGCACATGTCTTTAGCTAACATGCTAACTTCATTCATCCGTCACTTTCCAACATAACCCATTTACAATAAACCCTTTGCTACTTCATTAAGACCTGGTGTTAATTTCAGCCGTGTACAAAACAACACTCTTCAGTTGAAGTGTGAAGTGTCTGCTAGTTTTACCGGTAGTAGTAGGGTCTGAGGCCCGTGTTCTAGAAAGCTCTATGTAGAATCATCGGGAGCGAGCTAAAAACAACACAATTTAGGCAAAACACTGTTTCAACAGCCTTACCTTCGCACCATCCTTTAACATCTGAGCAAAGCCCGGGGCTTTGGGGACGTGAAGAGCCATTTTGAGCGGAAAATGTGGATATTAGATTGATGCTGGATGAGGCTGCAGCGCACTGGAAGCATGCAGCTAAGAAAGAACAGGCGCTGCTACGGAGAACAGAAACGCGGATCGCTGAACCAGACAGGCGAGGTAGTCGAGCGCCGATTGAGTCCACGCCACACCTAAAGCAGAACAAGCAAACCATTTAATATTTCTTTTTAAAATAAGATTATTCAATAACAGTATCTTTAAGTGTTTATGTGGTGTTGTTTTGAATAATTTAATAAGTATTAAGAAGAAAGGTGTTTTTAATAATTTGAAGATTATCAAATTTTGTATTAGATATCAAAAAATTGTATGGATGTAACAACTGCACTCGCAATTTAATATCAGCATTTAAAATGAACATCAAGAATTATCATTCACTCATTCATTTATCTTCGGCTTAGTCCCTTCATTCATCAGGGGTCGCCACAGTGAAATGAACCGCCAACTATTCCAGCATATGTTTTACACAGCGGATGTCCTTCCAGCTGCAAGCCAGTACTGGGAAAAATCCATACACACTCAAGGGTGGATTTAACCAATAAGTGAGGAAGTCTGGGGGCCCCCAATAAATATCTAGAAGTATAAATTATCCATAAATATATAAACTATATATAATGTTGTTTTCTATCATATTTTGTATGATGAGAATCAAATAAAACTTTTATGTAATTAAATATTATTTTATATAAAATAAAATGAAATATTAATATTAATGTAATAATAATTAAAATAATGTAATGTTATATAGTAATAATAATATTATAAAACATTATTATTGCATCAATACAAATTCGTCCACCACCCCTTATTGGCCCCCAAATCACTAAATCCACCCCTGTACACACTCATACATTTATTTTCCTTTTGGCTTAGTCCCTTTATTAATCAGGGGTCGCCACAGCGGAATCAACCGCCAACCTATCCAGCATATGTTTTACGCAGCGAAAGCCCTTCCAGCTGCAACCCATCACTAGGAAACACCCATACACACTCATTCACACACATACACCATGACAAATTTAGTTTATTCAATTCATCTATAGCACATGTCTTTGGACTGTGGGGGAAACCGGAGGAAACCCATGTGAACATGGGGAGAACATGCAAACTCCACACAGAAATGCCAACTGACCCAGCTGGCACTCGGACCAGCGACCTTCTTGCTGTGAGGCGACATCGCTACCTAGTGTGCCACTGCGCTGCCCCTATTTACCAATGGACTAATAAATAAAATGTGTGAATATGTGTGTATATGTAATTGGTGGTTCATTCCACTGTGAACACTCCAGGTAAAGCAGGAAATAAGCTAATGGAAAGTGAGTGAGTGAATTATAAAAATAAAAAACACAGATACTTAAAATAAAACACTAACATATATATAGTTGACGTCAGAATTATTAGCCCCCCTGAATTATTAGCCCCGTTTATTATTTTCCCCAATTTCTGTTTAACTTTTTTCAACACATTTCTAAACATAATAGTTTTAATAACTCATTTTTAATAACTGATTTATTTTGTTTTTGTCATGATGACAGTAAATAATATTTGACTAGATATTTTTCAAGACACCTCTATACAGCTTAAAGTGACATTTACACACCTGAAACTTGTCTATAGCACTTGTTCACTGCTGCTCTTATAGTTGTGTAAATTGCTTCCTTGTCCTCATTTGTAAGTCGCTTTGGATAAAAGCGTCTGCTAAATGACTAAATGTAAATGTAAAATTTAAAGGCTTAACTAGGTTAATTAGGTTAACTAGGCAGGTTAGGGTAATTAGGCAAGTTATTGTATAATGATGGTTTGTTCTGTAGACTATCTGAAAAAATATATAGCTTAAAGGGGCTAATAATTTTAACCTTAAAATGGTTTTTAAAAAATAAAAAATTACTTTTATTCTAGCCAAAATAAAACAAATAAGACTTTCTCCAGAAGAAAAAATATTATTAGACATACTGTGAGAATTTCCTTGCTCTGTTAAACATCATTCAGGAAATATTTAAAAAAGAAAAAAAGATTCAAAGGGGGGCTAATAATTCTGACTTCAACTGTATATAATAGTAAGAGATATATAATAGTAAGATATATAAACAAAATTCATAAATTTGACTGTTGCTATTCTTAGTTTTTTTTCATCAAATATTCAAAATATGAATAGAAATTATATTCATTTCTTTACATTTTTATATCACATTTAACAAAAATAATATAATTATATAATAATAATAATAACATTTTTTTTAATTATTGAATAACCAGCAACCTTGCTGTAAGGCGACAATGCTACCCACTGCGCCACCCTTTACATTTATATGTTACATTTAACATTAATATAATTAGGATATATTGTGTTGATGCACAAATTGTTGTTTTCTAAATGAAAAAGACAAGGTTGAAATACAAAAATATATAAATTAATAAATAAATAAATAAAGGGAGTCACGGTGGGTAGCATGATCGCCTCAGAGCAAGAAGGTCGCTGGTTTGAGCCTCGGCTGGGTCAGTTGGCATTTCTGTGTGGAGTTTTCGTGTTCTCCCCATGTTTGCGTGGGTTTCCTCCGGGTGCTTCGGTTTCTCGCACAGTCCAAAGACATGCGCTATAGGTGAATTGGATAAGCTAAATTGTCCGTTGTCTATGTGTGTAAATGAGAGTGCATGGGTGTTTCCCAGTGATGGGTTGCAGCTGGAAGGGCATCCGCTGTGTAAAACATATGCTGGATAAGTTGGCGGTTCATTCCGCTGTGGTGACCCCTGATTAATAAAGGGACTAAGCCGAAAAGAAAGAAATATAATTAGGAGGTGTTTTTGTTATCGTATTGATATTGTGTTGCACAAAGTGTTGTTTTCTGTATGAAAAAGACAAGAAATACAAAAATATATAATAAATAAATAAATGAATGAATAAATAAATAAAATAGTTGGCTCAGAAAACAAACAAGCTTAATTTTACTACAAAAGTCACATATACATTTGTAAATTATTTTATTATATAATTAAAAACCTACTTTGTTGTTGTTGTTGTTAAAAAAAGCAAGTTGAAAGCAATTTAATCATAAAGTAAGTACACTGATTTCTCTGACTGCTTGCCCTGATGATTATTATTATCAAAAAAAGTGCTCAACAACTCAAAAAGACTACAAATCCCAACATTTTTAACTAAATGAAAACTAAAAATAAAAGCTTTGCATTGTTATGGCGAATGTGTGTGTGTGTGTGTGTGTGTGTGTGTGTGCGCGTGTGTGTGTGTGTGTGACCCAGAAGCTGACCGGAGAGAGATAGACATTGTTCTAGTGTAAAGTCATGCCATCTGAGCCATTTAATTGGAGTCAGGCTGGCACACACAGAATCACAGTGCCACTCCGACTGAAGAGCTGCCATTACTCTGCCTCTGTTTGGGCTTCTCACTGTACACTACTAGGATTACCGCCACTTTAACTTTGAATGTTTTACAGCATAAACACAGAAGAGGATCTGCATACAGGCTTCTCAATGGAGTGTCTTCAGCTTTTCTGCTGAGCGTTTTGCTGAGACTCTTCTGTAAATACGTCTCTATTGTCAGGTAAGTGGGATTTTACTGTGCTTTTAGGACATTAACAGTAAACTTGTGTCTTTACTGTTCAGACAATAAGCACAGTACATGTTTATTTCCAAATGAAATATAGTACAGGCATATATGTAATATGATTTCACTGTGCAGCTAGTAAAGAAGCATGATCTCATTTGCTGGCTTTGTCTTCAATTGTTTAATCCCTGATGCAACTTTAGGCACATGATGGAAGCGTTTCTTGACCCCTAAAAGACTAGTGACCTCATGCCTCTCAGGTTACACACACATACAGTTAGTCAGAATTATTAGCCCCCCTTTGGTTTGTTTTTCTTTTTTAAATATTTCCCAAATGATGTTTAACAGAGCAAGGAAATTTTTCACAGTATGTCTGATAATATTTTTTCTTCTTCTGGAGAGTCTTATTTGTTTTATTTAGGCTAGAATAAAAGCAGTTTTAAATTATTTATGAACCATTTTAAGCTCAAAATTATTAGCCCCTTTAAACTATTTTTTTCCGATAGTCTACAGAACAAACCATTGTTATACAATAACTTGCCTAATTACCCTAACCTGCCTAGTTAACCTAATGAACCTACTTAAGCCTTTAAATGTCAGTTTGAGCTGTATAGAAGTGTCTTGAAAAATATCTAGTCAACTATTATTTACTGTCATCATGACAAAGACAAAATAAATCAGTTATTAAAAATGAAATATTAAAACTATTATGTGTAGAAATGTGTTGAAAAAAATCTGCTATATTAATTAATATTAATATTAATTATATAATGAGCCAAAGCCATACATTTATTTCAATATATAAACGTTCTATTATTATAGATTATTATTAATGTTAAATATTACTATTCATTTTAAGTTCTGATGTTCAGTTGAAGTGTAACCTTTTATTAAAGTTGTCCTAAAACCAAATTGTGTGTCGAATAGTACCAATATTTTACAATAACATACAATATCAATATTTATTAATGTTTTATTTATATTTAAAACTGCGTTTATTATTATAAAATTTTAACTATTATTATTCATTATTATTAATGTTAAATATTACTATTCATTTCAAGTTCTGATATTCATTTGAAGCAGAACCTTCTATTAAAGTTCTCCTTAAACCAAAATGTGCCAAACAGTACCAATATTTTACAATAACATACAATATCAATATTTATTAATGTTTTATTTATTTATTAAATTGTATTTATTATTATAAAACTGTAACTATTATTATAGTTTATTATCAATGTTGAATTTTAATATTCATTTTAATATCTGATGTTCATTTGAAGTGGAACCTTTTATTCAATTTGTCCGAAAAACAAAACGTGTGTCAGTACCAACAGTACCCATATTTTACAATAACACACAATATCAATATTTATTATTATTTATTTATTTAAAAACGGTATTTATTCATTTTTAATTCATTAATTTTACAATAACAACATCTTTGTGTGTGTGTGTACTCTAAAAACCTTTGTTGTTTTAGTTCAGTTTAGTGTCAAATATGCACAAAATAAAAGATTAATTAGATTTACTACATTATTTTGATATACCTGGTTGCAAACAATTTATATAGGCTGAATTTAGGCAAACAAATTAAGTTGACCATTAGTAAATTTAATTTGTTTACATTCAGCCCATATAAATTGTTTTAGTATGGACAAACCTTTATCAACACAAATTTCATGCACCCAGTTTACCCCAAAACTGGCTTTTTTTTTCCCTAGGAATAAATGATCACCTCAACTAGACGAGTCTCTGCAGACAAACCAGAAGTACAGATCGCTTTCAGCCTCGACGAAACCTCAGGTAACACACATCCAGAATGCGCACATCATCGTTTTCGATGTTTACATGCTTGTGTGATTGAGAGCCTAAAATAGAGTTGCTTCCCCCTGTTCGGCACGGTCCATACTATGCGTGACTTTGACCAAAACGGCAACAAGCAAAACCCACCCAAAGCCGCTCATGTGGGATCAATTCAACTTTTGCCATCCTTTCCCAAGAAACAGGTGCCTCCTCTATTTTGGTTGATCTCTGGCATCTTAAAAACAAAATATCTACCTAGCCACAAAGTCAACAGTGCTGTCAAAGTGTTTTACAGCTATTCTGGCAAATGCTTTGATGGCAGCTGCTGCCCGGGCATTGCAGCATCAGGTTTCTGGTTTAATACCTCGCTGCTGCATGATGCGCTCATTTGCTTTTAGAACACTGGCCTAAATTTAAAAGCATTTAATACTTCGCGCTTCCACGCTGATTTGACCCACGTTCTTTTCTTCCTTTCCCAAAAGTGGAACGCAAATAGAAACCTGACACAAACACTCTATATTTAGCCTTTTTCCCCATAATTCCCTGCAAGAGTGAACTTTGAGTAATTAATAGTCATTTGTTGTTTATATTTAGCTGACTTCAAATTTCAAAACATAAACTAAAATGCATTTAGTTTAAATGTGTGTGTTGATTCAATATGTATCAGTGTTCACTGATGTCTACATTAAAATGAATACTAATTACATTTTTCATTGTTCCAAAGGTATTGAAAATCTTATTACATTTCTTAATTACTATAATTTTAAATAAAGCGATTATTCAGAATCAACTAAAATGATAAAGGGAACAAACCCTGACAGCTTACATTAGGAAAGTGTGTAGCTAATCTGTCAGTATCTGAATTATTATTTTACATTGCAGTGACTGTGTGCTTGTTTATTATTATTCATTTCAGAGTTCAGATATTGTGTTAATAATATACTAGTTTATTATCAAAGCCATGAAGTGTTTAGAAGATCAGTGACAAAATGACAAAATAAAAATATTTATAGCAGAAAAATAATATATAAAATGTGCCTATTATTAATATTAATATAAATATTCATAAAATAAAAACACTATAAAAACAACATATGTTTATTTTATCAAAATAATAAAATACAAAAAGCAAAACAATGTAATTTGTGATTATATATGTCATATAATATCCTATTGACTTACATTACAGACATTTCATTTAAATATATTTGATTATTTACAATTATAGAATGTATTATATTTTGTTTATTATACACTGATATAACAATAATAACAATGAAAATAATAATAATAACTAATAATTTTATTTATTAACATTGATATAACATTACATTTATTCATTTAGCAGACACTTTTATCCTAAGCGACTTTCAAGTGACATTAACATACATGAAATAACAATTTCCTTCAAATTTTATAAATCTCTAAGCAAAAATACACAAATAAATAAAAGTTAAAAAAATATGTTGTGATAACTCGAAAACAACTTTGTATGTTGAGATCATGAGAAAATTAAGTCGTGATAACTCGAAAACAACTTTTTATGTTGAGATCATGAGAAAATTAAGTCGTGATAACTCGAAAACAACTTTTTATGTTGAGATCATGAGAAAATCAAGTAGAAAACAACTTTTTATGTTGAGATCATGAGAAAATTAAGTCGTGATAACTAGAAAACAACTTTTTATGTTGAGATCATGAGAAAATTAAGTAGAAAACAACTTTTTACGTTGAGATCATGAGAAAATTAAGTCGTGATAACTAGAAAACAACTTTTTATGTTGAGATCATGAGAAAATTAAGTAGAAAACAACTTTTTACGTTGAGATCATGAGAAAATTAAGTCGTGATAACTAGAAAACAACTTTTTATGTTGAGATTACAAGGGAATAAAGTCGTGATTATGAGAAAATAACTTTATTATTATGGTGAGATCACGAGAAAAATAAAAGCCATAATCAACAACAAAACAAGAGAGAAAGAAAAATGAATGCATGGCCTCTTAGGACTTCCGTAATAAAGAAAATCATACATGTAAAAATAATAAGGTTTTATAGTTAGTCAAAATTATTAGCCTGCCTGTAAATTTCTTTTCTTTTTGCAAATATTTCCCAAATTATGTTTAACAGAGCAAGAAAGTTTTCACAGTATGTCTGATAATATTTTTTTCTTCTAGAGAAAGTTATTTGTTTTATTTCGGCTAGAATAAAAGCAGTTTTAATAAAAATAAAAAGAAACATTTTAAGGTCAACATTAGCCAGTCATTATTCGACTGTCTACAGAACAAACCATTGTTATACAATAACATGGCCAACTACCATAACTAGGCATGGGCCGGTATAAGCTTCTCACAGTACGATAAAAATATCACGGTTTCACGGTATTGTGATTGCTGCTTTAAAATATTTTCTTTTTAAATGTCTGGGTAAAAAAAACAAGAACTTTTTTCCACTTTGAACATGACGGCTGCGTCCATACCTTAAAAATGGTTATCGTCCCATGCCTAACCATAACTTGCCTAATTAACTTAACACACCTAGTTAAGCCTTTAAATTGCACTTTAAGCTGAATACTTGAAAAATATCCAGTAAAAAATAAAATACTGTCATCGTGGCAAAGATAAAAGAAATCAGTTATTAGAAGTTATTAAAACTATTATGTTTAGAAATGTGCTGAAAATATCTTTCCTTTAAACAGAAATTGGGAAAAAACATGCAGAGTGGGGTTATAATTACGCAGGGCTAATAGTTCTGATCTCAACTGTAAATGCAATCAATCTGCAAAAAACTAAACGAGCCTATGATGTTCGTCCCCATCTGGCCACAATTCAACAAGAGTACATGCGCGTCATGTTTCTGATAACACCCTTTCAAATTTGCTTGTATATATATCTATTAATTGGCGGTCTGGCTGACTGCAAACAGGCCTTTATCTGTTTTTAGCTGGTTTGCATCACCAGACGACTGTAAGCCCTCCGTTTGGACATTGCTGGCATGGCGGGAATCAGTGCAGAAAAGTCCTCTGTCAAAGCGCTCGTTAAACACAAGTCACCGCGAAGAACCGCGCAGCTACTTAACTTTCAATCTGTCCGTTCGGGATTTAGAGTCCACGGCCGAACAGCTGGCGTCTGAATGCAGCTTTTCAGACTGATCTGGAAACGGTTTCGAGGTAAACGGCAATAATGTTTACAGTAACCGTAAACTGTACTCAGACCGGTGTGAGGGCTCGGCGGTGTCATGTGCGCTGTGGTTATGAATTCACTGATTAGATGGATGTAGATGTCAGCGCAGAGACCTTGGAGTGAAGATTTCAGATATTATCATTCTCATACCCAGGCGTGTTGCTCTGCCTGTGTTTTCCTCTCAGAGTTGAAAGATGCAGTGGATCCGCTCCCATCATTCCCCGACCTTGAGCAGCGCCTGCAGGTAAAGTTTATTAATAATCTGTTTACAATATGGCGACATGCATGCAGCAAGCACACATCTGACCTCGTTTTTAAAGACTTGTCGCGAACTGCAAACACTAGAAAAGTAAGATGTAAGATTCACTGTATACTCAGACAGGAACATTTTCATTTTTAGCTAGACAACATTCTTCTCATCATTTACATTATTTTAAACTGATTTAAATTGGTTTATTGTTTGCGCCTCGTTGACCAGTTACATTTGTTCAGGCTATTTTAACTTTAGACCACTTTATCCCCTAAATGTCTCCCAGCAATGCTTCTGTAAGACCACAAGATGGCATTAGTTAACCTTTTAGTTTTTTTATTTTAATTCGTTTTTTGCAAGAATGATGATAATGATTTTAATTGTATAAATTATTGTAATAATAATAATAATGCTTTAGTAAGACCACAAGATGACATTAGTTAAGTTTTTTGGTATTTTTATTTTAATGAGAGTTTTGCAATTATGATTCTAATTGTATAAATTATTTTATAACTATTAGTTATCCTAAAGAATAATAATAATAATAATAATTATAATTATTATTGGTGACGCAGAAGGTAGTGCTGTCGCTTTTATTGTGTTAGTGGTTCGAGCCTGTGTATGTATGAGTGTATGAGTGTGAATGAGTGTGTATGAATGTTTTCCAGAGATGGGTTGCAGCTGGAAGGGCATCCGCTGCATAAAACATGTGCTGGATAAGTTGGTGGTTCATTCCACTTTGGCGACCCCTGATTTAAAGGGACTAAGCCGAAAAGAAAACAAATTATTATTATTATTATTATTATTAGAAAATAATGCTTCTTTAAGACCACACGATGACATTAGTTAATTTTATAGTATTTTTATTTTAATTAGAAATTTGCAATAATTATAATTGTATAAATAATAATAATAATAATAATAATAATAATAATAATAATAATAATTCATACATTTTCTTTTCGGCTTAGTCCCTTTATTAATCTGGGGTTGCCACAGCGGAATGAACCGCCAACTTATCCAGCATATGTTTTACGCAGCGGATGCCCTTCCAGCTGCAACCCATCACTGGGAAACATCCATACACTCTCATTCACACACATACACTACGGACAATTTTAGCTTACCCAATTCACCTCTTTAGACTCGTGGGGTAAACCGGAGCACCCAGAGGAAACCCACGTGAACACGGGGAGAACATTCAAACTCCACACCGAAACACCAACTGACCCAGTTGAGGCTCAAACCAGCGACCTTCTTGCTGTGAGGCGAAGTGCTACCCACTGCGCCACCGTGCAGCCCCTATAATAATAATGATGAAAATAATAATAATTTTTATTACTACAAGATGTCAGTGGCAGCTTTAAAGTTTTTACTACAGTCAACAGAAAATATATATTTTTTATTTAAATTTTAAATTTAGCGTCCAAAGACATGCGCTACAGGGTAGGCTAAATTGTCCGTAGTGTATGTGTGTGAATGAGTGTGTGTGGATGTTTCCCAGGGATGGGTTGCAACTGGAAGGGCATCCGCTACATAAAACATATGCTGGATAAGTTGGCGGTTCATCCCGCTGTGGTGACCCCGGATTAATAAAGAGACTGAGCCGAAAAGAAAATGAATGAATGAATGAATGAATGTAAAGCCTATTATTATTGTTGAATTAAAATATACTTTTTTGAATAAATTTGAATATTTTGTTATTATGTTTCCCAGTACTGGGTTGCAGCTGGAAGGGCATCTGCTGTGTAAAACATATGCTGGATAAGTTGGCGGTTCATTCCGCTGTGGCGACCCCTGATATATAAAGGGACTAAGCTGAAGGAAATTTCTTGATTATTAAATATAAACAATTATTCAAATAAATTATACATTTAGTTATTATTTTAAGGCCCATAAATGACACACTTCTTAATTAATCTCTTTCCTTTTTTTGAGCTGTCATCGTCCAACTATGTTATGTTGATTTTCTCAACAACAACACAATTGCTTCATTACGGAAGTAAAATGAGTTGACTAAAATCAGTGAATGCTGTTTCATGCTGACATGAAAGGTTGCTATTGACAGTTGACAACAAGACTATTTCAGTACCACATTCCTCATGAGTTCCTCATAACCAGCATTTTACTGCCACAAAAAAGCATCTGTCACTAATACAATACACTTCCAGACAGGGACTTGTGTGTGTTTGTGTGTGTGTGGTGAAAAACTAAAGGGAACAAAATCCAACAGCTTACATTAGGAGGTATGAACTGAGTAGTGTGTAGATAATAAATATATGATGATCTTTATCTATCAGTACACAAATAATTATTTACTATGCAATGATTGCATGCTTATTTGCTATTATTTATTTGAGTTGTTGATATTGTGTTATATTAAACTATATATAAAGATTATTATCAAAGCCATGAGGTGTTTCAAAGATCAGATCAGTGTTCCTTGATATCAACGATTTGCCATAAAAGTATCCCTAAAATGTGAAAATTGTCTTACCTGAATAAAACACTGATCAGACTTAACACACGAGGGGGAAAACTGGGAGAAGTTGAAGCTCTTTGTCGCATGCATGATATTCTGTAGGACTGTGCCATGAGTCATTGCGAAAGAAGAAGTTCCTGACACAAAAGGAATAAAAAAAAAAATTCAGGCCTCTGAAACAACTGTTTCCACATATTGTGTTTCATGTGTTGATTGAAACCAAGTCTGTATGACGATTCTGTGTATATTCCAGGATGTAGCCGACAATCCAAATATAACATCATAAAAAAGGAAGTTCCTCATTTCATCTCGAGTCTCTCTTGTAGATTATAACATATATTGTCTTCGTCAACTTACTCATTTAAAAGAGCTGAAGTGTTAGTAAATAATGTGATGCATTAATGTGTTCATATTTCTCATTCTGACAGCCGGTGCTACCGTGTCGCTCTTTAAAGGAGTCTATAGAAGTGTATAAAGACCACTGCAAGATGGCCAATGAGTTCAATCAAGTTAAACATGAAATCGCCAGGCTGGAAGACAGAAAGTAAGATTTACAAATGACTCAAAACACAAGCTCAATATATTCATATGATATTACTGAGATGGAAAAAATTCAGAGCTGATACACTTTTGGAATTTCTGAAACTTTTCCATTGAAAAAAGTATATACAGTGTACAAGTCACAATTATTAACACCCCTTTGGTTAAAAAAAAAAAAAAAAATTTACCAAATGATGTTTAACAGAGCAAGGAAATTTTCACAGTATGTCTGATAATATTTTTTTCTTCTGGAGAAAGTCTTATTTGTTTGGAATAAAAGCAGTTTTTAATTTTTTAAACACCATTTTAAGGTCAATATTATTAGCCCCTTTAAGTTATATTTTTTTCCGATAGTCTACAAAACAAACCATCATTATACAATAAATTGCCTAATTACCCTATCCTGCCTAGTTAACCTAATTAACCTAGTTAAATTTTCAAATGTCACTTTAAGCTGTATAGAAGTGTCTCGAAAAATATCTAATAAAATATTATTTACTGTCATCATGGCAAAGATAAAATAAATCAGTTATTAGAGATGAGTTATTAAAACTATTATGTTTAGAAATGTGTTGAAAAAAAATCTGCTCTCAACAGAAAACAGAAAAACTGGGTAAACAGAAATTGGGGAAAAAATAAACAGGGTGGCTAATAATTCAGGGGGGCAAATAATTCTGACTTCAACTGTATATATTTTTAAGAACTAAATATATCCTGGGATGTTCTGAATAAACACACACACACACACATCACCAAATTTAAAGAGACAGATAATGAATCAAAACTGCCTTTGTTTGAGCTCATGGAGTTTCCTTCAAAGTCATGCTGCTCTACTGGTTAAAATAAGCATGACACGGCCTGACATATTGTATTGTGGAATGCAGGGCTTTTTGTTGTTTTAACATTTACACTGCATAACCACATTTTCATGAAAATGAAAGTGCAGTGTAAAGCCACACAATATACTCGACTTTTTAAGGATGCAAACAACACTTAACCTTTGTTGAGCTTTTAAAAAGTACAGTTGTGTTTTCAAACCATATCCCACAGTCTCGGAAAAAAGGGTACAAAGCTGTCAGCGGGGAAGTACCCTTTGCCACAAAAGCTAAAAGCTCATTTTTAGTACCTCATTAAGTGGTGAATTAAATAATACTTTCAAATAAAGCACTTAAAGTGTATATATTAGAGCCTTTAACCTTTTTTAA
Source organism: Danio aesculapii (assembly GCF_903798145.1). Classification (NCBI taxonomy): domain Eukaryota; kingdom Metazoa; phylum Chordata; class Actinopteri; order Cypriniformes; family Danionidae; genus Danio; species Danio aesculapii. The sequence continues at coordinate 25,410,185 of NC_079444.1, forward strand.
CCTTAGAGTACTACCCCAGTGACAGCTTTTAAAGACAAAACATTCTTATAACGTTCTGGCAAGGTTCTCTGAAAGTCATGAACATACATCCTTGCAGAGTAATGACGATAGAGCATCTGTGCAGAATTATCTGGTCATTTTGTACTGTTACTACTTTTTTCAGAACATTCAAAACTAACATTGGAATAATGTGTGCAAATGTTCCCTTAACATTTGATCATTTTTATTATAGTTCAGAGAGCTTTCAGAAATTATATTATTCTTAACTAATGGGAATGTTGGTAAAAACATTGTTTGTTAAGAAAAGGTAGTACCAAAAATGCTAATCAGTAAGTCATATCAACATTTGTTTCTATGTATCTTTAACCCCTTAGAAATAACCAACTGCACAGAGCAAGAAAACAACTTATCAGACTTGACTCGTTTGTGTTGCCAGATTGTACTATGATTACGGCTGATAAGCATTGCAATAAACACTGAAAGATCATTTTAGGTAATTCATTCCCTATTTAAATAAAATTTTATAGAGTGTAAGTGGTCAATGTTACTTTAACACTTTAACTACCACACCAAGAAAAAGATGTTTGGATTGTATTTCTTAACTCCTAATGTCGCTAGTTAACACACTCAATGCATTTTTTTCAACACATCCCATAATTTCTAAAATATCAGCCTCTACCAAATGGTAGATATGTCGGTTTATGGTAAAAGTACCGAAATTAATAAATAAGTATGAAGAGTAAGACCAAATTATTAAAAAATATGGTCACACTTTACAATAAGGTTCATTAGAAAATGTTAATTAATGCATTTACTAACATGAACAAACAATGAACAATGCATTTACTACAGTATTTGTTCATGTTAGTTCAAGTTAGTTAATGAAAATACAGTTGTTCATTATTAGTTCATGTTAACTCATGGTGCATTAACTAATGTTAACAAGCATGGATTTGGATGTTAATAATGCATTAGTAAATGTTCAACTATGATTAATAAATGCTGTACAAGTGTTGTTCATGATTAGTTCATGTTAGTAAATGCATTTACTAATGAACCTTATTGTAAAGTGTTACCAAAAATATATTCAAAGTAAAATATTTCTGAATACTACATCACCTTTATTTTTTGCCATAAAATATTTCAGATTTTCATTTAACATGTTTTTTTTTTTTTACAATAAAAGCAAAATCAAGTGCAACAGGATTATGTTTGTTTGATTTTGTCTGTGAGCCAACAATGCTGTGTGTGTAAACCATTATTTAAAACAGTAAAAACGTGGTCAATCATTTGGTAGAGCGGCAGTCAAGGCACTTCTTAAAATGTAATAAAACCTATTTTTTCCAAACTTTTACTTAAAATTACTTGTCAAATTACATTGTAAACAACCCCCTCCACACAATGATACGATACTGTAAGTTGCAAAGTTATCATTTGTAAACATAACTTTCAAAAGTTATATGAATATATTATTAGGCTTTAACTACTATGTACTTTCACAAAAAAGTATCAAAATAATATATAATATATTGCACGTAGGGCTGGGCGATATGGCAAAAATGCAATCTCGATAATTATTTTCCATATTGAATGATAACGATATATACTTCGATATAAGATGTTAATGCTTGCAGATTTAAAAGAGTAGCCCAACAATGACTAAAGCCACAAAAATCAGAGGGTCTATTAAATGGCATTTTTGGCCGAAAATTCAGTACATCTCTAATATTAACACACTTTTAGATTCCCATTGTTGTATATATTTGTTGTTCCCATTGTTGTATATTTCTGCTGTGTGATTAGATCAATATAGAGTAAGAAAGTCCAGCCTTATTATTGTTATTGACACAAATTTGATCGCGATTCGATATAATATCGTTTATTGACCCAGCCCTAATTGCACAACACTTATGGTGCTACTAAGGTGGGATAGAGGTAAGGTTAGGGACAGATTTGATGGTATGGGTATCTTTAAGGGTAAGGTGAAGGGATGGGTGAACAGTGTAATTTTTTATGTAAATTACATGCAGACAATTTATTTGATGTAAGAATGATGTAAAAACATGTACATGCATAATAACTGCATTACTAAATGTTTCATTTAAATGTAAGTACACAGTAGTTAAGAGCACTTGATATAAAGTGTGACCTATCATTTTATTACATTTCTGTATAAATAAGATGTTCTACTGTCATTCAGTGTAACATATATATTTATGTAAAAACTAAACAATTATATACTGAGGATAAAGCTGCTTTGTTTATGGAGGAAAACACAAGAACTTCCTTGCCAACTAAATTGCCACTGTAAATTTTCAGTCGTTTTCACTTTCTCAGTTGTTTCTTTTCCAAAAGAGGAAAACACATGAACAATTCTGTACATTTTCTGGAGATTTAATCTTAATACTGATACACAAGTGATATATTTGACTTATCAATGCGTGGTTAAGGATTCTGTTTTCTACATTATAAACTTTTAACTTTCATTTCAAACTTTCACCACCCTTCAACCCTGCTCAAAATATTACACTCTTAGAAAACAGGTACTTCATTATCCAAAAACCAAATGTTACAGACATCTCCCACTGATTTCATGTAATTGTGAGCTAGTGAAACATAATGAATCATCTAGAGATCCATAATAAGAAGCATGTTTTTTTTTCAACTGAAATCATTGTCAACGTAGGTACCATAAGCTATGCCATTGACAGTTTCACTTCCTATAAAAAAGTTTCAGGCAAACAACAGACACTTATAGTCACCTGTGTGACACACAGGCCACAATTCATATCATGAATACATCAAATACCTGCTGAAAACAACAACAGCAATAGACAAGATCATAGAGTTTATAAAGATTTTAAAGGTTATAATGGAAATTCTATGTTAGCATGGATCTTATACTGTACACATCTTCTGAATGTTGAATAAATAAGCTTTATTCACTGTATAAATTTATGTATAATTTGTTAGGATTTTGATGTATAGTTTGTTAGGATATTATAAAAGGTGGTTACAACTATTTGAAAAATCTGGAATCCTAGGGTTAAAAAAATCAATATCAATATTGAGGAAATCACCTTATTGTCTAAATCAGAGAAGCCCAAAGTAGAGCCCACGGGGCAAAGTTGGCCCATTGTAACCTTTGATTTGGCCCACCATCCCATCTAAAAAGAGAGTGAGAATGATGGAGGGGGTTGGAGTGAATGTCTTTAAAAGAGATCATCATTTCTAATTTGACGTAACCTTTTGTTTGTTTGTTTTATTGTTGAGCTACAAAAAGGCAAACTGAAATGAATTTTTTTACTTAAATGTTGTAAATGAATCAGATTTTTAAAAATGTACAATAAACAATGTCACTAGATGGATAGAAGACTATGCATGCAGAAGACATCGGTAAGCAAATCAAGCCAAAAACTAGTGTAACTCCATTCTGTTATAAATGAGATTGTTTTTGTTTTTACTGTAGTAAGTTCATAATAAAATGTAATGAATGCTTTATTATCGGGATGCTCTGATTGGCCGAAGATCGGAATTGGGCGATAATCACATTTCACGACTCGATCAGTACTCACTGATCTGGCTGATCTCGATCTCATGCAAGTGTTTGTTTACGAGTTTACAACCTGCGTAATGCTTCGGTCACACTAGAGTTTGTGCGTGCAAAATTCTATTGTACGACACTGCGAAAAGGGCCGGGATTAAACAAGATGATTAGACATTTTAAAAAAGCGAGCGATTGGTCCATGTTTAAATTTCCGTCCAGAGAGGTCATGTTTTGATTTTGATTGGTCTCACGCAATCATGTGATGCGATTTCGCGGGTCAGAGTTCACCAAGCTTGAACTTTCCAATGCAGCGAACTGTGAAACTTGTCGCATGAGCTTGTGTTTCCGGTCTGATGCATTGGCGTGCATATGCATGGTAGTCTATGGGGAGAAAAGTGCAGTGTGATTGCAGCTTTATACATCCACAGTGCTATAACACGTGAGCAATGTTTCCAAATTGCATTGTCAGTCATTTTTCAGTCATCTGATTTTATCTATGGAGCGTTCCTACTGTATTAGTTAATATAAAGCAATGTTTTCTAGTTGTTTTTAAATATTATTAAATAAGTTAGGAAATTACCCATGGCATATATACTGTATTTACGTTCAGCCCACTAGCCTCAATCATGTTTGTTTTTGGTCCTTCATAAGAAAAAGTTTGGGCACCCCTGGTCTAAATGAAGTTCTTAGGCATGCATATTACTAATCAAAAATTGAGTTTTGATATATTTACTGAATGAGATTTACAAAATATCTTCATGAAACATGATCTTTATTAAATATTCTAATGATTTTTGCAACATAATACTGGTCACATATTGGTTTTACTGGAATTCAATTTGAATCCTAATTGAATATGTCCCAAAACAATAACAGCAATAAATTGGTTGTGATTGTTAAAATTTGACGGTTTGTAATGTTTTGAAATGGTATTTGTAGTGGAAACCTTTAGAACAATGGTCTCAAACTCCTGGAGGGCCACAGCTCTACATAGTTTAGCTCCAACCACCTCCAACTCACACCTGCTTAATAGTCTCTTGTAGTCTTGAACACCTTGATTAGTTGGATCAGCTGTGTTTAATTAGGGTTGGAACAGAACTGTGCAGAGCTGTGGCCCTTCAGGAATCAATTTTGAGACCTATGCTTTAGAACATCTATAATGGTTTCTATTGATTTTTTTTCAGCAGGATACCAAATGATTATGTATAACATGTTTTCTGCCCCATTCCTCAGAAAAGAGCTCATGGCGGAGCTGCTAGAGGATGAAAAGACGTCAATGGAGTTTGCACGATTTGAAGAGGAATATCGGATACTCACAGAAGAGAACCAGAACTTGATAACGGTGCACAGTGAACGAGCGCAGCAGCTCGAGACGCTCCGAGTGATCAGTCAGAAGAGGCAGGGCTCCTCGTGACTTTTGACACTGATGAAAAAGATCTGTCACCTCATGGCTTTGCTTCAGTGTACTGAAACAACAACAAAACTGATCTTAAATCAGTGCGCTTAAACTGAAACACTTAATAAATGTATATTTAAGCTAACGTGGGTCGTTTCAGAGCCAAACTTGATCTGAGGAGTTGCCTCAGTCTGATATATTGGTATTCTGAATACAGTATATACAGCTTCTTCTTTGTGTGTGTTTAAAGGGTGTGTTTGTTGACAAATGTGTTCGTACAAATGGAGCTGTGTCTGTGTTATATCATGTAAAATTCTCTGCTGTGAAGGAGCTGTTCTCAGCAAGAGTTTTTGCTGTCTGTCAGTTGCATTAAAATAGAATTAAACTTCTCTCCAGCTATTTTAGTTCAAGCAAGGTGACGATAGACGTATGACTACACACCATTGTTTAGTCACTCAGCAAAAGGGAACTTGGCTTTCGAAATGTGATCTGCTCATTTTAGGAGTGTGAAACCATTTAAAACTATCAATGGTTGACACCTCCATCCCACACAAGCCGAGATGCCGGCAGTTTATGATCGCAAAACCAGTTGAGCAGCACTGTTTTGCTTCCTCCAGATTTAGATTTTTAGCTTGTTTGGCTATGGGCAGGTTTCTTTCTCTTTATTAAAAGGATGAATGAATCTATATGTCAAAATGTAAAAGCATTTAGTTATTTTTCAGTTTTGAGAGTCTAACAGGATATTTGAGATTGTATACTGCTGTATTTACACCCATCACTTTCATATAATTGCTATGTTTAACCATAACATTATACCAGGAAAGAGTTACACAATAAATATGTTTATTTATAAGAATAACCTACTTTTGTAACTATAATAAAAACATACGTTTTCCAAGAAATTATGACAGTGAATAAATTACTTTAAACAACATTTTATATATTAATTTATATATAAATTATATAGGAATTGATTTTACTATCAATTGTTTTTCACATCCAAGTTTTTTAGGGTGTCCAAATGCACAATATTCTAGATCAGGGGGTGTACAAACTCGACCCTGGAGGGCCGGTGTCCTTCTGATTTTAGCTCCAACTTGCTTTTAACACACTTGCAAGGAAGTTTCTAGTATATCTAGTGAGAGATTGATTAGCTGGTTTAGGTGTGTTTGGAGCTAAACTCTTCAGGACACTGGTCCTCCAGGACCGAGTTTAGACACCCTTGTTCTAGATAATACACAGTTAATAACATTTAAGACGTCATTTTTTCTTTTTTTTTAGCCAAAGATTGTCTGTAAAGTTGACTAATCTGCGACTGAGGAGGTTAAATTATGTATGTGTCTGCCAGTACAGTGAAAACCAAGGCGGTCTGTGGAAATACAAGAAAGTCGTGATGTAAATGATTGACGGGACAGAGGCAGCCAATGAAAGGAGGTGAGTGCTTGAGAAGGCGGGACAAAAACAATTTTTGGCCATAAGTCACATGACACCCAAGCGAAACACAAGCGCCTCCTTGTTTTCATAGTTACAAGTGAGCGCTTTAAGCAGCCTGAGTTTAGTATGTAGTATCTAATCCAACTTTTAACTCTCCGGTGATATGACAGGTGAGTAGGCTTCATACGAACGATTGTGGCTTTGTCAGAAAATATGTCGAGACGGACATGCATATATTGAAAATAGATATCTTTAGAGAAGTTTAACTGGTCTTTTTTATAATGTAAAAGGTCTGAAAGGGTTAATTTCGGGTTTGTTTTGTTTCATGCCATACGCATATGAGTTTTAATAATCACGACTATGTAAGCGATAATATTCTTTCATACAAATGTCGATATTTGTTGGATGTATGCTGTAAAAAAACATACCTACCTAGACAGCATTTTTGTACACAATAACCGCGTTCTGATGTTTTGTTACACAACCGTAATGTTCATTTTCATTACATCAAAGGCGCGTCCGTTGTTTTTACTCGACACATATTAGGGAAACGAGTTCAAATGTTTCCGTTTATCAGCATTAAATACGTCAGCTCAACTGTGTGAGGCAACTGGTACCCAAGTTCCTTTAAAAGTCGAGGAGTTAACGTTAGGTGGAAAGGAACAGACGGACAAAATGCTTGCTCATCCTTTATCAGCAAAACCCAATGAGTCAGCAGAGAGCGCGCACTGTCTTGCGCCACACACACACACAAGAGAGCGCACGCACATAAACTCTCATGACTCGACTAGGTCAAATTCTCTGTACACAGCTAAGATAAGGAGCTCCCGTGGGTAAGAACACGTACCTACTGAGTGTTACAAACAGCATTTCTTCCCCAGGGGGTTCTGTTGTTTTTTTTTAAGTTTTTACTTCCCGTTGAGCGAGTGTGAGGGGTATGACGCGGTCAAGTATGCAAGCGCCTTAATAATAACAGGTCGACTGTGATTCGAAGGCAGCAGTGATGGGACAATGCTTCTATAAGTAGAAGTTCATTTAACAAGGAATACATGACATTATGCAACGTAACACAAAACTGGCCAGTTAAAATACAACAAGCTTTGCGTTTTGCTGGGACATGAGTAGAAGTGACATTACTATACAAAAAGAAAGTGTGACTTCATTGTAGTTCCATTCTGGATTTTCCCTTTTCCAGTTCCCGTCTATATCAATAGTCAGTTTCAGAGCAGTACACTTGAATCTGACTTTTAGCCTACTACAGTTAACTGTCTGTTTGAGATTTCAATTATATCCTAAAAATAGCTGTTTTCCCAGTACTGGGTTGCGGCTGGAAGTTGGCGGTTCATTCCGCTGTGGCGCCCCCTGATACATAAGGGACTAAGCCGAAGGAAAATGATTGAATGAATGAATCACAAAAATAAAATGCAAAAGGAAAAAGTTATTTATTTTCTCCCCAGAGAAACCTTTAAAACGTTTTTAAATTAGCTGACAAACCGATTGTGAGCTCTTATTAGGTTAATAGTCTATTGTCTGAACTGTCTACATTAATTTAACTTCTTTTAAAAGCAACTGTGTTTAATAATTTAATTAATGCAAAAAAAAAAAAAAAACGATATTAACCCACCTATAATGATATCCACCAATCAGAGAGTCGGAGAAAGCAAAGCAAATTAGATCTTAATCTCTATGTACTTGAAATATTTATATGCATATTTTCCATTTTTTTATACAGCACTAACAACTGTAAATGAATAGTTTTAAATGGCTGCCATAATGCTTTCTTAATATGTCTAATAAGAGTTACATAGCCAAATATCTTCAGTAAACAAACCATATAGGCTACACTTGGCAGAACCCTTCAACTGAGCTCATGTAAATGTTTTTTTTACTATACAGATTAAATCAAGATGTCGGTGGAAAGCTCAAAGTCATTTAAGTTCACCTTCCAGTCGTCTGTGCACAGTTCACATGTTCTGCAGTGTCTAAATGAGCAGAGGAAGAAAGATCTTCTGTGTGATGTGACTATTGTGGCGGAGAGCCAGAGTTTCCGGGCTCACCGGGCAGTTCTGGCGTCCTGCAGTGACTACTTCAGTGTTCGTGTGTCCACTCATACACCCGAAGGCATTGTCATCAACCTTCCTGATGAGGTAAAGACACAATTAAAGGTTTTGAACAGGGGTGCCCAAACTCAGTGTTGAAGGGCTGGTGTCTTGCATATTTTAGCTCCAACTTCCCTAAAAACACCTATCTGAAAGTTTCTAGTATTCCTAGAAAGAGCTTGATTAGCTGGTTCAGGCGTGTCTAATTGAGGTAGGAACTGAACTCTGCAGGACACCGGCCCCCCAGGACCGAGTTTTGCCACTTTGTCCCATAATTGGGACAGAAATATTTTATGAATAAACGTTCATGAGACAACAGAATCAATAGACCTTTCCCAAGAAGGTGTTTAAATACGTTAAATCCTCGAAAATTTTTAATATCCTCCTGAGACCCGAAGAATTTTTTTTCTTTTTTTTTCTTTGAATTCCTACATCCTTTGGGGTAAAAATTCTACAATTTAGAGTTTTTACATTTTGTTTTTATTTTTAATTTTACAGCATGTCCTCTGTAGTGGACCACAGGACCATTTTAGTTCAAAACAACCACCACTCAGACAACAAAACTGTACAGGATATGGCTGTAAAGGGATAATAATCCAATATTAATGTAACAAAAACTAAACAAAAGCCATTTTTTCCTTTTGTATTGAAATTCCTGAAACAGTTTAGTCTGAAAGAGAGCCGAACTCAAAAAAACAAAAGGTGATGTTAATCCGAAACAAATTTAACATAAAAGTGCTTTAAAACTGATTGTCATTCTCTAATTGTCTTTAATTCTCTAATTGTCTGATTGTCAGACTCAAAATCAGAGTCTCCCTCAACTTTTATAAAGAATCCTCTCTTCTTTAGTTCTACCCCTACAACATGCAGTCATTAATGACATTAAGATGGTCCTGGTGTCCACTATAGTGGTTATTTAAAAAAGGATGATATTTTGAAACACAAACAAGTTAACAGTTTTGAAAGCAAAATTTATTGTTCCTGACACTTTAATAAACAATTATATATATGTAATAATAATAGTAAAAAAAAAACATTTAAAACAGCAAAATTTTACGTGCCCATAAAATATGCCTTTTTGTATGTCAGCCATTTTGGATGCAGTGAAAGAAGTAGTTCCTAGCATGCCAGCCAATCAAATGACATATCACTAGAAATGGATGTCCTCTGAACAGTACAACAGGACTTGACAGAGTAGCTCAAAAACTTCAAAGAAAATTCATGAAAATGCAATGTCCCCTACAGAGGACACAAGTCAATGGGCGGGGTCTCAGGAGGATATTTAGATTTTCATTTTTAAACTTATTCGTTGTATATATGCCACATACATTTCAAAATTGAGCAAAAATGTATTATTTTTTTCAACCATTAGAATTACAATGGAATATGTAGATACAAATTCAAACATTAGATAAACATATATTACTATTAAATAGATAATAGTAGTTTTTCATTAGTACTAGTATTTATTTTTTAAACACTAGTATCCTTTATAACTTACTAGTAACAATTCTCATTTTACTAGTCAGTTTTGCTTTTTTACTCGTCTTGTTACGACTAGTCCAAATGGAAGAGTAGAGTTCAATAAAACATTTTACTAGTTAAATAAAATAGTTTTCTAGTAACATTTCAATCAAGTACTAGTATTTAATAAATGTGTACTAGTGTCTTTTAAAAAAAGTTTTAGTATCTATATAATAAGTATTAGTATCTAATTAATAAGCACTAGTATCTTATGATTAAGTACTAGTACCTAATGATTATTAACGAGTAGTACATAAAAATATGTACTAGTCCCAGCTGGAATACATACTAGTCAAAACTAAATAGTTGATATCTCAATGACAGATTCCATAGAAATCAATAGAAACATTTTAAATTTGTTACTAGTAACAACAGAATAGTTAATAGTCACTATTAAAATAAGTACTAGTATTTAATAAATAATAACTTGTATCTATTTAATAAGTACTAGTATCTAATGAATAAGTACTAGTACCAATTTAATAGATACTAATAGGTATCTAAAGCATAAGTATTAGTATCTAATAAATAAAAACAAGTATCTATTTAAAAAGTATAAGTACCTAATGAATAAGTACTAGTATCTATTTAATAGGTACTAGAATTTAATGAACGAGTACTAATATCTAATAAAAAGCACTGGTATATTTTTAAAAAGCACTAGTATCTAAATAATAGGCACTAGTATCTGATGAATAAGCACTAGTAACTAATGAATAAGCACTAGTATCTAATGAATAAGCATTAGTACTTAATGGAAAGGATACTAGTATCTAAAAAATAAGTACTAGTAACATGAAAATAGATACTTGTGCAGTCAATTTACCTTATTCTCCGCATACGAGCGCGTGCAGCCATTTGAATCATTTTGGCTCAAAACTTCCGGTTTCATTCACTTCCATTAATTTTTAGATGTTAAAAACAGCTCGTTTTGCTGCTTGATGATGCAAACTGATATTTTCTTATTATATTATTCTATTTTGTCTGTATAATCATGCAAACGCTTGTTTGTAGAGCAAGTAGGCAAGTAGTTTGACTGTTTTCTGCCGTTTATTATTCCTAGTTATTTCTCCTATATTCCTTCCTATTTCTCCAACTGAATCGGAAGTTCTAAAACAAATGCAAAAACGAGCACACTTACGCATTGGAAAATAAGGTCAATAGATTAAATGTCGAAATGGCTTGCCATAGCATATATTCATATATGGCATATATACAGTGACATAAGATTCAAGATCAAGGAAAAAAATAGTTTCTCAATTCATGAGCTCTTTAAAACCTTTTGATTTGTTTTTATTTTTCATTTCAGATTACCTCAGAGGGATTTGAACCCTTGCTGGATTTCGCCTACACCTCAAAACTCCTCTTCACCAAAGAGAACGTGCTGGAAATCCGCAACTGTGCCTCCGTTCTCGGCTTTAAAAACTTGGACAAAGCCTGCTTTGATTTCCTGCTCCCCAAGTTCTTTGACAGCAACAGAGGTACATCAAAAGTCCAGAGGAAATGCTGCAAAACCAAATGTTGCAAAACACGAGGAGCTGAGCTCAACTCCAATAACGCCTCTGATGAAGACAAATCACCAATTCAGCCCTCACAGCTTCAGCCTAAACGCAAAGAGCCATACTGTCCTCCTTCAGTGGCCATTGAGGATGTGGGAAAAAGCTTTAACAGTGTGAGAGACACAGATTACTCCCTCCTGTGCCCCAAATACCGCAAGTTTCAGATCGCTTGTGGGAAGGAGCGATCCTGTCTGGATGTCTGCGGCTCCACACCTATGTCTCTTGACAAAACCGACAACTGTTCCTTAAACTGCTTTCCCTGCACGAGCAACAAAACACCAATCACTGAGGATGATGATTCTCTGCTGCCTGAGTGTTCTCCACTAAACCCTGACCCTTGTACAGACCAGCCCTCATTTCCAGCCTGTAATGAATCAGCACAATCTATCTGTGACTCAGGAGACTCGGATAAACCGGGAATGTCGCCTCAATCAGGATTGGACCACACTGAGAAAGCAGACATGGAGTTCAGAGAAGACCAAAGCAATGGGGAGAGGAGTACAGAGGAAATAGAGGTGGCCAGACAGCTCACGTTCTGGCCGGATTCTGGTCCGCTTTCTCCTTCTGGCCTGGGTTTGGTGGACAAACCCTCTGGTCTCAACTGTCTGAAAAGCTGTTACCTGGATCCCCGAGCAGTGGAGTGTCCGTTTATGCTGAACTTTGGTGCGGTGGGTGCTCAACTTCATGATGGAGAAGGGGGATCTGTGTCACAGGGCAGTCCGTATGTACAGTCTAACCAGTCAGGAGAGGACTCTGATAGTTTCGACACGGAGGGAGACAGCGAGTCTTACAGCAGTGAACGAGTGCGTGAGGTGAGGACTGCTGCTGTTTATTAGTGCAGCTCAAATCATAAAGATGTGTTTTTGTGTTTTTTAAATGATACGTCAAATTTAACAGTTTGTTGAGGAAAAGTTTGTCTTTTTAATTGATCAAAATATCTGTTTTGATAGACAAAAAATACATTATAGAATGAGCATGATGAGGAATTAGTTTTGTTTAGTTTTCAATTTAAACACACACACACACACACACGCACACACACACACACACACATACATACATATATATATATATATATATATATATATATATATATATATATATATATATATATATATATATATATATACAGTTGAAGTCAGAATTATTAGCCCCCTTTGAATTTTTTTCTTTTCTAAATATTTCCCAAATGATGTTTAACAGAGCAAAAACGATTTCACAGTATGTCTGATAATGTTTTTTCTTCTGGAGATGTTTTTTATTTTGGCTAGAATAAAAGCAGTTAATTTTTTAAAAGCCATTTTAAGCTCAAAATTATTAGCCCCTTTAAGCTAATTTTTTTCAGATAGTCTACAGAACGAACTATCGCTATACAATAATTTGCCTAATTACCCTAACCTGCCTAGTTAACCTAATTAACCTAGTTAAGTCTTTAAATGTCACTTTAAGCTTTACAGAAGTGTCTTGAAAAATATCTAGTCAAATATTATTTACTGTCATCATGGCAAAGATAAAATAAATCAGTTATTAGAAATGAGTTATTAAAACTATTATGTGTAGAAATGTGTTGAAAAAAATCTCTTCATTAAAAAGAAATTGGAGAAAAAATAAACAGGGGGGCTAATAATTCTGACTTTAACTGTATATAATTTTGACCTAATTGAAAGATCAAATGTGACTTTTTATTAGTGTTGTTATTTGTATGTTTCTTTTTGTATAATGTATGATTATTAAGAAATGGTAATGACTGTTAATTATAAATTAGCCATTATATATACAGCCAATGCTGATGAAATGGCATTAACCTCTTAAGGCCCAATGTGTTTTTTACATGCATTTTTTATTTCTCTTTGCTATTTGGGCTTATTAGAACCGAATTAGAATAAAAACCTAAATATCATCTTTTGATATGATGTACTTTTAGATAAAAATGATGTCCATATATGTGGACTCGTGGTCCGAATTTACATAAAACACTTTTTCCTGAATTTTTTAAAATGCATATTTATCATAGAACTTGCTTTGACTATCAGAGAGTAAAATCAATATTTTTGCCCATTTTGAACAGTTAAAAATAGTGCTTGGGACATTTCATATGCAGGATGACACTGTAAGTCTGTAACAAAATATAAAACATTCAAAGTATTTTAAATAGCCACTTAAGAGCTAAAATGTGCTAGAGGTTATAACAAAATAAATATTGACAGAATTTGATAACAATCATAATGAATACTGATGTAATGAAAATACAATTTCTTACTATTGTTATTTTAAGTTGTTGTTATTGTAGGAATTATCCAGCAATACAGCACTTTATTTACTGGCCTAATTAATAAAAATGATTTCATTTTGTAGTAATGAGAAGAACAAATATTGGAAGTTCAAATATTGGTCCCACCAGAAAGTGCATATTATTATCAACTAGGCATGTGCCGGTATATGATTTTGACGGTATGATAACCTTGGATAAACACATCACGGTTTCATGATATTATTTTTACTGCTCTAAAATATATTCTTTTTAAATGTCTGGGCAAAAACAAAACAAAAATCTCCTTTGAACATAATATATATTATTTTGAGAAACATTTATAGTATTTTGGAGCAGTAAACATGTCAGGCTAAATAATTCAAATGAATCATTGACTTCTGCTGTCTTCATTAGTTTCAAAAATACTGATTTATTTAGAATTTAAAATTGCACCTTCTGAGATCTGCTGGAGATACTGTTTTCCTAAAAAAAAATCTTATATATACCCTGTAGGAACGATATAGCAGAAAATTTTGGCAGTATTAAAACCTTGACTTTTCCAAACTGCGCTATACCTTGAAAACGGTTATCGTCCCATGCTTATTACCAATGTCTCGTTTAGTCTCTAGAACTTTGTAGGTGGATCAGCAAGCAAAACCCTGGCACCTGTGCACCTGATTTGTTAACTATTGGTGAACTTTGTAGCATTTAGTGTCTATTGAGCAGGCCAGACCTGTACAATCCACTCCTGATAATGACTCATCAGTCCCACATTAAGGTCAAAGTCTGTTTGTCCTGAACGACAACCTTAATGAAAGCATTCATCCATTTATCTGTGACTGAACACGGAGCGGATAAAGCTGACATAATAGTGTTTTGAGTATCAACAGACCTGCAGCCATGACTGGGCAGGAATAATCATATTTATGTAGTGGATGATGTAATGTTTTGATTTCTCCTGTTTACCTCCAGATGGCGCTGCCGCTCTCTGTGGATCAGATCGTGTGTCTGAGCAGAAATGACTTCCAGCAGATGCTGAAGCAGCAGAGTTTGAGCCGCGAGCAGCTCGATGCTGTTCATGACATCCGCAGACGCAGCAAAAACCGCATCGCTGCTCGCCGCTGCCGCAAGCGCAAACTCGACTGCATACACAACCTGGAGTGTGAAATCGAGAAACTGGTGAGGGTTTTTGTCTGATAAAAGCTCAAACTGCTCGAAAACGTTATCTTTTCAGCTTGTATATCAGTGAATTTAACAATATTTCACCCCAAATAAAAAATTATTAATTAGAGATGATTTTTTCTATTGATTTTATACTTGTAGTATTTGTAGTAATTATAGTCATTTAAGTATAACGTGTTAAATTAATACAGTGGTATTAAATGGTATTAAAAATCATACAATATTTAAAATTATATTGTTACAAATGATAATAAAAGAGGTATGCTAGGTTTATTGTTATTAAAATAATATCTAAATAAAATGACTAAGAAAATCAACAAAGAACATGTAAATGAATTCTGTAAATAAAAAGGCTTATTTATTGACTGTCTTAGTCATATCACTTTAAAATAACAAACACTGTACACTACTCTATATTAGGGTAAAACACTCCCTTTTTAATTAATTAATTAATTTGTGAATGCATTTTTGTACTTTTATTTTGATTGTCTTTTATTTATTTAGTTTTAATTTCCGAAAAGAATCTTCATTGCACCAGTTTGCAATGATAATAAAGCTTGTTAACAAGTTTTTAATGATTAATGAAGGAATTATATTATTGCTTTATTTAATCTTCATTTACAAGTATCAGGTTATTTACAGCTGCTGTATATTTCTGTCCGTTCGCATTCCGTCCCTCTGTGCCTACTGATGGCATAGTTGCAAACTGCTGTTACATCTAAAAACACGGTCTTAATACCTTAATACCGCTGTGCCACCACATGCGGCGTT
The DNA here is from genome assembly GCF_903798145.1 of Danio aesculapii. Classification (NCBI taxonomy): domain Eukaryota; kingdom Metazoa; phylum Chordata; class Actinopteri; order Cypriniformes; family Danionidae; genus Danio; species Danio aesculapii. The sequence continues at coordinate 25,425,948 of NC_079444.1, forward strand.
AATGGTCATTTTGAAGTGTCACCCACTGTATCTATTGTTTACGTATAGTTGTTATAGTATTTTGCTATATTTTCATTTTATATTTTATTGTTACTTGTTTTTTAGCTGAAATATGACCTGGACAGGTTTTTTCATACAGTCAAAAAGTATGAATATTGTGAGATTTATGTTTTGAACTGCATATAAAAGGATGGTCAAACTTTCATCTGTTTGCATTACAGTTTTAACACAAACTAATACAGTAATAAACTAAAAAACTATTAATTTAAAAAAATCTTTACATTTTAATATTTCATAAGTCTGAAATTGTGCTAAAAACAGTATATGCTAAATCTGGGATTCCAATTTGTTTCAATCTCCCCCTATTATTAAAATGATTAGCCAAATCAAATACAAATGATTTATAGTAATAATCTTTACTTGTTATATTTATGACTGACAAAATATGAATCATGTTATGTTCATAAGTTTATTCTGTCCATGTTAATGTGCCCCTATTGTTTGTACTGATTGATGTAAACCGACTGTAGGAGACAAAAAAGCAACCATTTCTTTAGTATAATCATCATAATACTTTAAAATACCTATTAAAAAGATTTCCATCTGTATGTTTTATATTATATATTTGTATTATGTTTGTTTTCTGCAGCGATGCGAGCGAGAGAAGCTGACCACTGAAAGGATCAAGTTGAATCAGTTGAAGCTGAAGGCCTGGCAGAGTTACTCGGGCCTGTACGAGCAGGTGTGTGCCGAAGCGGCCCTCAGACCAGAGCAGCTGCAGGTGCTGGCCAAATATTCCTCTCCAGACTGTCCGCTGTCTGCCCTCCTGTACCCTGACACCACACAGTCCTCCGGCTCCGGAGACCAAACACCCGTCAGATCCTCAATGGAAAACACTGCACAGTCCAATTCACACAAGCTGTTACCTCAGTCTCATCCTAGTCCCGCCGACGCCTCTGCTTTTGACAAGAGTGAGTGCAGTTCAATGGTCAAACAGGCCACAGAGCTTCTCATCAGCAGACCTGAAACAGACAAATAGCAAATGATGCATGTCGGACCACAGAAAATCACTTTATACTTTTCCAAGGTGCATTTACAGTGCCTTCCACTGATATTGGCATGCCTGGCAATTATGAGCAAAGAATGCTGTGATAAATCAAAATATTTTGTACTTATGTACTTACAAAACTTAAATTTTTTTGCTCAAAATATTAACATAAGGGGGCATCACGGTAGCTCAGTGGTTAGCACTGTCACCTCACAGCAAGAAGGTCAATGGTTCGAGTCCCGGCTGGGTCAGTTGGCATTTCTGTGTGGAGTTTGAATGTTCTCCTCGTATTTGTGAGGGTTTCCTCCAGGTGCTCCGGTTTCCTCCACAGTTCAAAGACATGCACTATAGGTGAATTGAATAAACTAAATTGGCCGTAGTGTATGTGTGTGAATGTGAGAGTGTATGGGTGTTTCCCAGTACTGGGTTGTGGCTGGAAGGGTATCTGCTGTGTAAAATAAATCCTGGATAAGTTGGTGGTTCATTCCGCTGTGGCGACCCCTGATGAATGGGACTAAGCCGAAGGAAAATGAATGAATGAATATTAACATAAAAACTAAAGGAATCTTTGTTTTTGGATGAAGGTGTTTAAATGTGAGACTTTAATCACAATGCCGGTCTCATTTTTCTGCTAATTATATTTGGGCAACCAAAACAAAGAACCACACCACCATTCATTCATTCATTCATTCATTCATTCATTCATTTATTTTCCTTCAACTTAGTCCCTGGTTTATCAGGGGTTAACTACACCACCAAGAAAAGAAAAGAAAAAGCGCTGTGGGAGTTTTACAAGTAAATTTCCATAGACATAATAATAAAATTGAGACCTGATTAAAATAAAAAAAGACCTAGAACACAATACTTCAATGAATTTGAGACTTTTTAAGATTCTGAAAAAAATTCAGATTTAATTTTTTTTAACTTTTTTTTTATTTTTTAAGTCCCCAAGAAATCAAAACGAACCATATGATTTTGTTAGCTCACATTGCCAGTTTTGTGGTGAACAATTCATCTGTGCATGTCATTAAGAGCAAAAAAATGGTTTGCCCTTTTAATCTTTAATTGAAATCTGTAAAAGCGCTTTTTCTGTTAATTTGTCAGATTACGTATATTTTATCAAAAGGGCATTTTCTAACATATTTAACCCACGCCCCTCCAACTGTCAGTTTTGACAACAAACAGAAATGGTGAGCATGAGGAGTCTGTTAGGTCTAATAACTCACCGAAACCCTTTTCCCGATCTTTCTGAATGAAATGCCTACTTTACTACATCCAATCAGCTTGCAGTAGGAAAAACAAGCCACGCCCACTGTTGTGTAATTTAATATCCCTTTCTCTAGGACCTGCATCACAACACGGAAAAAAATAATGTCACAGCTTTCATGGGGACTTTAAGACCCAGAGAGTAGAGGCTTTTTTTTTTATCGAAACCATTCCAAACAATTTGTGGTTATATCATATTAACATTTTGGAGATTTCTGTAAATCTCCAGCTGTGAATTCTTGGTCGATTTTTTTGGGGGGCAAATAATCGAGAACATTTTCATGCAAATTTTGCCACTAAACCCATTTGTAGTCAATCTCCAGCACATTCTTTCAGATGGAGCAGCATTTACTACACAGAGAAATAGTTCACTAACAAGCTACGCAAAACTTTGTTCCAAATCTAAATCCATTTAATCAGACAATTGAGGTAGTATTTCTCAATGAACTACAGCTCTGTGTAGTAAATGCTGCAGGTGAAATGACCACATATAACATGTTTTTACTCCAAACTTACTAACTTCAGTCGAGTGTTTGAAATAATCCTTCTGTGAGATGATTTAGTGATTATTACTCACTCTGAGCCAATGAAAGCAACAGAATCTTCTGTTTATAAAACAACTATGGGGATTTCCTGGGTTTCTTCTTTGTGGGTGTTTGGAGTTTCGGCGTGAGAGCGCCCTCTGGCTGTCAGAGGAGAAATACCAATACAAACCATTTGAGTTTAAAACTAATCTATATGAGTGCTGTATACTTACTCCATTTAAGTTGAAGTAATGAGGTTTTTAGTTAACTCATTACCTTCAACACAGAGTTCAAAACTCTTTTCAAATGAGTAGAGTTAACTTTCAGTCAATTTTGAGTTAACTACACTCATTTCATTTGATAAAGTTGACTGTTGGGTTTTACAGTGTATGTGAAACTGGAGGTCATTGTTGAACAATTTCCTCTTCCTCATCAGTCGTGTACACTAAGTAAAACATCAACCTACTCATCTATTTATCAAAGATATTTGTTTTTTGATAAAAATGTGCATTTGTTTGTTCTCAATGAGAGCAGAGTTCATATTCTGAGCAAAATATCCGAAGGTTAAACACTAAAAAAACGCAACAGTCTTTGCTCATAATTATTAATCAAGGCTGCCAATATTAGTGGAGGACACTGTATGAATAAGTGACATCACTACTGCCCTCACAGGTCGTACGTCTTATTTTATATATGTATTTTTTTATTTAGCATTCAGTTTGTGTTTGTCAGTGTTCAATGAAGTATTCCTTTATCTTAAATGATCATATTATCTAACACATAAAGTTGAAGTCAGAATTATTAGCTCTCCTGAATTATTATCCCCCCTGTATATTTTTTCCCCTTAATTTCTGTTTAACGGAAACATTATTTATTATATTTTCTACACATTTCTAAACATAATAGTTTTAATGACTAACAACTGATTTCTTTTATCCTTGCCATGACGACAGTACTTGATATTTTATTGGTAAAATTGGTAATTGGTAAAAAGTGTTGCTTAAGGGGGCTAATAATATTGACCTTAAAATGGTGTTTAAAAAATTAAAAACTGCTTTTATTTTAGACAAAATAAAAGAAATAAGGCATTCTCCAGATGAAAAAATATGGAAATACTGTAAAAGATTCATGGCTCTGTTAAACATCATTTAGGAAATACTTGAAAAAGACAAAAAAAGGAGGGCTAATAATTCTGACTTTAACTGTATATAACGCACATGTCCCCAAACGTCCTCTTATCTTTATGAAATCAGCTCAATTTACAGGATTGTTTTTGGACTCAGAGCACAACAAACCTCATCATACAACTCAATAAAGACAGCTCTTTTTCTTCTCAGGGGACGTAATGCTAGTGGACCACACTGTGCTGTAGTCTGTGCCACTCAGATAAAGAAGAGACCAGTGAATCTCAGGTGTTCAGAAGTGCACTAATGTTGATTTTTTTCCATCAGTTGTGGCAGCAGGGGAATCCAACAGTCAATTGTAAGCAAGAAATAATAATAATTAATTGTGTATGTAGCCTTTTTCTAATTTTGTGTGGTTATATATTGATTTTGTGCTAACATTTTGCATGGGACCAAATGATATTCTTTTAGTAAAAAAAACAAAAGGTTGTTGATAAATGAATTATAAATATTTGTACATTTGAAATAAACTTCTTTTTATTCTTAAGAATAACAGCACAAGGTTTTTACTGTTCGTTCTCTTTTATTGTTATGTTTTTGACGTCTCGTGCTGGGTGGGCAAACAGCCTCATACACACAGACGTGACGGGAATATATATTGAATATAAATATATTATATTAATTATATAATAAATATACTATATAATATTAAACTACATAAAATAATTAAAAGGACAAACGCTGGACGTTTTGGCCATGGGGGGTGGTTAGTAGCAAGTAACATGCTATTGGATAATCTTGGATGAACTTGGATAATAAGAAGCTTACCACCACTAGAGCTGTGTCTCAAATGGTACACTATACACTATGCACTCATGCACTATGTACTTATGCACTTACACACTCAACAGCATAGTATATGTATCTAGTGTCGTCCCAAATGGAGCACTAATGTTTTTTTACTAAGCGGAAATTCAAACCGTTTCCCTGATGACGTTTGGCAGTTGCCAAATCAGTGAAATAATTGACCAAACTATCAAATAATACTTGCCATGAGTATAACAGCATTCACCATCGGGAGACGCTATAATCACTCTCGTAGGAAAATTTTGCTTTCACCATCCAAAATAAATAAAGTTATCCAACATGAGCGGCCGATAGCTCCGCCCCTTCCGCTATGTGAGCAAAGCAGCGGTTGTTGAGTGGGTGAAGTGTCCAACAGTCCACACTTCATCTTATCGGCTGAATGAGTGCATCATCCGGGTAATTAAAGTGCACTTATTATTTTTAGAGTTTTCAGTGTGAGCATACTTCTTACACTATTTATACTACAAAATGGCGTAGAATAGTGTTCTTTCTGTTCTAATGTCCTGCATCTGTCTTTAATTATATTCATCTGTCTCCATATTCTACTGCATCCCAGAATATTACACATCACCAAAAATGTAAAAATATATATTCAATATATTTAATGTTTTTGTCCACAGCCGACCGCAACTCGCCGTGACGGAAATTCCCGAGTCTGTACTGCGCTCCAATGAGATGCGCTCTCTTCAGCGCTCACCATGACAACGAGACTCACAGCAGTGACGTCGCATTGTAAACATTTGCATCTGCATTCCTATAAAGCTTGTCGGTTCTCTCTCAGTGTTGTCAGTTCGCTCGGTGTTGCTGTTTGTACTTGACCAAGGTGAGTTCAATACCTGACGGTACGAGTGGAGCCACGCCAATCTCACGAAGTCCGCTTCGTGAAGCTTCACTCGGGCCCGTCTGTGCTGTAGTTCCTTGCGGTTTGCGTACATAAACGCAATATCGCGAAGAATATTACGTGTTTGTTGCTCGAAATGTGCCGCCGAGCAACATTCCAGTGAACACTGGCACGGACTGGCGCCCGGTTAGCTCGTGCACTCCCTGGGGCGAGGCGGCTTGTGAACCCTAGGCAGGGATCAATACAAGCCCTGAGGACCCTCAGGGAAACACGGGAGGCCGGCAGTGGGACCCCGCTGCGAGGGTTATGGTGGGTGGGAGCAGCGAGGCCCACTCATCGTCTATTTTAAACTATAGTTTCAAACTTTAGTTTACTATAGTTTAAAATAGAAACCATGGTAACTGTAATGTTTTAACTTTATGTCTGGCTGTTGTAATGTTTTGCTTTGTTTTTCAGCAGAGCTGTTGAGCAAAGGACTATTGAAGACAACCGCGGGTTATATTCACGAGCGCGCGCATTATTATGTTTTCGTGCTGTTTTCTGAAGGTTTATCTTGTTTAGATAAGTTTGTTGGTCAAACAAAATAAACTATACTCTTACTAAACACCTGTCTCGTGTTTTATTTGTCCTCTACAGCAATACACTGTCATATAAGACTGTTGAATGCATTTGTATACAACATGGTTTGACAATAAAGTAGTCTAACATATAAATAGTTGTTATAATTGTACCTTCATTAGTCAACATTTGGTGTAGGTAATAAAAAGCTAATCAAAGATGTCATAAGACATAATGGTAATGTTATGGTTGTTACATAACTATTTATTATTATTCTATATGTTTAAAACCAGCAGAATATACTATATATTTAACATGTCAGGAACTTACTGTTATTCAAACATTTGCTCAATAAAAATGTCCTAAGACAAGAATGGGTATTGTTTTGGTTTTGTGTCAAACTACTGTAGGTTTTAGGTTGACTACAGCTAGTCAGAGTTATTTTAATGACCCAAATCAAGTAAAATGTCTCTTACTCAAGTACTTTTAGCATGCAAAAGTCAAATTTAAGTTTATAAAATACATTTTCCAACAGCACAATTTTGTCTTGTGAAAATGACCAGTGGGTGGTGAGGAAAAAAAGTTCATGTCAAGTTATATATATAAAAGAAGTTGAACAAGTTTTCATAATATTTAGCCATAATGCATTTTTCTATACTTTCCATTAGACTTTTTTTTCTAAATCTATAATTAATAAATTGTTCCCAGGTCAGTCTTGACTTTGTCTTATAAAGTTGAGGTGTATCTGACGGGAGATTGTCCTATGTTCACATTTCTACTTTTGTTTTTTTCTTTGTCCTTTGTAATGCTGTCTTTTCCTTTCTGTATCACAATGACATGATCTGGCAACAAATTACAGAACAAACAGCAAAAAAAGAAATAAATGAATTAGCCACAGTTTACATCAGAACATCACTCCAGAGTACACTGTTATACTGACAACATGACTAGACCCACACAGAATCTACGTGCGCAGAATTCCACAGATTTTTAGCCCATCATTGATTCTGTTTATTTACTTTTGTAAATGTGTGTAAATCTATATTCAGTTTCTAAATTATTTACAATATTATTGACTAATATGAGAATATTCATATGAATTATTTACAATACAGTTTGTACGGTTATATTGTCTGTCTTTTAGTAGATGTATTATATGAAAGACTTGCTTTGTTTACCAAATAAAGAGGATCTAATTGGATTTGCAGTGTAAACATTAAATAAAAAGGTATTGCTTTTTATTTAATATAGTAAGGTTTTAGTTAGATACTCCCAAAATAATTCAGCATAAATCCGCAGATTTTTAACACAATTCTGTGCAGAAATTGCAAAAAATGTCCACAGATTTGGTCTGGCCCTAAACGGACTGTTTTATCCGTACACAATGACACAGGTACTTGTCATTCTGATGGCACTGACATGTTCATTGAGAGATGAACTAAGGATTTTAGGCAAGAGACTGGCTTTTGCAGGTAATCCATGCTGTTTTGCTATTTGTATGTGCTGTTTTGAGAAATGCACTTACTGTTTTGTGAATTTTAAATCTGAGAAATGTACCAAAGCGACTGAGAAAAACTGGAATACAACACAAGTTGTACAATACAATACAAGTGTATTTTTATTTGCTCATATTCTTTTAGAAAAAATAGTAGTGTAAACATAATTGGATTTCACATTTTTTGGCTTGATAATTAATACTTTATAGTCTACTCATTTTGATGTAACCATGATAGTACAAAAAAAAAGGGAGGCATGTATTGTAAAACAGATATTTCTCAAAATCCATAGAGGAATAGATCATCACAACCATGGTTTCTGCAGGTGTCGGTCACTATTTCAAATGTATGACTTTTTAAAACCATTGTGAATTAAATTTCAGTCTTATACAGGAATCCATGCTAAGGATGTTTTAATTTTATTTATTTAATTTAAATTAATTTTAATAACATTTAATATTAACCTCACCTCAACGAGCCTGGTGGACACCATGTTTTCAGCACAAGTCTATTGGTTTCATTTTGGAGATCATCCTCAATGTTCAGTTGTGGCCTGTATTTATTTTCAATGGATTTGATTACCATAAAGGAGTCAGAAAGTTTAACCTACTAATCTAATACGCGATCCTATGAAAAAAAATTAAAGGCTGAGGTCTTTTTATTTGCATGTTGTTGCTTTTTATGTAACTATTAACTACTATTTTTATTTACTGTGGGTAATGGATAAAATATTATTTAATTAATACTATAAGGTATAAATACTGCATTTTTTAAAATGAATTTTACTGATTTTTTATTTTTTTTTTTTTTGCTGGATTAACTAGTCAGATGTCATCATAACCACACTTTAATGATGTAATAAAAATATTTCCTAAAAAAATACAATAAAATTTTTTTTTTTAAACAAGACTTATTTTTAAAACACAAATTTATTACATCATATATCGTTAGGAAAAAATAGCAATCTGTAAAAGTTTTAAAGTAAAAAAACTAGAATACTAGCAGTCAAAATAGGACAAATGAGCTCATGTATGGGACAAATTCTGGACCTTTGTCAGTGAGGGTGGGTCTTTCGAACCCCCCTGGCTAAAAGTCTGAAAAGTTAGCACATGTTTTATGCTTATAGTAAACATGTTTTTAATAGAATTGTGGCTGTAAAAGCGCACCCATGAATGACGTTTGTCCTGGGAACCCTGTACAAATGTGGCGGCGCTATTGACGCACGCTCATGGGTCCTTGTGCTACATCTAGTGTATATATCTATGAGCTTTAGGTTAATAGTAAAGCCATTTTAATATCAAGTTTGTGATCCACACGAACGCTTTGATAATGATGCAGTGTTGTGTTTGTGCCGACAGATGGCAGCAGCGCTCACAGAATGCCTTCATGCTTGATAAAGTGTGACAATAACAGCACCTGTAGCGCGTCTGTGATCTGTAAACACGCTCCACTCGAAAACGAGTACAGCCTAAAGATGAATTCGGGAAATAATTTCATATAACAATCTGTGTTTTCTCTAATTTGAGAGCGGGCGCGGGGATAATGACGGCCTGTGAGGCATTTTTCATCATTTCAATCACCGTGATGGATGGACGGTGTCAGATCAGTATGTTGATGTTTGTGTTTTCAGTTCTTCTTCTGCCTTCAGACAGACAGCCGTCGGATATCACTGATCTCCATATGACTTTTTTTGGTATCTCACTTTCTCACTCGTAATTTTGCTATGCTTTTTGCACAGCGGCTTCATTTTCACATCATACACAGAAAAGCAACACAGCACGATAGGCTTATAATCGAAGAATAAATCATTTGAGAGAGAAGGTAAGCTGAGCAGCTGGATGTGGGATTCAACATACAAACACAAATCCTTCTGAGGCCGTAAAACACACTGGATTTAACTCTCTTTCTTAAAGGGACCGTTCATCCTCAGAAAATAAACACACACAATAATCTTTGTTAAATTACTTGAAAGAATTTCGTAAAATACATATATACTAATTAATTAATAATTACTCTAACTTTTCTTCAGCTTATTCCATTTATAATTTTTTTTAATCAGGGAACCCCCAGTGCTGGGAAACACTCACTCTCCCATTAACACACACTATGAATGGTCTCAAACTCAATTCCCGAAGGGCCACAGCTCTGCACAGTTTAGCTCCAACCACCTCCAAACACCTGCTTAAAGCTGCGGTCACACTAGAGTTTGAGCTTGCGAAATTCTGTCGTGCGGTGCTGTGAAAAGGGGTTAGATGATTAGACATTAAAAAAAGTGAGCGATTGCTCCATATTTTAAATTCCTGTCCAGAGAGGTCATGTTTTGATTCTCAGTTTGTCTCATGCAGTCAAGTGATACGATTTCACAGGTCAGAGTTCACCAAGCTTGAACTTTCCAATGCAGCGATCTGCGAAACTTGACGCATGACGTTGCGTTTCTGGCCTGATGCATTCGTGTGCGTATGAATGGAAGTCTATGGGGAGAAAGGTGCAGTGTGACCGCAGCTTAATAGTCTCTAGTAGTCTTGATTATTTTGATCAGCTGTGTTTGATTATGGTAGGAGCAAAACTTTGCAGAGCTGCGGCCCTTCAGCAATCCAGTTTGAGACCTATGCACTATGGCAAATTAACTTTATCCAATTCACCTATACTTGTATGTTATTGGAAACCCAAGCATCCATAAGAAACCCACACGAAAACAGGGAGAACTTACAAACTGCAGACAGAAAGTCATTCTGGGTCAGAACTTAAACCAAGGACGTTTCTGTGAGGCAACAGTACTAACCCAGGCCACCAGTTTAGTTATATAATAACGTTATTTAACATACAATGAATCCAAACCCACATGACTTTTGTTTTGTTTTCAAAAAGGAGATGCTTAGCAGAATTCCCAGGCTGTACTTTTCTGTACAATAAAAGTGGAAAAGGATACTAACTTTATCACGAAAAACTTTTTAAAAAATGTTAAAAGTAAAAATGTTTATGTTCATATTGTTTTCATATTCATTGTTTCATGATTATTTTCTAATCCATTTATAAATAGTTGAAACAATTTTCATTTAGAAAAAAAATTAGTCACAAAAATAATTTGATAACATCAAGTAACACCTTGAATTAATCACGACATTTTGAAGTAGAAAAAGTCAATATTTTATTGTAAATTCGTTATATATTATTTTTATTCAATAAAAATAAATCTAAGATACAATAAAAACATACATAATATCCAAACTCATCACTTTACTTGCTGTAGAGCTCAAAATGAGATGTTTATCAAAATGTTCAGGTTGTACTATTTCAGTAAACAAAAAAAAATTTACAGTAGAAACAACCTTTACTATATTATTCATTTACATTTTCTAGAAATTGCTTGTAGATTTAACCAAATAGTCTGGACTATTGGAAACCAAAGCACCCATAGGAAACCTACACGAAAACAGGGAGAACTTGCAAACCCCACACAGGAAGGCATTCTGGGTCAGAACTTGAACCACAGACCTTCTTCCTGTGAGGCAACAGTACTAACTAAAGAGCCACCAGTTTAGTTAGTTATTAAATAAAGTTATTTAGGATATGATGAATTCAAACCCACATGACTTCTTTTTTTTCATAAAACACATAAAGGAGATGCTTAGCAGAATTTCCAGGCTGTACTTTTCTGTACAATAAAAGTGGAAAAGACACTAATCTTGTCACTTAAAAAACTATATTTATGTTGCTTGAATTTTTCATGATTATTTTCAAATCCATTGATAAATACTGTTGAAACAATTTTCATTCAGAAAAAAAATGACCAAAATAATTTGATAACATCATGTAAAAACTTTGAATTAATCATGACATTTTGAAGTAGAAAAATGCCAATCTTTTCTTGTAAAATTAATTATATAATATATTTATTCTACATAAATAAATCTAATATACAATAAAAAACATAAAATAAAAATAATCAAAACTCATCATTTCACTTCTGCTGTAGAGCTCAAAATGAGATGTTTATCAAAGTGTTCAGGCTGCACTATGCCAGTAAACACATTTTATGAAAAAAGTAACTTATTTTTTTCTCCACACAGAAAAAAAATGACATTAGAAACAACCTTTACTGTTTTATTATTTTACATTTTCTAGAAATTCCTTGTAGAGTCAACGAAATATAACATTTAAAAGAAAAAAAAATTCCTGCTAAACGTACTCCGTTTTTTTATTTACAACTTCGAAGTGTCGTTTTTTTCAGCGCACTGCAGAAAAAGTCATGTGGGTTTAGAAGAGCAAAAGGGTAAAATTGTGATGGTCAAAATTTCACGCTGTTGGCCTGTTTCAAACTATACAACCTCTAGACCCTCTGTGAGACAAATTGATTTGCTGGACGTTCGCCGAATGTGACTTTCTTTTACGTCCAGGTGCAATGGCTTTCGTGTATTTCCTTTTAAGTCCATCACTGCTGCGACATTCAGGTGAGATCAGCAGTGATGAGAGAAATGTTGAATGCACATAATCTGTGACCTCATTCATTCAAGATTACAATGTAGAAAAAAAGAGAAGAAGAGAGGAACGGCTTGTGGGTTTTTGATTAGGAGTTATGAGGTTAGCAGATTAGGGACAGGGAAAACGGTATTACGGCAGTCTAAACCGAATCCCAGAATTAATCAAAATACCAAAAAGAAGAAAAAAAACCTTAAGCTGGCAGTAAACATCATCGCATTCAGCAGCACAGTAATATTATGCCATCTGTGTGGATTTGAATAAAAGCTCTTATTCACTGATGCCCTACAGAAATGCAGAGATATGATGCTGATATTTGATTGGTGTAAGTCAGCGATACTTTGGTGAAATTTGCCTAACTTCCATGTTTTTCAGATTAACACAAGCTCACCTCCATAATCCCGGTGGTGTCTCGGCGATGACAGGAATGATGAGCTTGATCTTGAGAGTGTGTAGATGATTCTCCATGCTGCTGAATTTCTGAAGTTTATTAAGGTAACAGCACACACTAAACACCATCTTGACCTCATAGACTGCTGGATCTTGGGGTCTGTTTCTGCAAAACAACATCATAAAGAAGCTCAATCACCAATTTGAAGAGATAGTTTGGCTAGAAATGAAGATCTGATGTTAATTTACTCACCCTCAGATGTACAGTGAGTCCTGATCTTCAATAGACCAAGAGGTAAAAGTAATATAAAATGAATAACCATGACTTCTGACGATACGTTGAATTTTATGAAGTAAAAATTATTGGGTGGTGCAAAAAATCTAATATTATTTACAATATTTTCACCTTTAATTTCTCAGCAAAAGGGAAATCAGGTTTGACAAACTGGTTCTTTCAGATCATTGTTTTCTGGCTCAAACAACAGATTTATCAGTATGTTTAGTGGGGAAGGTTACAGATATATTTCTGCTGCTCTGAAAGTTCCAATGAGCACAGTGACCTCCATCATCCGTAAGTAGAAGATGTTTGAAACCACCAGGACTCTTCTTAGAGCTGGCTGGCCATCTAAGCTGAGTAATCGGGGGAGAAGGGCCTTAGTCGGGGAGGTGATCAATAACCCGATGGTCACTCTGTCTAAACTCCAGCGTTCTTCTGTGGAGAGAGGAGAGCCTTACAGAAGGACAACCATCTGTGCAGCAATCCACCAATCAGACCTGTATGGTAGAGTGGCTAGATGGAAGCCACTCCCGCCTGGAATTTGCTAAAATGAATCTGAAGGACTCTCAGACCATAAGAAACAAAATTATCTGGTCTGATGAGCCTAAATTTGAACTCTTTGGAGTGAATGCCAGGCGTTACGTTTGGAGAAAACCAGGCACCGCTTATCACCATGCTACCATTCCTACAGTGAAGCATGGTGGTGGCAGCATCATGCTGTGGGGATGTTTTTCAGCAGCAGGAACTGGAAGACTAGTCAGGATAGAGGGAAAGATGAATGCAGCAATGTACAGAGACATCCTGAATGAAAACCTGCTTCAGAGTGCTCTTGACCTCAAACTGGGGAGACGGTTCATCTTCCAGCAGGACAATGACCCAAAGCACACCGCCAAAATTTCAATGGAGTGGCTTCACAACAACTCGGTGAATGTCCTTGACTGGCCCAGCCAGAGGCGAGACCTAAATCCTATTGAACATATCTGGAGAAATCTGAAAATGGCAGTACACCATCGCTTCCTATCCAACCTGATAGAGCTTGAAAGGTACTGCAAAGAAGAATGGGCAAAAATTCCCAAGGACAGGTGTGCCAAGCTTGTGGCATCATATTCAAAAAGACTTGAGGCTGTAATTTCTGCGAAAGGTGCATCAACAAAGTATTGAGTAAAGGCTGTGATTACTTATGTACATGTGATTTTTCAGGTTTTTTATTTTTAATACATTTCCAAAAAATCTCTTTTCACATTGTCATTATGGGGTTTTGTGTGTAGAATTTTGAGAAAATAAATGAATTAAATCATTAATCCATTTTGGAATAAGGCTGTAACATAAAAAATGTGGAAAAAGTGAATACTTTCCAAATGATTACTTTCCAGATGCACTGTATGTAAGAGATTACGTAGGAGCCAAATATAAATTTAGTGATGTCTGTGTATGTTTGTTGACTCTGAAATTTTCCTGTAGCTTTTTTCCTTGCAATTTATGAATCCAAATAAAAATCTTCTTTGAAGCAAAGGAGTGCCATTTCCACTGTCAAAATTACCAAAATAGCAAACCATAGCATACAACGTTTTTGGACTGCTTTTACAGCAGTACAGTACCATTATGATAGAGATAGACTAGCAGTTGAATGCTGATTGGTTTACAGAGTATTCAACACAACAACAGGAAGCACTATTTTTATATACACAGCCAAAACATGACACCGTAATAATAAGCAAGAACAGGATCTTTCACTTTTGTTTTCGAGGCTTTTCACATGCTGCATCTAAATGTGTGGAAAGCACTGTGCTTACTATCTCTATTTATATGCATTTGCCATGTGTCTACATTTAAAATAATGAACGTTTGTGCAAAGAATGATGTTGATCACAACTTTCTGTCAGACACCATGCCTACCTAGTAAGGATACTATTGGCAGTAGAAACACAAGCCTGATCAAAGTGACCTGTACCGAATCATACTGTACTGCAGCGTCTGGAGCAGGGGTCGGGAATATTTTTTGCAGCAAAGAGCCATATCAAATTTTTTTGGCAAATGCATTTTTTTAAAGAGTCATTGGTATAAAAGGTCAATTTATTATTTTTTTTCTTTTCGCCATCACCACTCATTAATGTTTGAATTTACGTGTGCAAGGTTACAATAGAAATGTAAGTTGCATGCCCTTTAGAGGTGTAGCGATTCAAGTTTATCCACATCACCACACATGCGAATTGGTTGAAATGTCTTTTTATTCTTATTGTTATTCTTGTTCATTTTGCTGTAAAAAATACAATAATAATGTAATTGTAATTGTATTTTCAGTAGAAAACTGGTTTCTAGTGAGAGAATTTTTTATTGAAGGGAGACAGCTGGAGAGCAACATACAGTTTTAGTCAAAGAGCCACACATGGCTCCCGAGCCATAGGTTTCCTGCCCTTGGTCTAGAGGAAATGGGGCAAATTTATGTTTTTGGGTGAACTATCCCACAGTAATGTTACATATGGACACAATTGGTAAAAAAAAAACATTAAGATCAGAAAAAAAGAGGCTACTCACCTTACTGTTGTTCTAATCAGCTGACATTCAATGAGACACAGCATCACTACCAAATTCAAGATTAAAATGAATGATTTTGTGTGTGTGTGTGTGTGTGTGTGTGTGTGTGTGTGTGTTTTTTTGTTTTTTTTGGTAAATCAACAAGTAACAAGTAAATCAAAACCAAACTGGTCATCCAGTTAATTCTGATTCCTAAACAAATGATTCACAACAAGGTTATTCTTTAAAGCAAAATAAAAAAAACAAAAAAACATTTAAAAACAATCAGTAAAACCAGATTCCCAAAAGAATGATGCCTGCAAGCCTTTCTTTTTAGTGAAGCAAAAGCACACTGCACTCATTTAGAACTGAATTGAAGAATGAAAAACATGAGCTGGTTCTTTTTTGTGAAGGAGTCGAAAACAGTTACGTCTGATTCCTGAACAACTGACTGAACAAATCAATTATTTTAAGTGAATCATAAACATATAATACAGTGAAATAATCAAAGTTCAGTTCTTGAATGAACAATTCTTATAGGCTTTTTAGTGAATTAGAAAGATCCAGCTAAAATTGGTAAATTCTTGAAAAAACTTAATTCAAAAACACACAACCATCAGTGAACTCTAATCCCAAACGAACGACTCTTCTTTTTTAGAGTTTCTTGAAAGTGAATAAAAAATACAACACAAACAATGAATTCCCAAACAAATATAAATATATACAAACTACTTTTCTTGTGCGAATCAAAAATGATCAGCCCAACAAGTAAAGTCCAATTCCCTAATGAATGACTCTTATGAGCCATGTTTTCTTAATGAATTAGAAAAATATACAGCACAACCAGTTTGACTCCCAAGGAGTCAACTTTTTGTGAGTCAGTTCTTTTACCGAGTCATAAACCTGTAAAGTGCTAACTGGAGTCTGATTCCCTACCAAATTGCTCTAATATGTCTGTTCTGTTTATAATAAAACAAAAAATACAGTGAAACCAGTTAAATCTGATTCCCAAACAAATGACTCTAATGAGCCAAGACTAAATTAAACACATGCAGATGTAGGTCAGTGTAATTAAGCTAAACGATGACCAAAAAAAAATCAATTGTGTACAACAATCTCTCTAATAGCCTGCTGGTCACATTTGGATTCATTTCACCAATTACAAGCCAACAGAACAAGACCAAGACATCCATTTGTGTCTGAATTGCCTTTCAGCTACTCAAAGTGAATCTCTGTGCTTGATGTCCTCACAGTTAACACACAGACTCGCATTTCTCCCAAAGGTGACTGTTATTTGGCATATCATCAGCTCTAATGGAGCACCTGGACTTGTGCATGTCATCTCCCATGGCTTAATGTGTATTTGAGGCTTCCCCTGAGAGCAATAGAGAAGCCCCGCACCTGTAGTCCTCATTCAGAGTCTTAGACAGGACGGTTTTATCACAGCCAAATGGTATAGGGAGCGTGGCGTTCTGGATAACAGGGCTTGAATGGGCATCTCATGCTGAGATCAAATAACCCAGCAGCTACTGCATGCATCTGTCGTAATGTCAGACTGCAGGTGTACAGCTTTAATTTCGGTGAAAAAATAATTCCTGTATGAATCATCGAAGGGAATCTATCAATCACTAAAAATGCTGGCTTCTACACAACTGATTTGTGTTGAGACAACATGAAGAATTAAGTTAAAGGTGCTGTATGTAAGTTTTTGACTCTTCTAAAGCATGAAAATACCATCATATGTTATATGCAGATCTTTAAGAACATGCCAAATGAACTGTTAATCTGAAAAACAATGCTAAAGTCAGATATTCTGCTTTGAAAATGTGCGTTCCGTGCTGAAACGTCTGTCTTCGTTTTGTTACCTTTAACCCACCCAATGCTAGTTTAACCAATTATATTTCAGCATCCTGGGTTGCCTTTGTGGAAAACAGCATATTTCATTCATTCAGTCAGAAAGGCTTTTAAAGTATGCAATGACCATGTCTGTGACCGTGACCGAAATACGAACTTCGGTGGACAGTAGCAGACTCCGAAATGAGACGCAGATTCAGAGTTCCACATAGTTATTAAATAGCAAATGATATAAATATTTCAAACGTAAACATTAGATGAGCAGGTTACATTGTAATCCCATGTCCTAACAACTCGCTACGTGACGAGATTGGCAGTGATAAGCAATTTGGCTGTTTGCACAAGACGAAACACGACAGAAATTTAAATACAGCCATGCAGAAGCACAAAATAGTGCACTTACTGCACTCCAACAAAATTGTAAGGTTTATATCTAATTAATACATATTAAACCTCTTTAACATTATTAAATGTACATGCTGAATTATTAATATGTGTTGGTTTACACTGAGTCAAAGTTCTAAAGTTCAATTTCAAATGTTTTATCTTATTTTCAAGATCTGAGGTTAAGCTGTCTGCTGCTGCTTTCAGTAGTACAGCTTACATGTCATGTAAAAACTCACATTATTAGCATTTAACACTGAATAAAGCACATGAGGTTTACCTGAGATGATCATTGTCAGTTTATCCTGTTGTTGAGCTGCAAGAAATAGAAACTGTTTCTAATATATACATTTTTAGGTGTTGGTTAGAACACCTGGTTGCTATTTTGCTGTTGCTATTTTTATTTAAAACATTATTTAAATCAGCCTTTAGGCTCGATAGTCAGGCGCACTCCTGTTGGTGTCGTCAATCTGGCAACCTGCACTTGCATGTGTTTTGAACCAGGAATGCAATACCTAGTTCAACCACTGGGTGTCAAACTGACGTACTGCACCTTTAACTTACTAGTTTTAACAAATTTAGGTGGATTGAACATAAAACAATTAAGTTGTCCCCCCCAAAAAAACCCAAGAATTGTGTTGTTCCAGCTCCTTTTGAATAAATAGATTGAACAAACAGCAAACATCGTTTTTTGAATGTTGAAAAGACCCTCTTATTTCGCATTATAAACCTTTTATGCAATTTTGTTGTATTTTGATTGATGATGTAGTATGTGTAGTAGTATGTGTGTAGTATGGTGTTTGGACTGTTATTGGTGCCTTCTCTTGTCGATAAGCACCACATTGTCTCACTTGCATAAACACAAACCATACTAAAACCTTTTAAGTATGCTGAATCATTTTACATACAAAATTAAATCCAAATGAAATGTGTTCGGAAACATGCTAGAAATTATTTAACATGTTGTTTTGATCATGTTTATTTTTTTTTAAGTATTTGTAGTAGAAACCATTAGAATTTCTGTGATGCTTTCTATTGGTTTTTTTTATTTTTGTCATTTTACTTTTTTATTTTTGTTCTTTTATTTTTTTTATTTTGTTCTATTGTTTTTTTGTTCTATTTTTTATTTTTGTTCTTTTTTTTATTTTTGTTCTATTGTTTTTATTTTTGTTCTTTTATTTTTTTTTGTTCTATTGTTTTTTATTTTTGTTCTTTTATTTTTTTATTGTTCTATTGTTTTTTAATTTTTGTTCTTTTATTTTTTATTGTCCTATTGTTTTTTGTTCTATTTTTTGTTGTTGTTGTTTTTTTAATTTTTGCTTTATTGTTTTTTACTTTGTTCTATAATTTTTTTTTGTTCTTTTATTTTTTATTTTTGTTCTTTTACTTTTGTTCTATTGTTTTTTATTGTTTTTTTGTTCTTTTTTGTTTTTGCTCTATTGTTTTTTTTTGTTCTTTTTTATTTTTGTTCTATTGTTATTTATTTATTTATTTATTTATTATTTATTTATTTTATTTACAAAAGTTGAGTTAAAAATTTTACGTTTTATCATTATTATCGCAGAAACACTAATTCTTATCATGGGGTGAAGATTGTTTTTAATGTTAAGACATTTCCCTTCTAAAAATTTGTTTTAGAGAACACTTCATTGGTGCAAAGTCATACAGATTTGGAAAAACATTTAGGTAAAATGACGACACATTGTTGAGCTAATTGTCTATTTAAAGAAGATAATGTAAACACAAAATGCCTTTATCTGGAAAATACAGAGATTCTGAAAAGTTCACCACGCATACTGACTTTACTTGCGACACTAGGGAACAACCTGATGTCTTTGTGTCTTTCTGTCTCTCTCTCCATTGCTTTTTTGCTTGAAAAAACATGTTTGGTGTGTTTGCTTTGACATGCAGCATCCCATAGAGACGCCCAACAGAGCCTTCAACAGGCAGAGCTGGATCAGATGTGTCTGTGCAGTAACAGGTGAATGTGAAGTAGAAGAACCATTTCCTTCTGTTTTTTAAACAAAAGCTTTCAAACTGAATTGAAGGCGTTTGTCAGATCACACGAGTCCAAACTCATCACAGAAATAAAAAGAAAACAGCCTAAAAGCACTGCTGTTTTCCCAAATGCCATCCATTAGCATAAAAATATAAAGTACAAGACTGATCTGTCATTAGTGTGAAAGTGACACCATATTCTGACAGACTGATAGTCTCTGTTCGCATGTGATGTTCCTATTAATCATCAGAGAGGCACTTAGTTGCGCTCGGATCAGATCTGCTAGGTTTGTTTATTAAAGCTTATCACATCTGTTATCAGGGGACATCAATCTGACCCTCGGCTATGACGGAGATGATGTTGCGCTGCACAGACATCATATACTTGATCTAAATTTAGCAGACAAATTGGGGAGGGGGGGGGGGGTCATTTACATTTTAGTGGATTGGTTCTGATTTGTACAAAGTTCTATAAATATTTATTTAAAATATGTACTGTTACTATTACATTAGTAAAATCACGGGATTAATAAATTATTATATATGACTGAGTTACTATTAATAGAATGTGAGCTTTCAGGGGCAGGTTTAAGTCCATTAAACTACTAAAAACAATTGGATGGATGGATGGATGGATGAATGATAGATAGATAGATAGATAGATAGATAGATAGATAGATAGATAGATAGATAGATAGATAGATAGATAGATAGATAGATAGATAGATAGATAGATAGATAGATAGATGGAAGGATGGCTGGATGAATGGACGGACAGATGGATGGATAGATGGATGGACGGACAGACAGACAGATAGATAGACAGACAAACAGGTACATATATAGACAAACAGATAGATAGATAGATAGATAGATAGATAGATAGATAGATAGATAGATAGATAGATAGATAGATAGATAGATAGATAGATAGATAGATAGATAGATAGATAGATAGATAGATAGATAGATAGATAGATAGATAGATAGATAGATAGATAGATGGATAGATAGATAGATAGGTTGATGGATAGATTGATGGATAGATTTAGATATATTGACAAACTGACAGATACGGACAGATAGATAGATAGACAGTCAGAAAAAAATAGATATACAAATAGAGATAGAAATCTAGATGGACAGACAGATAGATATAGTCAGTCAGACAGACAGAAATAGGTAGACAGATAGAACTAGATATATAGACAGAAAGACAGATACAGACAGACAGAAAGAAATAGGTAGATAGCAGAAATAGATATATATATATATAGATAGATAGATAGATAGATAGATAGATAGATAGATAGATAGATAGATAGATAGATAGATAGATAGATAGATAGATAGATAGATAGGCATCCTTTTTCACTCACATTTTGTTGAGAACATTATTTAAATAATATAATACAATAAAAAATAACATCCAGACAGCACTGAGCAACACCTAAAAGCGAGGACTCTATGAAAGTGGTCACGTGTTCAGTGAAGGCTGAGGCCTTTGAAAGCGCCTGCCAGACCTGAACAGCCTAGAGCGGTCTTATCTTCTTCAGTGTGAATAGCCCTCAGCCTCTAGCGTCTCTATACGTCTGCCAATAGACCATGAGCGTCCACTCACAAACATCTTTCATGCCGAAATTACCGGAGGCCAAATATGAGCTTGAAATCGCATTGTCTTTGCCGACACGGGTGATCTGTATTTGTATAATCCAATTTACATACATTTAAAAGAAACACCATAATGTCCAAGCATACAGACAGACAGATATAGATAGATAGATTAAAATGTCTGTCCTAACTAAACGTTATTTCATTGCAATCATGTTATTTCATTCCTCTTTCTCAATCCGACTTATCGATAAAGTCTTACTCTGCCCACCGCAGCCTCCAGACACTCGGTTTCTTCTGGAAAGAATTTGTAAGCTGTAACTTTGTCTTAAAAATAGAAAACTAAAGACTTCTCAGAGAGGAAACAGACGTGGTACTACTATAGGCACTCAAGATTAATATGAGATTGGACAAAGTGAGCATGTTACACCCCTATAAGACTCATCTGATGTATTTTTGCAGAAAAAGGGTGTTTAATCTTCAGAGAGTCGTTTGTCTGGGTCATGGAGCAGGTAGATCTTGAAGCAGAGGTTGATCTTTGAACTCCAGTTGATTGTGCCTCAGTCTGAGGAAGAATATTTGGGTCATTCCCTCGAGGACATCACTTCGTGTGAAGCAGGCACAAAGTCTTGAATTGTTCGCAACTGCACAGGGACTCTCACAAGATTGACTTCAGCAGTCACCTTATTGGATGAAAAGTTGCTTTTAGGGCTGCACCCGTCCCAAGATTATCCTAGTCGACTGATAGTCATTCATTTAAATCATTTAGTCAAATTCACATGACCCAAAATAAGCACAAACTTTATGTCTTTTTGATGTTGGTTGTCATGATAAATCATTTATGACTGAGGTTCGGGGGTGAGGTGTCTGAATAACACTGTTGAGAACTGGGTACTGTGTACTGTGGTGTTAGTAACTACTATGAAGCATGTTTCAGCGGCCACTGCAATCAGATCCTATACCAATGTTGGCGACCCGGGGTTTCACAGACCGTACCAGAATGCTGATGACCAAAAAACTGATTGGGGTTTTCCGGGAGAAATAACAAAACGGGAGGGTGGCGGGAGATGAGTATAAAATACTGGAGACTCCTGGGGAAAACATGAGTGTTGGCAGGTATGGTTGTGTCACACCATCTCTAAACACTCAATTCTAAACAACTTTGAGGAATACGGACACCGTCGTCTATGCTAGGCGTTTGTTCTTGTTCTTAGCGACAAGCTTAGTACAGCGCATCCGGTAAGCAAATGTAAGCATCAAATAGCATTCTAAAGTATAGCTATATTACGTTTACATGGACACCAATACTCCAATTTTGATATGATTAAGACAATCATCTGATCAAGATTCTACCATGTAAACAGCATTTTTTGATTACCTTAAGGCACCACAGACACCGGCGTCACAAAACCGAAACGCTAAGGTTTTTTCTTTCCATTCGGTGTGCAGTATCAAATTCTATTATAACAACACTTTTCTACTAGTCCTTACTTAATACTCGCATCAAATACCTGAATGAAATGTTCCTGAATGAACGTGAAACTGCCAAACTGCAGTTAAAGTCGAAAAATTTAAAATTAAACACTTGAAATTACATGAAACTCCGGAGGAAACCTGAATAGCCTGGTGATGTAACAACGTTAATGGATCTATGTGCTATAAAATGTAAAACGGTTTCATGAAAGGAACATTCAAAAAGCAACTCATGTAAACACCTTAATCATATTACTGTTTTATTCAGATTTAGCCAAATAATTTGATTACTGATGTCCATGTTAACGTCGTCACAAGCCCCAACCCTAGAAAAAAAGTGTTCCCTGATTTGAATATTATGAATACTTTAAACTTTGATTCAAGAGTTCACACTTAGATAATGCTTGACTATGATAGCAAGCTTGGCATGCTTTCCCGGGAGAGAACCCTGAGCTCGGAGATAGATGAGCCTAAGCTTGCCGCCTGGTCAATGAGCATTAGGAGAGATACGAGACCAGGTATTTCTCGAGAGCCCTCCAGTTCATTTTTTACCTATACTTTGGTTAATTTGGTTGTTTTAATATGCATTAAGTGCTTATGACTGTTATTACAATTCGTTTAAGTACATGTTTCCAGACGGAGTACCCGGGGAAAACCACATGAACACAACCTCCGCACAGAGAGTACCGACTGGCTCAATTAGAACTTGAACCACTGGCCCTCCAGCACCAGCCACTGAGCCGCCATGTCACCCGATCATAGAATTGAGAAGGAGGGAGAAGGGAAGGATAGAGGGGGCGTTTTCCAAAATGAAGATAGGGAATGAAGTTTAGGCTGGATATTTATTGTAATTTTGGAATGATCCGATAGGCTAGCTAATGATTAGCGATAAGGATCAGCTGTAGTCGATCGTTTCATCTTCACTTGATCACACAAAATGATTAAAATATTTTTTTTCATTAAATGAAGGATTTTTCGAGAGTCATACTCCATAATTTTGTGGCTCAAAAGTATCGGTTCAGGCTCGTTTTGGCACTGGTACCGTTTTAAAAGTATCGATTTAACACTGGTATCGAAATAACCCCAAACGATAGCCAACCCTATTTATGAGTTTACTTTTGTTAAATACATTCACATGCATAATTTGTCCAAGAAGCTAATCATGAACTATAGTTACGTTAAAATGAATTAATTATTTAAACAGTCTACATTTTTTTCTTATTTTCAATTTAAAAAGTAACATTTTGGCATCTGTCAGAGGATACAATTCATATAACTGAATTGTTAGGGTCAAAATGGAGAACAAAAAGCAACAGAGAAACATTCATCCATTAAATTCCCAGTAGAACCATCCCAGAATAGATTCTTCTGCATTATTTTCTGTGGTTACGTAACATTGCAATTAATAGAACCCACGTCACCGATAACAATAGAGCAAGATGAATTCCCCAAGTGTGTGTAAAATATGTATGCTTTTATTTATGAAATCAAGGACTGCACAATAAAATGCTACCAAATTACGCCATGTGCTTGTACGTTAGTAAATATCTCAAAATAAATTATTCCTTTCGTCTCCAGTTCCATCGGCTCAAGATATTTCCAAGGTCTATGTGAAATTACCACAATCCACTCATATAAAAGCCTGCAAATTCATGAATAAAAAGCACAGAGATTGAATGAAAAACACACAGCCTCAGAGACTGATTTCACCGGCAGGTTGTGTGGCGGTTGGAGGAGGATCTAGGCCATTGTCTCTTTCCTCGGGATGCGTTTGGGGTTACATAAGACTCCAGACAGGCCTGCTCTTCCTCTGTGTCTGCCTCTCTTCCTCAACGCCTTGTGGCACCTGAGGGATATGCCCAGGTCTTCCATCACAGCACTGAAAGAGACACACTGTCAAGAAAGAACACGAGGGTTTGCGTGAGTCTCTACACACACACACTCAAACACACCCACGCACAAACTCACACTCACACACACACACACGCGCGCACATGCAATCTAACATTGTGCAGTTGAGCTTTTCCAATGGATTTGACGCTCGTAGTGTGAATTCACTGGAAAGGGTTGAAGACTTGATATGATACGTGATGGAATGATGGAAAAGAACGATGAACAGGAAATCGAGAACTTTACGGTTGGATTAGTTGGATGGTGTTGAAACAATAGGAATTGACGAGGAGAACAGGGTCGTGACTACACAGGGAATTTCATGCTATGAAACTCTCACAGGATTGACTTCAGCTGCCACCTTTTGGGATGAAAAGTTTTTCATTGGATTTTATGGCTGATAGATTTTCCTAGTTGACTGATTTTTGACCTAGTTGACTGAGTCATTCGTTTACACCATTTAGTCAGAGTTACACAACCCAAAATAAACCTGATTTTGGAACAGTCCTTTGGATGTTAGTTAACATTGCAAATCATTAATGATAATGGACCCTTTTCACATTTGCGGGTTTCTCAGTATCGAAAGTCGTCATAGTTAAGTAAACTTAGGCCCCGTTTACACTAACACGTTTTAGTTTTAAAACACATAACTTGTGCTACGGTTACGCCTTCCTTCCACTCTACCCTGGAGTTTTCAAGTCCCAAAAATGGAGCACTTTGGAAACGATGAAGAGACCGTTTTGGTTTTAAACACTCCTGCTGCATGTCAGTGTGAATGGGGGAAAACGGAGACATCTGAAAACGGAGATGTGGCTGCAGACATTCGCGCTACCTAACTGGAGCTTTTTTCTCAATATCAAGTATACAAAGTTCAGACTTGCATCCTTTTCTTGTAAGTTCAGACTTCGCAAATTTATAACGAACTACCGAGGACACATCGGGTAAATCTTAAAATGTAACGGCAGTGCACTTTTATAATATAAAACATTAGGCTCACTGTGTGGTTTTGGCAATTATGTGCTTTATGTCAGGCTATATGCACACAATAAAGATTATCATTGCATGATGAAATATGAAATAGCCGTCTCTTTTGTTAATTATAATAATCAGCAAGCTATAATTTTAATAATCCATAATAATTATAACAATATAAAGTACAATAGGTTTATACAATGTAGGAAATAAAAGCAAGCAACCAGTCAAACTTGCGGAATCATTGTTCATGGTTACATAAATCAATAGGTATATTAATTTATCTTTGCGCTCAGCCAAAATATTTTACCTGAGAACAAGTAGGCTAATAGATTCAAAAGACTGACTTGTTAGATATAGGTCTACACAAGATGAATTATAGATCGCGTTTCACAACTACAGAGAGATGAGATACAGCAACAAATTTGAGATCGACTGACCGATATTCAGCTGCTTTCTGCTGGGCAGGTGTGCTTAGTGACTGCCTGAAGCTCAGATGCAAGAATATGCTGAAGCAGCTTTCAGCGCATGCCAAAGTGTGTGTATGGTCATGATATGTGCGTTTTTATCTGTGTAGTGTCAACGGAGAGCTTTTCAGTAACGCTAGATGAAACTCCAGTGTGGACGTGGATCGATTTAAATTGTCGTTTTTAAACAAAAACGTATTAGTAAACGGGGCCTTGGAGCGCAGTGAATGGGAGAGTACAACAATCATATTTTTTTTACAATCATATTTGCTGAAATAACAAAAGAAAAACTCCACGATGGTGTTATCAAGACTTTAAGAAAAAAAAAAAATAATAATAATGCGTGAGACTGAGTTCTGCCCATAAACTCTGCATTTTAAACACCTGGGACAATTTCTAACTAGTTTTTTTATGTTTACTTTGTTATTTGATGCAAAGATGATGTAATATATACATAAACACATGTAAATGTGGCTAAGTTTTTTTTTTAATTAAAATATTAAAAACTTTCAAGGATTTAAGATGCTGATGATGGCGATGCGGTGGCGCAGTAGGTAGCACCTTCGCCTAACAGCAAGAAGGTCGCCAGTTCGAGCCTCGGTTGGGTCAGATGCCGTTTCTGTGTGGTGTTTGCATGTTCTCCCCGTGTTCGCGTGGGTTTCCTCCGGGTGCTCCGGTTTCCCCTACAGTCCAAAGACATGTCGTATAGGTAAATTGGGTAGGCTAAATTGTCCATAGTGTATGTGTGTAAATGAGTGTGTGTGGATGTTTCCCAGTGATGGGTTACGGCTGGAAGGACACCCGCTGTGTAAAACATGTGCTGGATAAGTTGGCAGTTCATTCCGCTGTGGCGATCACGGATTAATAAAGGGACTAAGCCGAAAAGAAAAATAATGAATGAAGATGCTGATGACCGTTAAACAAGTCATGACAGTCTTGTAAAAAAGGGTCTATAGGTGTCACAGCACAAATATCTAGAGTTTACTCTTGTAAAATACATTCATACAGATAATTTGATGATGAATTAATTATGAAATATAGCTATGTTTTAAAACACATTTTTATTTAAACCGTCTCCAAATTTTTTCCATATTTTCAATTTAAAAAGTAACTTTTTGGCATCTGTCAGAGGCTTTGGAAAACAATTTTTACAGTCTACTCAAGCATTTTCACTCAGGATTTTAATACTTTGTGGTAAAATGTGTTCCATGGGATTGAACCCATGATTGTTGCACTATAAACTCAAACCTCTACCATGAAATCTTTGTCCATGTTGGACACTAAGACTCATTTATTCTCTTTAGCCTATGGTGTCTCCTAAGAATAGTGGATTATATTGTTGTTTATGATCTATTGTAATTTAATTTATTTGTATTTTTTTGTTGAGATTTAGTTTGTTATTGCTTTAGATGCTATTAAATCACGGGTGGTAGAACATTTGTAGTTTTTAAATGCGCTCTAAATGTGAACTAGCAAAGCAAGCTACACAAAAAAACAGACTTATGAAAGGGCATAATTTTCCTGTTGGGTCAGATGCAACGTAATTTCGTTCTGCATTACAATTTATTGTGATGTTTTGATTGACAAAAATAAAGGAAACTGAAACTAGATGTATGTCAGAACACAGCCAAAAGTTTTGTAACTGACTCTGTAAGCAGCCATTCACACAGATTGTGATTTTCCATTCTAATGTGCTAATTTTCCATTGTTTTTCTACGTAAATACTCCTGATGGATGTGCATGACCTTTACACTCGAGTTATCTTTTAAAACACCTCGCACATTTGCAGAGTTTTACATTTCGGCATAATTTCGGCTAATACCAAGACCACACAACATTTTTGTGTTCACACAGTTTTGTAGTTAGTTTTCAGTTGTAATGATGTATAATTTTATTTCTACCCATCCTGGTCTTGTCCGTTATGAGATGCTGAAGGCATGAAGGCCACAGCGCCACTGGGCTTGTGGGAGAAAGATAAAGCTGCTTCCATGTGAGCGCTAAATTTGCTCCCAGCTGATTACGGTTATCCTGTGGGCTAATTTCAGACACGGTAATCTTAGACTTTTTTTAATTGCTCTTTCTTTTTGAGTGCATCAATATTTAATCAAGTCATTATGAAGACTCTCCTCTTGATGTCTTTTCTCATCCAAAAACTGCTAAAGTTAATTACATTTCAGGGACTGATATCACGGTTTCATGACTGTACATTCAGTATCAGGTGTTTAGGTAATAAAAACCTATTAAATAAATGGACAAAGTATTTTCCATTATTCTACTAGCCATTAGTTTCTGTATGTTTTCAATGTCAGTATTTCATTATCAAAACTGACATTACACACCCTCTATATTTATATTATACATCTCATTTTATCATTATTATTTACTATAAAACATATTTATACTTAATAAAGATAATATTTCCAATATCAATAACTATAATAACACATCAACCAGGTTGATATATTATATTATATTATATTATATTATATTATATTATATTATATTATATTATATTATATTATATTATATTATATTATATTATATTATATTATATTATATTATATTATATTATACAGTGTTTCTGCAGGTTTTATCAAGTCAAATTTAAAACTTTTTAAGACCCCTTTATGACTATTAAGTATGAAATTTTAGACTTATACAGGGTTAAACCCTAAGGATTTGTTTTTCTAATGGCCCGGTATTATAATAAGAAATCATGTAATTGTTTTTTAGTTTTCTTTCCCTGATTAGGGAATTTAATGGGGAATTTGCTGTAAGAAACAGCTGTTGTGAATTGGATCTCTTTGCAATAAAAAACTTAAATATTACAAAAAGGTTTTATTGAGATGTATTGTTGGTCATTGGATGATGCCGGCCCGATTCAGTAGCTTTACTTGGACAAAGCATAATTAAGACCTGTTTAAAATGATTTAAGACCCACAACACAATATTTCAGTGAATTTAAGATATTTTAAGACCCAGCGGACACTCATATTATATTATATTATATTATATTATATTATATTATATTATATTATATTATATTATATTATATTATATTATATTATAGCAATATTTAAGATTTAGTAATCAAATAATGATTATTTGTGATTTAAGATCTAGAACACAATATTTCATTGAATTTAAAACATTTTAAGACTTTAAGACCCAGCGAACACCCTGATTATATTATATTATATTATATTATATTATATTATATTATATTATATTATATTATATTATATTAAATTATATTATATTATATTATATCATATTATATTATATTATATTATATTATACAGTGGTCCCTCGTTAATTGCGTTATTAGCCAGCAATAGGTGAAATCCACAAAGTTTATTTTTTCAATTATTATAGATGTTTTATGGCTGTAACTGAAACCCCTCACTACACTCTTTATACACTTCTCTCAGACAGGCATTAACATTTTCACAATTTCTCTCTTGTTTAAACACTAGCGTAACTTCTACTACCTTCCTTTAGCATGTACAGAAGTCCTGAAAAAACTTTTTATGAATGTTTAGCATGTTCCTCTCCCTTTTGGGTGCTACCGCAGGTGCCTTTGAGGATGCAGAATATTTCGTCGACATTATGGGGTATGTTGGGGAGAAAAGTTGCAAACATACAGTACAGCGCTTCAGAGTCACACTGCTAGCGATCAAAAATGTATGTAAATTTGGCAAGCTGAACGCATTCTGTACTGTACATGTGATACAGCATTTGGTTGATTGACAGTGGTCTACAGCCAATCAGGACGCTGAACACAATGCTATAATCAGGACGCAGAACACAATACGCTGTATAACACTAAAATACACTAAAAATAATGATTATTTAATTAATGATTAGTTTGATTTTAGTAGCAGTTCAAAAGAGTTGAAACTGTCTCTCATGTAATCTCATTTACTAAAGTGAATGCTAGATTTGTCAGTAACTACAATAAATATTTACCATACAGTTTTTTGAATAGACGCTAGAACTGAAGAAAACTCAAATAATTGCTTTAAACAAACTTTGTTCTGTTCAGTCTCTGTACTCAAGAGTCAGTGGGCAGATCATTATCATAACCCTCATTAAAACAATCGTTACCCTCAGTAAGTAGGCCGATCATTTGAGGAAGCACCCAGAGGCAGAATTTAGGACATGTAGGAAGTTCACACTTAAAAAGTAGCCTCGAACGGCAATGATAAAATGGCTTCCACCAGTAAATAAAAGTTTCTGAGAGCACTCCATTTCTTATCTGTCTGCAGACAGAGCGAGCAAAGAGAAATGAAAGTGTTCTTCATCTCCTTGAAAAGCGTGCTAAATTTCTGAGCCGCTGGATTGAGGTCAAGGGTTTGGGCAGATGGTCTGGAAGTAACCAGTGCACGGGCGAATGGGAGAAAGGAGTTTCTATTTCTTTAAATAATGCACAGGCCTTACAGATATGAGAGTGTGTGGCTAACGCGAAGAACATATGTCATCCCCGAGGAGCCGCCCGCTCTCTAAATCTGTCGATAAGGACGTGCCAGTGGAGGAGATGGAATCGCTTCTTTGCAGCAGCTGCCGGCTTTGGTCTCCGTAAAAGAAACAGAAGGCCTTGTGCATGCAGATCAATGATAAAAATAGAACACAAAGACAAAAAAAGCAGGACAAGATCAGCAGCATGCAAATGTACAATGTGATAACCTAAAATAAACAGCAGTCTCATGCAAAATAAAATGTGTGTACAGTGTACTCGGTTAGCAAATGTAGAGTAGCAGTAGATCAGTACCTAAATGTTCTCTTCTCTACTTTAATACTACACTGTAAAACCCAACAGTCAACTTTATGAAATGAAATGAGTGTAGTTAACTCAAAATTGACAGAAAGTTAATTCGACTCATTTGAGAAGAGTTTTAAACTCAGTGTTGAAGGTAATGAGTTAATGAAATACCTCATTACTTCAACTTAAATGTAGTACGTTCACAGTACTCGTATAGATTAGTTTTTTTTTAACTCAAATGGTTTGTAGCAATCGGTTTCCTCAAACGGTTTGAGCTGCCTTAACTTTTTGGATTTTACAGTGTAACATCATACTCAACAAAAAATGTTCAGCTCAAATTTATAGCTGGTCAATTAGTACATTTATAGCTGGTCAATTAGGGATAAATTATTAGCCTTCGTGTGAAATATTTATTCTATTTCACGTATTTCTCAATTGATATTTATTGAAGCAATGAAATTTTCACAATTTTCCAATAATATTATTTCTTCAGGTCTTTTCTGTTTTTTTGTTTTGTTTTTTTGGCTGGAATAGTCGCATTTTTTAAATAAAATGAATATTGCTGCTAAATATGAAGACCATGAAATTGAACAAATCAAAACTCAAAGCTATTAATCTGCAGTAATTAAAATGACCGTTCCTCAGTATTTACTTGTAATATAAAAAAAACATTAGTGTTGTCTTACAGCCTTCTTATTAAGTTAAAGTATTTCTCAATTGACAGTAAATAAAGATTATTAAATTATTAAACACAATATTTCCAATAATATTTTTTCTTCTGGTCTTTTTGGTTTTATTTTGGCTAGAATATTTTTTTTTACATTTTAAGGTCAATAGTATTAGCCCCCTTAAACAATATATTTTTTCAATTGTCTACAGAAGAAACCATTGTTATACAATTACTTGTCTAATTACCCTAACTTGCCTAATTAACCTAATTAAACCTTAAATTGCACTTTAATCTGAATACTACAGTGCTATCTTGAAAAATATCTAGTAAAATATTATGTACTGTCATCATGAAAAAAGATAAAAGAAATCAGTCATAATAAATTAGTTATTACAATTATTATGTTTAGAAATGTGTTGAAAATTTCTCCCCGTCAAACAGAACTTGGGAAAAAAATATAAAAGAATTCAAATTTAACATGAGGGCATACAACAGTATAGTGATAAACATATCAGTATACATTTAAGGATACATAGAAAGACGTTATAATATTACTCGGATTATTCAACATCTGTGTATCTTTTTTGTATTTTGAATATAAGTAGGAATAGCAATACATAAACACTCATTAAAACATTCATGAATGTAAAAATAAGGTAGGGTAATTAAACATTTATAATTGTAAAAATGTATATTGGTATTAAGAATAAAAAGCAGTTACATTTAACAAATTTAATCATTTATTCTGATATATTGCTATATATAAATATGTATTACATTTTAATATGTATTTATAATAGTAATCCAAATATCAATAATAATCCATTAATTATAAGCTTTATATTTATTTAAACAAATTATATAAAATGAATATTGGTGCTAAATATGAAGAGAAATTTAACAAATCAAAAGTAAAAGCTGTTTAATCTGCAGTAATTAAAATAACAGTTCCCCAGTAACATACTTGTTATTAAAAAATAAATATAAAAAACATTATAGTTTTCTTACAGCCTTCTTATTAAATTCTGAGAATAGATCATACTTTCAGTAATGCATAATTATAATAATAATAACAACAACATGACAATCAAATGACATCCCATCTGGATTTAATCTATATATCAAATGAACCTACTGAAAACAGTCTAATTACAATACAAAATTTATTCTGATATTATTCTGATTATTAAATATATATTACATTTGTTTAGATTTATTATTAATAGCAATGTAAACAACAATAATAATCCATTATTATAACCCTTATTATTACATAAAAATATTACATAACATCAATATGGGTGCTAAATATAAAGACAATGAAATTTAACAAATATAAAGTCATCTATTTATTCTATTACCTACTATTTAGTCATCTATTTAGTCAACAGCCAATCTGTTTAATCTGCAATACCACAGACCTTATTTGCTCACAGCCTTTTTATTGCATTCTGAAAATATATTGTCAAATTTTAGTAGTGCATAAATAAAATAATACCAATAACAAACTCTGCAATTCATCAATTTAAAATGACATTCCATCTAGACTGAATCCATATATCAAATGAACTGTCTGAAATAGTCAAATATGGATAATGCATAACCGACATATTTAACGACTGTAATACATCACCATATTAACTTTAACGCTTCACATCAACACTGTCAAACGGTGCTGCACGTTATCATTCACTTCAGATAATAAATCTGGCATAAGGATTAAACAGTACTCATTTTTGTCATTTTGGTTCTTCTATCCCTATGCCAATAAAAGAGCTCCAGAAGAAGTCAAATGATAAACAGCATTATGCCTGCGACAGGTTCCTGACCAGCGGCCTGCTGCAAAAACATCCCACGAGTGACTTGTTTGTGTTTGCACGGCTCATTTGGGCTGTGACAGTGTTGAGGTAGATTAGACTCCACTCACCTCTTCAATATCGCTGTTTTTGTGTGATTTGTAGATGAACTCTCCGATGGCCACGAACACAGACAGCACGAGTCCGGCCGCCAGGACGATGAAGATGCCTCCGATATTCTCCACACCCAGGGCACTGGCCTCTTTGCTGTCCTCTTCTGGACAGCCATTTCCTCGCCACCATTTCTCTTTCATCATGTGCAGTTTTCCCTCTTCCTGGAGCTGCAGGATGGCGATGGTCACCTTGTCCCGGTACGGCGAGCCTGAAGAGAACAGCAGGTGTTTTATGTGGCAAGAAAACACACAGAGTAGTTTAGAGAAAACTTTAAAACAGCACAATTTATATTTAAAGCTAACGATAAATTACTTAGTGGAATGTATACAAAAGTTTTATGAAGAAAGACAAGGAGGATATAACCTGAGAGAAGAACAAAATTTTAGAAGGTTAAAAACTAGAACAACTTTAAAAAGTTTGTGTATGTCTGTATGTGGTGTGAAATTGTGGAAAAGTCTAGAACTGATTCTCAAACAATGTCAGGAGATTAATCTATTTAAAAAAGTTGCATAAATTGATATTATTAAAGGAATATAATGATGAAGGTGATTGGAAAAGGATCAAATGAGTAAGGTATGATGAAATTTCAGTTAATGGCTATTTGCAGTACTATGTATTTTTTGGGGGTCTGTTATAAAATGTAAATGTACAAATGGAATCAAACATATAAAATGTCAAAGATGCCAAAAGGATAAAATATGTCTTATGTAAAAATAAGAGAGAAGTAAAAGACGAAATAAGTTTAAGTAATAGACGAATGATGTGTGTGTTAATAGGGTGGGAAAATAATACGCTTGTGCTTCATCCCGCTCCATTTTCGACCATGTTAATATGTATTTTTTGTTGAAGAAATTTTATGTATGATATTTCTGTTCAAAAATGAGTAAATCAAATCAAATCAAATCAAAAGAACTACACACGTGCAATAAAAGCCATTTGATGTTGAGCAAACCTTTTTTTAATAAATCAAATTTACTAAACAAGCATGAAACTTCCTAGTCAACATGTGAAAAGCCTGTGTTTGCACTTTCTACAAAAATGAGGCATTCTCTGAAACGCTGTGCAAACGTGAGTCAACATATGTGTAAAAAAAAACTTTAAGCTTTAGGGAACATGCACCTCTTTCTCCAGCAGAGAGCAAACCATTACCTATCGGTGTGCCAACTCCATAGCCCTTAGAGTCGATCAGGCCTCCGACCTGTGTGAGGTTGCAGTTTCTCTGGGTGATGTACTCAATGCTGGTGGACTCCATCAGGAGAGCGTAGTCGGTGGTCAGGACTCTCGTAATACCATCCTTGCTGTTCTTCACCAGGGCTGTGTTCTTCCTGCTGCTCATGAATGCCCACATCTTCTCGTACGTTGATATTTTTGATTTCTAAAGTAAAAAAAACATTTACTTCACCTTCAACTTAATTTATGAAGCACTTTCAAGACCACAATGTGGAGACCAAAGTGCTGTAAAGACATTACAGCAAAAACAAACGTAAAATATGGTCATCGTATTCACACAGCAACAAAGAACAAATCATGAAACACTATCTAATACTAAAGAAAACATATGCGGTTTAAGTGCACTCTGAAATGTGTGCACTCTGGATGTGTTTGAGAAGTTTTCACAGACATGGGAAGAGCATTTCAAATTTTATGAACAGAAACAGTCATCTAGTGCATTTTAAACAAGAACGAGGGACCATCAAATCATTACAGCGCAAAGCCCTATTGAATTGATGCTGATTAGGTCAGAAGTATATTGTGCTGCTAAACCATGTAAAGCTTTCAAAACATAATAACACTTTCAGTAATGTACAGGAAAGCCTTGTAATTTAATAAGACCAGCAGTGATATACTCTCTCTTGGTAGCCTGAATTTGGCAGTGCAGAAAGAGTGTCCTTACTCGCACCAGATACAATGCATTACAGTAATTCAAACAAGAAGACACAAAAGCAGAAAAACATTCACAAAAGCCCTCGATGGAAAGGATGGATTTCAACTTAAATAGCTCTAAGATGTAAAAATGATTTTTAACAATAATATTTTAATGACTAAACTTGAGCTCAGATTAAAAATATTGTAATAATGTAATTAACCCCAGATATTCAGTGACATCCAACACACATCCATTTTTACCAAATAAAATAAACTAGCCAACCAACAACCTCAGCAAAACATTCATAAGAGACTAAATTGATAATTAATATGTTTCAATAGAAAATAAATATGTGAGTGATTGGAATAGAGATGTTGTTACCATCTATTAGCATCAATTGATCAAAACTTTCTTCTAAAGGAAACATATAAAAGGAGAACAAATCTGGACCCAATATTTTTAGGCACACAACATTATTTGTGTCATGTGTCAGCCCTTTCTGGCACTGATTATTTTTGACAATGAGTGATTTTGTCAATCTCATCTTTACTGTACTTTATCCTAAAGATTAATCAATCAAAATGTTATCCTAAAGTAAAAATATAAAGAGAGAACAAATCTGGACCCAAGACTGAACCTTGAGGAACCCCACAGTTTCAAAGAATAGATTCAGTTTTTTTTTGTTTTTTTGTTTAAAGCACAAGATTAAAATCATCACACCAAAGTCTTTAAATGTTTTTCTTTTATAAGCTACTATAGGCTTTTCAAGACCAATAAGTTCTCATTATGGGTAAAAATATAGATTTTTTTTTTTTATTATTCGTTCATTCATAAATTTTCCTTCAGCTTAGTCCCTTATGTATCAGTAGTTGCCAAAGCTGAATGAAGCACCAACTATTCCAGCATATGTTTTACACAGTAGATGCCCTTCCAGCTGCAACCCAGCAATCGGAAACCTTTTAGTGATGTTTTGTAAACAAATTTCGGGAGGAGCACACGCAGAAGTTTCAGTATCAAATACGTCATTGACAATTATTCTATTATCCAATCAGTTCTTGACCAAACCCCTATATATACCAAAGCTGTCTTACCTGCAGCATCTTACGATTTTAGCATCCCTCCACCACCCCGTCACCTCACCTCTTAAGCATTACAATCCCGGGGGGAGCGTTCTGGGGCCGGGCTAGATACTTCGCTCGAATCCCTATTCCTCTCTGTTTCCTGATAAGAGGAATAACTCGAGTTTGGGTGTCTTCCCCGAGCTCAGAGCCCTCTCCCCAGACAGCACGCCAAATACTCTTTATTCTGAAACTATTGCAAGTGTGAACTCGTGAAACACTCTCTTATTCACACACAAGAAATTGAGCCATGGTATCCATAATCCTGGACTAGGCCATATCCTGAGCTGATACTGTGGTTGTTATGGAGGAGAGAATGAGACTGATTCCTGAAAGACCACAGTGGCAGACAAGTTCTCGCATTGATCCTGTGGGCCAGCCTGATCACCCGACGGTGACCTACTCACATCGGCAGTTCTCCATGATGGACATCCAGTGTTCTTCAGCCTCCGGCGCCTAGACTGCAGCTCCACACAGAAAATTTGGTCAGAGGAAAAATGGTCGTGCCCAACAGAGCCTGGTTTCTCCTGAGGTTTTTTCCCCACTTTATTTTAGTCAATTGGTGAAGTTTGTTCCTCTCCACTGGCTTTACTAGAACTTCTAAGTTAAGCGGCTTTGACACGATCTACATTGTAAAAGGGCCATAGAAATATACATGAATTGAATTGAACGTACACTACAGAAAATTTAGTTCATCCAATTCACCTATAGCACATGTCTTAGGACTGTGGGGGAAACCGGAGCACCAGAGAAAATTCACACGAACACAGTGAGAACATAAAAA
Source organism: Danio aesculapii (assembly GCF_903798145.1). Classification (NCBI taxonomy): domain Eukaryota; kingdom Metazoa; phylum Chordata; class Actinopteri; order Cypriniformes; family Danionidae; genus Danio; species Danio aesculapii. Next base: position 25,463,152 of record NC_079444.1, read on the forward strand.
CTCCATACAGAAATGCCAACTGATCCAGCTGGGACACGAATTAAATGTTAAATTTAACAAAACATTATTTTTCATAATTGTTTTAAATTGTTAAACTAAAAAAAGACAAAGAATCACAGCAGAAGTCACAGTAGCTAATTGAAGGCATCACTGGTGAAATTGAAGTCTAATGCGTGGAAGTATTTTGCTCAAAGGAGATTAAAGTAACGATGAGTTCAACTCGTTGTCATAAGAAAACAGTGCCCGAAAAGGCCATGACACAAACAACGTGGTGTGACTAAAAACAAGAAAGCCCACAATAATCAGTGAGCCTGTCTTCACTAGATCTGGCATGACTGATGCCCCATTTCATTTCTGACAGACTCCAAATACTAATAATATAGAATGGATCAGCAATTGTCTCTTTGCCACATTTACTCTAAAAAAAGTTTCTTTCTTTCTTTCTATCTATCTTTCTATCTATCTTTCTATCTATCTATCTATCTATCTATCTATCTATCTATCTATCTATCTATCTATCTATCTATCTATCTATCTATCTATCTATCTATCTATCTATCTATCTATCTATCTATCTATCTATCTAGCTATCTATCAATGTTAGATTTTGTTTTATTTCTTCTTTTAAATTGTAAATGAATTTAATGAAATTAACATTTGCAAAAAATGTAACATTTACGTAACATTTATTTACAATTTTACAATATTTTGTATACTAACGTACACTGTTCTTACCTTGTGTGAACTGTGTGCAGATATTAATGTTTTGTTGTTACAGTTTTTGTTACTCAAAGTAAATGTAAACAATAATTCAACATTACTCTGTAGGCTTTATTGTTAACATAATTGTATATTTTATAAATTTTTCTGAAGGTTTCAATTACCATCATTTGTATTTAAACACAGATTTCATCATATAAACCATATAAATACGGATTTATACAAACTGAATCGCCAAATCTGCCTTGCTCATTAGGGTGAAAAGAGGACAAATTGTCAAATTTGGTGTGTGAGCAGGACAGAAGGGGGAAATGGGACAGCTGTGTGCTAAATCTCTTACAGCTGATTCGATTTGTCCTGGTCTTCCACAGGCCTGTATTTTTCCAGATACATGAGGATGTAATCATAGCCTACAATCTTGGTGGATAAAGCTCACAGCGGCCTCTGTACATACTTCTGAGCTTTATCTGTCACTTGTTTGTCTTTTACTCTCTCTCTCTCTGATTGATGAATGGGGCATATGTGTGGATGGTTCTCATAAGATAGGCGACTGGATTATTGGAATTATGGGAATTTTAGATGGCTGGATTGGTAGAGGTAAACAGAGTTCAGGAGGATTCAGGCGGATTTGCATTTACTTGAGGTATTATCGGTGTCTTTCAACGAAATGAAAAGAATTGTCTTTGAATGAATGATTTCATGTGACTTAAAGGTTCATTTATATGTTATAGTTAGGGCCAGACGGAATCTGCAGATGTTTTTTGCAATTTCTGCTGAGAATTTTGGTAAACATCTGCTGAATGATTTTGGGAGTATCATCACTAAAATCTTAATATATGAAATAAAAAATAATACCTTTAATACCTTTTTAACTTTTATTTAATGTTTAAAATGCAAATCCAATTAGATTCACTTTATTCGGTAAACAAAGCAAGTCTCTCACATAATATATCTACTAAACGACAGAAAATATTACTTTATAAACTGCACTGTACATAAATCAGATGAACATATTCATATTAGTCAGTAATATTACTGTAATTAATTTAAAAACTGAATAAATATAGATTTACACACATTTACTCAAGTAAATAAACAGAATTAATGATGGGCTAAAAATCTGTGGAATTCTGCGGAAAATCTGCAGAATTCTGCGCGCGCAGATTCCGTGTGGGCCTAGTTATAGTCCATGCAGTGTCCCAGTGATGCAAATATATTTATGTTTCATTTTATGTGCTGCTATTTATTGTTTTTTTTCTTTCACATTTCAATTTCACTTGGTCAGAATAAGAAATGTTTTCAGAAGATTATTACAGCATTACTGATTTCTTAAAGGTGTAGTGGGTGATTGTCTTCAGAAACATTTTTTGTTGTGCTGGTTGAAAATCTCTTCACATTCCAATAGTAATGATTAAAGTAAATGATCTAAATGTATTTATATGTATTTTTATATTCTGGGTAAGGCATAAAACTAAAAAATGTTTATCCATTTAAATACTGTCGGGCCGATATTTCCCATAATGCCCAAACTGCTTGTCAGCAAATGTAGATTTGTAAAACTGCACACCTATTCACGCAGATCCGCCGTTTGTGCATTATGAATCAAGTTGATTCAGCATTTGTTTTTTGTCCACGTGAGAGCGGTAAAAACAAATGCTGAATCAAATCTTTTTAAAATCCTGAATCAATATTGGAGTTACTTTTGTATGCTGGAGGAAGATTGAAACCATGGCTGAAGTATTTTTTTTAGACAGGTAATGTTAGCTTATGTAGATTGTGTCGTTTTACAAATGGGCTATATGCACGGAAGTGTTGTTCAACCATTTTCAATTTTCATAAGGGACCTTTTACAGCATTCCATCATGTAGATTTTTATCTAGTCAAAACATAAGTAAATCGAACTATTCTGCCTAGCCTGCTTTACTGAAGTTGGTTTTATATTCACATCACATTAGTTCATTTTTGAACAATGACAACCTGTGACACGCTCCCTATATTGTTTACCATGCTACTCTGAATATTCGGTCTGAAATAACATTTAAGTATAGCTTAGTAATATGTGTAATTCCTGCACGCTGCCGGCCAAGCACTAAGCAACCAGTAGTCGCTTTAGGACAAAGCGCATGAGAAAGTGAGACCAGCGATCCTTGCATACAAGAAATATTGAAATTATGACAAGTTTTGCTTGCTAACTAAATAACTGAAAACATGCTAGATATAAATCAGTTTTTCATTCAGAATTATAGTATTATAAAAAACGATAAAGTTTTTTAACTGGCGAATGACATGATCTAGTGGGTCTGTGCCATCTTTAATTTGCACGTTCGTGTTTTAGGAGGCATGGCTTTGGACGGCAGGGGAGGGATTGTATTTGAAAAATATTATGCTAACCGGTTATGCAGATCACCTACTGCACCTTTAAATTTTCTCAAGTTAAAACATTGGCACTGTATACTCTAAAAAATGAATATGTATAAACATGGCCCATTTTGTCAACTCAAATATGTAGCTATAAATCAAAAAGCATAATATTTTATTATCTATGTTTTATAATTTGTATTTATATTTACATATATATATATATATACATACACTGCTCAAAGAATAAAGAGAACACAATGTAACCCAAAGTCAGTAAGAATAACACTGACTAAGTGAAATCAAACTGCCCACTTAGAAAGCAACACTGATTGACAATAGCATGCTGTTGTGCAAATGGAATAGACAACAGGTGGAAATTATAGGGAATTAGCAAGACACCCTCGATAAAGGAGAACACCAAGATTGGCAGATTTGCCACTGGCGCCCTGTGCTCTTCACAGATGAAAGCAGGGTCACACTGAGCTTGTCAGGATAAGATCCTCAAACGCCTTGTGAGACCATATGTCGGTGCAGTTGTCCCTGGGTTCCTCCTAATGCAAGAAAATGCTAGACCTCATGTGGCTGGAGTGTGTCAGCAGTTCCTGCAAGATGAAGGCATTGATGCTATGGACTGGCCTGCCTATTCCCCAGATATGAATCCAATTAAGCATATCTGGGACATCATGTCTCGCTCTATCCACCAACACCACGTTGCACCACAGACTGTCCAGGAGTTGATCTGAGGCCCTAGGGGGGACCATCCACCACCTTATCAGGAGAATGCTCATGTATTGAAGGGAGGTCATAGGCATGTGGAGGCCACACACACTATTGAGCCTCATCTTGACTTGTTTTAAGGACATTACATCAAAGTTGAATCATCTTGTAGTGTATTTCACTTCAATTTTGAGTGTGACTCCACATCCAGACCTTCATGGGTCAATAAATTTGATTTCCATTGATATCTTTTGTGTGATTTTGTTGTCAGAACATTCAACTATGTAAAGAACAAAGTATTTAATAAGAATATTTCATTCATTCAGATCTAGGATGTGTTGTTTAAGTGTTCCCTTTATTTTTTTTGAGCTGTGTATTATCAGCAAACTGAAATTAGTGCATATTGTGATTTAGCACTCTATGCAATGCATCAGCATGTGCAAATAACTGCCACAAATATCGAATGAGTTGTATTTGTACAATTTCTCTCTCAGTATGCTTTACTGGATGTGATATTTTGTGGTTAACAAACTCAAAACTCTGTGTGTGCCTCTGCATCCGATTTATTACTTTGTATCTTATCATGAGACAAGATTGATCTCTTTTTTTTCACAATTCCAAGCAGAAATCCAATAAACTCTCACTCCTAAAAGCTCCAGCTTCTCCTGTGCCCACAGCCTCTTGTAAAATTGATAATTTGCTGAGTGTTCAGACTGTTTCTGGCTGTTCCCTTTATATTTCAATAGCTTTTATGTGAACAGCATCGTCAATCCAGCATATAAAATCAGACCATGTTACCTTAAAGAAAGTCATTGTCGAGCCATCTCTCACTGCTCCATATTCAATTCTAGTCTGTTTAGCCAAATCGTCAGCCGAATCGATTGGGGAGTCCATTCTCTCTACTGTGAGGAACGCGGCCAGGTTGGCTGTGTAGGAAGATATGATGATTAAAGTGAAGAACCACCAAATCCCTCCCAGAATTCTGGTGGACAAAGCTTTGGGCATCAGCTCAGATCCTGAAAAAGCAAACAATCAAGCAACTGCTTAGCAGAACAGAGACACTGGCCCCCAAAAGTATTTGGACACTTAAGCCATGCTGAAAAAAATATTTGAATGTCACCACGATAGATAATAAAATACAAAACCAAGTGACATTTAAAGAAAGAGCTGTATGAGAAAATGACATTTAGTTCGTTTTTCAATTAAATGACAATAGATACGCCGTTTGGATGCGAGGAACACATCTGATATCTGTATTTACCAGTTCTTTACATCTAAAATGATTTGTTTTCCAGATAGACAACAAAACACAAAAAAGAAATGTATATTTATGTTTATATTTATTATATTTATATGTAGGTGGCACGGTGGCTCAGTGGTTAGCCCTGTCGCCTCATAGCAAGATGATTGCTGGTTCACGTCCCAGCTGGACCAGTTGGCAATTCTGTGTGGAGTTTGCATGTTCTCCCCATGTTCATGTGGATTTCCTCTGTGTACTCCAGTTCCCCCCACAGTCTAAAGACATGCGCTATAAGTGAATTTGTTTTAGTGTATTGGTCTTAGTGTATGAGTGAATGTGAGAGTGTATGGGTGTTATGAGTGGAAGGCCATCTGCTGCGTAAAACATGTGCTGGAATAGTTGGTGGTTCATTCCGCTGTGGAGACCCCTGATAAGGGACTAAAGGGGGACGCACAACGGATGCACCGCTCAGCATCGCACCATACAGTGCCTTGCATTTTAGAATTCTAAACATAGATTTCAATCAGGGTACACACATCGGTGTCGCAATTCGGCGGTTGTCGGTGGCGCCCAGCTATGACTCAGGACATTGTTTATATTTCTGCTGCACCACAGAGTGCCATCTGAATAGTTTCACATTAAATAACATTCGAATGTGTGCATCTGGTGTGTGATACTTCCAACTGTCATGTGCATGACCCACTTAAGCCGAATGAAAATGAATGAATGAATGAATGTTTATATATTGGTTTTGTATTTATATATAACTCAGAAATATTATTTTGGAAACCAGGGGAGGATACATTAAAACAGGGATGCTTAGCCCTGTTCCTGGAGATCTACTTTCCTGCAGAGTTCAGCTCCAACCCTGATCAAACACACCTAAACCAATTAAAAAGGACCTAAACAGCACTTGATAATTACAGGCAGGTGTGTTTGATATGGGTTCCAACTGAAAGGAAGTTAGATCTCTAGGAACAGGGTTGGTCATTCCAGCATTAAACTAAGGATTACATGAGTTTTTTTTTTTTCATTTTACAGTTCTCATGAATCACCTTACTTTATTCTCCAATAAAATTAAGACAAACTTTTTCTTGATAAGAATCTTTTCACAAAAAAAAAATCACTGTAAATAACTTCTGTCAAGTGCTAAATTAAGTTTGCAAATTGAATACAATTGGTCAGCAAGTTTTATTAGGAAGACTTTTCTCAATTTGCCAGAAAACACAGAAAGGCAGAACTACACCACATTGTATACATTTTCAGTGTTGTCCTCACTAACCCCTCAAGGAAAACAGATTCCTCTCCCTGATCTTTTATCTGCCGATGTTCAGAACAGAGTTACTTTACAACAGTGCTTTACACAACATTTCATCAACTGTTTCGCAACATTTGTTTTGTTTTTCTCTAGTACTGACAAAGACTTTCTCTTCTTATTTCTTTAAAGGCACTGCTTCCTCTGAGAAAACAACACTGATTCAGACACACACGCACCCACATATACTTGCCAGCTTTATAGACCATTTTAATGTGGTGATGTCATTGGTCCATGCACATTTCCTGCTTGTTGTAACTATTTTAATAACTGAAACGAGGAAATTCAATTATATCTCAACATTAAAACAGCTGTCATAATGTTATTTATTAATATGTGGACCTTTTAGGATTCTCGGGAGCTATGGAAATTAAAAATGTAAAACAGGAAATATGTTAGAACCATTGTTATTGTTTACATCCCTCAAAATGGTCTATAGGGACTTTCCATAGATGATGATTTTTATACTGTACAAACTGTATATTCTATCCCCCTACTCCTAAACCCAACCCTCACAGGAAACATCCTGCATTCTTCAGCATTTTTACATATTCAAAATACTGTCAAAATACAAGCCGTTTTCTTCATGGGACCAAAAAAAAAAAAATGTCCCCACAAGGTCAAAATTTACTGATAATGCAATTCTATGGGACATTTGGTCCTCGCAATGTTACAAATACAAAGTACACACCATTTTGGTTTTGTGAATTGTGGTCACATTCCATACCAAATTGTTTTTATACTGTGCAAACGTTCTATCACCCTACACGTAACCGGAAGCTTTGTGTGTTTTTACTTTCTCAAAAAAATCATTCTGTATAATTTAAAAGCCTTTGGAAATAATAGGAACATAGGGAAATGTTCTCATAAGTCACCTTCTCCTTGTAATACCCATGTCATACCCGTGACATTATACAAAATTGTGCTCTTAAACACATGGACACAAACACACATCCTTAAACAATCTCGCACACAAGAGACAAGAGTTACACACTAAATAGGTTTATTATTTCATAAGAGGCTCATATTGCTTTTGCTCTCATTGCACTCATTCTAGATGTTAACCTTTAACTAATGTGTGTTATTCTTACTGAGGGTTTTCACTGTGGCTGAATGCCTCAGAGCTTTGATAGATCGCTAGAAAATGAAACTGTCACAGGAACCATTCATTATCTTTACAAGAAAAACAGAATCTTCTTTTCTGAAAGAGCAATACTGAACCTGTCCTTATAAGCAAAGTCACGATTCAGATCAAACAGACGCGTTATTAAGATATATGGGAGGAGAGTTTCCTATTAACGGTTTAATATGTGCTAATTTTCTCATTAGAAAGACAGATCGCTAAGTCTGATGTATGATACTGAAGATGTCTTTCATGCGCGGATAACTGGGTGAGATTGTTCAGAAAGACAGCACGAATGTTCAGTATGTGCATTTGCAGGCCTTGGGCGCAACTTAAAAATTCAGTTTGATTGCCAGCTAAATTATTAGCTTTGATCTAAGCAATACACCTAACACCAGTTTTTAGCCGCTAAAGCAGTCAGCGAAAAAGCTCAACAAAACTGCCATACATGCTGGTTTTCCTTTAAATGAGCCAGTCATGAAAAATAACAGATAATATTGATTACCACCATCTTGCATTTTCCTTGAAAAGACAAAAAAGCTCAATGTAAAAGGTGGTGTTTACTGTCAAAGTGCTCTTTTAGCATTAGCGTAACTAAAAAGTGAAGACCAAAGACTAACCCTGCTACAAAGTAAAAGATATAAACAACTGAATGTTTTCGAGACAGTCAGTTTGATCTGTTTTGATGTTTTTTTTTGGCTAGGCAGCTAATCAGAGACCACTTTAAACTGACCTTTTAGTAATGCTAATAAATCCCTTTGAAAGCTACCCAACCAGCTTACATTAGCCACCTGTGGAGAAAGAGCTCTTTGACAGACACTGCGATGGGTGTTTGTTCCTTTGAAAATGCTATGTTGCAGATTGTGCATAATTAGCATGGCTAAATGCTAACTACTGACCTCTGGTTTACTCGTAAATGGCACACGTTGGACAAAGCTGTCAATCACAGTCATGATTTTATCACAGTCTAAGACAAGATTGCAATATGAATTCATATATTGAAGTAAATAATGAAGAAAATCATTTAGAAAGGTGTTGAAACGTTGAATAGTCCTCTTAAATATTGCTCTGTCAATTTAGGGATAAAAACAAACACAAAACTAGTCTTTTTTGTATGTTCTTAATGCTTTTTGTCAAAGGCTAAATAACTGGCAAAACCCTGTGGTTTTAATTGATGATATGTTTGAAAAAGATGACAAGGTTAGTTCTCTCACCTCATGTAGGAGGCTTAGTTGTGGGTTATAATGCAAAAGCACACTTTTAAACCCGCACGTGAATATGAATAAATCACACCAATTAGCACGCTGAAAGTGTTGTTTTCAGAAAGCTTGTTCATAATATTAATACGGGTTATGTCATAAATATCTGAATCACTTTTAAAAAACAAATGATAGTCAAGGTCATTTTCAAATAACAATACATTATTATGAATCAAAACTTCAATCAAATAATCATACGACATGATTCATTCATCTGTTTTCATTTATATTATTCCATGTATTATTTAAAACAATATTTTTTTCTGTGGATGTCCCAACTGGAGTACAGAATTTCCTGTTTTCAGAAATTTTTATTAAATGTTCATGTTGTTTATTTTGGTTGCATTTAATAAGTCAATAAAACTATGACTGGCTGTGTAATTTATGCACATTATTTTGTAATATTGATTTATCAGATTTATTATTTTACATCTTTTGAGGTATCAAGAAATATTTAATATTATCACAGAAATATACTATTCCTAGAATGACTGTCATGAACACGCTCAAGACTGTTTGCTGAGATTGTAGATTAAAAGTATTATTGTTGCAAATTTCCTTGGACATACTGACTGTTTTGCTTTATAATTTTATATGGCTTTATCATAGACATGGTGATATAGAGTCATATAGCATGGCTTCTCATGTGATATTGTTAATGTTGGTTCATTTAGTTCCCTTCACCCCAAAACAAATCTTTTAAATTTGCTAAAAATATTCAGTAGCATAAAAAAATAAGATAAAAAAAAAAAAATAAAAAAAATAAAAAAAAAAAAAAAATATATATATATATATATATATATATATATATATATATATATATATATATATATATATATATATATATATATATATATATATATATCTATATATATATATATATATATATATATATATATCTATATATATATATATATATATATATATATATATATCTATATCTATATATATATCTATATCTATATATATATATATCTATATCTATATATATATCTATATCTATATATATATATATATATATATATATATATATATATATATATATATATATATATATATATATATATATATATATATATATATATATATATATATATATTTGTATGTATGTACACTGGCCACTTTATTAGGTACACCTGTCCAGCTGCTCGTTAATGCAAATTTCTAATCAGCCAATCACATGGCAGCAACTCAATGCATTTGAGACATGGTCAAGACGATATGCTGCAGTTCAAACCCAGCATCAGAAAGGTGATTTAAGTGATTTTGAGCGTGGTATGGTTGTTGGTGCCAGACGAGCTAGTCTGAGTATTTGAGAAACTGCTGATCTACTGGGATGTTCATGCATAACCATCTTGTCATCCATAACCTCCATGTTTTACCAAGTATTCAAAGCAGAAAATAAAATGACAGTACATTTAAAACAAACAGAAAAGGTAGTGGTGTTTACTGTAAACAACATTTACTAAAAACTATAAACAATATCTATTACATTACACCAAAATAGTATTGCTTTGAGTATGTTTTGCTTATAGGATATTAACTTCATAACTGACAAATCACAGCACATTTCACATGATTCAATAACACCTCATTTGCATTTAACAGTATAAATGTATCACTAATAACTGAAATATCCTTTGCTATCCTATCCTGAAATGTCCTTTGCATTAAGAAATTTGAAAACCTATTTTAATATATGTCTGGTCTGAAAGTTACAATATGTTTACATTTTAACGTTAAAAGAGCTGCTTTAAGCATAATAGATTATCCTAAAATCCACCAGTGACACGAAATACCCGCTCCAGCACTTCACCATTTTTTCTGTACAATTCCTGTTAGCGTTTCTTCTTCATGGCTGAGCGGTCTCTCTGATGTAAATAAGATTTATCTAATATTTCAGCAGAAAACTCTCTGTAACGTGAGGTCAGACTACGCTGCATAATGATTTGTCTGGTTCTCCAGTGCTCATTAAGCCGCTCTTGGCGTTTCACACTTTTCTGCACACCTGACAGGTCATCCATTTTGTTTCATGCCTTCTGTAGCGGAACCAGCAAACCTCTCCTCACTAGCATCGGATCCATTACACCAGAGGAAACACAGCCAAAAGTTTGCAAGCCAGAACAAAAATCTATTTAATAACTGGTTGTGACTTATAACCATGCCAGAGGTGCATTTTCATGTTCATAGCGCTACAATTCTCTATTGTATGAATGTCACTGCATCAAATCTCCAAATGAAATTAAAAAACATCATTTTTTTGTATTCATTTAAACTGACTGGTCTCAAGGTGATTTTTAGCGAACGGATAAAGTTAGTTCCCCTTAAGCGCTTTCTCTAAATGAATGTCACTTGGTTTGATGTTGTTTTATTGTCAGGTGAAGCGATGTATTGTTGTGTGTAACGTACCTTGACGCATTAGAGCCGCGACGCCGAACCATAAACTATTCAGCAGTGTGAAGTTGTTTTCGACCACTTCAGATGAAGGGTTGCAGGGGTGTGGGTTGTACCATTCATATGGTGTGAACCTGCCAGGAGTCATAGAAAACAGGCTTTACACAGATAAAAAATGAAGAGAGCACCAAAGACCGGGTTTAATACTGCGTTTGAGAAGCTGCGTGTTTGGCAATTTCTGAACTGCAGAACACTTAAAAAAAAGTTTTCTTCTTGCTAAAGGCTATCAATAACTGCTCAGACTGAAGATTATTAAACATCCCGTTTTTGAGGAGGGAAGCCTGGAAACAGGTGTAAGGTAAACCAAAATGTGCTTCTTTGAACGGATTTAATGTTCATTAAACTCTTATTTCTAGGGTTGTCAATTTAATCTGTAAACTTTGTTATTAATTATAATTAACCTTTAATTAAAATGTATTTTAAACAATTATAAATGATGCTTTAATTAATACATGAATTAAGTAGTTTTTGCACACAGTTTAATTTAAAAGGCTGTAAATTGAATGTTAAAAAGTCCTTTTTTTAACCCTTGTGCACTGTTTGAATTTACTACCCTTTTGTTATGTAAGGGGTGAAAACATCTACCCAATTACACTGCTGTAAAAATGCATCAGACAATTTTTTTTTCAACTTCAATCAACGTTAATCAACTTCAGTCCTGATCAAAATACTAAATTATTTAGAAAATTAGAGGATTTTAACTCTTTAATTGCCAAATTCACAAATGATGTCACTGATTAGGTGAAAAAGCACACAAAATGATGTATTTTCAATATAAAAAGTAGTTGTGGTCTTGGACATGTGAACGATTAGTAGCAACATTGGCTTTGATGCATTGTTAAATTAATTTTTTTCCTCCCTATTTTACTGTTGGTGACTGTTTTTGCCCCATTGACTTCCATTATAACCACATTTGATGGTACATAAATACACAGTCTTTGTTTTTGTTTACTCTATGTAGTTCTGAGAGCTGAGATGCATATTTTGATTTTCTCAGACACATCAAGGTAAGTCATAAAGGTCACACTCACAGACACACACACACTTTAATTTGCTGTTATACTCCATATGAAATTCAGAAACTAAGCTTTTTTGCACAGGCCTATCTAAAGGGTAATGGTGCCAAGTGATGTTCAACAGTAAAAAGGACAAATTTTACCTCTTCCCAATAGTGAAAACCACCAACAATGATTTTGTAAACAAAAAAAATGTGGTTATATAGAAGTAAATGGGGCAAAAACAGCCACCAACAGTAAGTAACGGAGAAAAAAATGAAAATTAATTAAAAACAATGCATCAAAAAAATACACACTTAGGCCTCGTTAACACTAATACGTCTTTTTAAAATGCCATTTTAGAATGAAAACGATTAACATCCACACTGGCGTGTCATCTAGCATTTCTGAAAAGCCCTCCTTTCACACTATACCACTGAAAATACACATCACCTGACTACATACACACACTCTGTCATGCGCTTCAGCATATGCTCACGTCTGAGCTCCAAGCATTCAGCAGGTGCTTTGAGCAAAAAACGCCAGAGAGCAGTGCATGTCATTTATCAAGGATGTACCACTGGATCTAATCTCACTTGATATTTAATCAATATTGTCTCTATCTAACGACTCTTTGGTCTTTTGAATCCATCAGTTAACGTGTCACAGTGTCAGTACACCGCTTCAGTCTTTCGCTTTCACGCTTGTACTTAGTGAAGTTTATTTATAAACTAATTTCGAGAGGATCATGCTTATGATTGTTTGCAGCTGGTCCTGCATTATCAAATTTATGATTCACCAATCTGACCGTTCCTAAGTCACTATAAATACCCTAAGTTCCATATAACAGCCATCTTCATTTTGAAGAATCCTCCCTACTACCCATACTCCTCCTCCTTACCTAGAAGGGTGACACAGTGGCCCAGTGGTTAGCACTGTTGCCTCACAGCAAGAACGCCACTGGTTCGTATCCTTACCAACCCAGCTGTCGTTTTTGTGTGTAGTCTACACGTTTTCTCTGTGCTCACGTGGGTTTCCCCGGTTTCCTACCACAGTCCAAAAAAATACAACTTAAGTTATTGACTAATCCAAATCGGCACCATAGACGTGCTCCTAGTAAGTAGTTGTCTCAAAAGAGCAATCACTATCTGTTCATTAGCTACTACGGCAGGGGAGTTTCGAGATCTACCTGAACTCAACCTCCCCTCTCACCTTGCAAACGGGAGAGAGCCCCAGGCTCGAGGATCTTATGAGCGCAGGGCTCTCTCCAGGGACAGCATGCCAAACAAGCTTTATAATCAATCATCAGCTAAGTGTGAACACATGAAGTAAATTTTATCGAAAACCTCAGATACTGTTGGTTGGTTCCTGTTGGTTGTGCACCTTTTTTACCAACCAAGTTTGTCGACACCATTATAACAACACAGATCACCCCGCGAAAAAAGTGATTGACAAGTGGTGATTTGTGTGTAACTTATCTTTATTTATTTATGATTTGGCTATGGGTAAAACAAAGATCATGCGGGTCAGGTAGTTGAAACGGTAGGCTACAAATAATGAATTTGTTATGAATTAATTAATTATTCATAAATAATTAATTCACCGCTGCCTACGACGACGATGCCATCATCCATTGCGATGTTTCACATTAGAAATCGCACAATGCCAAATTGGTAGACATCACCCAACCCTAGTGGAACCCTGCATTTCTTTACAGTGTAACTACACTGTAAAAAATGCAGGGTTCCTCACAATTTATTCATGTTGTTCCAACACAAATAGTTTAAGTTAACTATTAATGATTAAGTGGATTGAACAAAGAACAATTAAATTATCTCAAAAAACAAAAAAAATCTCAAGAATTGGGTTGTTCAGCTCAATTTAAATAAGTAAATTGAAAAAGCAGCAAAAATCTTTTCTTTTGAGTGTATGTAAGACTAAATCAGTAACATTCCTTATAGCAGCCTTTAAGACATTTACTTTTTACACCTTACCAACTTTTCATTGCTAGAGAGCAGAAAAGAACACAATTACAGTTGCACGGCTAGCATCTGAAAGGCACATCCTCCGTCCTAGCACTCAATAATTGGGTCATTTATAAAAGCCCCACAGTGGATCGATGCCTGATCAGAACATGTCACAAGACTCATCCGTCATGCCTTGTGGTGTGCGGCCGCTCGCTCTGTAAACTGCTGTACATCAGCTATCAGAGCTGCCAAAATTCAAGATCACAGTTTAAAAGACCCCCAGCAGGACGTCACTGTGAACAAATGGGTCACTCGGCACAAATGAGCCCTCTGTAACACAGAGACCCCACCAGCTGTCCAGTAGAAGAGTCTGGTTGGACACCCATTTTATTGGCCATTTGCATTTTAATTGAAACGACCAATCATCTGGCTTGCTTCATGTTCTATTTGGGTAGCTTCTATGAACTAGACTTTAATAGGCTCGGATGCAGCCTTGTTCATCCTCATGCAAAAAACAAAACGTTACCGACTGAGCCGCTGCATTATGCACTCATTGGTGCACCAGGATGTCCATAACTGATTTTTTTACACCATTAATCCAAAACCCGTCAGCAATATAATAAAGTCTGGGTGCTGTTTATTACTTATTGATCTTTTTGAAGATCAAATCAGCATTTAGATTCTGGCAACTCATGAGCGCAGTAATATAATTTGAGAAAAAACACACTGCACTCCCACAACGCAACGTGATATCAATCGGCACGATCTGCAAAACAGCTTTAGATTGGAAATCAGACAGAAGTCGAGGGTGTAAAAACTTCTTGACAGCTTCAAAGAGAGATGTACAATGTTCCCTTAAGCAGCAGATAACAGCAATATTCTTCAAATGACAGCCTGATAATGTGGCTCTGCGTGTGATGTTAAACTATAAAACATTTGAAAGACGTTTCTGAAGAAGTGGGTCAATGTTCCTAGATCTAACAACCAATTTGCACATTTGCTTTGCGAATTTTTCAAGATGCATAAGTAATTGCTCAAAGTAAACTTACTGTAGTTTTTTTTAATGAATATTAGCATACACGTAAATGACAGCAGCTTTCAAAATGCTCGTCAATACCAGTATCTTTTTTGACCATTGTCAGTATGGGTGTACGATACTGACAAAAAAGTAATATTAAGTTAATAATTTAGTTAATTAATTGAATTAATTATTTAAACGGTTTGTTTAAAGGGCACCTATGATGAAAAAAATCAACTTTTGCAGCCTGTTTGGACAGAAGTGTTTGTAGGTATAGTGTGTCCACAGTCATAGTCGTATTAACATGTCTCAGTAGTAATGCGTATAATCATATCAAGGAGACAGGACGTGCGCAAAGCAGCTGGGACTAAAAGATCTGTTCAGCGCTCTGTGATCATCAATCATCATCAAATGTGATCAAGAATGAGTTTTACAAGTTAAAACTTTTTAAAACAGTGCCACATGTTTGTAATGAGTTTACAATATTACCGTCTTTATCCCCACAGCCACGAGTCACTACAATTACAAAAGAAGACGCTACAATCCCGGTTTGTGGATGATAAATTAGGTTTATTTTGTGCATTAACATAGCGGATATCCATACAGCAGTGAATATTAACGTGTATCCTGTCTAATTTGCTAAGCAAAAACAGTGCATGTGTATGTGTCTGCTGTGTGAGTGTGTCTGTGAACTTTGTAACGGCATTGTGTGTGACTCATCGAAAGGCTTGAATTAACTCCTCATCAAATATTAATTTGAAAGTTCTTACTGTGGTATTTAATCACAAACATTACGCGGGATCCGCTTCCTTCATGTCTGCCACTGTGTTGATTATCTGACGCAGCCAAGGCGGAGATTGAGGCACACTCTGATAGGCACGTGGGAACGGTGGGCGAAGAACTAGCAATAAATGCACAGGCAACAAAAACAGCTACATTGTGTTCGGAGTAGAACACTCCGATGTTCTGAAAGATATAATAAATTACCTGAGTTTTGAGCTGAAACTTTACAGAGAAATTCTGGAGACACAAAAGACCAATCTTAAATCTTGAGAAAGAGGTAAAATAGGTGCCCTTTATAACATATGATGATGTAGAAAAGATCATCCATGTTGCGTTAATTCCACACACATTCATCATATATTGTGATTAGGCTCTTGTGCTGATATTTAGGAAAACAGCACTTTTGCTTGTCTGATATTACGTAAAGATCCCCTGAAGTGTCTTGAAATGCCCATTGTAATTTTTTCAACGTGTTGACGTAAATTACAGTGAAACAAAAAGACAGTCTGGGACAAAAATAATGACCAGGACAAATGATGTCCTGAAATTTTGAGTCCTGTCCCACAAATTGTAAAAATGTCTATAAAAATATGAAGCTGTTATTGTTTTTTAAATATCCATTTGCATGGCTGCTAATTTCCAGTGGACAAAGATGAAACACATTTATTTATTTATTAAAATATTAAATTATTATCTTCACATTTCTATGACTGAGGATAACATACAGACACGTGTGGAGCAAAAGGACCAGTCAATTAAAAGTGAACTGCAACACTGGCCTGCACAAGTATTTCCCACTTAAAACAGTTAAGGTTAAAGATGAGTCCAGTAAAAGGATGAAAAGTCTATTTTATCCAATATATTCAGTTCTTTATGTTTAGTAGACCTAATAGTTCCTGTCAGGTAAATTGCATTATATTACTCAAACTTCCGAACTCAAACTGTTATTAGCGATTAATAGTATATTATGTAAATTATTTTAATAATGCTGAATGCATCTCTCGTCCATGTGTTTTAAATTGTCCCCCAAATTTACATCTGCTGTGCTGCAAGATAACATAAACATTTGGTCACTCAATTGACATTAAATTAAAACTATTAAAACACATTTTAACACCATTAAAACAGCTAATAGCATTTTATTATAATCACAACATCTCCAGAGGCCTTGAGGTTGATAAAGTCATTATAACAGGCTTTGACATCTAGTCAAAACTTTTGGGTTCCCAAGAGACTTGTTTTTCTGCAAAATGAGTGACATGGTTGATAATGTCAGCTTACACATTGTTAAAACAATGAAGATTTCCAATATTATTGTAAACAATTATGATCATCCACCTGTCTCATACTGTTTCTTTTCTGACACTGAGTATGTTTCAGAGCATATACGGGAATCAGAGAGTGAAATTCAATACCTTTTAAGACATTTTTTAAGACTCTTTCCATACATTTTAAGACCTCATAACCACTTTAGGTTTCAACTGGAAACAATGGCAAGATTTTAGCTAACATTTTATTTACTAAACATTAATGTAAGAAACTAATCCAAAACTAAAACATTATTCATATACTGAAATCTAGCTAATTCAGCATGTTGGCGCCTATAGATCTGTAGAAATAATGGTGTTGCCTTGGTTACTGCAGTAAACAAAGCAGCATGATGTCAAATCTAGCAGGATGCTATTGATTTCATAAACTACACAGCATCCTGATATTCACGGATTTAATTCAGGCAAACTTTAGCATACAACCATACATTGCATAATCAAAAATGATATCAAATTTAATACCTTGCAAAATAGCATTTAAGAGTTTATAATACTTTTTAAGGGCCTTAAATTTCTCTATATTGATTTATCAACTTTTAATACTTTTTAAGACCCCGCAGGCACCCTGTGTTTACATAGACACCAATACTCAGATTTTAATATGATCAAGACAATACTTTAATTAGGAGTCTACCATGTAAACAGAGATTTTTGATGACAATAATCTGACTAAAGTCATAATCATATTAAACACAAATCCAAGTAAGACATGGAATATTCCTATTGTAGTCTAATTAATAAAGTGCAGTACAGACATGTAAACACCTTAAACTATTATAGCCGTGTAGGACTTTTTCGCCGCATAATGTGCGACAGGATAGTCCATACACATGCACGACTGTTTGACACTATTCTCTATGCCTTCCAAATCAGTAAAGGACCACAGACATACACATTTCCAAGAGCACACACAGAGTGAACTCCTGGAAACTCGTCACACCCGTTATCATCATCACTGAACACACTTTTATGCTGAAATTATTCTTTCAATTTGGTGTGCTGTATTAAATTCCATTGAAGCAACACTCTCCCACCAGTCTTACTTCATTCTCGCACCCATTACCTCAGAGTATGTCAGGCGGCATGAATGAAATGTGGCTGAATGAAAGTGAAACTGCTGAAATGCAGTTAAAATCAAAAAATTTAAAGCCAAAATTACAAGAAAATCCAGGGGAAAACATTAGATAGCGTGTCTATGTGGTATAACATGTAAAACTGGAACATGAAAGGAACATTCTAAAAGCAACTCATACCTTAATCATATTGTTAGCTTATTTAGATTAAGGTAAATAATTCGATTACTGATGTCCATGTAAACATAGTCACTGAATCAACTCAATTCAAGTCACACAAACTTTATGTACTGTATGCCCTCCAATACATGAAAACCCAAGTGTGCTTTGGTCTTTAAGCCTAAATCTCCAATCGTACCTGGCAATCACAAATAGCACGCAGCTCACTCCCAAACAGGCCAACAGCACGTACATCCAGATATCTGGGGTGAGGGGGTTGAGGAAGGAAAACACCCCTGGATTGGTTCCGTTTGGTTTGCGGTACAGTATGCTGATCCCCAGGGTCATGAAGGGTTTGGAGAAGTCAATAACCTTCTCTCTGACATAAGTGATGGTCAGCGGAGCAACAGCCAGGTCTGCTATCTGAAAAGGAAAATAAATAGAACTAATTTCAACTGCTGGAAAAAAAAATGCAGATAGATGCAGCTAATATTGAAGTTCACTTCACTGACATGTAAACAAGTGGCGCCTGCAGGGATCTATCCCACAACAGGGCTTTGATAAAAAATGACTGTCTGTTTGAAGCCTTCTGTTGTTTGACGGAGTTCATTTAAAGTAAAATGGCTCTACTGTAGACAGTGAGATGTTTTTCTCCTATCATACTGGCAAATAAAATAGATTATGAAGGTCAAAAAAGAAAAATAAGATACAAAGCTATTTTTAATAAAATATAGAAACAGATTTTTTTACAGAGAGATGAAAGCACAAATGTCATTATTTATTTATTTATTTGTTTATTTATTTATTTATCTTATTATTTAAACATTGGGCTACTTGCACAAAACATGAAAGAAACCAAAATATTTTAGCTTTGAAAAATTATCAAATTACAAAAATCATTTATCACAAATGAAAATAGCTTGTTTAATTAGTTTTTACATAGCAATAAATCAATAGTTCAAACAAAAAAAAAAGCAAAAAGAAAACAAAAAGCAAAAATCAAAAACAAAATGACTTGTGGCATCATAGGATGTTTTTCAAACAAAACAAAACAAAACAAAACAAAACAAAACAAAAACAAAAACAAAAACAAAACAAAACAAAAACAAAAACAAAAACAAAAACAAAAACAAAAACAAAACAAAACTTATGTGGCACCATGGGCTGTTTTTCAAACAAAAAACAAAGCAAAGCAAAGCAAAGCAAAGCAAAAAACAAAACGACTGGTATTTGTGGCATCATGGGATCACTCACGTGGTCGATCAGCTCCCGAACCATGCCATTCCACTCGCCTTTGTCATTCTGAGCCCCGTATTTGCCATCAGTAACCAGCTTGACTTCGTAGGTGAATCCCAAGATGTTAGAGAGCTCCTTCAGCAGGTCCAGACAGTAGCCCTCAAAGCGTTCATTCCCATATAACACCTTGTCTGACTTCTTATACATAACATACGGGTTCTCCTGTTCACAAGATAAAAAAGCAAGTGGTGTATGCAAATGTATAGCGCATACAAACAAAACAGATCTCCAAGGTATAGTTAGCTGACCAAATGAGATTTTAAGAGAACTGCTCAAAATTACTTTACATTGCTGTTATTATACGCTATTTTTTAACAAGCTTCTATGTCTAGTTGAGGTTAATACCTTTACTTTTTATGCAACTAGTGTGTTGAAATCTGAAACCAAATCCAATTTAGCTACTTGAAATCAAATGTTTGGTAAGATTTTAAGCTATTTTCAAATACAGTATTTTTAATTTTCATATTGCTTATACAGAAAAACAAAAACTATAGACATTACTGTACACAACAAAACACAACAAAACTCACTAAAATTAAAGCAAAAACACAAAATAAAACAAATAAAAACAAGTGAGAGTGATGAAATCATAATTTACATTAAATCTGATTGTGTTTTTTTTTTTTTTACCAGAATTGTGGTGACGATAAGTGTCCTGTTGGCCAGAGAATCGGTGATGTTTTTATTGTCTTTTATCTCAGTCAGGTTGAGGCCCGTGTACGAGTTCCACACTCCAATCTAACAATACAGTACAAGAAAAAGCACATGAGTATAGACAGTCTTAGTCAGTGTAGACTACTGTTTAATAATAATAATAATAATGAATAGTAAAATAGTAAAATAGGCCAGGAAAGGAAAGGTAAAAATGACAAAATGAGAGAAAATTAAAGAATCTAGTCCTAATTCACTAAACCTACTTAATTGTATAATTACTTCTCAAAATCCCAGAAAAGCACTCAGGCACTCAGCTTTCATTTTAATACATGTTTTATGCATAAAATATTAAATCACTAAGGAAGAATTATATTGCTTCCTTTTACTTTAAAACATAAATATTCTGAATATTTTGTTTAATCAATCAATCAATCAATCAATCAATCAATCAATCAATCAATCAATCAATCAAATCAATCAATCAATCAATCAATCAATCAATCAATCAATCAATCAATCAATCAATCAATCAATCAATCAATCAAATCAATCAATCAACCAACCAATCAATCAACCAACCAACCAACCAACCAAATCAAATCAATCAATGTCCACTAAATGGATGCTAACAATAAATGTAGTGTCTAACATGCACACTTAAATAGAAAACACAATGACATAAGTATTGTTTGAGATATAGATGCAGCATCATGCTGTAAATGGTTCAATAATGTAGGACCTATGTCTGCTGTATTAAAAGGTGAAACAGTTGTTCTAAAATTTAAGACATATTCTATATTTCTCCAGGGCAATAAGGTAGAATAAAAGCTTCCCAGTAACTGCTTTTCGGCAGTAGCTTTTCTGTAACTGACAGGTCTTTCTGTTATCTCCATCATTATTCAAATGAAGGCCTTCAAACATGAATATGAAACACAAGAAGCATAAGGACATGAAAAATGTGTAAAGATGTGAAGATTTGGGAGCATGTCTCTGAAAGGTTTTGCCTTTTGAAGTGCCACAGATTCTCGAAAATGATCATTTATTTGTTTTAAAGAAATAGTTCAAAATTAACATTTACTCACCCTTAACATGTTTAAAACCTGTTTGGGTTTCTGTGTTCTGTTGCACACGCAGACTGTAAAAGATATGGACGAAGTATCCGTGACGTCACCCATAGGGTTCTGAAGAACGCAAAAGAAGCTACAAGTAGGCGTGGCCAACCGTCACCATTTTGTTCGCGCATCATCGCGCCGACCGGGGGACACCAAACAAGGGCAAAGAGGCAGAGCGTGAGCGGAGCTACAGACGCCTGCTAGCATTTTGCTTAGACTGGCTTTTCTTTGGGAGAAATGCTTATTACTTTATTACCTGCGACTCGTTTGTGTTCTGACCACGTGTTTGGTTGTACACTATATCAATAAAGTGTTTAGACTTTTATAAAACAGTGTTCTAATACAGCGATCAACTAAGCATTGTTTTTATGATGTTTTTCTCCAGGCGCAAAATGCTAATTACTTCCAAATACTATAAATATAGCTTGTGTTAGTAAATGCAAGGCTACTTCTGAAATCCAGGCATAACACAGTGTGAAAATGGAGGGAAATGGAGGCAACATGAATGGTTTGTGAGAACAGTTAAGTGTACACAGCATGCCATATCATCTGATAATTGTAGGAAATTGTAGGCAACTGACTGTGTAAAGCCACATAAAACAAAAAAAATATGATGTATTTGCTGAGTCCGCAGCTAATCAGCCAAAATCAGCTGAGGTGAAGTGATGGCGACCAGCGAGACCTAGCAGTCACTCAAGTGGCCATGCCCTTAAATATGAAGACTTAATATAACTAATTAATATAAATGGATGAGTTATTAAAAAAAACTTCACCTCCTCACAGTTGTCATGAAGGGCAATATTAGCTATATGAACCAAAATCGTTCTTTGTACCAGGCTGTAAACACCTTTTTTCTGCTGTAAAACTGGCCGTTTTAACAGTGGGGTCAATAGAAATTTGCTCAATTATGGAGCCAGGACTAGCGGAATTTGATGAATTGCAGTTTCAGTTACTTCCGTATTGGCTTAAAGAAGAAGAGCGGGAGATTGTCGCTTGGTTGCACACAAAAGAAGACAGTTGCTGGGACCCATTAACTTCCATAGTGTTGTATTTTACTGGAATTCGATGAATGGCAGCAACCAGCATTCTTCAAAATATCTACTTTTACGTTCAACAGAAGAATGAAACTCATAAAGATTTAAAACCACAGGATGGAGAATAAAGGATGAGGTAAATTTCATTTTGGGGTGAACTATTCCTTTAAAAACTGATTTAGAATAAGTAAAGAGTTTATTGTTATTTAAAAGTAAATGATTTCATCACAAAAGAAAATTATAGCTTATACATAATCACTTTTATTTAGGCTGAAAATGCATTAAAGGAATCAAATCTTTTGAGGGATTTTTTTCTCTCACACCTTTGCAAGCTTAAGTTCATAAATAATGTTCAATACAAACAGCCATTTGGGATTTTTTCCTAATCTCTTTATCTTTTTGAAGCATACTGTTTAATGTTTTGTTCATTTGTGTTGTAAAATTGAACAAAAGTTTGCAAATGACGAAATGATGTTCAGTGAAGCCCATTCATTTCTAATTATCTGAGAGAGAGTAAAAAGTGGCTTGTGAAGCTAAAAAACTAAAAATAACAAAAACAAAAATATGATCCCGTTAAAAGAGAAAGCTTTAAAAGAATTAAACTGCTTGACGAAGGGCTTGCCTTTCTGCGTTCGATAAACCCTTTGTTAGCACAAGCCTAATCTAGTCTGTGTTTATGTATGCCACTTGTCACACAGACTCGTACGGGTCTGAAATGAGCGACTTATTCAAATGAACTTTAAAAGTAGATTAGAACGGCTCTGCAAATATCTGCCTGAGGATTAATGCACGTTTTTTTTCTGCACGCCTGAGCTGGCTTTTATGGAGATGTATTACTTATTGAGGCATGAAGCATTGTGGGAAAAAGAGCGTCCGTTTTACAGTGCTGGATATGGAGCATGCTGATTTAACTGTCATAACTATAACTGGCACACATTATGCGTCTCTGCAAGGCGTTTTGGCAGAAGTGACTGGCATAAGGATTTTTCTGCAGGGAAAGGGAAGCCGATGAAAGGGCAGCGGGTTTGCTGAAGTGAATTTCACACAGGGGAGGAAATCCAAGCTCTCTACAGGTCTTAATCACAAACTCAGGGAATGAAACCAAGACTGGAACAAACCTTTGTCCATAATTTATTGGGTCGTAATGCGCCATCAGCCACTCGCTTTTAGGAAGAATTGAAGAGTCGTGTAGTCAGCATGAGAGCAGCAATTTCAAAACAAATCAACCGGCTAATACATACTTCTGATGTCAGAACGACACAATTAAGGGTCAATTCATTTAACCTCTTAACTGTCACCAGGTGGCACATTTTTTAGTAAAAGTGCACCTATTTTCTGTAGATTTCTGAACTTTTTTTCAAACAAACTATATATCTTAAGTAGAGTCAGAATTATTAGCCCCCCTGTTTATTCCCCCCCCCCCCCCCAATTTCTGTTTAACAGAGAGAAGATTTTTTTTAACACATTTCTAAGCATAATAGTTTTAATAACTCATTTCTAATAACTGATTGTTTTATCTTTGCTATGATGACAGTAAACAATATTTAACTAGATATTATTCAAGACACTTCTATACAGCTTAAAGTGACATTTAAAGGCTTAACTAGGTTAATTAGGTAAACTAGGCAGGTTAGGGTAATTAGGCAAGTTATTATAACGATGGTTTGTTCTGTAGACTATCGAAAAATATTATAGCTTAAAGGGGCTAATAATTTTGACCTTAAAATGGTTATTAAAAAAGTAAAAACTGCTTTTATTTTAGCTGAAATAAAACAAATAAGACTTTCTCCAGAAGAAAAAAATATTCAAAATATTAAAAAAATATCAGACATACTGTGAAAATTTTCTTGCTCTGTTAAACATAATTTGAGAAATATTAAACAAAAAAAAAAAAAAATCAAAAGGGGGCTAATAATTCTGACTTCAACTGTATAAAGTATATAGGGATGCACTGAATTCACAGCTGCAAAGAGAAATATGCTGTGCCGCCCTGTCCATCAGTGTTCAGTGTGCTGGTTTTATTCTCCCTCCAGCCATAACTGGGCAGTGTGAAGCAGCTTTCACATCAGATGCAAAAAACTAAGCACTATGAAACCCATTCATTTCAATGGCGTGCCAATGGGTCTGCTCTGTCTAATGTGCAAGAGCAGCGGAGCACACTGTCGACTTGCTTGGAAATGTGTCGCTGTCAAATTTCAAAATAGCTCAATATTATTCAATATGGATATTCCACTCATGTACAGATGTTATACATACAGTATCTATGCATGTACTGTACCTGCTCACCAAAAAGATAAAGCACTAAAATAACGCACTGACAGGGAATTTCTATGTAGTATACTTGTTCATCCTGTTTGTAATAGTGCTACTGTGCTGTCACTGGTAAAATGACACCTCTCGACTCAACACTGTTAATAAAATGTGATTATTTTATTGATGTTTTATTTTAAGCAGTTTTTTTTTTTGGAGGGGGGGGGGTCTCCTCATCCACCACCAGTGTGCAGCATCCACCTGGATGACGCGACAGCAGCCATATTGCGCCAGACCGCACGCCACACACCAGCTGATTGGTGGAGAGGAGACAGAGTGATGAAGCCAGTTATCATATGGGGATGTTTAAGAGGCCATGATGGACAGAGGCCAGTGGGCAAATTTAGCCAGGATGCCAGGGTTAAACCCCTACTCTTTTTTTTTTGAAGGACATCCTGGGATTTTTAATGACCACAGAAAGTTAGGACCTCGGTTTAACGTCATCAATATTCTGGGGTGTTAAGACTCACACAGACCGCAGGTTGAGCGCTGACTAAAACCACTTCCGGCAGCAACCTAGCTTTCCCATGTGGACTCCCATCCAGGTACTGACCGGGTGCAGCCCTGCTTAGCTTCAGTTACTTTACTCTTAGATTACTCTAGATTATTTCATAAAATAATAAATAATTATTGTGAAGCATTTCCAGTTTCTATTTTGGTTTTCAACCAAGTGCATCCAGAATTTTTTATTTCGGTGCATCCTTTCATACATCATAAATCATTTTCAGGTATGAATTGAATAAAAAATTGAGTGACAGTTAAAGAGGCCATATGAAGAATAGTTCAAACAAAAGCAAAACAATACATATATACAAAATATGACAACTCAAAACATATAAATCATAAATTTGTCTGTAGTAATGCTGTCCAACAGTCTGATGTTGGTCACTAAAAAATGATTGAAGTAAAGTCATGAGAGAGGAGGCAATAGTTGCATTACACTATAAATTTGTTTTGGTTCATGTAATAAATCCTGCCTCAGTTATTTGTAAATTGCTCTGTTTCCAAACCTAAATTAACTAAATAATGCCACTCATTCTGTTACATATCATTCCTCTAATAAAATAAAACGTGACATTATCAGAAATCTGTTTCTGTTGGCTTGAAAAATTGGAAATCTGTATTAGAATCAGACATCTCAATCTCACAAGGAAATATAGCTATTTTTTTCATCTTACCAGAAAAGTGGCCAATTCATACAAATTCAGATGACTTTATTCATGCAATCTTTAAAAGAAGGTTTGCCCACAAACCCCACCCCTAAACATTGTAAAATGTACAAATGAGATCACACAAGCTCATACAAATTAGCCACTTTTTATTTTAATTAGCCACTGGAATCAGTCAGTTTACTTCTGCAATGAAATTTTGTCACAAATTTTATTGTCATGTCCCTCAACTGGAGGTATTTTAATTCAAAATAAAAACAGATTAAATGTATTGTCCCCAAGCATAACAATAAGTGACATTTCAATGCCATTTTAACCACTGAACTAGAAAATCTGATCACCATACCATAAATAAACAAGACCGGTGCACCACTAAAGAGACTCTTTATGGAAAACTATAAGCTTTGTAACTTAAATCTTACACATGCTCATACAAAAACACTAGACAGGCTCATGTGGCCTCTATAAGACACTTGAAGTCCCCAGTCAATGGTGTTTCTGTGTAAACCATAAGAGCAGCAGCAGACGTTGACCGTCTCTCATCAGTGTCCAGCATAGAGGACTCACCTTGGCCGTCCCATCCTCCTTCAGGCTGATGAGGTCTAAGTTGAACTCTTTCCGCAGCCCATCAGTCTTGTTAAGCACTATCCGTCCTGTCAAACCATCCCACTGGGCCTGAGGCACAAAAACATTGTACAATGAGAATGATGCACAACAATGCTTTCACTACCGTGTCTTTCAGTCATTGTGATAATAGAATATCATGCATCCTGAGGGTTTAGTCGTCTGTTGACAAAAAAAAAAAATAAGCCTCAAGAGTTTTAGCGAAACATTTTGCTTGTCAATTATATCTTAGCTGAATGGATTTTGTGGTGATAAATAGCCTGAATAAAAAACTTGGATGATGTGCTTTAGGTTTGGCTAAATGAAAAATAAAACTGTACAGCATATTACATCAAGTCATGCAACTGTTTTTACTGATTAGGCTGTGTTTAAATTTAGCAGATCGAATGTAAGGGAAAACAGAAAATGTAACATCAGTATCACAGTAGCTGCTATTTGTACTGACAATGAAATTATTATTAAATACAAGGGAAAACAGTAAGATTTAAATATGACATACAGGAGTCAAGTAAAAACGTCTCCCTTCTGTAGTTTAATATTTACTATTTTATCATTTACCCAAAGTGATGGACAAATAAGAAGAACAATAGAAACAACTAAATATGATTAATACATCAAAACAAGTACATTCAAAATGTAATTAAGAATTATGAATGTACTTAATAAAAAAATACAGTAAACGCAGTAATAATGCATTGTTATTGTACTTTTAAATAACTTTTTTTTTTTCAAAAATGTTGATTACAAATAGGCTGATACGGTGGCTCAGTGGTTAGCACTGTTGCCTCACAGCAAGAAGAATGCTGGTTCGAGTCCCAGCTGGGTGAGTAGACATTTCTTTGTGGAGTTTGCATGTTCTCCTAGTCTAAAGACATGCTCAATGGGTAAATTGAACAAACACGCTGGATAAGTTAGCATTTTCCCCCTGATGAATAAAGGGACTAGGCCGAAGGAAAATGAATGAATGAATAATTACAAATAAGATTATTTGCAACAATGATGTCTAACTTTAACTATAACTTGAATGTCACTACTGATCCATTCAACGATCAATAAATTAAACATTTTATTCTTTAAAAAATTCTGAATGGAATTTATAACTATTAAACTGCCATCTTATGTTAGCTTTTTTCTTAGGCCAGATTTCATACCAATATTATACAACATCTGCTTTATT
Source organism: Danio aesculapii (assembly GCF_903798145.1). NCBI lineage: Eukaryota > Metazoa > Chordata > Actinopteri > Cypriniformes > Danionidae > Danio > Danio aesculapii. The sequence goes on from NC_079444.1 coordinate 25,491,040, forward strand.
TGATTAAAGTTAATGTAACAGCGGTTTCTAGTACTAGTTCATCTGCATGAAGATATTGCAATAACAAATCCAGTATGAGAGGTAGATTTTAGACTATTTTCACGTATCAGCACTTATAATGTATCTAAAAGATAAGTGTTTTTTACCATGCTAAATTTATATTTATTAACAAAGCTCATTTTAATATTCCATTTCTTAAAGAAATAGCCATACTGAAATAGCAATACTGTATTTTGAAGAATGTTGGAAACCAGTGGCAACTGACATCCATAGTTGGAAAACATCATGAAAGTCAATAGGTTTCCATCATTCTTCAAAATATCTTCTTTTCTTTGTGTGTGTTCAACAGAGGAAAGACATTCAAATAGGTTTAAAACAAGTAATAAATGATGACAGAATTTTTCATTTTTGGGTAAACAATCCCTTTAAGAGGTGTCTATCCACTTGTAAGTCTTGACGTATCAGTGATGTATGAAATATTGTTTCCGGGTCCAAGCCGCTACTCATTTGAATTCAGAAAATATTTGTTTATGGGCACTTTTTAGTCATAATCACACATTAAAGTGAATTTTACATTAAATCATGGTGTACACAACAATCTCCTGACTTACTGCATCTCAGATACTGAGGGCCCTATCATACACCCGGCGCGATAAGGCACAAGACGTGTTTGCTCCAACGTGTTGCTATTTTCACACCTAAATTTTCCCGTTTTCTGCCATGTTGTTTAAATAGCAAATCCATTTGCTCCACTTTGTGGACTCATGGGTGTTTCGGTCTAGAAAAGAGGATTAAAAAATTATCACTTGCTACATGAATATAAAAACCACTGCCTCCACGCCTTCTTCATCTCGGGGGGGCTTTTTGTTTAGTTTATTCATAAAAACTTGCTTTTGTATAATGTTATTATTATGATTAGTATTATTTATTATATCCACATTTATATTTGTTTTTATTAAAAACAAGCTTAGAATTGTCCACCTGTCAGGTTTTGGACCAGATGGGGCATAGAACATGTGTTTGGATATACGTTTTTTGAGCACACTTCGTTATTATTTAATTTATTCATTTGCTGAATTTAGAACTGAATTTAGAAATAGTTTTGAAACAAATCTTTGTGCGTAACAAACAAAATTAATTATGTAGGCTAATTTGATGTCTGTGCGTAGCTTACAACACCGTTTCCTTATCCACAAAAGAGAGAAAGTGAAAGTAAAGGCCAATTAAAGAAGGCTCTTTCTTTATCCTCGTGCTGCTGATACTCTGTTTATCTGTTTTCTCGCTAGTGAAGCGTTCAGTTTTTCCACTTACAAAGTGCGCCATGTAAATAGCAAATGTGCCATGGTGTGACTCAACTGACTCTTAAAGGGAATGGGAGATGAGACTCTGATTGGTTTATTCTCAAAACACACCTATAACTCATTAAGAGAATAAGCTCAACCCAGCATGGGCCGAGGCGCAGAGCATATTTTTCCGTCCTTAAAATAGCAAAGTGGATTCGCCCTTAACGCTTTAGCGCCCTGCACATTAGACTTTGCGCCTAGATTGTTAAAATAGAGCCCTAATACTTTAACAATTTATAACAAAACATATCACTTTCTGGCCATCTGATAATAGGCATGGATATATATATTGTGATCGTGATTTTCGAAAGTATTACATTGCTTTGTAAACGTTTATTATTACCATTTGTTGAGTCTCCCCATAGTGTTTGATATGGCGCTTGGACCCGGAAGTTGCTTCACGTGACATCACACTTAATAAGCGGATAGTCTGACTATTTGTTGGATTTGACTTTAGCATAAAATTCATTCATTCATTTTCTTTTCGGCTTAGTCCCTTTATTAATCCAGGGTCGCCACAGTGGAATAAACCACCAACTTATCCAGCACATGTTTTATGCAGCCGATGCCCTTCCAGCCGCAACCCATCTTTGGGAGTTAAAAAAATCATCTTTTTTAATGAACAGGGTTTTACATACTGTTTTTTATTTCAAATCTAATTCAAGCACTTTCAAGGATTTCTGTTTGTTTTTAAGTACTTTCCAGGCCTTGAATCCATCTGTCTGAAATTCAAGTACTTTCAAGAAGCTTGGGAACCCTGAATAAATCATGTCACAACATTTTTTTGTATACTGTTACCTCTAATTACCAATTGAATTAATTAAAAGTTAAACATACTGTATAATCCACACAGAATACAATGCAAACACATTCATGGTTGAACAAAAAATCAAAAGCAACATTTTCTGAATTATTGTCAAGCACTCTTCTCAACACCCTATACTGTAGTCAGGCCTCACTGTTTATTGTTTCCCCCCAAAACACCAGGAACATTAAGCTAGTGTACCGTCATTTCATTTCCCCCAGCTTTTGTTGTACCAGAAGCGAGAGAAAACAATCCCAGAATTCAATCAGCAGAGGCAACTAAGGAAGAGTAATAGCCCTGTTGGAGCCCTCTCTACCTTTGATAAGTGGCTGGCAGATCAGGAAAAACACTTGTGTTCTCAAGGTTGCTGCGTTTCTCTGAGCACGTCTCAAAATAAGAGGCAACGGCTGGCCTTCAACACGTCACCAGCCCTGCTCAGGTGGATACAGCTCACTATTTCCCAGAACACCTGCAGACTTCATACTGACCTCCAAGTGAACCGTTTCCACCTTTGCAGGAAGCTGAAATAATGGAGCCGCTGGAGACGAGTGCTGCATTGCATCCTAATGCCACTTTTTATCTGTTTAAAATGCTTTTGGTTTTAAAAATGACATTGGAAATTTACTGATGTGTCATTAAGTTGACCTCTGGAGCAACGCAGGTGCCTTTGCTCTAGGCCAAAACAGAAAGAGATCATGGAGAAGTTCTTGTGGGGTATGAAATCATAACCTTATGGGTTTTCGATACACATTCATCCACAAGCCTACACCAGCGCTTCTTAGATATAACATACCTGTCTGGGACTTTCAGCATCTCGACAAGATCAAGCCATGTGGGTGGAATACTGGTCTGTTAGCATTGATATACTGTCATCTCCACTGAAATGCAATGGTGGCTAAAAATGACCAGATGACCGGTTACTATAAATGTCTCTGCTTGCTGGGCTGAGGGAAGAAATGCTTACAGCAGTGGGCTACACATAAAAATAAATATATTATTTAAAAAAAAAAATGGAGGGAAAAACATTTGCATAAAATTAATATACTCAAGATTGAAACACTAATGAATCCTGGAATTAATTCTTTAAAATGTCAATTATTAATGATTTATTGCTTTTAAATAGCATTTATTATACTTAGTTGAATTGTTAGTGGTCAAAAATATTATGAATAAAATAATTGTTTATTCATTCATTTTCTTTTTTTGGCTTAGTCCCTTTATTAATCAGTGGTCGCCACAGCGAAATGAACCGCCAACTTATCCAGCATATGTTTTACGCATCAGGTGCCCTTCCAGCCGCAACCCATCACTGGGAAGCACCCATACACTCTCATTCACACTCATACACTACGGCCAATTTAGCTTATTCAATTCACCTATAGCAATAGACTGTGGGGGAGAACATGCAAAACTCCACACAGATATGCCAACTGACCCAGCCGGGGCTCGAACCGGCGACCTTCTTGCTGTGAGGCAATTGTGCTACCCACTGCACCACCGTGATGCCCCATAAAATATAATTATAATTAATATTTTTTAAATTAATATATTCATTCATTTTCCTTCGGCTTAGCACTTTTTTTCAGGGGTCACCACAGCGTAATGAACTGCCAACTACTTCAGCATATGTTTTACGCAGCGGATGCCCTTCCAGCCACAACACACTAGTGGGAATAATCAATATATGTTTTTCTAATATATTGCATTTGTTATTACAATTCACTTTAATTATTAATTGTTTAGCACTTTTTAAACATGAAAGTAAACATTTTAGGATAAAAATAAATTATATAAATCTAATAATTTATATTTAAGATTCTGCACTATTTCTAGACCCCTGATCAACTAAGCAAGTTTTTATTTGGGAAAAATGGAATAAAATGATATCTGAGACACTAAACTTTGTGGAATTTCTTATAAAAATAGTCATTATTTTTATAATTTCTAATAATTAATACAAATAATTTTATTTTTAAACATTAAAAAAAATTGAATGTTTAAAAAAAATTAAATGTGTTTTTTTAATGGGAAAAACTTGATTTAGGATGTTTTAATGACTAAAATAAATAATCAGTGTAATTTCAAAGTTATTGCAACTTTATTGCAACTATTTGCAACTACTTGATTATTGCAACATTTAAATGGCACCTGTTTTAACCCCTTTTCAAGATTTAATATAAAACTTTTGAGTCTCCAGTATGTGTCTGTAAAGTTTAGCTCAAAATACCCATCAGATTATTTATTATACTGTTATGACAGTGTAGCTGTTTTTGTAGCTTGTGCCTTTAATGCGAATGAGCTGGTTCTCCCCGTCCACCGTTCCCACGTGGCTGTCAAAGCCATAGCCTTCACGTAGGTAAACAACACAGTGACAGACAAGAATGAAGCAGATCTCCCTTACTACAGTAAGAACTTTCCCAATGGTTATTTGTTATATTTGTTGTGAAGTTAATTCAAGCCTTTCTGCAACAATGAGTCACACACAATGTTGTTATAAAGTTTGCTCGCGTGCACATACACGTTAATCTTTGAACTGTTTTTGCACGACAAATGTGATAGAATACTCGTTAATATGCTGTATGGACATTCATTATGTTAATACACAAAATAAACCTGATTGAAGTTCACAAACCTGGATTGAAGTGTCTTCTTTTATAAATCTACTGACACTATGTGGCTGTGGTGAATTTTACCATCTTTAATACAAACATGCACTGATTTAAAAATGTTTTAAACCTGAAAAACTCATTCTTGATTACATGTGATGATGATTGATGAACACAGCGAGCTCAACAGGTCTTTTCATCTCAGTTGCTTTGCGCACATTCTGTCTTGTCGATATGATTATACACATTACTACGGAGACATGTTAATATGCGTCTGTCAATCAATTTGGTGGGCGGGGAAACTGCACTCCATGATGGTCAAAGAAATCGAAACATTCTTTTCACCCCAATGCAATTTAATAGGGCACTATAAAGGCTAAAGACCTTAATTCTTTTATTTGCTTTTTGCAGCCTATGGCTATACTTCTCACCAGGTATCTTTTCTAAAACATACAGTATAGTGTAAAAGCATGTTTATTACTAAGAAAACTAAAACAAAATTATATTTTAATTGAACACATCACATCACATAAGGTACACATACAGAACTGTCTATTTAGTATTGTAAAAAGGCAAAGCTGAAAATCTGTGGTTAAAGCGCGGTCAAAAGCTGCTGGCGCATCAACTACCGCCGCCGCTGTGGTATGAATGGCGGCAAAGGGAACAAATTGAAGTAGTGACATCTGTACATCACATTGCGGTGGGCCTATTTTAACATCAGGGAATTAAAAAAAAAGACACTTATTGTCTTTATATCACACCAATATGACAGTGGACACACTATACCTACACACACTTCTGTCCAAACAGCTTACAAAAGTTGATTTTCATCATATGTGCCCTTAAAAAAAAGAGCTCTTCTGTGGATTACTTGATGATGACAACTTATATCTCTTACAGGTTTTGAAATGCAGAAGGTGGTAACGCAAATATGTGAGATCACAAAAATATGTAGTGCCAAAAATAACATAATGATACTTATTTTTCACTTCAACCCTATAATTTTCCCCCAAGCAGGAATAAACACCATGAAAAACCTCCACTACACGTCTAACTACAGCTGAGAGTCTCACATGCGATGCCCTTTCGGCAGAAATCATATGCACTGTAATACAATCAGTGCTCCTTAAATGAAGTGTAAAAACATTTCTCCCCTTCGCCTGCTAAAGTACAGGAGCGGTATAATTTGAAATTATATGGCACATAACCCATTCTGTAGGTTATTTCCTAATAAAAGCCGAACCAAAACAGCACTGATCAGCATCTCCTGCCCAGCGGGTCGACATAAACAAATACTACATTTATACTCGTTCAGCCTGCTGTCACAGTTGATTAGCGGCGCTGAAATACACATTATAGTACTTAAGTGAGTGAAAATGACGTAAATAGACAGGACAAGCAAGAACACAAGTAAACGAAATGAATAGGGCTTTTTTTTCATCCTGGCAATCTTTTTAAAACACTCCAGAATTTCAATGTCTACAGCACATTGAGGTAATTTTGCACCCGACAACATTTCATACATTAGGCATTCTCTAGCTTGGTGTCTGTGCTAGAGAGCCCCTTACAGCATAGTGTTTTATGGCTTTAATGGTGTTGTAATACAGAGTTTATGGGTCGTTAAAATGGAGCATCTGGACTCATTAGTGTCGTGTCTCGGTGTTGGCATGTATAGAAACTAACTCCGAGCTCGCTCAACTCAAAACAAGCCTAATTAGACACTTACACACACTTGAAGTCGAAGTGCATCATTTTTCAGATGCTCTGAATTTTCTCTCCATTCCCAGCTTGCCATGCGGAAATGAGTGATGCCTTTCAAAGGTTCATTTCCCTCAAAAAGTGTAAACACTGTGGCTCTGTGCCATTTTTAAAGCAGTTCTGTCTAATTGAGCATCCTGTTCTTGCCGACAACAGCAACACTGGCTCAACCCACAGGTTTGAGGCTAAAGCTGTATATTCTTTATGAAAGCGAAAATTGTTCTAGAAACATGTTTGATAACAGTAGCTACACGTTTGCGGTTTCATTTGACGATGCTAACAGAAGTCTGTTTCAACGATCTAGGTGCAAAGTCTAAAGTGCATGGTGCAAAAGCATTAAGGGCATGTCCAAATCCACTTTTGCTATTTTGAGGACAGAAAAGATCTGCGCCGCAGGCCATGCTCTAACAGGGTTGTGCTTATTCTCTTAATGAGTTTTGGGTTTGATTTGAGCATAACGTGCATTAAACCAATCAGAGTCTCATCTCACATTACCTTTAAGAGTCAGTTGCGTCATTTGCTATTTACATGACAGACTTTGTAACTGGAAAAACTGAATGGAAAAACTGAACGCTTCACTAGTGAGAAAACAGTTTAACAGACCATCTGCACGAGGATAAAGACTAAGGCTCCTCCATTCGGCCTCTTTACTTTACTCCTTTACTTTCGTATATAAGGAAATGGTGTTGTACGCACTCCACTGAAGACATCCATTAGCCTACATATTTAATTTCGTTTGTCAAGCGCAAAGAAGTGAGGTCAAGAACCTGATTATATCCAAACACACATCCTATTCTTATGCTCATACGGTGATGCATACGTCTCCAAAAACTGACAGATGGACAAATCTAAACTTGTTTTAAGCAAATATAAATATGCATATAATAAATAATACTGCTAATAATATGTCATGAATAAACTAAAAAAAGCCCCCCGGACAACAATGTGCCTTAACACACCTTATTTATAGACCAACACACCCATGAGTCCACAAAGTGGTGCAAATAGATTTGCTATTTAAACAAAGTGATGCAAAACATGAAAATTAGGGTTGCGTTGGTCTGAAAATAGCAACAAATCACGCCAAACATGCCTCGTTGTGCCAGGTGTATGATAGGGCCCACAGTGCGACATTCATTTCTGGAGGTGCTCAGGTTTGATTACTTACATACACTTACATACAGTCAAAATTATTATCCCTTCTAAATCTTTTACAAATACTTCCCCAATTTTGTTCAATGGAGAGTGTTTTTATACGCATTTTTAAGATAGTAATTTTACTAACTATATTTTATAAACTCATTTATTTTGTTTTTGCAATGGTGATAGTAAATAATATGTTTCTACTTATTTTGCTAGATACAAGTATTCAACTTAAAGTGCTATTTAAAGACTTAACTAGGTTATGTTTACTAGGCAAGTTAGGATAATTAGGAAATTTCTTAGACAAAAGTGGTTTGTTCTGTAGACAATCTGAAAAAAATATCTTAAGGAGGCTATTATTATTCACCTTAAATTGTTTAAAAAAATGTAAAACTGATTTTATTCGTCAAATAAAAAAAAATAAAACTTTCCCCAGAAGAAATAAGTATTATAAGTATTATTGAAAAGAATAAAAGTTTTACAGGAGGTCTAATAATTTTGACTTCAACTGAATGTATTAAAAAAAATCCCGGAGAAGATTGCAGAGATAGTTAGCAGGTTATGAATAGCTTTTTACGTGATAAGTAAAACTGAATCTGGTATTTAATCATTTGAAGTTTACGAAGAAGCTTTTGTGATACACCACTGAGAAGGGAAAAGACGAGACTAGACAAGTACGAGATGTAACTAGCGAATTTACAGGAACAGCTTGTACTATTAGCTGTAAGAGACAGTGAAAGGCAATTAATACTATGATACTACTCTGTCCGTATCCAGACTGTTAAAAGGATAGTTCACCCAAACATATGTATTTACTCACCCTCAAGTGGTTATAAAACTTTCTGAGTTTCTTCTTTTGAACACAAAAGAAGAAACTTTAAATAAAGCTGAAAACCTGTAACCACTGACCTGCATAGTAGAAAAAATACTAAGGAAGTCAATGGCTACAGATTTCACAATATCTTCTTTTGTCTTCAAAAAAAGAAAGAAACACAAACAGGTTTGGAACAAGTCAAGGGAGAGTAAATAATGAGAGAAATTGAAATTTTGGGTGAACTTCCCATTGATCTGATGGAAAGGGTGAGCTAACAGAATTGTTGATAGTCAGATTGTTAATTCAGTACCCATTATTAGGATCTCAGTTTCATCCATTCATTAATTTTCCTTCTGCTTAATCCCTTTATTCATCAGGGGTCGCCACAGCGGAACGAACCGCCAACTTATCAGCATCTGTTTTACACAGTGCCCTTCCAGCACACAAAAACACTACAGCTAATTTAGTTTATTCAATTCACCTATACCGCATGTTTTTGAACTGTGGGGGAAACTGGAGCACCCGGAGGAAACCCATGCAAACACAGCAAGAACATGCAAACTCCGCACAGAAATGCCGACTGACCCAGCGGGGACTCAAGCCAGTGACCTTCTTCCTGCGAGGCGACAGTGCTAAACACTGAGCCAGCGTGTCACCCTGGATCTCAGTTTCTTCATACTTAACTTCAACAAAATTGCAGGTACAGTCAACCATGATTTAATTTTAAAAGAGCAAAGCCAAAGAGAAGAGGGTAGTAATGTTGTAGGCTTTGAAGACAGACAGTTTTAACAAAATGTTTGAACAGTTTGACCTAAAGAATATAAATGCTTAAAAAGACAGAAAAGAGCCCGAAACTGATGAACACCATGAGTTATGTGAGAAATCTAAAATCAAAAACCTTAAAGAAATTAACCTGATAAATAAAATCTAAAGAGGAAATAGAGGGTAAATAGGAAATACCATGGATTTCAATGGTCTCTCAATTAAAATATTGTCCAAAACAGCGTTGCATAGTACAATATTATAGGCAGACTGAAAACGTTCAAACAAGTTATTAAGCCTTTATCTGACAAGCAGTTTTTAATTTCAGAAAAAAAGTGTCAAATTTACCTTAAAATCGTATATTAATACTTTTTAAATTAATACAGGCTAACATGCACAGACTATTTTCTATTGTTCCTGTTCTGTTGAGTTTAGGGCTTTCACAGAGGCATTCCTAAAAGCTAATAGCAGCTTTAAGTCTTGTACCTTTTTGTTGTCTGCTACTGGCACCCTGTGATCATGATGCAAACTGAGTGCAGAGGACTCAGGGTTCCAGTTCAAATACACATGAAAACTCAAGCATGCAAATAAATTCACCCTCTGCACCACTAAGCCACACCATGGTGCCCCTTCTCTAATGCACTGTGGCACTTTTCCTTTAAAAACAGCCATGAAGCTCCATTTCTAAAGCTTGCAACACTCAGACTGCCGAGACACTATGCAAGTGGAACTGAAAGCATATCTAAAAAGGATGTTGAAAAAACTATTCGGAACAAACTTTTGTTCCCTTAGACAACCATTTTGAGCTCTCATGGGCATCCCATTTTGTGTTGTCAGAGTGGATGAACATGCACCCCCACACTCCGACATGAAGGAGGAGTGTTATGACCCCTCAGTTCAAAAGCAATGAGAGCATCCAACAGTGATCTGGAACTTAAAAAGATCAAAACGCAGTGGAAGCAGAATCCATGTTTTTCATCTACAAATATATTTTTATGTAACCTGTGGGTCAAAATCGGAAGAAAACATCTAAAGTGTTGAAGTCTAAAAGTGTTTGATAAATTTTCCAACGTGTCAAGCAGCATTCTAAAAAAATGACAGAATTTATAGTGGAGATCAAATTGATTGAACCTGTTTTATTGAACACTTTATTTGTATTTACTTTTGTAATAATGAAATAATAAATCAAACAGTAATATGTAATATTCCTCAAAACAAAAGCCCTTTATTTTGTGGAAAAACTTGTGTGTTTAAAATTAAAATGAGCGCAGCAATGATTGTAGCACAAAGAAAGTTTACAACTTAACTGTTGGAAGGTTGTAGCAGTCAAAAATGAAAGAAAATATAGAGAGCCTTGCTTTGAATGACTACAGAACATCACTAATCTCTCACACTGCACTGTTGTGGTCTTGATCCGTTCTTCAGCCTCCACAGTTTGGTGACTGTTTCTTAACTATAACTTTGTCACCAAAGTGTGTCAGTACTCTGGGCTGCCTTTTCATTATGTCAATGTTTTCAGTTTTAATTTTGCTGTGTGACAGTGCTCATTTTCCTGCATGAAAATTGCTGGCTGGTTGGATGATGAACAGGGAAGGAACTGCATGTTGCTGAAGAAGCTTTTGATAAGTGAAGTTTATTCATAAACAAATTTTAAGAGGATCACGTGCTTATTATTGTTCACTGTAGCTTAAGATTGATTTACCAATAAGACGATTCCTAACTCACTATAAAAAACCAGAGTTTCTTATCTCAATATCTTTGTCTTAAAGAATCAACTTCCCCTACTCCCCCTCCTTTTCGATGAGCGACACGGGGGCCCAGTGATTGGCACTGTTGCCTCACAGCAAGAATATCTCTGGTTAAAGTCCTTACAAAAAAACAGTTGACATTTCTGTGCAGAGTTTGCTCGTTTTCACCGTGCCAAACAAGCTTTAGTATCAATCATCAGCTAAGTGTGAACTCTTGAAGAATTTGGTTAATATGTTTCTGCCATATAGCTCTAGAAGAGGCCAAACTCCTGCTCCAAACATCCCCCATACCATGACATGTCTTCCTCCACATTTCTGTAGACACTTCTGTCTGTACCCACTTTTTGGTTAGCATTTCCCCAATTTAAAGATGAACAAACAAGGGATTGACTGCATACAAAAAAAGGAAGCTGCCACCACACATTTGTTTTGTGTTAATCTGATTATTAAAGTTGTTAAAATGTTCATTGGTTTCAACCTCCTTTTTACCTTGAATTGTGAGTTTTACACCGTTTTTTATACTGTGTTTCTGAATATATGCAACTCCTGAAATATGGTTAAAGGCTTATAAATTCATATAGGACTAAGCCATGACATCAGAATTTAGGAAATTGTAGTTCCTTAATTTTGATCTCAACTGTAAATTTTCAAGGTGAATATTTAAACATTTAAATGTAATGAATGGAGATATTAACTGTGAAAATATTTCACAAATAAACTGTCAGCACCTCATCACTATTCCTCACAGACATAATCTAGTCTACAAATCAAATCAATCAAATGTGTTTTGCTACATAAAGCACAATATCCTCACCTCTTTAAACAAGTTCATGAAGCGCGGGCCGTACCTCCAGGGTTTGTGTCTGTGGCACTGCAGGGAGCTCACTGTCATCTGTGTGGCCCGCTGAGATGCCACAGCAACCATGAACACTGCGTCATACATGAGCGCAGCCGCTGTCTGTGGAGAAAAGATGATTTTACACACAAAACATACTCTTGGTATAAACAAATTCCACATTAATGCATTACACACAGAAGGTGTTTTTGTTTACCAATCCACAATACATTATGTAATGCCATTTAAGTTTAATTTAACCGAGAACTGAGCCCCTCCCTGGTCCCCTGCCACACATACCTTATGTTTTTCTGAATGCTATTCAGTGCTAGAATGTGACCTGGATGGTAAAAATAGATTTGAATAAATCTCCCGATGCTTTCTGCTTTAAGCCCTTCATGCATGTCTAATAAGTCTGAGTGTGCTAGCAGTATCTACAGTGCCTTCTGGAGGAAGGGTAGATTAGTCAACAGCGGTGAGACTTAATCCTGGTTATTCTAATTGTGAACGAAGGTCATGGGAGAAGTTAAAAACTGGTTTTAGTTATGTGAATGAGGATTTTGATCAGTGTGACTGTGCATTTACACTGCCAGTGTTTGGAACCGATGTGACTGAATCGACCTATTCATGCAATTATAAAGGATCAGTATGAACAAATAACTGAAGATTAAGACACTTTTCTATTTTTGCATTCAATGGTATGACTTGATTACAGCAAATGTAACCTAAAGGCAAAAGATAAATGATAAACAGAAAAGGGCCTAAAACAGAGCCCTGAGGTGCACACTATTTATGCGAGTTATAATACTTTTAATTTGAACAAACTGCAACCCAGGCTCATTTTGAAAACGTACCGCTTTATATATTTTTAGAGAATGTGAAATACGTCCCAGGAGCTATGTTTTTTTTGCAGGTTTTGTTTTCACAAATCCACCAGAGGCCGATGTGTATGCTTTTTGAGATCTCAAATTTCTCTTGATAATGCCATCCCTGTCTGCTGTTCTTGAGTGAATCCACCAGAGGCCGCTGTCAAGTGACTGACTGACTGACCAATCAACTGACGCACCCTCTTCCTTCCCTAAACCCAACCAATAGTGTTTTCAAAAGCACAGATTGAACCGTCCACCCACTTCCCTAGACCCAACTGACAGTTTCAAAGGCAATCCAGAAAAAGAAAAGCCCTTGCCAGATTTTTACCACATTTTCAGATTTTACCACATTCTCACCCTGTTATTTACTTATTTTATTTTTTGGATTCTGTTTTTTTCTGTTCTTCACCAGACTCGAACCCCGTCGTCATGGTCAACTACTCTCTGCGTCTCACATCCGCCAACCTACATGGCAAGCTAACTGGACAAAAGGAAACTGGACAGGAAAGCCGCCCATACAGAGGTAAGTGGTCAGCTAGTAAGCGCGAAAAGGAATGGCATCTAACCGCTCCATAGCATTCATTTTAAAGATGAAATGCATCCATACAAACTTCTGGCTACATAATTCGCAATCTCCAGAAATGTATATAGGGCTACGTTTTCAGAATGAGCCTATGTTGACAAACTGAGTTTAAACCTAATAAATAAGATCTAAACCAGGCAAAGGAATACTAATAAATTCCAAACTCTCCAATAAAATAATGCAAAAAGAATGATTACTGACAAAAGTTCTGAATCAGCAGCCATAAATAGTTTTTGCATTAAGTGAATAAGTAAATTTTTATAAATATTGTACTCAAAATATGGACTACAGCATGACAGCAGGCCGATCCTCACAGTCATGATGCCGCTCATCAATCCGCTCTCAGGTTTAGGGGGTGCCAGCTGGCGCTCCATGGACCACTTCTGGATCACAGAAGCCACATACGAATCATCAAGATTCAGGAGGCGGAAGGCAGTCATGTTGACTCCACTGTAGCGGTACGGCTCAAGATCCAAAGCAAATAGATCCTGCAAGGCAATAAGAGTTTGTATAGATTTAGCCTTAAGAGCTTTGCAAAACCTGCATGATATATATATATATATATATATATAGAGAGAGAGAGAGAGAGAGAGAGAGAGAGAGAGAGAGAGAGAGAGAGAGAGAGAGAGAGAGAGAGAGAGAGAGAGAGAGAGAGAGAGAGAGAGAGAGAGAGAGAGAGAGAGAGAGAGAGAGAGAGAGAGAGAGAGAGAGAGAGAGAGAGAGAGAGATTCTTCATGGTTTCTACACAGTAAAAGATGAAAAGTTTGGTTGTGCAGCCTTAAACCCCTGTTTATGAGATCACAAATCAAGACTGAAAAAATTCTACAGCACGTTGACTTGGAATTTCATTTAATAAAAGTAGAATTTACAGAATTTAACAAGTGATTTCTTGACAAAATGAATGTGTTTGTTTATGTGTAGATCAGTGAAATGATTAATTGTGATTAATTGCATCCAAATTTTTGTATTTAAATATTATAAGTGTGTGATTATTTATGATGTGTTATATATGTTATATAATACAAAAATAATATTATAAATATACAGTTGAATTATTATCCCCCCTTTGATTTTTTTTTTCTCTCTTTTTAAGAGTTCACACTTAGCTGATGATTGATTATAAAGCTTGTTTGGCATGCTGTCCCTGGAGAGAGCCCTGTGCTCATAAGTTTCTCGAGCCCGGGGCTCCCTCTCGTTTGCAAGGCGAGAGGGGAGTTTGAGCTCAGGTAGATCTTGAGAACTCCCCTGCTGTAGTAGCTAATGAACAGATAGTGATTGCTCTTAAGAGATAACTGCTTACTATGAGCACGTCTATGGTGCCGATTTGGATTAGTCAATTAACTTTAAGTTGCATGTTTTTGGACGGTGGGAGGAAACCGTGGAACCCGGGGGAAACCCAAGCGAGCATGAGGAAAACTTGCAAACTCAGCACAGAAACGACGGCTGGCTTGGCAAGGACTAGAACCAGTGACGTTCTTGCTGTGAGGCAACAGTGCTAACCACTGGGCCACCGTGCCACCCATCTAGGAAAGGAGGAGGAGTAGGGGTGGAAGGGGGGGATTCTTCAAAACGAAGATGGCTGTTATATGGAACTTAGGGTATTTATAGTGACTTAGGAACGGTCAGATTGGTGAATCATAAATTGGATAATGCAGGACCAGCTGCAAGCTAATAATGGGGCTATGGGGCTAATATTTCCGACCTCAACTCTATAAAAGACATTTATAACCCATAAAGATTTTATGCTAGAGCTGCAAGATATTTAAACAATTTGACATTGCAATACTTTTATTTCACCAGATGACCTAAATAGCTCTATTTAGAAAATATTTCATTAATTCATTAAAAGATTGAGTGAGATGATTTTTTGGGAAGTGAAACATAAATATATTTTTATGTAATTTATTATATACATACTGTATAATAAACAAATTACATAAATAAACAAATTTGAGCAAATATATAAGCGAATTAAACTGTGGTTTTTGGTTTTCTGGGAAGAGTCTAACAGTATTTGGTTGCAGAAATTGAATGATCAAATGTAAAATAACATTGCAAAGTCTTCATCATATTAATTAATTAATTAATTAATTCGTTCATTTTCTTTTCTGCTTAGTCCCTTTATTAATCTGAGTTCGCCACAGCGGAATGAACCACCAACTTATCCAGCATATGTTTAATGCAGCAAATGCCCTTCCAGGTGCAACCCATCACTGGGAAATATCCATACACACTCAATCACACACATACACTACGGACAATTTAGTTTACCCAATTCACCTATAGCACGTCTTTGGAAACAGGGAAACGGGAGCACCCGGAGGAAACCTACGCGAACACAGAGAGAACATGCAAACTCCACACAGAAATGCCAACTGACCCAGCCGAGGCTCGAACCAGCAACCTTCTTGTTGTGAGGCTATTGTGCTATCATATAAATTATTTAATAAAATAAATCTTTATTAAACTTCGCAATTAAAATGCTTCAAACTCTCTTAAAATACTCAAATATTCACAGGCCTTAAAACACATGCAGATGACAAACTTTCACTCTATCATGGTTAAATTCTGCAGTGTCTCCTGTGCTTTGACCTGTGGTTTCTGATCAACTATAATCCCAACTCAACATTGCATGTATTGCAATTGTGGACAAACACATTGCGATATCGATGCTAAAACGATATATTGTGCAGCCCTATTTTTTTGCTCTCGGAGGAAGCATTCATTTGTTCATAAATAAAGGAAAACTTGAATTATCATGAATTATGATTATAGTTTACAATAACTGATTTCAACTTTAGTATATTTTAAAATGTAATTTATTCATGTCATTCCTCATTATTCATTTCGAAAAGACAAATGCCCCTTTATTATAGCCACAGCAGACTCAAGAAACTCGAAACTGCTTTTCAACCTTTTCCAACATTACAATTGTCTGCCACCATTTCAGTTTGATTTGTCAATGAGAATGTCAGAATACAATTCGTGATATTTAACACCCATGGAGTGCTGCCAAACATAAATTAGGATGAACATTGTACAGTCTGGCATGAAAAACAATTGTTGCCCAGGGCGCATAAGGTTTTCCTGTCAATGGGGTCATACCATACGATCTAACAAGCACCAATTACGAAATTACAGAAAAAGAAGCCTGCTCATCATCTAATGTTATGAAAAGCCCTGATTAATAGCAAGCAGAGAGCTTTTCAGACTCACCAATGTAGTGAAGAAGAAATGATAGTACTCCGTCATCATGCCCATTGACATCAGCTGCAAGAGACAAACACAACAAACCATATTTTGGAAAGAATCCGGAAGAGAAAGAAAGGGCTGAGTGTGAATTAAGTCAGTTTCAGCAGAATTCAGAAATAAAGGCAGCATGGCACACTACTGTATTACATTTATCTGCTTTAAAGTACAACTCTGAAATCCCGATGGCTCTCAGCACGCAAGAGCACTTCACTCTCATTTTCAATCCATTTCAAACTGAGTTCAGGAAAAGTTCAGAACGCCGAACCTGTTTGAGAAGCTCGGCGGCTACTTGGTAGGAGCAGTCGAAGATGACGTAAACTCCTTCTCTTTCTTCATCTCCTTCAGAAGGGGGCGACTGTCGCCTCCTCCCGACGGCAGCTGGCGGATACGGATCTTCAAGTTGTTTTTAGATGGAGCTTTGATCAGTTCCTGCATACGCATTAAACCTTGAAACGGCAGAACACAAAAGAGCGATAGAAGGTAGGGAGCAATGGAAGAGAAACAAACTCATCATGAGCCGCAGTAATTACACTTTTGATTTCCCCAGTGTGATAGCAGATGTTTACGGGGACCATAAATTGGGACTCATCTATTCCGTTGATACATAACAATCAGATTCTTTTTTTCTTTCCAGCTTCTCTTTAATCAAAGCACTCAGTCTATAGTGGTGAAAAACGATGCGCTCAACTGAAGCAGGTCAAAACGTTATCTAAAAGTCAAACAGACCTGACAAAGGCATTAGTGAGTAAGAGTCACTCAGTATTATTAGATAATAATGTTCACCTATGATACTTTCACAAAAGTATGATTGGAGACAGCTCTAAATCGCTCTAATAATTCCATCAGACCTGAGAATAGCAGTGAAGGCTGAACAAATCCAGAAATATCCTTTTAAAAAGTAGCATGGTGAAAGCCTAATGGCTCCGTCTATGCTGGATCAAAAGACCAGAGGGCTGTGGGTTTCAGACATCCACAAAGCAACATGATGCAATGGCCTCCGAAAAAAACACAATCACAACCGCTGTTGGGCAGTAATGCCTTACTATAGTGAGTATTTTTAAAAGCTAATTATTGTTAAGATTTCAGCAACAATGTTACTGTGACTATTATAAATCAGCTCATTACGCATTATTTTTGTTGCCTCAGCTCCTGCTGATCTGAAACCCAACAATAAAATCATTATTCATTTTCATATCAAAAAGCTTATATTTAGAAGCATCTGGTTCAAAACATGGACATTTTGCTTTACGGAAACAACTGTTGTGAAATGTAATTTGAGGCAAACTTTGGCATCACGGCTTGCCCATCAATATCCTTTTGATTCCAATATATTATATACAATACATGACAAAAGTATTGTTGCCTATCCAAGTTTTAGGAACAACAAATAATAACATGACTTCTAGCTGATCATTTGGTATCAGAAGGGGCTTTTTTGAAAGGCAAAGGCCTCTAGATTCTCTTTATTTTACCAAAAAAAAAAATATGATCATGCCTTGATTTTTAATTATTTGATTAGAACAGTAAGGTCTGAATTTGCTTAACCGAAATATGTACAGTTTAGAATATCAAGTCATGGTGCAGTGGAAAAAGAATTATTATTGTGCATGAGCTTGAACGACTGCATCTATTCATCTCTGCAATGGCTCAAATATCTAAATAATAAAGTCATCTAGAATAGCAAAGAAAGCGTTCAAGCAGGACTCCCAGAGTTCATCAAGATTCTTTTAATTCATCTTCAACGCCTCCTCCTTTATCTTACCCCTAACATTCTTAATAATGTTCATGTCTGGTGACTGGGCTGGCCAATCCTAGAGCACCTTGACCTTCTTTGCTTTCAGGATCTTTGATGTGGAGGGTGAAGTTTCAGGAGCGCTATCCTGCTGAAGAATTTGCCCTCTCCTGTGATTTGTAATGTAACGGGCTGCACAAATGTCTTGATACCTCAGGCTGTTCATGTTGCCATCCACTCTGCAGATTTCTTGCATACACCCACACTGAATGTACAGTATTCCTAAGCCATGATTTTTCCTTCACCAAACTTGTCTGATTTCTGTGGGAATCTTAGGTCCATGTGCGTTCCAATAGATCTTCTGCAGTATTTGTCATGATCAGGATGCTGTTCAACAGATGATTCATCTGAAAAATCTACCTTCTGCCTCTTTTCCAAATAATCAACTAGGAGTCAAGTTATTATTTGTTGCTCTTACAACTGGGATCAACGACCAGACTTTTGTCAGGTAGTTTAGTTATCTAAAGGTTTTCTAGAAAACAAAGCTAAACATTTTCTAACAGCCTTATGTGAATTCTATTGTATTTCATGATACATGTTGTCAATTACACTAGCAGGAGACCTATATTTATAATAGTTTGAGAGTAATATTACACTTTTACTTAAAACTCCATAGTGGTTTGGAGTACTTCCAACTGCAATCTAATGTGGATTTTGGCTATATGATAAGGCAGAAATATGTAGTTTGTAGCATGTTATTTACAGTTCACAGTACAATATTTTTACTTCACTACTGTACTTATTTTTTATGTATTGTTTGAACATTTAGATACTTTCTTTAATGTCCATTATTTGCCAAGATAACACATTTCTGAATGTAATATTTTATAGTTTATTTTAATTAACAGCCTTAATTAACAATCACAACATTGCTTTAAATGAGCAGCCGCTGCATTAAAGAGGCTCGATCACCAATCAGTCAATCAAATGTAACATTTGCACATTAAAATGTGACAACACTGTGAATAAATACTGATTGTTTAAGACACTAATTTCCTCCTTATTAACTCATCAATTACTATAGTACATTAACAACCAGACAAGCTCAGATTCAGATGTTCATCTATCAAGTTTAGGGGTCCCTGTACACTGAAAAAAGTGTTGCATGCAAAACTGTTGCAAACAATTTATTTGTGTTGAATTTAAACAAACAAATTAAACTGAGCATTATTCAACTTAATTTGTTTGTTTAAATTCAACACAAATAAATTGTTTACAACCACTTAACGTAAAAAAAAATTGAGTAAATCCAAGGAATCATCTTTGAATAATTTTTTTCAGTGTACTCTTCAATGAGAGTCACAAAGCTACAATAAACTTCAATTCGATTTTTTGGGTTACACTACGTATATTTTAAGGTGACATGGTTACATTGTAACTATTCATTTAAATAACTTATTAACAACATATTATTAACATGTAATTACTATGTGGTTGAGGTTAAAATGTGAGTTAAGTTCAGGGTCAGTTACATGTAATTGTGCATGGAACATGTGTAACTTACCCATTTTTGTTTTTCTAAATATTATATGGCGGTATAAACTACTAGGGCTGCACAATATTGGAAAAAAACTGACATTGCAATTTTTTGTTTTTCTGCTGTATACTGTATATTACGATATGAATATAAGTTACCCAGATGACTTGCATTTCGAAATAATAGTAATTTTGTAAAAAAAAATATTTTTAAAACTTTTATATCATCGGCTTGCAATGATTTTGTAGGTCAGTGAATCTGCGTGAAATATAATAAACAAATTGTATGCATAAATATATAGAATGAAGCAAAAATAAATAAATAAATGAAATAATGTTTCATGTTTTTCTGGAGAGCCTAACTGGATCATCAAGGGGCCTTCTGCGCCTACTGGTAGGCTCAGAAGGCTGTTATCATCCATCCACATGGTTAATCAGCTATACTAATAGAGAAGATTCCAGATCCAGATCTGTTTGTACATTACTGTGAAGGTTGGGTTTAGGGTAGGGGTAGATGTTAATAAAATACAATTAACAGGAAAAATGTATACATTTTATATTTTATAATTTAAATAATTCTTGTTAACCTCCAGGCAACAGCCGTATGTGATCTATAGCTGATTAACCATGTGGATGGATGATAACAGCCATCTGAGCCAACCAGCCATATGTATCAGCTGATAACGGCCATTTAATCGAGTGATAACATTTGAATCGGATGACCAGATTCAGGTACAGAAATGTAATGATCAGATGTAAATAAGTTACACTGTATAATCTTTTTTTGTATAAAAAAAAATAATACAATTAATCTTTGTTAAAGCAACAAATTTGTTTGAAAATACACAGTTACAAGTCTTAAAAACAGAATTGATTGAAAAAATAAATAAATAAAATAAAAAAAATAAATAAATCACTCTATTAAAGTTAAACTTCACAAATGACGACACAATGTTTTGAATTGGTCAACTATAATCCCAACTCAACATTGCAGATTCTGCGACTGTTCCTGATGCACACATTGTGATATCAATGTTGAAACGACCATATAAACCATAATTAATAAACCATAATTTATGTTACATATTCATTCATACATTTTCCTTCGACTTAGTCCCTGATTTATCAGGGATCGCCACAGCAGAATGAACCGCCAACAATTCCAGCATATGTTTTACATAGCAGATGCCCTTCCAGCCACTGGGGAACACTTATACACTCTCACATTCACACACGCACTCATACATTATGGCCAATTTTGTTCACCCAATTCACTTATAGCGAATGTCTTTGGACATACATCACATATCCTTAACATAAATTTAGATAACATAAATAAACTTTCCAACTAGTACAGTTTGTTTCTGACATGAACATAACTATACACAAAATCCTCAAATCCTACCACTGTCGTTTCCTAGCAAAAGCAGTGAACAATTGGCAGATGATGCAAACATATTGTGATACAGAATGAATTGAACACGAATTCCAACCAGGCAATCGAACCTAGTGTCAAAGCATTCTAACACATTGTCCATTTCGTACAGCCTTCTAACCATTTAATAATTAATGTGGCTTTAATAATTAATTCTAAAATTCAGTAACCAAACTTCAAAGGCCTCTAAATTGGATTACAGAATAAAAACTCTATATAATTTCGAAGAAAGTGTTCCACGCAGTCCCCCGTATTGAAAATTCAATAAAACCAGTGGCAAACTAATATTAGAGACATGAATTTCTTATGAAGGCAGTGCTACTACACGAGTTCAGAGTAAATGACATGGATAAAGAAATATGCCAGTCATAATCGCACAACCAAAATGCAGATTTGGAGAACAGGATTGCTGTACTCCAGAGCAAGAAGTTCAATTTCTTTGATGCTCAGAAACAACGGAGGTATGAAAGCCTTTTATTTACAGACAACAGCTATTTGCCTTGATTTAGACTTGGCCATATAATGACATGCTTTCAAGCGATGATCATAAATCATGCTATCAAATAACATTTCCAGACATAAAGTTGTGCGTAATTTGTATTTTTCAAACAGGCGGACTCACAGGAATCCAAGACAAATCGCACACTACAGCTGAGACTGTGTGATGTGTAAATACTAGGGTAAATTTGAGCTGGCATCTGTTCCCTGAGCTCTCCTAATGATTTCGATCCAAGTCACTGGCTATGAATCAGACGCGCTAATCATTTTGAAACTGGTCAATCTGACACAGACTCTATCTGTTGCAAGCAATTTTACAATGGCTCTTGTGTCAGCATGTTCATTTTAAGCTGTAGTAATAGAACTGTTTGCCAGACAGTTTTCCATTTGCTTTGACTTGTGCTTGCTATTAAACTCTAGGCTTGTCTGTCTGCATTTGATTCACTCACCAAATTAGTTTGATGCCATCAGGGGATCGCATGAAGTGTGTTGGCGAATTTGCATATAATATGATTATTTTTTGATGCAGTGTGTTGGTGTTTTTAATCAACAGAAGAAGAGGAATTGACTTACAATGTGACACAGGACAGATGTTCATAAATACATAACATAAATACTAGAGCTGGGTAAAAACTAATTGCTGTTAATTGGATCCAGAATGAAAGTTTGTTTTGACAATTTATGTGTGTATACTGTGTGTATTTATACATACACAGTGTTGATTGGTTGGTTGGTTGGACAGACGGACTGTTGGATGTTGCTTTTCCGGGGCTGGGTCGCAGGGGCAGCAGTCTCAGGAGAGACATTTCCTCTGTCTCCTCTGAGCGGATCCTGGGTTGTTCCCAGGCCAGCCGAGAGACATAGTCTCTCCAGTGTGTCCTGGGTCTTCCACAAGGCCTCCTCCCGGTGATGCCTGTAACACCTCCCTAGGTAGGTGTCCAGGAGGCATCCGAAACAGATGACTTCCACATCAGCTAACTTCTCTCGATGTGGAGGAGCAGCGGCTCTACTCTGAGCTCCTCCCGGGTGACAGAGCCTATAATGGTGCACCCTGCCATCCTGCAAAGGATTCTCATTTTGGGCGCTTGTATCCGAGATCTTGTCCTTTCAGTCATGACCCAAAGCTCATGACCATAGGTGAGAGTGGGAACGTAAATCAAGAGCTTTGCCTTTTGGTATATGATACAAATTATATATAAATTTAAATATTTATGTAACAAAATATTTTTGTTTCTATGTATGTGTATCACATATACATTCATTCATTTTCTTTAAGGCTTAGTCCCTTTATTAATCTTAGCTCGCCACGGTGGAATGAACCGCCAACTTATCCAGAATATGTTTTACACAGTGGATGCCCTTCCAGCTGCAACCCATCACTGGGAAACACCCATGCACTCTCACTCCCATCGCTTATTTAATTCACCCGGAGCCTGAGCACCCGGAGGAAACCCACTCAAACACAGGGAGATCATGCAAACCCCACACAGAAATGGCTACTGACCAAGCCGAGGGTCAAACCAGCAACGTTCTTGCTGTGAAGTGCAGCGCTACCCACCGCACCGCCCATTATATATACATAATAAATATATATAATACACGCACATATATGTCAAAACAAACTTTTATTTTGGATACAATTAACTTTGATTAATTTTAATACATCATAAAATTGCTTTCAAATTAGGGCTGTGCAATTAATCAAAACTCAGTTTCGATCTCATTCATTCATTTTCCTTCAGCTTAGTGCCTTTATTCATCAGAGGTTGCCACAGTGGAATGAACCGCCAACTTATCCATAATATGTTTTACACAGCGGATGCCCTTCCGGTCGCAACCCAGTACTGGGAAACCCCCATACACTCTCAAATGCACACACATACACAAACATAACAGTTTTATAACTCATTTCTGATTTATTTTATCTATGCCATGATGACAGTAAATAATCTTTTCCTAGATGTTTTTCAAAAATAAAGCCAAAATAAAGCAAAGAAGACTTTCCTGAAGAAGAAATATTATCAGACATACTGTGAAAATTTCCTTGCTCTGTTGGGCTAATAATTCTTACTTCAACTGTACATGGTTTTAAATAATTACAATTAGGGATGCAATGATGAACTGATTTCACTATTAAATGCAATTTAATTCTTCCCGGTTAATTAATCTTATTCTTAAGTCCAACGATAAATGGACTATTGTTTGTATATTATTTTATTTTTGTGCTGTATTATTTGATTACGGAGCAGCAATAAATAACACTTAAAAATATAAGGAGTTTTCATTTGATTTTCTAAACTAGTTATTGTTTTGTCATTAATGAATGCATAAAAATCATGATAACCGCGAAACCATGATTATTCCTCAGACTATAATTGTACAACCAAAATCTATAAACGTTGCATCACCAATTACAATTATGACTATAATAATCATGATTATGATTTTTTCCCATAATCAACACCTCTATTAAAGATTATTGTGTTTGGAATAATATAAGGAGTGAAAGATTAGCTATTATATTTTATTGGATAGATTTATATTTCTCCATCTGTGTGTCCTTGATTACATCAAAACAGAAGTCATCTCAGAGGCAGAGAAAGTTATTACATTGTGATGCTTTTGATATTCTTTAGTATAATGCTGAATTATGCATAACACTGACCAGAGAAATGTATCAAAAAAATGTCACACTTGATGTCATGTTGATTTAAATCTACAGCTCTTGTTCCATTATTGTGGTAGAGGGTGCATAATGGGCACATTTTATCACCTCTATGAGAGAAATAATAATTATGATTGTGAATAACCATTTCAATGCTGATTATTTTTGGAATCTGTTGAACCCGAAGTTTATTAAACTCATGACTATAACCACTAGTAAACGACGTGGGAGGAGATGTTCAATATTCAGTCAATATTTCACAGCACCATTTTGATTTAGAAAAGGTCACAAAGTCCAAAAAAATATAGAAAATGAAAGACGGTCTGATGCTCAGTCAAATGGAAATAAACTGATAAGGGCAAGGGTGACGTAAACCAGAGTGACCTAGAAAAACAAATGAACACCTCCCTCTTCAAATCATGCTTTAAACTTGCCAGAGCCGCATCAGAAACGTTTCGTCGCTGTGCATTTCAATGCTTGGATTTAAAGTCAGGATGTTAAATGTAAAGGCTGTGAGTGACAGCTCCCTGCTAATTAAAGAAAAATCAACATTTACACAGTTATGAGCTCTGGCTGTGCGCAATCTCTCACCTTTAAGTTTGCTGTTATCAAAGCGGTTACAGAACTGTCCATTGGCAAAGAAAAGAAAACCCAGGAGATGATTAAAAAAAATCTAAGTTGACACAAATGTATTAAATGCATGAGTGGATCCTCTCTGAAATATACATTTATACCACTATGGATAAAACAGTGAGAAGATATTGCATGGATAGAGAAATCTTGACCCAACTAGGGGGATCTGAGGCATCCGCTGGCCATAAATTATTTGACCTATGGCATTTTTGTTTGAAGTAGCCTAGCACTTATTTCTGGTTACTTTTAAGGATATTTGCACCTTAATGACAACGCACAAAATTAAAGAACAAAGATGTAACTTCTTATTTACATACTGACTAGTGCAATAAATGTAGCATGTGTTTTCTTCTCTACAAGTGTTTAGTACATAGCGACAGTACAGTTTTAATACCCAATAGGCAGTTTGTTAGTAAATCTTGACAAAATTTGAACAGGTATGAGGTCAAATGGGATTTATTTGTTTTCTGTGGGGCAAAAATTGTACATAAAAGCAGAATTTATTTTTTTTACCAAGATCAAGATTTAATACTGTAAAAAATGCTGAGTTCCAAACAAATTATTTGTTAAGGCTAGGCAATAAATTGATTTTATCAATTAACTCAAGTGTGAAGCTTACATCGATTTGTTTGAAGGAACGTGGCTAGACAAGGAAATGCTTCATAAAGTTACAGACTAACAAGAGTCTTTGTGTATGAGGTGTCATTATAATCCTGGAAATCAATCAAGAATCAGCTGTGTCTGTGTAATCAGGGAGAGAACAGTAACTGGTGTGTGAGGTGCATGATGGGATTTGTAGTTCTCCATTGATCTGCAACTGCTAGATCGCTGCTGATCGTGAACACCTACGATCTAGGAATTAAGTTAACTTATTCGTTTGTACAATTTTAAGTGGATTGAACTTAAAACAATTGAGTGTTCCCAAAAAAAAATTCAAGAATTGTGTTGTTTCGGCTTCTTTTAAATAAGTAGTTTGAACAGAAAGCAAACATTTTTTTGAGTGCATTCAGCCTAAATCTCCAGTTATAACTGCATGAAAAATGACATGCAGTATGCTATTTAAAACAATGTATGCTAATTAGATGGTAATGCTCAGCTAAATTATGCAAACTAGAATTTTGAAAATAGGATCCATGATGGATTAACATCTATGCTGATCCTGGAAATGTAATCCATACTTAATCCCTACCCCTAAACCTAACCCTAACTGTAAATTATTCCTAAAATTACATGGGAATAATAGTAGGATAACAATGATGTAGAAGCACATAACCATAACTGTAAGCTAAAACTTACCATAAACTCTAAACTGATCCCTTAAATCTGATTGGCTGATTGGAATGTTGTTCCAGGATCAACATAGATGTTTGTTTGCCCAAAGTTTATAATGTCTGTGGTTTAACAGTATGCCGTATATTTCAAAACTTCAACTTTGAAATATACTTTTTAATATATTGGTGTCTTTATGCTGGTTTGATGTTCAAGAAAACTTGACCAGCATCCAAAACAGACAACTGCAGTAATGCTGGGGTTACTATTTAATTCAGTCGGAATTACCATTTGTTTTAAATATAACAGAATGTGGACATCAGTCACTTTTTCCAGTAAAAAAGAGAATTCAGAATAAATTTCCTGGCCTGCCAGCGTCTCATTTTAAAGCTGCTGAAGCACAGAGGTGTGAAGATCCCACTTCAAAAAGCCTCTCAACAAAACCTCAAAAAAGCACATTGAGCCGCCCTTCAAATAACCCTTTTCCAAAACTCACACATTTCTAAAACCACAGCAGTCACTTACCTGTGCTGTCCTCATAAACCACAGTTACACACTTCCATTTGTAGAAAATGACAATGTCCAGGATAGCCCTGCTTATGGAGGTGTACTCGGGGTAGAGGTTAATGTAAAAATTGTCTTTATTGTCCACAGACGGGTGTTTCCAGCGTGTCTGGATGTGCGGCACCTCTAGGGCATTGCAAATGGATTGAACAGCACTGACTGAGGAGCTGTGAGAGGGGCCGAAGACTGCCGCAACCCCCAGGGTCAACTGGTCACACACTGAGATGAGAGAAATGGAGAGAAACAACAGATTGAAGAAGACAGTTGACATGAGAAAACTTGTGATAGAGACAGAAAAGAGGAGAGCACAGAACAAAGCGTGCAGATACAGATTGAACTAGACCATAAACACACCTTCCATGACAATGTGTACAGTTTCTGTTATTAAGGATTAGATGCAAGTAAACTACATTTTCAACCCAGGCTCATTCTGAAAGCGTAGCCATATGTACATTTCTGGGGAGCACCAAATACGTCCCAGGAGCTACGATTTTTTGCAGTTTTCGTTTTCGCGAATCCAACAGAGGCCGCTGTGCATGCTTTTTGAGATCTCAAATTTCTTTTGCGAGTGCCATTCGCACCTGCTCTTCTCTCGTAAATCCACCAGAGGTCGCTGACCAACCGATCGATCGATTCACCCACCCACCCCCTTTCCTAAAACTAACCGATAGTGTTTTAAAAAGCACCGATTGACCTGCCCACCCACTTCCCTAAACCCAACCGACAGTATTTTGAAAAGCAATCCAGAAAAAGAAAAGCCCCCTGCCTTTTACCACATTTTCAGATCTTACCATATTCTCACCCTGTTATTTACTTAATTATTTAATATCTGGCTTTTGTATTACCTGCTTTCTGGAACCATTCTTTGCCGGACTCAAACCCCTTTGTCACAGTCAACTCCTCTCTGCATCTCAAGTCCACCTATGTATGCTGCGAGCCACTGGACAAACTGGTAACAGCGGGAAAGCAGTCCATAAGGCTACGTTTTCAGAATGAGCCTATGTTGAACAATTTCTTTTTGCCATCTTGACTTTGAGAATTTAAAATGACTATATAATTTAGTGAATAAATATTTATTTATTTTAATATACATCTTCTGTATTTTCAATAATATAAATCTCATTTTTAATCATCAGAAATGTACTTCAACATATCCAAAGTGGCTTAAATAATCCAATTAAAGTCAAACAAGAAAAAAATACTTTTGGAATGGAAGTGAATGAGAAACACATATTTGTGTATCTCAATTTCACATAAATAGCACTAATTTCACTTTGGCATTATTTTTTAAAATTGCTATTCATAATACATCTTGTTTACAGTGACTATAATTTCAGACAATGTCTTACATTGTCCCATTAGCTTTTCTGTTTTAATACTGTTTAATTTAAAGTATTTGTTGTGGAGTGAGGGGGAATAAAATACATCTTAAAATTACTGTAAATATTTTCTTTTCTTTACAGATTTCAGTTGCCAAGTTTACACTGTTTCGAAATTTAATTACAATCTGTGATTAATCTATTTTTGGCCCAATGCAAGTTATAGAAAGCTGCAACATATTATATGGGAAATATGGTAATTTTAAAACTTAAAAAGTAACTATAGACACAATTTCTACACATTTTATAACATTAAAATCAAATATACTGTGCTCATCATATATAAGTACACGACCACAAGTCTATCTTCTAAATTCATGTGTACAACAGGATGCTGTACAATATTATATTTGAGTATATACATTAGTTTAGTCAGTACTAAAAGCCAAATCTGGAGCTTATCTAACGAAATAACTTACAATAACAAATTAGCAGCCTAGTTTAATATGTTATGGAAAACTCAAGAAAAGAAGGTATATTTTTTAATTACTCAAAACTAATAGAAAGCCAAAAATAAAGATAATCAGAGAGTCTTACCCCTTCTGGAGGCTTCGAAGCTGTCAAAGAGGTTTACTCTCTGTATGTCATAGGTCAATGTGGTGTTTGGCATCAATGTTCTGTTTCGATTGATACTTGTAACAGCAAATTTAAAGGCAAGTTCATCCATACTGACAGGCTCATTTTCCCGTGTCTCAAAGATGCCTCCTTCAGCCAAAATAAAGAAGAAAACATAAATAAGCAACAGGAAATAACCAAAATACTTTTTTATGAATGCCAATAAATATGGAGTTTTGACTCATCTTGCTTATAGTAGCTGTCTAAACATGTGCTTTAAATATGCAATATATATCAAAACCAGCATCACAATAGTGTACTGTATGAGGAAAAGAATCCGGGCCATTGAATTGTTTGAAAAATAATGCACACCTAACATGTTGATGTTGGAAACTTTGAGTGTGCATTATTTTCTAATAATTCAATGGACTAGAGTTAATTATTCTGCTTATACTACGGTTACCACATCGAAAACACTGTTCAGGTGATGTTTTTCAAGATATTTGGACCTCAAACAGCTCCTGTTTGTAGAACAAGTTTCTTACGCATTTCATTCAAAGCATATTGTTTGTTTTAACAAGATTTTTGGTTGTTGCTGTGAAACAACAATGAAATTTAATTTGGTGTAGTGATATGGAACTGTAATACAATTAAAACCTGCATGCAACAAATTTAGCCGTGTTTTTACCTGAAAATAATTGCACACATTAGGAGCCAATCAGAATCAAGCATTCAGTATAAGTTTGAAGTGAACTGGAAGTTGCTGAGACGTATTTCAGTATATTGATATAGTTCCAAATGTAATTAAATATTGAGTAGGGATGGAACTTTCTTTTTACACATCCTTTCCTCATAGCAAACTAATGGTAAGAGGGGTGTGGTTAAAAATATTACAAATAATTAACTATTAATTAATAAAAAATATTGTGACTGAATCATTAAACTCACTGAGAAATCAACTGAGAAGGACCGCCACTCCAAACACAGAAGCATGTGGTCAGACTTTAATTGAAGAAACATTTTGTTTCATTAAATTAACTTGTTTGGATTAATTGTTCACCTAATGAATAACAATGTGCACTACCAAATAAACATTGAGAAATTTGATTCCACGAAGACCTTAAATAATTACCTGGTGATGCATACATTTCATTAAAATCCCCTTCTGCAACGAGCTAATAATAAATTCACACCAAATCACACACAAGCTAATGTTTAAACAACTAAAAAAGCTACATTAGGCCAAAATATGCAAAAAAAATGCTGGATTTTTTAAGTAAATTTTGCTGTAATAATTAATAACCCTTGAGCGATGGACACCATTTACAAAAACTAATTTTGCCTTGAAGAATTTTTCAATTAAATAAACATTGTCAGTAAACAGTCTGTAATGAAACTAAGAACAAAGAAAGCAATTACAAGCAAAAGAACAAAGAGTGCTTTGAGTCTTCAACATCAAACAGAAGAGGATTATTATTAAGTTACATAAGTAAAAATGAGTGTTTCTTGTCAGTGTTGTGGTTTGATTATTATTCAGAGCTAAAAAGACAGTGACAGGTCTGATGCTCATGAACATGTAAAAAAAAAAAAAAAAAAATCAAACCTACAACCTTGTTCTGAATGCATAAAGAGATTACAGCAGAGTGCTTTTGAATAATTTCCTGTATCTGATCCATCTGAAGTTAAATCCATATAAAAAAGTGATGTTCTCCCGAACTTTAGCAATGTTCTCAAACAGTTCTTCAAAGGTTTTTAAAATCCCAAAGCTTTACAGAACATGAGGGCATTACCTTTATGGTTATGTTTTGGTGACATGAGAACGTTACAAAAGAGAAATTTGGGATGTTACAGAATGTTCCCATATAGTCCAAAAATAAACCTAAAAAAGAATGTTCTGTGAACCCAAAATTAATTTTCTAGAACCAAGACAACGGACAGTTCTGCAATGCTGCAATATATCGTTAACTTAAAAAGTCGGAGTGACAACGGAGGTGAGGGTACAAATGCTTTTTATTAATTCTGAGTCAGACAGGCAGTGGTCAGAGCAGGAGCAAACGGAAGCATTAGGGTAATTCAAAAGCATAGTCATGTTAAAGGTAAATACAAGCGGCAAAACAACATAAAGAATGCAAGGGTCAAAAGCAGAGCAAGACTAGACAAGGGAACGCTTAAAACTGTTACAGCAAACAAGACTCAGCACTGTGTGTGTACAAGTGTGGTGTATTAATAGTCAAGGATATCAGTCCATGATAAGCTTCCAGCTGTGTGTACGTAATCAAGGGTAATCCGGAACTGGTTTGTGAATGAAGTGTGTGATGGGAAATGTAGTCCAGTTTGGTGGCAGAATTGTAGTTCGGGTGATAGTGAGTTTTTACAGCAATCTGCAAGGGCTAGATTGCTGTGATTGTGAAAATATCTTCCTAACTCTTGATTCTATTTATTTTATTGGATTTATTTTTTCTGGAATACTTTCAGTTACTGCAGGTACGGCAGTAAACTTTCTTGATTATTACGCCAGAATGAGAGTATAGTTCCTAACCATATAAGCCTAGAAAACAGCAAATTTTCATTAGTCTTATTTATTAGTTAGTCTTAGTACATGATTTAACTACAGAAGAGTCAAGATTTAATATAATATTGAAACTCAATATTCAGGTAATTTTTTGAGTGAGATGTTAATGGTCTAATCTTATTCAATGATTATGTTAAACTAAGCTAACTCAACCGTTAAACTGTAGGGGGGGGGGGGTGGGGGGGGTTGTAAAATTAGCTTATTTTCAAAAAAAGTGGACTGTTCCTTTAATAGTATGTGATGCCATTAGCTAAACAGGTTATACCGGGTTATTCAACAATCCTATAACATTTGGAAAATCAGAAATGGCAAATCATTCCGATTTCTCTGCTTAAGAAATGGGGACTAATTGGCCAACACAGAATTTGACCTTTAGCATGCCATTTTTAAATAATTTCCCTCACCGCCAGAGAGACTTATTCTCACAACCGCATGAGGTTAATAATCAACATCATCTCTTCTCAGCGTTCACATGCAAATCAGACAATCATGAAGATCCAAACAGAACGTTCACTCCTGAATCAGCAAACAATTATGATCAAAACAACAGACTCTGTTACTTAATATGCCAATCAAGACTCCATTTAACCCAGTAGGGTGCCAAGTCAACATTACATAAATGTCTGGACCAAGCGGTCATTCAAGTATATCTCCAGAATTATGCATGGGCATCTGTTACCAAGTGCATTGTCATCACATATTACTTTTAAAGACACAAGAACTGCATAACACGCAAACACAATGCAAGATCTGTCTGGAGAATATCCACCTGAGATCCCTCTCTATTCATAGATGGCCAACAAACAGGTCTCGGCAGGAAATAATGAGCCATTAACTCGCCAATAAACAGCCAACCTCCAGCAGTGAAAGTGACAGATTGGTTCTTTAATGAAAAGACTGTGAATGAAGATAAGAATAATTAAATGGAAATGTTAATGTGTGTGAGATGAAGCTCATCAGTGTGGATACGAGCTTCTGTGAAAGCCGGTCTCAGTGGCTTGTTTTGGCTGTTTGAAAGCTGAATTGGAATGAGCAGGACTTAAAGCAAAGCCAAAAAGTCCTGCTGTGGATAACACTGTCTGATGTTCAGATAGTCCCTCGGGGAGAGAGCGCGGGCCGAGAGCTCCACAGAGGGAGAAAGGAGAGGAGATCTCGTCTGTGAAAAACTGATTGCTTTCATATAGAGCGAGATGGTCAGACTGGGTCCGATCGGGGGGCTTGAGATGAGAATGAAGCCTGGAGCTTTTTTCGAGAAGAGGCAGATGCACTAACATCAAGGAGAGTTCATAACAATGAGTCTGGCACCAAACAAGCCTCGCTTCGTTTTTGAGGAACTATCCAATCGCGCTACGCTTATTTACTCTGTTTTTTTTTAGCTATGACTAAAAAGTCTGAGAGATTGATCTCTTATTATCCTGGAAACGCCAAATCAATCTGGCTTCACTCCTCCTTTAATTGCAATGTAAAAAGTCAACCACTGGAACCAGATAGATTTATACTGTCTTTAAGATGTCAGGCAGAATTAAAGTGGAATGAAAAAGCAGTGGGAGCGGGATATAGACAGTTGTGTATGTGTGCGTAGGCAATGATGGTTACTCGAAAATGCTTAATGCTTT
Organism: Danio aesculapii; assembly: GCF_903798145.1. NCBI lineage: Eukaryota > Metazoa > Chordata > Actinopteri > Cypriniformes > Danionidae > Danio > Danio aesculapii. The sequence goes on from NC_079444.1 coordinate 25,524,012, forward strand.
ATTTCTATTCATTGGAAAATGGTCCCCTAGGGATGTCCAAAGCCTTTCTAGTTCACCTTGGGAGACTGCAACTTTAATGAATCCATTTTCTGTCATGATGTTTGTGTCATTACGTGCATTCTGCCCTTGCAGTAAACATTGGAAGTTACGGGCTTTGGATCTGCACAATGTGCTTTTACTTAGGCATAGCTTTGCATATTTTTATGAATTACATTATGAACATATAAAATAATAGTCTGTAAATGTGTTATTTTACACACTGAAATGAACACCAAACTGAGAAAACAAATACATTTATGAATGTAAACTATATGGTATAGATTTGGACTCTTCACACTGAACTTAAATTTATTTTCTCACCATTTACTTGTTCCAAAATAGTTTTACTTTATTTCCTCTGTTGAACACAACAGAAGATATTTTAAAGAAAGTTGAAAACCTGTAACCACTGACATCCCTGGTAGGAAAAATCTAATAATATGGACATATTTGGTTACAGGAGTGGTTACAGGTTTTCAGGATTTTTCAAAATATCTTCTTTTGTCTTATCTATCTTATACAACTATTCACAATTCTAAAGTTGAATTATTATGTTTATGAGACAGACATATGCTTGTCATTTGTCATTGAAAACATTATTACAGGGTATATACAAAAATCAGAGATTGAAATTCAGTACCTTTTAAGACCTTTTTTAAGACTCTGCATACATTTTAACATACATTGTCACCACTTCAGGTTTCAACCAGTAACATTGCCAACATTTTAACTTGCAGTATATTTACTAAATACTGATTGCAAGAAACGAATCCTAAACTAAAACCGTGTTCATAAAAATTAATAAAAATGCTAATCCTGCAGGTGGCACCTTTACAACAGCAAGAATAACAGTGCTTCCCTTGTTACTGCAGTAAACAAAGCAGCGTGATGTCAAATCTAGCAGGATTTGTTTGATTTCATGAAAACACAACATCCCAATATTCAAAGATTAAATTCAGGTAAACTTTAGCATACTGATACAACATTTTATACCTTGTGAAATAGCATTTAAGACTTTTTAATACTTTTTAAGGGCCTTAAATTTCTCAAAATTGATTTATCAATTTTTAATACTTTTTAAGACCCTGAGGCCACCCTGTATTGGACCATTTTTTCACGGGTAAAATTAAATATTTGTTATTCAGATTTACATCAGCATCCCTCTCGCATTATATTCAACATTATGTAGGCTAGAGTTGTTATACTAACTCAGTAAACATTTATTCTCATGCACAACACTTTGTGTTCACTACGAAAGAAAAAACATATCAAATGCTTGTCGTACACATAATTCCAAAATACGACATGATCATTTAAATGTGCGCGCTTTCGGTTTCACTTTCACTTTCAATGAAAAAACATACATGCAAATCATACTTCCCAAACGATCGCTCTGTACAACAAACTGAACGTTATTTACAACTTTATTACCTGTTATTCACAATCTATGCTGGTGTTCACTAAAGTAGACATCACTGGTGGGCACGTGCGCATCCTATTGGTACTAAACAAACAGTGCATCAGCTCATGCATGTATTCGAGGAAATAAATACGTCATTACATTAAGACAGAAATTACATTTTGGGGTGAATTTTACCTCATAAATACAGTATGTGACACTGTTAACACCATTTGGAGGTGTCTATGTTGCTGAGCAATGTATATAAAACAACATGAAGATTTATGTGACCGCCTTTATGCTTCTCCCGAACTTGAAAATATAATTGGCTGAACCGTAGAAAAGCAGAATTAAGATCATGTGTAGAGTCGAATAGAGATCGCAATCTTTTTTCGATCAATCGTGCTTTCATACACCCAGCGCAATGCAGCATCAGGCACAACACAAGGATTTTTTACAGGTATCATTTTCACAGTCTCCCCACATTGTTTAAATAGTAAATGCATTTGCACCCATGGGCATGCTAGTTTGAAAAGTAGATGTGTAAAAACACATTGTTGGCACGTTGCTATTTTGAGGCAACTGAAATAGACAGTGCCACTGGCCAACTAAAAGCCCTCCAGTCAATGGCACAGGGTTTTTTTGGTTGTCGTTGTTCAAAGTGCACATTAGTGATGTGTGCCTGAAGGTCTGCTTCTTCACCTCAGGGGGCTTTGGTGAAATCTGGCTCATTCCATAGATGGTCTGTTCGCGCATTTTAACCTCGAGCAGATCTGTTTCCTCGCTAGTGAAATGTTCTGTTTTCAGCTTACTTCAGCAGGGAATGGGAGATGAGACTCTGATTGGTTTAATGCACGTTACAAAAACAGAAAACTTGTTAAGAGAATAAAGTGGACCTGTTTAGACTATGTGTTCGGTGCGCTAATCATTTGATTCCATCCTTAAAGGTGCCATATACTGCATTGATTCAATAAGTTAAATTGTTCTCTTATATCTACATGTGTGTGGCTTAAGTAAGTTAAAGAAAATATCCAGAAACGATTTTATATGCTCATTTATTTCCATAAAAATATCCCTAAAATCAGAAGATCCTAATTGACCATATTTGGATCGGTCGTGAAAATTAATGAGCTCTGCTCTGCTTGCAGCCTGCTCTCTGTTTGTGGATAAAATTTTGGCTCAATTGTAATTAAACTCAACAAAACAAATCGACAAAGATGTATCATGTTGCATTGTGAAAACTGAAAACATAGCTAGGAATTACTGTCAACATCTGCATAAACAGAAGACATTTAATAAAGTATATTGTGGTACTTTAACTTCAGAAAAAAGACAGCAAGAGTTGAGTGATTGACATGATTCCTTAACGTGTATTCACATACTCATCAGTCTACTGTGCATGTGTTTGTTAAAAATAACTTAGCAAATTTCACAATAAGCATGATCAATTAACACAAGATACAATTAAGCATACTTTATGCCTTTTCAGGGTAGAGCTGAATACATTTATAATCCGTATATGCCATATTTTGCACCTGATGAGGATGTAAACAGATGGCTCAAGGAGTCGTTGCATAGCAATGTATAGAAAAAAATCTGCATCTCTCATTTTCAAAATAAAAGTCCTGCATACTTAGTAAGTATGATATAAACTTAGATAAATATAAAAGTCCCTAAGGGAGGAAAATGATCATTGTTGTCTCAATAGGAAACTTTGTGGCTTATCAAACGTAGCCTGGGGTATGCATATTAATGATACATGGGTTCCGTTCTTCGTATGTGGATTACTCAATTAGCTGGATTTGGTTATTGACGATTTGACACGATCCAGGATCGTTTGTTCTTCAAAACGCATCCAAGAGTTGTTGTCATAGCAACAGTTCTGGTAGCTCAAACCTAATCAGGTTTTATTCCATATATATTTCATATAAACAGGATTTGATCGGCTCATTTCAAGCAAAAGTAATACTGAAAGTACGTACCGAATGCTGATATTTTCTTACAGTATAGTAACTTAAAGGTTATATACACTTGGGAAAAAAAGTTAAATAGTTCTAAAAAGTTTGTATATACACATTTATAATTGATAATGACTAATAATATTTAATATTAAATAATTAATAATATTTATGTTTATATACATATAAGTTTAAAAAAATATATAAATAAAACTTAGTAAATAAAAGTACAACAACGAGGTGGTTCTCCCCAAGGGGATCATAGAGGACATTTATTTATATATGGATTTTTTAGATACAAATGCGTACAATATAAAGGTACCCCTCTAGCTTTAGCACAATTTCTGAAAGATTATAGACATAAACAATATTCAACTGTTTTTTGTTTGTTTGTTTTTTTTTATAAAGGAATATTAATTCATGCAATCATGCAAGTTTTGACCACTAATTTGCTGGTGATTTAGAAACTAACTGATTAAGAAACTAAAATAGGCCTAGGCTACTATAATAAAAAAAAAAATCCAATCTAAAATGTAAAACTAAATAAACTGCCAAATACTCTTGACACATGAAAGTGTAAAGACTGCAGCTCACAACAAAGGTAAAAAGATATTACATATAATATTTAACAAACCTTTTACGAATTTTGTCATTTTGCTCACATGGATAATTGAATGTTAATCAGATGATGTCATTTTACTGCTGTGCCGTCAGCCAATGGTTGCATTGCTGATCATGATTTCGAGGATCGATAGACCTCACAGTGATCTCAGATCAGTTCATCCAGACATTTTAATCTGATTCGCAAACTTGGTTGAAGAACCAAATTAGCCAGACATCAGTTATCAGGATAAAAAGATCCAGGATCTGTCAAATCATCTTAGATTTGAGTGAGGTTCGAAGAGAGGTACCAAGAACAGACCCCAGAGCAACATCAGTCAGTGTTATGGCTGCTGATCTGATGACGCTGCAGCTCATTAGGTCTGGATGACGTGAAAAACATGACCTTATGTACATGCAAATAATGAAGGCATGCCCCGTGTGGCACGCAACAGTCTGTTTTTTTATTTTTTCCCCTATTTTTCACTGTGGTTTTACACTGAGGCTCACAGTATGGCCATTTCTATGTACTGAGCACTTATTATTCGATTATGACTAGGTATATGCAGATTTTATCAAAATATATCAAATCATCGAGTATAGTAATCATTGAATATTTTCTGGTTAATTTAGTAATATGCCATATATGTACATGACAATAATTTCAGGACAAAAGCATCCTGAAAAAAGGGTCTCATTGATATTTTATCACAGCCCTGGTTCAATCATAGCTTGACATACTATACACCGGACATTATCCACAACAGCAGCGAATATTCCCATGGGACAATGCATTTATGCAGTTCATGGAAGTTTAATGAAGAACACGTCCTATCTCCTCCCAGAACCTGGGCGGCTGACAGGTGACATACGCATAATGCAGTATGCAATGCCTGCTCTCTGGCTTTGATCAACAGACAGTTCAAAGACTCCAAGTGCTGGTCTTAGCAAGTGGGAAGAATGTTTTACCAGCCAACACAAACTCCAGTGTTTGGCACAAATTATAGCCTACAAGTATTGCTATAGGACAGAAGTTTACAGTCTCTTAGATCAACGAATCCCCCAAATATGGGCAAAGTAATTTTTTTTTTACAAATATAAAATGCTCAGTATGTTTTCATTTATCAAGATGTAATTTTATTGTGTGAACATAATATAAATGTGTAAAATATTATTTGGAATATATTTAGTTTCTATTAAATGATTAAGACTTTTTTATCATCAGTACAACAAAGTAATTAGAAATATAATATTTATTTATTTATAATATATTTTATTATTAATTTTAATAAATTGTATTATGTATTAAATCAATTCAATTTATTCATTTATTTAAATGTATTTATAGTTTATCAATCTTTTACATTTTTCTATTTTTATAGAATATAGACCATTTCAAAGTGGTGATGTCATTGGCCCATAAACATTTCCTGCTTCTTGTCAAACTATTTCATAACTGTAACAAGAGGCAATTCGATCGTATCTTAATGTTAAAACAGCTATCATAAGAATATTTATCAATATGTTGACATTATTGGATTCTCGGGAGCTATGGAAATGAAAAATGTAAAGAGGAAATGCTTTAGCACCATTGTTATTGTTTACATCCCTCAAAATGGTCTATAGGAATAGCAAATAAGATCCCAGTTTGAGTGCAGACCAGATATCATAATACAGGAGACTAAAAAGATCTTTGAAAAGGCCTAATTTGTCAGAGTGGAAATATTTTCTTCAAAGTTTTTTTTCTCATCAAAATTCTTTACACAAGAACAATAATGGTTCAGAGGTTAGGCAGTTATTACATTTAAACTGATGCAAATTAGCTGAATTGTGTGTAATTGTTGCCATTTCCGAACTGTACTCAATGTATTGTCTTTTTGCTTTTTAGCTCACATTGTGTCTCTTTCTCATTCTTGCATATTTATTCATTCTCGTTTTCCTTCAGGAACTGGGTGATGAAAGAAACAGTAGGTCTTTTGATTTATAAAATGGCGGGGTTTTTTTAGGTAATAGCTGTAATATACACCCTGATGAAGCATGTGTGCAATTAAAGTCAATTGCTAAGATCTCTCATCATTTCATAGCACTTTACTAAAATTTAAATCTCAAAGGTCTTTTGGAAATTACGTCTGAATACAGCCCTGAAATGCTGCTGGTCTTTAAGTGCCTTCATTTATTCCCCCGCATATTGAGCTCAATGAACTTTAGAAGATTACACTTTAAGGACCAATATTAAAAAAAAATGGCACAAAGTAATATAAACGTGCTCTTTTTGATCACTTAAAATGCATGTTCTATACAGTATGAATGTACAGTGTGCAGTTGTCACAGCGGCCCCCAGTATGTTGTGTTTGCCTTGTCCCTATAGAGAGCAATAAGTCAGCCCTATTGAAGAGCAGAACATAAATAGTGCCACTGAACCAAGAAAATCTTAAATATTTTGCTTTACTGCTGATGAAAGTGATCAATTTTTGTCATATATCTTGACCTTACTAATCAGTCAAACTAAAAAAAAACATTTAGAGTAAAGATAATATAACAAATAACAAATAATATAACAAATCAAGCAGAAGAGAGCCTATTAAATTCAGTTTACACCTTTTTACACCGAAAATGACACCTTTTCTTGCTTACCAAGTGTGCTTTCACACCTGCCATGTTTAATCACACTAATAGCCCCTTTCCACTGAGTGGTACGGTACGGTACAGTTCGGTTTGGTACGTTTTATGGCCGTTTCCACTGTCAAAAAGTGTACCAAACCGAACCGTACCACTTTTTCGGCACCCTTTCGAAAGGGTACCAAACACGAGAAAGTGTACCAAAAGGCGGAGCCACACGCGCAGCTGAACGCTATTGGTTTACAGAGATACGTCATTCGCTTACGCAACAAGCCAGAATGAAAACAAAAAACCTGCCATGTTTGAAATACACAGCGAGAGATTATAGCGGAATTATAAATACATATAATAACGAGCCATGGTCGATCTGGGCTCAAACAAACCTTGTCGTCATCTTGATGAACAGCCACAAAGCCAAGAAGAAGAGCAGATTTACCCTGTGCCCCGTAGTTTTTTATGAGCCAGTCTGAGGCGCGAGCGGTTTCGCTTTCTTGCTAGCGCTCGCGCGCGTCTAAAATTATATCTGAAATAACAAACTTCTTGAGCTGATGATAATAACCTGCGCTTGATTATTGACGTGCTTTTGAAACCCGATCCTGTCAGACACTGACAACCGCGAGAGTTAAGCGTGAAGAAACAAAGGAGAAGCCGGAAAAAAAGGAGCACATTATTTTTTAGCAAACATGAACAAAATGCCATGTATAACTAACTTATTATCTTCACCTTTTGGACTAATATGAACTGGAAATGACGGAATTACTCTCTAACAGAGGCTACATGTGCTGCTGAAGATTACATAAACAGATAAGAGGTTTTCACTGACTGTGGGCTATATTTTGTGTTGTTTTGAACCTAAATACCGACGAAATGTCTGCTGTGTGTAGTTCTTCTGTAGTTGGTAACATATCGGAGACTGTAAGGGGCTGTATGTGTTTATATATGTTCATTTATTTATTTATTTTATATAATTACAGACGTTACAGTAGGCTGTTTAGCACTGTCATTGATCTGCAGTTATAATCAACTCATGTTCATTGAAAAGTTAGTAATAAACATTTCTACACAAGTATTTATGTGTATAAAGCATCTGTTTTGTGAGAAGTGCTTTTCATATGATATGTGAGTGACCCGTACAGCTTTATTGTAGACATTTCCTCGAGCGAGAATGACGTCGACTGAAACTTTCTGTCATACACCAAGCCCACCAAAAGGGTACCCTTGTTAGTGGGAACGCAAGCCTGATAAAGGTGACCCGTACCAAACCGAACCGTACCGTACCGTACCAGTCAGTGGTAACGAGCCATTAAGTTAGCTTTCCTATTTGGTAGGATTCATTAAGGTTGATGTGAATGGAGCAATCACACTCTAGTGCACACCAAAAGCAGACCAAACAAGTGTACGACCTAGGGATGGGCAACGTCTTAATGTTTGCAATATAATCTTTTTAAATTATTATTTTTATCATTATTATTTTATAAAATTCTTCAGCAACAGCTCAACTGTAGCTTGCGGACAAACTTCTGAAATCATTTGCAGTTACATTGTTTTCAAGCAGCATCTGTGCTTAATTCTCAAAATGTATAGTTTTTCTGAAGGGATGCATGTGTACAATGACCAGGGCTACAATCAATACTAACAAACACTGTGTGGTCTGCCAGCTTTCCCCCTTTCTTTGTTTCCTTCGGGTTCTCTGAGAATATTTTCGTACCTACAAGTCTTTTGGTGCAAAATATAATATGCAGTTGATTTTCAACGCATCAAAGTTTGGTTTATTTTTTGAGTCTGCTAAACTGCATCTGACCTTGTAATTCCATGAAAGATCACACAAATTGCTTTGTAGTTTAAGTCAGGTATTGTTTTTTATGTTTTCTCCTGGATCATTCTGGGAGATGATCAGTTGAGGAGTTTCAATGTTACATATCTGTCAGTCTAACAATATATCATTGTCAACAACCACGCTGCTTTTGTCCTGACTGAATGCTCCACTCCGTATTCCTTGAATGTGACATACTGTAATAGTTTGAAAAAGCATGATTTGTAAGGGTTTTTATCCAGCACTTCTTTATTATTTGGCAAAACAACAACTCAATTTTCAAAGAGATTGTAAAAAGCCAAACATAGAGGGCAGAATGTGGCTGATTAAGATAATGTACCGTTGGATGATTAAAATTAATATTTAGTATTGATGGTGAGCTCCCTTTGCTCCACTCAATGAAATTATTAAATTTAGAAGTACAAATAATCATAGTAAGTTCAAGTTAAATGTGCACTTTATATTTTATTTGTGCGGCTCTTCCTCCTCAAGAGAAAATGTAACCATTTTATGTTTTGGCAAATTTTCATATGCATTTCTCCTCAAGCCCTGTTCAAATTAACCATTAATTTGCCAACAATAAAATAGCTACACTGTAAAAAATGGCCATAATTTCAACGGTAAAAAAAAACTGTAAAAATGCTACAGTTCAAATCCGTAACCTGGTTAACGGTATGTTTCCTTAATATATACGGCGAATAACCGTAAATTGACTTTCCCAGAATTCCCTGTATGGCACATCACTTTTTATGCTTTTTCTTGACATTACTATGGATCTTTTTAGTTGTTTCCCCATCAGTTACGTACATTAGTGATCCATGTTACATCTAATGTTGATAAACAATGTTTATTTCATGACTTTCATTTTATGCATGTTACCATACTGGTGTTTAGTAGTTGTGTGAATGACACTGAGCACCTTCTCTTCTACCACAGCTATTGATACACTTTTCTGCTTGTGGGAAAAGTTGATTGTGATGAGCATTGGTTCATTGGATCATTATGTAACTTCCTCATCACCACCTGCATATGGGTGTGCTAACGTGTCTAACTGTAACAAAAGATGTGTAGATGTTGGTAATTCAAAATACAGACCTATTACCTCTTTAAATTAATAAAATACGGTAGTATTTTTAACGGTAAAGTACTGGCAACCACAGCTGCCGTTTTTTTACCGTAAATTTTACGGATTTATTTTTTACAGTGTACATTTTCCTGTGAGATCAGACTGAATGTACGGGACATCTTTAAGCACAGTACCTTTGACTTACTAACAATTAAAAATTCAAACCTTTTCCAAATATTCCTAAAACTAAGGAGATGGTTATTGATTTTAGAGAAAGAGCACAAAGCAGAACTCATCCCACATTAATTAATGGGGAGCAAATTCAGTTAGAAACAAACTATAAATATTTGGGTGTGCTGTTGGACAATAAACTTAAGTGGGATGTATGGACTGACTGGAAGGAAAAAGCTTCAACAGAGAATGTACTTCTTAAAGAAATTATTGTATTTTAATGTTGACAACACATTGCATTGTTGATCGTGTTTTATAGTGCTTTTATTGAAAGTATTGCAACATTTTGTGTAATCTATTGGTATGGAAATGCTTCAGAGGCCCAGAAATGATCACTGGAGAAGGTAGTAACAATAGCCAGTAAGTTGTTGGGAATAAAGTGAAAGCGTATTAAAGAGTGCTATCATGATTGTCAATGATGAGAGACATCCTTCATCATACACCTTCCAATTGTTACCATCAGGTCATTGATATTGTGTTCCCAGATGTGTAGGAAACAGTATAAAATTGATTAAAAATCTTTAATACCTTAAGCAATTCAGTTTTTAAATTATTTTTCTCTTAGTAGCAGTTGATGGCTAATAGACTGGATATTTATGTAGAGGTACCATGTTTTTTAATTGATTTATTTATATAAATGCCAAATGTGAAATGTCAGATGTCTCTGTGAGTGCAAATGAAATTTCCCTATGGGGACAAATAAAGTTAACCAACTAACTAAAACTTTAATTTCTCTATCATGTCTCTATCTGCGTCTCAAACACCAGCCAAAAATTCAAATTTCTTGAAACGTTATAAAAACCTGACCAACAACATTTCCTCAAATGTTAACGTAACTATCAAACAGCTATCTCAATGAAGAATTTCCTATTTCTGATATCTTCTAGTAAATAATGCTCCAATAACATCTACAACTTTGAAAAATATTGGTTTACACACAACATAGATGCCTATTTAAATGATATTTCCTAAACTATAAATTGTATTGATCATTCATTCATTTTCCTTCAGTTTAGTCTCTGATTTATCAGAGATCTCCACAGCGGAATGAACCAACAACTTATCCAGCACGTTTTACGCAGCGGATGCACTTCCAGACACAACACAGCACTAGGAAACAAACATACACACTCATGCACACACATATACACTACAGCCAATTTAGTTAATCCAATTCACCTATACCGCACGTCTTTGAGATTGTAGGGGAAAACGCAGGACCTGGAGGAAACCCACAAGAACACGAGGAGAACATAATAACTCCACATAGAAATGTCAACTGACCCAGTCGGGACTCCAACCAGCAATCTTCTTGCTGTGAGGCGACAGTGCTAACCACTGAGCCACTGTGCCATCCCCTGTATTGATCAAAACCTTTTAATTTGTTAAAATATTTTAAGCGCAGCAGCATCATTTTATCGAATACTTACTGCCATATTTCAGTAGTTCCAACATTCAATGGTTTGCTGCACATACTCTGGCTCTTAAGATGGAATGTTTACAAATGTTCCTCATTTGTAAGTCAATTTGGATAAAAGCATCCGACAAACGAACAGATGTACACACAGTTCTTGATGAATCAAAAAGGTAATGAATATAGAACTCTTCAAAAGCACAAATAGACATGACAACAAATGGTGCATGCACACACACACGAACACAAACCTGCACACAAGTGACTGCTGAATTTCGGACACAATCTCTTGTCTTTCTGCCTCTGTCCTTCCTTTCAATATTTCTGCCACTGTCTATGATGCATTCCACACACTCCTCATAAAGACATCACAATGATTTCTGCAAACACACAGGCCAAATGCATCATCAAAGAAAAAACCTTCACTCTCATTCAAATTCATGAAATCTTGTTCAAACACATCCCTTCTGACAAACACAAGAAAACACAAAGGGGATAAGGAGTCAGCATGCATACCAATGCTCTCGCAGAGAAAGAAAGAGCCAGAGACATTAGCTATTTCCAAATTTCTGTGACCAAACCGGTTCATTTTCTCACGGGATTCACTCTAAACACTGAGATTTGCTTGCTGTTATTTCACACTCACTCAATCAGAGGTTTGAGTATGTTCTGATGCAAATATTTACCACTTGCATTAGTCGTTAAGCATTTGACTAACACTTTGTGGATTGTTCAAAAAGACTGGCTTGGGAAACCAGATTATTCACCATATCCATACAGGCTTCTGCTGACGGTCAAAGAGCAGTGCCATTTCACAGTCCTGCTCAACTTCTGAGGTCACACGGATTCAAATCTAAAAGGATTAATTTCCCCTCATGGCCTCTGAAATACTCCCAGCACATTCCCTCAGTCAACACTTCCAGAGTGCAGAGATTATTTTAAAGCACTCGCACGAATGAGCTGATGCAGCTTCATGATCTCAGTCAAATACGCCCCAAGATTTTAAAAACAGGAAGGGTTTATTGAGATCTTAAGCGAGACTTTTTGGGGTAATATTCCTGCTCGACACAGTTGGACCACAGCCAGTGCTACAAAATTGCTTTCATACAGTCACACAATCTGTGGGATGGTAAATGGTGTCCGCGGACATACTATATGTGCATGTAGATCACAAGCCAATTTAATTTGCTCCTTCTGATAGAAACCTGCATCAAAGCACTTCAAATCAACTAGGACTTACCCAACTGGACACAGCTGACAGTAGTCTGGTTTCCATTACAGAATTGCATAAAACTTTTACAATATTTCACTCAAGTACTGATAAAACTGACAGAAATTACAGAAATCTATTAAATGGTTAGTTCACCCAAAACATACCAATTTTTGTCTGCATGATTTCTGAAATTACTTGTTGATAAAAAGTATTTTTAATGAAAAAATGGAAAAAAAAATTCATTTTTGAAAACGAATGAAAACATTCATTAAAGTCGCCATTAAACAAGTTAAGATTGTCCTTTTTTCCTCTGTCGTGATGTAAATCCACTTGAAACCTGAAATTAGAAAACAATGTAGGGCGGTGCATGACTTCATCCTTTGGGAACAATCTAGGTTGTTGGAAGATATCGATAACAAAATGAAAAAACATTGACAAATGGATGAAGGCAGAGCAGAAACAAAACACGCCCCAATAGCCCCTCCCAAAAGGCATTCCATGTGACCAGAAGTGAAAAAAAGACATTTTGAGGGGAAGAAAAGGTTATGATATTTGATTAAAATGGGCAAATTATTTTTACAAAATAATGAAGTGCACATAGAGTTTTATAACAAGCACTACTATATAAATATAAAAATAGTACATTTTTATTTCATACCAACTTTAAAAGGTTAGTTCAACCAAAAGTGTAAAATCTGTTCATAATCAAACAAAAAGTGATCAGGTGTAGCTTAAATAATGTGTCGGTGGTCAACTGCAAAAATCAGTCCAAGGCACTTGAAAAATGTGGAAAAATATTTTAAATATTAAAAAGCCTTTATTGACATGGCTATTCCTTAAAACTGTGCCTTCGCGTTTCTGCAAACACTTGCCTACATCAGGGTAACAGTGATCAGGTGTGTCTGGAGTTTCTTTTGAAAACTATTGTGTCATCACTCATTAGAACATCTAAACTAGAATTGCTAATTTCGGTTAACTTTGCCAAACGACAACTTCCGCACGTTAATCGAGTATTGACGGTTAACTGGTCAGATTAATATTAAATTATTATTTAATAAAAAAAAAAAAAATGACGTGTCTATTTTGTGTGACACATTAAATATTGTAAAATTTTTGAATACTGATTTATTTTATTTCCCAGAGATGGGTTGTGGCTGGAAGGACATCCGCTGCATAAAAACGTGCTGGATAAGTTGGTGGTTCATTCCGCTGTGGCGACCCCAGATTAATAAAGGCACTAAGCCAAAAAAGGAAATGAATGAATGAATGATTTATTTTAACATGCGGACAACAGCATACAGAACAACAGAACATCTTCACGCATCTGCAGTTTTCCCGTTCCAAACACCCGAGGCTCTTTTTATTTCACTAGGAAACGACGGAATCAGCTGACCCATATAGTGGAGTGTTGCTGTCAATGTTTTTATAATTGCAATATTTAATAATATCGTGATATTTAAGATTAATAATAAATATTTTAATCATTTAACTGATACGTTACAAAAGCACTCTTTCGGTGAACAATTAATCGGTTATTTTGAGCATCTCTAATCTAAACTACACTAAAATAATTGTATACCGCGGTTTGGAAAAGTCAAAGTTTTAAAACAGCCAACATTTTCTGCTATACCCTTCCTAAGGTAAGTGTAAGGTTTTTGTTTGTTTGTTTGTTTTTTTAACAACAGCATCTAAAAATGGAAAAGATCTCCAAAGAATTAAAAAATTTGAATGATTTAGCCTGACATGTTTACGGTTCCAAAATGTTTTAACTGTTTCTCAAAATAAAATTAAATTTGTTCAAAGGGGGAAAAGGTTTTAGTTTTTTAACCAGACATTTAAAAAGAATTTATTTTAGAGCAGTAATCACAATACCATAAAACTGTGATGTTTTTATCCAAGGTTATCATACCATCAGAATCTTATACCAGCCCATGCTTAATCTGCAGTAAGGAAGATCTCCAGGAACAGGGTTGAGGACCTCTGATATGCAGCAATGGTCATGATATGTTCAAAATCCAAAAACATTATAACAATTTTCCATGTCACTTTCTTGTTTCAACTGTAATCATTAGAAGCTCCAAGAACACCTTTGCGCACCAAAAACAACAACAAAAAAATGTAAAAATAACTTCACTAATGTCTTCCATGTCAGATCAGAGTGTGCATTTATTATATACGATGCTTGCGCTTCTGACTCTGTCATACAGCCTGTAGTAAACGCGCACCCTGATGTGCCTTTTCTGGACTTTGAACATCTCAGGCTCATTGCTGTCAATGGAGGATGAGGGAGCTCTCAGATTTTATCCAAAATATCTTAATTTGTTTAATATCTTAATTTTTCCTTCGGCTTAGTCCCTTATTTATCAGGGGTCGCCACAGCGGAATGAACCGCCAACTATTTCGCCATATGTTTTATGCAGTGGATGCCCTTTCAGCCGCAACCCAGTATTGGGAAACACCCATACACTCTCACATTCACATGCACACTTATACACTACCAATTTAGTTCATCCAATTCACTTATAGCGCATGTCTTTGGACTGTGTGGGAAAGCAGGAGCAGCCAGAGGAAACACACATGAACTCGGGGAGAACATGGAAATTCCACGCAGAAATGACTGACAACTGGCCCAGCTGGGACTTGAACCAGTGACCTTCTTGCTGTGAGGCAACAGTGCTAACCACTGAGCCACCATGTCACCCTGTAATAGAAACATTAGAGTTCATTTTAATAGAATTTCCAAATGAAAAGATCGATCTTTTTGAGTTGTGCAATGCAATATAGCCTCTTCTAGCACCTGCTGCATCATGCTCAAGAGAGCCAGTTTCTAAAAATAAATCCATAGCCATATCTTTAAAAAATTAGGTGACCTGTAAATGCAAAAAAGAGCTTCTTTTGCAGGTTAAATATTCCTTTTTGGATCTGCCAGAAAAACCAGCTCACGCAAGATTAAGTTTTTGTGACATCTGGTAGTTTTTGCGAAACTGAGAAACTGACACAATTCCAATATCTTTTCATATTTGATAAAACTAATGATGAAAAATGTATACAAGAGTCTATTAAATATGTCTAGACAAAGCAGGCAGTATTCACCTGCTCCATTTAAATAAAATCATCTTTAATTATGTCACTAATACAATTTTTTCATGATAATAAAATCTTTTTTAAAAGGTTTTCTTTTTTAAATTTTTGGTTTCCTCCACAAGTCCAGAGACTTGCGCTATGGGTGAATTGGGTAAGCTAAAATTGTCTGTAATGTATGTGTGTGAATGAGAATGTATGGGTGTTTCCCAGTGATGGGTTGCAGCAGGAAGGGCATCCGCTGCGTAAACCATAAGCTGGATTAGTTGGTGGTTCATTCCACTGTGGTGACCCCTGATTAATAAAGGGACTAAGCTGAAGTAAAATGAATGAATAAATGGTTCTTTTGATCAACTATTGGAATGAATGAATGAATGAAATAATTATTTATACAATGAAGACTAGGGCTGGGCGATATGGCAAAAATGCAATCTTGATTAATTCTTTTCCATATTGAACAATAAAGATATATATTTCGATATCATTTGTTAATGCCTCCAGTTTTAAAAGAGTAGCCCAACAATGACTGAAGCCACAAAAAATAGAGGGTCCATTAAACAGCATAACCCATTTTCGGTGTGCGAATTTCTGGCGGCCGAAAATTCTGTGTATCTCTAATATCAACACACTTCTAGATTCCCATTGTTGCACATTTCTGCTGTGTGATTGGCTTGTATATCAATATAGAGTAAAAAAAGTCCAGAGCTTATCATTGTTATTGACATAAATTTCATCAATTCGATATAATATCGTTTTCGGCCCAGCCCTAATGAAGACTATATTAACATTTCATTATTCAATTTATGTACTTGAATTCTTCCCAAATAGATCTCTTTAAATCAACTACAGGAACTGTATTTGTACTGCAATATAAATCGTAGAAACGGCGAGGCGTCACTGTGGCACAGTGGGTAGCACGATCGCTTCACAGCAAGAAGGTCGCTGGTTTGAGCCTCGGCTAGGTCAGTTGGCATTTCTGTGTGGAGTTTGCATGTTCTTCCTGTGTTCGCATGGGTGCTCCAGTTTCCCTCACAATCCAAAGACTCGCGCGATAGGTGAATTGGGTAGGCTAAATTGTCCGTAGTGTATGTGTTTGAATGTGTGTGTATGGATGTTTCCCAGTGATGGGTTGCAGCGGGAAGGGCATCCGCTGCATAAAACATATGCTGGATAAGTTGGCGGTTCATTCTGCTGTGGCTACCCCAGATTGATAAAGGGACTAAGCCGAAAAGAAAATGAATGAATGAATGTTTAATAGCATTTGTACTCTAAACAATGTGTAGTTTACTGGCATGAATTTCACCCCTGAATAAAAGGATGATAGTTAATTATCATCCTTTAATTAATTAATTAATATGAACAACTAAAAATGATTGAGCATCTTTAAAAATACAAACCTTGCAAATCTGTTTTCCTTATTTATCAATTACATTTATGAATCTGACAGACACTTTTATCCATAGCACTGAGGGTACACATTTTTATCAATTGCTTTCCCTGGGAGTCAAATTCTTAACAACCTTGGCTTTTCGAGCACCTTGCTAAATCCACTATTTGAGCTACAGGAAGGCAATATCACTGATTCTATTTTTAGTTCACTCTCTGCTCATCACCAGTGAAATAGAAACAATTTCTGTACACAGTCACAGTGTTGACTTGTGAAAAACAGAACAATGTCAGTTTATCCATTATTGCTCACTGTTATGCAAACCAAGCCAACCATTATTGCATGATGACATTCACTTTTTCAGATGCCAATCTTCTCATCCAAATGACAGATATTTTCATATTTTAAGAGCACACTAATACGGTCACCAGAGTCTCCAGGTGGATATACAATGTCCTATCAAATCTATGTGTATGTGAAAGAGAGTGTTTATCTAACAATGCGATTCATTGCACATCCATCTAAAAGACAGATCACTGTGTGTGCAAGACGACAGAACATCTGTAAAGCTACAATATCTGATAAACTTTGACAAATGTCCCTGATACAGAGAGTCCGCACATAGTGTGGTCTAAACAAGCTCCCCCGGGGACAGAACTGATGAAATACCTGTGGGATCAATAGGGCAGTCCGGAGGTTACATCGCAGCTAAAGTACAGTAGTCTTTCATTCAGCTGCAAACACAAGCACACATCCTAAAACATGACCCACACCAACAGTGGATCTAGAAGTTAAACTCAAATTTCGATGATCTGATTATTTATGGGTGTAAATTTCATGTCAAGTTTTGTAGAAATAAAACACATGTAATAAAATGTATTATTATGTTTTTAGAAAATGCATATAATATCTTTTTAGTCTTTTTATTATTAAGTCGAAACTTTTTAAAAATCCTCAATCAATATTTGAGTAACTTTTGCACTCTTAGACAGGTTATGCTAGGTTTTAAAACTATTTTTGTCACGCAGAGCTGATGTAGATTGGGTTGTTATGAATGGGTTATCTGCACAGCAGTGTTGTTCAGCCACTGAAATCTTCTGGTGAATTATTAAAGTGACTATTTTCAGTTTGATAAGGGACCTTTTACAGCATCGATAATGTCGATTTTTATTTCATTTAACAACAAAACATCAGTAAATAGCGCTATTCCGCCTAGCCTGCTTTACTGAGCTGAGGATGGTTTTATATTCACATTGGTTCATTTTTTAACAATGACAACCTGTGACACGTTCCCTATATTGTTTACAGCTACTCTGAATATTCGGTCAGAAATAGCATGTAAGTATGGCTTAGAAATGAGTGTGATAATAAGTGTAATTCCTGCACGCCGCCGGCCAAGCTTTAGCTGCTCAACACATAAGAGAGGGTTCTGCTGTCATCTTTAAGGTGCTAGTGTTTTCAGGAGGTGTGGCTTTGAACGGCAGGGCAGGGACGATGTTTCAGAGACTTATGCTAACAGGCTAGCATTGTGGCAGATCACCTACTGCACCTTTAAGTCCCAAATAGGGATGCAACGATTATAGATTTTGGTTGTACGATTATAGTCTGAGAAATAATCACAGTTTCACGGTTATCACGATTATTATGCATTCGTTAATTTCAAACACCACTGGTTTAGAAAATAAGATGAAAACTCATATTTTACAGTGTTATTTATTGCTGCTCAGTAACCAATTAATATGGCACATAATAATAGTAAAAACAAACAATAGTCCATTTCTCTCTCAGAATGTTTTTGACATTTAAACATAAATAATTTTACACTGTAAATAAATGACAGAACAATGAATAAATAAATAAAAATCAATAAATAAACTGTATTTGTATTATACTGAGCTTGAAATGAACTTTTTTTTACCTGTAGCACCAGTGCTCCCAACTTAAAATATGTAGGAGCACCAGAAAAAATCTATGAGCACCCACCAAAAATGAATGAGCACCACTGCAACTTGTATATTAATGGATTTATTGTATTTGAAAACAACATCAATTAGGACTAAAAAAACAGAAACAACTATCTAACTAATGCTGTGATGACTTATTGATATTTGTGCAATAATTCCAAAATGAATGTTTAATAATTATAAAATATTAATGATGACGAAGAAGACAATAATACTGACAACGAACTACATTTCTTATTATCATTCTGCCTTAAATGTGCTTGAATGAGAGTTATCTGCTATAAAAAGTCCTACATTATGAAAAATAAATCTATGGTTTACATCAAACAAAAATGAAGCATTGCAGTAAGAAATATTTATTTTGCACTATTGTTTTAATATGCATGTCAATTTAAGAAACGGAATGAATGGACAAAAGAAAGGAAGAAAAGTCTCACTTCTGCACCTTTTTAAAAGTTTTCATTATGGTTTGGTCATTTTCAATGCTCAGTCTTATTATGCGCTGATTTATATTTCTTTGTGTTTGTGGAATAAAGCAGGCGAGTCAGCCGGCCCAATATATAAGCGGAGCAGAGCAGGATTCTCACGATGACCACTGACGCAATACCGTTCCTTGTCATGAGTCGCAGTTTCATTTTAAACTTAGTAAAGACGAGCTTCTTTATACATGATGTGTACAGTGTTAGACTGTAAATTTAGCGGACATTTGCGCTGAATGCGCAGTGAATGCAACACATTGATATTCGGACCATTAAACAGCTGATCCACCGAGTCTTTCAGCACTCTCTCCGAAAACGCCACATCATGATCGCTCTTATCGGCGGCATTATTTGTAACTTTAAGTGGGTTTGCACATCTGTGTATTTTTCATGTACTGTTTCTTCCTCATACTTCAGACGTTTGCAGTTCCCGCAATCACAAAAGCCCCCTGTCATCTCAACGAGGTGCGTCTGAAAAGCGTGAGCGCGTTGCGTCGTATGCGGGTCCCTCCATTGGAAATAACGAACTTGCACGAGCTTGCCTTAGTTAATAGCCTCAGTCATTGTTAATCTAGTGTGCGTGGTTATTAGTCTCAGTGTACAAACTAGTGCACCGTTAGCATAACTGTTTAGTTGCTGCAGTTTTGTTCTATGCAGAAACGCGGTATTGAGAAGCATTTACGATTAATTAACCCTGAAGAATTAAAGCGCGGTTAATAGTGAAACTGGTTCATCGCTGCACTTCTAGACCCAAAAAGGCAAGACTTTTTGCAGAGCACGTGAGACTGTGGGAGTGTTGACAGGTCTTGCGCACACAGTAGCTATGAAACGTGTAAACAAGAGAAGATTTTCCACTACTTAATTGATCGCAGATGTTTGGTTATATTGGGCAGATATGAAAAAAGTGTAAAACGATGATAATAATTAGGGATACTCCGATCGATCGGCTAGCGATCGGTTTCAGCTGATAATCACATTTCAGGACTCGATCGGTACTCGCTAATCTCATCGATCTCGTGAACCGATCCCAAGTGTTTGTTTATGAGTTTAGGCAGAGTACGGGCCTGATCACACCGAACGCATTAAAAGGTGCATCTATTTAATGGTTTACTAATGGCTGCGAACATCAATTATGCACTCCAAACTTTTTTATGTTCAATTCTTCTTCCATCAATTGCAGTAATTCCAAATTGCATAGATAGTTTTCTTACCAGTTTTTTGTTTTATCTATTATTTTCTGTAAAGCTGCTTCAGATCATGAAACGACTACACTAAATGGCTATAAGACACGTTTAAGGGATTATTTGCAACATACTTCATTTATTCTCTCAGGTAAAGAGAGATCTCCACTTAAGTATCATACTTTGAGGGAAAATGTGCTTAATGCATTATAAAGCTTGAAACATCAGAATCAGTTCTCAGTATCGGCTGATCCTCATCACAAGGAATCGTTACTCGGTATCGGCTGCAAAAATCATAATCGGAGCATCCCTAATAATTAAATATACTTGGGCGGCCATTAATATACCAAGGTGGTCCATGCAAGTAAAGTCAATGTGTGGGAAGCACTGGTAAGTTTATCATGTATGTATGTATCTATCCATCCATCCATTCATCCATCCATCCATCCATCTATCTATCTAGAAAAAAACATCATTTTATTAAAGGTTGTCACCAAGGAAATATTTTTTCTTTTAGTTTAATTGCTTAAATGTTTAAAAAGAAATAGAAATCAACAATGCAGTATATAGTAGGGATGCTCCGATCGATCAGCCGAAGATCCGTATCTGCCGATAATCACATTTTATGACTCGATCGGTACTTGCCAATCTGGCTGATCTCATTGACCGATCGAAGGTGTTTGCTTACGAGTTTACAAATCACACAACACAATGAAACATAAACACCATTATTATCTACTTATCTCACTATGTATGAATGTAGCACATCAATAGTCAAATTAAATTAATATAAATATATTCATTATTGTTTTTCCCAAAATTTATATGAAAAAGCAAAACAAAAGTTAAAAATAAAAGATGAATTAAAATTATTGAATCATATTCATATTATAGATTACAGTATCTATCTATCTATCTATCTATCTATCTATCTATCTATCTATCTATCTATCTATCTATCCATCCGTCCATCCATTCACCCCAGAGAAGCAATATGCCAAGCCTTCTGCTTCAAACCCATGAAGCTCCATCTTTCGGAGAGGAACATCAAATCAAGTCTTGTGTAGGAAAGAGGATTAATGTAGGTTGTTAAAACTGCTTTGGGGATTTACAGTGATGCCAAAATCAGACCACAGCAATCATCAAACTCTACTGTCCTCTATGTGAATTACAGGAGGCTTTATCCCAATAACACGCAGCACAGAGTCAGTGATCAAATTTATCAAATCTCATTGATGCTGCTGATGGTTTCATATTAAATTAGGAATGCATTGTTTGTGTACTTTCAAGAGGTCCTGTCACAGACACTTCTTATGTAAAAAGGTCAAAGCATCACAGCTGACTTTGAATAACCTTTTCATTGTTTGAGTTTATCCCATTTTATTGAAAGAATTGACCCTTAGCGCATTTAACAATAGAAGCGACTATTGTAGTAGCTACCAATAAGGTAGATCATAAATTAACTTAATACTATATTCAACAAAATGCATTTTAAAGATCACAAAAACACGGTATATTTTGAAAGAAGCAATAAAAACACACGTCAGTATTGAAACACTGACATTACAGAGACTATAAGCCCTTAAAGTTTCCGATTCTGAATGAACAATTGCAGGTGACAACAAATGAGTAATCATAGACAATCACTTACCAATTCGTATGACCTGCTGTTCACTAAGGTAAAACTTTGCCATCGAGTAAAAAAAGAAAAATAACAGTCTTTTGCGCTTCTCCATGGCTCTGCTATCAAAAGAGGTTAAAAGCAAAAACTTCATGTCATAAAACTGGATTTAAGGAACCATACCGCGCGCCCATTAACTTCCATTCACCTCCCATTGCGCGAAAGGGAAACAGCTCCTCGTAAAAGCCAGTTATTGCCTCAAAAACAACACGTTATCATTTCCTCAGATATCCACGATATGAAGGAATCTTCAAGGTATTTCAGGTAAGATTTTGTGCTGATATTCCCTGTTCATCGCTTCAGATACTTGTAGCACACCGTGCGCGCGCCGCCGCGAGGAGAGTAAAAGCGCGCGCCCCTGATTGACACAATCCAGACGCAGGATTAAAGCAAAGTCTGCTCAGCGTTTGGCTTCCTTCGCGATGTTATTATAATTTTTTAAAACAGCACAGACGGCACACAAGTTTTCTGGCTCTGAAATTGTTGATATGCAAGTTATACCAAATGCTGTATATGCTATTTTCTCTATTTTTCAAACTAACCCTTTGAGGTAAAATTGAGAAATGTTGTCACGTGGAGTTGGATAGTTGCTCTAATTAAGCTTAAATTAGAAATACACGTACTGTATATCATACGCATTGGATTCCACAGAATTAGAAGCAATGTATTTCTAATTACATGAAATTGTTCTTCTGAACCGGTTCGTCATGACTCGGTCAAGCAAAGATATTTGTAATACTGTGAAATATGGAATATTAACTGTTAATATATCAATCATATCAACATATTATATTCATATATAATAATATTTATTATTATTTTTTATAAAATATTTATTGTTGAAACAGTATAAAACCACATTGGATGCACAGCCTAACAGACAACAGAAAAAGGATAAGCAATAACAAAAAATCTAAACACTGCTGTAAACTATATAGAGTGAAGTCTCTGTTGACTTTGGTCCAAAAAAAAAACTTGCTTGACTGGCTTTTTTATCAAACGATAGAACACACCGCCATCTGTTGGACAAATTGTTTAATAGCCCCTTTTTTTACAAGACAGAAGCAGGACATTAAAAATGGAATATGTTATATGTAATGCTGTATGTTTTGATTGTATGTTTTAAGTTTTAGATAAAAACAAACTCTGGTGCAACGGCTTTGTTAGTCCAGTTCAACTGAATAAGGGTCAGTAGACTGAGAGCCCTGAAAACTTCTCTTTCTGCTTTTAAACAAACTTCGGTGAAATGTATCATTTATTTTTTTGCGAGAACCCAAAGAGTCCACAGTGGTACCTCAAAGCTGCTTTTTAGTGCTCAAATGTGCCTAAAAAGTACCTTTGAGGTACCATTATGGACCCTTCAGGGACAAATATGTATCTTCAGAAAAGGTGACAGTACCTTTTTTCTGAGTGTTTGAACAAAGAGACAAAAACGGTTACATAAATAAAATTCCAGCAAATTAAACCAGTTTAAATGATTTACACCAAGAAAGAGTTTTGCATGCAATATAATTGTTTGAGTCTTTTAGGGAGTTCACATATAAATCAATGTCCTTTCTGAAAATAGGAAGTGAGGGTGTTTCTTTGAAAATGTACATTTATGGATGTAAAATTTAGCCAAAAAAGTAAAAGTAATAAATTAATAATAAATTTACAATGAGAAGGATCTACATTCAGAGAGTAACCAAAGAATAATTTTTTGGGAAATACAAATATTTGGAAATAAGAATTTTTTAAAATAAAATTGGAAAAGTCAACCCAAAACACTTTACAGTAAGTACACTCCCAAAATAAATTATTTAGTGTTTCATCACATTGAGTACAAAATGAGCATTTAGGGCAAATATTATTATTAAATTTAGCTAGTTTGGTATTTATTGGGTAGCAATTATGAATGATTTTGACTGACACTTCAGCAGCTTTATTAGATAAAAAGATTTTTTTTTCCGGAAGAAACCAAAACTGTTCCCAATCTATGTCATCAAATATATTATTCCAAAAACCAATGCAAGCAGGTAAAGAGATCAGAGAACTATTAATAACTAAGCAAATATCTTTGTTTGACATAGAACTGAGAAGAGTTTGGTCAGCAAAAAGGTTTGTGTTGTCAAAAATAAAAGAATATAAAGAACCTTTAGGGCCAGATATGACTAAAGGTATAACACAATCAGGGATTGCACCAAAAACAATGGCATATTCCTTGAGGGGAATAGGAAAAAAAACTGATGCATACATTTTTCATATGACAAAGGGACACCACAGTCATCTAACTAATTTTTTATTTAACTATGTAAGTCAATGGTTACAGATTTCTAACATTTTTCTAAATATCTTCTTCACATATTCTTTGTTTTCAACAGAAGAAATAAAGTCAAAGGTTTGAAACAAGTAAAAGGTGAGTAAATGAGTAAAAAAATGTTTGCTGAACTATCCCAGCTAGCATAGCTGTTTTTTTTTTTTGCTTGATGATTTAAAACACTAAGCAGGCACCATAAATACTACATCTTGCAGCAGATCTTACAGTTCTTATGACAGTGTGAGCACTATGTCAATTAGGACTTGAGTATCAATGCTATACGTAGTTGTGGTTATTAAATTGAGACGAAAGACCCAACAGAACTGAATTACAAGTGTGAACAAGCCATGAGCAGACTTTAAACTGAATATCACAAGAACAAAACTGGTCTCATCACAGCTGATAAGCTTAATGGATTGTCAATATTCTGAATTGTTGGCAATATCTATGGACATTCAAGTTGTAGTCAGTTCTTTTAATTGTGATGCTTTAATAGATTTTTTCATCTCTGTGATTTTGAGAAAGAAAAAAAATGCTCACTTCAAAATGGTTTTGATATTAGCCTGCATATGTGATAGATATAGTTGGGAGCTTTGAAAGCATCTTGGGGAAACTGCTCCATACCTAAAGATACTATATTTAATAATTGTTTTATGTATTAATATTCACTTTTTTATTCCCAATGTGTGAAATAAGACGCTGACTAGTTTTTCTATAAACGCTTGATTTCTATAATATGTGAAGGATGAAATTGGCACTAAAATCTTTATTGGCATTGATGAATAAGTGAGGCGACTATCTACACTACCTGACAAAAGTCTTGTCATCAATCCCAGTTGTAAGAGCAACAAATAAAAACTTGACTTCTAGTTGATCATTTGGAAAAGTGGCAGAAGATAGATTATTAGATCTGTTGAACTGCATCTCAATCATCACAAATATTGCAGAAGACCTATTGGAACCCGCATGAACCCAAGATTCTCACTGAAATCAGTCAAGTTTGGTGAAGGAAAAATCATGGTTTGGGGTTACATTCAGTATGGGTTGTGCGAGAGATCTGCAGAGTGGATGGCAACATCAACAGCCTGAGGTATCAAAACATTTATGCTGCCCATTACACTGCAAACCACAGGAGAGGGCAAATTCTTAGGCAGGATAGCACTCCTTTTCATACTTCAGCCTCCACATCAAAGATCCTGAAAGCTAGTAAGGTCAAGGTGCTCCAGGAATGGCCAGCCCAGTCACCGGACATGAACATTATTAAGCATGTCTCGGGTAAGATGAAGGAGGAGGCATTGAAGATGAATTCAAAGAATCTTGATGAACTCTGGAAGTCCTGCAAGAAAGCTTTTTTTTTGCCATTCCAGATGACCTTATAATACGTTATTTGAGTTATTGGAAAGATGTATGGATGCAGTCCTCCAAGCTCATTTGCCTTTCATATAAGTCACTTCTGACACCAAGATCAACTAAACAGTGTGTCCACAATGTTGTCACTGTAGCTGGACAACTCATAGATTCTGGTTTAACCTGCTCTGCTGATTGGGCAAGAATAGCACTGCAACAATCCAGCCGTGCATTGTAAACAGGGGGCCAGCCAGCCTACACACAGAGCTCCCCCCATGTGGATCCGACTGGAGCTCAGACCACGATTGGGATTGAGGATACTGAGTGCTGTCCAGGACACAGATGTGAGAGTGATGAGTGAAGCGAGCAGGTGCAAACAGGCTGCTCCAATCATACACCACCTGGCACTGACGGGACGGGTGCACTGAATGCTCACCAGCGAACAGACCCATGCAGCCGCAGCCAGAACCAAAGACAGTCACACAGTAGCAAGCTGCTGACCACGGGCCTGGATCTAAATAGGCTTTGCATGTAAATGAACTGGCATCATGGCTTATGGAACATTTAGTCCACACACAGTGCTTCATATTCAACACATGATCTGAAGCATGCTGTCAGTTTCCACCTCAGAGGTCCCATGATCACCACTACCAGAAGAAAGTACAAATCAAAGCTGCAATATCAACACAGAGAATTCTTACTGGCCTCAGTCTGATGAATGTTTCATCTGTGGGATTCAGCAACTCGTCCATGATTTCTTCCTCCTAAAGCTACAGTGTCCATAAGCAGCAGAGCTAATATTGACAGTGGTCAGGCTGTGTGGCTGGTAGGAGAGGAGGAGCAGAATTTCAATCTCAGTCCAAACAATGCACGGTCACATCTCCATTTCTCACTTGACTGTATTTATTGACATATTGATGATTTATTATTTATTATAATTGACCGTAGTCGGCAGGCAGCAGTGTGTGGGAAGAATAAAAAAAAGGACAAAATCACAATCATAAAGCATAAAAACAAACAAAAAAAAGCACGCACGCACGCACACACGCACGCACACACGCACACACACACACACAAATTGCAGCAAACAAATAGAAGAGGTGTGATCTGGAAGTCCTAGTTTTACAGTAGGTTAGCTGTTAAAGTCGCAATGAATTCAAAATGTACTCTTCTTATTATTATATGTATATAGTAGTGCTTGTTATAAACAATGTATCCGTGTACTTCATTATTGGAAGGCTAGGATAAATAAAAACACAATTCAGGTGTTTAGAAAGAGTATATTTCATTTAGTTTGACCTGCAAAATCATCTGAAAACAACAATCTAAAAAGTAAACTTATGGATAGAAAGAAAACAAAAAAGCTGTTATAATCTGCTCATAATAAATCACGGTGGTCCG
Source organism: Danio aesculapii (assembly GCF_903798145.1). Classification (NCBI taxonomy): domain Eukaryota; kingdom Metazoa; phylum Chordata; class Actinopteri; order Cypriniformes; family Danionidae; genus Danio; species Danio aesculapii. The sequence continues at coordinate 25,551,181 of NC_079444.1, forward strand.
TGTTGTTCTGAATCTGTGTTCTGTCGATTTGTCCAACCTTGTCAGAGTGTCCTACCTCCACACACAATATGCTACCCATCAGACTTTGCTACCAGTGTAAATTTGAATGTGGAGTAGTGTGATATGAAGCTGTAATACGACCCTAACCTACTTAATCCCAAACCCCTACCTCCAGGGGCGTAGCAACCGTGGGGGACGGGGGGGATACATCCTCCTCACTTTTAGAGACAGACCATTTAGAAACAGGTGATTAATAATTCGTTCGCTACGCCTCTGCCTACCTCAGAACCATTCAAATATAGTGTTGGTAGCATAATATGATGAGGGATTAGAATCAAATGTCCCTGGATACCCGCTACAGGTAATATTCACGTACGCAAACCGCAAAGAACTACATCACAGACGGGCCCGAGTGAAGCATCTAGGCTTGTGCCGGTATTCGGTAATGCGATAAATCACGGTAATGAATATGCACGATATTGTTATCGCGGGCACTTCAAAATACCGTGGAAAAATAATAGATCCGAATTTATATTCTTAGAACGCGCCTTAGCTTATTTTCCATCAACCGCTTGAAGAAACACTGCGTATATGCTGCGCAGACCTGATGCGCACTCTGATGTAAACAATCCCCACATGTAGAAGCCCTGTGTGCGCGGCGCCGCTGCCACCGCACTATAATCCTCACACGCAGACCGGGCACTTTCCCGGTGGGCCGACGTACTTTTTGGGCCGGGCTGATCATCGTCTTATGATTTGATTGGCCCATAAAAGGCTTATCAGCCTATCGTTTTTTTCTGCCTTATTGATTGACGCTGCTGTGATCTGAGACTCTCTGAAAGTAGATGCTTTTTTTCCCGGACAGACAGACCGGGCCGGTCCATGTGACACTCTGCAGCCCATTGGTTCTTTTCGGTATTGACATTGGGCTGACCCAATCACAAACTCCTATTTTGGACTCCGTGTGAGCGTGCGTCATCTGTGTGTATTTGTCAAAATAGTCGAGAGAAGAAACGCAAGGGAGGCGCAGAGAAATCGCGGGAAATACACCGGCGTTTCATTTAGCGATTCTGAAAAGTTCTCTGTTCATTCTAGTACACGGCTAAAAACGCAAATCACGTGACCACACACTCTCTGCCCAGAGCTGCCAGCCACTAGTTCAGCGGGTCGGCATAAACCCCAGGTCAGAGTATAGTGCATGTCAGACAGTTCATCTGCTGGGTGATCTCATCTCACTATAGTTGTTAAACGTGATATTGAATTCATCTTGTTGTCTCTATCTAACAATTCTTATGTCTTTTGAATCACTTGTTCTCAGTTAACTGTTTTGGCTGAGTGCAAAGATAAGCTAATATATTAATTTATGTAACCACATACACTGATTCTGCACATTGACTGATTGCTTACCTTTATCGTTTAAATTTAATGTACGTTATACTGTTATAATGGCCATTATTGGTTATTAAAACTGATATTCTGCAAAAGAGACAGGGTAAAGTTCATTCTTTTCAATGGAAATGAAAGGAGACAGTTATATTTAAGCCCTGTTTTGTTATAAATATGCAGTGTGAAGATGATGCTCATAAAAATATGCAGCTACACGAGGCTGTTTGGTGTCTGTTAATCATAATATCAAAATGAAACAAATTTGACTTATATTATGTTTTCATTGTTTAGATAGTGAAACAGCAAGCAGGATGAGGTGAAAGAGGTTAAAATGTAACACTGTTCCCTTTGAAGATTTACCCATGCATTAGCAGGCAGTTTTTGTTATGTTTATTATTGAATAAGCTAAATTGACTGTAGTGTATGAGTGTGTGTGAATGAGTGTGTATGGGTGATTTCCAATATTGGGTTGTGGCTGGAAAGGCATCTGCTGCATAAAACATGCTGGAATAGTTGGCAGTTCATTCCACGATTGCTGATCGAAGACGGTTTCCCTTTGCACATTCACTTGGATATAATTGCTCAAGTTTACTTTTATATTGTGTATTGTTTTATTTATATTTATTTGTATTTAAATGTTTGAAGTACTTTTAGTTAATTAAAAAGTTATTAAAGTTACTAAGTTGACGAAACTGAAGTTTTTTTTGTGTTTTTTTACCTGTTTCTCTAGTAAAATTACAATATCGTGATAATACCGTATACCGTGATAAAAGCTCAATCAATTAATCGCAGCATGAAAATGTGATACCGGCACATGCCTAGAAGCATCACAAAGTGGACTTCTTGAAATTGGTGTGGCTCTACTCGTACTATCGGTATTGAACTTACCTTGGTCAAGTACAAATAGCAACACTTAGAAAGCTGATAAAACTGAGAGAGAACGGTTGAGCTTTATGCAGATCGAATTTTTGAAACGCGACGTCACTGGCTGAGAATGACGTGAATCTCCTTATAAAGGCTGAAGAGTTTAAGATAGATTGACAAACACACTCCCAGGTGTGTGTGTGTGTGTGTGTGTGTGTGTGTGTGTGTGTGTGTGTGTGTGTATATATATATATATGCACACAGACATTTTTTTTTCTCAATAGCCTACATTGAAAGGAATCTATTTGCTCAAGCCCAGCTGAAAACATCATTAAACTACAACAACAATAGAAACTACCAAAGGGACCCATGTGAACACAGCCAAAATTACTAATTTGAGCATGCACATATTTGTCATTCCAATGGTTTTCATATACATGTAATTTTGGAATTCTACAAAAGCTGTTCGGCATTTCTTATTTTGGCTGATTTAAACCATTATAAACAACATAAAACAGAAAGATTTTGATGTTCTGATAGCGATTCCTATATCGAAGTATCCCTTCCCGCCCTGAATTTAGCACGTCGTCAATGACGTCATGTCAAAATAACCTTTTGCAGTCCAAATTCAAAACATTGGAGTGTTCTTTTTCTGCCAAAGCAACACCGGTGCTGATATAATTGGGAAAACTGACAGTGGGCGGAGTTACACAGACCAAAACAACGACAGACAGTCCAAACACACATTTTCAAAGGAGAATCACTGACTTTAGCATTGTTTTTCAGATAAACAGGCATGTTCTCAACATGTTACTGAAATATCTGCACACAGTACTAGGCTATAGTATTTTTATGATTTAGTAGTGTCAATAACTTTCAAACAGCACCTTGAAACATTTAAAACTTATTATTCTTACTTTCCCCAACACACTGAATAGAATCTGACCTGGGCAGAGAAGGAAGTGTTTGAAAAGACTGTATGATCATACATTTGCAAAGAGACGTTATGATGTAGGACAACTGTCACTGAGCCCTCTCGGTCTGATAGTTACCTGATATAGAAATGTGATATCCTATTTAGCAAATAGCACATCATAACACAGAACTGGTTATGAGTGTTTACATTTACAGTAAACACTGCAAATGGTGCATCATTTTCTACATCAAAATGGCTTTCTTTAGAGCAGAGCAGAAAATGGCTCCCTAATGTTCTGGTGCACTAGATGTTTAAAACCTGGGGTCTGATCTTCGTACCTCGCTTAAATGATCTAAGATGATTTGGCAGATCCTGGATCTTTTAATCTTGATAACTGATCTCTGGCTAATTTGGTTCTTCAAACAAGTTCGCAAATCAGATTAAAATGTCTGGATGAACTGATCTGAGATCGCTGCGTGTGTTGTGAAGAGCAGATCTATCGATTCTTGAAATCAAGATCAGCAATGCAACGATTGGCTGACGGCACAGCAGCGTAATGATATCATCTGATTAATATTCAATGGTCTATGTGAGCAAAATTACATCCAATTCACGGTAAACGGTTTGTTAAGTATGACACGCAATAACATGTGGGCTGCAGGCTTTACTTTTTCATGTGTTAAGAGTATTTAGCAATTTATTTAGTTTTACATTTAGAGCCGATTTTCTTTATTATAGTAGCCTAGGTCTATTCAAGTTTCTTAATAGGTGTAGGGAATGGCTGTTTAAATACTGCATCAAAAATCATTTTGATATGGGTATAGGTGTCTGCAACTTTTGTGAAGCATCAAATCATTGATGGTTCAGCATATTAGCTGTCAAAACATGTGTACGAATGCATAAATTATTATTGCTTAAAAAAAATTATCATTATACACAAATTGTACTAACACTGGGTCAGTACCTTAAAATAGTATGCGTTTGTATCTAAAAAGTCCATAATAATAAATGTTCTGCTTGGGGAGAACCACCCCGTGACAGTGTTAGTACTTTTATCTCGGAGTGCAGATTGCATACGTTTTATTTATATATTATTTTTAACTTTAAACTTAGACTGAAACTATATATTTATATAACTCTTTTACTATTTTGCCAAGTGTATATTACTTCTACTGTAAGAAAATATCAGCAATCGGTACAGTATTATCTTTGCTTGAAAATACCCAATCAGCCCTGTTTACATTAAATAAGCCTGCTCCCTAGCAGGTGTGAGCTACCAGACCTGTTGCTATGACAACAACTCTCGGATGAGTTTTGAAAAACAAATGATCCTGGATCGTGTCAAATCATCAGTAACCAAATCCAGCTAGCCGAGTAATCTACGTACAAAGAATTACTGGACCCCTGCTGTCCAGATGAAACCATACAAATTGGAAAACATGATCAAAATTGGTAGTAAAAGAGTATGAAGTTTATAAAACATCCATGATTCATAAATGAAAGAATGTAAGCCAAAGATATAACTATGGGTACGCTACATATGTACTCACATCAGAAAAATAAAAAACAACTAATGATGGTTCAAGCTAGCTCTTCTTGATTTATTAATGCATCGAGAGCATTTAAACTACAAAAGTGGTAGTGCATAAACATACTGTTGGTCCATCAATACAAGGACAAAAATAACCCGCAGGAGAGGAGAGGAGGAAATGCAGGCACTGGCTGTGCGACCATTAAATATGACTCATTTGCACCACTTGTGAAAAATCAAAAAAAAATATGTAGACCTTTCATTTTGTGTTGTTAACGTCATTGCGCATGTTCGGTTTTTTATCAGTGTATTCTGATATTCTCATTTACTGCATTGCTTTCTGTGGATCATAACTGCACACATTTTTTAGCCCACAGAACTGTTTTAAAAAACAGAAAAGGCACAGATAAATGCAGAATCAGTGCAGAAATGCCAAGATTGTCCAGACTGTAACCCTGTGGTGATGATCCGGGTCATCTTGCTTATGTAACATGCTTATATATGCGATTATTCCCTGTAAGTGAGTTACTGTAAGGTTTACCCTAACCATGGGTGACCAAATCTGTGAAGTCCACAAACAGAAAAAAGAAACGTACCTTTAAAGATAGAGTACAGTCTGATCTGCAAACAGCAAAAGGGAGTAACAATTCAAAACAAATTGACAAGTCTGAATAGGAGAACAAAATCTTTGGCTCATTCTCAGCTAGTTTGAATTCTGTAACAGGCCTTCAGCATGTACACCGAAATAGCAGCAAGTTTACCCTGGAAACTAGTGATAAATCTGTTGAATGATGTTGAAAACGCTTTCCTTTCAAAATAGGTAAATAACAGCAGTGGGCCTGATCATTTCTGTGGACATTAGCTTAATGCCTGTGTAAAAGAACTATATTTTTATAAGTTTGCACCTACTTTCTTGAAAGTCTTTGAAGCACAACCCTAAGGTGTGAAAGAGTAAGTGGTTGTCTCAAGTTCAGTAGTCCCTATTGACCTTATTCTTCAATGCGGAAGTGTGCGCGTTTTTGCGATTGTTTTGGAACTTCCGATTCAGTTGCCTATGGGAAAAATAACTAGGAATAATAAACGGCCAAAAACGGTCAAACTACTTACTCTACAAACAAGTGTTTGAATTACAATACAGACAAAGTAGAATAATATAATAAAAAAATATCAGTTTTCAACACCAAGCAGCCAAACGAGCTGTTTTTAACGTCTAAAAATGAATGAAAGTGAATGAGACCGGAAGTTTCGAGCCAAAATGATTCAAATGGCTGCGCCCACTCGTACGCGGAGAATAAGGTGAATACCCTTAATGAATTTAGACGAGTTGGGAGAAACCACACAAGCAATTGCGTCACTGTTTGTTTATGAGTAGCTGACACAGCACTGCAGTGCCACCTTCTGGTTATACTTGATAAGACAAGAATAATTATGTAAACATGTTGGCGATGTCAAAATCTGATTCACCATGAGATTACATCTGCGTTTCATCCCTCTGCCCTAATCCCTTTAAATGGTTTACCTCTGGAGTGAAGACTTTGAAGGGATAAACGGCAGGCCTATAGGGGACCAAAAAGATTCTGACTGCATCTGCGTCAAAAATTTATCATGTGGAAAAAAAACACGGGGTGTGTTCACCACTTTCTCCTTCATTCCCAAGAGTCATCTGAAGTTTTGAGCTAATCATTTTTAGGAGGTTGCTCATGAATATCCCTACTTTGTAACAAATATGTGCCCTTGATGTGCACTTCTACAAGCATCTACTTGGCATTTAAAGTGATACTAATTTAGAAAGGGGGCAGCATGGCGGTGCAGTGGGTAGCATGATCGCCTCACAGTAAGAAGGTCACTAGTTCGAGCCCCGGCTGGGTCAGTTGGCATTTCTGTGTGGAGTTTGCATGTTCTCCCCGTGTTTGCTCCGGTTTCCCCCACAAGTCCAAAAACATGTGGTATACAGTAGGTGAATTAGGTAGGCTAAATTGGCCGTAGTGTATGTGTGTGTGAATGTATGGATGTTTCCTAGTAATGGGTTGCGGCTGGAAGGGCATTCGCTGTGTAAAACATATGCTGGATAAGTTGGTGGTTCATTTCGCTGTGGCGACCTCAGATTAATAAAGGGACTAAGCTGAAAATAAAATGAATGAGTGAATATGTTAGAAAGGAGCAGACAAAAGGAAGATGTTTAGGGCAGGTTGTCAACCCTACTTCTAGAGGGCCATTGTCTTGCAGAGTTGACAATGTCACAGTCTAGGAGGGCCACTATCCTTCAGTTTCTCTGTGCATTTCAAACATGACATATCGCACTTTGAAGGGCACTTCAAAGTGAACACACACCTGGCTGCCATATTGAAGTGTCGTTCCAAACTAAAGTGCTAAAAAATGGCCACTTCAAAGGGCTCTTCGGAATGAAGGATTTTGAAAAATAAAATTGATGTACACTTCGGGACACTTTTCTTTGAGCAGGGAAGTTGTTCGGTGTCACAAACATTCAATTCAGAAGGGTTCATTTCTATGCTCTAATCACTTTAGAGAGACCCCCCGGATGGATTAGGCCATAGGGATGAGCCCTTCTAAATGGATCCCAGTGCCACTCCATCTCTCCTCAAACACACCTGCCTGTAATTTCCATTATATCTGTTATAATACTCAGGTGTATTGAATTAGAGGCCAGACAGTGCAGGACAGTGATGCTCCAGGTACAATTCTGGACACCCCAGTTTGGGCCATTGTTTTCATGCTTAAGTCCTCTTCATGGGTGGATTTACTGTGTTTGGAATATAGCATATGATCCCTTGTCAGGATTAAGGCCCCTATACACTTCAAATGAAATTGAAGAATGTACTGAAATGACATAATTTCAAACAAAATCCAGTCAAAAGCAGTTTGAAGCAGTTTGAAATAACTGACTGAAGCTAACTGTTTTAGTGTGTGTTTTGGCTCCGTAACACCTTTTAGCTACCATTGTCCCATGGCAATTACACAATCGGTGGGGCTATGCCTTCATTGATGTGTGATTAATTCGTATCTCATATACATGGAGGTCAGACAGGAGAACATCATAAAGTTAGCAAACATGAATACCTGTGATCACTCCCAGATAGATTTTAAAGTCTCGGACGCTAGACAAGAAGGCCACAGCGTTGCACCAGGTCTTTTAAAGTTCTAAACTAGATACTTACGCATTGTAAACTAGGAACTTATTGGTTCCCCTTTCAGAGCCGCCATTGTTGTTGTGTTTAGGGGTACATGCGAGCACTGTGACGTACCTGTAGTGTTGGGAGTTGAGTGTTCGGAATGATTCACGCCACTATCACTCAGTCTTTTTGGCCTCACATGTAGAACAAAAAAAATACTTCATGTGAAGTATATCGGGACCTTTAGAGTGGACTTTAGAAAAAGACAACAGTCAGGCAGGAGATTTCAATCCACAAGTGCCAATCAGACGCAAAGGAGTCGAATTTTTACAGTAAAATTTCAATAAGACCCACTATACATTGTGTGAAACCTGAAGTCTGTTCAGCTTGTTAAACCGCTATAACATCTCAACCTCCCCAAGCTGTATTATTCTCAGAAGAGGAGCCCCTGTGTTTACAAATCACACCAAACTTTATTTAAAACACTGCAAACGGGTGTCGTGTTGACAAAAAACAGACCACGTACACAGTTATTTGGATAAAACTGCAAATATAAATTAGGAAGATTTATTTTAGGTTAATAAGTATTTCCACAGTATGAACATACACAGTCTCAAAAAGGCAGAGGATAAAAGTATGGCATTTTTACACTGTTTTTAAATACAGTCAATTTCACTAAAAGGAAACCATGGCTGAGTGCAGTGATTGTATTTCACATGGATGGGTGTTTCTGGTGTTTAAAATACACTTGGAGTGAGTAACATGTCCAGCTTTATCCTTACCAGTGTACAAAATACCATAAAAATCAAAATCTCATTCTTAGCCAGACAAATCTGCTACATTTATCACTTTGCAGGGGGGCTTTGAGTTATAATGCTTCATTTATGCGCCTAAGCACACCAAAGCCCATAGACAGAGGATCACGGGTAGTTTGATTTCCTATCTGAAATAACGAGTTACATTATTGCAGTTCTTTCCTCACAATTCAAGTAGAATAATATTTCTCTGTGTGTTCAATAAACAGTGATATTTAATACTGGGTTGCTGGTGACCTATGAAGAAAAGGGAACGCAGACAGCAAGCAAGGAACGATTGGATTTGTAAAAGGAACAGCATTAAACAGCTGGCCAAAACTAGTCGTGGAAATTCAAGGGAATGTTGACGTGCTCCACGAAAATCACCTGCTTCCTGGCGGGCACCTTGATGTCAAAACAACATCCAAAAAACACGTCAAAGTGCAAATCAATTTGATGTCCAGACCTTGACGTCCATACACTGATGTACTTTTGACCACTAAAATAACGACACAAGAAAAATGATACTAGAAGAAATATTTTATTTATCTGAAGGCTTCAACTATAAATGTATGAATCTGTTTCCCTACAATGCATGTAAACTACCTTGATGTTTAAATGACAATGTTTAAGTGTCAGAAAAGCACATCAAAAATCGATTACAGGACTGTAATACTGGATGTATTTTTGACACCAATTTTAGATGTCAATCTGACATCAAGGTAGTGGATTGACATCAAATGGATTTGCAACTTTGGCGTGGGTGCCCTCAGGGGTGTAGCCATTACGAAGAACAATATACGAGGCATTAAGTCACAAATCCCTGAATAAAAAGGAAGATATGAAGCATGACCAAACAAACTGACCACCATTTTGTGTTCCAACCAAAAACATCAGCTAAAAGAACACGTAGCTGCCTGATGTCTGTCAGTATGAAGCCACTATAAATACATGAGCTGTACAGTTGGCATCTTCGAATGTTCCTCAACTCGATCTTGTATTGATATTTCAAGTGGCTTGAAACATCAAGAAGCTCTTCAGTTCTGGCTTTCTTTCAGTAGGATTGTCAGTGCATCATGTCCGTGAAAGCTCGGACTCAGTCAGTGTCTGCCTTATTCTGGCACAAGTCTGAAAATAAAAGCGTCACAGCTTGCATGTTCCCTCTCCGCTCAGAAGATGTCGCTGTTGCAGCTGTTTTTAAAATCGTCTCTTCGAACCCAAATAACCTCACAGTCCCTCTCAGAAGAAACTCCCTCCACTGCGCATTGCTTTCTCAGAAGGGTCAGTTTTAAGGGGGCGTGGGATTTCTTCGATTTGTCTTCGGAGAGCCCGTTGAGACCCTTGTCTTCATCTCCTTCCACTGAAAGAGCCTCAAAGGACTCCTCCAGGCTTGGGTCAGAGGACGGGGCTCGGACAGACTGGCAGTACTCATCGTCATCACTGAGGATGTCCGTCTCTTTAACGTCGTCCTGGTTTTCGTAGATCTGAAGGTCAAACTGATCCTCCACCCAGCGGTCGGTGTCCCGGATGGGCTGCTGAGGTTTATGAAATGGGGGTTCTGTAGGGGTGATTGGTGATAGATCCTGATATGAGTCATCATCAAAAATGACACCTGTGTCTATGGTAATACGATTACGGATCAGCTTCCTGTGACCGAGGGTTCGAGATGGTGCTGAAGCTGTGGATGAGTAGAAAGAATTGATGTGAATGCTAACTATAATTCGGTGGACAGTTTTGTCTTTTAGGAAAGAAAGCAGCAATATCATTTGATGGACACTAGGATTTTTTTTGGGGGGGGGGGGGGGGGGGGGGGTTACATAATAATCAGCTCAGCCTAAAGCCTGAGATAAAAACTGCAGCATTAATCATGTTAGAGACTGAAAGGCGGAGAGCCAAACGATGAGATAGTTTGAGGAATAAAGAGAAGTGTTAAAGAGAAAAATGATCCTTCAGTTTGCATTAGACATCCCAAACTTACCCGCTCTGTTCATGGTGGGTCGTGAACCCTTTAGAGCACAAAGCCGCTTCCCTCCAAAGGGAATATACTGCTGATTTGGAGGTAAACTTTCAGTCTTCATAAGCTGACGTCGTTGTTTGTCCCTCAGGATGGAATGAACAGTCTTTAAGAAGTCTTTTTTACTCTCTGGAGAGCTAAAAAACAGCAGGTTTAGATTTTTTACTCTGGAAGAGAATGGAATGTACCCAAGTAATGGCCTTAAAAAGTATTTGGACCCTTAAGCCATAAATGGATAAATATGTGTGTATTATATAACAAACTTGAATATGGTGTATAGCATGGCACTTATGTTTAAGAAAGAGAGCACAAGAACTCTTTTCAACAACTTTTATTTGGGCAACATTTCATTACTATTTTAGTTTTTAAGTTCCATTATAATTCATTCATTCATTTTCCTTCAGCTTAGTCTCTATTTCAGAGGTTGTCACAGAGGAATGAACCACCAACTATTCCAGCATATGTTTTACGCAAAGGATGCCCTTCCAGCTGCAATCTAGTCCTGGAAAATACATTATAATTTATACCTCTTATTATAATACTGCATTAATGAATAAGTTTAGACATTGACTTTTTTTTGTTTGTTTGTTTGTTTATCAGGTAATACATTTTTTAATAAAGTTTTCAAATCATCTTTCATGTTGACATTATGGGGTTTTGTTCATAGGATTTTGAGGGGAATTTTTTTTATCTATTTGTAAATAAGCCAACAAACTGTGGAAAAAGTACTGTAAATAATTTTCTAGATGCACTGTTTTTGTGAAATTGTCTTTATTATAATTAAATTAGGGTAACACAGTGGTGCAGTCGCCTCATAGCAAGAAAGTAGCTGGTTCAAGCCTCAGCTGGGTCAGTTGGTGTTTCTGTGTGGAGTTTGTGTGTTCTCCCCGTGTTCACGTGGGTTTCCTCCGGGTGCTCCGGTTTCCCCCACAAGTCCAAAGACATCTGGTACAGTGAATTGGGTAAGCTAAAATTGTCCGTAGTGTATGCGTGTGAATGAGTGTGTATAGATCGTTCCCAGAGATGGGTTGTAGCTGGAAGGGCATCTGCTGTGTAAAAACATATGCTGGATAAGTTGGCGGTTCATTCCGCTGTGGCGACCCCAGATTAATTGAGGGACTAAGCCGAAAAGAAAATGAATGAATTATTAAATCAAATTTAAATTTGTATTTAACAGTTTTTGTGTACATTTAGAACTATTACATTTTAATCCATTATTATTTTTTTTTTCCTTCTCTATATTCATATAATATACTCATGTTAATCATGAAATGTTTGCTTGTTTTATACTTTTATTTATAAGAGAATATTTTTCTCTATACTTTAATTTTTATTTAAAATACATGTTTGTTTGTTTTTGCTGCCATTGTAGATATATTTCTAAATCTTCATATCACAGGCATATAAAAACAATAATGAAATGTAGGTCTGAAACCTGTGGGATTTTTACTTTGAAAATCCATTCACCCAAAACTTTGTGTTGCACACAACCTTACTGTGTGTCACGGATTGGTCAGGCTCTCACGATCCCCACTCACGAAGATCACCATCACCTGACTTCTAATGAGCACACAGCTGCATCACATTCACGAGCACCAGATAAAAGCACAGCACTCCAGTCGCTCATTGTCCGGGCTCGTCTCGACGAAAGCGGACAACTGAGCGACCACTCAGCGTAGTCATCCTCAGCTAAAACAAACGCTTTACTTACCTGTTCTCTTTGTATTCCTCCTAGTCTTCCTGGTCCACCCGAATCGTCCTGTCTTCCAGTCCTTCCAAGTCTGTGTCATCCTCTGTCAGCTGTATCTGGTGTGTGCTGTCCATCCTCGTGTATTCCTGTTACCCAGCCACGGAGGAAAAGACCCCAACATCATTCCTGATCCTCCTGGCTATCCTTCATGTGCTCCTTGTTGTCATTTAATAAACACCCTAACGTTTCCTTACCTCTGTCTCCTGTCCGCTTCATAACAGAAGCCCGGACCAATAACGACGACAACATGAGCACCCCCGATCACTTTCAAGAGCTGGTGGACCAGTTGAAGCGGATTCTACAGCCACCAGCTCCACTTTCCAACGCACCACCAGCACCGAGCACTTCCGCCTCCACAGTTTCTTCTTCGGCCCTTCCTTCCAGTCCCATGGCCCGACCAGCGCCCTACTCAGGCGGAGCGGGGGAGTGCAATGGTTTTCTGTTACAATGTTCCCTCATATTCGAAATGCAACCTTCTCTATATCCCACAGATAAGTCAAAGATCGCCTACATCGTATCACTACTCTCTGGGCCTGCACTTAAATGGGCTGAGACGATCTGGAACCAAGCCGGGCCGGTCATGAATTCCATCACTACCTTCACGGAGTATTTCAAAGAGGTGTTTGGACGTTCTGATGGGGAAGTAGCCGCTGGAGAGCAGCTGTATCATCTAAAGCAAGGTACTCTATCTACACAGGAATATGCTCTCCGGTTTCGCACTCTAGCAGCTGCAAGTGGATGGAATGAGAGATCGTTGTTGACCACGTACCGGCTCGGCTTGGAACCCACTCTCCGAATCCAGCTGGCCACATTAGATGATACTATGGGTCTGGAGAGATTCATCCAACATTCTCTCCGATGTTCCGATCGTCTCCGTTCCTATCAACAGGACACCATCACCCCCTCGTCTGCACTCCTCCAATCGCCTGAGTCAACAGCCTCTCCAGAACCAGAACCCATGATAATAGAGTCTGGAAGACTGACATCAGCGGAACGACAGAGGAGGCTGACCCGGGGTCTGTGTCTATACTGCGGTGTCAGTGGACACACCCGTATGGAGTGTCCCCTTCGTCCCATTCGGACTTCAGTGAGTGTATTCAGTACGAATATTGAACAATGTAAACCACTTACTACCACCGTACAAATAACTACTGCCTCTATTTCTCTCCTTGTCACAGCCCTCATCGACTCCGGGTCAGCAGGGAACTTCATCTCCCAATCCCTCTGTCGTCAACTCCACCTACGTACTGAGGCGTCCTCGCATATATACCAGATACAACCGATAACCCAGTGCACTCGATCTTCGACCCGTATCCATCGACAATGCGAAGACATCCTTCTTCAAGTGGGGTTGTTACATCAAGAGAGGATTCAATTTCTGGTTCTGGAGGGTGCAAATATGGACATCATTCTAGGGCGCCCGTGGCTGGTGAAGCACGATCCCATCATCTCTTGGGGCACAGGAGAGATAAAGAAATGGGGATCTGGATGTACACCTACCTGTTTTCCAAATCTCCCTCTTCAAGGTCGGAACCCCATTTCTTTGTTTACAACATCGGTCGAGAGTCCTCCTGAGAAGCAGTCTATCCACATTCCTAAGGAGTACAGCTCCTTTCATGATGTCTTCTGCCCCAAGAGAGCTTCCCAGCTACCGCCGCATCGGCCATGGGACTGCGCGATCGACCTAGTTCCAGATGCCCAGTTGCCAAGAGGTAGGATCTACCCGCTCTCGCTTCCAGAGAATCAGGCAATGGAAGATTACATAAGGGAGGCTCTGAGTCAGGGGTACATACGTCACTCAAAATCACCAGCCGCCTCAAGCTTCTTCTTTGTGGCCAAGAAGGACGGAGGGCTGCGTCCATGCATCGACTACAGGGTCCTAAATAACGGTACAGTAAAATACCGATATCCCCTTCCTCTGGTACCAGCCGCTTTGGAACAGCTCCGAGAAGCTAAAGTCTTCACTAAATTGGACCTCCGCAGCGCGTATAATCTGATAAGAATACGTGAGGGGGACCAATGGAAGACAGCATTCGTGACCCCTACTGGCCACTATGAATATGAGGTCATGCCTTACGGTCTGGTCAACGCCCCCTCCGTATTCCAAAACTTCATTCATGAAGTCCTCCGGGAGTTTCTTCACCACTTTGTAATAGTGTACATAGATGACATCCTCATTTACTCCCGGAGTGAGGCCGAACATCGCCAACACGTTGCGGAGGTCCTACACACATTGAGAGAACATCACCTCTACCTCAAAGCGGAGAAATGCTCATTCCACCAGAAGTCGATTCATTTCTTGGGATACATCATTGACCAAACCGGTATACGTATGGATGGGAAGAAAATTGAGGCTGTTCTATCCTGGTCAGAACCCACTTCCATTAAGGAGCTCCAGAGGTTTCTTGGGTTTGCTAACTTTTATAGACGGTTTATCAAGGACTACAGCAGGATTACATCACCTCTCACTAATCTCCTCAAGGGTAAACCCAAAGGACTGGAGTGGACCAAAGAAGCAGCCGCAGCCTTCCGCCTTCTTAAGAAGGAGTTCACAAGGGCCCCACTCCTGACTCATCCTGACCCAAATCTTCCTTTCGTGGTGGAAGTGGACGCATCCACCACCGGCGTCGGGGCAGTATTATCCCAACATCATGATACACCGCCCCGACTGCATCCCTGTGCCTATTTCTCTCGGAAGTTGAGCCCGGCGGAGCAGAATTACAGCATAGGAGACAGGGAGCTTCTAGCAATCAAGCTAGCCTTGGAGGAGTGGCGTCACTGGTTGGAGGGAGCCAAACATCCGTTCCAGGTGATCACAGATCACAAAAACCTCCAATATATCAAAGAGGCCAAGAGACTATGTCCACGTCAAGCCAGATGGTCACTTTTCTTCTCACGTTTTGATTTCTCCATTTCCTATCGTCCAGGACCCAAGAATCTAAGAGCAGACGCTCTCTCTCGTTTACACGAGCATCACGATCATGAAGAACTCCCAACGAAGATTCTTCCCGAACACATCTCCATTTGTCCGATCACCTGGAACGCTCCTCCAGTCGTTGCCACTCCGGAAGCCCCTGCTCCGCCGGGATGCCCTCCTCATCGGCAGTTCATACCACCTGAACACCGGGTAGATCTGATCCACTCCTTACATACCTCGCTAGGCACTGGACATCCAGGGATCAACAATACTCTCTCGCTAATATCCCAACGATTCTGGTGGCCAAACATGGCAAGGGATGTGAGGCAATATGTTCAGGGCTGTAAGGACTGTGCCCAATCCAAGAGCCCACGTCATCTACCCGCTGGAAAGCTCCATCCCTTGCCGATTCCGAACCGTCCCTGGTCACACCTAGGAGTGGACTTTATCACTGACCTCCCCTCGTCAGAAGGTAATACCTGTATTCTAGTCATCGTAGATAGATTCTCAAAGTTTGTCAAACTAATCCCTCTGAAAGGTCTTCCCACAGCCTTTGAAACAGCCGACAATATCTTTAATCAAGTCTTCAGGTCATTTGGTATTCCAGAAGATATTGTGTCGGACAGAGGTCCACAGTTCATCTCACGTCTATGGAAAGCCTTCTTCAAGCTCCTAGGTGTGGCCGTCAGCCTCTCTTCTGGATATCATCCCCAAACCAACGGGCAGACAGAGAGGAAGATTCAGGAGGTGGGACGGTTCCTGAGGACCTTCTGCAGTGGTCACCAGAGCTCCTGGAGCCAGTATTTGGGCTGGGCAGAATATGCCCAAAATTCACTGCGGCAACCCTCCACCGGACTCACGCCATTCCAGTGCGTCCTGGGCTTCCAACCACCGCTCTTTCCCTGGGATGGCGAACCATCTGATGTCCCCGCAGTGGATCACTGGTTCCGGGAGAGCGAGAGAGTCTGGGACGAGGCTCATCAACATCTGCAGAGGGCAGTCCGTCGAAGCAAGGTAACCGCCGATAGAAGAAGGTCTGAAGAACCCAGATACACACCCGGACAAAAGGTGTGGCTATCCACCCGGGACATACGCATGCGACTGCCCTCTCGCAAGTTAAGTCCCCGATTTGTTGGTCCCTTCACCATCGTGGAACAGGTTAACCCCGTCACCTACAAACTACAATTACCCTCTCACTACCGTATTCACCCTACATTCCACGTATCACTCCTGAAACCCTATCACGATCCTGTTCTTCCCTCCACAGAGCCTGACCACGAAGAGGAACCCCCTCCTCCACTGCTCCTAGAAGAAGGAGCCGTCTACGCAGTGAAGGAGATCTTGCGTTCCCGACGTCGTGGTGGCCAGTTGGAGTACCTGGTGGACTGGGAAGGGTACGGCCCCGAAGAAAGGACATGGGTTCCCAGAGCTGATATTCTCGATCCTAGTCTCATGGTGGAGTTTCATGAGAGCCACCCTGAGTTCCCAGCGCCTAGAGGCAGAGGGAGACCACCACGGCGTCGGAGGTGTCGGCCCTCAGGAGCGGGCCCTGGGGAGGGGGGGACTGTCACGGATTGGTCAGGCTCTCACGATCCCCACTCACGAAGATCACCATCACCTGACTTCTAATGAGCACACAGCTGCATCACATTCACGAGCACCAGATAAAAGCACAGCACTCCAGTCGCTCATTGTCCGGGCTCGTCTCGACGAAAGCGGACAACTGAGCGACCACTCAGCGTAGTCATCCTCAGCTAAAACAAACGCTTTACTTACCTGTTCTCTTTGTATTCCTCCTAGTCTTCCTGGTCCACCCGAATCGTCCTGTCTTCCAGTCCTTCCAAGTCTGTGTCATCCTCTGTCAGCTGTATCTGGTGTGTGCTGTCCATCCTCGTGTATTCCTGTTACCCCAGCCACGGAGGAAAAGACCCCAACATCATTCCTGATCCTCCTGGCTATCCTTCATGTGCTCCTTGTTGTCATTTAATAAACACCCTAACGTTTCCTTACCTCTGTCTCCTGTCCGCTTCATAACACTGTGGTCACAAAGCCTTACACAACGCTTACTGTGCTCTATGTATGCATACATTACTTAGATGTGAATAATCCATTTGAAGATTTCTTCTCTAAGTTTATAAACTTTTTGAAGCATCAACATTTGAGGTGAATGGACTTTCAGTGGAGGAACATAAATCTCAGCTTTCCTTAATAATTATGAAGATGAACTTGGGTGTGAATAATCATATTTAATTTGATCACATCCCTTTTGCCAGGTCTGAAAACTCACAGATAAGTCAATGCATGCGATGTTCACAAGCACATCTAACCTGCAGCAGATGTGGAAAGTCCTCTCAGGTCTGCCTTCAAATTCTGACCTCACATGAACGATCTCACACATTGCCGACCCCTCTGAATCTGAAACCAAACAAAGTCAGGTTAACCGTATGCTAGCAAAAGAACTGTGGGAAAGCATCTTTAGTGGTAATTCAGGACAGGGCTAATGAACCTCAGGGAAGACAAACCATGGGACAATGAACCAGAGTGCAGACCCCAAGTTCCTGTAGGATGACTTTCAACCCCCTCCATCAATAGGGAATAACAACAATCTGGCAAGAGCCCATTTAATAGCCAAAAGCAAGCTTTACTCAGCTCATCGAGTGTCATCAGGGCTTTTATGATGTTAAATGCATTACGCTCTTTCTTAAAGCATGAGCCATAGAGCTGTGGAAAAACTATTTAAACAGTACACCATTACTTACTAGGGAGGTTGCGAACTTGGAGGGCATCTGTAGAGATCATGTGTCTAAAACGAAACGGGTCTCTCTCATCAAGGACTGATACTCTGTGAGGTCCACCCTGAGGCAAAATAACACCAATAAATGGGTTTGTAAGGAATAAATGGCATAAAACTTCTAATAACAAATAGTAAAAATGTTGTCAGCCAATCGGATTTGTTTAAAGAAGCAGATGACAAAAATGTAGTGTGCACATGTAAACAAACAATATCATGTGTTGGTGTGGAATGTACTATAGTTATGGTTTTTTGGGGGTGAACATAGGGGTCGTATTGAAATATTTCAGCCAAAATTTTAATTTGATGTTAATGTACACACCCTCAGGCCATTCAACATGCGAATGATGACTATAGGCACTAACTTTGAGAGTCAAAAAACATATACAGGCAAAACTAAATTAATACAGTGGTTCCTGACAATACATTGAGGTTTATAGCTATGATTACATCAAATATGCAGCATTTTAGGGTTATACAAGAACTGTGTATCATTAGGAGTTACAGGCATTTATTTAGATTTCTTAAATATGTTTTTTTGACTATGTGGTCTGGTACACCATAAGCCAATGCCAAATAACTAGCACCGACTAAACCCAACTGTGTTGTCACCTTGCTTTGGCTCTCGTCTTGTTCCATCTAGACCAAAAAGCTGCCCCTGATCAGAATTGAACATTTCATTGGGAACGAAAAAACAGACTGCTGCCTCTCATGGTGCAGAAAGATTGAACTGATGCAAGATGTGAGCCGATGCACAACAACATCACAGTTGAGTTTCATCTGCGTCAATTGTTTGGTGTTGGTTTGGTGTGTCCAGGCCCTAAAAGTGTCGCTAACTTGAACTGTTTTTAATCAACCATGACCTCGGCTTGATCTAAAAATCTTTTACAATTTTTTACTGCATAAAAAATTAATCGACATCTTGGATAGCCCGGGAGTGAGTAATTATCAATAACCCTTTAATGCACAAGCTATGCGAGACCCTTCTAGACCACAAAATGGGTCTTAAATGTCCAATGTTAATAAATATTTTACTCATGGATGAATGATTCTTTGCTAAATGTTTGAAAGAAATGTATTTTACAATTGATTATTTGAAATATTTATTAAGAATTATCAAGATTTATTAAGAATCTAGTTTTTAATTTACACAGATCATCACATTACATTGATATATCCTTGTTTTTTGTATTTATACATCAATATTACACATATGGGTAAAAAAACAAAGCAAAAAAGACAAAGTTGGATGGAAAAAATGGAATACTGAATTAGTAATCTGTAACTTGCAAAGCGCTAAGAATTGAGTCGTGTCACTTTAGATCTGTGTTGTGCATCAAAGGTTAAAATGTTTAATGATGGGCACTGGAAGAGGGAAGTAAGGTCAGGGACCCTTATTATAGATTTATAGGCAGGTGTTTTATATGCAGTATAAACACTAAATTGAGAGGCAACATCACAGACAACCGAAAGATCTCTGGCCACAGTTTGTTGGCCATCTGAACTAAGCTGATGAGACAGCAGAAATAAATCAAGTACAAGAGAAGGGCGTCCCTATTTCACACTGGAAAATGCGGCCTTCAATAAAAAAGTAAAACTACACCTCTTAAAAGCGCTAGTCTGCAAGCACTTTAAGCCTGTGTGTCACATCTCCATTAATGAATAATGAAAAAAAGGGGAAAAGGCACTTACGATTTTTTTCTTGTGCTTGGAAAAGTCTTTACACACAAAAACAACCGCTGTTCTGAAAACTGAAGAAGAGGAAAAAAACATTAAAGCAAGACATACAAAACCACACAAGTCTAAACATTCACAATACAGATGCTTGCTTAGGGCTTTTTTTTTCAGTTTAAAATGTGACCTGGTGAAATACAACTAACTTCAATGGCAAACTGACCCATTTTTTTGTTCTAAAATGTCTCAGCCAAAGGAAAAAATAAATAAATGCAACTTTAATGCCTTAAGAGCCATGGGACAAGGTGGTTCCTCTAATGCCATTGTGCCCAAAGACACAGCTGGCCTTTACTGATGTAGAAAACCATTACTGCAGGGAACAGGCTACTGAATAAGAGAACGCCATTCTATTTCTGGAAGAAACGCTTCTTGTGTACCCACCAAAAGCAGCCAGCTCTGGGTCTCTCTTCCCCTTTATCAGAGAGGACGGTGGGTTGATCCAGACCACTGTGTCATACAGCAAGAGGTCGCCCATTGACAGATCAGCAACCTGCCATCAAAAACAGTCGATTTCAGTGTTAATTTAGAAGCATCAAGCAAGTGCATTTGAGACTAGCGTGATCATACCTCTTTCTTTTCTGAGCTCTGTTCACTGATGAGTTGGTCAAACACGGCTCCGTATTCCTCATGAATCTTCTGCATCTCGTTTATGTGACTGGCCACTTTGTTCATGGCTTTCATGGCCACTACAAAAAGACAAAAGACTTAATAATCTGCAATTAAAGACAATTACACATCACAGTGCAAAGCTGCAAAGCCCAGATGGAAATGGGTTCATTTTTCCAATTTCATCTGTTACCGTAGCATCTGTAAATGACCTCTGATTGGTACACTGTAAAAAATAAACATTACTTTACAAATAATTGTCTGGATTTTTTTAACAGAATTTTCCATTTTTTTCATTACACAGTGAAATACCTGTTGTTTTACAGATATTTTCTGTAATTAAAAATTCTGAAATTAAATTGACAGTTATTGCTTTTGGTATTACATAATTTTCCTGTTTATTTAAAGGAATTTTTCAGTATTTTCAGAGAGTAACACGTAATTTTACATTAATATTTACAGATTATTCCTGTAAAAATGGATACAAAAATTCAGTCAAACAGTTTTCAGTACTATTGAAGATAGTAATCATATGAAGATTAAAGTGAGGTTAATAGTGTCACATAATAGCCTCTCTCTCTCTCTCTCTCTCTCTCTCTCTATATATATATATATATATATACACACAGTTGCAGTCAGAATTTTAGCCCCCCTGTTTATTTTTTCCCAAAATTCTGTTTAACGGAGAGAAGATTTTCTCAACACATTTCTAATCATAATTGTTTTAATAACTCATTTCTAATAACTGATATATTCTACCTTTATCATGACAGTAAATAATATTTGACTAAATATTTTTCAGGACACTTCTATACAGCTTAAAGTGACATTTAAAGGCTATAATTTTTTATATTATTTATTTTTACTATTTTTACTATTTTTTTTAAATTATGTTTTCCTCACAAAGGGCTGGACTTAAACTGCACAGAACTGCAGCTCTCTAGGAACCAAGTTTGGCACCCCTTATTTCAATGTTTTATTATATTATAAGTTTAGTTTTTTAAAGCATAGTGTGTGAATGGCTCTAAATAGCTGTTCCTACTCTAAAAACAGTTTATGGAAAAACGGGTTATTGTTAAAAAATTAATCAGTGTTGTTATGCAAACTGTTGCGATCTAGCAGCATCAGATTGCTGGAGAACTACAAACATGCCACGTTAACGAACTACAACTCCCACCATCCACCTTGCACACACCAGTTCCGTATTCTTACAGATTACACACGCAGTCAGAAAAATTGTTATGGACTGATTTCAAAAACTATACATATAATAATAATAATAAGAAGAAAAAGAATATATACATATAATATAATATATATATATATATATATATATATATATATATATATATATATATATATATATATATATATATATATATATATATATATATATATATAAAAAATATATATATATATATATATATATATATACAGTTGAAGTCAGAATTATTAGCCCCCCTGTTTATTTTTTCCCCCAAATTCTGTTTAATGGAGAGAAGATTTTTTTCAACACATTTCTAAACATAATAGTTTTAATAACTCATCTCTAATAACTGATTTATTTTATCTTTGTCATGATGACGGTAAATAAAATTTGACTAGATATTTTTCAAGACACTTCTATACAGCTTAAAGTGACATTTAAAGGCTTAATTAGGATAATAAGGTTAACTAGGCGGGTTAGGGTAATTAGGCAAGTTATTGTATAACGATGGTTTGTTCTGTAGACAGTCAAAAAAATTTGCTTAAAGGAACTAATAATTTTTACTTTAAATGTGCTGTAAGATGTCCCTTGAATGCTTTGAAAGGCGCCTATAAATAAAAGGTATTACTGTTAAAATTATTATTACAATCCTATTATTCAATTTACCTTTACATTTATTCATTAAGCAGACACTACATCCAAAGCAATAGATGTAATGTTAAAAAACTACAACAACAATAATGAAAACAGTTTACTGCAAAAATTCAACACTATTTTTATGGTAGACTTAACTGAAAACCATCAAGGTTTTTATCACTTCTCATAACAAGTTTGCATAGAGAAATGGAGTATGTTTCAAAAACCATACTACAGTATATGTCACCCAAATTGAAAGCAAATGCCGAGATGAGTTTGTGTGGAGCAGCATTTACTGTGAACCTTTGATTTACTGTGATTTACACTCTGAGCCACTGAAAACTCACAAGTAAATGCTCACGTATAAATGAACACAGTGCTTGAATAAAAAAACACAGAACTTACAAATAAAAGAAATAACGGTAGTCTTTTTCATATATAAAATGTGTTTTTTTTTTTATTAATTGGACAACCCTACTGATGGCCCAGTTATATTAATAGTAAAAAAGGAACTGTACTGTAGTTTACACTAAATGATCTGAGAAAGGGACATGTTTCAAAAAAGCAGGTGAAATCCAGTTTTTCATGACACAGTCCTTTTAAAACCTGCTCATCTTGCTCAAAATAGGAGAGCTCTAAATAGATTCACCTACAGCCTAACATTGTGGTCAATGTACAGCATGTGAATCTCCACATTTACCATCCAGGTGGTAGTGCTCCTCGCTGTCGGGGTCGGTGAGCGAGTAAAGCTCCCTCAGGAGCAGTGGGTATTTTAGGACTCTCTGAATGGGTTTGATCAGGTAGGACTCCAGCGTGGAGGAATGCTGCTGTCTGGGGTTTCTCTCAGCCAGAAACGCCTTGAACTCTGGGTCTGTTTTAGCTGCATCAAAGTGTGAAGGAAGAAATTACGGGATAGCTGAGGAATTTCAAATCAGTTTCATACTTTTCTTCACTTAAATATACTGGTATTCAGCTTCTTAGCTTTCTCAGCAGAGTCATATTTATGGAAAGGTTTATACTTGAACAGATTTAACCATAAAAATATCTGTCAGTCAGTTTGGGAAATCACTTTTTTTCCAGTTTTTACCTTAAAAATGAGCATCATCTTTCAGTAAAGGGCTTTAGGGTACATCTTTTCTTTGTCCAAGAGTAAAAACACCCTCTAGCTTTAACTGAACTCTGAAAACTAGCCTTCGGCAGGTGATAATGGTTCAGAAAAAGAACTAAGAAAACAAACTTTCCAGTCACTGAACACTGAAATCGCAACTAAAATACCTCAAGGAACAGTCTCAGAGAAAGCAGTTCCATTACCTTTGGTAAGGACCTTGGGGACTTTTGTGTGACTGGCACAAAATGCACTGTAGATCTTAAAACGGTCTGCATAGTAGAGGAAAGATCCGCCAAGAGAAAACAGAACTTTCTGAAAGTTCAAAATCAATCAATTAGAAAACACAGAAAGATAAGTATTATAAAAGTGTGCAATTATTAGACAAAAATGACTTTTTAAATATGATCGGCACCAAAACCGATTTAGCAATTTCATAACTAAAATAACCGCACCTTGAACTGATCGACTCTCTCCAGTTTGTCTAAATCTGGAACTAATCTGGTTCCATCTTCTAGAGTTTTCAAAAACTCCACTTGGAATTCCACCATCTCCGCCAAGTTTCCGAACAGCACATCCAGCTATGAGTGTAGAAAAAAAGAACCTTAGAGGATTTTTATGAATAGATTTTTCTGAATCAAGCCTGCACCTATTTATTCAAGAAAAAAACTCTATGTAATACAAACATTTATATTATTTTGAAATTAAAGAATTATAAAATAAAAATATAGAATATAGTGTCTGACCTCATCCTGGGTGAGGAAGCTCTCCTTCTGCAGGGGGTTCAGGTAGCGCTCTATTAAAATGTTCAGGTCCTGTGGAGACACACAGCAAAAGAGAGGCACATTTTTTATCCAGTATTTTTAGTATTATTATCGTTTTAGTAGCAAAGTATTATAGTGGTGTATGAACATGAGGGGCCTATTCCATAAACCAGGTTTAGAGAAAAAGCCAGGCTTATTTTGGTAAATCAGGTTTATTAATGGCAGATTCTGTTTCTTAAATCAAATTTACGAAAGTTCAAACTTCTGGAACCTTTGGCTGCAAAACTAGCCTGGTCCAGGGCAGGTTAACTCGCAGGCTAAATCCTAAGTTCATGCTCAAGTTCATTCATTCATAATCAAAGTAATGTAACATTTACCTGCCGTAATTTGATGCCATTTTAATTAACTTAACCTCTTAATAATGATTAAAACTTTAAAGTCACTTAGTAAATATATATACACCAAACATCTTTAAAAACAGAACGATAATACATTTAAATTTAAATAAGTTACTCCAAACAAACAAATACAAACTACAACATTTCAACTACATTTTATTTTATTTTTCCTGTAGATTTTATTTTGGACTGTGATCTGAGTTTATTTTTTGTTAGATTAGCTCCAAATTTTGCTTTGGTACTGAATAATCTAATGTATATGCACATTGATATTATTGTAAAGTATCCTGTAGAAAATCTTAATTTAAAAGAGAGATCTATGAGGGGTGTACTTAGCTTTATATATATTTACAAAGATTTAATAAGAAAATAAAATTAAGAAAGCACTGACTGATATAAAGAAGTAGGCCACATTTCCTAAAAAGTGACTTTAAAGCTGCAAAACCTGAGTGGAATAGTCGGGCTGAGCAGTAGACTCACTTTAATATAAAGATATTTTCTCACGGGGCGCGGGAAAACACATGTGTCAAAGGGAAAGCAGCAATGCCATGGTAGCACACAACATAATCGATGCATCTGTGCTCGACCTTCAGGGTTTCACGACAGTAACGTGCACGAGCAGTTATCTAGATTATTTAAACTGAACTCAGATTAGTTACAGTAGATCAAATGATCTTCAACTTGCTGTTATGGAACTAATTTGGTGGACGGTTAGTTTGCCTCATTGAAGTCAGGTTTTTTACTTTAATGACCAGCTTTGCTAAATGACCTTTTATGAAACAGGCCCCAGGACTACACAATACTGAAAACAAACTGGCACTGTAATATTTTTTCCTGTAATATATATACTGCTTCAATAAGTTGAATAGTTTTCTTTGTAAGATTACATTATTTTACAATGACTACTGTGATTTTGTAACATGCATCTGCATAAAATATAAACAAAATACAATTACAGATAAATACAATAGAACAAAGATACACAACAAACATTACTTTATGTTTTTCTGGGGAGTCTAAAAGTATCCAGCAAAAGAAATTGAATTACACTTTACAGTAATCACTGCACAAGTTAAATACATATTTTTTTCATTAAAGCTATAAACATGATCATTTATTGAGCCTGAATGCTTTAAACTGGCTTGAAATGTTTTAAAAATGTGCAAATGACAAACTTTCACTCGGCTGTGGTTAAACATTGCAGCTACCACAAGTCACATGTTCCAAGATGTGGTGCCTCGTTAATTATGATTCCTACTTGACATCATAAATCATGAGATGTTGCATATTGCAGTGTTAATGTTGATATATTATGCAGCCCTAATGGACTAACAAAAAAGGTCAAGATTAACATGTTAAAACAGAAACAGAATGCTTTGAAAAGAACACACAGAAAACACTAACCTTAACATAGGTCCTCTCAGTGTCCACCAGTTCACTGATGACCTTGCGGAGTTTATCTGCGTCAGAGAGCTGGCGAGGGGTGAAGAGACCAGGCAGCGGAGAGATTGGGCTGGGCATGCAGGATGAAGATGAGGAAGAGGTGGAGGAAGATGAGGAACAGGAGACGGGACCCTCGTTGGAATTCATGTCATGAAGGTTGCGGCAGAAGGCGGTCACCTGTTCTGTACTCTGTGAGGAAAAACAAATCATTCAAATTAACACTAAAACAAAAGACAAGATTTTAAAATGTGGAACAGACTTTAATGTTCTCCGCATCTTTTATGTGTGTGAACATTATA
Source organism: Danio aesculapii (assembly GCF_903798145.1). Lineage (NCBI taxonomy): Eukaryota > Metazoa > Chordata > Actinopteri > Cypriniformes > Danionidae > Danio > Danio aesculapii. The sequence goes on from NC_079444.1 coordinate 25,577,467, forward strand.
GAAAAAGGCTGTATCTGAAATCATTTGGCTTCTCAAAAAATAATAATAATATAATAAACAAAAATAAACAAGACTTCTTATCGTACTACAGGAATAAGAATGGCTAAATTTCATACAGGAATAACAGCGCAATCTGTGCATTAGCATTATCCTTTTATTTACTTTCCTTGGCGATGGCGTAATGATGACGTATTTACTTTTAGCTAGGCTTAAAGGCTTAAATAAAAATGGTGTTTCCAAATGAAGATAAGAGTTTGATCAAAGGTTTACGAGAACTTTGCGTTTTATTTGTAAATTTCCGACTAAAAACTGGAGAAAAGGTGGACTGGATTACTTGTTGGCAAAAATTGATCGCACTGGATCAGTATGTCGTGTGGCAGGTGGTCGTCCATGCACTGCTCGTACTGTTGAAAATATCATCACTGTCAAAGACATGGTACTGAGCCAAGAAGCCACTGACCCATCGCACTGTTCGACAGATTGCACGGGATTCTAGCAATTAATGACTCTGATACGTTAACCTTGCTTTATTTCTGTGCCTGCTCATTTAGTTTGCAAGTAATAAAATTGAAGCGTTCTGTCAATATTTGGGTTTTTGTTTAACAAGGTAATGCAGAGATATAAATCAGATGAGGTGAAAAATGTATACATATCCTACAATTTCATCTATTTGCCATCTAATTACAAACTATAATTAAAGTCGGAGATATTTAGACAAAATTCGAACAGAATTAATTTTGCTTGGATTTTTTGAGACAGTTTGATGGAGCAGGCATTTGTTGTGCTGTCTTAAACCATAGTGGATGTTCTGAAGTTCACTCAATCAATCCCACAATGCACTGTAAAAACGATTGTACAACCCATGTAACACCCAACAACTAAGTGCTCAGATTCACTCACTCATTTTCATTCACTCGTTCAAGGGATCTATATTAGTGGACTAATGTAGTGAATGAGGGTATAGCGGCCAATTTTGGATACATATTAGCAGACTTTCAAGTAATCCCAAACAGAAACACTGATGCACTATAAATGAAAACAATATTTGTTCTAAAATTGACTCCAATCATCACGATTGATCTTTTCCGACAGGCTAAAACCATATTTTTGACAACACAAATAAATAATAATGTGCAAATATATAAATAAATAAATTAAGTTTTCCACACAGGCTATAAAGTTTTTAAATGTAAAATGATAACTGAAAATGACTAAAATGTATTATGGATTACAGTGCAGTAGCTGGCAATATCACTTTACAATTAACAAAAGCTCATCGTACATATTTGTTTCTACCATGATGACTAAAGACACCCATTAAAATGTGATTTAGTGAAACAATAGCTTATTATCCAAAAATCTTGCCTGATATATTCAGTATTTACTGTATATGATTAATATAATGTTAAACATGTACTATTATATTTAGAGAGTCATAGTGCAGTCCCAAAATGTAATTTTAAACCTTTAAACTTCCAAAGATTTATCAAAAGTGACATATCAGTAGAATTACAGTGGAATAATCATTAGTATATTTTATAGAAAACTCCCTGACATGTCTAGTAAATATTTTGTCAGGTCGTCTTGGGCACTAAAAGTTTACATTATAAATCAAGCAATCCAATAAAGCCAAAACTCACAAGATGAAACCTTTACAACCTTTACAGTCTTGATCATATGAAAACACCAGCAGCAGGCAGGCACACACCCACACAGGTATTCTGAAAATTCAGGAGAAACATTTCCAGTTCCAAACACATGTATTCAGCGAGTTTCTGGCTGAACTCTAAAAACAAGGCACATCATGCTTTATGGATTGCTGGGTGATATGTAATTACACAAGTCTTTGCGGTAATAATTTTAAGATGGTCTAGATCTGAGCTCTGAAAGGAACAGTTCGTCTCTTTGGGAAATCTGGCACTGGGAGGATTTTTCCATCAAGAAATGTGTCAACAAGTTTTCAGAGAGAACATTCTGCTCTAAGACAAGATTATGTTGCCTTCCCACCCTTTCAAAAAAAATGCCCAAACACATCTACAAAAACCTCCTCCTCCTAGTAATGTATTGTTAATAAAAAGACAGATTACACAACACACATTCATATGCACCATATAGCTTTTGAATACCAAAAAGAAAAACAATTTGCATCCATCTAAAAAGGCACAAACCTGTCCAAAACAAACAGGTTTCAGTCCAAAGATCTTCAAGCTCACATCTGAAGGTTTAAAGCAAGAGTTTCGGGGATCATCAGCGTGGTGTTCAGGAGGAAGTAAAACAGATTCACACAGACAGGAGGAGCAGAGGACAGATGGGGCTTCTAGCAGCATGAATTCACCTCTGATAAACACACAGTGACGGACTGACAAAAAGCCCGCACACCACGACATGCCTTAACTGGCCTGGACAGCCTGTACAGAGGTGGAGCGACGCAGGGAGGTAGAAATGCAGTGCTTTGGTGTTTTTTTCCGGGTTAAAGACAACATCTGTCCCATGTAGAAATCTGATTAAGACGATATGCAAATTGCATATATGACATACAAGTTCATGTTTGCATTTCATATTTATAAAATTTGTAATTCCAAAATATTGCAAAAATTGCAATTTGCATGTATTTTTCTTTACAACAATTGTGATTACAATGATGTACATGTGGTGAAATATATTAGATACAATTTTCGTTTGAGGTGGCATGTTGTTGATCACCAATGACAACTGATTACTGTTGTTCCTTGTACTGTAAAAAAAACAGTACTGCACTTGTAATTTAAGCCTACAGGGCAAGTTTTCCAGCTGGTTTTAAAAGAAAGGTGAATCTTAAAAATGCATGAACTGAAACCTGATCTAAATCAACCTTCTGAGAAGAGACTTTTCAAGGATAATGAATTTCTGATTATGTGCTACAAAACATTTTCGTGATATTTTACAAGTACAAAAAAGTCTATAGTCTTTTGAACAATGAAGCATACTGAAGTACACCTTGCATAAAATTCACAAAATTTGCTAAACCAATTTGAACCTTCTGTTAAATGTGTGTTTTCACACAATTTTTTGATTAGGTGGATCCATATTGAAACTCATACTCAAACTGAATCTCACCTGTTTCAAGTATATCAAGTGCATCTTTTGTGGAGGGACTATCTTCTAGGCAGATCAATTTTTGCTTATGCAATGCTTTTTTTTGTCATTTGTTTTTGGGCTACAAATTAGGGATGTCCAGATTCGATCACATCTATAGTTATGCGGTGGCACAGAGTTGGACCTCTTTCGTGACTTCACACAGAAATAGCAATGAGTGCGGCATGACATCACTTTGTTGCAGAGACGCTATTGGTTAAACGCCGGAAGTAGAACACAGAAGCAGCTTGAAGTGGAAAGCGGAAGTATGTTTGTGGTCTGGAGATACTATAAAGTTAATGACGACAACATTGCCATAGCGAACTGTGAGATATGTCAGCTTGGGATTGCCTGTCGGATGTTTTAGGTTGAGGTGATATTTGTTTTTATATTATATTTTTGCACTAAAGTCCAAAACTGAAGAATTTATGTTATTTATTACCTGATTGTTCAAGCTACCTACAGAAGTGCTCTGTTTTGAGTTGTTGAATGTTATAATAGGGTGAGTTAAATAAAAACTAAGGAACATCCTGGATCTGTTTCTTCGCTTATTTTTATTCTTTTTTATGTATTATAGAAGTCTCGGATCGGGTTTCGGTCTCGGTAGATACTCAAAATCAAATGATTTAATCTTGGACACAAGGGCAAAAAACCTGATCGGGACATCCCTACTACAAATGTAATGTCATTTCTGTGGGTAGAATCTAGGGATGCCCCAAATCTTTGGCCACTGAAAATTATTGTCAAAAAATGTCTAAAAAGTAGGACAAAAACAACCAAATATATGAGCAGTGGTTTCCAGGATGCTGCTTGCAACATCGCTACTGTGCTGTCATTGCAATGCTGGTAAAATGTCACTTCTTGACTGTAGTGTAAATAAAAAATTTTACTGTCAATAAAATGAGGGAATTTATTAGCTTGTGGTTTTTTAAATCAGTATAATTTAAGTTATTGAGTTACATTAAAAAAGTCCTAAAAATTACTTTGTAATATTTAATAAAATTATAAATATTAGTAACACTTTATTTAATGGTCCATTTGAGTATTAGTAGACTGTCTGCTTAATATCTGTTGATACTGCTCTTTTAACAGACATTTCATTGACTAAAAGAAACTTTGCAAGTAAATGTCCACTAACATGAACACTTACACTAACCCCAACCTAACAGTCTACTTAGAATCTAATGAGAATTAGTTGGCATGAAGATGCAATGTAACATAAACTCAATAAACGGACCATCAAAATAAAGTATAACCCATATATTTATTCCAAAGCATTATTGATTTTGGTTTCAATTCAAATGCATCCAGAATTTTCATTTTAGCCCAGAATATTAATTTTGGTGCATCCGTAATATAATCTTCTTTATATAAGATTTAGACAAATGTATCTTTAAAAAAAACTAAACAAGTGCAAGTAACCAACTAGCAGACTATAAGCATACCTGTTTCAGTTAGAGACCAATACCAAGTACTGTACATGTCAACAATATACACATGCAGCTTTTGTTTACATTTGGCTTTCTAGCCTCACCAAAATGAAGGAAATTAAGAAAAACATCACAGAGTGTAATTAAATGCTTCTTAGCTAAATCTATGGCAGTTTACAACTCTATCTGAACATCAATTATCATCACGCAGAACTACTAGGTAGTAAAATTATTAATAGAATGACTGGATTTCACCCATACAAATTGAGCAAATAAGAGCAAATGAGAGAAAACCTGAATAATGTTACAATGGAAATTATGAATTGTGTAGTGCAAATACTCTAGCTGCTACACAAACTAAATGCTGATCTATACTGCTATTCTGAATAGAGAATACTTTGCCAGGGGGTGAACTTTTGTGCTGCCAATGAAACTCCCATCAATGGAATCTGCCCTGCAAACAGTGCTTTATAGATAGTTGCATCATGTCCAACTAGACAAAGAGCCCCAGTAAAAAAAAGTTACCTTTTATTTACAGTTAGTCAAGATAGACCAGGTCTGAAACAAAATATTAATCTTTTAAAAATCAATTTAAGTGGTGCATGGATGCGTTACACAACTTAAGTTGAATCGAACCCAGAATAACGCTTAAAAACTGTCATGTGCAACCCTATACATCCACACACAACCCACTAAGCTGCCAAATGTGACATATTATCCCCATAGTATTATAAACTGAGCCCATGACCTGTTACATAACACTGGTTAAGTATCACACGCACAAAAACAAAAACACACTCAAGCTCACCAATTGCAGCATGTCATAGATGGACTCTGAGGAGCGTTTGGAGCTTCTGTGTCTCCACAGCACAGACATTGTGCTCCCCAAAGGTCACAGAAGAAGTCACGGCTGGGCGACCGTAATAAAAACACAGGAAGAACCTCCACCTCCAGCTTATCTTTACTCAAAATGTGTCACCGTGAGAGCAAGAACAAAGCTACTCCGAGCAGAATCAGACACGCCGATTTAGTCTTCTCCACTACCAACTCCCAAATCCACTATAGATTCCCAATCCACACAGCCTCCTCCCTCCTTCCCTAGAATTTCTCCATACGCCTCTGCTTGTCTGAGCTGGTTTTTCGCCGGATGGATGGAATGGGGATCTGACAGCTGTGGCGGTACAGTAAACACTCAGAGAGAGGGAGATAGGGAGAATGAAAAAAGAGAGGGAAAGAGAGAGGAGGGTAGAGAGAGATAATAATAATAATAATCTCGTGGGCAACAGGATGAGGAGGACAGACGGGAAGGGGATGCTGGGACATCATAACACAGCTGGGAAGAGCACAGCTCTTGCAGGTGAAAACGCCAACACGAGGAGAACAAAGACAACAGGTGTGGCGCAGCGTTTGTCTTTGTTATGATGGAAATGTAGGAATGACCTTAGACACAGAGAGGTTTGCCGGGGCTGCGTTGCTGCGGCTAATGCACAGGTTTGGAATGTGTTGAGCTCAGGTGCACATGCAGGTGCTACAGGTGATCTGGCTTGCAGCGTACTTTAAAAAAAAAAAATTCCTGTATGTTACTTATATTCTCCAATTACTAGTAGACTGTTTTTACTGTCACACTTTACAGTTTCGTTAGTTAATGTATTTAACTAATAATGAACTAATAATAACGTGTACAGCATTTATTAATCAACATTTACTAATGCGTTATTAAAATCCTAATTCATGTTTCCTAACATTAGATAATGCACCGTGTGTTAACATGAACAAACAATGAACAGCTTTATTAACTATTAACTAATGTGAACAAATATGAGAAAATACTGTTATAAATGTATTGTAAATGTAATGTAATGTATTGTTTGATCATGTTAGTAAATGCATTATGCATAAAACATTAACTTATAGAAACTTATTGTAAAGTGTTACCGTTTTTATATACACAAACAATATCTACACACATGCACGTAAACTATATATTTATCTCCAATTTTTACACCAATGTTAATTTTTACAAATATTTTATTTAATGCTTATTTATTTATAATTAATATTTTATTTTTATCAGGTTTATTTCAATTAAATAAATCATTATTTTTACTTTTGGTATTATATTATATTATATTATATTATATTATATTATATTATATTATATTATATTATATTATATTATATTATATTATATTATATTATATTATATTATATTATATTATATTATATTATATTACGTCTTATTCTGTTAAATATAATAATAATAATAATCGTTATTAATCTTTATAAAATAAAATACAATGCTCAGCATATATGAGTACACCCCCACAAATCTTTCATTAAAATTAATATTTTCCATAGGATGCTTTATAATATTATATTTGTGCATATACATTAGATTAGTCAGTACTGAAGCCAAATCTGGAGCTTATCTAACAAAATAAATTACAATAATGGTTTAAGAATGAGTGGAATAAATTTATATGTTACAGAAAAATATGAAATCCAATTTTCAAAAATAGCAAAAATTAAGAGAAACAAAAAATATTTACAATTTAGTAGAATGTTTTTTTTTGCAATATTTTGCAAAAATTTAAATGTATTATCTTTCCATTTCTAAGGATGTTGTGTGACTAAAATATTATTTTAATAAATATATCTGTTTAATAAATCTGTTTTGTTCAAATGCACCAAAATATATTACCCATATTCACAGAGAAATGGATAAAAATATTCATTTTCAAAATGGGGTGTAGTCAACTATGCTGAGCACTGTATATATACACTTTTTGTAACCCCGAAAAAATCTTCAAAGCTTTTAAAAAAATGTTTACATCAAATAAAAAAAAAATTCTACTGGAAAAAATGAATACTGCTTAAAGACAGTCAAACCTTCAACCATTCAGCCAATGCATTCAGTCACGAGTCCTAACTTGCTCGCTCTATTAGTGGATCTAATGTCATTCAGCAAAAAAACACAGAGAAAGTTAGCAAACTCACAGTCACACGCTTGACAGGAGCCTTTATTGCTTTGTTAACTCATCTTATCAATGCACAGACTCGTAGAAGACAGGATGAGGAGTGTTTCCTTCCCTGGAGAGCGGAGAAAAGCCCTTATCCTTTGAAACAGACTTCACCACGGCACACATTAAAACCAAGCTCAGTTGCTTGATTGAGCCTTTACTTTCGAATATGTATATCCAACATGATCTAAACATTCAAATACTTTTAACATTCAGCATGCATTCAACTAAAGCTCGCTGGATCCAACATGTGTTCAGCTCTGCCTTAGGTGCACACAAACTACTCTTCTTATCCAATTTGTCCGTCTTTATCTCACAACTCACTTCACACACAAGCTTAACGGATTTGCAGCACCCCTGAGCGTTTACGGCAGGAAAAATAACATGCAAATCCATAAATTTCTCTTGAGATTTCATGCGATGCAGGTTGCAACAAGCATGAAGCTCCACATCATGTGCATCCATAAACCAATCACTATTAAAAGAATCCAGTAGTGGAAACCTCCTCTCTTTTCTGCACACACACTCACACACAGAGTAAATCCAGGCTGATGTGAAAAGTCAATATTTAGACAGTTAACAGCCTAAACCCATAACCATTGCAATGGTATTTTCTCCGGAGTGATAACTGGAGGGCAGAACTGCTCGGCTGGCTGAACCTGCATTGTAAATAAGTCTAGAGATGTTTTTTGGGTTTAGCGGGATGTTCCACTGCCCTCTATGAGATACATGCAGTCATTATCAAGCCTGGAAAAATAATGAAGTCCTCCTGTCCTTTGTCTTCTAGGTTGTCTGTTTCCTCGGGCGGGTTTCTCCATAATTTATCAGAGTTAAGCGATTCAAATCGATGTGCATAATCAAGCAATTAGAATGCAGGGCTAATTAAAGGAGATGTCCTCCTCTCTTTCCCCCTTCTCGTCTCAAAGCGAGGAAAAGAAAACATAAGTGACGTGAGATAATAGCGATAACCAGGCGTGTGATTAATATGGGAAGAGAGAGAATGAGGGGAAAATGAATCTCATAAATTATGCCCAGCTGAATCAGCTTCCCTTTTGGCTGTCATTCTGTCAAAATCAGCAACAAATACAGAACAATAGGTAGTACAGTACAAGAGAAAGCTTTCAAGTGTGCTCAAAAATTGAAGAGATTTCAAAAATAAAGCACCTTTTCTTTGACGGGTTGGTTATCCTTTTGTTTTTAGTTATGTTAGTGTTTTTGCAGTTATTGCACTGCCAAAATATGAGATACATTAAATATATCAATATATTTGATGATTAATGCATTATATGTTATATACAATGTAGCTTTTTTAAACATAACATAGGTCAATTAAAACTAAACTGATTTAAAGGGATAGTTTACCCCCAAAAACTACTTTACTCATTATTTACTGTTCCTTAAGTGCCTTCAAACCTTTCTGAGTTTCTTTTTTTGACTGAACCTAATAAGATATCGTGAAGAAAGATGGAAACTGGTAAACATTAACTTCCATTGTAGGAAAAACAAATACTATGGAGATCAATGGTTAAAGGTTTCCAGCATTCTTTATAAAATCTTCTTCCAGTATGAGTTCAACAGAACAGTTTTGGGTGAACTTTACCTTTAAGTCTCACAATTTGCAGTAATATTAATGCATTTGATTTGCTGAATTCCTTATGGAGCTGAACTAGACTGCTGTGACATGATTCTGACTCTTTAAAAGATCAAAATCTTCTCAAATATTAATTATTATTGTGCTACACAACAGGTTTTGATTGTGTTTGTTTGGGAGTTAAACTATACTAACTGCTTGTTAGTTGGTTAATACTAAATACAAAACTCACTTTTGACTCACTTAAACGAGTCATTTTTATCCAGTAATTGAACCAAAGTTGATGTTTCTGATTTACTTTTATAGAATCAGCTCATAAGAGTCTTTCATCGGGAGTTAAACTACATGAGTTGCACTAAATGTGTTTGATTAACCTGTACAGAATCAGCCCATGACAGTTGTTCATTGGGAGTCAATCTATACCAGTTACACTGTTTGTGTGTGATTCACTTTTACAGAATCAGCCCATAAGAGTCCTTCATTTGGGAGACAAACTATATCACTCGCACTGTACTTGTTTGATTCACTTTTATAGAATCAGCCCATATGATTCATTCATTTGGGAGTCAAACTATATCACTTGCACTGTACGTTTTTGAATCCCTTTTATAGAATCAACCCATACGATTCGTTAATTTGGGAGTCAAACTATACCAGTTGCACTGTATGTGTTTGATTCACTTTTACAGTCGTTCATTTGGGAGTCAAACTGTATCACTTGCACTGTACTTGTTTGATTCACTTTTATAGAATCAGCTTATATGATTAATTCATTTGGGAGTCAAACTATATCACTTGCACTGTACGTGCTTGAATCCCTTTTATAGAATCAACCCATACGATTCGTTAATTTGGAAGTCAAACTATACCAGTTGCACTGTATGTGTTTGATTAACTTTTACAGAATCAGCTCATAAGAGTCATTCATTTGGGAGTCAAACTATACCAGTTGCACTGTACGTGTTTGAATCACTTTTATAGAATAAGCCCATATGAGTCGTTCATTTGGGAGACAAACTATATCACTTGCATTGTACGTGTTTAAATAACTTTTATAGAATCAGCCCATATAAGTCGTTCATTTGGGAAACAAACTACACCAGTTGCACTGTATGTGTTTGATTTACTTTTACTGAATCAGCTCATAAGAGTCTGTCATTGGAAGTCAAACTATATCACTTGCACTGTACTTGCTTATTTAATTCACTTTTATAGAATCAGCTCATTAGAGTTGTTCACTGGAAGTCCAACAATACCAGTTGCACTGTGTGCGTTTGATTCATTTTTACTGAATCATCATAAGAGTCATTAATTTGGGTGTCAAACTAAACCCCTTGCACTGTATGTGTTTGATTCACTTTTATAGAATCAGCCCATATGAGTTGTTCATTTAGGAGTCAAAGTATATCACTCGCACTGTACATGTTTGATTCACTTTTACTGAATCAGCTCATAGGAGTTAGACATTGGGAGTCAAACTATTAAAGTTGCACTTGTAAGGTGTTTCTTTTCCTCATATTGGTGCAAATATGCACATATGTGGAAGAATATGAACAACTTGTAATCCTTATATTTAAGATTTCAAACACAAGTTATGGCTGGAGTCATGAGAAGTTCTGTCTAAATTGTAAAGTTTTGGTCTACATTACAGTACATCAGTAAGAAAAAAAACTGATTCATAGTAACCCCAAGTGGGAATTTGACTGGGAATATGAAGTATTTTGGGTCTGTGAACTGAACTAGAAGCAGTGATCCAGAATTAGAGTCTCTCTGTCCCAGTTTGACAATGTCCAAAAAGAGCAGCCATGACGCAGTCCATCTATATTGTGTGGTCATGTGTCATAATCTCAATTAACAGCAGAAAACTCACGTTACCAACTCATTCAGTAACGTGGACGGAACAGAGGGCAATTGGACAAACACACACACACACACACACACGGTCTGACACAAAATGTGGTGTTGCTGTGGGTGAATTATTAGGGCTAAATGTGTTCCTGCAACAGATGGTGTGCCGAAGAACAGGCCAGAGAGACTGTCCGGCTGCCAGTGTCTGTGTGATAGACAAGGACATGGACATAAAAAAGAAAGAAAAACAAAAAAAGAGGGCAGATATCAGGTCAGTGAACAGAAAAACAATCACACTGACCTACTGAGAGTAAGACTATTGAGGCTATTGAAGAGTAAGGATGAAAGTGTGAACTCTCACAAGAGAGACGATCAATGCGGACTTTATAACATTTATACAGAAAACAATTGGAGTGGAAGTACATAGTGTGTGTGTGTGTGTGTGTGTGTGTGTGTGTGTGTGTGTGTGTGTGTGTGTGTGTGTGTGTGTGTGTGTGTGTGTGTGCGTGTGCGTGTGTGTGTGTGTGTGTGTGTGCGTGTGTGTGTTTGTATAAGAGTTCAAACATCTGACACCTTAATGAAAATCTGAGCCTGAAAAATCAAACCTTAAATGAAAGTAAAAGAAATGTCATGGAGTATGATAAAGCAATATTTAACAGTCGGGATGATTTAGATTGCTATTTACACTTAACATGCACCAATGGTCAGATTCTGATTTACTGAAGGACAAGTTATGTTTTTAAATCACACCAGAACAAATGATCATCAGATCTCACTCATACAGTAGGTTTGTAGGAATTCAGTCATAAAAATGAAATACTTTGTAAATTGTGGATTGTCCATGCAGCTCAAATGATATTATGAAATTCAGCAGCATTATGTATATAATTTAATAACGACCAATATTTATTCATTAAATGTATTCTGTTAAACTACAAACATGATCAATGCAGTCTTTTGTAGTTTGGGCAGTTTTTGAGAAAGTTCTCTTTGCAAAGTCATTATAAAATCTTGAAATAAACGTGTTTTTAAATTTTTTTTTTTAATTTCACATCTTTTGTTCAAAACTCTTCTTCAAGTAAAACTTGGCCTTAATTCACACGCTGAAGTGTAAATTTTAAATTGTAATTTTCACTGCAATTATATGATTTATACAGTTATTATTGTTTAACTAACATCCAATTTCTTATCTTAGCACAATCACTTTATTTATATACAGTTGAAGTCAGAATTATTAGCCCCCCTTTGAATTTTTTTCTTTTTTAAATATTTCCCAAATGATGTTTAACAGAGCAACGAATTTTTACAGTATGTCTGATAATATTTTTTCTTCTGGAGAAAGTCTTATTTGTTTTATTTCATCTAGAATAAAACATTTTAAGGTCAAAATTATTAGCCCCTTTAAGCTATATATTATTTTGATAGTCTGCAGAACAAACCATCGTTATAATAACTTGCCTAATTACCCTAACCTGCCTAGTTTACCTAATTAACCTAGTTAAGCCTTTAAATGTCACTTTAAGCTGTATAGAAGGGTCTTGAAAAATATCTGGTCAAATATTATTTACTGTCATCATGTCAAAGATAAAATAAATCAGTTATTAGAGATGAGTTATTAAAACTATTATGTTTAGAAATGTGTTCAAAAAGTCTTCTCTCCTTTAAACAGAAATTGGGGGAAAATATAAACAGGGGGGCTAATAATTCTGACTTCAACTGTTTGTGCCCCTGGACCACAGAATCAGTTTAATGGGTATAATTTTATATAAAAATATATTGTAAGTAGAGATGCTCGAATCGATATTTGTTGCAGCAGATTCTGAGTACCGATTCCTTGTCATTGTGATCAGCCGATACCTGCAATCGGTTCATGAGATCGGTTCATCAGATCGGCCAGATCAGCAAGTACTGATCGAATCGTGAAATGTGATTATCGGCCGATCCCGATCTCCAGCAGATCAATCAGAGCATCTCTAATTGTAAGGGTCAAAATTATCTATTTTTCTTTTTCGCCAAAAAAATCTGTAGAATATTAGGTAAATATTGTGTTCCATGAAAAAAATTGATGAACTTCCTAACGTAAATGTATGGAATTTATTCGATATATTCGATAATATATATATATATATATATATATATATATATATATATATATATATATATATATATATATATATATATATATATATATATATATATATAAAGGCAATTTTCTAAATTTTTTGCTTTTTCTCAACCCTTGGATTGTAGATTTTGAAATATGCACATTTGATTGGTTTTGTGGTCCCGGGTTGCATATAGTTAAGTTAAATTCATAATGTTATAAAGAACAAAAAAATATATAAAAACTTAGGACACTGCCTATGTTAATCAGAAAAAAAATCTAATTTGTTGTATTAGAAGCACTTTTTTCCACCAGTTTTTTATCATTTAATGGCAGTAATAAAGCACAACCTCTGTAAATTTATATAAAATGTTAAAAAAACAACAGGCATTGCTAGAATGTTGATGTTAAAAACTGTAATCAGAGTCTGTGAAGAGGGTCTGTAGGCACATGTTCACTCGAGGCCTCAGACTTGTATGAGTGAGTGCTGACAGGTTTTCTCCATCTTTTTGTGTGTTAGACAGTCATCTGTGATCTTGACCTCCATCAGGCAGACGGTGTCATCACTATCACTCTGTGTGAGAGTATGAGTGTGTGAATGTGTGAAGAACCGCGAGGCAAGACAACCTGTCTTCCCATCTGCTGCCGTCTCTGAACGCAGCCTTAAAAGCAAAGGTCACTTAGATCACATGACACAAAGCTCTTAACCAGCCATCTGATTGCAGACACCCTTCGTATCAACGAATAGACTAATGGTCAAAAGTTTGGTAAGATTTTTAATATGTTTTTTAAATGTTTTAATAAGAAGTCTTTTCTGCACACCAAGGATGTATTTATTAGTAAAATTGTGAAATATTATTACCATTTTAAATAACTGTTTTCTTAATGAATGTAGTTTAAACTTTTATTTATTCCTGTGGTCGAAAGCTGCATTTTCAGCACCAATACCCCAGTTTTCAGTGTCACATGATCCTTCATAAAGCCTTATAATATGCTGATTTGCTGTTGTATTATTATTGGTACTCAATCATTAATAATTATTCTTATAATTATCAATATTCAGTTTTTTCCAGCTTTATAGTTTTGTGGAAATCAAGATACGTTTGACTTTTCAGTGTTTTTTATGAAAAGATTTATACACCATTTATTAGATTATTTTGACATTTTTTTCATTATAAATGTCTTTATTTCACTTCTGTTGAATGTGTCCTTGATTAATTAAAGTAAACACATTTTTATGGTACTATATCAATATTTCAACAAAAATATGAAGCAGCCTAACAGTTTTCAACACTAATAACAACAACAACAACAACAACAACAATAATAATAATAATAATAATTATTATTATTATTATTATCAATTATTATTATTATCAATTATTATTATTATTATTATTATTATTATTATTATTATTATTTATACTACATTCAATAAGATAACAGTTAATTCAAATTATAATAATATTTTATCACTTTAAAAATTGTTACAGTTTTTTTTAATCAAATAAATGTAGCCTTGGTGACAAAATAGGCTTCTTTTTAAATCATTTTAAAAATCTAGTCTATGTTATTCACCCCAAATAATATCAAAATCCTCATAACATAATACACAAAGGACCTTGACGCAAAAAAACTGGGATGATGTGCTCTGTGTGTGATTCAGAACCAGACACTCAATCAACTACAGTTCAGACAGACAGACAGACAGACGGTTGGTGGTTCGAGCAGAGAGTGTTTATGATGAATCTTGATGGCAGGTGGTCTCTAACCTTGTGTGCCGAGTCGATTTCATCCTCCAGGCTGTCAGCGGGGCTCTCGGCCATCAGGTTTACCCTGTCGTCGCCTGTGTCATCAGGGCTGTGCAGCACAAGGCCAAGACCTTCATCCAGGATGTCCTCTAGAGGGAGCAATAGAGATGGACAGGCAGTAGGTGAGTGACAAGACTGTACCAGAGATGAAAAGTCATTGAGTAACATTATTTTATTAGATTTTCTTTATCTAAGATCCATTAAACTGATCATAAGGGAAATTAATGAACACTTAAAACATTATATTTATATTTTATTACTAATTTTTGTTTTTATCATTTTATTTTTATTTAAATTCATTTTTATAATTTTATTGGTTTTAATTTTTATTAGCTGTTTTTATATGTTTGTAGATTAATTTATTAAGTTATTGAATTAAACTAAATTTAATTTATTAAGCTATTTAGTTTAATTAATTTATTTAGAGATCAAGTAATGCTATAATAAATGAGATTTTGTTTTCAAAATGATTTAAGTTTTGTGAACTTTAATGTGAATGTCAAGTAACAACGTTATTGTACAATTTTAGTTATATTAATTAATTCCTGAAAAATGTGTGTACGCAAAAGTTATAATATACAATTCATTCATTCATTTTCTTTTCAGCTTAGTCCCTTTATTAATCTGGGGTCACCACAGCAGAATGAACTGCCAACTTATCCAGCGCATGTTTTACGCAGCGGATGCCCTTCCAGCCGCAACCCATCTCTGGGAAACATCCATACACACTCATTCACACTCATACACTACGGACAATTTAGCCTACCCAATTCACCTGTACCGCATGTGTTTGGACTGTGGGGGAAACCTGAGCATCCGGAGGAAACCCACGCGAACGCAGGGGGAACATGCAAACTCCACACAGAAAAGCCAACTGACCCAGCTGAAGCTCGAACCAGCGACTATCTTGCTGTGATATATAATATAATATTTATATAAAGCTTTTAAAGGGGTCCTTTAAAAAAAAATGTGTGCTCGTGCTTCATTTGCAGAAAATCATGTTACTTTTTTCATCTATCCTACTTTGATTATATACAGCTACTCAGCTAACATGAAAATCATATTTCCTAGTTCCTCCAAAAGGACCCGCTCTCAAGAGGCTCTGATTGGTCAGCTAACATAATGTGCTGTGAATCATGAATCCACTCCACATCCCCAGGAAAAGCGTCACGATCCTACAAGCATGCGCTTTTGCACTGTGTAAACACTGTCATTGAGAGTAGCTGTTAGCCGTATGATTTTGAGCCTGAATCAGACAGAAAATGAAGAGGACACAGCTGAACCCTATGCCTGTTCTCTAAAATAACATCTGACAAGTGTCTTTCGCATATAGTCGGGTTATAAGCATGTGTAAGTAATATGAAACGTTTTGTTATGATTAGATTTCCCCCTTTTTTGAGGAGTTTTTAGCCAAATCCAGCACTGAACTGGGAAAGATTCTGGAAGCTGTCCTTTGTCAAATGCTACCTCTATCTTTTTCATAATTCTCTAGAACATAATTAAAATTAAATTGTAAGCACTTCTCTCTTTGTGTCGTGTCCTTTGGAAGCCCAAATACAGAACAGATGGAGCTCTCTAGAAATAGCAGCGTTTGGATTTTTTTTTGCATTTTAGCTTTCTCTGCTATAAAATTGCAGCACCTCAGGCCATGTCTCATTGCTGCGCAGTGTGATCTCATACTGAAGCATTTGTGATCTCACTAACCTGGAGACGTATTTTTTTGTAGTCCTCAAACTTTATTTGCTGTAGGCTTTGCTAAGCTAACTCTGTAAAAGCCAATGTGTCCATTTGAATTGAAATTTGAGCGTATTACATTCAGAGATGTTGTTTATGTTCACACAGCTACATTACACAACAACTAAAGTTTAAAATATGATATCGTAGTGGACCACCCCTTTAAAATATATCTGTGATTGATTGAGTGAATTCAGTCTTGGTGAGCATATAAGAAATCTTTCAAAAACATAAAACAAAATTATCGATGTCCAATTTTTGAACACAAGCTTATATCTAGTAGTACAGCAAGTAATATATGGTCAAATTCCAGCACAGATTTGTTTACATGTCATAATCTCAAACCATTTAAAACATAAATCACTCTCTCTCCAACTTGTTCAACCAAAAGAAGCTGATAATGACAATAAAATATGCAGATCTATGATAATCGGAAGACAGCTGTGAAGAAGTTTACCTTGACTCTGGGAGAAGATGTCAGTGCAGAGGTCTTGCGCTCCATCTGATCTGCGGGGAGGAAGCTGGCACAGCTGGTGCGGATCGGCAGCGGGCAGCGTGCTGACAGTCAGGGTGAGAGAGGGCAGAGCAAACGCAGCCTGCATGTCTGCCAACTCCAGCACACTCGCAGGTTTACTGTTCAACTTCAGAATCTCATCGCCCGCTCGCAGACCTGAAAACACATAAATCACATCCAATTGGTAAGCAAATTTAGCAAATGCACTGGGCATCGCGCAAAAAAAAGTTCCTAAATTATCTTAAAAATGATCCTGCAACATTTAAAAAGACCTTCTATTCAATCAGAGGCTACGCTGTAAAAAAAAATCTTGCTGCCTTAATTTTTTTAGGTGAATCCAATAAACTTTTCTGGTCATGTCAACTTACATCAATCAAACTGACTAAAAATTCTAAGTTAAACTTTGCATAACTTTAAAATTGTAGCTGAAACCTACATTAAAATAAATATTAAAATAAGTTAAAGTAACATAAAAAAACTCATGTAGTCATGATTCTTTTGTAATACAGTTTTTACAGTGAAATATTAATTTAACCGTGATATTGTGACGCTCGGAAAACTTTATATTGAACTTGATAATGAATCTTACGATATCATGGTGTTCATTACAGTCTCTGCATCCCAGACACCAATATTTAAAGTCCTTGTGGAATCAAAATACATCTTTATAGATGTTAATATCAGTATGTTAGTCTTAAGAATATCTATGAGCTAGCGTGCTCCAAAACAGTGACAAAACTTGCATTTAGAAAATATCACTTCTGCTTACATACAATTTTTTTGATGTTACTTCTTGCTTCAGTTTCTCATCAAATCTTCTCACCAATCAAATGCTCTCTAATATCTGATATGTCCCGCCCCAAAAATGCTTCTCATTTGCTTTTCATTTGATGTGCATGAGCTCAATCACATCCCCTGGCAGAGCTGTGATAAAAAAACAAATTGCTATTGGCTGTTTTTAAAAAGGGGAGGGGCTAATATATGTCCCACCCTCTCTTCATGTTACAATGAGGTATATGCACACAGACCATTCGCGTCTGCTGTTCTCGTGTAAACTCACCAGAGGCCGTTTTTTGACTTTTTGACTGACTGAGTCTAGGTGGGTCAGTGAACGAACGACTTGCCCACCCTCCCCCTTCCCTAAACCCAACCAATTTTATTGATTGACAATTTTATTGACTAATTTTACCCCGGTATTTTCAATGGAATTTCTGCGCTAGCCTGCTGCTAATGGCGGCACCTGCGTTTTAACGGTCTTTCGTCTCTTTTTAGGCTTTAACAACCAAATGGATGCTTAAATCTTTGTAACGGAATATATTTAAATTACATTCCAACGTCGATGCTGTAAACCTTATGAAATTGAAAATAGTCACATAAAACCTTCACCGGAAGTTCATCATTGGCTAAAAAACACTAACTCATAGAGATTACATCACACATCAAACTAAAATGGACATTTCAAAGCATTTCTTGGAGACTTTTAACTATTAAAAAAAAAGTAATCACTGTCTGACTATCCATGCGGATTGTACATGGATATAAAAATTACCACCATAATTTTAAATAGGATTATGGAACACTGTCTGCATATCTTACTACCATTTTGTCATTTTCTGTTGCCATCTGATAAGTACTTGGACCCAGAAACTGCGATGTGACGTCAGACTTAAACAGATTCAAAGCAGATTTGTTGTAAATGTACTGTCACATAAAGAGAACAAAGAAAGGACGTGTACTGCTCCTCCCCCTCACTAAATTATCAATTAACAACACATCAGCTGCTCAATTAGCCTCCAACAGCACAGATAATGCTTGTCAGGCAGGATTGCCATTTTAATTGATTATTGCCACCAGGGTCCAGCCCCCAAAACTCATGCAGAATCTATATCCCCGTCCCCTCTCCATTCCTGAGCTTTTCTGAATGCTGTATGGTTTTACGCACATGCATGCATGCACTCACTGCCTGAAGTGTGACCCAGTTTTTACACGATGCAAAATGTCAGCTGTAATAAAGGCTTTTTTATTGGATGGCTCGGCTTTGCCCAGGGCAACGGAGTGATGATGAATGTTGGGGTGATGTCATCAACAAGCGCCCCCAGTGCTGTGCGTCCAAACTGTGTCCTGGATTTGAGTATTACCTCCAGCCAATTTGTCCATGTGTATTTCGCACACACTCGCTTCATTCAGTGTGGACAGCACATGTTCTGAATGATATAATGGTTTGTGGGGAATATTCTTTAATAAACAAACAAAAATAAATAAATACATAAATAAATAAAATAGACACTGTCCACTTTCGTTTGCATCCACCTGACTTATTCATCCAGACAAACCTTTTCTACAACCCTGCCACTTTCGCAAGTCCTTCTGGGTAAAAATACTAACAATACTAAAAAAATACTTAGTTTTTTTTTTTTATTTCAGTCTGAATGCAAGTTCAAGGGAGATTTTGAACACTTTTTTTGGGTTACCCAGGCTGAAACATGCTGAAGGCTAAACCTGACTGGAAGACCAGCTAAAACCAGTGAAGACCAGCATTAGTCTGGTTGAAATGGCTAAAAGCCCATGCCATTTGTATACTGCACATTCAGACACATTCAAACATAACACTTTGTGGTTTCACACAAATCCCCAACCCTTAGTATGAGTAGAAATAATAATAAAAGTGACTTTTAACAAGCGCCACTAATTAAAATATTCTGAGACTGAATACCGGGACACACTGCAACAGAGAATGTCTGAAACTGAAGACTGCTCTTAATGAACGCACTCGCTTGGCACAGATATCACTGGCAGTGTGTAATGGTTTTAATTTGCTTCTCTTGGTAATCCTGTGCTCATGTGAAAGCTTTTTAAATGATTTTCCTCCAGTCCAGTGGAGATTTGGGTCAGTCAGCGCAGTTCAGGCTCTTCTCTACTCCCCTGCTAATTTCTCAGCAGTTTTTCTGAAACTACCGCAGGTGAGGCTGTTATCAGTGTGCGAATTATACATTGACGATCTTGGTCAGTTTGTGTAATAAATGCGTCAGTCATTTGTGTATTTATTTTTCATTACATCTAGTTTATTAATACAACACATTTACAGCATTTTGAGGGATATTTAGTGCATTCTGACCTACAGCATTCTCTGATTAGCTATTTCAGATGTTACTGTAGATCAGACTACAAATGTTGTGCATCTAATTTGACTTCACTTTCAGGCTAAATGTAGATACAAACAACAACAAAGTCTATCAGTGCTCTAGATCTTCCAATTTTAGACTTTTTTTCTAGAATAGACTGATTATGCAATCTTTTATAGGGGTGGTTTAATGTATATTTATATTATCTTTTATTTTAATTATTAATAGTATTATTTGAAATACATATCAAAGTAAAAAAATTCTCAGTATTAAAAAACTGACCCCCCTATACATCTTGTTTGGCCATCCTTCAGGGGGGCTCAAGCATTAGTTAGAAGGGTCAATCCCCCTCAAACCCCCATGTAATTCGCACCCTGGCTGTTACAGTGGAAAAAAACAAGGTTTTGATTTAGATTCATAGTCTCAGAGACTTAAATTTAAATGACTTACATTATTCATCTGATATTTTTCAATAACCATATATATTTTCACTGTCAGTGTGTGTGACATATAATAAATGATATTTACAATTTATATCTATTTTCTATAAATATTTGAACTTATATTTCTTTTATATTTAGCTATATATTAGCTATATATATATTAGCTATCTATATTTAGCTATATATTTAGCTATATATTTTTCAAAACAATTGCAGTTTTTAAACTTTCCAAAGAGTCGCCTGACTTATTTTTGTTTAAATTTCTCCTATACAGTATAAGCCTCAAGTTCTCAAACTGTGGTACGTGTACCACTAGTGGTATGTACGCAGGCTTCCTTCTAGTGGTATGCTGAGGAATCGCTGAATAATTAAAGTAAAAAAATGAACACACTTTTAACCCTTTAACGCAAACAATAACACCGATATGATCAGTAAATTGATCTTAATAGGCTCAACCTTTTATTTTATTTTAAATTTTCTAATGTTTGTTATGTATTCTATCATTTGAAGCTAATTTCCTCCCCATATTTGTAACGGTTGTTGGGGGTGTATCCCGTATTTTTATATCCCAATGTTGACAGGCATAGTTTAATCACTTACATTTCTGACCTGCAAAGCCTACTCTAACACGCAGTAAGCAGATCTAATTTCTAATTTAAATATGTAAATCCAATACATTTATTTAAAAAGTTAAGGTTTTGATCTCAAAGATATACAAATAAGCCATAAATAGCTGCAACATATTTCAAAATTTATCAAAAAGAGTTTATATATCAATATGATGACATATAGACTATATTTATGAGGTCCAAGGAACATTTCCAGCTTTTGATGAATAGGCTACTATATGATAATACTTAACATTTAAGTACAGCAGTGTTCTTTTTACTTTTTAAGAACAGTGCCTTTTTTAATTAACTTTTAAAAGCACATTTTAATTTAAATGTTGATGTTTTATTTATTTTTTAACCTGTAAGCACAGTCCAGTGTTAATGTTTAAACTATTTATAATGGTTAAAGTTGCTGACAATAATGAATATTCATAATAATAAGAATTAATCTGTCACAGTTTTGAACAATGCAGAGCTGCAGCTGCTTAATTAGGTCTACTACGCTACTGTATTTCAATGCCAGTCATTATGGTGGTACTTGGAGAGACTATTATTTCCTGAGGTGGTACTTGGTAAAAAAAGTTTAAGAACTACTGGTGTAGGCAATTATATATTATTATTATTATTATTAATGTTACAGTTTCAAAGTATCCCTCATCACTGTACATGGTTCAGCTGTAATAAGAACTGTCTGCTGAGTACTATCACACACCTTTGGCAAATGCCAGACCTCCGGCTTTCACATCAGTGATATGAAGCTGCTGGCCTCCATCCTCCTCTACCACTGCCACCGAGAAACCTGGAGACGAGAGAAAACATAAGTAAATAACCTAATAAAGGAACAAAGATATGAAATAACAGCAGAAATAAACTAAACAGCATTATTACCATAGCCTATGGCACAGGACTCATCTCTGTCAAACTGGATGACTTTGGTTGTCTTGGCACAAATTTCGATTTCTTTGTAGAGCTGAACACAGTATGATAGAGAGAGAGAAAGAGAGAGAGAGAGAGAGAGAGAGAGAGAGAGAGAGAGAGAGAGAGAGAGAGAGAGAGAGAGAGAGAGAGAGAGAGAGAGAGAGGCTGAGATTGATTGCACTCTTAGGATGTACAGTTCATTTGCTGTTTGAGTTCAGAAAGGGCTTACATACATCACAGAAAAATGTCTTAGTCTGCTGAAATTCATGGCATGGCTATATACGCTAAATAAAAATCAGCACATTCTCAAGAGAGCGGGAGACAAAACTGAAGCTTTGATCATTTTGGGGAGAATAAAAGTACGAGAAAGTCAAGTCTCTACAGAGGGAGAGAAAAAAGATGAGAGGAGACACGGAAAAAACACAAAGACGCTCTGTCATCTTAGAAGAACGGCCATGAAAAAAGAAGAGCGAAGTAAATTAGCTTTTGAGGTTGCATAGTCGTTTCAGAGGTGGTTTTCCCTTGACTCCACAAACACACAGCTACAGGGATAGAAGAACTATTCAGAGTGCATTATGCAGTACATGCATCTTTTACATAATTCATAACATATGCAGCAGCCTCTCCTCAATGCTGTCGGAGAGTTTAAACTCGCTTTAACCTAGATTGCAGTCAGAACGTAAAACTTTTTGCATAGCCGTCACAGTCTAATAAATTCACCCCACGCTGTGTCTGTGACCGCTAAGTGCTCTTAGCTGTCCACGACACAGTGTGGCCGCTGACAGGCTCTTTTCTTTGGACTCACCAGGTCACAGAGGTCCTCTTCTGGCTTGGGGACGTACAATTGCACTTGATTATCGATGAGAAACTTCAGCCGTATGTAGTGTTTGGAAAGTTCCAGTTTGTGAACCTGTGAGATCAAAAAGACATATCACTTTCTTATTTCTTTCTTTTATTTGTTTTACACTAAAATATGGAAGCTTTTTTCTGAGTATGGAATAATAAAAACATTGAAACACATTAACAAACTTTTTATCTCACAGATCTGACTACTTTTTTCTTACAGTTTTGAATTTTAAGATACAAAGGCCCAGTTTCCCAAAATTACTTTGCTGTAGCTTTTCAAACTACTTATTTAAAGTGAGTTGAAACAACACAATTCTTAAGTTTTTTTTTTCCTTTTTGGAGGGTTTAAGTTCAATCCACATAATTTTGTAAAAATATTAAGTTAACTTAACCGATTTGCTTTAGGACAACATTAAGGAATTGAGTGAAACCCAGTATTTTTCATAGTACAGTTATATAAGTGAAGTTTATTTCTAAACTAATTTCGAGAGGATCACATGCTTATTATGGAACACAGCTGGTCATGCATTAGCCAATTCTTGATTCACCAATCAGACGATTCCTGAGCCACTATAAATACCATATCCCAAATACCAAATACAAGTTCCAGATCACAGCCATCTTCATTTTGAAGAATCTCCCCTTTCCACCACTACTCCTCCTTCTTTCCTAGATGGGTGGCATGGTGGCCCAGTGGTTAGTACTGTTGCCTCACAGCAAAAATGCCACTGGTTCTAGTCCTTACCAAGCCAGCCAACGTTTCTGTGCGGAGTTTACATCTTCTCCCAGTGCTCACATAGGTTTCCCCCAGGGTCCCCGGTTTCCTCCCACCGTCCAAAAACATGCAACTTAAGTTATTGACTAATCCAAATTGGCACCATAGACGTGCTCCTAGTAAGTAGTTATCTCTAAAGAGCAATCACTATCTGTTCATTAGCTACTACGGCAGGAGAGTTTCGAGATCACCTGAGCTTAAACTCCCCTCTCGCCCTGCAACGGGAGGGAGCCCTGGGCTCAAGGATCTTATGTTAGTATTTTTCAGCCAATGGTGAACTTCCCTTATGTGACTATTTTCAATTTCATAAGGTTCTTTTTTTTAATAAATAAGATCTTAAACACTGTGATTTTGTATGGGATGACAATTCACCAGAAGCCCTATTACTTATTCAATCTGTAGGCATGTGTAAGCCAAATGAAACAGCAATGTTGTTCTAAAGGATGTATGTGAGCATGCTTATAGTGTCTTTTTTACAACATGGCATCGCCATCTACTGGCCTGGAATGCATAATAATGCGTTTTTAGTTCTTTTCGCAAATCTGTGTTAACAGGGGTCTTTGACAACATTGAGTACGCTTACATGGACACCAATAATTCAATTTTAATAAATTTAAGACATTAATCTGATTAAGAGTTTACCATGTAAACAGTGATTTTTTATAAATTTAATCCGATTAAGGTTATAATTGAACTAAACAGAAATCGGATTAAGACATGTGCAGTATCGCATTATTGAAGTGCAGTACAGACATGTAAACACCTTAATCAAACTATTACCATCATTTAGGACTTTTCGCTGCATTTTGCAACAGGATAGTCTATACACACACGGCTGTTTGACACTATTCTCTTCACCTAACAAGTCAGTAAAGGATTTACTGACAAAATTACATGAAACTCCGAAGTAAATGTGGATATCGCGGTGACGCAATTAATTGAATTATGTGCTATAACATGTAAAACGAGATCATGAAAGGAACATTCAAAAAGCAACTCATGTAAACACCTTAATCATATTATTGTCTTATTCAGATTAAGGCAAATAATTTGATTACTGGTGTCCATGTAAATGCAGTCATTGTTGTCTAAAAAACTTCAGTAATCACTGTTTTATGTCATGTAAACACAACATAATACAGAAGGAAGACATCAAAATAGTTTATGAAAAAGCACATATAACAACAAACTGCAACAGCAGATACTAATTCACAATTAACTAATGTAAATAAATAATAACAATCAGAACAGCAACATATTATTCAGATGTAGAAACACGCTTCCATTCTAAACATTTTACAAAAAAAACAAACATCTTCTAGGTTAAGTAGTTGTCAGTCTGTCAGAAATTACGCATTGTGTTTAAAGAGCACTGTACACATGGATTGTGATCTTATATATGGCATTATTGCTAGGATGTCTGTATGATCACTAAGCAGAAATAATGGGGGATGGCTAATGTCTGAAGCCCTCAAGAGACGTCTGAGGTTATGAGCCCCATTCGGACCCCTTGCCCTTCATCTAGAAGAACTGCACTCAATAACCTCTTTAAAAAATGTTCTCTTTGTCCCAATGGTCCAGACAGGACCTGAATCTACAGCTGTTTATTAGTTTATGATGGAAAGTGTAGTGAGAACTCTATCTATTATATTATATTATGTTATATTATGTTATGTTATGTTATGTTATGTTATGTTATGTTATGTTATGTTATGTTATATTATATTATATTATATTATATTATATTATATTATATTATATTATATTATATTATCCCACTTACTATATGGTTTATTTCCCTTCAAATCAATATTTCATGACATTTTGGTTATTTATTTAGTATAGATTATAAAGGGTTATGAAATATCGATCTGAATAACATTAAGTTATTATTTTAAGAATAATGAGACTATAGATTGATACATGCCATGAAGCTTACATCCTTATATAAGATATCATCATATTGATTTTATATAAACATATATGACTACAAAATGCTGAAATTGACAAATCAGAATGAGAGTCCGACAAAAAAGCTGATCAAAAGAGAAATTCTAAATAACCATTGAGAAACTATTTACAGTCAGTCATATAAACATCAGCATTTAATCTGTGATGTTATTTACGACCATTTTAAAATGTATTTGGAAAAAGGCCATTACAGAAGATGAGAGCTTTATGTTTGCCAATGTAAATTGATTAATATTTTATTTCAGGACTTGACAGATAACCATTTCTAGGATTTAGAGCGTCCATTTTCCTCCATGGCAGTATGATTTGTTTAGAATTCTTTATGTTTCATGTTATGCTGTATCTACAGCGATGCATGTACATAACTCATAAATGTAGATACTGGATATGCTGCTCCACTGGCATTCGAGTGTGAATGGGACGTGTGTGTTCTCGCTACACAAATGCTTCAGGACATATTTACGAGAAACTGTGGATAAGAGCTTTCTAGAACACTCTGCAGTGCTAGCAGCTGAGAAGCGAGAGCTACTAGAGCAGAATGATAACAGGAAGATAACCGCAAGAAGAAATCATTCACTGACACGTTAGCAGTTTGCCTTGGGAAATGGTGCAATAAGTTTTAGTTTCTTCTAAAAAAAAACTTTAAAGAATTGGAGGTTCCTGTTCGCAGGAAATAAGAGACATGAGATGTTAGTCAGAATCATAATATTACTCTGCTTTGATGATACTTTAGGGGTCAGATTTCCTCTTCTTTGCAGTTGGTGGTCTGCGAGATGACAGAATTGTGATACTAGGATACTAGGATCTTTTGTGACGTTTGTGAAAGAAACACATTGTTCAGCTGACATAACTGTAGCTAACATGAGCTAATGCTATAGCTATTTTAGCATTCTATTTTAATATCAGTGTTCAAAACATTTATATGTGAACTACATTTTCATCAATAATGTGCTTTTTGTCAGGAAAGATTCTGAAAGGAACTTCAGGCATTACTATCCTGACAGCATAATGACGTCCCATATAGGGTATATGCGGAAGTATGTGGAAGGACTTTTAATTTGCCAGTAACCTGGGTTAAGCGCTTCCGGTGAACTGTATGCCATGACAAAATCGGCGCATTTAAGGTCTGTTTTTCTTTAAAAATCGGCAATTTCCACTGGCTGAGTGATATTCGATATAAAGTGGGTCTCAGATTGTACAAGAATTGAATTGCATTAAATTACATTTTTTCCCGCCATGTCTTTAAAATATGAACATTTATTTTACCCCAGTATGTTCAATGGAGCTTCTGCGCTAGCCTGCCGATCCTGATGAGCGCGTGCAAGTAAATGGCTTTTCATCTCGTTTTACACTTAACAACTAAATGAATACCAAAATCTATTTAACTGATTGTATTTTAATTACATTACAACATTGATGCTGTAAAAAGAACCGTATAAAATGGAAAAAAGCCACATTAACCATTCACCGGAAGTTTATCAGTATGGGAAGAAACACTAGCTCTGCATTTACCCTATTGTACCAAACTTAATGGTTAATTTGAAATGACAGAAACATGGATAAAACATGCAATATATAGACTGAACAGTAACCTAGATCTTGGTTCTTCTCTCTTGGAATTTCATTTTGACAGGATTCAAGCAGTCACATGATAATCTATTTGATTTGAACAGTTCTGTTTGTGAGTACATCTGACATTTACCTTACACAGGGCCTCCAGGGCCTCCATGGCCGTCTCTCCCGGTTGTATGATAGCCAACACTGGCCGATCGTCGGGTAAAGAGACCCAGGATGGCGTGAGGTAGTCGGGAACCCAAACTTCACTGTCCGTCTTGTGTTGAGGCAAGCTTTTCACTGAACCCTCTTTGTCTTTGTGCTAAAGCAGATGAATATAGAAATAAATTTAGGAATGAGGCTGATGTAATGTGAAGATTTTTCAAATGATGTAAGATATAGAAATACATATTTTTATTTAAAATATATAGTATTTTATATGGTCTGTTTTACATATCAGACTGATATAGACATAAATCTTGGTACATTGTACAATACAAAAAAAAATACTGATATGTTGAAAAACAATGTTCCTCAAAGAAAGATAGGAAGACATTTGGATATTTTACCTTCAAAAGCGCATAAAATAATAAAAAAATTCGAGGAATCTGGAGGAATTTCAGTGTGTAAAGAACAAGGGCCCAAGCCTAAGCTGAACAAATGTGACAGGGTTCAATGCTAGGGATTTTGTCTACTGGTCCGATCGGACCAATGATTCAGATTTTTACTTGTCCTGGCAAAATTTTCATTCGCCCCACAAAAACAAAAAATAGAAATTAATAGCTTTTAATAGCTTTTAGTCACATATCTTAAATAATGTGACAACAATAATGTCTGTGAATCTAGAATTTAAATATTTAAAAAATGTTAATAAATGTATAATGAGCAAAATTAAAAGTGTTTTACAAACAAAAAGAGCAGTATGAAAAATGTGCAGGTATTTTATTGCAGTTTCGAAATTATTTTACAAAAGGTGGCCGACTTGTCATACTGACGGCATATTGTGCAAAACATCACTTCATTTTATTCATCGTGTTGTACCCATGTAAATGTCTGATTCCAAGACGTTAGAAACAGACATTGTCTTTTACCCTTATAATTTATTGTTGCATGGAATGGACCATCACACTTGGAAATGTGTACTGTGGTCAGATGAATCAGGATTTCAAGTATTTTTTGGGAGAAATGGACAGCCTGTGCTCCAGACCAAATAAGAAAAGGATCATCCATACTGTTACCAGCAACAAGTCCAAAAGCCATGGCATCGGGTTGTGTCAGTGCCTTTGGCAAATGTAACTTGCACTTCTGTAATGGCACCATTACTGCTTAAAAGTACATAGAGATTTTGGAGCACAATGTGCTGCCTTCTTTTCCAGAGATGCCCATGCATATTTCAACAAGATAACACAAAACCTCATTCTGCACACATTATAGTCCCGGCTGCGGAGGAAGAGGATACAGTTACTTCACTGGCCTGCCTGCAGTCCTGACCTGTCTCCAATGGAGAATGTGTGGCGCATTTTTAGGCACAAAATGTGACAACAAAGACCCCATATTGTTGCCCACCTTAAGACTTGTTTGCAAGAACAATGGGACAAAATTACACCTGAAACACTTCATCATTTACTCCCTAAACGTCTTTAAATGTTATGAAAAGGAATGGAAACATTACAAAGTGGTAAATGTTTTACTGTTCCAAACATTTTAAAAATGTGTTGCAAGAACCAAAATTGGAATACATGTTTACTTTGAAAAAAATAATAAAAATAAATAAATAAATAAAAAAAAAATAATAATAATATATCAGGAGAAACACATTAAATAATGTTTTTTGTATTGTTTGCAAGGACATACAAATCAAAGTACATTTAGAAATCACTACTTTTTTTTTTATTTGCATTTTCCTCACTGTCCCAACTTTTTCTGATTTGGGTTCTAATTTTTATGGCTTATTTGAGTTAGTTTTTCATTTCTATTTTTTTATTTTTTGTAATTTTTCTTACATTTTACAATTATGTGCCATTTTTTATACTAATCGTTTTACTATTTAAGCCCAGATTTACTTATCAGAATGATGCCAATATGCCAGTTTATTACATAACTCTACAAATGCAGGAAACTGGAAATATATTTGACACTCATATTTTCTTGTGTATTTTGAGTATTTAAGTGTATTTTACTTAAATAAATTGCAATTATATTCTTGTGCAATGCTAAAAATATATAATGGACCTATATTTCAAGAATTGCTTGGATCAATTGGTCAACATTAATCTATTATCTATAAAGCTTATATAACATTACCCGGAAGGGGAGGTTGAAAATGTTTGTTTCTCTTAGTTTTACTCATAATGTGTAATAAAACTTGGAATGTGCATCAACAACAACAACAACAACAACAACAAAAAATAGGGTCAGTTTCACATTGACATCAACAAAACCTAAAATGCATAAAGAAAATCGACAACCTCAAAAAGACATCACAAAAACCACTGTGTAGATTCATTAAGGTGTCACTTTTCTGGTTGTATTTGCACAAATCGGCCTTATCACACTTAAGCAGAGCTGTCTGGATCGATGCAGCAGACAATGTGATGATATCTAATCTGACTCTAATTAACTTGGCATCCAAGCACAGCAATGTGCAAACCCCAGCGCAATACTCAGCGCCCCTGTCTGACAACGGCGCAAGTTAGAGGTCTGGCGGGTGATCGATGGGCTGACGTGTACCGGCTGGGATGTGCATTGTGGGGTCTTTCGGGGGCTCTTGGGTCTGTCAGCGGGTCTGGCCTGTTGTCAGTGACGGCATGCTGCCTGGCTCAGATAGCTTATCCCACACTATCGGGTGACAGCCTAGTACCCTCCCCTTCCCCTCAACAATCTGCCCGCAGAGAAGCTGTGATGGTGGTCCGCCATCATGGAGAGACAGCAAGCCCACACATGGTGAAGGAAAGCGGGAAATGGGTCAGAGGGACTTAAACACACTCACACACTGGCAAACACATGCAGACAATACATTAAACACTCCAACATTCTGTCACTCATACGGCTTGCACACACACACACATGCTCCCCCCACAAAACACCCGCCATCTGCTTCGTCTCCAGGCTGTTGATGGACGGGCCGGGTGGGAGAGGATCCCGGTGCTTCTCCCCGAGGCCCTGCAGCCCAGCTTGGGTGTCTTAACTCTGTCTAACCCTTTGGGAGCTCCACACAGCCCTAACGCCTGAGCTTTTACCCTTTCTGCATCTGACACCATTTTCTTTGACAGTTTTAATTATGTAAAGCATGCTGTGAAGTATTAGAGTCCTCCTCACCAGCGTATCCTTCCCAGTGTCCTCAAACATGTGCTCAAGATTCCTCTTAACCGCCTCTTCACCATCTACAAACACCTGAGGTTCAGACAGAACAACTTAATGAGACAAATCTGGAGTAAATATCATGCCATTGTTTTAATGCACTTTCTACGATGCATGCAGACTAACAACTGTGCAGAATAAACAGTTAAATGTGTCATAAACAGCGTGTAACAGATGTCTAGCAGATGTGAACCTGGTTGATGCTGGGTCTGCCTTTGGTTTTCTTTTTTGAGGTAGTGTCCAGGCCCCACAGCGAGGAGAAACGGCTCTTTCGCTTGCTGGAGGAGCGAGACAAGGCTTGGGTGCGTCTACGTATTCCCCCGTCCGTCCTCGCAGCCACCTGTGCGACATCAACACACACGCAGAAAGTCAATAAATGTTTAAGAGAGTGTCAAGCACATGTGCAGTTTGACAACCATTTAGCATTTGTCACTAGGGAGGAAGGGTTAGTTCATTCAAAAATGAAAATTCTGTCATTAATTAGTCGTCCCCGCGTCGTTACAAACTCCCAAGACCTTTGTTCATCTTTGGAACACAAATTGAGATATTTTGGATAAGATCTAAGAGCTCCTTCGTCCTGCGTCCAGAAATGGTCCTGGGTCATTTAATGTCCAGAAAAATAGCTAAAAACATCCTCAAAACAGACCATATACCTTCAGTGATTCTAATGGATTATTATGAAGCTACAAGAACACTTTGTGCGCACACAAAACAAAATTAATGAGTTCTCCTCAGTGTCAGTATAGAGTACGCACAAAAGTATTTTTGTTGCGTCACAATATTCAGAAGACACATGGACTGTTTTGATGATGTTTTTCAGTATTTTTCTGGACCAATGATGTCTATGGAGGATGAAGCAGCTCTCAGATTTAATCCAAAATATCCTAATTTGTGTTTCAAAGATCGTCACCGCACTTTGATGTAGACCTGAAAAGGCCAATGTGACTGTGCTAAGATTGGGAATGGCAGTTGGCAAGAAAATACAGCCGTTGCTAAGTGGTTGCTAGGCAGTTGCTAAAATGTTTATGGCATTGCTAGGTGGTTGCTAAGCAGTTGCTAATGTAAACTAGGTTGCTAAACGGCAACCCTCATGTACATGTTTGATCAAATCCTAATACTAAGTACGCATTTCTAGCATATGTTAATCCACTTAATTAATCATTAATAGCATGTAGCTAAATGTTAATCATTGTAACCATGCATAGTACACAGGAAGTCCCATTTTGCTAATATGAGTCAAACAAGCCAATTCCCAGGTCCCTACGATGTTCTGATGTAGAGATATTACTGTTTTTAAATGGTTGCTAGGTTAACCTGTTTTGTTGCTATGGAGACAATTGACAGCTTAGTGACGATACATCAAAGCTTCTTGCCAAAATGAGTGATATAAATCAACCCTGATGTCTTTATGACAGTTCAAAACTGGACTTGAACAGTTTGTAAAAATGGCTTGATTTCAATTTTATTGAAAACACATTGCTTAATAAATGTGAAAGTGATACATGCAAAAAAAGCTGGCTATATCAGTAAAAAAATGGACTTTATGCAAAAATATTGTAATTATGTAAAAATATGGAGTTTAAGTCAAAATTGGCTTGCCATATTTTGAGAAAAATAATGCTTAACAATTATTTATTGGAAAACTATCCAAGTCTGATAAACCTGAAAAGATACAGCAACAAAAGATAATGCAGAACACAGCTTTTGGCCAAATGTATGGCTTGTTTAATTTTTTTATATGCCTGGATTATTAAAATTTAATATTTAACATTTTTTATTAAAAAACGATAAGTCTGATTGGCATGAAGAGACATAGCAACAATCATGAATGCAGAAGGCACATATTAACCAAGTTTGGGCCTTATAGCATGAATGGCCAAGGAAGAGATACAATTGGTTTCAAGGACAGTAGTAAAACAGTATGTTGGCTTCCTCAAGTCAACATAATAAAGTTCTCAGGGGTTTGGAATGACATGAGGGTGAGAAATCAATACCAGAATTTTCATTTTTATCCCTTTATAGTGATAGTTTTTTTTTTTTAAAGATAATTGCATGTGAATGTGCAGCATAAACATAGTTTATATTATTTACTTTACTGACTTTAAGTGAACTGTTTTGGCGACAATATTACACATCAGTTTGAGTAGAGCAGCATTTAAAGTGTTAACATTTAGATTTTTTTTCCAGAATTTGTTAGCCTTAATTCCACTTATTGGTTTTAAACTTCACTGATTACAAATGGCATAAGTGTCATTGTGAGAGAAAGAGAGTGGGTGAAAAAAATATCCCTATGCCTGTAGGCTTCAAATAAAGATCAGTGATGGGAAAAAAATCTGACACTCATTTCAGAAGTAGTACACACATAAACTGCCATAGTGTGAAGATGTCCCGTTCACACACCCCGCCACTAAACCACACTGACGTTTCTGGGATAATAAATGTTAGCTCCACAGAAGTCATAAAGGATTTCCTCAGTAATGTTCCCATAAACATAAAACCACAGTAGTTGAAATCTACTGTACAGTACAGCATCTAAAGACATAGCTGTTGTGACTTGTTTGAGTTTTTAGAAGCAATAAGTAATAACAATGAACAATTTAAAAAGACAGCTTAGATAGAAGCCAGTGGTTATGCTGTTAAAAACACCAATTAAATTGTAACATAGCTAAAAGCATAGTGTGAAAAGAAAGTTATTGATCAATCACTTGATTGCTATTGACAAAAATTCCTTCTTTTTCACTGTTTAAAGGGTCACGAAACACCAAAACACATTTTCTGAAATGTTGAGATGTCATATATATGTCCCACACTGCTAACTTGGTTGGTTGTTCTTGCGTTATTTCGAGCAAATTTGTTCTTCCGGTTCTAAAAGAAATTTAGAAGCTACGTCCAGTGTGGAGATTGGATGTCTGTACTGGTGAATACAATGTGACTTCTTTGAGTTTTCATCATTAATTCAAGAGAAAGACTTGTTTCCAACCAATCAGCACGCTCTATTGTGTATAAGGTGACACTTCATTAATATGCATGAAAGCTCCGAAGACTGTTTTTACCCGTAACAGTGTTTAAACGGCAGAGAGATGCCACATTGTGTTGCCAACCGTAATTAAAACAAGTGGAAGAAGAAGAATCGTTTGGAGACATGGGTCATCAGTGTTGCATTTATAAATGTGCTGCAACAAAGTTTTTGTATTCATTTCACAACTATGATATCACAGCTGGACTCTTTTTTTAACCTGAGAGCTTTTCGCATCTAGAAATCATGAAATACGGATTTGCTGCTCGTCTTCTTTCAAAGAAAGACTCGGTTCCAGTCGAGTGTCCTGTCTCTACAGATTTGGTAAGTCTGTGATCAGTGTTCCTTGTTTATGTTTATTCAGATGGCAAAGTTAACATCGTCAGCAGTACTCTTTCAGTTTTTAAAGACATACCTTAGTCAAAATGATTTAGTTACTAAGTTTACAGTATGTTAATATCACTACAATTTTATGGAAAATCTGCTGATGGACTGGAAGATCTGCTGTAAATGCTGCTCTCCGAATGTAAACATGTAAACATCTTAATGAAACTATTACTGATTTTTGCTGCATTTTTTAAAGATTGTCTATACACACACGGCTTTCTGACACTACCTACAGAGTGCATCTAAGTTGCAGAGAAAAAAAAGTGGCACGTTTTTTTTTCTCCCATACGGCGTGCGGTATCAAACATTCCAATAAACCTACACTCTTCTAGCAGTTTCTTGCATCCAATATCTTGTTTGTCGCGGGGGGCATTCATGGAATGTTCCTGAATGAAAGTAAAAGCACCAAACTACAGTTAAAGTGGCCAAATTAATAATTTGGCAAATAATTCAATTACTGATGTCCATGTAAATGTAGTCACTGTCTTTCTCCCCTACATCTGTGTTTGTTTTGCCTTTGTGAAAATCAGCATGTGCACATACTGAAACTCCCCTTTTCATGCAAACCCTTCCCTATTTCGCCACTTGACACCCCAACCTAAACAAAGCTGGACTCAACCACTTTCTTGACTTTTTTTAAACTAGAGGTGTGAAAACACCCTGCTGAAACGGGGGTTTTCAGGGCCCTTTAAATTGTCAATGATTTTCTGTCAAATTTGGTTTGGTTTTTAAGGAAATTGAAAAGTTACATAATAAAATAGAAGTTGGTTTTCTATGCATTGCTGTGACTCTCTTGAGGTAAGAGTTGTGGTCCTCTGACTTCACATTACTTCATTCTGTACGCTCTCTGTCGAGCCGCAGGAATAACAAAAACACAATGATGACAGCGTGTTTTGTTATTTAGTTTCTGTTAGGAGTCAGGCCAAGAACCAGCTGGCAGGCAGCTCAGAGCTCACCGGGCTCTTGTGGAGTGGATTAAAATGAAGTGGATGTTAACAAAACGTGCTCGAGAGTGTAAATGAGATGAGTATGTGTGCGAAACAGAAAGAAAGAGGGAGTACTGAGTGTACTCTGAAGTATATGTGCATATTTCATACCAGAGCGTGAAAGGATGACACTGAAAAAATGCCAAGACGACCCATGGACAGTTTGGTGGGACGGGAAGCAACAGCAAGCAGGCGTTTTGGATTTGGAAGTTCACCACCCTGCAGGCTGGACAGGTAACAGCGATACCGGAACAAGTCCATGTGAAACTGCTCCAAATTCTGCTCCCAGAGGAATATCTGAACACAAAGAAAGAAAGATCTCACTTTTTATCCCACTTTGCCAATACTTGAGCATTGACACTTTTTGTTTTCTCTGTCTGCACAATGATGAGAGCCCTTAAGCTGCTGACTATTAGAGAGTGGGCAGTGTTTTTAATACGGTTTTGTTTACTGGGGGAGGATGCTGGGATAAATCATTAGTCAGCAGGCCTCCTTCAAGCCAGCATGACCTGAGTCTATTCCGAGACCACGGAGGAGTATCCCCACCTCCACACAAACAGACAAGTACATCACACACACAAATAATCAAACAGACACGCATTTACACACTCCTCTTTTATGTAAGAACAATCAAACCACATGTTAGTCAGAGATTAGTTCAGAAAGGCACATTAAAAGCATGTACAATCCTTTGCAAAACAAATATACAGAAGCATAAAACCCACTAACAATGTCATTTTGAATGTCAAAAATCACCATATTTGGGAATAATTATTTAAATAAAAAACTATTAATTGCATTCAAAATAAAATGTTGTATTTATTTACATTATTATCAATATTAGAATATTATTATACACATGCATGCTTATTTTTAAGATGTTCTATTACATTTAAATTTAATATATATATATGTGTATTTGATTTGTGTAATTGTGTAATTAAATATAAACTCAAATATATATGTAAATATTTTTGTTTTGTATAGTTTTGTATTTATGTTTGTGTGTATTACATAAGCATAATAAATACATATATATTGCATACACATTTATTATGTAAAAACAAACCTTTATTTTAGATGCGATGGATCACGAATAATCTTTGCACAGTACAAAAATTAAATAAATCTACTGGATAATTCATATGTCCTAATTAAATGTGCAGTATGTAAGTTTGACACCCAGTGGTTGAACTAGGTGTTACATTCCTAGATCAAAACAAATGCAAGGGTAGGTTGCCAGATTGAGGAATGAGTCTGATGATCGAGCCTAAAGGCTGATTTAAGTCATGTGCTAAATTAAAGCAATGGCATGCAATAGAGGTAATATTTTTCATATTAAAAGGAATTTTTTATTCTAACCAGCACCTCGAATTGATATATTAGAAGTGGCTTCTATTTCTTGCAGCAAATTGACAGTGCTATTTACCTCAGGTACACCTCATGTGCTTTACTCAGTGTTAAATGCTAGTAATGTGAGTTTTAATGCCATTTTACATGACATTTATTGTCATACTACTGAAAGCAGCAGCAGATAGTTCACCTCAGATCTTGAAAATAAAATAAACCGTTTGAAATTGAACTTTCAAAACCAACACATGGAGATTTAGCATGTACATTTAATAATGTTAAAGAGGTTTAATATGTATTAATTAGATTATAAACCTTACCATTTCGTGAGGAAGTGCATATTCTGTGCTTCTGAATGGCTTTATTTAAATTTCTGTCGCGTTTCGTCTGGTGCAAACAGCCAAATTGCTTATCACTGCAAATCTCGTCATGTAGCGTGTTGTTAGGACATGAGGTTACAATGTAACCTGCTCACCTGATGTTTACGTTCGTAATATTTATATTATTAGCTAATAAATAACCTCATGTGGAACTCTAAATCTGCGTCTCATTTTGGAGTCTGCTACTGTCCACCGGAAGTCGCATTTTGGTCACAGGCGCATGCTTTGAAAGCCTTTCTGAGTGAATGAATGAAATATGCAGTTTTCCAACAAGGCAACCCGGGGTGCTAAAATATAATTAGCTAAACTGGCATTGGGCAGGTTAAAAGAACAAAAACAAAGACATCGTTCCAGCATGGAAAACAGGTTTTCAAAGCAGAATAATTGTCTTCAGCATTGTTTTTCAGATAAGCAAGAATAATCACTTAGCATGTTTCTGAAATATTTGTAAACATATTATGGCATTTTTATGCTTTAGAACAGTCAAAACTTACATAAAGCACCTTTAACCAAGTAAATCCCTATTAAAAGATAATATCAAAGGTCAAATTACTAATAATCTAATGACACCATTTAACAGACTTGTCTCAACCCTTGGGGATAAATAACTTATTTTAATGCAATGGCAACTGAGACTTAACGGTAACTAATAATATACAAAATGCCTTTGACTTTATCGGGCATGATTCAAACTGCCAGAAAAGTGGAAACACATACAGTACACAGCCTGTGCATACCTGATCCAAGATGGTCTTCCTCTTCTTCCCATCAGTGACTGCAGAAAGCTGCATTTCGCCCATCTTCTTCATTTTCTCATCCATGTCAATCTTCTGTTCAAG
Organism: Danio aesculapii; assembly: GCF_903798145.1. NCBI lineage: Eukaryota > Metazoa > Chordata > Actinopteri > Cypriniformes > Danionidae > Danio > Danio aesculapii. Next base: position 25,615,191 of record NC_079444.1, read on the forward strand.
CTTCTTGATTTCAGAGCGCAGCAATCGTACCGTGTCCTCGCGGTGGTGCTGGCGGGCGACGGCTGCCGCACAGGCTGAGTGGATAGCAGTTATCCAGTTTTCCAGCTCAGTCTGACCTGATGTCTAAAAAAAGTGTATCACAACATTATGTATGATCACTATAGATATTTTTGTGACAATGAGTCAAACTTTGAGACTTGGTATCTACTCCAGACATATAGGGTTAAACATCAAAACATAAAATCATTTTATCACAAAGGAAACACCAAGAATCTGTCAGTGCTAAAACACAATGACAGTCACACACATCTGACTCTAAGGCCTGAATAGTTAACCTTTAAAAATGTCACATTGTAACCAGGATGTTGTCAACTGGCTGTCACAGAACAAAATGTCACTGAGACTAATAGAAATTCAGAAATACCATTCAGCAGTTTTGAATGAAACAGAGGACCATGAGGATTGATATGGGACAATTCTACACTACACGGATCTTCATGAGCTTCAAATAGAATTGATCACATTAATATTGATCTTCTGAGACTGTCTTACCTGGAAGAGAAAGGCATCTCCCAGTGCATTGCTCAAACAAAACACAAAGTCTTTCTTAGGGTGTTCAGGTACAGCCTGGACAATGCTGTTCTCCACCCAGACTGCATGTTTGTGAATGCTGTTATGGTCAATTCCTGAACGTCCATCCGTTTCATAAAAAAACAGAGTGCATCCTGGGACAAAAAGGCAAGAAGGAAGGAAAGTCACTAGAAATGTAATACAAGTTTACACATTTGTAAATTTAAATTAAATAAAAAATTTCCGGATTAAAATATCTACCATAATAAATACATAAATATTTTAAGCATGGGTGTTGACAATGTTGGTTAAAAATCGTATTAGTTTTAATAGATGGCACAAGGTTTGGTGAAACCCTTCAGATAGCCTTATTATGTTTCTGAAAGAAAGGATGACCTGTGATGCCTTTGATGCTATTTTGTGTTTTTTTACAATAGCTATTACTGAAGTCCCTGAACATAAAATAAGATGAATGGATACCAGCCATGGCAAGTGTACTAACATCAAACAGCCTGAATCAAAAGCAGCAATAAAAATCCATAGTACTTGGTGTGATTTGCCTGACGACAAATAGCAGGGGTAAATGGCATATTGCTAATAGGAGGGGGGTGAAGGAGTTTAAAAACAAAAGATCAAGTAAAATGCATTGCATTGTGGAACAGTTTCCAGTTTACTTTATTTAATTTTATATAGCAAGTTTAAATCAGCCACAAGACTAACCAAGTGCTTTACAACATCATAAAACTAGAAATACAAAAAGAGAGAAAGAAAAAAGATGAAGATGGAAAAACAAATAAGTTATGAAACAGGCTAAATAAAATTATTAATCGGCCAATGAAAACAAGTGGGCTTTTAATAGTGAACCCTAGGTCACTATTAAATAGTGACCTAGGGTGCTTTTACACTAGCACTTTGGATCCACACCCGGATTCGTTTGACGTCAAAATATGGTACGTTTAGCTAGTGTGAACCTGTCTTCTGAACTCGGTTGCGCACCTGTGAACCGTACCCCAGCCTGAAACAGGTGGTCTGAGGTGCGGTTTATGCGAACTCTGGTATGGTTCACTTCTGATATTAATGCAATCGTACCAAATAACGAAAGTGAACCACCAACTGTACAACAAACTATCCTTTTCAAAATGTTCATTCGTGTATTTCTGTGTATGACCTAACCTGGCGACAAGCGGGACTGACCCAGTGCAAGCAGTGATAATGTCTGTTTGTCTCCACCAAAACGAACTTCTGCAAACATCGCGTTATGTTATGTTATGTCATGTTTTTAATGTTGTTTTGCAACAGATAGACACAAGTGGCTCTCTGTATTTTGGTTTTAGTAACAAAACCAAAAGATTCAGTAAAAGCAGAATGATATGCGGACATCTCCATTTTGGCGCTTTGCTTTTGTGGCCGTCACCTAGCAACAGCTGACCACAAAATAGCAACTTGATGATGCAAGTGTACCAGGGTTCAGAAGGAAAAAAGGGTGTGAACACAAACCAGGCGAGAAGGTGGGAAGGGGGGACAATCGAACTTGGGTTCGGTCCAGGCAATTGAACCAAGTGTGAAAGCACTCTTAAAAACAGGGACTAGTGAGCACTTAAATGGCTAGGGACCATTCTAATCTCAACTGCCAAGTCGTTCCAAAGGTAAGGCCCAATCATTGAGGAGGCACGATCTCCTGTGCACTTGAGTCTGAAGTGCAGAATTAAAAGAAGGTTCTGGTTGCAAAATCTTAGACTTCTCAAGGGGGTATAGTTCAGATAAAGTTAGGTGCTTAACAGTGCAGAGATAACAAATAAAAGAAAACAAATTCAAAAATATTAAAATGCATTCTAAATTGAACAGGAAGTCAATAAAGTCCCTGTAGGAGTGGACTGATATGATCCCTCATTTTCTTTTTAATAAGAAATCTAGCGGCATTGTTTTGCACTTATTGAAGAGGAACAATTTGAGTTTTGGAGATGCCACAGCACAAAGAGTTTCAGTAATCAAGACATGATAGGATAAAAGCATGTATGGCCATCAAAATGTTTAGTTTTTGCAAGTGTATGGAGTTAATGAAAACTAGAACCAAACACAGTGGAGATTTGAACAGAATACCTACTGAATACTTCATCCTGGTATTTTATGCAGTGCACTCACATTATATTCTGCAGAAATAATATGAGCAATATGCTATTCCAAACACTGCTAACCTTTGAGTGACACCCAGTACTGCTTCCACTTCCTTTTTGCTGCTGGCTCCACCCTCTTATTCTTTTTGTGCACCAGAAAGTTCTTCACAGCCAGCATGCCGGCTTTTCGCACAGTGCCCTGCACTGCGGTGAGCAGAATGTCAGAGGGGTAAATGGAGCTTAGAGTTCCACTGCTTCTTTCATCACTAGCAGCTGAACTGGCCTCCTCAAGGCATTCCCTTGTTTGTCGGGAGTTCATGTCCAGCTCCTGACGGAAGTTCTCATAGACGCCTTGATCTCCACCTGGCTGACGGTCTCCTCCGCCTCCGCTGCTACTGCCACTGTCACTTCCCGCGAAGATGCTTTCACTAGCGGTGGAGTAGACAGAGAAGGATGCAGACATGGCCTTACAACGGCGTGAGGAATGTTCAACCTCAGCAGCACCACCATCAATACCGCTGTCTCCATATTCACTGCCCTCACCAGCCGTAATATCCTTTACACAAAGAAAATGAGTTAATGAAGATTAAATGTGACTGAACTTTATATTGGACATCGTCCAAAACATATCTCTTCTTAGAATGTCAACCAAAACAATAACAACAGCTTGACCTTTCATAAAAACAGTAATGGAAGTTAACTTTCATTGTACTCTAAACGGTTCATCTTTCTTTCCTCTTTTGACATAAACAAAGGAAGTGACTAAAATTGTAGTTGTTTACCTGTGCGTAAAAAAAGGAACAGAAAGGGGAAGGCATGCTAAAGAGAAGGTGAAGGTTCCCTGTGCTGACACTAAAGTTCCTCACAGGTTGATCATAGGAAATATAATGTTTCAAATACACTGATCTCCACAGTAGCTGTCAGAGACGTGAACATGTCTGAGGGAAAATTTAGCTTGAAGTTCCATTGAGACCTTTCAAAATCGAGAACACTTTGACCAGCAAAGGCAAATTAAATCACATTATATATGCACAAACATGAAAGTTAAAAGCCTATTTGAATTTAGAATTAAAGGTCCTGGAGTGCTTTTATCTTTTGGATTTTACTAGACCTAAAAGTAGATGAAGATTTAAAAGTGTTTCCTCAGAGAATCCCATAAGGGAGTTCCTCTTTTTAACCAGTTCCGGAGTCAGGCACTTTTAGCAACTAGGTTACACAATTAATAGATGACAGTATTTTAGAGCCTTGAAAATGGACAAAGTGGACAAGCACATGATTCATAACTGTCATAAATCATTAATAGTCTATATTTTTGGAGGATGTAAAAAAACATGTGTTAGAAGCATAACTCACATGTGTTGTTTGTGCACGTCGTCCCTGCATACGTGAGCAGATGGTAGTCTGGTGATTGGACAGCCCTTCTGACAGGCAGTGAGAGCGACGACAGGGAAGAGTGTACGCTCCATATCCATTCCCTTCCTCCTCAGCAGGAGACAAGATCTCGCCATTCATTACACCTTCTGTCCTCTCTGTATTGTGTCCATTATAAAGATGGTGCGAGCCACGAAGAGGAGGTAGCCTCTGTGTGCACAGTTCATCTAAAGAGTTGGCTCTCTCTCCTGAATGAGACTCCAGTGTCCTTGGGCTGGAGGTACGACGACGTCCTCCACAGTTGGCAAAACCTTTGTCTTCATCCTCATTTGTTCCTATAATTTCCTCTGTGCTTGTCAGATGTTCTTGGCTAAGGTCTGACAACGAGAACTCCATGGAATCATCTCTCCACATGTCAGCAGATTTGGAGCGCTTCTTCTTGAAGCTGCCACCTTCTCGAGGACCATCTCTGGTCCTCTGCAGGTACGTTTCCTCACCTGTGAAAAGTCCATCATCATCACAACCATCTGGCACCACTGTGTCCATCTCCACTCCGTCTTCTGAGCCTGGCGTAATGGTGGGATCGCCCATGTTATCATGGAAGGACATTGGCCGCAAGTTCATTGCCATTCGGTCCACCCAAATGGTTCCCCCATAGCTCTCCAAAGCATTTGTCTCACTGAACGGTTCTAGGCCATTTTCACTTAGGGATTGTGGGATGGAAGGAGTGCTGCTGGATTTTGTGCTGGATTCAGAGTTGCGGTGTTCAACCTTGCTGGTCGAGGCATGACGTGATCGTCGAGACTGTTTATTAGATATGCGAAGTGATCGGGTCATGTGCTTTCGTGAGAGGTGGCCATGTCCCTGACTGTAGTAAGCAAGATCTCCATTTTGGCTCTCCACGTTTCCCATGGTTTAACGTCTGTAGAAGACACAACTTGGGGTAAATATGCGACATATCATTACTTGTAAAGATGAAGTTTAGGCCAACCAATCACTAGCAATATGTTCATAAATGCCTGTGTGACATTTCAGTGACAGATTTCTACTGTATGTCTTTGGGGATCTCAAACCTGCTTGATCAGAAAATGCCACATTCTCTTCATATTCTATCTAGAGACCATAAAACAGTCACCACAGCATACCTGCAAGTCCAAGTCTTATGTAAAAGGGTACAGTGTGAAAAGAGAAAGCAAGAGAATGAAAGAAGAAGTACCTACAGAAGAGAAATTGAACCCTTGCTAAAAGTGAGAACTGAATAGCATGTGATCAGAGCCCAACACCAGAAATATCTCTGACGCACACAAAGACACAAAATGAGAGTGTGAGTAAAGGAGTGGGATGTGAAACCTCTCAACCCCCTGAGGTGGGAACATCAGTGCATTTTACAATGACCTCCATTAGAGAGTTCACCGTATCTCAGCAATAACCTCCTGAAATTAATGGTTCAATTAGAGTAAAATTCTAATAAATTAGTCCTTAGAAAGAAACAGGAATTAATTACAGAAATCCACTGTGTATCATTTATGGAATAATTTTCATCTAATTTATTTGGCATGCGGAAAATATTTGCAGAAGAATAGCCATTAGAGAGATTTGCTTATTTCCAAAACTTACAAAGGAGGCATTTTAGGCCATCATAGACACACTCTCAGCATGAAGTGTGTCCCAAAAGGTAAGTTAGTCATGCCTACTTATAATTTGTTATTATACATAGTTTGCACAAGCAATTACAGCCAATCCCATAATATTTCCATCCAATTCACATTGTGAAAAAACTATTCAAGATAAAGTGCTAGGCAAGAGAAATTCTAAAAGTCATGTCATGTCATACTATGCAAGATTTGTGTGCAACATAGGCTCATTCTGAAAGTGTAGCCCTACATACATTTCTGGAGATCGCGAATTACGTAGCCAGAAGTACGTGTGGCTGCATTTCATTTTTAAAACAAATGCTACAGGGCGGTATGACGCCGTTCCTTTTCTTGCTGCCAGATGACCGCTTACTGTACCTCCGTATGGACGGCTTTCCTGCAGTTACCAGTTTTTTCAGTTAGCTCACCATATACGTCGGTGGACAAGAGACGCAGCGAGGAGTTTACTACGGCGACGGGGCTTGAGTCTGGTGAAGAATGGTTCCAGAAAGGCAGGAAAGCAAAAACAGAATTCAAAAAATGAAATAAACAAGTAAATAACAGGGTGAGATTGTGGTAAAATCTGAAAACGTGGTAAAAATCAGGCGAGGACTTTTCTTTTTCTGGATTGCTTTTTAAAACTGTCAGTTGGGTTTAGGGAAGGGGGTGGCAGGTCAATCGGTGCTTTTGAAAGTACTCTTGGCTGGGTTTAGGGAAGAAGGAGGGTGGGTCAGTCAAACGGTCAGTCAGTCAGTTAAACAGTCAGCCAACAGCGACCTCTGGTTGATTTACGCGAGAACAACAGGCACGAATAACACTCGTGAGAGAAATTTGCAATCTCAAAAAGTATACACAGTGGCCTCTGTTGGATTCGCGAAAAACAAAAACTGCAAAAAAACGTAGCTCCTGAGACGTATTTGGCGCACTCCAGAAATTTATATAGAGGTACGTTTTCAGAATGAGCCTGGTTTGTTTGTGTGTCTTAAGCTTAGCAACAATCTAAATAGCTGAACTTCTAATATTGCGCTGCAAGATGCCCCAAAATCACATCTCTATTGTGTTTGCACATCATGACATCATATGTATAAGATCAGCAGCAGCACCTGAGGCAGAAGCAGTGGATTAGATGCACTTCCAGACGGCCATGTTCTTAATTGTTGACCTCATGGTCATGATCAGCCCTGCAGCAGTTTTCCCTGAAAAAAAAGAAGTACAACACATTTTAAACAAAAGAACAGGGAAAGATTAAGTCTAGACACAAGAATAGTTTGGATAGCTGCAGACAAATGAGACATGCAGAAGGTTTTGGGTTTCTAAGTATGCAATGGGTGGATTTCAAGTCACATATGAGAACATGACAGCACACCTGTTCCAAGGTGCGGTCACAGAAATGCATAACATTTATATAACAATGCTTCACACACCCTCCCCTGCTGAATGAGAAGAAGAATTTGTTGAGATTCGTCTCAGTTCCATAAGAAGCCGACAATACAGCAATTATGGCAGAAGATCAAGGCTTCCCAGCAGTAGTCTTAAAGCTGAACCCAGTTATATATTCTTCAATGCCATTCTGACCTAATTTCTTCTAATCCAGAGAGAAGAGTAGAGGGAAAGTCTCATCTCCATATTGCAGCAGGTACAATTATAAGATTCCGTTCAGACTACGCACTCTTAGTGCATTTTATGGATTAGCCTCAGAATGACACGGTCACTGCTCCAGTAACCAGGAGATATAAACATTATGAAAAAAAAGAGAGAGAATACACTTCTAGTGGTTATAACACATCGGATCCATTTTAAACTTATGTAGCAGAATAAAATCACGACATCTGTAGAAACCAGAATATCATTGAAATAACTTTTATTTGGTTCTATTGATATGAAAACCACCTCAAACCAGCCTAGCTTTCTTATGGGTATTGTAATTGGTTATTGTTCGCTTATGTGCTGTTTCTCACTGCCAGAGGGTTAATAATTCAAACAGTGTGTGTAACAGAAGAGGTCAACATGCTGTGAGGGTCAACAAGACCTTAAGTCTAATAAACTGAGACCCATGATGATCTCTATCCTCAAGACAACAACCATGTTTGTTTGTATATGAGCGCCGTTATCGAAAAACCCTGCACTGCAGTGTCTACTCAACCTTGCCGTAGAGTTACGTAAACTAGGGTTGACCCCATTTTTTTTTTTGCAGTGCTTCACTTGTTTTCACAGCTCTCTACATTTTAGCTCTTCCTTTCTGTTCATATCCCCTCCTCTACACCATTAGATTCATGCTCCACGTGATATTTAAGCTTTTATATCAGGATTTCAAAAATGAAGTTCACTGGGGGTTGGAAAAGAGATCCAAACTCTACTGGGAAAAAAGCATCTTTAGTATTAAAGCTTATTCCATTTTAGATTAGCTTTTCACAGTAGCTACTTGAGTTCCTATGTCATAACATTCTTAGAGTTCTCAGTCATGAAGATAATCTTATTCCAAATCTGACGACAATCGATGGCATTTTATGCATGGAAGTTAAATAGCGTTACTGTTAGAAATAGCAATTTAAAACAAATTTACCAACTGTATCCATTGCCATAACTCAAATGGAACATTTTAATCCGCCATAATTTGTTTTGTTTTCCAGGAACTCGTGCTTGTCTTTAGACTTAACATATAATACATATACAGACATTGAAAGTCTCCTGGAAGTTCCGGAAGTCTCCCGTAAATGCATAGAGACTCCCGCATGCCCGCAAATGAATGATAATGTCCCACAAATTGCATGTCTTCTTAAATATGTCACGCACCCCTTTCCACCGCATCCATCCCAGCTCTTCAGATACGTCGCACGCAACTCCCAACTCCCAAGTTAGTAATAAGTGAAGCTGTTGATTCTGTTTGTGGAGTTGTTTAATGATTCGGATGAGCTGAGATTTTGAGAGAATTAATGAGTTTTCAGTAGAGTTCCTAAGGCCATGTCCACATGTGCACAGTTATTTTTGTAAACAAAAACGTTTTTTCTCAATTTTCTAAAAAACACAGACACTAGCGCTTGCGAAAATCTTCACCCTGACAAGGGTTTTCAAAAATTTGTGCTTCAGTGACCTGATACTGCGTTTTTGTGTAGAAAAAAGCTGCAATTTAGACAATACCCATGTTTGTGTGGACAGCAGGGCCTAAGGTTATGACTGAATTCAGTTGTAGTTTTGTGTTTTTCTCCAGTGATTCTGCTTTTTAACAGCAGGTGTTCATTATTCTCTGTTCAATCAGCACTTTAACTCTGCTCCAGTGTTATTTTAAGTGTTATTTCCCAGTGGTAGAAGTTCATTTTACTCTGAGGATTTTGCTGTATCAAAAAGGTTTAATTTAAAGAAAAGATATCTGTTAAATAGTTAAGTTATATTTAGATGGTGTATTATGAAAGCAAAAAAAAAAACATTATACCAGACCAATAACCTTAATTAAATAATCACTTTTGACAAAGTATACAAAAAACTATAGATCTCTTGAAAGATTTGTATTGTTTGAATGAATCTAGAGACCTTCATGATTATGTTGATTTACATTTGTGAAGGAAATAAACTTTTTGTAAAATGAAAATTGACTTTATTTGGGAGGGTTTGCATCCATTTTTAATCCTGGAATTATGGGAAGATGAAAGCCTCACGTGAAGGAAAGTAAATCAATTCCTTTTTTTTCTTTCTTGAAATCTTTTATTTGACTGTTTGGTTGCATGTCAATGAGAAATTAAACATGGATAACACCTAGAAAATTACTTATAAAAGAAAAATGGCAACTATGAAAAATGGCAGCTATAGTTGTCGGTGGCTTAAATGCCTATTCAGTGATATGCCTTCAACTTCAAATCTTTGGTCTCGAAGTCTCGAAACAACTCATGAAAACAATATTTCTGACATGAACACATCATTAGCTAAATTTGTCATAGATTTCAATCTTTCAGGAAAAAAGAACCCATAATTAACTGCCTGAAAAATGTTGCCCAACATGGCCGCCAACTTGTCTTAAACAGAATTTCCACAGTCTGCTCTCCCTATTAATGTGGTACACAAGCAAGCATATGTGCATTAATCAAACACAGATCTATTACCATCTGATCTGATTCCATTAAATATCAAATCTTCAGCTTCGAAAACATACTCCAGATGGAATATCTCTGCGGGGATCTACAGTTAAAATGTCACTGCAGTCATAACCAAAAGGTTAGCGAAAATCGATGAGAGAAACTGTGATCCCGATGAGCAGAGTGGCAAACGTGAGTCAGCGGATGAACCCAATGACCTGCTGCCCACTCTTTTCGCTCACTCCCTCCCTTCATCCTATTCCTCACCTCCATGCTACTGACATCCAGCAATAATAATGTGTGAGAAATCTCAGCATGATGACAGTAGACCCCATACTACCGTAAACAAAAAGCGATGGCCACAGTGTGTTGAGATGCTCATATGTAGCTTTTGTTGTTTGTGAATGCAGTAGATGTTTTGTGATCTGGAAGCCGGACATCTCCTGCAGGGCAGAGGCAGGTGGAGAGGATGGAGGAAGGGAGTGTTGTGGTGGAACAGCCTGCTGTGCCTTGTAGAGTCTCACTGTGAAACTTTAATCACAGGCACTTAGAGGACACCACCTCCTCCTCCACCTCCTCCTCCACTGTGAAGAATGTCCAAGCCGGAGCTCCGTTATTAAACCACACACACTGATCACACTGTGGTGTATATACTGATATGAGCACTGCTCCAAAAGACCATACAGAACATTTCAATATTTTGTATGCTAGTCTTTTATTTCTCTTTTTTTCTGTCCTACTTTGTATTTACTATCATATTTAGTGTTTGTCTATCTATCTATCTATCTATCTATCTATCTATCTATCTATCTATCTATCTATCTATCTATCTATCTATCTATCTATCTATCTATCTATCTATCTATCTATCTATCTATCTATCTATCTATCTATCTATCTATCAGTCTGACTGTATTTTACTTTTCTTCCTCTTTTAATTTTCTTTCTTTCTTTCTGTCTTTCTTTCTTTCTTCTTTGTATTTTTTCGTCCTTTCTTTTTCATATTCTTTTTTTCTGTTCTTCCTCTTTTTAATTTTCTTTCTTTCTTTCTTCTTTCTTTCTTTCTTTCTTTCTTTCTTTCTTTCTTTCTTTCTTTCTTTCTTTCTTCTTTCTTTCTTTCTTTCCTTTTTCCTTTCTTTCTTTCTTTCTTCTTTCTTTCCTTTTTTTCTTTCTTTCTTTCTTTTTTCCTCTTTTTCTTTCTTTCTTTCTTTCTTTCTTTCTTTCTTTCTTTCTTCTTTCCTTTTCCTTTCTTTCTTTCTTTCTTTCTTTCTTTCTTTCTTTCTTTCTTTCTTTCTTTCTTTCTTTCTTTCTTTCTTTCCTTTTTCCTTTCTTTCTTTCTTCTTTCTTTCTTTCTTTCTTTCTTTCTTTCTTTCTTTCTTTCTTTCTTTCTTCTATTTTTTCTTTCTTTCTTTCTTTCTTTCTTTCTTTATTTCTTTATTTCTTTCTTTCTTCTATTTTTTCTTTCTCATTTTCTTTTCTTTTTTTCCCATCAGATTCAACTCGTTCATCTCCCATTCATGATCATTTTCAATCTTTTTTTACCGTAATAATACGTCTTTCCTCTTGTCACACGTCACATTTAGTCTTTCTGTCATCCTCCTCTTTTCACTCCCGTCCCCCTCTCTGATGAATGTTTTTCTCCCCCCGTCCCATCTGCAGTGTAAAGCTAATGTTTGGCCGTGCGGAGGCTGTGCATTGTAATGAAATAATGAAAAGGACTGACTCTACCGAACGTCCCTCTCCCTCCCTCAAAATCTCTTTTGTTCGAGAAGAAAGAGCTTCTACAGAATAGATCGCCAGCACGAGTCAAATGTAAAATAAAATAAAAAAAGAAATCATCACAGCTTGGGTCTCTTTAAGTTCCTCCAGCTAGTGTACACTACAGGTGACACAAAGCACTCTCGATCCTTCCTTTATTAAAAAAAAAAATATGGCGACTAGAGGTAAAGTTCTGCAATATATAGTAACTTTACCTTCTCCATCTCTCTTAAAACTGAGCGAGCAGATGGTAGGAAGGCATAAGTGGGTGTGAAATGAATAATGCTAAAGCAACGAGGCACAAATATATCATTACTGAGATATAATCATCCCAAATGTCTCCATTTATCACATTATAAATTATTAAAACACAGACAGGCCCACTTGAGAAGATCTCCTGCACCCTTGAATAATCTCTGATAACTCAGCAAACTTAATTCAGTCTGATAATATAAAAGAAATATATTTTTAAAAGCACTTGGAGGCTCATATTATGATGGAGGAGTAGATAGTGAAAAAATATTCAGTAAACAAAGAAAAGCAGAGAGTGATGACTGCTATAAGTGAGGGGGAAGCAAACACAAATGCATTATTCTTCTTCCCTAAACCTGCTCCCATTAGTCCAATGCTTAGTCTTTTTTGTTTTTGCTGCTTGTCTTTAAGGCCCGGGGCAAAGAGCAAGGTTTAAAATCTCCCCAAAGCCCAGCACTGCTGCGCCGACTTGAGGAAGACCACGGGGCTTTTAAATGCACATCCAGACAGACAGACAGCAGGAGAGACTGGATTGGAAATGCTCCATTGTTCCCTCAGATGGAATCTATAATTTTGCATGTGCACAATCTACTCTTGTTAGTATAATGGAGAGCGCAGACAAAGACACAAGAATAATGACTGCCCACACTGACTCTGCTGACTGAGTACCACACAGCTTGGAAACATTTACACTATGTTCAGTATCATTTTAATTCAAACACATAAAATGGACTAATATTTAGTAAATTAGTTGTTTTAATATGCTTTAACGTGTTATATAGTCATCAATTTCCAAATCTGAAAGTGATCAAAGTGCTCACTGTTTTTTGCCCACGGTGTATATGACGAGAGCTCAGGCATTTTTAACACTACCTTGGTGTTAAATGCGGTTATTTTAACATACATGGTTTCTGCAGGTTTCAAAAAGTCAAATCTAACACTGTTTAAGACCTTTTTAAGACCATTATGAATAAAATTTCAGCCTTTTTTATTATATTGTATACTATAAGTTATTTCTTAGCCACAAGTTTCAAATAAACTGTCAAAAGAAGCAAACCCTACTTGTATGCATACACATATCACATGTAAATCTTTAAGAACTATAATAATCTAAATGTACGCACAACAGTCTGTCCAGGTCAGTGTCCTCACCATATATGGACTATAAATACACAGAGAACTTTTAAACAAACATTGTAAGGATGATCATTAAACCATATTTGTAAATGGGGTTATAAATAGAGTTTTGTTAAAAGTTCTATTGAGATGGATTGTTGGTGATTGGATATGTGTTGGCCCGATTGGGTAGCCTTTTATGGACAATGGAAAATTAAGATTTGTTTACAATTATTTAAGACCTTCAAGACAAAATTTCAGTGATTATGACTTTTTATTACCTAAAATTTCGTTTTTGAAATTTAGGACATTTTAAGACTTTTTAGGACCCTGCAGACATCCTAATGTCATTTTTTTTAAGTAAGCTATAAAGGCACCTTGGCTATTTCTAGCATGTCCTGGATAAATAAATATGACACTAAAACAGCCAGAAGGTGGTGACAACACCCTGTCATAATGAGTGATTCACAGAGTCATTCATTTAAATGATTCGTTCAAAACAGCGGATTTATTATGAAAATAAGCAAGTCAACGTCCTTACGAGTGACTAGCTAATAAACATTTACTTAAATGATTTGTGCAGAAACAGATTCATTCTTAAATGAAACACCACAGTTTGGCATTCTAAAAAAAGATATACACAAAGAATATTTCATAATATTAATGTACTTCAAAATTCGCTTGAAATCAGTTTCACTTGGAAGTACATCAACATACTGAAACAAAAGCCTCAGCAACTTTAATTCACACAAACTTTATGAATTCTAGGTTGTTTTGACCCAAATTTAAGTCAACAAGCATTCAGATGGTGCTTTTTATATCCAAATTTTAGTATTAACAACTTTTTTTTCCTGCATATTCTTACAGACCAACATATCCATCTTCGCCCAGCTAAACATATATAGCTATACCAACACCATGCAAAAAACAGACAATGATGACACTGTTATGGTATTAGGTATCTGAATTCCACAGAACTTTGAACACGTTAAAGCAGAATTTTGTGGACAGTTTCTGTGTAAACATTCCATGTAATCGTAAGTAGAGACAACAGAATAACAGTATAGAATGAACAGGTTTGGTTCTGTTTATGTTTGCATTCTCATAGCCTCATCAGACTGACTGAAAAAAACAACAACTTGTTTGTTCCTGTCACAACGGCCACCAAATATTTTACACTTTTAACACAGTCCCCACCCAGATACACACACATACAAACACACACATAAAAACAGAAGTTCTCGGCTATCAGATAATAATGGCTTCCTCAAATCTTTTGTTCGATTGTTGATCTATAGGTTCAACTTCTTTTATTCTCTCCCTTTTGCTCTTCAACCAGTTTATTTGAAAAAGGGAACATTCTCTCTCTCTCTCTCGCTTTCTTCCCCTTTGCTCTGTTTTCTGTTCATAACAAGTATAATTCTGCTTAGTCGACACACCTAAGAACTATTTTACTCTAAAAGTGCTGAACTGAACTTGAGATGAAAACACAGCAGGTCATTTTCCAAACAGTGCTGATGGTAAAAAAAATCCCATTGAGCGTGTCCATAAATCTACTTGCACTGTAATAGTGTTGACCTTTCTGTTTGTGGCTAGAAAACCAATTTAAGATTCTTCTAATCCACTAGTTAAGTTAAGTGATGTACAGAATTTTGTTTCCGAGTCTCCACTCATTTGAATTGAGAAAACTCAATCTCAGTAGCCATTTATGGTCACTCGCTACCCACTGTTTAGTCATACCACACATTAATATAAATCTTTTTGTGTTGACTATATAGTCTGTAAACTTGCTGCATCCCAGCCACCAATATTTCAATTATTTATTATCCATTTTGAGGGATGTAAACAACAACAATGGTCCTAATCTATTTCCTGTACTACATTTTTAATTTCCATAGCTTTGAAGAATCCAAAAATGTCCACATATTAATATATAATGTTATGACAGCTGTTTTAATGTTAAGATACTATTAAATTGCCTCTTGTTACAGTTACAAAATAGTTGGACAACAAACAGGAAATTTTCATGGGCCAATGACATGACAAATGGTCTATAATACACAGTATTAATCCCTGTCTGAAATTCAGATCTTGGGCATGGATTTCAAAACCAAAACACTGATTTATAGCATATAGTAGAATTACAGCACATAATAAACAGTAGCCTAGCATTTGGTGCTGATTTTAGCATTTGATATGATTCGATTTGATTTATTTATTCAAACAAAATATCTTACATTTTAAAGAATTCTTTAAACAAAATACATTTCATTATAATGAACAAAACTATTTACTTATCCAGGGTTCGACAATACGGACTGCCAGATGACCTGGGGCCAGCGGGGAAGATGCTCGGGACAGTAGGCAGGATCGTTACTGGGCCGATCAGGCCAGTGCTGCCTTGTCACTAAAGTTTAATTTGGCTGCGACTGTTTGCTAATTGCGTGCAAATACAGTCTTGGGGTGCTTTCACACCTAGACATTTGTTTCAGAACCTGTCTCATTTGCCCAGTTAGCGCGGTTCGTTTGGCATATGTGAATCCCAAATCAATCGGTCTGAGATCACCTGAATGAAACAAATTATAGAGCGTATATATATATATATATATATATATATATATATATATATATATATATATATATATATATATATATATATATATATATATATATATATATATATGGCAATATGAAGAGAGAGTTTTGAGTAGGGCGGGATGTCATTCCTTCTCGTAAATGTGCAATTCATGCCGCATATGAAAGTGAAAGCATGCTGAAATATTACAGAGTGATGTTAATCTATAAGGAACAAATCCAAAGGCCGAAATTACCATCTGATCATTTTTCCATATTTTAATCTTCTAATATTTTGTATTAGGTTTTAATTTCTGCACTGACACCTCAAAAGAAAGATCAATGTTGATCTGCTTCATGATCAGACTGCAGTCTCGGTTCATCTGTTATTTTTCTCTATAATTTTTGTTATAACTTGGTGACGATATCTGTGGCTGTCAAAATTAAATTGCACATTTTCGCTAAAAAAAAAAAAAAAAAAAAAAATATATATATATATATATATATATATATATATATATATATATAATTTTTTTTTACATATATATACATACAGTAGAAAAAATCCTTGGCGTTAAACCCTGCTTATTCAAATACACTTAAAATAACAAACTGATCTAGCCAAGTTGTACTGGAGTGGGATGACGCACAAGCTTATTTTTATCACTTCATCTTGATTCTTCTTTTACTTATTACTTATTTTTACATGAAATTTATTTTATCTTATTTTCATTTGGTAGCGTGTTTGGACCCAATTCTTATTGACTGCTGTGTCTCTTTAAACAATGCATTAAACCCTAAAGCCCACCCTGCCTACAGGCCAGTTTTCCCATTTCAAGCATTCCGCCACAGATTTCCAACAGGTAATGACCAACTTCAGATGAGAAGGACTTGAAAGCTGTGACGAATCAGCTTTTGGGAATGAAGGAGAAGAAGAGGGAGTGACGGAAACATGAGACAGGTTAAAGAGTTTTCATCAGTTCATAAGAAGCTTATCACCACAGGTACTGAAGTGTTCACTTGCTTTCATTATTCTTGTGACAGATCACTCCATGGAAATGATAGAAACACCAGGATGGAAAGATTACATCTCCTTTTTCAGAAGAAGAAGAGAGGAAAAACAAGCATCCAGAAAGATTCACATCAAAACAAATGTTATGTTATTATATATTTTTTCCATGCTGAAGTCATTCCATCTTATATTTAATACCCTTATCAAGTCTACAACTGGCAGGTCAAAATACAAAACCTTGGATCTCAAGGACAAAATGAAGTCCAATCAAATCCCCTTGAGCATGAAGCACGGGTGACCGTTACTGAAGCTCTTCAAAGGGCCGGAGACATTAACTGTCCATTAATCCAAATGAAGCGACAGGACTTGTCCCTCATGTCTCCAGGCTCCTGAGCGTGTCTGTGCTCGATGGAGCTCAATGAGCCGTAATGAGTGACTGACTGACTCTTTAAACGCAAGACACTGCAGGTGAAGAGGGTAAAAATATAACTAATAGTTACCATACATCCACATTTGATTGGTTGCATTCAGAATTACAAATTTTTGCTTGTTTTACAAAGTTTTCTAAAATGTTATGTTTAAATATGCAAATGAGACATTATTTTATTAAACATCCACTAGCTTGAATATATAAAGATTTTTACTAAAGAGATATTTTATTTGGATTAAACTGCCAGAAAAAAATTAATCTTTGGTTGTAAACAATCAGGCAAATTATGTTTAAACCGCTGTTAAAAACCTTCAGAAGACTTAAACAGTGAAGTTTGATCTATGTAAAACCTGCTAAAGTGACGATTTATGGTTTACTGAAGGACAAAACACACATTTTGAGAATACAACATACATCTTTTGAATTTTAATTGAACTCTACAGACACAGTTTTATTAAAGGTAATAAAAGAAACCCTCTAACGTGTATTTAGGATGTTTCTTTCTATTAGATTATAAAAAATAATGAAAAGCCAAAAATCTCATAATTGACAAGTGCGTTATTATTAGTATTTATCCAACAGTTCTGTCTGGTTCTTAAATCTGATTGGCTGATAGCCGTGCAATATTCTGCCAGTAACAGCACTCCACTGTGTATTACTCTGCCCACATACAGCAACAAGCAGAGGACATTCTACAATTTGACACATATTGCTGCTGTTGGGCAACATAATGTACTTTTGAGGCTTTTTAGTCAAGAGTTGTTTAGATTTTTATATTGCAACTATGCAGTTTATTTATAAGGACAGTGCCTATTGTAAATATTTATTATTTCTGAGGGACAGAGTGTCGGCGGCCATTAGCCTGTCTTTGAGCAAAGACGGTTGACAATGTTCATCCACAAGATGGAAACAGAAACCGCATAAGCCCTAAAAGAAAAACAGCGTAATTTCTAACTACAGCTAATCAAATCATTATTAAACAGGTAAATGACTTTCTAAGTCGATCTCTCTCTTTTGTATGTTGTCGTGCTCTATTTATACCATAGTAATATTTTGATCTCCCGATTGCAACAGAGAAGTACTGGAAAATATCTCTAGACTGATGACATTTCATGCCGGTCAGCCTTATGATCATAAAATGTCAACAAAATCACCTGTGTTGTCATCACTTTAGACATTACGCTAGAGAATCATTAAAATACTAGCTCTAAAGTGACGTTAGTGAAGTAGCAACGGTTTCTGCTGTTCGGATGTCAGCTGCAGATGTGAATGAATGGTGGAAGAAAGTAGTTCCTCTTACAAAAGGGTTCTGAGACTCTCCGTGTTTGATTTTCTTTTTTTATACACATGGTTATGCCATTGAACTGTTGTATAAACACAATATCACTCTCTTGGCAGTGTGATGTGGCTGTATATCATCACTGGTGGGACACTAAGGCAACGCACGCCTCCCATCAGTGCCGATATACAGCCACATTGCACTGCTACTCGTGTGATATTGCTCATATATACACTGTAAAATCACTGTAAATTCTTCCTGACTTAAATATTTTAGTTGAATCAAATGAACTCTTCTTGTCATCTCAACTTATATCTATCAAACAAACTAACAACATTAAGTTAAACTTTGTATAATTTAAAAGATGAAGTCAAAAACTGATAATCTTATTTAAATAAATTAAATCAACATAAAAATATTTGTTGTCTTGACTTTTTGCGACTACATTTTATACAGTGTACAGATTTTTGTACATAGTCTTGTTTTAAGCCCCCATCAATCCAAAACAGCCCATCTTGCTCTCTCATGTGGTATTTTCATCATTTATGCGCTTTTATCAAGCATGTGAACAAATAAGCCCAAACTGACATTCAGCAGTGAGTATTGTGCTACTGCTAAAAATACTAAGTCAGTTTGTTCATGTCTTCTGGACTTCATAGGTAGTCAGTTTGCACCGGTTATGGTGTGTACGAATGATGGTGTGACTTCCTGTGGGACAACCGGATGGGTTTCCTCTCTTTTTGTTCAGAAACCCACCGTGACCTGGAATGTCATGTTATCATAGTCTTTCAGACGAGTTGGTGATGGAGTGATGACAAACAGACAAAGAGGAAAGATTGATAATTCACCAAGGTGACAAACTATGGTGATCGGGTTTGATAAACTAAGTAATAATTTCAGTTTAGGGCTTATAGCATGGTTTGATATCAAAGCATGTAAGAACAAAATGGTTCACCAATTGGTGCAGAAAAAAACATAAAAAAGTATATAGGTAAACTAAAACAAGAAATGTAATAAAATAAAATAAAGGCTGCCTGCAACATAATCTAAATTATTTAACTATTAAAATAAAATAAAATAAAATAAAATAAAATAAAATAAAATAAAATAAAATAAAATAAAATAAAATAAAATAAAATAAAATAAAATAAAATAAAATAAAATAAAATAAAATAAAGGTTGCCCAATAATAAATTTAAATACTGGTTACTGGTTAATATCAGTAATTTTGTTATGAAAAGTAAAAAAAAACATCATATATGAAATAAAATAAAAAAATAAAGAAGGTTTCTTGAACTGGCTCATATACCATTTGAACAAAGTGCAAAGTCCCCATCTCATCCAACACCGTGCACACTGTAATCTACAAATGTAAACCTCGGGTCGACATCAAATAATAGTAGCTTTTTTTCTCAAAATCCTTGCGGGCACCTTTCTAATCTCTGTCTTTCAGAAGCCCTCAGACCTGAGGATGAAGCTGGATCAGGATAGTCCTGCTGAGATCCTAACAGGTCTCAAATGAGCCGCTCTGTGGAGTTCAGTGGTCATACTGTACGCTTCTCAAACACTTCACATCTCCAACATAGAGCTCAGTCTATCTCATTCAGCCAATTTAAACCTATCAGAGGGGGAGACAGACTCTGCACTGCCATAATGGCGCTGGGTAAAAGTAACTGTACTCTCAGCTGACCAAAATCGCTTTCATGAAGTTACCTATGATTCTACAGTCTATGAGTGGTATACAAAACAGCTTTAAAAATGTGCTATTTTAAATGTGCTCTCTTCTGTTTTTTTATTCTATTGTTATAAGTAATGTTACAAACAAGTAATGTTGATACTACTGCTTTGGTAAACTCATGTGCAAAGCTTTTAAGCAAACATGTTGCCATTTATAAAAGCCTTTCTATTCTAGTATCTCATTTTAAATGCTTTTTTTTATCTCATGCTCTATTCTTGTGTTCATTATTCTGATCTATCCTTGCGTTTGGTATATGCAACGTGCTGAGCAATTCATGACAAACTATTTTATTCTGTTCTATAATCTTATACTTTTAGTCACTTTTATTTTTGTTGCCATTTTTGTATTACTTTCTATTCTATCGTACTCAATTTTAATTTGTTTTACTCTATTTTATTTATTTCCAAATCTGACATATTAAAGCCCATCATTGAGTCTATTTATTACTTATGTAAATGTATTTAAATACATTTTATTCAAGTTTTTATTAATAATCTGTAATATTATTAAATCATATGCAAAGGTTTCCCATTATTTATGCACAGTAAAGTTTATGAAGTAATGTTTTCTGTCTTTTAGTAAATTTCAGTGTTGGACAAGCTACTTGAAAAATGTAGTGAGCTGTTAGCTACTGTACTCTACCTAAAATGTAGCTTAACTACACTAAAAACTACCCTCTGGGAAATGTAGCAAGCTATGCTAAAAACTACTTGGCAAAAGTAGCTTAGCTACATATAAGCTATTTTTGCAATTTTCATTTTTAAATCGAAGCTTAACTTAAATTCAAGTCAATCATATCTTAATAATCAATAAAACTGTCAATGAAACATATGAGGTAGAATTGTTCAGTTTAATTATTTACTGCAAATAATAGGCTTGTACTAAACAGAAACAAATTATAGTATATAACAGCAAAAACAAAATCTAATAAAACAGGTGTTACACATTTAAAATACTATAGTAATTTATAGTAAAGGGAAATACTCAGGGATAAGCATTATATTGTATATATATTAACTCTTCATTAATAAATTACACTACATATTAGTGACTGTCATGAACTAATAGTTATCACCATAGTATACTTTAGTGTTTACTACAGTAAACTATACACAGTTGAAGTCAGAATTATTAGCCCCCCTGAAGAATTAGCCCCCTGTTTATTTTTTTCTTGTGTAAGCCTAATTGGTTGGCAAGGTCACCGACCAGAGCGAGAGGAGGCAGTAACGCACCAAGAAGTTTGTTGTCGACTACTGAAAAACCTGAAGAAGAAGAATTCATCATTCTCACCATCATATGGATTTACTTTCATCGGCTAGACACTGGCCTCACAGCTCCGTGAATGTCGGTACCGTCAATTATGACAAAAAAATAGCTTTGCTACTAAAAAGCTATTTGATTTATAAAGTTGCGACACTACCACCATGCTTCTAATAAATGAGTGTTTATTCACCATAAACCAACTCCTGCTTTTTTTCCCTTTCTTTTTAAATTTTTTTTTTACTAAATTCTGTGCAAAAATGGCAAAAAAAATTGTCAGCAAATTTTGCCTGACACTGGAAATAACCAAAAAATACATTGTTTTCCCCATTGTTCTCTAAGCGCTACCTACAGGCAGAGAGCAAAACTGCATTTTTTTCAACCTGTCTTGCACACTTAAGTTTTTTATGTAGAATAATTTCACAGAGCTGAAGTAGAATCATAATGTTTTTACATTATATTTTGAAAATGATACAATCAAATTGACTAAACTGAATGAGTGAATGAATGAATGAATGAACAAATGAACGAACGAATGAATGAATGAACGAATGAATGAATGAATGAATGAATGAATGAATGAATGAATGAATGAATGAACGGGGAATCATGAAAAATCAAGACTGGTGTGGTAAAAACCCGCACCCAATTCATCGCCATCATCCTAATTCATGGAGAAGCACCAGTCATTATCAGGTTAGAGGCAGAGCAGTTGGGGGAAATGGAGTGTAAATGGGGCTAATTTGTGTCCTCTGTCTGGGGAAAATGGAGTGATGACATGCAGGAAGAGAAGGAGGGCTGCAGATGGGTCTCTCACTGATCAGAGGGGAGAAATGTTTGGCTGAGGGGCTCGCAATTTACACACTTCCAATGACACGCTTGAACAAAGAGTGCCAGTCTGGGGGAAACCAAAAGAGAGAAACGGGGAAGGGAAAGAAACAAAAGGATGAACGCGGATTAAGTACGTCTGGATGCCGCTATGTGCTCTTTTCTTATATGAAAATAAAAAAATGAATAAAAGAGAGAGGGAGACTTCTTTAAAACTCTGTGTGAGTTTTTGATGAAAATAGTTGACAATTGATTTCCACTTCGTGCTTCAGATCTGGTCTTTATATTAGTAGTAATCAAGATATACATGCATATTATACGTTTTGTACATGAATGTATAGGTGTTAGTGTTTCAAAAAAAAATGAATTTCACATTGTTATTTATTATATGGACAAAGAGGGAGTGCAAAAAATGGTTTCAGACACAGCTGTAGGCACTTGTGTGTTATTTTACATACACGTCATCTTCTGACTAGTGGAAAAAAACATGATTGTTCAGACTGAAGTACTTTAACAAATTCTGGAAGAAAAAATACTGGTTTAAACGGTTAAATAAAGCAAAATGATTTAAAATATAATAAAATAAAACTAATATTTAAATGTATAATATAATTTAGTATATGAAATAAATACAATAGAAAGAAATATGTTTAAACCTATAATCTATACATTTAAATAATTAACCTTACTATACATATAACCTGTAAACATAGAATTAAATGCAATACAAAAAATAACATTTAGCAATGGGCGGTAAAAACAGTGTGTAATGTTGTCTGTATGTTAGTAAATATATCTTATGAAAGACTTTAGAGAATGCAGCTTTGTTTGTTAAACAAGTGGTTCTAATTGGATTTGCATTGTAAACCTTAAAACTGAAAAAGGGTTTTTCCTATTTATGTGTTTATTTGACATAAAACTGTTTTTTTTTTTGTTTATCTACTTATTTATTATTATTTTTTTGTACAAAATTATTTGCAAAAATGTCAAAAAAGGTCTGCAGATTCTGCCAGTCACTGGAATTAACCAATAAACACATTGTTTTTCCCATTGTTCTCGAAGCGCCACCAACAGGCAGAGAGCAAAACTGCATTTTTTCAGCCTGTTTTGCACACATGTTTTTTATGTAGAATAATTTCACAGAGCTGAAGCGAATCATAATGTTTTGACATTATATTTTGAAAATGATACAATCAAATTGACTAAACTGAATGAATGAATGAATGAATGAAGGAATGAATGAAGGAATGATTTTCCTTTTGTTCTCTAAGGGCCCCCTACAGGCAGAGAGCAAAACTGCATTTTTATTCAGCCTGTCTACTGTTTTGCACACTTATGTTTTTATGTAGAATTATATGGAAAAAATAAGATTTATAAATGGGCAGCACTGTGGCTCATTGGTTAGCACTGTTACCTCACAGCAAGAAGGTTGCTGGTTCGAGTCCTGACTGGGTCAGTTGACATTTCTGTGAAGAGTTTGCATGTTTTCCCTGTGTTCGCATGGGTTTCCTCCGGGTTCTCCGGTTTCCCTCACAGTCCAAAGACATGCTGTACAGGTGAATTGAACAAACTAAATTGGCTGTAGTGGATGTGTGTAAAAGTGAGAGTGTATAGATGTTTCCCAGTAATGGGTTGCAGCTAGAAGGGCATCCGCTGTGTAAAACATATGCTTGATAAGTTGGCAGTTCATTCCGCTGTGGAGACCCCTGATGAATAAAGAGACTAAGCTGAAAGAAATTTAATGAAAGAAGATTTAGGAATGTGAAATACAATAAAAAATATTTCATTAGTTATATTTACATTTATAAATTGCAATTGACAGCAAATTATAATCAAAATTACTTCCACATCTTAATGAATGGCAATAGTGTAAGTTACACCACAAAAAATCTAGATTTTCCATAATTTTTAAAATCTTTTGATGCTTTTATATTTATTAAGATGTACAGTATGTTGCAGGCCAAATTCGAACCTATGTTTCCATATTACCAACACAGCATCAAATACCAACATTTTGCACTGACCACAAAAGCCAAGACACCCAAAGTCACATTTCAAAGTTTCACGTTTCAGACTATCATCACTCACACGGGCAGATCGTGTCAAGTGTTATGTGAAATAATGACCGTTAACACAAGCGGATGACAAATCCAAAATGAGCACACACATGCACCCAGAGCTCTGGGATTCCTGCTGCTGACAGAGTATGAGAGATAAAATCAAGCTTTGGCTTGAAGCCCATGGCTCTCCTCATCTGGCAGGAAGACCCAATGGAAAAAAAGAGGAGCCCTGAAAGCCACAACGGTGCTAAAGCCCTTTCTCAGCACACCTGAGACCAACAGACAGAAACTGAGAAAAAAAAGCCTACAAGCCCTGACAAGTCAGGATATTGAGGAAATCAGAGTGTTCATGGGGCCTAAAGCCATTTTTAAGGGCCTCAAGAGACTTCATTTGAGGAGGAGGGAGGCTGGGATTCCTTCATTCTCTTATTCTTACACTCTCTAATTCTCTTCATTTCTTTTTTTGCACCTGTGTCAACAAGCAGAAGCTCACAAACAAAGCGCTTCTTTAAAAAGCTGAAGGAGAGGCGAAAAAGGGCAGGGAGTTGAAAGGCTTGAGCTTTTGGGTCCTGAAAGGAGAGGAATGTCACACGCAAACAGAAGAGACACCGACAAAATACAAAAGCAAAGATAGACAGAAAGCTTTTGAGAAGAACAGCCGGCTTACTATTCGATTGTCTCTTTGTTTTTAGGCCCTGTTTACACTAATACGTTTTCGTTTTAAAATGCATAAGTTTTGCCACGGTTATGCCATCCATCCACACAACGCTGGAGTTTTCGAGCACTGAAAACTGAACTTTTTGAAAACGCTAAAAAAGGCCGTTTTCATTTTAGAACGCTGCTGCTCCATGTTAGCACGGATAGCGGAAATTCTGAGGCATGGCTGGAGACATTCACCTATCTGATTGGGGCTTTTTCCTCAATATTATGTAGC